>NC_134863.1:12244800-13444800 GCF_049852395.1 Peromyscus maniculatus bairdii | reverse complement strand
ACAGGCGCCAGCAAACAAGAGATGAATGTAACCCTCCCAACCCCCCCGAGAGAGACGAGACCAAACAGCCAGCAGATCGGGAGCAAACCAAAGACCATCCTGAGGAGTGAGAAGTCTGCAGGGCAGCCAGGGCCTGCAGACCCCTGCACATCCTGGGATCCAGGAGGCCATAGGGAGGGCCCGGGTTCCCCAGAAACACCAGTTGGCCTGTGCCCAGCTTCCCCTGGCTTCTGCAGGCTTCCAGCCATCCACTGCCCATCCACTCAGATCCCTCCTCGGCTCCCAGGACGCTCTCCCTTTCAGTTGAACTAACATAGGTGACTCAAAGCAAAGCGAAATCCGCAGCCTTTTCTTTGCTGTGGAGCGTTGTCTCTGTACATGTCTGTACATACTAGAAGGGGAAAGATGTTAAGATGTGTGGCCTGTGGGTTACACAGGGTGCCTGCAGCGTTAATATATTTTAGAAATAATATATCAAATAACTCAACTAACTACAAGTTTTACTCGATTATTAATTTTGTTTTCTTTTTGAAGAGAAAGCAGGCTTTTCTAGACTTCAAAGAATAAAGTCTTGGGTGAGGTCCATTGGTAGAGAAAGGAACTTTGAGCCGCCCACACGAACTTCACTTGGAGGGAGATCTCGTCAGGAACACTTAATGGCAGTCGTGGGTCACCTGTGTCTATCAACAGAAGGGATACCGTCCCCGAGGAGGGGCCCCAGGCCCTTGTCACCTGTTTACCCCATGCACCCCTTTCTCTGCTTCACAGGTTTTAAACTGGTTTTTTTTTTTTTTTTTGCATACTGCTATATATTTCTATCTCTCTCTGTTTATCTCCCTCCCCTCCCTTCCTCTTTGCCCGCCATCCTTCTGAACCCCTTCGTCCTTTTCTGTTCCCCCCGTATCTATGCACACCCCCCCCCCAGGCAAAGCAGTGCTCTGAGTTATCACATCACACAAACGGAACAAACGTGAAACACACGAACCAGCTTCAGCTTACACTTGGTTCCTCAAGCGAACAAGAGTCGATGGCACTTGTCCCATCTCGGAAGAGGAAAGCGGGAACCCTCCAAACCAACCAGCCAACCAAACAAAGGAAAACTCCAGAAAGAAAGAATGTACTTTGTCTTTTTACATTTTGGTATACAAGCCATCAACATTTAGTAGTGAAATTATTTCTTTCTTTAAAAATTTAAAGTGCAGGAAAATAGCAATTTATACGAGGTTGTTGGCCCAGGGCATTAAATTTGCAGATTTTTTTAAAATGAGAAAAACACACAAATAAAGCTACCTCAGGTGTTTTTTACCTCAGCACCTTGCTCTTGTGTTTCCCTTAGAGATTTTGTAAAACTGATAGTTGGAGCATTTTTTATTTTTTTAATAAAAATGAGTTGAAAAAAAAAAAAGATTTCAACTGCCAGCCTGGAGCAGGCGGCAGCCCAAGTGTGCAGCGACTGTTCAGACTTGTCTTCCGCTAGCCAAGAGCCTGCGTGGCCTTCTGTGGACAAATCTAAAAATGTTTATTTTTAAAAAACGACAAAGAAAAACAGATGATATTGGAGCCGTCCTGAATTTCAATAGGGTACGTGCCATGAGGGCTTTTGCGCTGAAGGATGACCACGTCCTGGTTATGTGAAGAAGCCAAGACACCACCAGACTGCAATGCCGATTTCCTCTACTGCAAACAGTGTTCTGTGACAAAAAAAAGAAAAAAAAATATATCCAAGTTAACAAGATCCTGGCGTCCTGGTGTCTTATTTGCTGAGCCTTGTGTCCCCCGGGGGTGTCAGCTGGAGGCCTAGGGGGACAGTAGTTGGACAGTCGGACCCGGGCAGCTCCTTGTCCACCTGGTTCTTGGGAGGGACCCAGCTCCGTGAGTCAGTGTGCAGCGGGCACAGCAGTCTCGCCTGGGGGCTTGTGGGAAGTGCGCCTCTGCTGGGTCCCCGTGGGATGGCAGTTTGTGCGGATCTGTAGAACTACATGCCCGGGCAGGACATGTCAGGCAACTCAGGACAGAGGCTCTCCCTTCCTCTAGAGCAGCGGTTCTCACCTTCCTAATGCTGACCCTTTAATGCAGTTCTTCATGTTGTGGTAACGCACAACCATAAAATTATCTCATCGCCACTTCCTAACTGTAATCTTGCTACTGTTATGAATCATAATGTAAATATCTGTCTTCCAGTGGTCTTAGGTGACCCCTGTGAAAGGGTCTTTCAACAACCCCCAGGGGTTGCGACCCATAGGTTGAGAACTGCTGAGTTGGCCACCTGTCTCCTAATTGTCCCTCTTTAAATATCAGTACAGATGGAAGCTTAGAAATATGTAAAACGGGCATGGTGATGCACACCTTTAACCCTTTAATATAGCTACAGGTTCTGAATTTTTTCCTGGTAAAATTTCTAATGGGCTATAATCCCCCAAAAAAGTTGTGAAACAAAAATTCAGAAGCAAAAATCAACCCAGTTTTAGGTCTCTTTGTTTGGTTCCAGAAGGAAATCTTTTTTTTCCCTCCATTTTTTTAATTAAGAATTTTTTTTTCATTTTACACACCAATCAGATCCCCGCTCTTCCCCCTCCCATTCCCCCAGCCTTCACCCCCAACTAACCCCCCACTCCCCCCACAAGAAGGCAAGGCCTCCCAGGGGGAGGCACATCCAGTAGAGGCAAGTCCTAGCCCTTCCCCCTGCCTCAAGGCTACACGTGGTGTCCCATCATAGCCAGAAGGAAATCTTAAGAAGGCTATGCATCAAGGTTAATTAAATTAACAAATTAAGGCGTACAGATTATGAAAGGTTATACGGCACTAGATCAGCGCTGGTTACAGCGGCGGTGCTGGTTTGGTGGATGGTGGAAGAATCACGGGTGGAAGAATCATGAGCCATGGTTACCAGAGTTAGAATGGGCTTTATTAGAAGAGGGGATAGGACAGGAGAATCCAGGCCTGGCAGAGAGGAAACAGAAGGAGAGGGGTGCACAGAGACAGAGCAGAGACAGAGACCAAGAGCAGAGAGGGTGTGTGTGTTTGTGTGTGTGTGTGTGTGTGTGTGTGTGTGTGTGTGTGTGTGTGTGTGTGTGAGAGAGAGAGAGAGAGAGAGAGAGAGAGAGAGAGAGAGAGAGAGAGAGAGAGAGAGGGAGAGAGGGAGAGAGGGAGAGAGAGAGAACACGTGGGGGTGCATGTCTGGCTTTTAGGCTGGGACGCAGTCGCCCGCTGATGACGTATAAGGCGCCAGAGGAGACCCCCTCCCCTCGAGCTGTGCATCTACAGAATCCTTACAGATTACTCTTTACCTCCATCTCCTCTTAGCTCCCCTACACCCTTATCTACCCCGTATCTCCCACACCTTCTCATCTGTTAGCTTTGTCCTATGTAACTTTCCATGGCTTCCTTTGTAGCCTGGTGGGCTCAGCAGTGGCTATACAACTGAAGACAACAGCTTCCCCTCCTTAAGAATCTATCAATAACCGATAGTTCAGCAGGAAGGGGTAGAACGCTGTGAGCCCACCCCCATCCATGACTGTTAGCAGGACTGGTCTTGCGAATGCCCAGAGCAGGCAACCCCAGCACTGCGTTCCTGATTGCAAGGGTGATGCTGTACTAGAGGACAGCATTGAGCAGCACATCTGTGTTCATTGCTGTTACGAATTTGCAGGAGTGGAGAACTCCCAGCTGGCCAGGCCAGGGTATCCCACATGTGAGGGAAAACACACTGGGCAGATGCAGCAGGGGCAGCTGCACGTGGAAAGTCATTCACACCCAGGCGCTGCATCCGCGTGGAGAGTTTATTATAATAGATGGAAAGAAAGGAAAGAGGGAAACGGAGGAAAGATAAGAGAGAAAGCTGAGGTGTGCACACATCATGGAAATGGAGAAAGAGAACAGAAGAGAGAGGAAGGGGGGAGGAGATTTTCCTTAAAATGAGGCTTTTATGTCAGGACCCAGGGTGGCCCCAAGGGATGGGTCAGAATATTAACAATTGCTGTTCTATTCACAGTAACTAAGAAATGGAAGCAGCCTAGATGATGAATATATAATGAAAATGTGGTACATGGGGCCAGGGTTATGGTTCAGCATTAAAGGGGCTTACTGCTCTTCCAGAGGACCTGGGTTTGGTTCTCAGTACCCACATGGTTCAAAACTGCCTGTAACTCCAGCTCCAGTTCCTCAGGCAATCCCACACATGTGAGGCTCACAAACACATAAGACTAAAAAGTTTAATAAAAAGAAAATATAGTGTCTATACACTTAATTTTATACAGCTGTTAAGAAAAAATTATAAAGTCTGCAGCTGATGGAACTAGAAAAAAATGTACTATTGAGATCACCTAGCTCCAGAAAGACACATGCCACGTGGTATCTCTCACATGTGAATCCTAATTGTGACTCTTGGTTTTTTTGCTGTGAAAGAAAGGAAAGTAGGAAGTGGGCATTGGAGGGCAGAGGGGTGGTGCCTTCAGGCATGAGAAACAGAACCACAGGTAAAAAGAAAGGGGAGTATTAGTGTTAGTTATTTAGCTGCGTTGTGTTCTTACCCTGCAAGGAAACGTCACGAAACACGACAGAATCCGCTTATAAGAGTTTATTAGAGATAAAGGGATAGAGAGTGCGCAGGCCTGTGGGAGAGACACGTGTGTGAAGAGAGACTGGGAAACATGGCGCTCCACTTTTAAAACCGGCTGGGGGCGTGGCCAGGTCACGTCACTACTCCACGCGTGTGTGTAGATCACATGGTCACGTTGCACGCTGCCATGTAATGTCATGGATTCTGGTCACGCGAGATGCCTTGGCCGGAACTTGCTAGGCGGAGGTGTCCGGCCTGACCGGAATTGGCTAGGCGGAAGTGTCCGCCTGGTAAATGCGACCGTTGGGGGGGCGTGTTGTGAACCCTTCATTCCCGACTCTTATTTTTTAAAAAAAGAAAAAATTGTGGTTGACTGGGTACGGGGGCGACGTTTCTCTCAAAGACTGCTTCCAGCTGAATAGTGGGCGTTGGTTGGCTCTTGGGGGGGGGGTGAGGGGTATCTTGTGAAGTCCAGGGATGATGGTGGAGGTCCTGGAACGACGTTCTGCCGTCTCCTGGTTCTGCGGCTGTCCATCTATGCTGCTGCTGGGGACCTCCTGTGCTGTGGCTGGGGGCCTCCCATTTAACAAGATACTGTTGACATAGAGAGAGCTTAGAGAGAAAGAATCATTATTATTTTATTTTGGAGTTGGCATTTGTCTGAGGTAGATTTGGCCTGCCCAGATAGAGGCATGTGACATTTACCTGAGGTAGATCTGGTCTTAGTACTCTGCTTAATTTCTATCTGAGACAAGCCTCATTAGAGGTAGTTCATTTAAGGCACCTGTTTTCCTTAGGCAAGCCTTGCTGGAGGTAGTTTATTTAAGGCACCTGTTTCCCTTATTAGGTTAGCACTTAGGAAACACAGGTGATCAGTTGCTGCGTATTGAACAATGATAAATTGTTGTATTACATTATTCTTTACCGCCTAGGTATTTTTGATGGTTCTTTTTGCCTCCGGCTCTGTGTGGCCCTGGTTGGGAAAGGAAGGGGTGATACCTTATTCCTCTGGAATCGGTGACAAGGCAGTGGATCCTGATGTCCTCTGGAGCTTGAGAGTGAGAGGCCCTGTTTGTTTCACTGTATATGAAGAGAGATTTTTCTGGGATGGAGGTGAGATAAAGGGTTTTAGGTGAGACAGGTGGACCCAGTGAGGAAAGCCCTCAAGTTTAGCAGCTGTGGGGGTTACAAGAATTACCTTGAAGGGTCCCTGCCACTTAGGGGAAAGGGGCAAAGGGCGCTGGTCTGGAGGAAAGAGAAGAACCTGATCCCCAATGTGTATTGGAGATGGGCAAGGATTGTCACACGGCTGAGGTAGTGAGCAGTCCGAATAGCTCCATAGAATAGACCTTAGGTGACATAAAAGAGGAGTTAACAGGCTATCTGGAACAGTTGGAGGCTTGGAAAAAAGACCTGGTGTTAGAACTGGTCTGAGGAGATATTTAACTTTTCCTGACAGTGGCCATATGGGTAAAATCGAGCTGTAGCCCTGGGGAGGTAGGAAGCCTCCAGCATGGCCATTATATGGCCTGAGTTAGACACGGATCCTCCTTTTGCTGTGAGAAGTCCACGCTCCCTCCAAATAGCAGCGTGGGACAGGAGGATATGAAAAGCATATTTGGAGTCTGTAGAGTTACTGGCTAGGAGAAGTCGGAGAGCTGCTGGCGTGTCTGGGAGGAGGCAAATGTGTGGAGTGAAAAGAAATGGACGCTCCTACCTTAGCTAGGAGATCCTTCCCCATTAAAGGTACAGGGCAACTTGGCACCACTAAGAATGTATGTGTGAGAGGGATGCCTCTGAAAATACAATTAAATGGCGGTGTCTGCTGAGGTAGATAAGGCTGTCCCCCAACCCCGACAATAAAGGAGGTGGCATCCCAAAACTCCCAGGACTGAGTCAATGGCTCTGGTGTCCAGAAGGAAAGAAACGGATCGCTTCCCTGCTGCGTTCTGGGTTCCCTGTCATGTCTGTAGCCAAGCCTAGGTCTGTTGGAGGTCTTAGCTTGATGTACCCATGCATCTTGGTGCCTGGGGGCAGTCAGCTGACTCTGTCTTTCTAGGCGGCACTTTTAACAAGGCTGTTGATGGCCTGGCAGGGCATTCGGTAGCCCCTGGCCTTTTCCTCATTTAAAACAGGGACCCAACAGCTTTTGGAAGTCAGCGAGTGCCAGCACTTGGCAATTTTGTTTTCCGGCTTTTATCTCTTCCCTGGCACACCTTAAATGCCACAGGTGACTCTTTTGCCTGTGGGGTCAGGAGCCTTGCTCTCCAGATGCTTAAGTTTTAGTCAGGTAGGTCTGGGGAACAAGAGACAGATTTTCGTATTTATCCTGAACTATTTACTGGTTTTAGGGCAGCCTTACAGAGGCCTGTCAGGAGACAGGTAATAAACCTATCTCTGGCTAGACAGCCACTCTGGGTGTTGTAGTCCCAGTGTGGCTCTCGGTCAGGAACCGCTTCAGCTCCTGGGGGATGTGAAAGGTTAGTTTGATGAATTTCGTCTGTATGAGTCCTAGCCTGCTCCCATACACACCTGAGCTCCTCAGGAAATCATGAAAGGTGAGACTATAAGATTGAGTTATATATTGAAACTGTTTAATAAAGGAAGCAGAATTAGATGTATAAGAACCCAGCTTACTTTGTATCTGAGAGAGTTCTGTTAGAGAGAGAGGATGGAACATGAATTTTAATTATTGGTTCCTTAGCAAGATCTAGAGTCAGAGATTCCAGAGTCAGAGAATCCTCTGGTTTACGTACAGCTAGGAGCATATGAGCAGGAGAGAAGGAAACGAGAAGAGACAGTTTAGCGTTGAGAAAGAAGAAAGCAACTCTTTCCATTTGCCTGAACACCGACAGTGATTGGATAGCTCCCGTGAAATATCGGGATCTAAGGAGCCACTCGGCGGCTCTTTGTTATTTTTTAAAACATACTTTGGCCACTTTTTTGAACATAAACAAGTTAGCTTAGAAATCTTTACGTAAGGCATTAAACTGAGAGGTTTTAAAGCTTCAACAAGACAGCCTAACGGAGAGGAAGGACTAACAGGGTTGGAAGCCTTGTTTCCCATGTCTGCATCGGAGGCAGAAAAATAAAAAATAAATGTGATCCGGAGCCAAGGCCCCAGGCGTCCCCAAGGCCAAGGGCGGATACCGGGCGCAGGCTGCTCCTTGACTCGTCAGCCACAGAAGCAGGGGCCCCCTCCACGGTGAGGAAAGGATTCCCCGGGAATCCAGACAATGTTTGCCCCTTCGTCAAGGAGATGGACGTGCCGGCCTCACGTGGCTCCCAGGACGCACCAAAGGTGGTGGCCCTAACGCAAGAAATATCTCAGGCTGCAGATGTGGGAGACGGCTAGAAAAGTTAGGCCTGCGATAGGGGCTGACCGTAGCCAATGAAGACCGTGGTCGGGGGTACCCCCGGTCTCAAGAACACGTGTGAGGCGCCGGAACTTGCTAGGCGGAGGTGTCCGGCCTGACTGGAATTGGCTAGGCAGAAGTGTCCGCCTGGTAAATGTGACGGGGTGGGGGGGCCGTGTTGTGAACCCTTCAATTAGGGGCAGAAAGGTTTAAGCAGGGGACACACTGGGGGATTGAAAATCAAGGGGTCAAGGGGTAAGTGATAGCCAAAACAAGGGGTGTACAAAAAGCTATGTGGAAGCCAGGCAGTGGTGTTGCATACCTTTAATCCTAGCGCTCAGGAGGCAGAGGTAGGCAGATCTCTGTGAGTTCAAGTCCAGCCTGGTCTATAGAGTAAGATCCAGGACAAGCTACAAAGCTACACGGAGAAACCTTGTCTCGAAAAAAAAAGCTGTGTGGAGACACTATCTTGTAACCCAATTAAAAAAATGCAAAAGGGATTACAGGCAGACACCCTGCATGGGTAATACTGTTGCCCCTAGCAAAGGGTCACTAAATAAACCCTGGTACTGGGTGTGGGACACCATCATGGGATTGTAAATCTCACCTGATGAGAATAAGACCACAACTACAATTTTTGAGCCCAATTTGAAGCAGGCTTTATTAAATACTGGCCAGGACAATGGACACTGGCCAGGTTCATACCCGGGGTTGCCATAGTATGGATATAAATTACATTAGTCAGGAGCCTATAAAGGCACAAATCACAAAGGTATATACTCCCCACTTTTGTCCAATTGGGCAAACATACATCCTGACATTCTTTCTGCCTGTGTGTAATCAAGCACATCCTGTGCAGTTGGGGCAACCAAGCTTTTTTACAGAAGAGAAAAGGTGTGACTTGTTATCTTGCATGAATAATAAATAGCCCCCAGGATTCCAGGAAGTGATCTGTCCTTGGTCAATTAGGATTTACATATTAGAGGCAATTTTGCTTTAAAGATCTCCTAAGCACAGTATTTTAAAATACAACTGTAGCCATCACAGGATCTGATCAGGGAGGACTCAGAGACCTTTAGAGCAATACAGGCTCTTGTCAGTTACTCATCAGAACTAGAGGATGAAGCCTCCATGGAAGACACCATGCATCTTGATTGCAACATTCAAAGAAAGCAAGCTAGAACTGAGCTGGAAACTACTTCTTCCCTGTTGGCTAATTTTCAAAGTTCCCACAAGATGTGAAGCAGGCAGCTGGGCAAGAAAAGTTACCAATGGTCTCTTCCAATTGGAAGATCAAAACTAACCTGCCAGGCCAGATGTGCCCACCTGTGCAATAATGGCACAGTGTTATAGGAACAACCAACTTCTCCATGCTGGATTTGAAGCCTACCCAAATGGAGGGAGTGAATGCCTGGTGTTGTAAGTCTGGTTAATGACTCATGCATAGGCCCAAGGAGGTAACTTACTATTGGAGATTTTTATACCCAAACTACCTTTTTGCAATGATTCAGCTGAGAGTATTCCCAGGCCACTAATAGTGGCAGATATCTGTAATCTCAACTTTCAGGAGGCTGAGGAAAGAGGATCATGGTCAAGGCCAAGCTGGGCTGCATAATGAGACCCTCTCAAAGAAAAGAACCAGTAAGATGACTTTGAAGGTTAAGGTTTTTGCCAAGTAACTATGCAACCCATGGGAAGGAGGAGGGAGAAAACAAACTTTACAAAGTTGTTCTCTGACCTATGCACACACACTCCACACATATGCAGTAATAAAAAATTTAAAACAGAAAAAAGATTGAATAAATGTTAAAGATTGCTGCAAAGTGCTATCTGATTAGTCCTCAATCACACTGTATCCTAAAGATCCTTGTTGAAAGATGTGGCCCTATGACTAAGTTCTAGCCACAGAACATGAACAAATGTGATTCATGCCTCTCCCATGACTACCCATTAAAAACTGCCTGCCACTCTCCTCCTAGGTTTCCACTGGCTGGTTGTTAAGGACTGAAATGCTCTAAATCAGAGAGGCTCATCACCTTTAGCTAGAAACAAAATAAGTATTTCAGGCTTTGCAGGAAACAGCAGGGAGTGATACAAAATAATACCTCTTGGGGGCTAGAGAGATGCTCAGTGGTTAAGAGCACTGGCTGTTTTTGCAGAGGACCCAGGGTCAATTCCCAGCACCCACATAGCAGCTAACTACGATAAGTCTAGTTCCAGGGAATCTGATGCTCTCTTTTGGCTTCCAGGGGCACTGCATGAACATGATACATAGATATACATACAGGCTTGTGGGGAGCCATCCCACCCCTACTTTTCCCAAGAGTACTCTTGAGTAGGAGCAGCAGGAAATATTAGAAGTATAGAGGGGAGAGAAGCAGATAGAAAATACAGGATAGCCTCGGGAGGGCCTGTATCCTAATCCATCAAGCCAGAACTTTATTCCAAAGGGCTTTTTATGACAATGCCAAGGGATCCTCCTTGCTAGGTACATCCAAGTGTAGATACTTCCAAACACCTGCTACTCAGGCCCATAGTCCAATCATCCTCTTTATGCAAACCTGCTGGATAAAGCCACCACAAAACCTGGATGAGCTCCAACAGGTCCCCCTTCTTAATATTTAAAAAAAAGAAAAAGAAAAAAATTCCTATTAAGAGCTCACAGCAATCTCCAAATCTGTCACACTTCCCACTGAAGGAGTAGAAGATGATATAGATGGAATGTCCTTTTGGGAATTGGTCTAATATGACTACAGCAGTCTTAGCTGCATCAAACCCTTTTAAAATAAAAAAAACTCTTGATGCAACTGCATCAAACAAGTCAAACTCCTGATGCAAGTGCATCAAACTTAAAAACTCACTTAGCTTCATCATTAACATTAGCAGGTTAACATAATTCTAACATAAGTATTGCTATACATCATTACAGTTCTCTCAAATTTACATCCAAAAGCAAACTCTGAATAGAATCATTAACACTTAAAAAACTTTAGCAAAAAATCCAAAAGCAACTTTTTAATAAAACTCTTTACACTTTAAAGCAATCTCTTAATATAACCTTTGGATTTCTTACTAACACAACATAGGATAAACTTCTGATGCATCCACATCAAACTTAAATACTCCCTGAACTTGAACTAACTTGGTGTATCAATATCAATAGATTAATAACTCTATCATAAAAGTTACCATACACAATTACAATTCCTACAAAGCTACATTCAAAAGCAATTTCTTAATAGAACTATACAAACATAACATTAATCCACTCAAGTAACAAGAAAATATTTTTTAAATTAAATAGCCTGAGAATATAACATTTCCTTTTGTTTATAATTTCTTAAACTAAATTTCGAGCCTAGTTAGAAGAAAACCCAAACTTCTCCGTTTAGGATAACATAATAACTAACATAAATATTATATACAATTATAATTCCTACAAACCTACATTTAAAAGCAATATTCTCAATATAACCATTAACACTTAAAAAAAACTTCAGCAAAACATTCAAAAGCAATTTCTTAATAAAACTCTCTACACTTTAAAGTAATCTCTTAGTATAACTATTTGCATTTCTTACTAACAAAACATAACATTAATCCACTCAATAAGAAAATACTTTTTTTAAATTAAATAGACTAAGGAATATTAATTCCCCTGTTTCTTTATAATTTTTAAACTAAATATCAAGCCCAGTTAGAAAAAAAACTCCAACTTCTCTATTTAAACAGTTCCATTTGTAACACAAAACCAGTTCCATAAGCAGTTTCTTTTTTATATAAATAGTTCCATTTTAAACACAAAACAATTCATGAATCACCACAGCTAATAAAGCACATATGCATACACTTCATCTTGAGCTTAAGCACAAAAAATAAATTTCTCCATTTAACCAGTTCCATTTTTTAACAAAAATAGTTCCATAAAACAGTTCCTAAGTCATCACCATTGATAGGGTCTATATACATAAGTAAATTCAAAATTGTCCCATTGCAATGAAATCAACCCTATGCAATTCATTTCTTAAGTCCAAAGATTCAAATAATAAATTCTGGTACCAGCTTTCCAAATATGGAGAAACCTATAACCAAAACCTTTTTGTAGTTTTATCTCAGTTTTTCAAGTGCAAAAAGTTAAAAAAAAATTCTGGTATTAGACTTCTACTTCCAAATATGAAGAAATGTTTCTCACAACCAAAACCTTTTTGCAGTTAACAATTTTAGTTCAAACAAGCATCTCTGCAACTTTTGTTCTCATGGACAGAAGTACTTTCAATTACAACAGCATTTTATACTAGTCTTTCCCTCGGGATGAAAGCTATTAGCTCCACAAGAGCTGATTGGTGAAAAGCCCTCTCAAAAGAGACTTTCTTTTAGCCAGCAAACAGAAACTGCAAAGCCTTTGCTGCTAGCTCAGTTTTACAGCTTTTACAGTCCCAGTCTGTCTGTGCCTTTCATAACCGGTCATTTCTGGGACCTCCGAGTCCTGAGAATAGAAAGCTTTCAATCACCTTACAGCCACACAGGCTCAAGGCTCCTTCAGCTGCCATGAGCTGTTGCTTTCCTACAGCAACCCTGGCTCTGGGAGGAAATCCAGCTGCTACTGTGGCTTCCTTGGGTCCCATTACCTGCTTCCAGCACTCTGGGTCCCAGAAACTTCTGGATGCTTTCTTGTTGCATGCTGAATATAACCCCAGGGCGATACCATGGCTCCAGCCACACCCTGCTGCTGGGAGGTTGGGCTGTGTCCCAGCAGTTCCTGCAGAGCCCCCGCCTGAAGCATGCCTCTAGCTCCCTGGGCTCCAGCACTCCAGCTGCTCGCTTGGCTCTTGGCCTCTTCCCTGTCACCTCTGCTGTGTCACCTGCTCAGCTCTCTGCCTTTCCCATGGCATCTCGGGGCTCTGACTGCCAGGGACTACGGTTCCAAGAGGCAAGACTGTACCAGCCACTAGGGTCTAATGAAGCCTTGGCTGCGCTTCCATCCACTACCTGCTGTGGTCTTCACTCCTCTCCGCACTGCTGCTTTCTCTCTGCAGAAAGCTTGCAGGCCCTCGGGCATCTGCCACCTGCACTGCGCTAATGTCCCTCGGGCCTCAGCTGCAGATGCCTGGCTGTGGCTGTTTTGCTGCCCCTAGTGTCCATCATTCTTAGCGGCGTCTGGAGTTTCTGAAGCCGCTCAGACTGCCAAACTCGCAGACTGCCAGACACACTACTCTCTGTGTGCTAGGCTGGGAAAACCTACTCCAGTACTCCACTCTAAATTCACCTAAGCCTTCACAAGGTATATACCTAAAGCTTATTCTCCCCTAATATCTCAAAGTAAGTTTGTGGCTTATTTTACTAAAAAGAGAGAAAAACATAGAGAAACATAGACAAAGACAAACATTTACTGTAGCACTTGGGCATCCTTTAGGCCCCTTTTTTTCTTTTTCTCCTGAGGATAAACCCCCCTGCCTCATTTAACATTTTTCACTACAAAATTGGACTGATTCAACTGCTTACTGGCAGGTAGGTCCTTACTCTCACTTTTGCCAAGTACTCTGGATTTTCTTTTTGTCTTTGTCCTTGTTCACTGGCACCATCTGTGGGGGGCCATCCCACCCCCACTTTTCCCCAGAGTACTCTTGAATAGGAGCAGCAGGAAATATTAGTTAGAAGTATAGAAAGGGAGAGAAATAGATAGAAAATACAGGATAGCCTCGGGAGGGCCTGCATCCTAATCCATCAGGCCAGAACTTTATTCCAAAGGACTTTTTATGACAATGCAAGGGGAGGAGCAGAGGACCTCCCCCTTGCTAGGTACAGCCAAGTGCAGACCCTTCCAAACACCTGATACTCAGGCCCGTAGTCCAATCATCCTCTTTATGCAGACTGCTGGATAAAGCCACCAGGAAACCTAGATGGGCTCCAACACAGGCCAAACAACCACACACACACACACACACACACACACACACACACACACACACAAATTTAAAAATGAAGCTAGTTGAGAGGTGGCAGTGCACACCTTTAATCCCAGCACTCATGAGGCAAAGGCAGGTGGATTTCTGTGAGTTCAAGGCCAGCCTGGTCTACAGATTGAGTTTCAGGACAACTAGGGCTACACAGTGAAGCCATGTCTGGGGATGAGGGGAGAAGCAGCTACCTCTGTGCAAGGAAATTTGGCAGTACCTAGCAAAATGACAAATGCTCCTGGGTATTTGACCCAGCAACCCCATTTCAAGTAACCTACCCCCAAGACAGGTACCTGTCTCACTGTACTGTTCATGATAAGAAAGACTGGTACCCTCAACATCTGTTTAGGAAGGTACAGCAATAAGCCACAGTGCCTTAAATTACTCAGCAATGCGAAGGAACATGAGGAATTGGGTCTAGAACAGCTGAGGTTAAATCAAGGGCTGTGCATGGTTTATTATACCTTCTTTAGGGAAGCAATAGAAAAACATGTAAGTCTTGGCTATATCCAGAAGTCTGGAGGTAAACACGTGAGTGCTGCAGGGAGAACAGGGTGGAAGTGGCAGATCTACTATGAACACACCTTGCCATGGAACTTCGCCCCCATCGTTTGCTCTGTGTAAGCAAAAACAGAGACAAAAGTCCCCAGTCACAAATACAACTTTATACTGAATTGATAGCACAACCACTCATAGTGTGAACAGAGGGGGTTTTGGTGGCATTGGGGATCAAACTCAGGGCCTTAGGGCCGCACCACCAGTTCTTTGGTTTTCAGATGAGTGCTCTCATCATGACTCTAGAACACATCTCATACTGGGCTTAGTGGTCCTGTGAGTAGAACACTGGCATTGAGACTGTGGCACCACTATGGTATATGTTAGGACCAAGCAAATGATTGTTGATGCAGAAGGCCACCCTGATGTGCAGAATTATGGTATAAGAAGAGAAACCTCAGAGTCTCAAATTTGAAAGTGAAAGCAGTGAAAATTCTTCTCTTCAAAGAAAGGCATTTCCTCTTCTATTGCAAAGGTCTGGAAGTACCAATAACCCAGGGATGAGAGCAACTGTGCCCAAATATGGCTTTCTAAATGACCTATGAAAGAAAATCGGGACAGCAATAGGAAATTCCCAGTTTAAGGCAGGGACTGTGTGGTAACAAAACAATAACAATGAACTTAAGCGCCATGCCGTTCCCCACTGTGTAAAATACATGCGCAGCCAAATGGTTGGGAGCTTTTTCTTCCTAGAACAATTCAAACTCATGAGCACAGGAGTAGTGACAGAAATATAAAGTCAGCATTTTGTAATTATGAATGAAACAGCACACGTGCACACACGTGCACACACGTGCACACGCACACTTTAAGAAGGATTTATCAAAACCCACAACGGAGTTCAGACCAACATAGCCTGCACCGCTGACCACAACCAGCGCCACTAACTGGCACAACTTGACATTCCGGGTTCTTGTTGCAGTAAAGTCAGCTAAAGGGGGTCCTCGCCTAATAAACCAAACCAACTACCTGAGAAAATCAACTTCAAAACCTTAGCTCCTGGTTGGGTAGCAAGGCACACAGTGTGGTACATGATAAATGGAGCAAACCCCAAAATAGTTTAGATTCTAACATATTCTTAAAATAATCGGGGAGCTATGGAACTGGATATGGGGATTTTTTTTAATCAATTATTTTGTTAAATGTGAAATGAC
The DNA here is from genome assembly GCF_049852395.1 of Peromyscus maniculatus bairdii. Lineage (NCBI taxonomy): Eukaryota > Metazoa > Chordata > Mammalia > Rodentia > Cricetidae > Peromyscus > Peromyscus maniculatus. The sequence continues at coordinate 13,429,220 of NC_134863.1, read as the reverse complement.
TCTCTTTGTTGTGAGGGAGACATCCTGATGCATTTATGAAGAACATGACGGCTCATCGGGGTTTTGCTTGCCAGGTTTGACCATCCCCCATTAGAAGAAATAGGTGAACTAAATCAGCATTGTTGCTTTTGTTTTTTAGATAGGAGTTCAATATGTAGCCCAGGCTGGCCTGGAACCCATTGTGCAGACCAGGCTGGCCCAGGACTTTTGTATAATATTTAAGGGTCCAGCCTTAAATTTATACAAATCCAGGGGCCCAGGAGAGACACTACCATTGGCGGGCATGAATCCAGTTGCTTGGATTCACCATCATTCAATCACTAGTTCAACTCTGTCAGATCTCTTCATTTCCTTAGTTCCCTCCATCCTCAGTTCCCTCAAATCTTCAATCCCTCAATCCTCCTCCCTCCTCCCCCAGGACTGGTCTATATCCTATCCCAAACAGCAACACCTTATGTTTTATATACAGCACAAGATTGTAGGGGTCCCAGCTAGAGGCTTCCTGGCAATTTATTTGCAACCCACAAGGGGAGAGGTAAGAGTGGAGTCAGTTAGTAGTTAGGATAAGTCAGAAAAGGAATTTGTATGCTAGAAATATATCCTTACTGTGGTTAGGAGAAAGCATTATGAGTCTATCATAAATGTGTTCAACTATAAACTTACAGGTGATAGGGTAGGGAAAGTCTGTAGGTCACTAAAAGTTAAAACTCACTTTTTTCCTCTGCCACCAGTTTCCTGACAGGGCTGGGAAAGAGTACTGATAGCTGGTCAATGTGCATCACAACTTGAAACACCTGCTGAGGGGGAACTCTCTTTGATCTAAGAGGTTCTCTAGGAGAGAGAGAGAGAGAGAGAGAGAGAGAGAGAGAGAGAGAGAGAGAGAGAGAGAGAGAGGCCTTGATTTGCACAAGAAACAAAGCTTGTTTGTCTAGTTGGTAGGCATTTGACCTGTGAGACATGTAGTCTCAGAAAGGACATTTTATCTTAGTTTGGGAAGTTTTCAGGCATCTAACAGACAGCCTGGTAGCTATCTGTTCCTTGCTTGTCTTTTGAGACTTTGTTTGGGGTTGGCTCTATCTTAGGAAGTAGCTCAAGAAGGGTGTTTGCAAAAGGCAGAAACCCAAAACAAGTGCTAAAGAGGGGGCCTGGAGCTCAGAGCAGAAGGTTCTGTCTACCTGACTATCCAGGTGCTTTGAAATAGAGATTCACACACATACACATTTTAGGAGAATTATGAGCACAAGGAATTCACAGCAAGGCACAACTGAATAGTAAGCCGCATAACACCAATAGACATTGCTGATTGGCTTCCCACTCGACTGACCCCTGGCTTTATCAAAGTATGGCTTATAATATACAGCTGGACTTTTATTTTATATTGCTACGGCTCACCACACAGAACTCTGTTTCCCAAGTGCTGGGATTAAAGTGTATACTGCCATACCTAGTAGAATTATTTGTACTTTAATAACTGCAGAACATATTTGCATAAAGGCTCATTACCCTATATTCTCTTTTTGTCTCTTCAAAATTTTATAAAAAAAAATTCTTGTAAAACTTCTGTGAAGTTCAAGTCATCCCCTGAGATGATTCATTCTATCCTTCAGTGTGCACTGAATAAAGGCCCACCTGTGAAAAATGTAGGCATTAAATCCCTGGAGACACAGACCTGTTCTGCCCAGATTAGGATCCCCAAAGAGACCACTGGAGACCAAAGATGTCCAGAATGCAACAGCAAGGTTTAATTCAGTGCAAGTGCATAGTTCAAACTAGCAGGGAACCCTCGTCCACCACACCCGATGCAGTGAGGCAGAGAAGAGAGTTCCTCTTTCTTGGAGAAGTTAGTTTTTATAGGCAAAACCCACAAAATTTCTTAGAGGGGAGGGGGTTAGTACAGGTCCATCCTTGATTGGTCCAGTTTTTCCCGGGCCTGGACTTTGTCTTATTCTAGCTTAACTGTTTGCCCAGTCAGGAGTTTTACAACCCATCTCTGGGGTCTGGTCATGTTATCTCTGGAGAGGGGCATCTTGCAGTTGATTGGTCACCACCAGACATCTTGACTTTGTTCTTTTAAAAACACCTGACTTCACCCTCTCCAGGAGGGGGGAACTGACTCAGTTCTGTTAATTTTTAAGATATCTCTTTCCTCAGGTCTTTTGGGTTTCTGGGGGAACTGTGTCTGGGCCTTTGGAACTGTGTCTGGGCCTTTGGTGGGGGTCTTTCAAGACCCTTATCCCATGCTGGAAAGGACAATCATTATAGCTCTGGAGAGTGTCTGGCTACAGGCGTATGCTACCATGCAGTTAACACACACCTAAGTGTTAGCCTAGACACCCAGCCTATGACCAGCAACCTAGATCTTAATGATTCCATTTTGTTCTAAGAGGAAAAGCCAAATATTGTATAAAATGTTATATGTAATGATCTTACAGTTATGGCCATACCTTAGATTGTGAAGCAATTGTGACACTGACATGAAGATATGGTCAGGATCAATGTTCGAGATGATGTGTAAAAATAAAAATGATAAAAAGGTATCATATAAGCACAACATGGTATATTTGTTGAATTAAAAATACTCACACATAAGCATGAATATGGTGGAAGGCAGCCAGGATATATGCCAAACAACGTCACAAGCTAACTCTGCATGGTTAAGTTGCAGAATTTTTATTCTTTTCTTTTTTCCTTTAAAAGTTTTTTGAGATTATAATCTAATTACAGTATTTCTCCCTTTTATTTCCTCCCTCCAAATCCTCCCATATACCCTTCCCTGCTCTCCTTCAAACTCATGTCCTGTTTTTTTTTTAACCAATTGTTATTTGTATGCATATATGGATATGGATATACATATGCATTACTAAGTAGAGTCTGTTCAGTCCATATAATGCTACCTGTGTGTATAGTTTCAGGGCTGACCATTGGGCGCTGAATCAGTTGGTATGCACTTCTCTGGGAAGGCCGCCTCCCGCCTCCCATTTCTAGCCATCCTCAGTTATCTGTATAGTTCTCTGTAGGGTTGAGGCCTCGTGGGTTCTCTATGTAGATTGTCATGTCCATTGGTGTTATCCTTGTTCAGCTCATGTTTGGACAGTCATGCTGGCCAGACATGACTAGGAGACATAGTCCCACAGCAAACTCCCTGATCCTCTGGCTCTTACAAACTTTCCATTTCCTCTTCCACAATGTTCACGGAGGCTTAGGCACAGGAATATTTTGGAGATGCATCCATTGGGACTGGGCTCTATAATTCTGCATTTTTTTTTTTTTTTTTGGTGTTTTCGAGACAGGGTTTCTCTGTGTAGCTTTGCGCCTTTCCTGGAACTCACTTGGTAGCCCAGGCTGGCCTCGAACTCACAGAGATCCGCCTGGCTCTGCCTCCCGAGTGCTGGGATTAAAGGCGTGCGCCACCACCGCCCGGCTAATTCTGCATTTTTATTGCTTGTGGATTTCTCTAATAATCTCTTTGTGTTGTGAAGAGAAGTTTTCTTGACGAAGATGAAAAATACACTTATCTGTGGGTATAAGGACAAATGATTATAGGCTTTTGATAGAGGTCATGCTAGTTTAGTAAATTAGTGTTTATAGATTCTCTTCCAATAACCATGACTTCACTAGCCCTGATTAGCTAACAAAGTTACCAGTGCCAGACATGGTTTACCTCTTGTTGAACTTGTCAAGTCCAATCAGAGAGCTACTGGTACCACCAAGGTATGTGTACCACTACCGTCTCTTTAGGGTTATCCTGCCATGCTGGTCTTTGATGTGGCTCACAGGTGTCATAGCTGGGTAGGACTGTTGGTTGTCTCCCTCCCTTGGAAGCTTGCATAGTGCCTTCAGATACCATGAAAGCTGGTCATCAGGGAGGGGACTTTTCAAGTCTGTCCCAGCTTGTGGGCCTCCAGGCTCTGTTTCTGCAGTACCTGTGTCTTCAGCAATAGGGACTTAACTTCACACCTGAGGAGTAGCCAAGGGAAATTGCAATTGACTGTATGTTTTGGGAGTCTCTTAGACAGCCCTAGACAACAACTCATAAGAGTACTTTTCCTGTATGCTATTGGGGTTTTTGTTAGGTGATCTTTGGCTCTTGGAGGGAGCACAAAAAGTCCAGATGAGAAAGGTTCATTAAAATATATATATGTATATTTATACACACAATTTCTTATATTATGTTTTTTTTGGTAAATAATAGTATGATTCCTTGTAGCTTTTTCATATGTCCTTGTTTGTTTTTTGTTTTGGTTCTGGTTTTTGAAGACAGGGTTTCTTCGTGTAGCTTTGGCTGTCCTGGAACTCGCTCTGTAGACCAAACTGGCTTTGAACTCATAGAGATCCTCCTGCCTCTGCCTCCTGAATACTGAGATTAAAGGCGTGTGCCACCACCATGTGGCTAGATATCCTTATTGTTATTTGACCCACCTCTCCTCCTTCTGTATATACTTCCCTCTTCAGTCCCTAAAGAGCCTGCCTTTCCCATTTCCCCATCAAATCGCTTGCGTCCTGCTATTCCCCTTTACCCCCCTTTCACCCTCTTCTGTATTTACTCCCCTCCCCCACCCTAGGGACTCCCCGCTCCCATTTCCCTGGCACCTTGCTAGTCCCCTCTCTATTGTTCCCCTACCTCCCTACCTTGACAATGGTTCTGTTTTACTTTCCTTGTTTCCGTAGTCCCTATAGGCTACGTATTCACATCTGAAGATTGGTGCTAGGAGCCTCCAATAAGAGACCGTACAGTGCATGTCGTTCTGGGTCTAGGTTACCTCTCTCAACTTGACCTTTTCTACTTCCATCTGTTTACCCGCAAAGTTATTTCATTTTTCTTTACAGCTGATTAGTATTGCCAGGGTGTATGTGCCACATTTTCATTATCCATTCATCTATTGTAGGACTTGTTTCCAAACAATAAAAACCAGAAGCTTTTGTAGTTTCACGGAGTCCCACTTGTCAATTGCTGGCCTTCAACCTTGTGGAAATGGAGTCCTGTTCAGAAAGTCCTTTCCTACACCTGTATCACTAGGGTATTACTGTTTTCTTCCAGCGGTTTCAGGTTTCAGGTTAAGGTCTTTGATCCATTTGGAGTTTGTTTTTGTGCAAGGTGATAGATACTGTGTACTGCATGTGGACATCCAGTTTTCCCAGTACCATTTGTTGAAGATGCTTCCTTGTTTCCAAGGTTGTTTGGTTTTTGTTTTTGAGTCTTCATCAAATATTAAATGGCTGAAGTTATGTGTGTTCAGGAAAACCGAGGTACCCGATGATATGGATTCACAACACACCCCCAAGGTTGGGCATGGTTGTGCATGCCCCGCGGGACCTAGTCATTTCCGCCTAGTCATTTCTGGGTCGAAATGTCTAGCATGACCAGGACCCGTAAAGCATGCAGCGCAACCATGTAATCTATGCGCATGTGTGGAATAGCCACATGAGCCTGTGTGTGCAGGTGCGGCCCAGCCTTTATAATCTGGCGCCATGATTCCCGGCTCCATCTTTACACATGTGTCCTCTCCATAGGCCTGTGCACCTCTGTCTCTTTACCCTATCTTAATAAAACTCTAGTTAGTGGATTCTGTCACATTTCATGACATTTTCTTGCAGGGTAAGATCGCTGCAAATAACCAACACCTGATAAATCATGTAATTTGCACTTGGCATTTGGTCTCTGGGAGCTCCTTTTAGGGTGCTTTGAAGGTATGGAAATTAGCTGCCTAAACTATAATAGAGAGTAAATAAAAATACCCTAGGCAGAGGGAAAGTGCTTCAGTCCTTCGAGACTGGACCCCCCTGCAGCCATGAAAGGCTAGATTCATTCTTAAGATGCCTCTGAGTCTTCATTCCATGGATCTGAGTGGAGCCACACACCCGGGTTGCAACCACACATTTGGTGCCCAACGTGGGGCTTGAAGAAGGGAAAGGATCCACTGAAGGACAGAGGAACCGGTCATCTTAGGAAGTGGAGGGAACATTCGCAGGGTAAGAGGACTCCAGGATTGGCAGGGTCATGGGGAATTTAAACTCCCCATCTCAGGAACAACAAAATGTACAGTTGCTAAATGCTTGTCAAAATAAAAAGTGGTAACTGCACAACTTTTAAAGATAGAAATACAATGGCTCCTGAGACAGGAAAAAAAATAATGAAAAAAGATCTTTCTCAATAGAAAAAAGGGAAAGAAAGAAAATAAAAAAGGAAGTCTTCCCAATAGAGAAGAGGGAAGGGAAGGAAATAAAAGGAAATTCCCAATAGAAAAGGGAAATTTTTTAATCAAGAAAAAAGGATTTTCCCAGTAAAAAGGGGAAAAATATTAAAACTAGGTTTAAAGATTATAAAGTGACCCAGCCAGCAGGGCTATAACGGGTACTCGACCACCCTAAGGATGGAATGTAGGGACAGGAGACACAAAGGAAATACACCAAGTCAAGCTTCTGATCAAGGTGCAACTTAATTTTTCTCCAGGGGGGTTTATATAGCTCCTGCAGGGTGGAGGGAGCAAGAAGCTGTTATCTGCATAAGGTGGGGCAAGCTAACGGGATGTTTGTATAGGATGTTTACAGGGTGAAAGGGTCAAGGGCTCTGACTCAATGTTCTGTTGCTAGACAACCTGACTGTAAGCTGATCTAGTTCCCTGTCTTATCGGGGGTCTGTATTTTTCCACTAACTATAGATTCTGTCCTTGTCCCTGACATCTCCCCCTTCTTAGTAATAAATCTAAGGGCCAACATAAACCAGGTTCGAATGGTCTAAAAGGAGGACTCTGAAAGAGGCTTTGCATGGAGGATTACAGAGGCCCTATCCCTCTAAGGGTTGTGAAAAGGTCCGAGAGGGAATGTCTCTCCAGACTCAAGCACCACAGGCATCCCCATAGTGCGGGAATCAGTGGACCATGCAGTTTTTTGAGGGAGCAGAAATGGGTAAGCGCAAGGTTGCTACTGCACAATCGCTATGCAACAGGGCATATAATCCAGGCTCTCGGGATTTTGGGGTACCATGGTCCCCAGCCTGTGCAGTCCCAGCTGCACTCCAATCATGCCTTGAGTGAGCCCTTTTCCCACACACAGGTGCAGCCTCGCCTGAGTGAAGGGGTCTGTGTGGGGCATCTCTAGTGAGGGGAAATTTCAACCCTGGAGTCCTGCATATCAAAGCAGTGGTAATGAACCTGGATCTGCCTGGCCCCAGGTCTGTTATTTGGCTTCGGATGAACGGAGTGAGCTGGGAAAGTGCCCATGGCCCAAAGGCAAGGACCAGGAGCAGGCCTACAACAGGTCCTGGGAGGGAGGGAAGAAGGGTCGTTAGCCAAGGGGAGGCGGAAAACCAAATCTAGAACCACCCAAGCTCTTGTTCTCCTTTTCTTTTCTCTTTTTCTAGTCCTTTCTTAACCTTTACTATACTGTCCCTGACTACCCCAGTGTGGTCTGTAAAGAAGCAACATTCTCTTTGGACACAGTACAAAGGCCACCCTGTTGTAAAAAGAGGAGATCCAGGCCTCTCCTGTTCTGTAAAACTACCTCAGCTAGGGAGGAAAGGGATGACTCGAGGGCAGAAATTCCCCGTTCAAGTTGGGCAATATCCTCATCTATGGAGAGTTGAAGCTCAGAGTAATGTTGGTTGAACAGGACCAGAGAGGCAATTTCTGTGCCTGTTCCCGCTGCTCCAACCCCCAAAAGGACTGCTAAGGTGATGGCAGTAACAGGCTCCTGTCAAGGCATTTGTCTCAGCACGGCTTCTCTTCCTAGAGGTCTAGGAATTGATCTGGGGAATAATAGGTTGGTCTAGGTGGAAGGAACCTGAGTGCCCTGAGTGGCAACACAGTGACCCGACCCAGTGATCTGCAGGTGCACTGCATATGATGGGACCGGTGGGCTTCCTCTGCCATCAGTGTTACAGGATTTTTTAAAAGAGTATCTTTATGAGCAGAAGGTTAGAATCAACTGAGCGAGGAAGATTTGGGTCTATGGCACACGCATGTGCCTAGTACAAGGCATCTTCTACCATTGCTCCAATGAGGATGATGAGGGCTCCTGCGCTGACCTTCCCTGCTCCTGCTCCCGCTCCCACTGCTGTACCCGCCGGTCCTTCATGGGTGCCCTCTCTCTGGTGCTTCCCTGTTTGCTGTGCTACCTGCCAGCCACAGGCCGTGTCAAGCTGGCCCAACATGGCCATGTCCACCTGTGACACCAAGGCCAGCAGGTCCGACAAGCCTTTCTGACACTTTGGATGAAAATTCAGCACTGCCCTTGGAAACATGGCCCCTGCAGTCAGACTGGATTTGTGACAAGCAGTGTCCCTGCTCAGCCCAGAACGTGACTGACTATGGGACTTGTGTGCTGTGTGAAAGGTCTCAAACACAGTTTGCTGTGAAGTTCCCACTGTCCCCCCCACAGGAACTCTGAGCAGAGTGATAACAGAGCTAAAGGGCTGGTGGGGGTTGCTGTGGGCGAGGACAACAGCCTGGGGGGCTTGCTGGAGGGACAGCATTTGAAACAAAAGAAGTTTCCTCAGGAGAGGGGCTATCTCTCCTGGGCAGATCAGGTATATTTACAGCTCTAACCAGGCATTCCGGTAACCATCCGGGAGCAGAGTGTATCTCTTTTATGGCACCATTAACAGGATTTAGCCTTTCTGTGATGATCAGCAATGGTGTTAATGCTGAATGTTCTCCTACGTCACATCATGAGAATCAGAATGCTGCTGCCCCCCCCCCAGAGTCCCCCTCCCCCTTCCGGCCCCTGTGACTCTCTCCCCATGAATGAAGGAGCCAGGAGGCGCCAGGGTGGAAAGGCCCTCCCCTCCCCCCTCCACGGCCCCACAAGCTCCCCTCCCCCCAGTGCCACCAAGACCTGACCCTCCACAACAGCAAGCATCCGGCCCCACCAGCACCTCAGTCCCAGGAACCACCTCCAAGGCCGGCTCCAGCCCCCCTCCCCCATAAAGACAAACCATCACCAACACCTCCTACACTTCCAGATCCTCCACTACCACCCCCTCCAGACCGGCCTTACTCTGTTGGAGCAGAAACATGATCTCAGAGACGACCCCATCCTGCACACCAGGCGACTGCCCATCCAGAGACAAAATGTCTCCTGTCCCCTCTAGCCACCCAGGGGACTCATGGTTGCCTCAGCAAATCCTGAAAGCACCAGTAGCTACCCCATGCCCTAGTTCCTGGCAGGCAGGGTTTGCGTTTTCAAAGGCCAAGTGTTTAATGTAGGGAATTTTGCCTGTGCTGCATTTGTATCATAGGGGGAGTTGCCGAGAAGTTTCTTTAGCGTCCAAGTTTTTGAGGATGGCTGTTCAATATTCTTTTGAGCAACTTCTCCACAATTTTCTGTAAATTCTGTTTTCCAGAGGACAAAGTCACCCCCAGAAAGAGCCGCACGGGCAAGGAAATACCAGTCATTAGGGGTCAACCAATGTTCACTCTGGTTTTCCACCAAGGCCAGTGTAAAAGGAGCTATAGGACCATACTGAGCACAGGCGGATTTCAGCTTTTTAACAAGGCGGAAATTTAATTTGTGATAAGTCTGTCCTGGCGGGGGTCCTCTGATGACGGCTCCTCCTTCTTCTCCCCCTCCTCATTTTGGTCTTCCAAACCCCGAGGGGCCGCTCTGGGCGGCCGCCTCGGATGAGTCCCCAGAGGTCTGGCTCTGGGTAACGGGAAATGCCAGGACAGGCTGAGGCTTACTTTTTGATTTACTAGATTTTTGAGATGGTTTTAGCAGGCCAGGAGCTCCCACTTCAAGGGCAAGATCTTTAAGTTCTTTGTCAAGAGTTTTCAATTCCCTTAAAAGCTCAACAAGTTCCCTGCGAGCCTGGAGGGCCCGTCGCAGTGAGCTGAGATCTAGGACAGGGGGAGCCAACTCATCAAAAACGGGCCTGCAAAAGTGGGAAAACGAAGAAACATAGGGAGGGGGCATTGCAGAAGGGGGAACCGCCGGAGGTTTTTGAGGGGGTATAAAAGGGTCCAAGGACTCCTGTTTTAAGGGGAGATTTTTGCAGGGGGGCCAGTCTGGATTATGGTAACGGGCAGCCCCTTTCTCTAGAAAAGCCTCCTCGGTGGGGTCTGGAGGGGAGTTAGAGGTAAAATTATTAGCAGAGGGATAAAGATGGGCAGGAGCGGACTCCTGGGGATTGTTAGGTTTAAAAGTCGTGAGCGTCTCCTCTTCCATAGAGCACAGGTGGTGATCTGAGGGAATGTTTACAGACCCTAAGAATGTCATTAATAATCAAAAAAGGCTTTAAGAACTTTTTTCTTTACCCTAGTTCCTTGTGTCTTGAGGGACTCTTTTAGGTCAGAAATGAATAAATCTTGTGACAAAGTTGCCTGTCCCATGGCTCGTCACTTTCTTACCTGCGTCACCTCCACGCTCCTCCGGGATCGCGTCCTGACCCAGGCGATTTCAGGGGGATCCAAAAACTTCACCAAGGCCTTGGTCTTTCCTCCAGGAGATGACGTTCCGAATCCTCAAGAGGTGGTTTCGTCCATGTTGGGTGCCAGTTGCCCCGGCCAGCAGGGCTTCAACGGGTACTTGACCACCCTAAGGATGGAATGTAGGGACAGGAGATACAAAGGAAATACACCAAGTCAAGCTTCTGATCAAGGTGCAACTTTATTTTTCTCCAGGAGGGTTTATATAGTTCCTGCAGGGTGGGGTGGGGGGGAGCAAGAAGTTGTTATCTGCATAGGGTGGGGCAAGCTAACAGGATGTTTGTGTAGTATGTTTACAGGGTGAAAGGGTCGAGGGCTCTGACTCAATGTCCTGTTGCTAGGCAACCTGACTGTAAGATGATCTAGTTCCCTGTCTTATGGGGGTCTGTATTTTTTTTTTTTTTTACTAACTAGAGATTCTATCCTTGTCCCTGACAATAAAGCCCCATAAAAGTAAAATAAAGGAAATAAAAACGCCTCTTCTCAGTAGTAATAGAGGGGGGAAAAAGGCTTTTTCTGTGAGACCAAAGTTCCTGCATTTTTACAGAATAACAAGTTAATCATGTGATAGTGAATGTATGACCATGGAATGTCCCAATTCTGGTCTCCATGGTGATTGTTTAACCACAGAATGTCCCCACCTGAGGGCAGCCAATGAGAAATGGTTATGGGCAACCACCCCCCTTAGAAGTAAGATTAAACCATGATTTCTGGAAAGTCCCTAGAAATGAGCCAATCAGAAATGTACATGTATGGAAATCCCCTGCTATTGTAATCTTGTGGATTTTGTCTTTAAAAGCTGTGCACAATTCAGGCTGGGCACTTCCTCCAGCCTCCACTGCATTGGATGTGTTGAACGAAGTCCCTGCCTAGGCTTGTATTGCTCCTGAATATCCTGAATTAAAGCCTTGCTTTTGCATTTTGGTATGCTTGTCTTTCGGTGGTCTCTCTGGGGGTTCGCGATCTGGGCACAGCACTTTCCAATATAAACATTTCAGGATAGCTACAACTCTGAGCTCTTTCTGTCTGTGAGCAGAGTGTTGGTATCTGAATTACAAAGAATCAACAGGTGGGCTTCACTGCTGCTGGCTGGACAAGCAAGCAAGCCCAGAGCTTAAAATTTTGTCTGGTTGCTTAACTTTGGTTTAAATGCGGGAATAATTCAATGTTAAAGATCTCTTTGTGGGAAATGTTTTCTGTTTTTCTCTCATGGTGGGAATAATTCATTATTAGCAGTCCCTTCATGGGAGAAAGAGGAAGTATAAATGGGCTCAACTTCTGGTGAAGAATGGTTTCAGTCAGGACTTGGAATGCTAAGTTGATGCTGTTTGAATTTCCAGAGATATTAATCATTAAGTGTATAGAAGATGTTCTTTCCTTTTGATTGTCTAATAAATGTTTGGATGGAAGTTTGATAAACTAAAGGAACAGGATTCATAATTTTAAATTATATACTGGTTATGCTTTTGTCTATTGATCATTACTGAGTATTTGGATCTGCTCTTTAAGTTACTTTCTAAAAATTTTTGGTTAAATTCTATAGAAATGTAATACCTAAAACAGATTGGGTTGTTAGCTTATTAAATAATGTGATTTCTAGGATAAAAACTCATAGAAAAAAATCTGTTACTGATAAAGAGGTTATTTTTTTTCAGTAAACAAAATACAAGTAAATTGTTTGGTCCACACTGTTAATAATTGGCGAGTTGCATTAATGTGTTACTTGGAATCTATAAAAAAAAAAGGAGCCTCTTTTTAAGATTTTATAAAAATATTTCAGAATATTGCCTAAAGTTACCTCTTAAAATCCTATAGAGATTGTATTTAATGCTTTTATAAATAGCATATGTAAAATTAGAAGCTGGTGATAGAATTGCTCAATTATTATTACTTTCATATCTTAAATGCAAAATGGCACCTATATTTAGAACTGGAGGCTTTGGAAGTACAGAAAAAAATGTGTTTTGACAAACAGTTATCAATGATGAATGGCCCAAATTAAAAGTAAAATTAAATGAAATTGAGATTAAAAGATTATTGGATTCTGATGCTGGATGTTTCTATAATTTCACAAGAATCCTGGGATCCCAACTGGTCTTTACAAGAAGTCTCCACTCAATTTGTTGGAATCCCATCTAAAATAAAACAAAGTATAAAATATATTAAATGTATAGAGCCTAAAGAACAGATAGGAATGTTAAAGCCTTATATGGCTGATACAGCCATGAATTTATGGGGTAGAGATTTGTTACAACAATGGTGAGCTCAAATTAATATTTCTATAATTTCAAAAACAGCTTGTAAATTGTTAATCCTCCAATTAACATAGTAGTAACTTGGGGAGATAGAAATATTCCTGTAGTGGTTAATGAGTCTTCTTGGCTACCTATGTCAACCAAGGTCCCCCTTAGCAAATGGAGGAGGGTAAAGTGATTGACAATTACACTGTTGGAGTACAAGGAATTCCTATTTTCATGGGAAAATAACCTCTCAAGTATGGCTATCCATAGTCAATACTACCCAAGATTATCATACTAAGTTTTATATGCTTCATACATCCGTTTTTTAAGGACAAGAGATTAATGCTACTAGTTCCATAAATCTACCGTTCTGTGAGATGAGGGTTACCAACAAGGAATCTGACTGGGTACATTGGCAACAGTGTAAGAGTGAGAAATCTCGAGTGCTAATTAATATCTTCCAAGGAGACATCATTGATTGGAGCCCTTATGGCACCCCTCAAGGAAATTATTCTCACTCAAAATTAAGATGGAAGTGGTACAATTTAAACGGAACTGTGGAAATCAATGCTTCTATTAATGAACCTACTCGGTGGCATGGAGTTGGAATGTCAAGTCCTCTCCTGCAATTTGGTGATTCATTTCAGACTTACTCATGGAAATTGACAAGTGCCTTCTACCCCCTTAAAGCATGGGAAGGAAAAATAAACATTAAGGATGATAAATACACTCTGTCTTTTAGACTAAATCAAAGCCATCCTATTATGGCATGTGTACCATTACCTTACTTGCTATTAAAGGAGCCTGTACAATGGCACCCAAATAATTACAGCATCACTTATGAATGGTGTACCCTGCATATCTGTGTTAATTCTAGTATGTTTTTAAATTTGACCTTTGAAAGTTTATATATTCTTAGGACAAGGCCAGCAATCTGGATACCGGTGAAGTTGTCGAGGCCTTGGCAAGACTCTCCTGTGATGATCTTGGTATAGAAACTCGCTGACAGAATATTAAAAGAACACATTGACGGTTGGACTGGTGGTTGCAGTTATTATGGGAATCATTTCATTGACAGCTATGGGAACAGCAGCTGAGTGGCCCTTCATAAAGAAATCCAAACTGCTGAATTCATTAGAGACTGGCATAGACATTCAGAAGAACTTTAGACTGAACGAAATAAAATTGATAATGAGATAGTAAATGAATTAGATGAATTAAGGCAAGCTGTTGTATTGTTAGGTGCTGTGGATGATTGATTGATTGATAAATAAAGTACTGATTGGCCAGTAGCCAGGCAGGAAGTATAGGCGGGACAAGGAGAGAGAAGGCTGGGAAGTGGAAGGTTGAGGCAGAGGGACGCTGCCAGCCACTGCCATGAAAAGAGAGATGTAAGGTACCCGTAAGCCACGAGCCATGTGGCAACTTATAGGCTAATAGATATGTGTTAATTTGAGATATAGGAACTAGGATAGCAAGAAGTCTGAGCCATTAGGCCAAACAATTTAAATAATATAAGTGTCTATGTGTTTATTTTATAAGTGGGCCGCAGGACTGACTGGGCTTGCGGGAACTGGAGAGAAACTCTCAAGCCACAAATGGTGCTAGAACGTGGGGCAAGAATTTCCACCTAAAACCTGAGAAAGAAGATTCTAAAAGAGCTAAAAACAGCTTCCTAGTTGTCTCAAGTTAGTGGCAGCCTGCAGTTTGAGCTACTATGTCAGGGTATGTGAGCTTGACCTATAGTATGGCAGGAATGAGGCGTCTCCAAGTGGCACATTATGCTGCATGGTGAATTTAGCCTTTGCTAGTACAATAAAAAAAAAAGGTTTCTGGGCTACACACTGCTTTGATAGAGGCATAGACCCACTGCCTCTGGCGGTGAGCATGGTTCCTCCAAAGCTGGAGGTAAACATACCATCTCCATGGGAAGCTGAGGTGGGCAGAGCCACCAGCCAAAGCTGCTGTTTTAGCCCTAGTAATGCTGCAGTTTAAAGCAATAGTTACACAATAAGGCAGATTCAGATAGAACAAGACTTTAAATGCTTTACAATGTGTGTAAAATTGTACATAGGCTTGGAAGAGTGATAAAATGGAATATATGCAATATATATATATATATCTTAAAATATATATATATATATGCAATATATATATATATATGAGTGTACATAGGCTTGGAAGAGTGATAAAATGGAATATATGCAATATATATATATATCTTAAAATATATATATATGCAATATATATATATATATCTTAAAATATATATATATATGCAATATATATATATCTTAAAAAGATAAAGTCTTTAAAGAGACAGTAAAGGTAGTATAAAAATAAGCCACATAAAGATGGATATTACACAGAGAATCTGGATTGTGTTGTCTTTGGGATTCTTAACTGCAGAAAAACATTTGATTGTATAAGCTGTTGAGTTAAGCCAATATGTATATTTTAAAGATACCTTGACTTCAAAATTTGGATGTAAGGATATGTTGCTTTGGAAAGGAGGCTCTACTTCTGTTTCCACAGAAAGCCAGAGGCTATGGATTTGTTCCAGATTAAGATACATCAGGTTTGACCAGCCAAGACCCCCTGAAAGGTCTCTGATGACACCATGGCCCAGATGATCCAACATCCAGAATGGATTCAAGGCAACTGGCTCAGATAATACACCCTCATGGACTACTCCACAATCCTAAAATTTTCTTTGTGTCCCCATAAGATACAGTGTCCTCATCCAGAAGGAAGTAGTATGAGAAGCTATGCCCAAATTCCCAAATATACCAAGCTGGCTTTGGAGATGGAATTGGCTTACTCCTTCTCTAAACCCAGGCATATTCCTAAAAGAAAAGGTTGAAAGATTCTTGTATCCCATATCAAAAGAGCCCTCTGGTGTGGGACAGAGAAAAACCAATATTTTTACTTAAAGCAGGTTGATTATAAATACAATCTCTTTCTAAAGAAGAAAGGGGGATAGTTTAGATATGACAGGATGAAAGGGTAGATTAATGAACCTACTTTTAAAGTTTAACAACTTGTTTAAAAAATGTTTTACATTGGTATAGATTTTAGTTTATTGATACAAATTTAGAGTTGGTTTTGTTCTAATATATATATATATATTTCTACTCTTGTTTAAGGTGCTATGTTTATGTAACTCATTTAGATTGTAATGGATAATTAAGAAATACAGATTTATAATTAGTCTTCTATGATGGTCAAACTTATAGCCATGTTAAGTTTTCTAGGTATACATAGATATAATTCAAACACTTCAAAGACCTACAGAATATGGAATTTAAAATATTTTTAAAAATTTAGACTTTCTGGACAGTGAGACATATCTGCTCCTGGCAGCACCAATTTACTTCAGAGAGGAGGATGGGCATTGAAGACACTCTATATGGAGTTTATCTTCTTCTTGGCCAAAATAGCCATTTGGGCAAAAAATTGTTCTTGCCTGGACTGCTTGATCGACTGGACATGCAGCACCCATAGGAAGGTGACCACTGAACTTTGCTTGGCAAAATGGTCCTTCTGGTTCCTGCTTCACAGAGGAAACTGCCAGACATTCTACAGGACACAGAGAGAAGTGACTGAGAGACTCAAGGCCTGTGGGCTGAAGACAGATGCCCCAACTTTACAGAAGAACTCTGGATGACTGTCCAGGCTGCCAGCTGTCGCTGTCTATTCTCTCGAGACTCCTGAAAGTTGCTTGCATCCTTCTCCCACTTCTCAGGTAATATTGTATCCTTCTGAGGTCTTTGATGTAGTTGAACACTAGATAGTTATAGTTTTCTTACTCATGATAAAAGATAAGTTATATATGAAACCTTAGATTCACAAATATAGGATAGATAGGATATTTTCTTTAATTTTGCCAAATACAAATAGACTAGATATTATAAATAGACTAGATATTGTAATTGTAATTCTTGCTTAATAATTGTTTTGTTATATGCAATTTTGCTATGTTAAAGTTAAAACCTTCCTTTGTGAAAAAAAGAAAAGGGGAAGTGCTGTGGATGATTTATTGACAAATAAAGTACTGATTGGCCAGTATCCAGGCAGGAAGTATAGGCAGGACAAGGAGAGAGGAGAAGGCTGGGAAGTGGAAGGTTGAGGCAGAGGGATGCTGCCAGCCACTGCCATGAAAAGCGAGATGTAAGGTACCGGTAAGCCATGAGCGATGTGGCAACTTATAGACTAATAGATATGTGTTAATTTGAGATATAGGAACTAGGATAGCAAGAAGCCTGAGCCATTAGGCCAAACAGTTTAAATAATATAAGCGTCTGTGTGTTTATTGTATAAGTGGGCCGCAGGACTGACGGGGCTTGGTGGGAGTTGGAGAGAAACTCTCAAGCTACAGTTAGGGGATCAGTTAGAGATTTTGAAGGAGCAGATGAAATTAAACTGTGATTGGAATGTTTCTTGTTATTGTATCACACCCTTAAGATTTAGTGAAAGCAAATATGATTGGGAAAAAGTTAGGATGCATTTGTTGGGTCACCCTAATTCTTCTCAAATGGTTTTTGATTTACAGAAAGAAATCAAAGAAACTTTTGCAAAAAAAGTTACCTGATACGACAGGAATGGACATTATGGAAAGTCTTGCAGGTACTATAGCCTCATTCAATCCTACGAATCACTTTAATAGATTTCTTATCCTAGCAGGTGGTGCCCTTGTTCTAGCAATAGTAACTTTATTGGCTTTAAAATGTGTTTTGGTCTACTTACATAAGATTGTAAGACAGATAGAAAAAAGACTATATTTACTATAAGGCCGCATAACCTTTGAGATAATTGACTTTTTAAATGAAAAAGGGGATCTGTAGTGTATTCCTGCTGAGCTCCTGGCTTGGTTCCAGAGAGTAGCACCTAGACTTAATCCTTCCTTTGTTTAGCCACACCTTTTGTTTCTCTTACCTTTTGTTTCTCTTATTGCCCCATGTGAATCTTGTCTGAGAGTCAAGGATCAGAGAGTCCCCCAAGGATCAAAGGCCTATGCAAAACTTGGTTCAGGAAACCTGGAAAACCATGGTACCTGATAAATCAAGTAATTTGCACTTGACATTTGGTCTCTGGGAGCTCCTTTTAGAGCGCTTTGAAGGTAGGTACATCAATTAACTGGCTAAAATATAATAGAGAGTAGATAAAAATGCCCTAGGTGAAGGGAAAGTGCCCCCTGCAGCCATGAAAGGCTAGATTCATTCTTAAGATGCCTCTGAGTCTTCATTCCATGGACCCGCGGGAACCCACACACCCATGTCATGACCATTCAGTTACATTGGATGTCCAATTTTGTTCCTTTGGTCCACATGTCTGTTTTTTTTTTTGTTTTGTTTTTGTTTTTGTTTTTGCCAATACACATTGTTTTTATTACTATGTCTCTGTAATATATCTTATGATCTGGAGTTGTAATCCCTCAGCATTAATTATTCTTTTTATCAAGGGTTGTTTTTCTCTCTCCATGGTCTTTTGTGGTTTCATATGAACTTTAGAATACCTTTTTATATTTCTGTGAAGAATGAGGTACAGATTTTGATTGGGATTGAACCTATAAATAGCTTTTGGTAGAATGGTCATTTTTACAATGTTAATTCTACTAATCCACAGACATGGGTGTCTTTCCATTTTCTTGTGTCTCTGTCTCTTTCTTCAGCAGATTTAAGTTTTCATGTAGAGGTCCGTCCCTTCCTTGGTTAGGTGTACCCCTAGATACTGTATTTTCTTTGAGGCTATTGTGAATGAGTGTGTGTCTATAACCACATTCTCTGTATGTGTTATTGGTATAGAATACCAATAGAAAAGCTATTGATTTGTGCACATTGATTCTGTATCCTGCCACATTGCTGCTTCTGCTATGGCTTCCTATCAGCTCTGACCCCCAGGCAACTTTATTTATTAACATACAAATAAAATCACATTTCAGTACAAATAAAATATCACCATAGAGTGGGGTAGTAGGTGGCCAGAATTTTTATTCTTTACCTTCTATCAGTATTTTTCTACCATAAGTACTTTTTATTGACATTATTAAATGAAATTATAAAAGGTATCAGATACTTAGGAATCACACTTATGACTGCCAAATATGTATGTAACATGCCTGACATATGACATATAGTATGTATGTGTGTGTGTGGGGGGGTGTTTACAGCAGGGGTGTAGAACTTTTCTTTATATATTTGAATCACATGCCCCCAAGAACTCTTATAGTTCTAACAGCTTCATGTAAACAGTCCCATAGGAGTCTTGGAGACAAGAACTCAATATCTACATTTGAAAGATGCTAGGCTAAGACATTTAGCTAGGCATAGTTGTGTGTGTCTGTAATCCCAGCACGAAGGAGGCTGAGACAAAAGGGTTGTAGTAGGCTTGAGGACAATCTGGACCTTAAAGTGAGTTCCAGGCCAGCCTGAGTTATGGAGACCTTTCTCAAAACAAAATAAAAACAAAGACATAATTTGTTAATGTAAAACCTTCGTGTTGGCTATGCATGTTCAGAAAGAAGACACACTTCTCACATTCACTCAGCCAGGCTCCTTTGTGTTTCTAAATCTGAATGTGTGTGTGTGTGTGTGTGTGTGTGTGTGTGTGTGTGTGTGTGTGTGTGTGTGTTGGCGTTGCATATGGAGGTCAGAGGACAGCTTTTGGATGGTGGTTCTCTCCTTCCCCCGCAGGTTCTAGGGAGTGAACTCAGCTGCTTGTTGGGCCATCCTGTCAATCCCAGATTCCGTCTTATCACCTATGTAGAGAAGGAACAGGACTTCTACTGGAAATGCCAATGTACAAACCAGAGTGATTACCCTACAGATTTCCATTAAGGATCTGGAAGCTTCTAGCCTGTTTGCCTAGGTTTAGATGGATCATTCGAATCAGCCTGTGCCTCTCTTTCACCCTCTTTCCCTCCCTCCCTCTTTGCCCATTTCCTGTCTTTAAAAACCTTTCATTTTGCTTTCCTGTCATTAAGAGCAGTGTTTTCAACTATGGCTGGGGAGTCTATTCTGTGATAGCAAACTTGCCCAGCACACCAAAGCCCCTGGATTTGCCCCCAGTACTTCGGAATGAAAAAAAAAAAAACTTAAAAAGAAAATTTAGAGCTAGACATCCTGGTGCATGCTTTTAATCCCAGCACTGGTGAGGGAGAGGTGGGCAGACCTCTGTGGATTCGAGGCCAGCCTGATTTATATATTATAGGACAGGTGGGGCCCTGTCTCAAAATTTTTATTTTTAATTATCTGTGTGTGGGGTTTGTGCATGGGTGCCAAAGGAGGCCAGAATAGAGCACTGGATCCCCCGAGGCTCAAAGCAGGTGCTCTTTAAGAACTGAGCCACCTCTCCAGATGGTCTGATTGTGTGTTTGTCTATGTGAGTGTGTACCATGTATGAGTGTGCAGGGCCCAGAGAGGGTGGTGGATTCCCTGGAGTCAGAATTACAGGCCCTTCTGAGCTGCCCAGTGTGGATGCTGGGATTTAAATTTATTGGTCCTCTAGAAAACCAGCAAGGGCTCTAACTGTTGCGCCCCCTCTCCAGCCCGAAAAAGCAAACGTTTATTTTACAAAATAAATTGTGTACATGTGTATTATGTATTGATCATAGGATAAAATATATTAATGAGTTTCAATACAAAATCTAAAAGGCCACTTAAGAGATTAATTTATTGGTAAAGAGATAAAATTAGTATCTATTCCAACACACCCAAAATCATCCTTGTGCATATTAAATAATTAAAACAATAAATTAGCAAGCCAGCTGTATCCCTACCTTACAAATAAGTTCTAAAAACTTATTTGATATGGAGGTCTTCTCAAAATCAGTTCACAAAGCCACTTAAATAATGTGAGTTGACTACAGTATTTTATGTTGTTTATGTATTTGGGGTTTACTGTATCTTCAGGAAGACTCCTCATACACACACAAGGCCTCAGGATCATGTGCATCTTCTCGGTGTAGGTGAACATCTAGTATCACCTCAGCAGTCCCCAAGTTGTGTCTAGGACTCAGAAGAGAAGGAATAGGGGTTCTAACAGCCTTAACCAACTTGGGTAGGATACAAAGTGTGGTGATATTTTATTTGTGCTTTAATAAATAAAGCTTGCCTGGAGATCAGAAGAAAATGCCAGCCACAATACAGAAGTCATGCAATGTTAGCACATGCCTTTAATCCTATCACTTGGCAGGCAGGATCTCTGTGTGTTCAAGGCCACACTGGAAACAGAGCCAGATGTGGTGGCACACGCCTTAAATTCCAAAACTAGTCAACCATGGAGGTCTGTAGGTCTGTACAGACAGACAGGAAGTAACAGAGCTGTGTAGGAAGAGGAAGTGATGTAGTTGAATGGAGAGAGCAAATCAGATGGCAGAACAGCAAGACATAAAGACATGGGTAGACAGGAAGGAACTCGCATTTGGAAGCTGCAGAGTTGGTGAGGTAAGGTTAGCTGTGGCTATTTCCCTGATCTCTCTAAGGTTTTCACCCCTATATCTGGCTCCATGTTTTGTATTTAATAAGACCATTTAGAAATTTATCTGCAGTGAAATCTGCAGGGGTGGTTGGACAACTTTCCTCCACCCCAACTCCAGGTAAAGCACAAGCGTAAAGCAGTCGACTGCAGAAAGAGAAGTCACCAACACTGGGAATTTCTTAAAATTTACTCATTTTCAGAGACTGTGGGCTAAACAGAACAATGCAACACTTTTTCAGGTCCCAAAATTGAAATTTCACACACACACACAAATCCCTGGCTTTAATTTTGCTGATTCACTAGTTACACCAATAGCTGTTTTATCACCTATTTTTGTTTCATAATCTGCTTGACTGTAACACTTCTATTACCCACACACTTCTCACAGAACCATGGGTTGTGGTGCCTTAGCCTGGATTCCGGAATTCAGGCAGAGCAGTGCAGCTGCAGCTTCACATCTGTACTCGCTACTTTGCTGTTGTGTGAAGACTTACTGTGTGTCTGCACGAGTGTGGTGTGTGCACATGCCTGCAGATGTGTGCACGAGGCGCCCGGGAGAGGGGTCAGTGTCCTCCATCACTCCTCCTGCTCCTCAGGGTCTGGTCCTCCTGCCCCTATTCCCTCAGAACTGGGATTACAGATGTGAGCAGCTGCCCAGCTTATGACATGGGTGCTGGGCTGAGACTGGGAGTGAATTCTCTTTAGCTTCCTGTTCTGAATTAAGAATAGCTCTCAGGGGCACACATGGGTGAGAAGCTCAGAGGATGCCCCTCAAATACCACATCAACCACAGCACCACTCACCTGAGTGGAGAACAAATCACCATCCAAGAGAACAAAGCCAACAGAAACAAACCTTATCCAAGGCCCTCAATTCCTTTTAAAATCTACTTATTACTATTATGGTGCACCTGTTGGTGTGTGCCAGTGTGCAGGTTAGAGGACAATTTGGGGAGTCAGTTTTCCTTCCATGGTGGGTGCAGGGGATTAAACTCAGGTCAGGCAGCCATCTTGGTATGTCTGTGCCATAAACTCTCAGGTAGAATTCTAGCATCCAATTTTCAGCAGTGTAGACACAGTCAATGTCTGAGCTCCTTTGGTTATAGCTGGATCCCGGCATCACTGGCACAACTCCTAGGGGGGCCAGGAAAAGGGTCTAGGCTAAAGGAAGGGATCTCTGTACAGTCTGTCCTATGGAAGAAGAAGCACAAACAGTTCACCCCTGAACCACTGGACCACATGCTCTCAGGTCTGGCCAGGCCACCAGGTCTCGTTGGGTAGGCTCAGTCATTTGGTCTACATCACAGGCCCAGCTTCCATACCAAGGCCACTTCAAGTCTCAGAAAAAGCAGATTTCAACTGTTACAACCTCTAAGCAGCTTGCCCAGGATTCTCAAGAGCAGATATGTGCATCTGTATCTAACATGCGTGCAGCTTTTCCGAGTTTATCTCTTCTTTTTGTTTGTTTCCAGAACAAGTTTGGAAAGTTGAAGCCGACAAAAGAGGAGAAATTATCAGCATATTCTAGGTTCTGCCAGACAGTCTTTTATTACATGATAAAAGCAACACTAGGCACTAGATCTTGTAAAATATGCTCTGACCAACTTTCTGAAATTAAAAATGCATAACCACATCTGTAGGATTTTTAATGAACAAAAAAGTTAAATACAAACTTTCATATACAAAATAAATGACTGTAAAGATGACCTCAGAGCCAGGTATTAAATCTCTCTCCAGAGGCCTCAGTGGGCATGCTAATGAGCCAAGAACTTAATTTCAGCTTTATATATATTTATATATTTTTTAAAGAAAAAAACTCTGAAGAAAAATAGGCTTAAATTGAGGAGCATCTTCTGAAATAGACGGTTCAGGCCAGCCCTTTACCATTGTGAGGGTCATACTCAACCACACCTAGGATGAAACATTTATGGTCACAGTTACTTTGAATCCAGTTTCGAGAGGAAGCCAAGCTACTTCAGTTCTAAAAAAGAAAGTCTCTAAGATGAGCACACACTGCTCTGAGGACACAGAGACTGAGGTCCTTGGCCACATTTCCATGAACTGTGCCTGTGTCAGAGCGGCAGAGCCTCTAAGAGGCAGCCAGATCCCCACAACACAGCAGCGTCATTTCTTCTGGCGTTTTCAAGCCTCAAAAGGGAGAACGTTAACTTCATGTCGGCAGTTCCTACTCCAGCATTAGAGAAGCTAGTCAACACCCCCTCCCTCCCCCTGCTGAGGCCCCTCTGCAGCAGGGGGTGGCAGTTTGATTACATTCTTTTCAGAAATAAATAGTCCAAACAAATTATTATAGTTAATTATAAAAGAGCAGTGAGAAAAGGGCACTGCCCAGTGTTTGCAAATGAGTGAGTGAATGAATGCATGGGAACAAACACAGAAAAAACAATTCATAGAACAAAGCCTGCATTTCCCACATTCATATGGAAATAACTTTAAAACAAACAACATTAATTAGCAGTTGTTCTTGTTTGGGGTGAACAGTCCAGGGCTCTGGGCAGGCACAGCCTTGCAAACAGGGCTGCAAGCAGCCCCTCCACACCCCAAGTCAGGGATACTGTGGAGAGGCCTTCATGCACTCTTGATAGCCCAGTACCTGTGAAAGAACAGAAATGATACGGGGACTTTTAACCCATAATGCATGAGGTATATGGAAACATCCATGAAAGAACCACCAGCAGCTAGAAGACCCAGGGCAGGGCACTGTCACAGCAACTGCTGGTGGAGGATTTCCCACACCATCTTCTTCCGGAAGAGAGGCATCTGGTGCTGAAAAGAATCCCACAAACAATAGTATTACACACTTCTGCACACAATATCACAGCATGACAGCCTTTAGGTGTCATCACATACATAAAATAGGATGCACATGTCTATCAATCAACTTTACATCATGTATAAATTTCTGAAGCACAATAGGCTTTCTTGTCCTAACCTTCCCGCCTATACCTCCAGTGCTGGGATTATAAGGATTATAAGGCATGTGTTGCCATGTTTGACAAAGGTTCTTGTTTTATTTTGTTTGTTTGCTTGAGAAGGGTCTTGCTTAAGAGCCTAAGCTGCTATGGTCAAGAGCTTCTCCTGCCTCAGCCTCCCCAGTTCTGGGATTGTAAGTGTCCCACACTTATATACATACATTATGTGTGATTACATGTGCATACATATGCACTTACAAGTTAGAAAAACCAAAGCTGAATACAGAATAATATACTACAGGGACAATAATAAAAATAGCAAAGAGAAGAAGAAAAAAGAGGAGGAAGAGGAGAAGAAGAAGAAGAAGAAGAAAGCACCAATTGGAAATGTCCAAGCAGTGGTACAATAGGAAACTTTTCTACATTCTAAGTAAACATCACTTTAAAAAAAATCATTCACTTTTATATTTAAAAAAAAATGACCTTAGGGCATGAAGGTATGGCTCCCTGGGAGAGGTCTTGCCTAGTATTTATGAGGCCCTGGTTTCAATTTAAATGACCTTTATTTAAAATGCAGGAAAAAGACAGGTGGTGATGATGCATGCCTTTAATCCCAGCACTCCAGAGGCAGAGGCAGGTGGATCTCTGTGAGTTCAAGGCCAGCCTGGTCTACAGAGTGAGTTCTAAGACAGCCAGGGCCACACAGAGAAACCCTCTCTCGAAAAATTAAAACAAACAAACAAACCCCAAATAAACAGAGGGTGCCACCTTTGGCCTGTTTGTGGTGCATTGCTATACATAGGGGGAGCTAGCTCTCTGCTCTCTATTACACACTCCTGGGTTTCTGGAGGATGTGTGTGGCAAAAGTCTTAATACATGATCATACAATTTTTTTTCCAGACAAGGTCTTTCATTATGTAGCTCTGGCTGGCCTGGCACTCACTATGCAAACCAGACTGGCCTGAAACTCACAGAGACCCTCAGGTATCTGCCTCCCTAGTGCTGAGATTAGAGGCATGTACCATATGCCCAGCCTTAACATGATTCTTAAGTTATTTTAAATAGTTCAAGACATCCAAGGGCTCAGCAGACTATATGCCTAATATGCACAGTGGTGCACACTTATAATCATAGCAATCAGGAGACAGAGGCAGGAGGATGAGAAGTACCAAGGTCATCCTTGGCTACATAGTGATTTCCAGGCCAGCCTGTGCTATGGGAGACCCTGTGTCTCTCTCAAATAAATAAATAAATAAATAAATAAATAAATAAATAAAAAATAAACTCACGTAAAACATTACTTTATTCCTAGTAAAGCTGAGAGTGTATTCTCCGAGATCAGAAAGATATGCATTCAGCAGGGCAGCCCTGGTTACTTCATGTTCCTCCAAAGCATTTAGTTCTACTAGTCAATGAACAGTTTGTTTGGCATACAGGAGCTATCCAACAGAGGTCTATGGATGAGAAATATTTCTGATTGGGGTTAACTCTGGCTGTAGAAAGATTGAGAGTCCACTATCAAACAGGAACTTAAGGGTTCCTGATGTACTTGAATTTCCTCTCAAATACGACATCTTTTAGAAAGGAAAGCACATTCATTTATGCTTCCATCTTAGACCGGGGTTGAAGTCCTCACAAGGCGGGGTTTCTCCTCACTGTCATCTATCCTCACATGCCTCCCTTTAGCTAAAAACAGTAACAATAGGAACCAATCAAAAATGGAGTTCAAGGATAAGCAAATTATACCACCCGTCATCAAGAATTCTTGGTCAAGTCCAGGAATACAGCCCATGACGAGCATGCACATCACTGATTCTGAGTGGGGCCTCACCTAAGGTTCCTAGAACAGTCTGTCTGTGAGAAGAGCCTGTCGTGGGCCAGGCACTGCCAAAGGACAGGAACAAGCAAGGACACGAGAAGCAGCTTGGACTCACCTGAGTAAATGTGATAGGTTTGTCCCTAGAAATATAATCTGCATATTTACAAGTAAACATTCCACAATCACTCCCATTCAACTGTTGAGGAATCTCCTAAAACAAACAGAAAGGGGGAAGAGGTAAAATATTGTTACATACACACCCTTAGTCTCTCTCTAAACATCACTGTGGAAAAACAGTACGACAAAGGTGGATAAATCTGGTGTTGCACACACACAGATGCACACACAAACACAATCACTCTTACTCTTTGTGGTATAAAAACCCTAATCATGACACAGCATATGAGGCCCCATAGAAACATCTGACAGAAAAAAGAAGTAAAGCAAGTGAGAGTTCTAAGAGAAACAGAACCCATCAGACATGATGGGGGTGGGAGAAGGAGGAAGAGCATTTGATCATGACAAGAACACTAGTGGTGATTATTTCAGATTATTATAAGCTTTAAATGTGCTTGAATATGACACATATTTACTTCAATATGAAGAGGTCTAACTTAACATTGGTGCAGCCATGACAGGCTGCGGACTAACACTACTGGGCCTGGGCCTCACCATTACAATAACCAGGAAAAGCCACAAACTGTACCCTGTGGGAGACCCATCAGAATTGAGACAAACAAGCACTAAATGCTCTAGAACATGAAGGACAGCTCACACAATCTGTCTATAGATCGCCAGTTTCCTTGCAGCAAATGCCAGTACCAGTCACTGTTTGATACAACTGAGCTCAACGCTCTCCCTGGTCCAATAGCTGTGTCGGAACCGATGGGAAGTCCAAGCTCGAGCTTGCAATAAAGGTTCTTTGCTTTTGCATGTGAACTCTGACTCCTGGTGGTCTCCGGGGGCTCATGACGCAGGCATAACAAATACTGCAGAGGTTACACGGTTTTAACAACCAGAACAACTGCCGGCTGCTTAGGATCCCTAAAGTTGCACGTGAGATGAGAAAACCATCTCAGAGGTTTTAACCAACTAGGATCACTCCTTGAGTTATGTCCCTGAGGCAGAAACAACTAGGAGCAAGCAGCTCTAGGAACATCAGAAGATAAACTCATATGGAAAAAGCTGTGTGCCAAGGTCTGTATCATCCCCATCTTGGCTTGACATGACCGTGGCCATCTTGAAATGTGACCCTAACTGAGCCTGAGTTGAACCTGGTCAGTTTCCCCAGCATATAGTTTCCTAGTATACTGTGGCAGGTAAAGCCATTGAAGTGGTATGTATGGGAGCTGTAGGACCAGACTTTGACACCGAGAATACACAGAATGTGCCTTTATTCTCTAATATTAGCTCAAGAAAAAAAAACAGAAAATTATTGTTAGATGGGGCCATTTCTATTGTGACCTAACCTTCTGAGCCAATCAGAGGTAGCCACTGGGCCTGCTGCCACTTTGTGCCATGCTTCTGTCCACATGGACTATAAGCTGCAGTCTGTAGTCAGGGGTCTGCCTGCCTTTGATCTCACAATACCCTGGGTCCCATTTTCAGACACGAGACTGGACTTTCCCAAAACAGTTTATATTTAAAGCAAGATAAAAGACAAGAAGCAACTATCTTGGCTATACTGAATGGCTATAGGTTCAGAAGTAGGCCACTTAAGAAATATAAGCTGGGGCTGGAGAGATGGCTCAGCAGTTAGGAGCACTGACTGTTCTTCCAGAGGACCCAGGTTCAATTCCCAGCACCCACATGACATTTCACAACTGTCTGTAACTCCAGTTCCAGGAGACCTGACACCCTCACACAGACATACAGGCAGGCAAAACACCAATGCACATAAAATAAAAATAAATTATTATAAAAAAGAAATATAAACCTTAGGACTGAGATTGTATCCACAGAGCCTAAATTTAATCTTTAGTGTCACAGACACACAGACACACACACACCCCAACCACACTTCTGGAAATTGTGTGCTTACAGAATGAGAGAAACAAGAAAGAAACACAGACAAGTGTCACTTACATGTGGCTTCATGCTGTAGTGGGCGAAGGGGTTTAGAGTGGCGATCGTGGCTGGCCGTGGCTATCACAGTGGCTGTGGCAGAGGAAGAGAGTGCTGGATGCTGTGGTGGCAGAAGAATCACGAGCCATGGTTACCTTTTTAGAGCTTTATTAGGAGGAAGGACAGAGAGACAGAGAGAGGGAGATAGAGACAGAGAGACAGAGAGAAAGACAGCACAGAGGACAGAAAGAATACAGAGAGTGAGAGACAGAGACAGAGATAGTGAGACAGAGAGAGACACAGAGAGAGAAAGAGACTGTGCGGAGGACAGAAAGAATACAGAGAGAGAGAGAGTGGGAGAGCATGTCTGCTTTTTAGGTTGGGATGCCATCGCAGGCTGATAACATAATAAGGACAGAATCCTTACATCCCGGACTTTCGCTTATTATAAAAGCAGCAGGTAGATGGGAATAGGGGCATCGTTTCTCTCAAAAGCTGCTTCTAGCTGACTGTTGGACATCAGTTGGCTCTGGGGGGAATGGGGAAGGGGGGTCTTCCAAGGTAGACAGGCGTTGTGAGATACTGTCTGCTGTCCATTGCTCTGGAGACATGCATCCCTCTTGGCTGTGCTGGGAACCTTCTGTCTGACAAGATGCTGGTGACACAAAAGAATGCTTAGAGAGAAAAGAATAGTTATTATTTCATTTTTTGGAGTGTTTTTAGACCAAGGGAGTTGGCACTTATCTGAGGTAGATCCAGCCTGTCCAGTTAGATTTAAGCTGGTTTTGAAACATGTTAAGCTTTATCAGAGACAGATTATTTTAAAGCACCTGATTCATTTACTAGTTCGGCATCCAGGAGACAGATGATCAATTATTAAAAGCATTTTGTAGTAATAGATGTTTATGTTAAAGTCTTTTTTGTAGTGCCCAGAAGCTTTTGGGTCTGGGGGTGTAAATACCTTTTAGCTGTTACAGTTTCTTACTTAATGATCTCTGGACTCCAGATCTGTGGTGGTCCTGTACCATTAGCTGAACAGTGAGTTAGAACAGGGAACTGGGAAGAGAAAAGCTTGTGGTGCATGAGAACTTACTTTTTGGAATTAGGGACAAGGCAAAGATCAGGGACCTGTCTGTGTGGACGTGAGAAACACAGGCTAGTAGATCTGGAGTGAGGCAATGAAATGAAAGCTCCTATCTTAGTTGGAAATCTTTTCCCATTAAGTAACTCTGAAAGTTCAATTAAATCTGGTGAGGTGGGTAAGGCTGTCTTTTGTACCCCGACAATAGGGAAATGAGGAGAGGTGGCATCCAAAAACTTTCAGGACTGTATCGGTGGTTTTGGTGTCCAGAAGGAAAGAAATGGATCGCTTCCCTGCTGTGTTCTGGGTTCCCTGCCATGTCTGTAGCTAAGCCTAGGTCTGCTGGAGGTCTTAGCTTGATGTACCCATGCGTCTTGGTGCCTGGGGGCAGTCAGCTGACTAGCTGTCTTTATAGGTGGCACTTATAACAAGGCTGTTGATGAGCATGGCAAGGCACTTGCTAGTGTGGCCTTTTCCTCACTTAAAACAGGGACCCAACAGCTTTTGGGCATCAGTGAGTGCCAGCACTTGGCAATTTTGTTTTCCGGCTTTTATCTCTTCCCTGGCACACCTTAAATGCCACAGATGACTCTTTTGCCTGTGGGGTCAGAAACCTTGCTTTTCAGATGCTTCAGTTTTAGTCGGGGTGGTCTAGGGAACAAGAGACGGATTTTACTCTGTGTCCTGAATTTGTTTTTTTGTCTGATGATTGCTGGCTTAAGGACAGCTTTTGGAAGATCTGCCAGGAGGCAGACTATAAACGATCCTTTTGGAAGACTTGTCTGAGGCTATAGGCTGATTTTTGGCTTAAGAGCCATCCTGATTACTGTAAACTTATTTGTATGGATCTTAGCTGCTTCCAGACCTGTCTGTGCCTCTCAAGGCAGTTTGAGAATGAGTGGGTGGAGTGAAGGTGAGTCAGTGCGAGAGTCAGTAGAAGCCACCCAAGCCCGCCCATTTGAGCCTGCCACTGCCGGTCGAAGTCAGACAGAAAAGGTTGCACGTGGTAGAGGAAAAGAAAACATCAGAAGTAGGGAGGGAGAAGGGTTCATAGCTTTAGCAGAAAGCTTGGGGATAAAGTAACTCTTTTATTTGCCCGTTCACTGGCAGAAGTTCCCGCAAAGCTGTTTTGTAGCCAGATTTACCCGTATATATATGCCAATGTAAGTGGTAAATGTATCCGCCCCTTTGTCCCACGGCTCTAGCCGAGAGAAAAATAAAAAATTAAAATAACAAACTGGGATCAGACTCCAGTCTCAGGCATCCCCGAGGAGAGAAGAAAGATCTATGAATCAGCTCAGGTTAGCCACCCTCTTCATCAAGGGATGCTAAGGGCTGAGGTGTATGCTGGAGGTGGTCCACCTGATGGACCAAGACAGCATTGACCCCCTTGTCAGGAGCAGCAAAAATGTGTCATTGCCAGTGCAGCCCGAGGACAATTCCCAGGGTGTCTGTCGCAAAGACTATAGGTCAGACTACAGCCTCGAGAATGGCAGAGGAACTCACTGTGTAGTGAAGAAACATGGCGGGAGCAGTAGCGGTGTGGGGGTCCCGCAGAGGTGAGGGACTCACACGCACGCTCGTGGTCTCCGGTCTTGTGGTCTCGCTGGAGTGGGGAGGAGGCAGTGGCGGCGGTGGTGGTCGCAGCAGGTCCTAGTTGATCTCCCCAAGTCTGAATGGCACCAATGAAGGGGTTTAGAGCGGCAGTTGTTCCTGGCCGCGGCTATGGCAGAGAGAGAGAGAGAGAGAGAGAGAGAGAGAGAGAGAGAGAGAGAGAGAGAGAGAGAGAGAGAGAGAGAGAGAGACTGTGTGGAGGACAAAGAGAATATATAAAGAGAGTGGGAGGGCACGTCTGCTTTTTAGGCTGGGACACCCTCGCAGACTGATGATGTAATAAGGACAGAATCCTTACAGTGGGTCCACTCTAAGAGATTGAGATCTGTATTTCTTTTGGTCTTACTTTCATCCTGCAAATACTGACTAAAGAAAACAAAAACAAATAGTGACATGTTGAAAGGTAATCATCATGCATGCCTACTTAAAAAAAAACAAAAACCTTTAAAACAAACCAACAAAATTAAATAAAAAAATTAAGTAAGCAAGCAAGCAAGCAAAGAAATAACCCCAGATGTGTAAACCCTAATGCATTAAAGAGGAACAGAAAAAAAAAATCAAGACAGCATACCTCCTCTAGAATTACTGTATTACTGATTAACCATCCAGTAATGGTATCTAGTAAGAGTGATTTTGATGAAATCCCAGAAAACTCAAGATAATGATAACAAACATGTTCAAGAACACAAACAGATGAATAAAATAAAGATGATTGTGGTGAGCCACAAGATATAGTATAGAGATTCAGTTGTGTATTAAAGCTATAATTTGACTGCCCAAGGGTCTGTCAAAAGGCAAGCCATTTATTATGAATATTTGCTGTTATCCAGCTTTTAATGTTTCAGCTGTATTCTGCTATGAAATTTGTGCATGCCCAAATATTCCCAGACCATTTGGCAAACAGGTCAGCTCCTCAGACTTGCTGAACTTCTAGGTAACTAACTCCCCCAATAAGCCTAGGAGACAGGCTGGCTGGAGAAACATAGCTTGGTTTCTTGTGCACATGAAGCTCAGGCCATGCTCTTGCCTTGAGGCCTAGTGGTTCTTCAGAGCAGCTGACTGAGAACAAAAGAGGTTTTTACATATCAAGGTGGAAGGTAGGGTGGAGCAACATTCCCGAGGGGGCAAAGATCCAGGTGGCCAGGGGAAGAAGGGACAGGCGTTTTCTGTAGAGGAGACAGAACAACACCGCCCAGGAGAAGGGAAGAACACAGAGATTTCATAGATGGTAAGACAGAACTCTTGTAGAGTTCATCAGAGCCACAATAGAGAGCAAGTAGAGATGGAGGGTGAAGAAACAGAGGATGAAGATGAGGCTGGAATCATAAGAGCTTAGTTGTTAGCAGGACTATGAGAGGACAGGAAAAGAGGGGACATAGAGGAACTGAGTGTCAGGATGGAGCTGAAGCTATGTAGACAGGATTTCATCCCAGAGAAATAAAGTAGACGTACAAAGAGCTTGGTGTATCTAGTTTTATTCCTTCCTTGAATGCCTGATGGAGCTGTAGCTGAATTGATAAAATTTTGTCTTAGAGGAATAAAGTTAACAGACATAAGAGCATAGTATACATAGATTTTTTTTTCCCTTAGCTATCCCACACCAGACATAGCATCTTCCCTGGACTCTGGGCAATCCATAAGTGATGGATGTTATGAAAGAAAAAAATCAACAAAGAGAGAGACACTGAAGAAAGCCAAGCAGAAATGCTGGAAATAAACCCTGGCAAGTCAAAATTTAAAACTGTGGGAGTCTCAGCAACAGAACAAGTCAAGAAGAGGACAGAAGAGAAATGAAACAACCCCACAAGGCTAAAGATCAAACAATAAAAAGGTACTGGTGGGAAGTACAAGATATATGTGACATTCTGAAAAGATCCAATTTATGGATTATAAGGATAGAAGGAGAAATCTCATTCTAAAGGCACAGAGGCCATTTTCAAAAGAATCACAACAGAAAATTTCCTAGCGTTAGGAAAACAAATGCCAACCTTGATACAGGAGGCATATAGCACTGAACAAACCAGAAAAGTCCCTCCCTGGTCATGTTACAGTTAGAATGCTACAGACACAGACAGGAAGTATACTGAAGGTGGGCGGCAAGAGGGAACACCAAGCCGCAGCCCATCTGAGTAACTGTGGGAGCCCACAGAGGCTTCCTTAGTGAGAACTTACTCAGGATCAGAGAATCTGAGCTGCTTCACCCAGCAGGGCTGCATAATGGGATGATTTCACCATGGGTGTGATTACACTTGGCTGGATGGTGTGCTTGGATCTTGCAAGCAGGTGGTCTTTTGCTTGGCCCATGGCATGTTATAAAAGCCCTTTTCAATGAAGGACAAGGCTGGTGGGTATTGACCAGGCCCTCCCGAAGCTATCCTGTGTTTCTGTCTTTCTTCTTGTCATCTAGGTCTCTCTTTCCATCTGACATTCCTTAATTCCTCTCTCCTCTACCTAGGAACCTTCTAAAAGGTGGGAGCTGGACCCCCACAAATAATGCCAATTTGTAGATGAACAATCTTATTAAATAAGAAACACAGAGCCAATTGCAGAGTTAAAAGCCCAAGAGGTCAGAGCAATAGCTAAGAGCTAAAAACCTTGCCCTTCACTGCCGCTGCTGTCCTCCTCAGCAAGAGAGCTACTTCATGTGTATCTGTCTTCTTATAGACTTTCTGTTCTGTCTCTGACCCCAGATAAGTTTATTAGGGTGCACAATATTTTGGGGAACACAATACCACCACACCAATTAGTCAACAAACATTAAAATCCAGAAGGGCTTGGGGTGATATTTATCAAGTTCTGAAAGTTATCTGCCAGTGTGGAATAATATAAGCAGGCAAAGTTACCTGCCATTATTGGAGGAAAAATAAAAAATTCTGATAAAGATAAAAGTAATTTATGACTATACCAATCCAACTCTGCAGGTGATTGTTAAAGAGATCCTGACTAAAGAGAAAAAAAATCTACCCATGAGGCTCAGGCCAGATGAACCATGCTAGAATTAAATACTAAGGAAGGACAACCCCAAACAGTACAAAACAAATAAAATGGCAGGAATCCGATAGCTTGGTTTAGTCTTAACAAACCTAGGAAAACAGAAGTAATTCTTTGTATCCTATGTTGTGCCCAGATCGCGACCCCCAGAGAGACCACCAAGGACGAGCAAGCCGGAATGCAAAAGCAAGGTTTAATCGTGGATATCCAAATGCAACACAAGCCTAGGCAGGGACTTCGTCCAACAGATCCAACGCAGTGGAAGCTGGAGGAAGTTTTTAAAGGGAAAAATCACAAGGTTACATCATTTAGGAGGTGCTAGTATGGGTACAATTCTGATTGGCTTGTGTCTAGGAATTCCAGAAATCACAATTCAGTTTTCCTTCTAAGGAAGTAGTTGCCCACCACCATTTTTCATTGGCTGCCCCCAGATGGGGGCATCTGGAGATTACCCAGTCACTATGGAAACTAGGGTTGGGACATTCTATGGTCAAGCAGCTGCCTAGGGAGCCAGGGAGAGGACATTCCATAGTCCGGCAGCCATTACCTCCTGACTACCTTGTGACTCTGTACTTTTACACTTCCTGGTTTCTGGAATCTGAACTGACTGGTCTCAGTAACTTCTGGCCTGTTCCAGTAACTTATGGCCTGTAGCTAAAAGGAGTAGTCTTAGGCCTTTACAGTCTTAGGCCTTTAGTTTTGGGGTGAGAGCATTTTGGTCTTATTTTGGTTCCACACCTATTCATCACAATGGAATATGTCTACAGGTGAACATCAAGAGAAACCCTAAGGCACACACAACTGATGTTGATGAAGCCAGTGGAATATGTCTACAGGTGAACATCAAGAGAAACCCTAAGGCACACACAACTGATGTTGATGAACTGTGAAAGCCTAGACTTAACTTCACAGGCTCAGGAATATGCCATGATAACTTGAATGGATACAGAGCAGTATTCTCCTGCAGACATCCTGTCTGCTGTTTAAAGGAAAGCTTAACAAGATCCTGTCTGTGGTTTATGGCCCTTGGAGATATCTACATAATCCTGCTGAGCAGTCCAGATAGTCCTGTTCAGCGGGTTGTTGTTCCCTGCCGAAAGTTTAGACCAATAGTTTAAAAAAAAAAAAAAATCACCGTGCCCCTTCTACCCAATCCCAAGTTGCCAGTTCCCAGCTTGTGGTTTTTCCCTTTAAAAATCCTCTGCACCTGGGCTTGTGGCTGTCGTCATCTTTCCTTCCATCTGCCTTGCAGCGGCCCATGTTGAACCTGAATGTAGCGATAACGCCCGTACTACCTGTGTACTGAAAAACAGAGACAAAAGACAGCGGATCATTCACCTCAGCTGAATGCCGAATGCCGTTTATTGAAAGAGGGAAGAAACCTTAAATACAGGCTTACAGCACAATGGGAGAATCCCAGAGGGCAGAAGTTTGCTACTGATGTTTACAATCTTGCATCTAAGCTGTTAATGCCCAATATGCAGGATACACAAACAAGGAACTTCCCTTAAGCATTCAGAAGGGTGGAAACCAGCAGGGAATTAGCATAGGGAGGACATCTGGTCAAGGTTGGCAAGCAGGCAACAGTTACCCAAAATGGGAGGGCCAGGGCCCTACAGGTCCCCCCTTTTTACTAAAAAATGAGCTTCTGACTTAGGTTGTGTGGGACGTCAGCAGGTCACCTTACCTGTCATGGAGACACATGCCCAGGCCACACAAATGCTCTGTCTTAGGTTGGTGAGTGCCCCCCAAGCATTACCCGTCTCTGAATACTCATTATCATACAGGCTCAACCACGTGAGCTGTAGAGTTAACTGCTGCCAAAGATCTCAAAGTGGCACTGGGCTTGCAATCTGTGCATTTGACACAGAGAAGACCAACAGAAGTCCAAATGCACCAATAGCCAGTAGGCTAAAGGCAATTGAATCATTCCCTACCTTAATGAGCCTTACTGCAAATTGGAGTCCTTGTAAGATGGTATCCCAAAAGCAAGTGGAACTTGAGTTTATAAATTTTATAACTTTCAAAGCCAATCAAAATGTATTTAACTGTTGAATTAAATTTATCATGCCCAATAGAATAAAAGAGTAATTAACTGTGGTAGCTACTCTTGCTGCCAGGGTCTCCATTGTGCTAGCTGTAGTAACCAATTATGAAATAGCAATCCCAGAAACAGTAGCAACAGTGGCCACCACTGTGATAACAACAACATTGGCAACAGCAATTTCAGAATCTCTTCTGGAGCGTGTGAGCACCATCTGTGTCTTACTGCCACAGTCCACTGGCATGGACACAACTCCAGGAACAAGAACCACCAAGGCCCATTTTTCTTGATCCCAGCATGACTTAAGCTGGCAGCTCTGCAAAAGAACAACTAAGAACCATAAAGAGAAAACAGACAGCATACAAGGAGCAGAACTAATGGTCTCAATAATGGCTACATTCAGGCTCACAAATTTTAAGGTATCTTCAAAAGAGGCTAGATGAATTTCAGGAGGCCAATAAATGTTTCACAGAGCCACTCCTGAAAAGTAGGTACTACACCAGCTTGAAGAGGGTTACAAAATGTGAAAAGGCTTAGCTGGCATGCTACTGTTAACAAATGGAGGTCAGTGACCTTCAGGGTTATCCTTAATCTCCAAGGTGTCTAGGTGACACGTTCTCAAACATACTTGAAAAAGCAGTTACAGTACCTTACCTTCTGAAGAATCCAACTGCATGGCTACAGTTCCTAGGCTTACATTAATGCTTGCCAAGGCTGGCCATATTGAGCTCTCAATCCCCATTGGCATCAGAAGGGGAGAGTTCTTCACAAAGGACAATAGGTCTCTGCCATGTTGGGATTCAGCAGCAGCTACAGGGTGCACACAGCACTCAGGAACCCAAAGAGGAACCTCATTGTCCTGTGTAAAGACACAAACAGATCCCTGGGCCCACACCAACACTGTATCGGGTCCCCTCCAAGTGCCAGTAGAAAGATCCTTCCATTGCACCAGAGGATGATTTGCAACAGGAGCCCTCCAGTGCTTATCTGCAGCAGATACTCCAGCAAAATCCACCAATAAAAAATTTAAAATATATAAAATAAGGGAAAGAATAGAATGTGGAGAGGAGAGATGAGCCCCTAGCTCCCCCTTTTTACTTTAGAATATATGTTTTTAAGGTACAATGGCAGTGTTCTACTATAGCCTGTCCTTGAGGATTATAAGGAATACCAGTCTTATTAATGATAGAAAAATCTTGGCAGAATTTTGAAAATCCCATAGTGCTGTAGGCAGGACCATTATCAGTCTTTATGCATTTTGGCACTCCCATGTAAGCAAGAGCATGAAGACAATGATTCTTTACATCTTTAATTTTTTTCCCCTGAATGGGCAGAAGCAAAAATTAGAGAGGAGTATGGATCAATAAACACATGGACATATTGTAATTTTCCAAAGGAAGGCACGTGTGTGATGTCCATTTGCCACACATGATTAGGTAAAAGTCCTCAGGGATTAACTCCCAAATGAGGAACAGTTAAAAATTCAGCACAAATAGGACATGATTTAACTATCTGGATGGCTTGTTCCCGGGTTATGCCCGTATGATGATGAAGAGATCCAGCATTAAGATGATAACATTGATGCAACTGAGTAGCCTTTTCAAAGGCAGAACAAACTAATGTGACAGCCATAATGAGTAATGGCATCAGCCCTCTGATTACCTTTGCTTAGAGGTCCAGGCAATTGAGTATGAGCTCTAATATGGCCCACATAAAGGTTATGTGAGTGGGGCCATATGAGTCCTTGCACTTGCAATAAATATTCATGAATGGGAGAAATGGATGGTTTGTAGGCTGGTGTCTCCAAAGGCATAACTGCATGTGCCACATATTGGCTCTCAGTATAAATGTTTAAAAGCTCATCAGAAAACATCTGTAAAGCAAGCAACAGTGCCCATACCTCCACCATCTAGGCAGAAGTGCCTTGGACTTTCATTCTCTTCACTATGTTACCAGAAATTACCACAACAAAACCACGTGAAATGCCATCAGTAAATACCACACAGGCCTGAGGAATAGGAGTCATCTACACTATCTTGGGAAATATAACAGGATGCAATTAAAAAAATTGACACACATTATTAGAGGGCTAGTGAGTATCAAACCGACCCTGCATGGAGCATGTCAATATGGCCCAATCATTATCATTAGCTTGCAACCATTTTGAGACTGGGTGTCTGGGGTCACCACAATATCTGGCTCTTTATCAAAAGTTTGAACATTGATCTTGATTCCCTTAAATATAATCTGAGCAACAGCCTGAGGATAAGGAGTAATGGTTTTTGCTGGAGAAGCTAGGGAATATACCCATAGAATAGGACCTGTTTGCCAAAACACTCCAGTAGGTGAATGAGTAAAACAAAATATCAAATACAATAAGGGAGAAGAAAGATCTATATACTGCATGTGAGCCTGTTCCAGGGCCCCTTGGACACACTGTAGGCCTGTATGCCCTTCAGCTGTTAATTCACGGGGAGATAAAGGGTCAGGGTTGCCCTTTAAGACATACAAAGGATGAAGCTGACCTGTTGGAATCTTTAAAGTGGATCAAAGCCATTGAGTATCTCCCAGAAAGGTTTGGAAATCATTAAGCGTGGGTAGCTGATCCATACGCAGATTAATCTCTTGTGGAAGTATGCCTGTGTGTAACAATGTGTGTAACAATTCATGACCTAAATAATGATGGAGAAAGGATACCTGTATCTTTTCTGGGGCTATCTGTAAATTAGCCAGGCTAAGAACCTCTTGTAATTTAGAAAAGGCATCAAAAACAAGTTTTTTATCTTTAAAATATCATCCATATAAGTCAATCACAATTAAATGTCAATATTTAGGAATTGCCACGGGGCAGGCAAACCAGGCTGTGTTGCTCCCATGAGAAGCATGATTGTATTTACAGCTCTAAGATCTTGTAATAGCCCTCATTTTCCTGATTTCTTGTGGAGGCCATTTTGGATCTCAGGATTCTTGTAAACTATAGATATGTCCCGCACCAGAATCCAGTAGTCTTTCAATCTCAATCCCATATAATTGTATTTTTTAATTTAGGCTGTTTATCATTGATATCTGTTTGTCAAATCACCTTTTCTCCTGTACTTCAAAAACCTCCAGTTCTATATATAGGCACAATTTTGCATTTGAAATATGAAAGCAATAATAATTGAGCAGTTCTATCACCAGCCTCTATTTCCATGGTCCTTTTTACATATGTCAATTATAAAAGCATTAAATACAATCTCTATAGGATTTGAAGAGGTAACTTTTGGCAATACTCTGTAGTATTTTTATAAAATCTTCAAGTAACACATTAGCACAAATAGCCAATTATTAACAATGTGGATCAAACAATTTATCTGTATTTTATTTACTGGAAAAATAATTTTGTAACCTCTTTATCAGTAAGAGATTATTTTTTATGGGTTTACCTTAGCAATAACATTTAATAAGCTAACAACCCAATGAATTTCAAGTGTTATATTTCTTTTCTTCCTTCCTTCCTTCCTTCCTTCCTTCCTTCCTTCCTTCCTTCCTTCCTTCCTTTCTTTCTTTCTTTCTTTCTTTTTTTTTTTTTTGGTTTTTCGAGACAGGGTTTCTCTGTTTAGCTTTGCGCCTTTCCTGCAACTCACTTGGTAGCTCAGGCTGGTCTCAAACTCACAGAGATCTGCCTGGCTCTGCCTCCCAATTGCTGGGATTAAAGGTGTGCACCACCACCACCTGGCTCAGGTGTTATATTTCTATAGAATTCTAGAAAGCAACTTAAAGAGCAGAGCCAAATTTTCAGTAATGATCAACAGACAAAAGCATACCTAATATATAGTTCAAAATTATGAATTCTGTTCCTTAGTTTATCTACCATGAGAGTCAATCATTCATCTGAGAATTTATTAAGACAATCAAAAGAACAGAACATCCTTTATACATGAATGATTAATATCCCTGGAAATTCAAACAGCATTGACTTAGCATTCCATGTCCTGACCGAAACCATTTTTCACCAGAAATTGGGCCCGTTTAAACTTTTAGTGCTAGTCCCTCTCCTGGCCTCTGCTCACTTGCCCGCCCATGAGCCTGTTCCCCTCATGGGCCTTGTGGCTATGCCTCCTGCCTGTGTGTACCCGCCTGCCTGCTGCTCTGGGCTGTCTCGCACACGCCTTCGCTGCCTTGCTGGACGCGTGCCCCACACACGAGCACTCACATTTAAACGTTCTCTTACTCCCATGAAGGGACTACCTAATAATGAGTTATTCCCACCATTAAGGGAAAAACAGAAAAACATTTCCCATGAAGGGATTCTATATATTGAATTATTCCCACTCTGAGAAAAAAATGAACATTTAAACCAAAATTAAGCAAACAGACAACGAAACTTCTATGACTCTTTGTAATTCAGATGCTGCCGCTCTGTGCTGGCAGGCAGAAAGAGCTCAGAGTTTTGGCTATCTTGAAAATTCTAAAATTGGAAAGAGCCTTTTCTTCCTCCATTACTACTGGGAAGAGGCTTTTATCTTTTCTTCATCCTTCCTCCACAGGGCCCTAAAAATCTTTAGGTCTAGTTTCAAAAATTTCCCCCCTTTTACCGGGAAAATCCTTTTTTCTTGATTAAATTTTTTCTACCTTTTCTAATGGGAAATTTCCTTTCCCTCCCTCTTCTCTGTTGGGAAGATTTCCTTTTTTATTTAAAATCTTTAGCTGTCTTGCCCTATCTTAACTTCAGTGCCCTCCTGCTTCAACAGTCCAGTTAACTGACTGTGAGCTAGCTGCACCCATTTCAATTCACCCTTATCTTTTCTTTTTTTTCTTTAAATTGCTGGCCAGGCTTACCTGGGTGTCCATCAGCGATGTCCCTTCTTTCTTGGATCTCGGGACCTCCATTTGTAGCAATAACACCTGCGCTACCACCACCCATTCACTATGTCTGAGTGAGGGGCTGTGGACTGAAAAACAGAGACAAAAGACAGCGGGTCATTCGCCTCAGCAGAATGCTGAATGCTGTTTATTGAAAGAGGGAGGAAACCTTAAATACAGGCTTACAGCAAAATGGGAGAACCCCGGAGGGCAGAAGTTTGCTACTGATATTTACAATCTTGCATCTAAGCTGTTAATGCCCAATATGCAGGATACACCAACAAGGAACTTCCCTTAAGCACTCAGGAGGGTGGAAACCATCAGAGAATTAGCATAGGGAGGACATCTGGTCAAGGTTGGCAAGCAGGCAAAAGCTACCCAAATTGGGAGGAGGTCAAATTGGGAAAAGGACCCTTATGTGCTTGCACTGGAAAAAGACTTCTTGGTGGTCTTTGGGGGTTTTGTGAAACGTGTACAACAGAAGCAACAGACTATTGAACAATGAATGGGTCCTGGAACTAAATGACAGTGAAAACAATGTCTCAGAACCTCTGGGACACAATGAAAGCAGTCCTACAGGGACCTTTACAGCTCTACATGTTGATGAAGAAATCAGAGACATTGCAAATACTATGAATGATACACCTTAAAGGATTTTCGTAAAAAGGAAAAAAAAAAAAAGAATAAGCCAAACCTCAAGTAAGTAAATGAAAAGAAATCTTTATGATCAGTCCAGAAATTAATGAAATAGAAATGAAAAGAAAAACATAATCATTGAAACTAAG
Organism: Peromyscus maniculatus bairdii; assembly: GCF_049852395.1. Taxonomy (NCBI): domain Eukaryota; kingdom Metazoa; phylum Chordata; class Mammalia; order Rodentia; family Cricetidae; genus Peromyscus; species Peromyscus maniculatus. Next base: position 13,387,909 of record NC_134863.1, on the reverse strand, counting down.
AGTGGGTTCTTTGAAAAGATAAATAAGATTGACAAACCAAACTAACCAAAAGAAAGAAGACACCAACTTATACAATTACAGGTAAAAAGGGAACCATCACACCAGATACCAGTGAAATGAAAAACATCAGGTCTGGAGGTTAGAGACAGCTCACTGGGTAAAAGCACTGGTTGCTTTTCCAGAGGACCTGGGTTCAATTCCCAGCACCCACATGGTAGTTCACAGCTGGTCTATAAGTTTGGTCCCAGGGATCTGATGGCCTCTTCTGGCCTCCTTGGGCACTGCAAAATATGATGCACAGACATACATTCAGGCAAAACACCCATTCACATCAAACTAAAACATATAAACAAAAACATAACTTACACAAAACACCACGTCTCATGTTGAAAATACATATTCCACTAAGTCAGAAAATCAAAAAGAAATGGATGAATTTCTAGACAATGTGACTTACTAAAATTGAACCAAGATGAGATGAATAGTTTTAAAAGATCTATAACATGCAATGGATTTAAGCAGTAATTAAAGCTCTCCCAACAAAAAGCAGTCCAGGCCCAGATGGAGTCATGGTGATGTTTATGAAGCCCTCCCATGCTTCTCAAGCCACTCCATAGAAATGGAAGAAACACTTCCAAACCAAAGGCAGATAAAGACATGGAGTGAGAGAATCAACAAACTAATTCCCATGATGACCTTAAACTAAATAATTGCAAATACATCAAAAAGATCATTCACCATGATGAAGCTGGTGGTGTAACTTGATCAGAGATACAGGAACGCAACAGATGTGAGCCAATAAATGTTCTAAGTCACACAAATGGAGCCGAGGACAGAAACACCATGGACATCTGGACAGATGTAGAAAAAACACTGACAAAACCTATCATTCCTTCATGGTAAAGGTTCTGACTTGGATTAGGAAAAAAAATCGTAATATAATAAAGCCTACATATGACAGCCTACAGCCAACATGATATTAAATGGGGAAAACCCTCAAAGCACTTCCACTAAAATAAGGAACGAGACAAAGGTGTCCAACTTTTCCACTCTTCTTCAGTATAGTCCTGGAAGCCTTAGCTAGAGCAAGACAAGGGGAGCACATAAAAGGATACAAACAGCAAAGGAAAGAAGCCAAAGGCCCCTATCTGCATCTGCTATGATTTATACATAAATCATAAAACTATGATTTATTTATAAAGACTAACCAGAAAACTTTTAGAACTGATACACACGTTCAATGGCAGGACACAAAAGTAACACACAAATCCTTCCTATATATCAATGACAAAGAAACTGAAATCTTGGAAGTAATCCAATTTTTTTTTTTTTTTTTTTTTTTTTTTTTGGTTTTTCAAGACAGGGTTTCTCTGTGTAACAGCCTTGGCTGTCTTGGAACTCACTCTGTAGACCTGGCTGGAGTCAAACTCACAGAGATCTGCCTGCCTCTGCCTCCTGAGTGCTGGGATTAAAGGTGTGTGCCACCACCGCCTGACAGTGATTCAATTTTTAACAGCCTCAAAAAAGAAAAAAGTACCTTGGAAAAACCTAACCAAGGATATGAAAGATCTCTAAAATGAAAAATTCAAAATACTCAAGAAAAAAAAATCAAGTAAGACACTAGAAGATGTAAAACATGTTCATGGATTTGAAGGATCAATAATTGTGAAATATGGTAGTATTCTATTTGTACTGAAATGTGATTTTAATTGTATGTTAATAAATAAAGTTCCCCGGGGGTCAGAGCTATTACAGCCATAGAAAGAGCCTGGCAGTGGTGGCACACACCTTTAATCTCATAGATCTCTGTGTGTTCAGGGATACAGCCAGCATTGGAGACATACGCCTTTAAGACCTAGAGGGTTGTACTTACAGGCAGTGACGAGGCAGTCATGTGTCTGGGTTTACAGCCAATGAGAAGGCAGAACAGAAAGACTATTTAAAGATATACACCCAGGAAATAGCTCTCTTTCGGGGAGCTAGGAGCACCGCAGGAGGAAGGGTAAGATTTTAGCTCTGAGCTCTGAGCTCTCGCCTTTCTCTTTTACATTGGTTCTGTGTTTCTTATTTAATAAGACGGTTGGTTACAACTACAGTGAAAACAGTATCTTACAAAATCCAATATAGAGTCAATACTGAGCAATCTCAACCAGACATCCAGTGACATTCTTCACAGAAACAGAAAAGCAATCTTAAGTGAGATATGGTGGCTCACAATTTTTAATTCCAGCACGTAGGGGGCAGAGGCCAGTCTCCTCCACAGAGTGAGTTCCAGAACATCCAGGACCATTACACAGAGAAATCCTGTCTTGAAAAAAACCAAAACAGACACACTCCCCTCCACACACAAAAAAGCAATTTTAAAGTCCATATGGAAACACAAGAGACTCTGGAGAGGCAAAACAATCCTAAGCAAAAACCAAATCACTGAAGTTATCACCATACCTGATTTGAAGTTATATTACAGATCCATATTAATAAAAAGGGCATGGTACTGATGTAAAAACATATTCAATTGTAGTGATAATTCATCTGTGCCCCAACAATAGAGTTTATCTGAGGTCAGAGGAAAAAGCCAGCCACTATATTTGACGTAGAAGTCAGACAATGGTAGCACACGCCTTTAATCCTATCACTGAGGAGTCAGGGATCTGTCTGGATCTCTGTGAGTTCAAGGCCACACTAAGAACAGAGCCAGGTGTGGTGGCACATGACTTAAATTCCAACACTAGTTAACCATAAAGGTCTGGAGGTCTGTATAGACAGACAGGAGGTGACAGAACTGGACAGGAAGAGGAAGTGATATAGCTGGGCAGTGAGAGGAAATGAGTTAGCAGAACAGAAAGGAATGAATATAGGTGTGGGTATACAGGAAGTAGGTCTCTTTGGAGACTGAAGGTCAGTGAGGTGAGGTTGGCTTGTGGCTTGTCCTATTCCTCTGATCTCTCAGCTTTAACCCCAATTTCTGGCTCCATGTTTTTTATTTTATAAGACCTTTTAAGATTCATTTTACAATTGGTGCTCCGAGGATTGTGGCAAGAATTGCCTGAAAAGCTGCTTGTGGCCTTACAGCTTAGGCCAGAACTGCACGAAGTTGGATCCCTACCTCACATGGGCCAAAGTCTCTTTGGCTTTTTCTCTCCTGGTGGGTGGTGGACTCTCTCTGGATTCTCATCTCAGACTGCTACCACATTAGGTAGCTGCTTTGAAATTCCCTCGGACTTCTACTGTTCTACACAGTTAACAGACTTGGTAACTCAATTAAGATATCTTAAAAGGAGAAATTAGTTAAAAGGGAATTTTTTCCCACATTAAAAAGTGGGAAACATTTTTACAATGGAAGGAATTTGGTCTCTGTTTGATAACACATTAGGCAGTCTGAAAATGGAACAATTAAATGAGAGGATAATTCATGTTGATGAGGTGTACATAACATTAATTATGAATATTATTTGCTTGATCATTTTTATTTTAACATTAAAAAGGTTGACCAATTTGAGTGCCAAGATAAAAGCTTTAGAAAAACCTGTTAAAATGAATTATAGAGAAATTCAGACCCAGACAGAAGAATTTAAAGGTGAATGTATCTCAGGATTGAATCATGTGGTTACAGAGAAACAGCCTCAGGTTACCAGACAGCAAACATTAATCTACCTGCTAACCTTACAGGAACTGCCACATGCTCAAGGGTGTGTACGAGCTAACTGGACTCCAGTGGAAATGTTAGATCTGAGGAGATTTAAAGAAGCTATAGTATCATATGGAATGCATTCTCCATTTGTAAAGTAACACTATCAATAACAGGTCCAGCCTATATTGTTTGCTCCCAGGGTCCGTGGAAGAGTCCAAAAAGCAGCTGAGGACTCTAATCTGAGGGATATCCAATGAATATAAGCATACTGAATTCCTTAGTCCATTCACTATATCCTTCTAAGTCAATTCTATCTACACAGTTTCTTTTCCGTTCTCATATTTAGCTTTTCTCAGTCCCTTCTGGTCTCGGTCCTTTCTGCTCTTCTCTCGTGTCTATCTAGTTCTTTCTGTCTCTGTCCTCATCTTTGTTCTTCTCAATAAATTCTCTTCAGTGCTCTCAGAGAACCAGCATATATACCCAAACAGTAATTCTTTGGCAAAGCAATGTGAGGCTTGAAGTTTTCAGGGTCTCAGAGAGAGGGGATAAGGATCCACACATAAAGCAATAATTGTCAGCTTCCAATTACAAACCAAAAGGGGAGTGACTAAAGGGGAGTTCTCTGGTAGTGTCAATTAAAGACTAAGATCAATTAGGAAATTTATGTGCTCAAACTATAATCTAGAAATGGCTAGGTAGACTGTTAGGGTTCAATAAGTCACAATAAAGTAAACTGTCTTTGGTGCCATTTTTCCTGCTCATCCTGGCTGCAGCTGCTTTCTGATAGGAAGGGGGCATATGCTAGGTGGCTAAGCAACCTATGTCAGAGCAAGTAGCATTTGGTTAGAAAAAGCACTTTCACTCAGAGTAATTGCTGAGCAGAAAATCTAGGAATAGCACCTGACTGAGGAGGAATTAAAACTTAATTTGCACAAGAAAGAAGGTTGGCACCTATGCCTGCCTGGCCTTGAAGGCAATCTCCTTGGGTCAGTGGGAAGTAATTGCCTTAACTCAGTAACTAGCAAATAGCTAAAACATCATCCCTGGAATGTGAGCAGTAAATCTCTTAAGTTAGGGCCTTGTATAAATAACCCGGGGTGAAGATAAGGAGTTGAGGATTTAATTGTTAGTGGTTCTTTTCTCTATCTGTGGGTGAGATGAGCTAATGTTTATTTCTCTGCATTTGTCCTTGGAAAAAGGTATCTTTGCTGAAATACTTTTGTCCAGAGAATGGCCCTGGCCAGATATATGTTAATGAAAAATAGACACAGCTAGGGACAGTTATCCAATTACCCCAAATGTATAGGGAAAGTTGTGCCCAAGATTGAGATACAATCGTGAGATTATATGTACATACAACATGGAGATGCACGGTAAATAGGGAGAATCATAGCTGTTATTGCACAAGAAGTTTACAACAAGAGACAGCCAGTTCATTCAAAAGGCAGTAATTCCACAATGCCTTGCATGATGGTTTCCTCTAACAGAACCCTTAGTTCTGATAGGTTGACCTTCTGAACTCTAGTTGTCACTGCTGTATACTCCATGGACTTTTGCTACCAGTGGCTCTCAATAGAAAAGCAAATGTTAAACTCATGCCCATCTTGTAATAGAATTATTCCTCAGGACTGGAAAGAATTGGTTACAGCTGTCCTAGAGGTCAGTCCACAGTTATAGTGGAGAATGTGGTGGATAGAGGAGGCCAAAACTATAGAACAATAATGTAGGACTAGAGGTGTGGAAATTTCCCAGGATCAGCTTCTTGGAGAAGGTGATTATGCTGATATACAAAGACAATGTTTATATGATAACCTAACCCTAATCCTATGCCACATGGAAGCCATGAATTCATGGGACAGAATTCAGGAAGCAGAAAAAAAAATGAGTCATTTAAGAAAGTTAAACAGGGCCTGAAAGAACCTTCATAGATTTTTTTACAAAGGCCGTCTTCAGCAGAAAATAGAATGATACCAAATTCAGAAGCTAGACAGATAATAATTGAATCTTTGGCTTTTGAGAACATGAATGCAGCATGCAAAAGAAAAATCAGGCCATTAAAGATCAGACCAGCACCCTTGGAGGATCAGATCAGGGACACAATTAACACTGAGTCTCATGACCATGATATGTGGATAGGAGAGGTGATTTTAAGAGCTTTGAAGAAAAATAATAATGTTAGATGCTTTAATTGCAGTAAACCAGGTCACCTATAAAGGGACTATAAACAGGGTATTTCTAGAAACAATGTTTCTTCAAGGAACAATGGCAACAGAATGCCCCTCCCTTCTAGATTATGCAGAAGGTGTGGTAAAGGTAAACTTTGAAATAACAAATGTAGATCAACAAGGGACAGACAAGGTAATCCTTTGCCTTTGCTGTTGGAAAACCCCCTGAGAGGCCTCTCACAGGCACCCATGGCAAATTCTGTTCAGTCTTTTCCTGCCATCTTAGAAGAAACCCCTTCTCAGAGCAATTAAATAACCAAATACCAATTGGAATAAGCCAGACTGTTTGAGGTGATAGAACAGCTATAGCAGAGAGAACAGAAAATTCAGGAGAAACCATAAAGTTAATTTTTTGGCTAACTTCTATAAATGAACAAAGACCAAAATTAAAAATACAAATAAATGATGTTCTCTTGGAAAGTTTTGTAGACAGAGGTATGGATATCACAATAATTGCATCAGCATTTTGCATCCAAATTGGCCTGTTCGGGAGGTAAATGTTCAGCTGTTAAGGACTGGAACATTATCTCAAGTGAAACAGAGCACAAGATGAGTCAAATATATAGGGCCAGAAGGACAGAGATGAAAATTAAAGCCATATATGGCTAATATAGCTATGAATTTATGTAGCCATGATCTATTACAACAATAGAATACCCAGATTAACATTCCTCCAACCTCAGAAACAAACCATAAACTAACACATGTTTCTGAGAGGAATATTAAGAGGTATTATAAAGAACAGTCACTGGCCATCCAGCTTGTATAAGAACTGGGCACAACTGCTGATCCTCCAAAGACACCAACAGCTCCACCTTTAAAATGGTTAACAGACAAGCCTGTATGGGTTCAACAATGGCCTTTAACAACAGAGAAACTGAAGGCTCTAGAAGAGCTGGTACAAGAGCAGTTAAATGGTCATCATATTGAAGAATCAACCAGCCCTTGGAATTCTCCTGTATTTGTTATTGAAAAGAAATCTGGTAAATGGAAAATGGTAACAGACATAAGAGCAATTAACAAGGTAATTCAGCCAATGGGCTCTCTACAATCTGGAATTCCTTTGCCTATTTTGTTACCTAAAGGATGGCCTCTTATAGTTATTGATTAAAAAGACTGTTTCTTCTCAAGACCCTTACAAGAAAAAGACAGAGAAAGATTTGCCTTCATAGTGCCTACTTATAATAATTCTCAGCCGGTTAAGAGATATCTATGGAAGGTTCTCCCACAGGGAATGTTAAATAGCCCAACTTTGTGCCAATATTTTGTATAACAGCCATTGGAAGTGATATGTAAACAATTTCCTAAATCTATAATTTATCATTACACGGAAGATATTTTACTAGCTGATTCAAATGCAGATATCTTAGAAAGAATGTTTGATCGCCTGGCGGTGGTGGCGCACGCCTTTAATCCCAGCACTCAGGAGGCAGAGCCAGGCGGATCTCTGTGAGTTTGAGGCCAGCCTGGGCTACCAAGTGAGTCCCAGGAAAGGCTCAAAGCTACACAGAGAAACCCTGTCTCGAAAAACCAAAAAAAAAAAAAAAAAAAAAAAAGAATGTTTGATAAAGTAAAGAAAATTTTGCCTTGTTGGTGATTACAAATTGCTCCTGAAAAGATACAAAGAGGAGATTCTACTAATTACTTAGGCTATAAAATAGGTTTACAAAAAATTAGACCCCAAAAGGTACAAATTAGGAGAGATCGATTACAGACTTTTACTGACTTTCAAAAATTATTTGGAGACATTTCCTATCTATGGTCTGTTGTTGGGGTAAAAAATGATGAACTAAGCAATTTGTTTAAAACCTTAGAAGGTGAGCAGGACTTATATAGTTCAAGAAAATTATCAGCTGAATCTGAGAGAGAATTGGCCTTGATGGAAAAGAAAATACAGGATGCATGTGTGGATCATGTAGATCCAAAACTTGATTACATATTGCTTATTTTACCGTCTAAGCATTCTCCTATAGGAATTTTAATGCATAGGGAAGATATTATATTGGAATGGATATTTCTACCAAATAAACAGAGTAAAAAATTAAAAACTTCTGTGGAAAAGATCTGAGTTGATTTTAAAAGGAAAATTGAGACTTCATCAATTAGCAGGAATAGGCCCAGCAGAAACTGTAGTACCTTTAACTAAGGATGACATTGACAAATTATGGGTAGAAAGTGAACCTTGGCAAAGAGCTTACAGTAATTTTTTTGGTAGAGATTAACAGCAAATATCCCCAAAGTGATAGAATTGAACTTATAAAGAGAGCTGATTGGATTCTGCCTCATATTGTATGGGAAACACCCATGCCTAACAGCAAATTTGAAGTCTCCAGAAAGATGATGGGGGTTCCACAATGATGATTCCACATGGACAATAATAATACCACTAAGCTGACAAACGTCACCCAAAGATCAGCTCAGGACAATTTCAAGATGACTAGCTGAGATGATCCAGCCTCACAGACTACTAGAACAAGGACTTGAGATAAGCCCTGCACTTTTGCATTATGCAGAGACTGGACAACAAATGATACAGCTACCTCTCCCAGAACTTGACAATTAACACAAGATTTTTCTTTTCAGGATCCCCTAAAGATGCCTTTACCCCCAAACAGCAGGAAGTAAATTTAAGAATATGATGCCCTCATTCCCAAGAGGTAGGGTGGGTAGTTTTTGGTTTTTCAATGGGTTTTGGATAATTGTCATTGTTTAGGATGGTTGGTTACAAGTTGTTATTATTAATGGTCAGGAAAAAGGCTAAACAAAGGAGATTAGATTTAAGGTTCTTGTTTGAAAAAAAGAAAGAAAAAAAGAAAAAGGAGGATATAGATAAGAGGTAGATTATTGAATATACTCTGAAAAAAGATATAGAGATGATAGAATAAAGGGCAGATTATTGAATCTACTCTGAAAAGAAAAAAAAAGCAGATATAGATATGATATAGATAAAAAGGTAGATTATTGAATCTACATTTAAAAGGCAACTACTAGTTTTAAATATTTTACATTGGATTAGATTTTTATATATTGTATAAAAATTATATATTGCTACAAATTTGAGACTGATTTATATAGATATAAGATAAAAAGGTAGAGTATTTAATGTACTTTTAGAAAGCAACTACTAGTTTTAAATATTTTACATTGGATTGGATTTTTGTATATTGTATACAAATTATGTATATTGATACCAATTTGAGATCGATTTTGTTAGAATATATTATATATATATTTCTAATCCTGTTCAAGTTATTGTACCTATACATTTTATTTAACAGTGTAATGCAGTCTGCTAATCCTTGAAAGTTATTATTACCAACTAATTAGGATATAAAGGAATGTAAGTTAGTAGTCATTACAATCAAACTTGTAGTCATATTAGGTATGTTTTCAAGGTCAAGCAGAGATATATTTAGATAGACAGGTCATCTTCAAATCCTTCAGAGGTCTACAGAATATGGCATTTAAGATGTTTTAATAACATAGTTTTTTCTTCTTTTTTTTTTTATGACTATGAGACATGTCTGCTCCTGGCACCACCAATCTACTTCAGAGAAGATGGGCATTGAAGAGCCTCTATATGGAGTCTATTTTAACTGTGGCAAAAGTTAGCCACTAGGCAAGAAAGTCCCCTTGCATCAAGTATTGACAGTATGCTATCCAAATTGGACAAGCAGGACACAAAACAAAGGACTGCCAATCCTTGCCAAGACAAGGTAGGAAGGCTCTTTAGAAAACCCTGCTACACAGATGCATCTGTCAGATATGCTAAGCCTGTTGGCCAAAGATGATGCCCCAATGTTACAGAGAAACCTCGGGTGACTGTCCAGGTAGCTGGCTGTTTCTGTCATAACTCACATATTTTGGAAGTCACTTGTTTGCACTTACTAGGTAATATTATTTCCTTCTCAGATCTCTGAGGGAGTTGAAGATTAGATAGTTATAGTTATAGTTTTACTCATTAACAATTTCAGAAAAGAAACTCACTAAGAGGTGTAAAGTGTATAATTTTGAAAGACATAGAAGATAGCTTTTGGTTGGTAATACAAGTTAGGATAGAAAGTGAATTAGGTACATTTTGGATTTACCAAAATAGGATAGATAACGTAATATTTTCTCTGAATTTGTCAAATGCAAATGGACTAGACATCATTAATGTATTTATTGCTTGTATATATTGTATATAGTTATTGTATTATTGTATGTAATTTTTCTTATATTAATTATAATTTTTTATTTTTATTAGACAAAAAGGGGAAATGTGGTGATATTTTATCTGTGTCCCCCCAATAAAGTTTATCTGAGGATCAGAGGAAAAGGCTAGCCACTATGTTAAACATAGAAGTCAGGCACATGCCTTTAATCCTATCACTCAGGAGACAGGGATCTGTCTGGATCTCTGTGAGTTCACTGGGAACAGAGCCAAGCATGGTGACACATGCCTTGAATTCCAACACTAGTTAACCATAAAGGTCTGGACAGACAGACAGGAAGTGACAGAGCTTGGCAGAAAGAGGGAGTGATGTAGCTGGGTGAAGAGAGGAAGTGAAATGCAGAACAGAAAAGCAAATAGGTGTGGGTATACAGGAAGTAGGTCTCTTTGACTGGGGATCTCCAAGTGGTGAGAATGTGGCTGGCTTCTTTCTGCTTTTCTGATCTCTCAGTTTTAACCTAAATATCTGGCTCCAGGTTTTTTATTAATAAGACTGTTTAGCACTTCATCCTACATATGTTGTTTTCTAGTTAAGGCATAGTGAACCCTCTAGTACAAGTTGTCTTCAACTTTGGATGTAGAAGAGTGAAGGAAAAATTAAGAGCACTTTCCTCATAGATCCTTCCTTCTAATAAAAAGCAAAAAAATCTTATATTGCATCTTCTTACTTTTTAGCATTATATGGTTGCTTTTCTTGCTTGTTTCTTGAGACAAGATCTTTGTATGTAGCCCTGGCTGTCCTGGAACTCACTATTTAGATCAGGCTGGCCTTGAACTCATAGAAATCTGCCTGCCTCTGCCTCCTGAGTACTGGGATTAAAGTGTGAGGCACCATGCCTGACAGCTATAGTTACATTTTTAATAAAAGCAACTCTCAAAAGAATAGTTATGATTAATTCATAATTAATTAGTTCATAACACATCATTTTTTCCACACTAGAATCAAACTAAGTTTGAAAATATCTTATACTTGAAACAACATAATATGGAACAGTGGTTCTCAACCTTCCTAATGCTGTGATCTTTAATACAGTTCCTCATGCTGTGGTGACCCCCAATCATAAAATCATTTTTGATGTTACTTTATAACTGTAATTTTGTTGCTGTTATGAATTGTGATGTACATATTTTGCCAAAGGAGTCACAGCCCACAGATTGAGAACCACTGATACAGAATGATGTGAATTCTTCTTTCTCTGACTAAAATCTTTAGTGGTTTTGTCAAACCTGGAAGAGCATTTTGTCCTTTCAGCTCCAGGATTAGAAAATGTTTATCTCCCTAAACAGCACAGTCATTGGTTATTTGGTCATGTTTCAGCACATATTCAATTGTTTCATTTTAATAATTCTGGGATGTGGCTGAGTAGTTGATTGTGAGATCAAAACAGGGACTTGGCTGAAAAACTCCACTGCAGAGGACATTGTCATTTTTTTTTGTCCAAAAATTTTGGACAAAGCAATAGCCTACAGAATGTGAAACAGTTTTTACCAAGTACATGCTTGATAGAAGGCTAATAAAACATAAAGAACTACAAAAATCTAGATATCAAGAAATCAAATAACCCAACTAAAAACTGGGGTACAGATCTAAACAGAATTCTCAACAGAGGAAACTCAAATGGCTGAAAAACATTTAAAAAATGTTCATCATCCTTAGCCCTCAGGGAAATGCAAGTCAAAATTACCTTGAGATTTCATCTTATGCCTGTATGAATGGCTAAGATCAATAAAGTAAGTGTTAGCTCATGCTGGGAGAATACAGATTATGGGCAATGCTCATCCATTGCTGGTAGGAGTGCAAACTTGTACAGCCACTATAGAAATCAACGTGGTAGTTCCTTGGAAAAATAGGAATTGAGCTGCCTCAAGATCCAGCTATTGTGGGGGTATCTTTGTGGATTTCTGTGGGCCTCTTTAGCACTTTGTTTCTTCCTTTTCTCATGTGGTCTTCATTTACCATGGTCTCCTATTCCTTGTTCTTCCTCTCTGTTCTTGATCCAGCTGGGATCTCCCGCTCTCTTTCCCTCGACCCTCGCCCTTCATTGCTCCCACTCATGTCCAGGTTGTTCATGTAGATCTCAGCCATTTCTCTGTCATTGGGCGATCCTCGTGTCTTTCTTGGGGTCCTGTTTTCCAGGTAGCCTCACTGGTGATGTAAGTAGCAGTCCAGTCATCCTTGTTCCACATCTAGTATCCTCCTATGAGTGAGTACATACCATATTTGTCTTTCTGAGTCTGGGTTACCTCACTCAGGATGATTTTTTCTAGATCCATCCATTTGCCTGCAAACCTCATGATGTCATTGTTTTTCTCTGCTGAGTAGTATTCCATTGTGTATATGTGCCACAAGTTATTTATCCATTCTTCAGTTGAAGGACATCTAGGCTGTTTCCAGGTTTTGGCTATTACAAACAATGCTGATATGAACATAGCTGAGCAAGTGCTCTTGTGGTATGATTGAGCATTTCTTGGGTATATGCCCAGGAGTGGTATAGCTGGATCTTGGGGGAGATTGTTTCCCAATTTTCTAAGAAAGCGCCATATTGATTTCCAAAGTGGTTGTACAAGCTTGCATTCCCACCAGCAGTGGAGGAGAGTTCCCCTAGTTCCACATCCTCTCCAAAATAAAGTGTCTTCAGTGTTTTTGATCTTAGCCATTCTGACAGGCGTTAAGGTGGTATCTCAGAGTTGTTTTGATTTGCATTTCCCTGATGATTAGGGATGTTGAGCAATTCCTTAAATGTCTTTCAGCCATTTGAGTTTCCTCTGTTGAGAATTCTCTGTTTAGTTCTAAAGCCCATTTCTCAATTGGACTGTTGGTCGTTTTAATGTCTAATTTCTTGAGTTCTTTATATATTCTGGATATCAGTCCTCTGTCACATGTGGGGTTGGTGAAGATCTTTTCCCATTCTGTAGGCTGTCGCTTTGCCTTGTTGACTGTATCCTTTGCTCTACAAAAGCTTCTCAGTTTCAAGAGGTCCCATTGATTGATTGTTTGTCTCAGTGTCTGTGCTACTGGTGTTATATTTAGGAAGTGATCTCCTATGCCAATGCATTCAAGACTACTTCCTACTTTCTCTTCTAGCAGGTTCAGAGTAGCTGGATTTATGTTGAGGTCTTTGATCCACTTGGACTTAAGTTTTGTGCACGGTGACAGATATGGATCTATTTGCAGCCCTCTACACGTTGATATCCAGTTATGCCAGCACCATTTGTTGAAGATGCTTTCTTTTTTCCATTGTACACTTTTGGCTTCTTTGTCAAAAATTATATGTTCATAGATGTGTGGGTTAATGTCAGGGTCTTCACTTCGATTCCATTGGTCCACATGTCGGTTTTTATGCCAATACCAAGCTGTTTTTATTACCGTAGCTCTATAGTAGAGCTTGAAGTCAGGGATTGTGATGCCTCCAGAGGTTGTTTTATTGTACAGGATTCTTTTGACTATCCTGGGTTTTTTGTTTTTCCATATGAAGTTGAGTATTATTCTTTCCAGGTCTGTGAAGAATTGTGTTGGTATTTTGATGGGGATTGCATTGAATCTTTAGATTGCTTTTGGTAAGATTGCCATTTTTACTATGTTAACCCTGCCTATCCATGAGCATGGGAGATCTTTCCATTTTCTGACATCTTCTTCAATTTCTTTTTTCAGGGACTTAAAGTTCTTGTCATATAGGTCCTTCACTTGCTTGGTTAGTGTTACCCCAAGGTATTTTATGTCATTTGTGGCTATTGTAAAGGGTGATGCATCTCTAATTGCCTTCTCAGCTTCTTTGTCCATTGTATATATGAGGGCTACTGTTTTTTTTTTTGAGTTGATCTTGTATCCTGCTGTGTTGCTGAAGGTGTTTATAAGCTTTATCAATTCCTGGGTGGAATCTTTGGGGTCACTCAAGTATACTATCATGTCATCTGCAAATAGGGAAAGCTTGACCTCTTCCTTTCCAATTTGTATCCCCTTAATCTCCTTATGTTGTCTTATTGCTCTGGCTAGAACTTCAAGTACTATATTGAATAAGTATGGGAAGAGTGGACAGCCTTGCCTCGTTCCTGATTTTAGTGGAATTGCTTTGAGTTTCTCTCCATTTAATTTGATGTTGTCTGTTGGCTTGCTGTAAATTGCCTTTATTATGTTTAGGTATGTTCCCTGTATTCCTGATCACTCCAAGACTTTTATCATGAAGGGGTGTTGGATTTTGTCAAAGGCCTTTTCTGCATCTAGTGAGATGATCATGTGGTTTTTTTCTTTGAGTTTGTTTATATGGTGTATTACATTGATGGACTTTCGTATGTTGAACCACCCTTGCATCCCTGGAATGAAGCCTACTTGATTATGGTGGATAATTGTTCTGATGTGTTCTTGGAGTCTGTTTGCCAGTATTTTATTGAGTATTTTTGCATCAATGTTCATGAGGGAGATCGGTCTGTAGTTCTTTCTTTGTTGCATCCTTGTTTGGTTTAGGAATCAGGGTAATTGTAGCCTCATAGAAGGAGTTTGGTAATGTTCCTTCTGTTTCTATTATGTGGAACAATTTAGAGAGTATTGGTATTAACTCTTCTTTGAAGATCTGGTAGAATTCTGTGCTGAAACCATCTGGTCCTGGGCTTTTTTTTGTTGGGAGACTTAATGACTGTTTCTATTTCCTTAGGGGTTATTGGACTATTTAAATAGTTTATCTGGTCTTGATTTAACTTAGGTATGTGGTACCTATCCAGAAAAATGTCCATTTCTTTTAGGTTTTCCAGTTTTGTGGAGTAGAGGTTTCTGAACTATGACCTGATAATTCTCTTGATTTCCTCAATGTCTGTTGTTATGTCCCCCTTTTCATTTCTGATTTTGTTGATTTGGATTCTCTCTCTCTGTCTTTTGGTTAGTTTGGATAAGGGCTTGTCTATCTTGTTGATTTTCTCAAAGAACCAACTCTTTGTTTCATTAATTTTTTGTATTATTCTCTTAGTTTCTAATTTATTAATTTCACCTCTCACTTTGATAATTTCCTGGCATCTATTCTTCCTGGGAGACTTTGCTTCTTCTTGTTCTAGAGCTTTCAGGTGTGCTGTTAAATCACTAGTGTGAGATTTCTCCAACTTCTTTATGTGAGCATTTAGTGCTATGAATTTCCCTCTTAGCACTGCTTTCATAGTGTCCCATAAGTTTGGGTATGTGATGTCTTCAGATTTTCATTGATCTCTAGGAAGTCTTTAATTTCTTTCTTTATTTCTTCCTTAACCCATTGGTGATTCAGTTGAGCATTATTCAGTTTCCATGAGATTGTAGGTTTTCTGTAGTTTTTGTTGTTGTTGAAATCTAACTTTAAACCATAGTGGTCTGATAGAACACAGGAGGTTATTCTAATTGTTTTGTATCTGTTGAGATTTGCTTTGTGGCCAAGTATGTGGTCGATTTTAGAGAAAGTTCCATGGGGTGCTGAGAAGAAGGGATATTCTTTCTTGTTAGGATGGGATGTTCTGTAGATATCTATTAGGTCCAATTGGGTCATGACATCAGTTAAGTCCTTTATTTCTCTGTTAAGTTTCGATTTGGGAGATCTGTCCAGTGGTGAAAGTGGGGTGTTGAGATCTCCCATTATTAATGTGTGGGGTTTGATATGTGGTTTAAGCTTTAGTAATGTTTCTTTTACATATGTGGGTGCCCTTGTGCTTGGGGCATAAATGTTCAGAACTGAAACTTCATCTTGGTGCATCATTCCAGTGATGAGGATGTAATGCCCTTCTTGATCTCTTTTGATTGATTTTAGTTTGAAGTCTATTTTGTTGGATATCAGGATGGTTTCACCCGCTTGTTTCTTAAGACCATTTGATTGGAAAGTCTTTTCCCAGCCTTTTATTCTTAGGTAGTGGCTGTCTTTGAATTTGAGATGTGTTTCTTGTATGCAGCAGAAAGATGGGTCCTGCTTTCATATCCATTCTGTCCCGCAGTCCCACAATCCACTTATAAAATAATCACTCAGACGCTTATATCACTTATAAACTGTATGGCCGTGGCAGGCTTCTTGCTAACTGTTCTTTTATCTTAATTTAACCCATTTTTATAAATCTATAACTTGCCACGTGGCTGGTGGCTTACCGGCGTCTTTACATGCTGCTTGTCCTGGCGGTGGCTGCAGTGTCCCTCCCTCCTTCTTCCTGTTTCCCCAATTCTCCTCTCTCCTTGCCCGCCTACACTTCCTGTCTGGTCACTGGCCATCAGTGTTTTATTTATATAGAACGATATCCACAGCAAAGTCTATGTCTTTTTATAGGTGAATTAAGTCCATTGATATTAAGGGATATTAATGACCAGTGATTGTTCATCCCTGTTATTTTTGGTGGTAGTGTGTGTGTACTTCTCTTCTTTGGGGTTTACTGTTGTGGCTTTATCTATTGCCTGTGTTTTCGAGTGTGTATCTGACTTCCTTCGGTTGGAATTTTCCTTCTAGTGCTTTCTGTAGGGCTAGGTTTGTGGATAGGTATTGTTTAAATCTGGCTTTGTCTTGGAATGTCTTGTTCCTTCCGTCTATGATGATTGAAAGTTTTGCTGGGTATTAGTCTGGGCTGACATTCATGGTCTCTTAGTGTCTGCATTACATCTGTCCAGGTCCTTCTGGCTTTCAAAGTCTCCATTGAGAAATCGGGTGTTATTCTGATGGGTTTACCTTTATAGGTCACTTGGCCTTTTTCCTTTGCTGCTCTTAATATTCTTTCTTTATTCTGTACATTTAGTTGTTTAATTATTATGTGTTGAGGGGACTTTTTTGGGGGTCTAGTCTGTTTGGTGTTGTATAGGCTTCTTGTATCTTCATAGGCATTTCCTTCTTTAAGTTGGGAAAGTTTTCTTCTATAATTTTGTTGAATATATTTTCTGTGCCTTTGAGTTGGTATTCTTCACCTTCTTCTGTCCCTATAATTCGTAGGTTTGGTCTTTTCATGGTGTCCCAAATTTCTTGGACATTTTGGTTCATGACTTTGTTGGCTTTAGTGTTTCCTTCAACTGATGAAACTATTTCTTCTACTGTATCTTCAATGCCAGAGATCCTCTCTTCCATCTCTTGCATTCTGTTGGTTATACTTGCATCTGAAGTTCCCGATCTTTTACTCAGGTTTTCTATTTCCAGCATTCTGTCTGTTTGTGTCTTCTTTATTTTTTCATTTTCCCTTTTCAGGTCTCGGACTGTTTCCTTTGTTTGTTTCATTGCTTTTTCATGATTTTCTTTCAGTACTTTATTGTTTTCTTCCAGTACTTTATTGTTTTCTTTCAGTACTTTATTGTTTTCTTCTAGGACTTTATTGTTTTCTTCCAGGACTTTATTGCTTTCTTGCAGGACTTTATTGTTTTCTTCTAATTTGTTTGCCCTTTCCTCTAGTTGTTTACAGCGTTCTTCCAATTTTCTTGTCTTTTCCTCTACACAAGCCTCTACCTTCTTCATGATGTTACTCATAAGGCTACTTTCTTCTGCTTCTTCCAATTTTTGATGTTCAGGTCTAGATGTTGGAGGCGGGCTAGGTTCTGGTGATGCTGTATTGCTCTTCATTTTGTTGTATGTACTTCTGCCTTGACGTCTGTCCATCTCCTTGTGGTTCCTTCTTGGTCGTATCAGTGTACTTGGTTCAGAAAGAGCTGACAGATTCAGGAAGTCTCTCTCTCTTGTCCAGATGGGAGTTCTCTTGTCCAAATGGGAACTCCAGGGCAGGATGGAAGCTCTTATCTGGACCAGAAGTCTCTGGTCCAGAAGGGAAGTTGGGAGCAGGATGGGAGCTGGGGGCCGGTCTCTAAGTCTCAGGAGGTGGCTGGGGTCTTGGGCAGATGGGCGTGGGGGTTGGGCAGGTCTTCCCAGAGTGGCTGGTGCCCAGGGATGGGGTCTGGGTTGGGCCCGGATACTTACCTCTGGTCCAGAAGGGAAGTCGGGGGCAGGATGGGAGCTGGGGGTCAGTCTCTAAGTCTCAGGAAGTGGCTGGGGTCTCGGGCAGATGGGCGTGGGGGTAGGATGTGGAGATTGCAGGGGCTGCCGGGGGGCTTGGAAAAGGGGATCCCTCCTGGTGGGGCTAGAAGGGCACCTGCCCGGTGGCCAGAATCTGGGGCCAAGTTGGGCATGTCTTCCCGGAGTGGCTGGTGCCCAGGGATGGGGTCCGGGTTGGGCCTGGATACTCACCTCTGGTCCAGAAGGGAAGTTGGGGGCAGACATTTTCAAATCTTGAACTGTTTCCTTCACCTGTTTTTTTCTTAGCGTTCATGAAGCAGTTTATTGATTTCTTCCAACTGTTTTGTTTGTCTTTTCCCCCATTTCTTAAGGAAAATTTTCATTTCCTCTTTAAGGGCCTTTATCATCTTTATAAAGTTATTTTTTAGGTTGTTTTTTTCTGCTTCTTCTACATTGGGGTGTTCAGGTCTTGCTGTTGTAGAACCACCAGTTTCCAGTGGTGCCATATTGTTCTTTATGTTGTTGAATGTATTCTTACACTGTTGTCTACCCATCTCTTCCTCCAGTTGGTGCAGGTGGGACCTGTGGCTTAGGTGGTTGCTCTTCTTCTGGTGCAGTTGGGGCCTGTGGCTCTGATGATCTCTGATGCCTCAGGTGATGTTTGTGGGTATTTGGAGGCAGCTGCCAGGTCACTGGGGCTTTGATGTCTGAGGGTGAGGGAGAGGCAAGAGAAGTACCCCTAGGGGCTAGAGTCTAGGCAACAGGGCTATCCACCAGGGTGCCCAGACACTCACATCCTCCTCCAGGTGCAGGTGGGGCCCTAGTGGTCACTGATAAGGCTGGGATGGCTGGAGGTGGGTAGATGCCGCTGTAGTGTCTCTGGGGCTTAGGTGTCAGTATATAGGGTAGAGACAGGAGATGTGCCCCTGGAGGCTAGGTCCTAGGGAGCAGGGCTATCCAGCTAATGTTATTTTTAAGATGTTATTTTTTTAACAGCTGAGTAATAACCCATTATGTAAATGTAGCACATTTACTTTCTATTCTATTTCTATTCTTCTGTTGAGGGACATCTAGGTTGTTTCCAATTTCTGGCTACCATGAAGAGCAGCAATGAACATAACTGAACATGTTTCTTTGTGGTAGGATGAAGTGTCATTTGAGTTATTTGCCCAAGAGTGGTAAAGCCTTTTGTGTTTTCTCTATGGAGAATTCTGTTTAGATCTGTAACCCATTTTTAATTGGGTTGTTTGGTTAGTCTTGAGATTTTTATATAATTTGGGTATTAATCTTCTACTAGATATGGAGTTGTTATAAACTTTTCCCATTCTGTAGGCTGTCACTACTATTTGTAGGAATGATGGTGTCCTTTGTCTTACAGAAGCTTCTCAGTTTCATGAGGCCCCATTTATCAATTGTTTAATTTTATGTCCACACTAACAGTGTTCTGTTCAGAAAGTCATCTCCTGTGTCTACAAGTCAAGACTATTTCCTACTTCCTCTTCAGTAAGGTGCAGTGTATCTGGTCTTATGTTGAGGTCTTTGATCTATTGGGAGTTGTTCTGTGAAGGGTTGTAAGTATAGATCTATTTTCATTCTTCTACATGCGGTCATCCTATTTTACCAGAACCATTTGTTGAAGTTGTTCTTTTTTTCCAAAGTGTATTTCTGGCTTCTTTATAAAAATCAGGTGCCAAAAGAGTGTGGATTTATGTCTGGTTCTTCAATTCTATTCCATGCATCAACATGTCTTTGTTTTTTATGCCAATAAAAACAAATATGGTTTTTGTTAATATAACTTTGTAGTACAACTTAAAATCAGGAATAATGAGATCTCCAGCAGTTCTTTTATTGTTCAAATTGTTTTAGCTATCCTAGATTTTTGTTTTTCGATATGAAGTTGAAAATTGTCCTTTGAAGTTCTGTGAAGAATTGTGTTGGGAATTTTGATGGGCATTACACTGAATCAGTAGATTGCCTTTGGTAGGATGGCCATTTTTAGTATGTTAATCCTACTGATCCATGAGCATGGGAGATCTTTCCATCTTCTAATATTTTCTTCAGTTTCTTTTTTCAAAGACTTTAAGTTTTCATCATATAAATCTTTTACTTTCTTGAGTAGAGTTACCCCAAGATATTTTATATTATTAGTGGCTATGGGGATAGGTGTTGTTTCTCTGAGTGTTTTCTCAGTCCATTTGTCATTTGCATATGGGAGGGCTACTGATTTTTTGTGAGTTTATTTTGTATCCAATTACTTTGCTGAAAGGTTTATCAGGTTTATGAGATCCCTGGTAGAATTTTTAGGTTCACTTATGTATAATATCATATCATCTGCAAATAAAGATTCATTGACTTCTCTCTTTACAGTTTGTATCCTTTTGATTTCCTTCAGTTGTCTTATTGCTGTAGTTAAGAGTTCAAGTAGTATGTTGAATAGATATGGAGAGAGTGGACAGCCTTGTCTTGCTTGTGATTTTAGTGGAGTTGTCTTGAGTTTTTCTCCATTTGTTAATGTTGGCTACAGGTGTACTGTAAGCTGCCTTTATTATTTTGAGTATGTCCCCTGTATCCTTAAACTCTCCAGGATTTTAATAATGAAAAGGTGTTGGATTTTTTTCAAAGGTCTTTTCTCCATCTACTGAGATGACCATGTGTAGTTTTTTCTTTCAGTTTGTTTATATGGTAGATTTCATCTATTGATTTTCACATGTTATCCCATCTCTGCATCTCTCAGATGAAGCCTCCTTGATCATGGTGGATGATCTTTTCGATATATTCTTGGATTTGGTTTTCAAGTATTTTATTGAGTATTTTTGTACCTAAGTTCATAAGGGAAAGTGGTCTGTAATTCTCTTTCTCTGTTGGGTATTCATATGGTTTGGGTATCAGGAAAACTGTGTCCTCATAAAATTAATTGGGCTATGTTCCTTTTGTTTCTATTTTGTAGAATAATTTACAGAGTATTAGCATTAACTCTTCTTTGAATGTCTGGTGAATTCTGCACTCAAAATACTTGGCCCTAGGCTATTTTTAGTTGGGAGACTTTTAATAACTGTTTCTATTTCACTAGGAGTTAGGGGTCAGTTTAAATTGCTTGCATGATCTTAATTTAACTTTTGTAAGTGGTACCTATTCAGAAAATTATCCATTCTTTTAGATTTTTCAATTTAGTGGAATACAAGTTTTTAAACTACACCCTCACGATTCTATGGGTTTCCTCTGTCTGTTGTTATGTCCTCCTTTTCATTTCTGATTTTGTAACTTTGGACATTCTCTTTCTGACTTTTAGTTAATTTCGATGAGGGTTTATCTATCATACTGGATTTCTCAAAGAACCAATCTTTAATTGATTCTTTGTATTGTTCTCTTTGTTTCTCTTTTAATTGATTTCAATCTTGGCTTTGATTATTCCTTGCCATCTACTCCTTTGTGTGTGATTTCTTCTTTTTGTTCTAGCGTTTCAGGTGTTCTGTTATATCTTGCTATCATGAGAACTCTTTTGTGGAGTCCTGCCCCACCAGGAACCTAGGTCCCCGAGAAGAGAGACCTGGAACTGAGGAAAGGTAAGTGCACTGCTCGCCAGCCTCCCTTTTACCCGGAATCAGACGCAGCAAGGAGCCAAGTCAGGTAGGGACTCATTTATTTAAAAACAACAAGCTCCTTTTAAAAGCATAAAGAATGAGACTGGGGCAGTGGAGGGGCAAATGCCCCATTGTGCAGATCAGCTTAAAGGTTACCCAATAACACACCTGCAGAGTCTACAGAATTTACAGTGTTGTCTATGAGGGAATTATGTACTGACATCACCTTTCTTGACCTGAAGCACCAATCATATTTTTTTTTGTAAGCAACTTGGATTCCACCCTGTACACTCTCCCTTAGGGCCAGCTTTACTAGCACCTGGTTCCATTACCCCCCACCCCCTTGCTTCAGTTGTTTTTTTTTAATTAATTTTTTTTATGTAGGTACTTGGTGCTATGTACTTGCCTCTTAAAATCTCTAGGTCTGCTCTTTTCTGAAGGGAAACAGGAACAGTGGATCTAGGGGAAAGAGGAGGTGAGGGGATTATGAGGAGGGGATGGAGTGGAAGATAAAGACAGGATTATTATATGAGAGAATAATTTTCATTGTATCCCATAATTTTGGGTATGTTGTATATTTATTTTCATTTAATTCTAGAAATTCTTTGTGGTGGTTTGAATGAAAATGGCCTACGTAGGCTCGTAGTGAGTGACATTATATATTGATCTGGCCTGGTGGGAGTAGGTTTGGCTCTTTTGGAAGAAGTGTTCCAAAGAAGGCTTTGAGGTTTCAGAAGTACAAGCCAAGCCCAGTGTCTGTCTTTCTTCCTGCTGCCTGCCAAACCACATGTAGAACTCTCAGTCACCTCTCTAATACCATGTCTGCCTGTGTGCCACCATGCTTACTGCCATGATGATAATCAACTAAACCTCTGAACTGTAAACCATCCCCAATTAAATGTTTTTATTTAAAAAGAGTTGCCATGGTCATGGTGTCTCTTTACAGCAATAGAAACTCTAATGTAGTCTTTAATTTCTTTATTTCTGTCTTGACCCATTTTTCATTTGGTAGAGAGTTGTTCAGTTTCCATGAGTTTGTAAGCTTTCTGTTGATATCAACCTCTATTCTGTGGTGGCTTAATAGGATGCAGTGAGTTATTTCAATTTTCGTGTATCTGTTGAGACTTGCGTTGTGTCCAAGCATGTGGTCAGTTTTGGAGAAAGTTCAATGAGGTGCATAGAAAGTATATTCTTTTTAGTTTGGGTGAAGTATTCTATAAACATGTTTGGTCTATTTAGTTTATAGCATTTGTTAGCTCAAATATTTCCCTGTTTAGTTTTTGTTTGAATGACCTGCATATTGGTGAGAGTGGGGTATTGAAGTTATACACTGTCACCACATGAGGGTCAATATGTGATATAAGCTGTAGTAGTGTTGCTTTTTACAAACTTTGGTGCCCTTGTGTTTGGGGCATAGTTGTTAAGAACTGAAATGTTATCTTGGTGGATTTTTCCTTTGATGAGTATGTAGTGTCCCTTCCCATCTCTTCTGATTAGTTCTGGCTTGAAGTCTGTTTTGTTAGGTAGTAAAATGGCTGCACAACCTTGCTTCTTAGGTTCATTTGCTTGGAATACCTTTTTTCAAATCTTTACTCAGAGGGAATGCCTATTCTTGGTTTTGAGGTATGTTTCTTGAATGCAACAGAAGGATAGATCCTGTTTTCATATCCATTCTATTGATGTCTATGTCTTTCTGTTGGGCAGTTGAGATCATAGCTATTGAGATATCAATGACCGATGATTGTTGATTCCTGTTGTGTTGCTGTTGTTATTGTGTTTTTGTTGTTGTTGTTGGTGGTGTGTTTGTGTGTGTGTGTGTGTGTGTGTGTGTGTGTGTGTGTGTGTGTGTGTGTGTGTTTTACCTTCTTTTTGTCTTGCTGGTGTGAGATTATTCCCTGTGTCTTCATGGTTGTAGCTGACCTCCTTAGGTTGCTGTTTTCCTTCTAGCACCTTCTGTAGAGCTAAATTTGTAGATAAATACTGATTAAATTTGGCTTTTGTCTTATTTAGGGTTTCTATTGCTATGAGAAGATACCATGATTCAGAAACTCTTATAAAGGAAAACATTTGAGATGACTTGCTTACATTTTCAGAGGTCTAATTCATTATCATCATGGCAGAATGCAGGCAGGCATGGTACTGGAGAAGTAGCTGAGAATTTACGTCTTGCAAGCAACAGAAAGTGATCTGAAACACTGGGGTGATATCTTGAGCATATATGAGACCTCAAACCCTGCCTCTACAGTGACATGCTTCCTCCAACATGACCACACCTACTCTACCAAGGTCACATCTCCTTATAGTGCCAATCCCTTTGGGGCCATTCTCTTTCAAACCACCACAGCTTTATCATGGAATATCTTATTTTCTCCATCTATGGTGACTGAAAGTTTTGCTGGGCATAGTAGTCTGGGCTGGCATCTGTGGTCTCTCAGAGCCTATAGAATATCTGTCCAGGCTCTTCTGGCTTTTAGAGTGTCCATGGAAAAGTCAGGTATAATTCTAATTGGTCTGCCTTTATGTTACTTCATCTTTTTCCCTTGTAGCTTTTAATTTTTTTTATTGTTCTATATATTTAGTATTCTATTATGTGCTGAGAGGGACTTTCTTTTCTTGGTCCCACCTATTTAGTGCTCTGTATGCTTCTTGTACCTTTTATTCACATCTCCTTTTTTAGGTTAGGAAAATTTTATTCTATGGTTTGGTTGAAAATATTTTCTGGGCATTTGAGCTAGATTTCTTCTCCTTCCTCTATTCCTATTATTCTTAGATTTAGTTTTTTCATAGTGTCCCATCTTTCCTGGATATTTTGTGTCAGCGGTTTTTTAGAATTACCATTTTCTTTGACTGATGTATCAATTTCTTCTATCATACCTTCAACACCTGATATTCTCTCATCCTCTCTTGTATTCTGTCAGTGAAGCCTGCCTCTGTGGTTCCTTTTAAAATTTCTAAGTTTTTCATTTACAGAATTCCCTGTTTGGTTTGTTGTTGTTGTTGATTCTATTTTCATTTTCAGGTCTTGAATTGCCTTATTCATCTTCTTCCTCCATTTGTCTTTTCCTGTATTTAAGGAACTTATTCATTTCCTCCCACTGTTTGCTTTCCTGGACTTCTTTAAGGGATTTATTAATTTCCTCTTTAAGGACCTCTATCATCTTCATACAGACTGTTTTAAGATCTTTTTTTCTAGTGCTTTTAGCTAAACTGGAATATCCAGGGCCTGTTTTGGTATGCCGTGGAATAATCTTTCTACACTGTGAATATGTATTGCTCTCACTGTAAATAAAAAGCTGTTTGATCCATAGCGAGGCAGGATTTTCAGTGCAGAGAAAAATGTTGGGAAGGAGAGCAGGGTCTGAGAGGTCTCCAGGAAATACAGAGGGAAGGAGACATACTGGAGGACAGGTAAAGCCATGAGCCATGTGGAAATTCATAGATTAATAAAAATGGGTATATTAAAGTTGTAAGAATTAGTTGGTAATAAGCCTGAGCTATCAACCAAGCATGTATAATTTATATTAAGTCTTCATGTCAGGTATTTGGGAACTGGTGGACAGGAAAGAAAAGTCTACCTACAGTGGTATGGTTGCAGGGCTGTTTCCTTGGACTGTTCACCTGGTGTTTTTCAAATGAATGCCTGCTGGTGGTATTGGAGCTTGAAATAATGGGATGAGTTGGGGGAAGGAAGGTTGTAGGAAAAGATCTTTGTGGTCCACTGGGGATGGGGTCAGAGAAGAAGGGGAGACTGCAGCAGGTGTTCTGCAACAGAGCTGGGGGTGAGACTGGGTGGATGAATCTGGTGGAGCAGAAGTGGTGAAGATGTGCTAATTCATACTTTTCAAACCACTTGACCAATATCCTCCCATCCACAGACCTTTCAGACAATGGATTGGGGAAGAGGGATTGAGTCTGCTCCTTATCGGGCTCTGAAGATGACAAATATGATGTCCATGCCAAACACTCTTGGCTCTCTTCTGTGTAATCCAGATTGCTGACCTAGTAAAAAGCTTTACCTCCAAGGCCACCTTCCCAGAGGTTGATGATCAGTGGCAAAAGCACCATGGTGTAGAAGATGCATGAGGAAAGTCTTACCTATGTCTCAAGTCTCTCACTTAGTGACATAGATGATGAGCTCAAAGTCATTCTGCACCTTGCCAGTCATGAGATCTATGCACAAATCATCCCAGCCTCCCTAGTGTCTGTTCATGGGCCTTTGGGCCTGCTCTCTTCTTCTGGCTCTGTGGACAAAGTACATCCTGATTTACCTTCTTACCTGAACAGGTGTGGACAATGGTGTGAACTTCCAGATCAGTCAGTATGTTGAGAGTTTTTGTGATCTCTTGGGGCCAGGCTGTAATCTTAAGTTGAGCTTCTATAAGAAAAGACTTTTGTGAAGAAGA
The DNA here is from genome assembly GCF_049852395.1 of Peromyscus maniculatus bairdii. NCBI lineage: Eukaryota > Metazoa > Chordata > Mammalia > Rodentia > Cricetidae > Peromyscus > Peromyscus maniculatus. The sequence continues at coordinate 13,361,937 of NC_134863.1, read as the reverse complement.
CAACTTGCCCTAGCAGCAGCATTTGACTATGCTGGAACTTGTAGTTTTCTAGGTATTATAAAACTGGGCTAAACCTCTTCCTGGGTGCATTCTGGATGTCCAAGTTCCAGGCCATGAACCTAAGCAGCCAGCTGTGTACTCAGAATCTGCTTCCTTTAGCACACTGTGTGATGATGTTTTGTGTATGCTCTAACAAAGCTTGCCTAAAGATCAGAGGGCAAAGCCAACCACTAGCTAGCCATAGAGGCCATTCAGTGGTGACATACACCTTTGAGGTCAGCTTTTGGGATCTCACGCCTTTAATCCCAGCACTAGGGAGGTGAAGACAGGAAGTGATATGGCTGGGTGGAGAGAAGAATGTAAGGTAGGAGGAGACAGGAACCCAGTCCCCTTTCAGTCTGATGATTTTGAGGAGGTAAGAACTCTAGTGACTGGCTGCTCTGCTTCTCTTATCTTTCAGCTTTCACCCTGACATCTGACTCTGGGTTATTATTATTATTATTATTATTATTATTATTATTATTATTATTATTAAGATCAATTAGAATTAATCTACAACACTGGGTTTCTTTGCTAATCCCTGGGCTACTTTCAGAGGCATCATACAGGTAGCCCATGTGATCTTTGGCCCTAGACATGAATTTCTCGCAGGCAACTAGATTAGCTCTCGCCACACTTGCTTTGCTCACCCAGTGAGGATGACCTCTCAGTGGGCACCCAATCCCACAGTGTCTAGGACCTGTTGAGGGTACACGGGACCCTTCAAGGAAGGGCTTTGGTCTGGTGGGCCATATTCAAAGCCTGAAGCCACCGAAGCAGGTCCCCTCAGTCATGTGGCAGGGGGAGGGCCCTTGTCACTTTTATCTAAGGACTGGAGATCTGGAGGGCACCCCAGGGAACAAGCCTAGCCTCTGAAGGAGCACCATTGAAATTTGCTATCTTAGGCTCCCCAGCTACCCAGTGAGGTTCTGAGGTGTCTCTGGAGGAACTTTGCCTATGTTGGCCTCCAGGACCCGAGTATACTACAAGGGGATGTTCAGGGATGATATACTCCTCTTGGAGACATCCACACCTCCTGTCTTAGGTGTTAGAAGTATTCTGGGGGAGTGCTTTTAAGCCCATCTGTATCTGTGGATAGATACTATCAAAATATCAAATGTGCCTTCAAGGTAAGAGATCTGGGTACTAGAAAGATGGCTCAGCAGCCAAGTGTGCTTGCTACTCTTACGGAGAACTAAGTAGCTCCACAGGATGGGTTACAACTGTCTATCACAACACCCTGGAGGGGTGACTCCAGTGGGCATGCTCAGAGACATAGAAATAAAAACAAAAAACACATTTATATACGATTATAGGCATTATATTTTTATTGGTACTAGCTTTTCATCCCCCCCTCCTCCCCCTCCTCCTCCTCTTCTTTCTCCTCCTCTGCCTCTTCCCCTGCTGCCTCCAACTCTACCACCTCCTCCTCCTCTTCTTCCTCTGCCTCCCCTGCTTCCGCCTTAGGCGCCGCCGCCTCCTCCTCCTCCTCTGTTTCCGCCTCCTCATCTGTTGCCGCCTCCTCCTCCACTGGGAACTCCTCCACCGGCTCCTCCACCACCACCTCTTCCTCCTCCTCCTCCTCCTCCTCATTCGTATCTTCATTTGAAGATTTAGGTGGGGCTTGGTATAGTACATTTATTTCTAGGGATAGAGTAGGAATAAGTTCAAAATAGGGAAGGAGTCATGGCACAAAGTGTAGCATGAATCTTAACTGGTCTTATTAATAAAATCAAACCTGTGAGCCAGGTATTGGGGTGAAGCTGGAAGATCAGAGATACATAACAGGCCACAGCTAACCTCACCTGGCCAACTTCTCAGCTGATCTTGTTTCCTCAGACTGGAAGCCTCTGTGTCCTCATATCCCAATGACTCTTAGCTGAACTGTGCTGTTCAAAACCTAAAAGCTTACCCTGCCAAATGCTTAACCAGCCAAACACTGCTAGTTTCTGGTCCTCATGCCTTATATACCTTTCTGCTTTCTACCATCACTCCCTGGGATTAGAGGCTTGCTTTCTGGGATTAAAGGCATGAGTCACTATGCCTGGCTATATTCTTGAACACATGGATTTCTGCCTCTGGAATGCTAGGATTAAAGGCGTGTGCTACCACTGCCTATCCTAAGTATCTAGTGGCTTTTCTGTTCTCTGACCCCAGATAAGTTTATTAGGGTACACAATATTTTGGGGAACACAATACCCCACAACAAAGCTCTGGGACACTGCTGGGTATTTCTTGCAGGGACCAGGTTGGCCATCCTAGGTGAGTGACTGCTCCCACATGTGCCACCATCCATGCTACCAACATTGTTGGGGACAATTTTCTATTGGCTGCTGTTCTGTTGTTTGTAACTTTTGGATGTTCCCCTTGGGTCTCCTTTCACTTCAGAAACAAAGCTTTGCTTGCTAACTGTGTTGTGCTTAGCATCCCTGTTCCCACTCTGTTCAGCTCCCTGCTTTCCCCAGCTAGGCAAGAACAGCACTTCACCTCTTTTCCACAAGTAATGGTGTGACCAGATGACCTGGTAAGACTCAATTGTGTCTAGCTGGGCATGTCCCTAAGCAATGTCCCATTGTATACACTTCCTATTGGGATTTTGGCTCTCCCATAAACTCTGTAAAGGACTCAGGTGAGGCCACATTTCAAGGGAAGGGGAAGACAACTTGGTACACTTATGCATAAAACAGGAATGAATCCAGGGATCCAGGATGGATTAGGTTAGGTCCGATCAGGTGGGCCAGTCAACTCGGTATGCAGAATCAAGAACAAGGCAGCAGGGACACACTTTCATGGATTACTGGGCATAACGTGCAGAGCCGCCATTCCACTCAGGAAATAGGGAGGAGGGTGGAGAAGGCTCTAGGTAAGGGACAGAAGAGTGGTCAAATGATGTGGCCGGTGAAGTGGGCTCCTTCATCGCTGTGGACACATTGATTAGAAAGAGTCGTCCCTGAGTTTACACAAGCAGAATCAATCCATCAGAAGTAGAAGGGTAGAGGGCAGGCAGACATACTTTGCAATGAAGAAAGACCCTCACCTTACTGCAGGGGTTCCATAAAAGACCTTTGGGGAATATAATCTCCTTTGATTCATACTCTAGACCCGTGGAGACAGGTGAGAACTATACTAAGCATGAAGCCGTATCAGTTTCAGACAGCTTAGAGGACAGAACACACTGGAAGATATGGCAAGGTGATCTGATGAGATGGCAGGAAACTGAGGTTCAGACACACAGAGGATAAGTCAGAGAGGACTCAAGAGATAAAATACAAGTGGCCATGCACTTTAATTCCTGGGATTTTGTACATCCATGATGAACTAGTAATATCTGGAAAGGAGGCCTTATCTGGACCACAGAGTCCCAGATCCATGCTCAAGTACTAGGTCAGAAGCTCCAAGATAGGTGTCAATGTGTCCTTTGACTCATTTGCCCTACAGGTCAGTCTAGTGTGAGGAGCACAGGCTGGAAATGAGCTCACACACAGGCTTCCTTCTGTCCCTGTCCCCACTGACACCATGTCCACATGACAGAGTAGACCCAGAATGCAATGTTGTTACCTACCTGGAGCTATAGGACTTGACTCCTTTCCCAACTCCCTGAGTTGCAGTTCAGGAGCATCACCTGGAAGAAAGCAACAGAGTGGCTCATTCTGCCTACAGAAGATACAGCCACATCAGCTCACACCAGATCAGCCTCAGCTTCCCACTGGTTCCTTGACATCTTAGGTTATGGAAGGTGCTTCAGTGAGGCCAGTATACTCACTCTGCCACCCACCCATAAGATTGTCTTTTATATAAAGACTGAATGGGGGCTGGAGAGGTGGCTCAGAGGTTAAGAGCACTGGCTGCTCTTCTAGAGGTCCTGAGTTCAATTCCAAATAACCACATGGTGGCTCGCAATCATCTATAATGAGATCTGGTGCCCTCTTCTAGCACACAGGCATACATGCAGGTAAAACACTGTATATATAATAAATAAATAAATAAACAAACAAATGAATAAATAGAAGTAGGCACTTCAAGATTTTAAGGAAAAAGAAGACTGAATGGAAACATGGAGGTACTGTTATAAGTCCTGCAGGACCAGCCAGAAGAGGATTCACTTCTGCATTATTGGGCCCACACTACAAGACCTTTGTACTCAGGTTCATGTCATTGACTACCGACAGTTGTGAGCCACTGACAGTTTCTTCTATCACAACTCACCAATCAAAAGTGAGCACCAGATATACACATATTTCCAGACTACATCAGAATACACACAATTTCCGAGGAACGCTACTGATTACAACTGATGGCTAGGAGCGTTGTCGGGGACAGAGGCAGGAAGGATGGGTGTTCCGGTGAAGACCATACTTTTATTTCTAAGTTTGTTTCATCTGCATTGCCTGCATATGAATGCTTGTATATCACATGCATACAATGCCAGGCAAGATCAGAAGAGGGCATGAGATACCCTGGAACTGAGTTACAGATAGTTGTGAGCAGCTCTATGGGTGCTGGAGCTCAAATCTGGTCCTCTGGTAGAACAGATAATGCTCTTAATCATACCAACTCCCATTGACAGTGGGGTTTGGTATGTTTGCTTCTACCTCTCTTTACCATTATGCCTGGATGGAGTAGTATTTAAATCTCCAGGCAAATTTACATCTCACTGATACCTTTCATACTGCCTTAGCCTGCCAAGCAGAAGGTACAACCTTACTGTTTCCTGGATCCTCTCCTATCAACTCCAACAGGGCATGCTGTTACTTACTAGGAAAGCTTTCTTTACTACTGATATTCTGATGCTCTTCAACATCTGTGTCCCCCACTTGGGCTATATCTGCAAGAACATCAGGACATAGTGTACCAGGTAAAGCCACACCAGCTCACACAAAGTTGACCCAGGTTCTTCTTGGGATTTTCCACAGAGCCTCTATGGCAGAACCATTTAATCATTTAACTTTCAACTCTCCTTTCCAACAGGAATCCTGATTCAGGCTTCTTAGGAATGAAACACTAAGGTATTTCCTGAACAAGAGAGAGATTTCAGATACTTACGATTTCCAAACACAACAGATGTGATCTGCAACTATGAAAAAGAAAGCATTGTTAAGATTGGGCTATACTGTATCCTTCACAATGGTCTGGTTTTCTCTGGATGACTTAGAGACCGGTGGAAATAGAGCTCTACTGGTGCTGCATATGACACCAGTAGAGACGGAAAGAGCCTTCCTTCCTGGCACTGTACCTCCCAAGTCCACTAACATTGCAAGCAAATCCTTACTAGAACAGGGAAAGGAGTTTCTGAGGGAACTCCTTCTATGTTTCAATTTTAATGAATATGGTGATGTCAACGATACCAGAGAGCTGGAGACCCTGAACTCCACAAAGGAAACTGTCTTTCAAAAAGTAACACACATGGAACCCAAATAGAGCTGTATTTCTACAGAAGACACACAAAGGTATGCTTACCATTTGTCTGGATTCTGGTACACTAATAGCACCAGATAAATCTAGGAGAAAACAGAGTAACTGTGAGGATGTTGGCAACTAATGATTATAAAACACTCAGGGAATATTTTCAATGTGCACACGTGTGTATGGAGATAGCTTGGGCTGCTGCTGGGCCATCCTCCAGTGTAGAAGGATGTTCCAGAAAAGAAAAAATAAAACAGATCAATATGAGACCTAGGTTCCTTGTTCCTCAATTAAAGCCACTTTAAACAATATAAAATAAATCTAGCTGGTTCACACTTTGTGGCATATACTTATTGCTTTTTTTTTTTTTTTTTTTTTTGGAGCTGAGGACCGAACCTGGGGCCTTGTACTTGCTAGGCAAGTGCTCTACCACTGAGCTAAATCCCCAACCCTTATAATCCCAGCATTCAGGAGGTAGTGGAAGGAGGACCAGGCCTCAGCTTCAACCATAGAGCAAGATAGAGGCAGCCTGTGATAAATGTGTCCCTGTCTCAAAATAAAAATAATAACACTAAAGCTGCATAATTTCTAACTGTATTCTAAATATTTATCCTATACTTGCAGGTCAGTGTAGCTTTTACCATCCAACAGAACAATTTCTCTTTGCAACAGAATGAAATCATAACAGAAAACTACAACAAATAAAAATGCAGAGATCAGGTGACTGTGGGGGGCCTGGCCTGAACCTTCCATCTAGAACATTAGTGCTGCAACCAAAACTGTGGAGAGTGGGAGAAAAAAATCCTCTTCCCCTGGGAACAGCCCAGTTGGTTTTCCAACAACAACTGGTCAGCTCTGAAATCTCATAATACAGATAACATTGTATGGAAAGAGTGGATTATATCTATATATTTAGGAATATATCACACACACACACACACACACACACTCACACACACTCACAAATGCACTCTCTCTCTCTCTCTCTCTCTCTCTCTCTCTCTCACACACACACACACACACACACATGTAACTACAATCTACAGTTGGAGGGAAGGAGGCCAGAGGTCATAAATTCGAGGAAGAAAGGGGGTGACGCATGGGGATGGTCAGAGGGAGGAAAGAGGAAAATGATATAATTTAATTTCAAAAAACAAAAAGTTTCAAAGCACAGTATGTGTGATTGTTAACACTTGCTATGTGTCACCAACAGGTGTTTCTCAGAACTGCACAGGCTGCTCAACTGATCTGCTTTGGTTACTGACAAGCTGGGTTGGAAAATCTTATTGCTCATAGTGCTATTAGAAAGTGTACTATAATATTTCAGTTGTTTTTTTTTTTGTGTGTGTGTGTGTTTGTTTTGTTTTGGGACAGCTTCTAAGACATGAGTCCAAAATCTACAGAAGTAAGTCGCCTTGTCCTACATGATTGCTTTAAACTCCAAAGGTCTGTGTGAAATGACCGGACACAGCAGGGAGTCTTTGGATTTTTCACACAAGTGACTTCAAGCATCTGTGGATGTGGTCTAGTTTAATATGCAGTTAACATGACATGGAGGCAATTTGTCATGGACAGGCAGCATCTCTGAACCACATGGTAAACCCTCAGCCCTGCTGACAATGCTCTCAAAATTTTCTTAAATGAATTTAAGGCTCAACCACGGAAGCAAGAGCAATGGATTGCCCAGATGGATTCATGTTTTAACTTTCTGCTTTTGACTTTGATCAGAGATTCTTCATTTTTGTTCTGAAGCAGGGGTTATAACAATCCCCAAGCACAAATGTCATGAAGACTAGATGAACTAATAAAGTATAAAGTTCATTTAAAGTATGAATGGGAGCATAAACTATGTCCTCCATAGACCATTACCCATGCAGGGAAACAAGACATTGAAGCACCTGAAACCCTAATATTCTTTATGCACACAGCCTCATGGAAATCTATGCAGAAACCTGGCTGTCAAGGGCATCTAGAACACCCTTAAAAAGTCGTGTTGACTGTTTTGCTCTCTCCAGAAACAGCAAGTTGGGTGGCCTTTCAAAGAGAAGACAGTAAGGGACACCCTACCTATCTTAACATTTACATTCTTCCTCACCAAGGAGTTAAACAATACTTACCGCTTTGGTCTTCTTCCCAGGCTCCCTGAAATTATAGAAACAAAGACATTTTGAGGGTAACATCATGGGGCATACAGGCACATGTCTTTCTCTTTTTTTTAATTAAGATTTTTTTCATTCATTTTACACACCAATCAAAGATCCTCTTCTTCCCTCCTTCCATGCCCCCAGCCTCCCCTCCCAATCCACCCCTCACTTCCTCCCACAAGAAGGCAAGTCCTCCCATGTGGAGGCACATTCAGTAGAGGCAAGTCCAAGTCCTTCCCCCCTGCCTCAAGGCTGCACGAGGTATCCCGTCATAGGTAGTGGGCTCCACAAAGCCTGCTCATGCACCAGAGATGGTAACTTGTTATGTACACACTCATAAGTGGATACTAGATATAAAGCAAAGAGTAATCAGGCAACAACCCACAACCCCAGAGAAGCTAACTAACAGGGAAGACCCAAAGAGGGACACATGAACTGCCCTGGGAAGGGGAAACAAATGAGATCTCCATGAGTAAACTGGGTATGAGGAGTGGGCAATGGAGGTTAGGGGATAGGGGATGAGAACATAAGGGAATGGGATGGTTGAACTGGAACAGGGAGGGGGAAAGCAATGAAAGAGATACCATGATAGAGAGAGACATCGTGGGGATAGAGAAAAACCAGGTGCTAGGGAAGTTCCCAGGCATCCCCAAGGATGACCCCAGCCTGGACTACTAGCAATAGTAGAGAGGGTGCCTGAACTGAACTGGCTTGCCCCAGAGATCAGACCGGTGAATACCCTGTCATCACAGAACTTTTCTCCAACTAATGGAAGCAGATGCAGAGATCCACAGCCAATCACTAGACCGAGCTCCAGGAGTCCAGTCAAAGAGAGAGAAGAGGATTCTATGAGCAAGTGCATCAGGATCATGATGTGGAAACACGCAGGGACAACCAAACAAACAAGAGGGAATTCATGAAAGTTGGATCAATGGCTGTGGTGCCTACATGGGACTGGACTAGGTCCTCTGCATGGTGAGACAGTTGTGTAGCCTTTATTTCACTGCCAACATTAATGGCTGGCAAAACAAAGATATATCTGTGACAAACCTATGATATTTTTCAGAATGATGTATCTCTAACCCTCCTTCAGTCACCAACCACAAAATAATCTAAAGAAGAAGCATTGTTTTCCAGAGGGACAGGTGATAGCATATATTCTGTACCCTGACTGTGCCATTCACAAATGCTCTTTCTCATAAGGTGTCCATCGGCAAGGAACTATTCTACTATTCCAGAAAACACAGCATAGTATATATACATACTGTCATATTTTAATAGGCAAACTCAAATAAAATAGGAAAGTCAGACAGCAACATTTCTATTTCAGTCATAGAAAGTCCACCTTACCTCAGTAGAATGGTCGATTTCTTCCTCTTTAGAAAATAACTGTTTAATATCAGGGGCATCTTTAGTATCTAGGAAGAGAGAGTGACTGTTCATCACTGGTGCTGTGGGCCATGGCTTCCTTAGAGAACAGTGCTTAGCTTACACAACAGGCTTATATGTATGGCTATGCTCTCGAGGCTAGACCGAGGGGCTGCTGGAGCATCCTCATTGAAAGCACTGAGTCAACGAGAAGCAGGGAAAAAATGGAAAATGGAACACTTGCAGTGTGCTGATGGGAACAGAAGACAATAAAAGTCTTCCAAGGGTACAAGCTTCCCATTACTCCTATCAATCACTTGAAGACCAGACGGATGGTCTTCTAAAACTAAGAAACAATGTGAGTTTTAATTTATGCTAAGTTGCCATCTAGTACACACTTTCCAGGGTACCAAAAGGAATATGGTTTATGGAGTGGTATTGGTGAACACGAGAAAATAAAGACCATGATAACGTGTCCCCTCTGCAGCACATCTGGGTACCTCAGAATGCTGGAAACAAAACAAGGCTCACAGCAATCCAGAAGCTAATTCAATGAACCACTGAATTAGCATTTTAACCTCTAGTGGCACCATGCTCCACTCCCTAGTTCAGTGCATGAACCATAAAGGGGCAGTCACATCCCAGGGAAAGGAAAACCTTAAATGCTGTTGTGTTGGAGCAGCACAGCTTTTCTCTGGAATAGATACTATTTTTAGAGTAGGCTAATAGAGCAATGTAATTTTTCTCTTTGGAGTAGAAAGCACTTTCCCAAGTCATCTGCTAAAAGCATTGGCAGACCATATTTTTCCAGTGGTTTCCTGTGGTAATAGGTATATTCTGGGGCAAACATTCCATAAAATGAAATCACAATAAAACGAGTATCATGGAGATAATTTACACACTTCCTACATTCTTTTGGTTAATCTAAGATTCACACAAATGGAGGACAATGTACACACACACACACACACACACACACACACACACACACACACACACACGGTTCTGAACAATCAAGACATGAGGCTTTATTTCTTTTCCCATTGACACTGAAGTTCTGTTCACATAGGAAGGTTAAACTAAGAATTCTGTACCCTCCAGTGTATTGAAGCTCTCCCCCACAGACCAGTAGAATCCCATGACAAAGACAGGATACTTGCTGGTTGTATGCAGTTAAAACTCACTCCAATCACTAATTCACTATTACAGAAAACCCCCAGAAACACACGAGGAAGAGAATAATCATTGTAAACAATTCATTCACAAAGTCACTAAAGAAACTGAAGATTTAAAACACACAGGAGCAATAATCAACTTCAAGGTAGTAAAACCATTTTATAGCAATGTCTGATTAACAACAAAAACCATAAGGTATTTTTGAAAACATGAAATATGTAGTAATGTGCTACTAAAACTCAAAGTTTCTAGTTGGTAGCTTTAAAAGGACATTATCATAATATTCATCTGATTGTAGTGTGAAATTTAAGATTTAGATACTAACTTGGAGAACCTATAGAGTTCAGGAGACTAGAAAGGGAACATTAATTGGTAAGGAGGAAGGAAGATAGTAAGGGGGTCATGGGGGAGCACAGGTGACATGAAGGGAAAAGGGGGAGTAAAGGGAGGGAGGTCTGAGTGGGGAAAGGGATGGCAGAACAGAACAAAGGAGGGACAGCACGGAGGATGTTTGAAAAGGCTAAATGGAAGATCATAAGATTAAATAGACACACAAATAGTCAAACAAAAATGTATAATTGGGATTGCTCCAAACAGGGAATTATGCCAGATGCCATGGCTTGCCATGTAAACATTTGACAGCCTGGAAAGATGGCTGAGGTAAAGGTCATCTGTCTTTTTCAGAGGACATGGTTGTGATTCTTTGATAGGTTGTATATATTTTATGGAATTATAAAATGGATCATTTGCTTCCGAAAGAGGAAAAGCACAGGAACCTCCCATTTTCCTCGTACTTACAGATCTCTTTCCTGCTCTCTCGCACTCCCAAGCACAGGGTGTGACATGGCCACTACTGGGACCCTTTCCCATTGAACCTGGCCAAGAAGGCTGTTACATATTTCAAATTTCACTTGTACTTTGGGGACTCTTCAGATCTAATCCATCTGTGTCACCCACATGTGGATTAATGTGGGGCGTTTACCCACCACCCCCACAGCTTGCTAGAGTTTTCTTGAGTGCGATCAGCAGGAAATATTAGATAGAAGGATTTATAGCGGAGAATCTTGCGGAGATAAACAGATAGAAAATAAAGGATAGCCTCGAGAGGGCCTGGAACCTATTTCAACGGGCCCCGACTGTCTCTTGCCCAGGGTTTTTATAGAGACGCCAAGGGGTGGAGCAAAAGACCTCCTCCCCCAGCACAGCCAAGTGCAGACCATCTCAGACACCTGCACTCAGGCCCGTGGTCCTGATCATCCTCTATTCGGACCTGCTGGGTAAAGCCACGAGGAACCCCAGAACGGGCTCCCACAGATTAAGTAGCAGATAGGGTTACTCACCTGTTTCTGCCCATATCAGGTGAAGCTACATCAACTTATACATGTGCCCCAGCTTTCCTCTAGTTCATAGTATTCAGCGAGAGCCAAAGTGACTTTTATTTTTATTTAATTTTTTAAATACCTCTTAAAATTCTATGGTTGTATTTCTAGGGATGAGATAGATACACTGATATATTTCAGATAGTGAAAGTTCTGGTAAATCTGTTCAGTTTTACCTATGGCACAGAGGATAACTGACTACTACATATAATGGAAGCAAAGCCTCAATATGTACAGTACCTTCCTCTTGGGTTTGTATTATTTCATCAGATGCGCTACCACTGCCTGGAACAGCAACTGGAGTAGCTGGAGGTTCCTCCGTAACTTGAGGGATGATAATTTTTTTCCTACAAAATCTTCTAAAGAATGAAGTAACTGAAAATGTAGTCACAACAGGGAGAGTTATGTTAGTTTACGGCAGAAAACCAGAAAACTAATCATGGCTGTGTGTTTGTAAATATGGTCTAATTTCCTGTTCCAGCTAGTCATCAGTGTCAAGAGTGTTGCTTGTGGAAGATCACATTTTGTGATTAAGCAGTATACAGACAATATAGGTACTGTCTGCATTTACGTGGCTGGTGCAATACAAAAGGAGCAGGACTGAATGTGTTGTATGGGTTTGGTGCCAGATGGCAGCCCTTCCTTCTGACAATCGCATGAATACACTGTTGTTCATACGATTCCTCTTTCTTCCATGCTTTTCTCCAAACACTGGAAGTTTCAGAAGGACTTCTCATGATACTTTCTAGTCTAAAAGAGAACTACAAATGGTAAATCATAAGGAAAGGCACATGTACAGCAGAAATACTCCAATGATGTTTGTTAAATATCAGAGGAATTCAGCTAGAAGCTAGTGACTGAATTTAGAGTGATCCATTGCATCCAGCATGGGAAGTGTGGCTGTTGTTGACTTTCATTCTTTATTCACCTGTGGTCCTTGTAGCTCACAGAGAACATACGGTATTAATAGCCTTACATGACTGAGAAGTAAACAACTGTGTGCACTCCCGACTTTTCACCGTTAGGACCACATTAGTTACACCCCTGTCACTGTGACCAAACCCCTGACAGGAGCAGCCTGAGAGAGAGAGATATTCTTTACCTTCCAATCCCTGACTCAAAACTGGAGTCACTGGAGGGCACTGGCTTAGTACAAATATGTGACTCTTCTCTTGCATCTTCAACCTGTCATATCCCTCCCACTGACTAATTGTGACTGCCAGGGAACCCCACTGAGAGATTATAGATTCGAGCATATTCCTTAGAAATACTCAGAGTCCAAATCATTCTACATCATGTTATTGCACGATGGTTTGACAAAAATGAAACTTCCCTTCAATTGGCCAAGCCTTCCTTGATGTCTTCAACATGACCAGGTAAGGAAAGCAGTCTGGCATTTGGGTGGTAAGTATGCACATGGCTTTCTAGATGACAAATATCCTCAGCCACTGTATGGACAACCCAGATAAATGTAGCTAGAAGGGCAGGGTCTGTATTAGCACCAAGTGTGCACCACACCTGCTCTGCTCGACTCATCAAAGTCCAGTTTCTACACACTCTTCTACCCACAGACTCTACGGGGCAATTGAGTCAAGCTCATCCCCTAACCATTATTTTAAACTTCTAGAAATACCTCTAATGCAAGATCAGGCTGAAAATCCCTATGTATAAAAGGATGAGTTTCAATTTATGGTTCTCCTCACTCTAGCTCTGAAGAATTGGGTTTACAGAAGTGTGCCACAATGGGCACATATTATACAGTCATTGGGATCAAATCCAGGATTGTGCACATGCTAGAAGCACACTAAACCGAACTGGTCTTTACATTCCTGCCCATTGACCCTCTTTGACAAATCTGACTGTGAGGTTACTCTAACACAGCCAGCATCTTCAGAATGATGATACCCAGCCATGCTCTGCCTGTGTAACTCACTGCTGCTTATATCATTCCACTGAGTGCTCAGACACAGCAGGCAGCAGGGAGACTGACTGCCAGTAATAGAAGTAATACTGGAACACAAACTCGAGCTCACCTTTAAAGATGTATAGATAGCCAAAAGAATGATCCAGTGCAGCTCAAGAATGAAGGGATGACTGGAGGTCTTAGTGGACATTGCCTATAAATTGTGTGGCTCTTTGGGCTCATGTTAATGTTGTCTAATCTGTTAAGCTTTTACAATAGTTCTTACTGGAATGAGCCATCTCTTCCATAAATCCAGTTATCACACACATCCGACCTATTTTTCAGTGCAGTCTCTCCTATAGTCAAATGCTCTGATCTGACCAAACATATGGACTTTCTATGGTGGTATTTTATTTGTACTGAAATGTGATTTAATTGTATGTTAATAAATAAAGTTGCCTGGGGTCTGAGCTATTAGAGCCATAAAAAGAGCGTGGCGGTGGTGGCACATGCCTTTAATCCCAGCACTTGGTAGGCAGAGCTAGGTAAGTCTCTGTATGTTCAGGGATACAGCCAGCATTGGAGACACACGCCTTTAAGACCTGGAGGGCTGTACTTACAGGCAGTGACGAGGCAGTCACGTGTTTGGGTTTACAACCAATGAGAAGGCAGAACAGAAAGACTATATCAAGACAAACACACAGGAAGTAGGTCTCTTTCAGAGAGGTAGGACCACCACAGGAGGAAGGGTAAGGTTTTAGCTCTGAGCTCTGACCTCTTGGCTTTCTCTTTTACATTGGTTCTGTGTTTCTTATTTAATAAGACGGTTGGTTACATCTACAAATTTCCATCTATCATACTTATGAGTGTCTGCAGGCAGCTAAAGAGTACTGCCTGGCTTTCTGCCCACTTGGTGCTCATCATTGTCTGCTGTTTACCTAGGGCTGGGTTATTGCAGGCAGATGCTGGGAAGATGGGCCTCTCACATAGGTATCCCTGAGCCCTTGACAAAATAAAAAGTACTTCCTGAGCTCTACCACTGGAAAGACTGATGACCTATCCATACACTTTGAGCTATCATTCTCCAGAGAAATGCACAAAAAAAAAACCAAAACAAAACCAAGTCTATCACACATCTGTACGGTGAGCTTTGAACACTTTTTTTTTAAAGGTAAAATGTGTATCTTGCTTTTTGAATTGACAAATTTGTCACTGGAAAGTGGACTCTGTCATAGGGATAACTGTATTGGGAAAAAAATCTATTTAGACCCTGCCTGGTACACAAAATGCCAAAATAACTAGAGGCATCAGAACTGAAAGCAGTGACTGTAGACACATTGGTAAGACTCGTTACTTAGGGCATTGCCTTTTCCCTGCTTAAATTCCCAAGTTTCACTCCCAATAGGAGTCTTATATCACATTGGTGTGCCAGAGAAAAGACAGCCAGCATTTAAACAATTCTAAAATGTGTTTGAGAGATTCCGTAATACATACAACAATTAAATTTCCTCTTCTCCACCTGTAATTGAAAGGAAAGAAAACACTTTGAGGTTCAGGTCATACAGAGTCTTTTTGCATAGCTCTTTGGTTCACCCTATGACACAGCATAGTGTAAAGCAGGATAGGAAAAAGATATTAAAAAAAAGACTGTATTCATACATTATGTGATGATGTCACAGAAAACCAGGGCTACGTACTTTGTGACAAAAACTAATACATCACACACTAATGCTGACTCAAAGTGAGAGCAGAGCACCTCTTCTGTTTGGCCTTCACTGAGGGCTCCCTAAGCTACATCCCAGCATGGCAGACCAACTTAACAACCTGCCCTGGGAGATTAATTCCTTCTAAGAGGGGGCCTCCAATTATTTGCACGAGTGCACATGTTTTAAATGTATTATACCCTAAATATTCAAATATTGGATGCATGAAGCTTCCCACCATATTGAGACTTTTGGGGAACAACACAAATTCCATCTAGATGACAGGATGGGAAAACAAATAGGAGAGGCCCCTTAAGGAAAAACACACATCTTAATAGATGATATGCCTGTTAACTTCTGAGTCAATATTACACACATTTATCTAAAGAGGAGCCTTTTTTCTCCAGAAGAAAAGCCCCCCTCATACAGACTGTGACACTTGACACGGGAAGATTTGATTCAGTCTGGACCAAGATGGTACAATTCCACTTTGTCCTCTTCCTAAATTAACTCTCTAATACCCATGATGCCCTGCTCAGTTTCATTGTTCAATGGGATATGCACTGAAACATAAGATCACTAGAATAACCTTTCTATCTTAGAGAAAAGAAAGGCCCACTTACCTTCTCCACCTTTATTTCTGTCTCTTCAGGTAGCACTAAAGGGGACAGAAAGTGACTGTCAGCTCATGGTCTTGCTTCCTACTTATGCAGCATCCTTACTTGATGTGACTAAAAGTGCATAGACTTAGTACATGTGACTAGACCTACTGAACAGGATTGTTGGGCAGCTGCTGAACTGTCTTCCCTTGAAGGGAAATTAAAACAGAAAAAGGCCTGGAGAGATATGAGTAACAGAATTGTATTTCCAGACAGTGGGGGACCTAAAGCAACATAAAATAATCTATCAGATTGAAGATTAAATACAAATCTTCACAGGTATTCTCTTTGGAGTGACCACTGGTATGCTTCAGTTTGCATGTAGAGGTCAGAAGACAAATTGTGGGATCCCAAATTGTAGATGCATAAGATAACCCCCACACCTAAGGCTCAGGGAACATTTTGGTAGAGGATTGGAAAGACTATAAGAACCAGAGGGACAGGACATATGCTGCTAGATAGTGTCTTCTAGACATGGCAGGGATGATATAGCCCATGAAATCTCAACACAGTTCCCCAAATAGGACCTGCATCATGACAGCCCCTACTGATATGGCACCCTAGACCAGGAGCTACAGAGAGGTTGCAGAGAGATGAATTTTCTCCAGAGGTAAGTCTCCTCATAAGTTATCTAATCCTGAACTAACTGCACTAAACATACAAGAGCACACATAGGTATATATAAGAGCAACATTAAATGAACTCCTCTGTTTATGTAAGTATAGTAGTTATCAGAGAAGAACTCATATATTTGAAGGGGGGACATGGGATGAGATGGATTGAGGAGAAGGTGGGATAGAATGATGTAAACACAGTAGTCACATTAAATTCTCAAAGAATTAAAAATGTAAATTATAACAATCCTGGTCTTTCACTTTTGTCTTCCTTCCTTCAATCAAGGTTTTTCATTGAAGCTAAACTGAGACTAATAGTCATCAGGACCCAGAATCATCCTTCTCTGGCCCTGAATATGCTGGGGTTACGGGTGTGCATAGAATTGTCTGAACTTTTTTATATGTGCACTGGAGATTAAATCATGCTGAGTGAGGTAACCCAGACTCAGAAAGAAAACATGATATGTACTCACTTATAGGAGGATACTAGATGTAAAACAAAGATGACTAGACTGCTACTCACAATTCCAGGGAGGCTACCTAGAAAACAGGACCCCAAGAAAAACATAGGGATCACTCAATGACAGAGAAATGGACGAGATCTACATGAACAACCTGGACGTGAGTGGGGGTAATGAAGGGCAAGGGTGGAGGGAAAGAGAGCTTAGGGGAACAGGAGATCCCAGATAGATCAAGAACAGAGAGAGAGAACAAGGAATAAAAGACCATGATAAATGAAGACCACATGAGAATAGGAAGAAGCAAAGTGCTAGAGAGGCCCACAGAAATCCACAAAGATACCCCCACAATAGACTACTGCCAATGGTCGAGAGACAGCCGGAACTGACCTACTCTGGTGATAGAATGGCCAAACACCCTAACTATCATGCTAGAAACCTCATCCAATGACTGAGGGAACCAGATGCAGAGATCCTCGGCCAGGCCCCGGGTGGAGCTCCAGGAGTCCAATTGGCAAGAAAGAGGAGGGTTTGTATGAGCGAGAATTGTTGAGACCAAGGTTGGAAAAAGCACAGGGACAAATAGCCAAATGAAGGGAAACACAAGAACTATGAACCAATACCTGAGGAGACCCCAACTGGATCAGGCCCTCTGGATAAGTGAGACAGTTGATTAGCTTGATCTGTTTGGGAGGCATCCAGGCAGTGGGACCGGGACCTGCCCTCAGTGCATATGCTGGCAGTTTGGAACCTGGGGCTTATACAGGGACACTTGGCTCATCCTGGGAGGAGGTGACTGGACCTGCCTGGACTGAATCTACCAAGTTGAACTCAATTCTCAGGGGAGTCTTTGCCATGGAGGAGATGGGAATGGGGGGGGGGCTGGGAGGAAGGCAGGGGGAGGGCAGGAGGGGGGGAGAACAAGGGAATCCATGGGTATATGTAAAATTAAATTAAATTATAAAATAAAAATTTAAAAAATTAAAAACAAAACAGGGTACCAATGTGTGCACAGTCTAATCACCTTCTGAGCATCTGTACACCATGTACTTAACTTTAAACAACTATTTAAAAGTGAATGTTCATGTCCCATTACATTATCTCTCAAAGGTAAAAATGATGCAATCTTGGTAAGTATGAATAATGAGATAAATTGCAATAATTCATCATATGTGGTGCATATTTTATGAAAGAACAATGCACAATGGCTAATCTACATGTGTTTATGAACATGGTTTTCTGGTCTTTATAACACTTCAGCTTTGTGATATATATATGTATATATATATAAACATATACATATATATCTGCAAGCCCTTTAAACTTACCAAAACTCCTAAATAATGATTATAAGTTGTGCATTTTTGGCAAGGTGAAGACCAAAGACATGAGACTTCTCTTAGAGAAGGCACAAAGGCTAGGCATTTCTCAGAGGTGATCCTTTCCATGCAAAATGGGGGCCTGTGAACACGAGGCTGCCATCAGTATATAGATGCAGGTAAATTCAAGACAAGGTCATTGTAGGGAGCAGATATTCTAATAATTGGAGTCACAGCTTCAGGTGTTTGGTCCAAATGACCATAACATGTCAGTGACTTTACTGTTGTCACACTTGCTAAGATTTCAGACAATGTTCTTCTGTGTGTGTGTGTGTGTGTGTCTGTGTGTGTGTGTCTGTGTCTATATCTGTCTGTGTGTATAGTGTCTGTGTGTATATGTGTGTGTGTCCCTGGGTGTGTCTTGGTGTGTCTATGTATGTGTTTTCACTTAGTTGTTTTTTTTTTTTTTTTCGAGTCAGGGTTTCTCTGGGTAGCTTTGCGCCTTTCCTGGAACTCACTCTGTAGACCAGGCTGGCCTCGAACTCACAGAGATCCACCTGCCTCTGCCTCCCGAGTGCTGAGATTAAAGGCGTGTACCACCACTGCCCGGCTCATGTAGTTGCATGGATCACTTAGTTTTTTTTTTTCTTATTGTGCCTTGTGTCACTCTGTTTATGTGACTGCTCCAAGCTGACTCTGGTTAACTTCTCTGTCTTTACATGTTCAAGAACTTCAGTTGCACACAACCAGCCTTCTACCTATGCCCATCAGGTGAAGGGATGAGCCAGATGACCTAGTAAGATTCAAATGTCATTCTGTAAATGTAGTACACTAGAAGTTTTGGGTTCCGGACTCTTTTCTTGTGACTGATAAGTTTAGAGAAGGAGGAAGAGAAAATTATAGAATATAAAAGACACGACACATAGAGACTCATTCTGGGGACACTTCTGAGAAATGTTTTATAGTATGAAACACCATGAAAAAATTCCCGGAATAAGGGAATTGTCACACATTGATGTATTACTAGGTACAGAGTCTAGAGTCCACATGGCATTCCAGAAGTAGGAGAAAGTGGCTAGAGAAGAGAGAGATGGAGGATTATGGGGGTGGAGACTGGTCCTGGATCTCTGTGGGGCAACTTGAAATTCCCAAAAGAAAGCCACGAATACACAGAACACTATGGACAATCATAGCCTGTGGCAAGATGTGTGTCAAGAAGGTGGATCCCCAATTGCTCATGTCCTTTAGCTCTTGGAACATGGGTATTAGCTTATGGGAACTTCCTAAGGCACCATCTGTATCTTGGAATCAGAATCAAGAATGCATGAAAAAGAGCCAAGGCAGGGGTCAGAGATCAGATCCCTGCTCACTCATAAGGTCAGAGGTTCAAGGATGAAGGAAAAGTCTCTGACCTCCTCTACACCTCAGTCATCCTGCATGGCAGTCCAGGATGAGGCACATAGGCTGGGAATGAGCTACACATTAACACTAGGCCCTTCCTTGCCAGTATATTGCAGATGTGGTAGTTGTGTCAGACTAAACAGCCATTTTACCCAGCACTCTACCCTGTTGGTGCCACGTGAAGCAGGAGTTAACAGTGAACAGAGGACTATGCATGGACTGCTACAAGTCCTGAAGGAAGAAATGGAAGGGCTCTGTTCTTCCTTTATCATTGGGCTTACTCTGCTAGACTATCACCTACAGGTTCCTTAGAGTACAAGAGAGAATACTGTTCCTCCCCAGACACAGTGGATCTATCACAGGTAAGGACACAAAGTGAACACAACACTTCATGGGCACTGTCATGGTGAATCTCAACAGTCAATTGGATGATACCCAGTACTGGGCAGCAAGTGTGAGATTAGAGCAGTTTAGGTTAGGTGAGGTGGAAAGACTACTGAACTCTGCATGACATCATGGCTTAGGAAGGGATCAAGGATATATAAAAAGGTAAGCTGAGCATGAGCATTAAATCTTCTGGTCACTGACAGGTTATAATGGGACTCTGCCACAGACTCCTGCCTGTATATATAATTACCCCGTGTTACAGTCTATAAGCTGAGACTATATTCAAAAAAGTACCAATTCCCTTTTAGGTTATCTTCACAGGAATTTTTAACAACAACTGAATAAATTATTCAGACAGGCAGAAGTAAAATGCAGAGCTAGTAACTGAATCCCAAACCCTGAAAGTTTGGTAGTATCACGGACTTAAAGAATAAATGTTCTGCCGGGCGGTGGTGGCGCACGCCTTTAATCCCAGCACTTGGGAGGCAGAGCCAGGCGGATCTCTGTGAGTTCGAGGCCAGCCTGGTCTACCAAGTGAGCTCCAGGAAAGGCGCAAAGCTACACAGAGAAACCCTGTCTCGAAAAAGCAAAAAAAAAAAAAAAAGATAAGATTGGAGCTGGAAAGATGGCTCAGTGGTTAAGAGCACCGACTGCTCTTCCAGAGGTCCTGAGTTCAATTCCCGGCAACCACATGGTGGCTCGAAACCATCTGTAATGAGATCTGGTGCCCTCTTCTGGCCTGCAGGGACACATGCTGTATACATAATAAATAAATCTTAAAAAAAAAAAAAAAAAAAAAAGAATAAATGTTCTGGGGAAATGTGTACAAAGGAGAGGAGGATATGCAAAGCACATTTAATAGCACACTCTGCTCACTTTCCATCATGTCCCTGTAATTGGAATAGAACAAGAACCTTCTATTTTCCTTGTCCTTAATGAAATCTTGACCACATTCCTAACTCAAAGACAATGCATAACATGACCACTAGTGGACCCTTGCTCATTGATTCAAACCAGGTACACTGATCCAAATTCACTGAGTTGAATTTCACCCTCAGTCATGTGACATTGGAACAATGTGCCTTGAGGAACATCAGCTCTACTCCATCTGCATTACCCACATGTGGGAGAAAGGATTAGAGGGTGGTCCACCCATTCCTGTCTACAGCAGGTGAAGCCACCCTGACTCATACTAATGAGCCTCAGTTTCCACTGGTTCATGCTATTGAATGAGAGCCGAAGGTGACATCAGATGCATTTTAAATTCTTTAGCTGTGTTTACATTGAAAAATTAGATATATTAGTATTAACCTACATAGGAAAAATTGTCTTAAACTTCTCTCTAGATTTACATATGAAAGAAAATGATTATCACCACATTACACAACTGGACAGAATTACAGAATTCACAACATGCCTTTTTTCTTATCAGTTGTTTCTACAGAATAAAATTTACAGAATTCTGGTATCATCACATCTGTATGGGGTATAGCTTATCTCTGCTGAATTCTCTCAATAAAGGAGAAACTGGGAATGCATTGAGAATAGAGTTTCATGTCAGCCTCATGGCAGAAAAACAGAGGAAACTAACAACTGTGTGTTTGTACATTTGATCTGATTGCTTGTTTCCGGGTACAGTCATCAGAGTGAGATTGTGCTTCAGGAGGATCACTGAATAGTGTACAACCAGTTAAGCATTACATGAACATGACAAGTAAAATCTAATTTATGTGGAAATACAGAAGGAAGAGCCCCATGACTGAACACACTTTGTGAGTGTGGTGCCAGAGCAGAGTGGTATCACTCTAATCCTTCTTAGAGCCCATGACACCCTTGCAATGGCTCCATTCACCGCTGTTCACTAAGACCCTAAGAATTTCTTAAGGACTACCCACAGGACTCACTAGGCTAAAACAGATCTTTGTAATGTATACTGTAGGAAAAAGCACAGGCATTCAGAAGTGCCCTGTGATGTCTGTGAGATACCAGAAGACTTCAGCTACACAGGAGTAACTGAATTCAGACAAACTGTTTCATTTACTCTAGAACACTGGAGAACCGCTATTCTTCATTCTTTGACTGCCCCTTATATAATAGTACATCTCATGGACAATGTATGGCATTGTCCATGGGAGGTAGGAAGGTAAGAAGCTTTGAAAACTTGTGACATTTCACACAATGGAGCAGTAACAGCTGCATTTGTGTGCCAGTGACGACCTCTCCTGACAGAAACAACAGACAGGAGACATGCTCTGCCAGGCAGTCCCTGACTCCAAGTGTGAGCTTCATCCGAAGTGAGCTGTGGGATTCCTGGATCAGTAAACAGCACCTTCCTCTATCATCCTCAACCTGCCACTGGCCTCTCAGTGACTGAGTCTGAACCTCCGGAACAAAATTGGGAGGGTACCAATGCTTCCAGGCTCCAAGTCAATCTAAACCAAGTTTTTACGTGGAGGATGGGAGAAAAGGAAACTCTTTTAATCTCACCAAACCTGGATAAACCCTCTACAGGAAGAGGCTGGAAAAGCAGCCTGGTGCCATTGTAGGTGACAGATGTCCCCTGAAACTGTGTGGACAGTCTGAACTGAGTTCAGCTAACAGAATGGTAGTCTACACAGGCTACATGTGAGTTTGCAAGGTGCTGTTCATCCATTCTTCATGAAAGCTCTGTTTCTCCAGAATCTTTTCCCACACAGAAACACACCGGCAATGGACGAAGTCCTACTCCCCTCTGTTGTTTTCTTTTCCCTTTTTCAGAGAAACGGTCTCTGGCCCACAGTGATCTCAATGCCACTTTGTAGAAATGGATGACTTTGAACATAAAATTCTCCCATCGGTTTATAAAGCTATACAACCACAGCACATCTTTTGCTTACTGGGAGCTCAAACTCAAGGCCTTAGAAATGGTAGGTATGCAATAACCACATTCTCTCTCAAGAACTAGCTCTTCTTTGCCAAAGGCCTTCATAGCACATGCTTGAGCAAATACACAGAAACCATTTTGCAAATAATGATGCTCTTCTCACTCCTACCTGCTGCCTGTGGTCCCCCTAGTGCTCCCACTCACAGGCAGTATGGACACTGACTACCAGTGAGCAGAAGACCCTTGGAGCCCAGAGTCTAGGTCACATTTAAAAACCTGTTGCCAGGAGCAAAGGAGACCAGAGGTTAACATCCCTTGCTGTTCCTGCAGAGGACACAGGTCTGGTTGGTTTCTAACACAGAAAAAACAGCTCAAAACAGTCTATAACTCCAGTTGCTAGAAACCATACAGCTAATTTGAGTCTGCATATGTATCATAGATACAAATGGTGCACATACAATCATACAGGTGAATACTCACATACCCAAAATAAAAATAAATATATCTTTAAAAAATGTCTTCCTATTAGGAAAATGTGTCAGCATAGATCCAGAGCCAAGTGGTAACTGGACACCTGCCCCATCTCCCCATGCAGTATCTGTTTCCCATTCTCAGAATCAGTGATCTGACTAGAAGCCTGTGAGCTTTCTAACCTTTCATTCTTCGGAATGTCTGTATGTAGATGAGAAGTAATGCCCTGGGCTCTCTGTGGTAGTCACTACAGGGTCCTGATCTCTGCAGTTTTGACCTATTGAAGGCAGATACTGGGATGTTCCAAGTTAGGGATTACCAAGTGCTGGGGCTATAGAAGGTCTCTTCATCTCCATGGACAGCCTCATCACTTATCTCTGTGCCTTGGTTTATTCTTTCACAGAGTAGCACACAAACAAATAAATGTACTGCATATGATGGGCTTTGAACATATATACTTTATAAAGGTCAAGCGTGTATCCTAATATGGTAATTCAACAGCTTGTCCCTGTAGATTGGACTGAGCAATTGGGATACCTATCTTGGGGAAAAACAGATTTAGATGTAGCCTGTTGTACACCATTCCAGACTAACTACAGGCATCATAGCTGAATCCAGTGCACATGGACAAATACCTCCACTATTTATTTTAACTTAGAGACCCACTTTTTAAAAAAATACGGTCCAAATGCTTCCCAATAGGTGGCATAGATCACAGTGCCTGGTTAGATATAAGGATACCAAGTATTTACACAGTTCATTCCTAAAACGTGTCTTAGGAAAAAATTCCATAATACATACCTCGTCTTTGGTTTCTGCAATGCACCTGAAATGTAAAGGAAAGAAAATAGTATGTGGCCTAGGTCATGATGATTTCTGTTTGCAAGGGTCCTTGAAATACATATCAACATGATATAATGGCAATCAAAGTGGGAAAGAGTCTTCAAATAAAAGACTCTGCTTTAGTATATCATATGATGGTGTCACAAAAGAACTGGGGTTCCTCACTTGTACCACTTCCCACTTTTGCTGGTTCACACACCAGATCAAGAGGCACTATCTGTTTGGTCTCTGCTGCATGTTCCCTAAGCCACACTGCAACATGCTGGAGCATCTTTATGATCCTGCTATGAAATTAACCCTGCCACAGTGTAGCCTCAATTATTTACACTAATGCTCATGTGTTAAAAGGCTAACCACCTGCAACCCCACACTAGACATAGGAAGCTTGCTCCATATGACTGTTGTGGAACATACTGCATGGAAATTGAGGGGATCTGAAGTGCCTGACAACTTCTAAACCAAAACTTTAAGTTTTATCTAAAGAGAACCTTTTTTCTCCAGAAGAAAAGGCCTGCTCACAAGACTGATAATTAACACTGGATGCTTTGATGCTCTATTCAGTTTGGACCAGGCTGGTACAATTCTTCTTCTCCCCTTCCAAACTAACTCTCTAATACCCATGATGCCTGCTCAGTTTTGTTGTTCAGTGGGATATCCTCTGAAACATAAGATCACTAAAGTAACCTTTCTATTTTAGAGAGAAAAAGGCTCTCTTACCTCCGACGAATTTTCTTCTGTCGTTGTGCGGCCATCTCGTCTAAGTGTGTTTTCATCATTTTCCGGTATTACTAGGGGGACAGAAAGTCATGAGCTTGCAGACTGACAGCTCTTGGTCCTGCTTCCTACCTATGTAGCATCTTTGCTTGATGTGGGTAAAAGTGCATGGACTTAGGACATGTGACTAGACCTACTGAACAGGATGGTTGGGCAGCTGCTGAACCGTCTTCCCTTGAAGGAAATTAAAGCAGAGAAAGACCAGGAGAGATATGAGTAAGAGATTTGTTGCATTTCTAGACAGTGGACACCCAAAGCAACATAAAATAATCTGTCTTTGATTGTGTATTGTTAAATTAACATTTTCACATGTATTCTGTTTAGGGCCACTTGTGAGGTTTCATTTTGGGTGTGGAGGTCAGTGGATAGCTTGTGGGATCTGTTTCTCTCCTTTGCCATGTGTGTTCTGAGTTTCAAATCCAGGTCATTGGGCTTAGAGAAGGCATCGATATCCTTGGAAAGAAGAATTTTATCCTTCCCCATGACCAAACTTGTGTTTAAACTTTAGTGTGTGTGTTTACAATTTTTATCATTCCAATTTCAGGAAAGAGTTGACAGATGAGGACGGCAGGAATACAATCTTTTATGTACTAAATGTCTCACATGAAACTCTCAACTTGGAAAGAAGAGAATCACTATGAAGGAAGCAGCTGTATAGGATGTCAGCATTTTACTCCAAGATCAAAAAACATAAAGAAATTTGCACGGACTAGGAAGAGAATCACAAGCTAAGAGCACTAGAACTAGAAATACAAAAGAAACTCCAGGACTTAGAAGATGTGTAACGATAGAATGTTGGCAGATAAATGCCTAGTGATATATGAGAGTGCTTTCATTAGCCACTCTCAAGAAAAAAACCCATGAACTACTAGGAGAAGCAAAGACCATTTTGAAAGATGAAATAGGCAACTTTGAATCCAGAGTGACATCCATTCAGCAGGTGTTAGCACATCTGAAAGTTCAGTTGGATGCAAAATTATCCTTCAACATAACCAGTGAGGTTGATGAAAAGGAATCATATCAGCATACATTTAAAATATTTGTCTATCTTCTATGGAGCTGTGGGTTGTAGTTTGGTTAACTTTGCTTTACTTCTGGTAATGAGTGAGTAAATACAAGAGATGCTAGGTAACAAGGCGGATGCTAAAAGGGACGCGAGGAACGCCCTCAGAAGGGGAAATAGATGAGAACTCCTGAGAAACCTGGGGGTTAGGGTGGGACAATGGAAAGTAGGGATATGGGATCGGGGCATAGGGAAATGGGACAGTTGAGCAGGGGATGGGATGGGCAGCTTGGGAGAGCAATGAAAGAGATAACTTGATAGAGGAAGACATCATGGGGATAGGGAGAAACCTGGTCAGGGAAGTTCCCTGGAATCCACAGGCATGACCCAACTTAGAATACTAGCAGTGGTGGAAAGGTTTCCTGAGCTAGCCTACCCTGGTGATCAGATTGCTGAATACCCTAACTGTCATCATAGAGCCTTCATCAAGTAACTGATGGAAACAGATGCAGAGAGCCATGGCCAAAAATGTTCAGTCGAAGAGAGGGAAGAGTAATTCTATGAGCAAGGGGCATCAAGACCATGATGGGAAGACTTACAGATACAACTAAACTAAGCTGGTGGGCACTCATGAACTTTGGACCCATAGCTGTGGATCATGCAATGGAAAGGACTGGGCCTTTACTTGGGCAAGACCGTTGTGTAGCTTGGTGTGTTTCATGGCACCCTGACAGTGGGAATAGGATCTATCCCTGGAGCATGAACTGGCTTTTGGAGCCCATTGCCCATGGTAGGGACACCTTGCACAGCCTTGATGAAAGGGGAGAGATGTAGACCTGTCCCAGCTGAATGTTCTGGGCTTGCTGACTCTCCATGGGAGGCCATACATTTTCCAAGGAGGGGATGAGGGGTAGGCTGGTGGAAAAGGCTGGAGTGGGAGCAGAGAGGGAATGAGGGACAAATCTGTGGTTGGTAAGTGAAATGAATAAATTAAAAGATTCCTAAAAAATGTTTGTCTAGCACAC
The DNA here is from genome assembly GCF_049852395.1 of Peromyscus maniculatus bairdii. Taxonomy (NCBI): domain Eukaryota; kingdom Metazoa; phylum Chordata; class Mammalia; order Rodentia; family Cricetidae; genus Peromyscus; species Peromyscus maniculatus. The sequence continues at coordinate 13,335,005 of NC_134863.1, read as the reverse complement.
TCAAGCATTGTTTTAAATGATAATTTCCATTCTTCAAAGGACATGGATGGGAGTTTTAAACATTTCATTTCATTAATGGAAATCTGTGTATTTAACATATATTGCTTCTTTATTTCATATGTTGAGAAGGAGACAATATTCATGTTCCATTTATATCATAAGTATATCAATTTTAGTAGGTTCATGTGATATTCATAAAATCAGCTAAACCAACAACAACGAGAACTTTAGATTTTCTAAATATTGTGTAGGAAATTGCTGTCTTATGATTGAAATAAACACTCAAATTGAGCAAGTGAAATGTTACATAAATCAGTTCCAATGGAATAGAGCCCCAAGAAAACAATCTCTGCAATGAGCAATGACATGGAAACTCAAGCAAATCATGCAAGTGATTATGTATCTCAATGGTGGCATGATATTTGCCAATAATTAAACTTTACTACAACTTTCACCACAAATGGTTATGATTTTATTGTAATTGTGCACATGCCATTCAGATTTCTTGTTCATGGGTATGCATGAATGTGCATGTGTGAGTGTAGTTTTGATCATAGGTGTGGATTAGATGCATTTGCTTGGTTGCATGTAAGTGTTCGTGTGCATGGATGTGAGAGGAGTGTGTGGACTATCCTACATTAGTCCACACACTCAGTTACCACCTGCCCTCCATTCTGATCCCCTAATGTCAGAACCCACAGTGGTGGTATTGGCAGGGATCATCCTCCATAGTCCTTCCTGTCTAGCTTTATGAAGGACCCTCAAACAAATGCCAACTCAGGGTTGGACACAGGCAAGAGCCCCATATCCAGGCTCTCTGGAGTATTCGAAACCTATTCTAAACCTGTTCTATGATAATGTGCTGCCCACCCATGAAGGCCCTCTATGCCCAGACCCAGGCAGATTTATCAACTCTCTTATGAGTCTGAATCACTTCTCTCCTTCCATTCCACCCATCAGCAGGCCCAGACCCAGAAAGGCAGCACATCTGTCAGCCCTTTTGCTGACTGTGACCCATGATACTCATTCTTCACCCTGTGTGACAATGCCACACCAAACAGATTATGGAGGCCAATACTAGGACCATCTTTTGAAATCTCACCCAGGACCCTTAACTCATCCCACCACTTAGTCTCAGACACAAGGTAGCCAGATCCATGAATAGAAGTCATACATTTTTGGCAAGGCCTAGGTGAAGGCCATATGTGTTGTCTTCAAAAAAGCATTAACGGTAGATACTTCTCAGAGGCTTCTGCCTTTCCATGCAAAATGAGGGTGTCTGTACATGAGACTGCCTGCAGCACAGCTACAGACGGGTATAAAGTAGAGACAGTGTCAAGGAAGTTAGCAGACATTGCACTAATTGGGGTCAGAGCATTAGGTGTTCGAGAGTTCCAAATTGACCATCAAAAGTCAGTGGTTTGGCTTTGTCAATTTCCATAAATTTTGGGACAATTTCCTTCTGTTTTTTTTTTTTTATATAATTTAGTTATTCTTTTACACTACTCTGATTAGGAGACCTTTCCTAGCTGATTTTAGACTCAACTCTTCCCTCTCTTTTCTCATATTCAAGTGCATTATGTATTCAACAGCAGGCTTTCACCTCTACCCACCAGTATCATAAGAGACTCAGATGGGCATTCTTTTGAGCAATGTTTCAATGTTCCCAGGTAGAAAGAATATCCCACACCTTGATGCATTACCAGGTACAGTGTCTAGAGGACTCAGTATCCCAGAGGTAGGTACCAGAGAAGGGAGGAGGAAGATAAAAGGGGTAGAGACTGCTCCTAGATCTAGGAGGGACACCTTGCTCAGAAGTAATAACTGTTGAGTTTAAGGAGAGGAGACACAATGTATTAAGGCTACTGAGATTGTCTATGAAAAGGAGCCAAGCCCCAAGTAGTTCAATGAGATAATGCGGAAGATCAGACAGACTTGTAAAGATCAAAGTCCATCAACCTACCAAAGAGGGGAGAGCCTGGAGGAACCACAATCCTCAGATATGAACTCATTTCTGCCCAAAGACCACCATGTCAGATACTCGAGTACAAAGTCATAAATATACAAAACATAGAGGACAGACACAGCCTGTAGCAAGATGTGTGTCAAGAAGGTGGATCCCCAATTGCTCATGTCCTTCAGCTCTTGGAACATGGGTATTAGCTTATGGGAACTTCCTAAGACACCCTCAGTATCTTGGAATCAGAATCAAGAATGCATGAAAAAGAGCCAAGGCAGGGGTCAGAGATCAGATCCCTGCTCACTCATAAGGTCAGAGGCTCAAGGATGAAGAATAAGTCTCTGACCTTCTTTACACCTCAGTCATCCTGCATGGCAGTCCAGGATGAGGCACATAGGCTGGGAATGAGCTACACATTAACACTAGGCACTTCTTTGCAGTATATTGCAGATGTGGTAGTTCTGTCAGACATTTTACCCAGCACTCTACACTGTTGGTGCCACATGAAGAAGGAGTTAACAGTGAACAGAGGACTATGCATGGACTGCTACAAGTCCTGAAGGAAGAAATGGAAGGGCTCTGTTCTTCCTTTATCATTGGGCTTACTCTGCAAGACTATCACCTACAAGACTATCTTGTTCCTTAGAGTAAAAGAGAGAATACTGTTCCTCACCAGCCACATTGGCTCTATCACAGGTAAGGACACAAAGTGAACACAACACTTCATGGGCACTGTCATGGTGAATCTCAACAGTCAATTGGATGATACCCAGTACTGGGCAGCAAGTGTGAGATTAGAGCAGTTTAGGTTAGGTGAGGTGGAAAGACTACTGAACTCTGCATGACATCATGGCTTAGGAAGGGATCAAGGATATATAAAAAGGTAAGCTGAGCATGAGCATTAAATCTTCTGGTCACTGACAGGTTATAATGGGACTCTGCCACAGACTCCTGCCTGTATATATAATTACCCTGTGTTACAGTCTATAAGCTGAGACTATATTCAAAAAAAGTACCACTTCCCTTTTAGGTTATCTTCACAGGAATTTTTAACAACAACTGAATAAATTATTCAGACAGGCAGAAGTAAAATGCAGAGCTAGTAACTGAATCCCAAACCCTGAAAGTTTGGTAGTATCACGGACTTAAAGAATAAATGTTCTGGGGAAATGTGTACAAAGGAGAGGAGGATAATCAAAGCACATTTAATAGCACACTCTGCTCACTTTCCATCATGTCCCTGTAATTGGAATAGAACAAGAACCTTCTATTTTCCTTGTCCTTAATGAAATCTTTACCACATTCCTAACTCAAAGACAATGCATAACATGACCACTAGTGGACCCTTGCTCATTGATTCAAACCAGGTACACTGATCCAAATTCACTGAGTTGAATTTCACCCTCAGTCATGTGACATTGGAACAATGTGCCTTGAGGAACATCAGCTCTACTCCATCTGCATTACCCACATGTGGGAGAAAGGATTAGAGGGTGGTCCACCCATTCCTGTCTACAGCAGGTGAAGCCACCCTGACTCATACTAATGAGCCTCAGTTTCCACCAATTCATGCTATTGAATGAGAGCCAAAGGTGACATCAGATGCATTTTAAAATCTGTAGTTGTGTTTACATTGAAGACTTAGATATATTGGAATTATCCTACATAGGGAAATAGTCTTAAGCTTCTCTTTAGATTTACATATAAAGAAAATGATTATCACCACATTACACAACTGGACAGAATTACAGAATTCACAACATACCTTTTTCATTAGGAATTTCTATAGAATAAAATTTACAGATTTCTGGTGTCATCACATCTGTATGCGGTATTGCTTCTCTCTGCTGAATTCTCTTCAATAAAGGAGAAACTGGGAATGCATCGAGAATAGAGTTTCATGTCAGCCTCATGGCAGAAAAACAGAGGAAACTAACAACTGTGTGTTTGTACATTTGATCTGATTGCTTGTTTCCGGGTACAGTCATCAGAGTGAGATTGTGCTTCAGGAGGATCACTGAATAGTGTACAACCAGTTAAGCATTACATGAACATGACAAGTAAAAGCTAATTTATGTGGAAATGCAGAAGGAAGTGCCCCATGACTGAACACACTTTGTGAGTGTGGTGTCAGAGCAGAGTGGTATCACTCTAATCCTTCTTAGAGCCCATGACACCTTTGCAATGGCTCCATTCACCAGCTGCTCACTAAGACCCTAAGAATTTCTTAAGGACTACCCACAGGACTCACTAAGCTAATACAGATCTTTGTAATATATACTATAGGAAAAAGCACAGGCATTCAGAAGTGCCCTGTGATTCTGTGAGATACCAGAAGACTTCAGCTACACAGGAGTAACTGAATTCAGACAAACTGTTTCATTTACTCTAGAACACTGGAGAACTGCTATTCTTCATTCTTTGACTACCCCTTATATAATAGTACATCTCATGGACAATGTATGGCATTGTCCATGGGAGGTAGGAAGGTAAGAGGCTTTGAAAACTTGTGACATTTCACACAATGGAGCAGTAACAGCTGCATTTGTGTGCCAGTGACGACCTCTCCTGACAGAAACAACTGACAGGAGACATGCTCTGCCAGGCAGTCCCTGACTCCAAGTGTGAGCTTCGTCCCAAATGAGCTGTGGGATTCCTGGATCAGTAAACAGCACCTTCCTCTATCATCCTCAACCTGCCACTGGCCTCTCAGTGACTGAGTCTGAACCTCCGGAACAAAATTGGGAGGGTACCAATGCTTCCAGGCTCCAAGTCAATCTAGACCAAGTTGTCACGTGGAAGTTGGGAGGAAAGGAAACTCTTTTAATCACATCACCCTGCATAAACCCTCATCAGGAAGAGGCTGGAAAAGCAGCCTGGTGCCATTGTAGGTGACAGATGTCCCCTGAAATTGTGTGGACAATCTGAACTGAGTTCAGCTAACAGAATGGTAGTCTACACAGGCTACGTGTGAGTTTGCAAGATGCTGCTCATCCATTCTTCATGAAAGCTCTGTTTCTCCAGAATCTTCTCCCACACAGACACAGGGGCAATGGACGAAGTCCTACTCCCCTCTGTTGTTTTCTTTTCACTTTTTTTTAGAGAAAAGGTCTCTGGCCCACAGTGATCTCAATGTCACTTTGTAGAAATGGATGTCTTTGAACTTAAAATTCTCCCATCAGCACCTCTGAAGGAGGTTTATAAAGCTATACAACCACAGCACATCTTTTGCATACTGGGAGCTCAAACCCAAGGCCTTAGAAATGGTAGGTATGCAATAACCACATTCTCTCTCAAGAACTAGCTCTTCTTTGCCAAAGGCCTTCATAGCACATGCCTGAGCAAATATACAGAAACCATTTTGCAAATAACGATGCTCTTCTTACTCCTACCTGCTGCCTGTGGTCCCCCTAGTGTTCCCACTCACAGGCAGTATGGACACTGACTACCAGTGAGCAGAAGTCCCCTTGGAGCCCAGAGTCTAGCTCACATTTAAAAACCTGTTTCCAGGAGCTAAGGAGACCAGAGGTTAACATCCCCTGCTGTTCCTGCAGAGGACACAGGTCTGGTTGGTTTCTAACACAGAAAAAATAGCTCAAAATAGTCTATAACTCCAGTTGCTAGAAACCATACAGCTAATTTGAGTCTGCATATGTATCATAGATACAAATGGTGCACATACATTCATACAGGTGAACACTCATATACACAAAATAAAAATAAATATATCTTTAAAAACATCCTCCTATTAGGAAAATGTGTCAGCTCAGATCCAGAGCCAAGAGGTAACTGGAGTTCCTAGTGGACACTGTTGTTAAGATGAGTGTCTCTTTTGTGCTCATGCTATTGGTTTTTTTTTGCTAAATCATTTATTTCTTTTTGATATATAGTACTTTCATTTTTTCTATTAAAATCTTGATCTTAAATTTGCATGAGAGAATTTTTAAATTTTTCATTTTTTCCCTTTTGTTGGAAATGGATTTTTTTCATACAATATTCCAAATTATAGTTTCTCCTCCCCTTGTTCCTGCCAGTTCCTCCCAATCTCCCATCTCATTTGGATCCATTCTGTCTGTCTCCCACTAGAAAAAAATTTCTGAAAGATAACAACCAAACATGACAAAAGAAATATAAGATATAGAAAAACCATCATATCAAACTATTTCTTTAAAAAATCTTTTTTTTTGATATTATAATAAGGACATCATTTCCCACACCTGTTTCTCAATGAAAACCCTCCTCTAGACCCATAAACCTTTCCTTGCTCTCTTTCAAAACATGGCTCCTTTTCTCACTAACTGGAGTGTGTGTGTGTGTGTGTGTGTGTGTGTGTGTGTGTGTGTGTGTGTGTTCCAAATCAAATAAATAGAACCTGATCAGTATACATAATATTACTTTTATGCTTTATATGTATATGTGTTCAGGGCTGAGCATTGTATAAACAATTGTTGTATTCTTTTTCTGAGAAGTGTTTCTTCCATTTTTCATTAGTTCTTACTGGATTAATCCATGTACTATAAAATTCTAAATGAAACACACCTGCCCCATCTCGCCATGCAGTATCTGTTTCCCATTCTCAGAATCAGTGATCTGACTAGAAGCCTGTGTGCTTTCTAACCTTTCATTCTTCGGAATGTCTGTATGTAGATGAGAAGTAATGCCCTGGGCTCTCTGTGGTAGTCACTACAGGGTCCTGATCTCTGCAGTTTTGACCTATTGAAGGCAGATACTGGGATGTTCCAAGTTAGGGATTACCAAGTGCTGGGGCTATAGAAGGTCTCTTCATCTCCATGGACAGCCTCATCACTTATCTCTGTGCCATGGTTTATTCTTTCACAGAGTAGCACACAAACAAATAAATGTACTGCATATGATGGGCTTTGAACATATATACTTTATAAAGGTCAAGTGTGTATCCTAATAGGGTAATTCAACAGCTTGTCCCTGTAGATTGGACTGAGCAATTGGGATACCTATCTTGGGAAAAAACAGATTTAGATGTGGCCTGGTGTACACCATTCCAGACTAACTACAGGCATCATAGCTGAATCCAGTGCACATGGACAAATGCCTCCACTATTTTTTTAACTTAGAGACCCACTTTTTAAAAAATACAGTCCAAATGCTTCCCAGTGTCATAGATCACAGTGGCTGGTTAGATATAAGGATACCAAGTATTTACACAGTTCATTTCTAAAACGTGTCTTAGGAAAAAGATTCCATAATACATACTTCGTCTTCGATTTCTGCAATGCACCTGAAATGTAAAGAAAAGAAAACAGTCTGTGGCCTAGGTCATGATGAGTTCTGTTTGCATGGGACATTGAAACACATATCAACATGGTATAATGCAAATCAAAGTGGGAAAGAGTCTTCAAATAAAAGACTCTGCTTTAGTATATCATATGATGGTGTCACAAAAGAACTGGGGTTCCTCACTTGTACCTCTTCCCACTTTTGCTGGTTCCCACACCAGATCAAGAGGCACTATCTGTTTGGTCTCTGCTGCATGTTCCCTAAGCCACACTGCAACATGCTGGAGCATCTTTATGATACTGCTATGAAATTAACCCTGCCACAATGTAGCCTCAATTATTTATACTAATGCTCATGTGTTAAAAGTCTAACCACCTGCAACCCCACACTAGACATAAGAAGCTTGCTCCATATGACTGTTGTGGAACATACTGCATGGAAATTGAGGGGATCTGAAGTGCCTGACAACTTCTAAACCAAAACTTTAAGTTTTATCTAAAGAGAACCTTTTTTCTCCAGAAGAAAAAGCTGCTCACAAGACTGATAATTAACACTGGATGCTTTGATGCTCTATTCAGTTTGGAACAGGCTGGTACAATTCTTCTTCTCCCCTTCCTAAGCTAACTCTCTAATACCCATGATGCCTGCTCAGTTTTGTTGTTCAGTGGGATATCCTCTGAAACATAAGATCACTAAAGTAACCTTTCTATTTTAGAGAGAAAAAGGCTCTCTTACCTCCGATGAATTTTCTTCTGTCATTGTGCGGCCATCTTGTCTAAGTGTATTTTCATCATTTTCCGGTATTACTAGGGGGACAGAAAGTCATGAGCTTGCAGACTGTCAGCTCTTGGTCCTGCTTCCTACCTATGTAGCATCTTTGCTTGATGTGGGTAAAAGTGCATGGACTTAGGACATGTGACTAGACCTACTGAACAGGATGGTTGGGCAGCTGCTGAACCGTCTTCCCTTGAAGGAAATTAAAGCAGAGAAAGACCAGGAGAGATATGAGTAAGAGATTTGTTGCATTTCTAGACAGTGGACACCCAAAGCAACATAAAATAATCTGTCTTTGATTGTGTATTGTTAAATTAACATTTTCACATGTATTCTGTTTAGGGCCACTTGTGAGGTCTCATTTTGGGTGTGGAGGTCAGTGGATAGCTTGTGGGATCTGTTCCTCCCCTTTTGCCAGGTGTGTTCTGAGTTTCAAATCCAGGTCATTGGGCTTAGAGAAGGCATCGATATCCTTGGAAAGAAGAATTTTATCCTTCCCTGTGACCAAACTTGTGTTTAAACTTTAGTGTTTGTGTTTACAATTTTTATCATTCCAATTTCAGGTAAGAGTTGACAGATGAAGACGGCAGGAATACAATCTTTTATGTAGTAAAAGTCTCACATGAAACTCTCAACTTGGAAAGAAGAGAATCACTATGAAGGAAGCAGCTGTATAGGATGTCAGCATTTTACTCCAAGATCAAAAAACATAAAGAAATTTGCATGGACTAGGAAGAGAATCACAAGCTAAGAGCAGAACTAGAAATACAAAAGAAACTCCAGGACTTAGAAGATGTGTAACGATAGAATGTTGGCAGATAAATGCCTAGTGATATATGAGAGTGCTTTCATTAGCCACTCTCAAGAAAAAAACCCATGAACTACTAGGAGAAGCAAAGACCATTTTGAAAGATGAAATAGGCAACTTTGAATCCAGAGTGACATCCATTCAGCAGGTGTTAGCACATCTGAAAGTTCAGTTGGATGCAAAATTATCCTTCAACATAACCAGTGAGGCTGATGAAAAGGAATCATATCAGCATACATTTAAACTATTTGTCTATCTTCTATGGAGCTGTGGGTTGTAGTTTGGTTAACTTTGCTTTACTTCTGGTAATGAGTGAGTAAATACCAGAGATGCTAGATAACAAGGAGGACCCTAAAAGGGACGCGAGGAACGCCCTCAGAAGGGGAAATAGATGAGAACTCCTGAGAAACCTGGGGGTTAGGGTGGGACAATGGAAAGTAGGGATATGGGATCGGGGCATAGGGAAATGGGACGGTTGAGCAGGGGATGGGATGGGTAGCTTGGGAGAGCAATGAAAGAGATAACTTGATAGAGGAAGACATCATGGGGATAGGGAGAAACCTGGTCAGGGAAGTTCCCTGGAATCCACAGGCATGACCCAACTTAGAATACTAGCAGTGGTGGAAAGGTTGCCTGAGCTAGCCTACCCTGGTGATCAGATTGGTGACTACCCTAACTGTCATAAAGAGCCTTCATCTAGTAACTGATGGAAACAGATGCAGAGAGCCATGGCCAAGCATGTTCAGTGGAAGAGAGGGAAGAGTAATTCTATGAGCAAGGGGCATCAAGACCATGATGGGAAGACAGATACAACTAAACTAAGCTGGTGGGCACTCATGAACTTTGGACCCACAGCTGTGGATCATGCATGGGAATGGACTGGGCCTTTGCTTGGGCAAGACCGTTGTGTAGCTTGGTGTGTTTCATGGCACCCTGACAGTGGGAATAGGATCTATCCCTGGAGCATGAACTGGCTTTTGGAGCCCATTGCCCATGGTAGGGACACCTTGCACAGCCTTGATGAAAGGGGAGAGGTGTGGACCTGCCTCAGCTGAATGTTCTGGGCTTGCTGACTCTCCATGGGGGGCCATACATTTTTGATGGAGGGGATGAGGGTTAGGCTGGGGGGAAAGACGGGAGAGGGAGGAATGAGGGACAAATTTGTGGTTTGTATGTGAAATGAATAAAGAGATTCCTAAAAAGATGTTTGTCTAGCACACTCAAGCATTTTTTTAAATGATAATTTCCATTCTTCAAAGGACTTGGAGGGGAGTTTTAATCATTTCATTTCATTAATGGAAATCTGTGTATTTAACGTATATTGCTTCTTTTTTCATATATTCAGAGGAGACAATATTCATGTATCCATTTATATCATAAGTATATCAATTTTAGTAGGTTCATGTGATATTCATAAAATCAGCTAAACCAACAACAGGGAGAATTTTAGATTTAATAAACATTGTGTAGGTAATTGCTTTCTAATGATTGATGGTCTTATGAGTGAAGTAAACACTCGAATTGAGCAAGTGAAATGTTACATAAATCAGTTCCAATGCAATAGAGACCCAAGAAAACATTCTCTGCAATGAGCAATGACATGGAAACTCAAGCAAATGATGCAAGTGATTAAGTATCTCAATGGTGGCATGATATTTGGCAAAAATTAACTTTACTACAACTTTAACCACAAATTGTTATGATTTTATTGTAATTGTGCACATGCCATTCAGATTTCTTGTTCATGGGTATGCATGAATGTGCATGTGTGAGTGTAGTTTTGATCATAGGTGTGGATTAGATGCATTTGCTTGGTTGCAGGTAAGTGTTCGTGTGCATGGATGTGAGAGGAGGGTATGCACTATCCTGCATTAGTCCACACACTCAGTTACCACCTGCCCTCCATTCTGATCCCCTAGTGTCAGAACCCTCACTGGTGGTATTGGCAGGGGTCATCCTCCATAGTCCTTCCTGCCTAGCTTTATGAAGGACCCTCAACCTAATGCCAAAACAGGTATGGACACAGGCAAGTGCCCCATACCCAGGCTCTCTGGAGTATTCTAAACCTATTCTAAACCTGTTCTATCATATAGTGCTACTAACCCATGAAGGCCCTCTATGCCCAGACCCAGGCAGATTTATCAACTCTCTTATGAGTCTGAATCACTTCTCTCCTTCCATTCCACCCACCAGCAGGCCCAGACCCAGAAAGGCAGCACATGTGTAAGCCCTTTTCCTAACTGTGACCCATGATACTCACTCTTCACCCTGTGTGACTATGTCACACCAAACAGATTATGGAGGCCAATACTAGGACCATCTTTTGAAATCTCACCCAGGACCCTTAACTCATCCCACCACTTAGTCTCAGACACAAGTGGTAGCCAGATCCATGCATAGAAGTCGTACATTTTTGGCAAGGCCTAGGTGAAGGCCATATGTGTTGTCTTTAAAAAAAGCACTAAAGGTGGATACTTCTCAGAGGCGTCTGCCTTTCCATGCAAAATGAGGGTGTCTGTACATGAGACTGCCTGCAGCACAGCTACAGACGGGTATAAAGTAGAGACAGTGTCAAGGAAGTTAGCAGACATTGCACTAATTGGTGTCAGTGCATTAGGTGTTCGAGAGTTCCAAATTGACCATCAAAAGTCAGTGGTTTGGCTTTGTCACTTTCCATAAATTTTAGAAAAATTTCCTTCAGTTTTTTTTATAATTTAGTTATTCTTTTACATTAATCTGATTAGGAAATCTTTCCTAGCTGATTTTAGACTCAACTCTTCCCTCTCTTTTCTCATATTCAAGTGCATTAGGTGTTCAACAGCAGGCTTTCACTTCTACCCACCAGTATCATAAGAGACTCAGATGGGCATTCTTTTGAGCAATGTTTCAATGTTCCCAGGTAGAAAGAATATCCCACACCTTGATGTATTACCAGATGCAGTGTCTATAACACTAAGTATTCCAGAGGTAGGTACCAGAGAAGGGAGGAGGAAGATAATGGGGGTAGAGACTGCTCCTAGATCTAGGAGGGACACCTTGTTCAGAAGCAATAGCTGCTGAGTTTAAGGAGAGGAGACACATTGTATTAAGGCTACTGAGATTGTCTATGAAAAGGAGCCAAGGCCAAAGTAGTTCAATGAGACAATGCAGAAGATCAGACAGACTTGTAAAGATCAAAGTCCATCAACCTACCAAAGACGGGAGAGCCTGGAGGAAACACACTTGTCAGATATGAACTCATTTCTGCCCAAAGACCACCATGTCAGATACTCGAGTACAAAGTCATAAATATACAAAACATAGAGGACAGACACAGCCTGTAGCAAGATGTGTGTCAAGAAGGTGGATCCCCAATTGCTCATGTCCTTCAACCCTTGGAACATGGGTATTAGCTTATGGGAACTTCCTAAGACACCATCTGTATCTTGGAATCAGAATCAAGAATGCATGAAAAAGAGCCAAGGCAGGGGTCAGAGATCAGATCCCTGCTCACTCATAAGGTCAGAGGCTCAAGGATGAAGGAAAAGTCTCTGACCTCCTTTACACCTCAGTTATCCTGCATGGAGTCTAAAATGAGGCACACGGGCTGGGAATGAGCTACACATTAACACTAGGCCTTTCTTTGCCAGTATATTGCAGACGTGGTAGTTCTGTCAGAGTAAACATCCATTTTACCCAGCACTCTACACTGTTGGTGCCACATGAAGCAGGAGTTAAAAGTGAACCGAGGACTATGCATGAACTGCTACAAGTCCTGAAGGAAGAAATGGAAGGGCTCTGTTCTTCCTTTATCATTGGGCTTACTCTGCAAGACTATCACCTACAAGACTATCTTGTTCCTTAGAGTAAAAGAGAGAATACTGTTCCTCACCAGCCACATTGGCTCTATCACAGGTAAGTACACAAAGTGAACACAACACTTCATGGGCACTGTCATGGTGAATCTCAACAGTCAATTGGATGATACCCAGTACTTGGCAGCAAGTGTGAGATTAGAGCAGTTTAGTTTAGGTGAGGTGGAAAGACTACTGAACTCTGCATGACATCATGGCTTAGGAAGGGATCAAGGATATATAAAAAGGTAAGCTGAGCATGAGCATTAAATCTTCTGGTCGCTGACATGTTATAACGGGACTCTGCCACAGACTCCTGCCTGTATATATAATTACCCTGTGTTACAGCCTATAAGCTGAGACTATATTGAAAAATCTACCATTTCCCTTTTAGGTTATCTTCACTGGAATTTTTAACAACAACTGAACAAATTATTCAGACAGGCAGAAGTAAAATGCAGAGCTAGTAACTGAATCCCAAACCTTGAAAGTTTGGTAGTATCACGGACTTAAAGAATAAATGTTCTGGGGAAATGTGTACAAAGGAGAGGAGGATAAGCAAAGCACATTTAATAGCACACTCTGCTCACTTTCCATCATGTCCCTGTAATTGGAATAGAACAAGAACCTTCTATTTTCCTTGTCCTTAATGAAATCTTGACCACATTCCTAACTCAAAGACAATGCATAACATGACCACTAGTGGACCCTTGCTCATTGATTCAAACCAGGTACACTGATCCAAATTCACTGAGTTGAATTTCACCCTCAGTCATGAGACATTGGAACAAGGTGCCTTGAGGAACATCAGCTCTACTCCATCTGCATCACCCACATGTGGGAGAAAGAATTAGAGGGTGGTGCACCCATTCCAGACTAACTACAGGCATTGTAGCTGATTCCAGGGCATATGGAAAAATGCCTCTAGAATTTTGTTTTTAACTTAGAGGCCCACTTTTTAAAATGTACAGTCCAAATTCTTCCCAATAGGTGGCATAGATCACAGTGCCTGGTTAGACATTAGGATACCCAGTATTTATACAATTCATTTCTAAAAGGTGTCTTAAGAAAGAGATTCCATAATACATACCTCGTCTTCGGTTTCTGCAATTTACCTGAAATGTAAAGAAAAGAAAACAGTCTGTGGCTTAGGTCATGATGAGTTCTGTTTACATGGGTCCTTGAAACACATATGAACATGATATAATGCCAATCAAAGTGGGAAAGAGTCTTCAAATAAAAGACTCTGCTTTAGTATATATGATGGTGTCACAAAAGAACTGGGGTTCCTCACTTGTACCTCTTCCCACTTTTGCTGGTTCCCACACCAGATCAAGAGGCACTATCTGTTTGGTCTCTGCTGCGTGTTCCCTAAGCCACACTGCAACATGCTGGAGCATCTTTATGATCCTGCTATGAAATTAACCCTGCCACAATGTAGCTTCAATTATTTACACTAATGCTCATGTATTAAAAGTCTAACCACCTACAACCCCACACTAGACATAAGAAGCTTGCTCCATATGACTGTTGTGGAACATACTGCATGGAAATTGAGGGGATCTGAAGTGCCTGACAACTTCTAAACCAAAACTTTAAGTTTTATCTAAAGAGAACCTTTTTTCTCCAGAAGAAAAGGCCTGCTCACAAGACTGATAATTAACACTGGATGCTTTGATGCTCTATTCAGTTTGGAACAGGCTGGTACAATTCTTCTTCTCCCCTTCCTAAGCTAACTCTCTAATACCCATGATGCCTGCTCAGTTTTGTTGTTCAGTGGGATATCCTCTGAAACGTAAGATCACTAAAGTAACCTTTCTATTTTAGAGAGAAAAAGGCTCTCTTACCTCCGACGAATTTTCTTCTGTCATTGTGCGGCCATCTCGTCTAAGTGTGTTTTCATCATTTTCCGGTATTACTAGGGGGACAGAAAGTCATGAGCTTGCAGACTGTCAGCTCTTGGTCCTGCTTCCTACCTATGTAGCATCTTTGCTTGATGTGGGTAAAAGTGCATGGACTTAGGACATGTGACTAGACCTACTGAACAGGATGGTTGGGCAGCTGCTGAACCGTCTTCCCTTGAAGGAAATTAAAGCAGAGAAAGACCAGGAGAGATATGAGTAAGAGATTTGTTGCATTTCTAGACAGTGGACACCCAAAGCAACATAAAATAATCTGTCTTTGATTGTGTATTGTTAAATTAACATTTTCACATGTATTCTGTTTGGAGGGCCACTTGTGAGGTCTCGTTTTACGTGTGGAGATCAGTGGATAGCTTGTGGAATCTGTTCCTCCCCTTTTGCCAGGTGTGTCCTGAGTTTCAAATCCAGGTCATCGGGCTTGGAGAAGGCATTGATATCCTTGGAAAGAAGAATTTTTTCCTTCCTTATGGCCAAACTTGTGTTTAATTTGTGTGTGTGTTTACAATTTTTTTTTTTTTTTTTTTGTTTTTCGAGACAGGGTTTCTCTGTGCAGCTTTGCGCCTTTCCTGGAGCTCACTTGGTAGCCCAGGCTGGCCTCCAACTCACAGAGATCCACCCACCTCTGCCTCCCGAGTGCTGGGATTAAAGGCGTGCGCCACCACCGCCCGGCTGTGTTTACAATTTTTATCATTCCAATTTCAGGTAAGAGTTGACAGATGAGGACGGCAGGAATACAATCTTTTATGTAGTAAAAGTCTCACATGAAACTCTCAACTTGGAAAGAAGAGAATCACTATGAAGGAAGCAGCTGTATAGGATGTCAGCATTTTACTCCAAGATCAAAAAACATAAAGAAATTTGCACGGACTAGGAAGAGAATCACAAGCTAAGAGCAGAACTAGAAATACAAAAGAAACTCCAGGACTTAGAAGATGTGTAACGATAGAATGTTGGCAGATAAATGCCTAGTGATATATGAGAGTGCTTTCATTAGCCACTCTCAAGAAAAAACCCCATGAACTACTAGGAGAAGCAAAGACCATTTTGAAAGATGAAATAGGCAACTTTGAATCCAGAGTGACATCCATTCAGCAGGTGTTAGCACATCTGAAAGTTCAGTTGGATGCAAAAATTGTCCATCAACATAACCAGTGAGGCTGGTGAAAAGGATACATATCAGCATGCATTTAAAATATTTGTCTATCTTCTATGGAGCTGTGGGTTGTAGTTTGGTTAACTTTGCTTTACTTCTGGTATATACTAATGAGTGAGTAAATACCAGAGATGCTAGATAACAAGGAGGACCCTAAAAGGGACATGAGGAACGCCCTCAGAAGGGGAAATAGATGAGAAACCTGGGGGTTAGGGTGGGACAATGGAAAGTAGGGATATGGGATCGGGGCATAGGGAAATGGGACGGTTGAGCAGGGAATGGGATGGGTAGCATGGGAGAGCAATGAAAGAGATAACTTGATAGAAGGAGACATCATGGGGATAGGGAGAAACCTGGTCAGGGAAGTTCCCTGGAATCCACAGGCATGACCCAACTTAGATTACTAACAGTTGTGGAAAGGTTGCCTGAGCTAGCCTACCCTGGTGATCAGATTGGTGACTACCCTAACTGTCATAAAGAGCCTTCATCTAGTAACTGATGGAAACAGATGCAGAGAGCCATGGCCAAGCATGTTCAGTGGAAGAGAGGGAAGAGTAATTCTATGAGCAAGGGGCATCAAGACCATGATGGGAAGACAGATACAACTAAACTAAGCTGGTGGGCACTCATGAACTTTGGACCCACAGCTGTGGATCATGCATGGGAATGGACTGGGCCTTTGCCTGGGCAAGACCGTTGTGTAGCTTGGTGTGTTTCATGGCACCCTGACAGTGGGAATAGGATCTATCCCTGGAGCATGAACTGGCTTTTGGAGCCCATTGCCCATGGTAGGGACACCTTGCACAGCCTTGATGAAAGGGGAGAGGTGTGGACCTGCCTCAGCTGAATGTTCTGGGCTTTGCTGACTCTCCATAGGAGGCCATACATTTTTGATGGAGGGGATGAGGGGTAGGCTGGGGGAAAAGACGGGAGAGGGAGGAATGAGGGACAAATTTGTGGTTGCTATGTGAAATGAATAAATAGTTTCCTAAAAAGATGTTTGTCTAGCACACTCAAGCATTGATTTAAATGATAATTTCCATTCTTCAAAGGACTTGGAGGGGAGTTTTAATCATTTCATTTCATTAATGGAAATCTGTGTATTTAACATATATTGCTTCTTTATTTCATATGTTGAGAAGGAGACAATATTCATGTTCCATTTATATCATAAGTATATCAATTTTAGTAGGTTCATGTGATATTCATAAAATCAGCTAAACCATAACAATGAGAACTTTAGATTTACTAAACATTGTGTAGGTAATTGCTTTCTAATGATTGACGGTCTTATGAGTGAAATAAACAATCGAATTGAGCAAGTGAAATGTTACATAAATCAGTTCCAATGCAATAGAGACCCAAGAAAACAATCTCTGCAACGAGCAATGACATGGAAACTCAAGCAAATCATGCAAGTGATTAAGTATCTCAATGGTGGCATGATATTTGCCAATAATTAAACTTTACTACAACTTTAACCACAAATGGTTATGATTTTATTGTAATTGTGCCACATGCCATTCAGATTTCTTGTTCATGGGTATGCATGAATGTGCATGTGTGAGTGTAGTTTTGATAATAGGTGTGGATTAGATGCATTTGCTTGGTTGCAGGTAAGTGTTCCTGTGCATGGATGTGAGAGGAGGGTGTGGACTATCCTGCATTAGTCCACACACTCAGTTACCACCTGCCCTCCATTCTGATCCCCTAGTGTCAGAACCCTCACTGGTGGTATTGGCAGGGGTCATCCTCCATAGTCCTTCTTGCCTAGCTTTATGAAGGACCCTCAACCTAATGCCAATTCAGGTATGGACACAAGCAAGTGCCCCATACCCAGGCTCTCTGGAGTATTCTAAACCTATTCTAAACCTGTTCTATCATAATGTGCTGCCCACCCATGAAGGCCCTCTATTCCCAGACCCAGGCAGATTTATCAACTCTCTTATGAGTCTGAATCACTTCTCTCCTTCCATTCCACCCACCAGCAGGCCCAGACCCAGAAAGGCAGCACATGTGTCAGCCCTTTTGCTGACTGTGACCCATGATACTCACTCTTCACCCTGTGTGACTATGCCACACCAAACAGATTATGGAGGCCAATACTAGGACCATCTTTTGAAATCTCACCCAGGACCCTTAACTCATCCCACCACTTAGTCTCAGACATAAAGTGGTAGCCAGATCCATGAATAGAAGTCATACATTTTTGGCAAGGCCTAGGTGAAGGCCATGTGTTTTGTCTTCAAAAAAGCACTAAAGGTGGATATTTCTCAGAGGCATCTGCCTTTCCATGTAAAAAGAGGGTGTCTGTACATGAGGCTGCCTGCAGCACAGCTACAGACGGGTATAAAGTAGAGACAGTGTCAAGGAAATTAGCAGACATTGCACTAATTGGGGTCAGAGCATTAGGTGTTTGAGAGTTCCAAATGGACCATCAAAAGTCAGTGGTTTGGCTTTGTCACTTTCCATAAATTTTGGGACAACTTTTTCAGGTTTTTTTTTAATGTAATTTAGTTGTTCTTTTACACTAATCTGATTAGGAGACCTTTCCTAGCTGATTTTAGACTCAACTCTTCCCTCTCTTTTTTCATATTCAAGTGTATCAGCTGTTCAACAGCAAGGTTTCTCCTCTACCCACAAGGCAAGGGCATGAGTCAGATAACCTATTAAGATTCAACCGTCTTTCTGGGCATGCAGTCTCCAGAGAAGGTTTCTGTTTTGTCTTCTTCTCTCCAAGTTGTCTTGTGACTCTGATGAGCTTAGTGAGGGAGAGAAAATTATGGAATAAAAGAGACATGGGACATAAGAGACTCAGTTGGGCATTCTTTTGAGCAATGTTTCAATGTTCCCAGGTAGAAAGGATATCACACACCTTGATGCATTACCAGGTGCAGTGTCTACAGGACCCATGATCCCAGAGGAATGCACCAGAGAAGGGAGGAAGAAGATAATGGGGGTAGAGACTGCTCCTAGATCTAGGAGGGACACCTTGCTCAGAAGCAATAACTGTTGAGTTTAAGGAGAGGAGACACAATGTATTAAGGCTACTGAGATTGTCTGTGAGAAGGAGCCAAGCCCAGAGTTGTTCAATGAGACAATGCAGAAGATCAGACAGACTTGTAAAGATCAAAGTCCATCAACCTACCAAAGAGATGAGAGCCTGGAGGAAACACACTCCTCAGATATGAACTCATTGCCGCCCAAAGACCACCATGTCAGATACTCCAGGAGAAAGTCATAAATATACAAACATAGAGGACAGACACAGCCTGTAGCAAGATGTGTGCCAAGAAGGTTGCTCCCCAATTGCTCATGTCCTTCAGCTCTTGGAACATGGATATTAGCTTATGGGAACTTCCTAAGACACCCTCAGTATCTTGGAATCAGAATCAAGAATGCATGAAAAAGAGCCAAGGCAGGGGTCAGAGATCAGATCCCTGCTCACTCATAAGGTCAGAGGCTCAAGGATGAAGGACAAGTCTCTGACCTCCTTTACACTTCAGTCATCCTGCATGGCAGTCCAGGATGAGGCACATAGGCTGGAAATGAGCTACACATTAACACTAGGCCCTTCCTTGCCAGTATATTGCAGATTTGGTCGTTGTGTCAGACTAAACAGCCATTTTACCCAGCAGTCTACACTGTTGGTGCCACGTGAAGCAGGAGTTAAAAGTGAACAGAGGACTATGCATGGACTGCTACAAGTCCTGAAGGAAGAAATGGAAGGGCTCTGTTCTTCCTTTATCATTGGGCTTACTCTGCTAGACTATCACCTACAGGTTCCTTAGAGTACAAGAGAGAATACTGTTCCTCCCCAGACACAGTGGATCTATCACAGGTAAGGACACAAAGTGAACACAACACTTCATGGGCACTGTCATGGTGAATCTCAACAGTCAATTGGATGATACCCAGTACTGGGCAGCAAGTGTGAGATTAGAGCAGTTTAGGTTAGGTGAGGTGGAAAGACTACTGAACTCTGCATGACATCATGGCTTAGGAAGGGATCAAGGATATATAAAAAGGTAAGCTGAGCATGAGCATTAAATCTTCTGGTCGCTGACATGTTATAACGGGACTCTGCCACAGATTCCTGCCTGTATATATAATTACCCTGTGTTACAGTCTATAAGCTGAGACTATATTGAAAATGTACCATTTCCCTTTTAGGTTATCTTCACAAGATTTTGTGACAACAACTGAATAAATTATCCAGGCAGGCATAGTTACAATGCAGAGCTAGTAAGTCCATCCCAAACCGTGAATTATTGGTAGTATCACAGACTTAAAACAGTAAATGTTCTGAGGAAATGTGTACCAATGAGAGGATAAGCAAAGCACATTAAATAGCACACTCTGCTCACTTTCCATTATGTCCTTGTAACAGGAACAGAACAGATACCTCCTATTTTTGTTGTCCTTAATGAAATCTTTACCCCATTGCTAACTGAAAAAACAATGCATAACATGACCACTAGTGGACTCTTGCTCATTGGATCATACCTGGAACATTGTTATCTAAGGTGAATCTCACCCTCTGTCATGAGATGCTAGAACTTTGCCAGGTTCCTTTTAGGAACATCAGCTCTACTCCATCTGCATTACCCACATGTGGGAGAAAGGATTAAGGGTGATTCACCTATTCCTGTCTACAGCAGGTGAAGCCACCCTGACTCATACTAATGAGCCTCAGTTTCCAACAGTTCATGCTATTGAATGAGAGCCAAAGGTGACATCAGATGCATTTTAAAATCTGTAGTTGTGTTTACATTGAAGACTTAGATATATTGGAATTATCCTACATAGGGAAATAGTCTTAAGCTTCTCTTTAGATTTACATATAAAGAAAATGATTATCACCACATTACACAACTGGACAGAATTACAGAATTCACAACATACCTTTTTCATTAGGAATTTCTATAGAATAAAATTTACAGATTTCTGGTGTCATCACATCTGTATGCGGTATTGCTTCTCTCTGCTGAATTCTCTTCAATAAAGGAGAAACTGGGAATGCATCGAGAATAGAGTTTCATGTCAGCCTCATGGCAGAAAAACAGAGGAAACTAACAACTGTGTGTTTGTACATTTGATCTGATTGCTTGTTTCCGGGTACAGTCATCAGAGTGAGATTGTGCTTCAGGAGGATCACTGAATAGTGTACAACCAGTTAAGCATTACATGAACATGACAAGTAAAAGCTAATTTATGTGGCAATGCAGAAGGAAGTGCCCCATGACTGAACACACTTTGTGAGTGTGGTGTCAGAGCAGAGTGGTATCACTCTAATCCTTCTTAGAGCCCATGACACCTTTGCAATGGCTCCATTCACCAGCTGCTCACTAAGACCCTAAGAATTTCTTAAGGACTACCCACAGGACTCACTAAGCTAATACAGATCTTTGTAATATATACTATAGGAAAAAGCACAGGCATTCAGAAGTGCCCTGTGATGTCTGTGAGATACCAGAAGACTTCAGCTACACAGGAGTAACTGAATTCAGACAAACTGTTTCATTTACTCTAGAACACTGGAGAACTGTTATTCTTCATTCTTTGACTGCCCCTTATATAGTAGTACATCTCATGGACAATGTATGGCATTGTCCATGGGAGGTAGGAAGGTAAGAAGCTTTGAAAACTTGTGACATTTCACACAATGGAGCAGTAACAGCTGCATTTGTGTGCCAGTGACGACCTCTCCTGACAGAAACAACTGACAGGAGACATGCTCTGCAGGCAGTCCCTGACTCCAAGTGTGAGCTACCTCCCAAATGAGCTGTGGGATTCCTGGATCAGTAAACAGCACCTTCCTCTATCATCCTCAACCTGTCACCGGCCTCTCAGTGACTGAGTCTGAACCTCGGGAACAAAATTGGGAGGATACCAATGCTTCCAGGCTCCAAGTCAATCTAAACCAAGCTGTCACGTGGAGGATGGGAGGAAAGGAAACTCTTTTAATCTCACCAAACCTGGATAAACCCTCTACAGGAAGAGGCTGGAAAAGCAGCCTGGTGCCATTGTAGGTGACAGATGTCCCCTGAAACTGTGTGGACAGTCTGAACTGAGTTCAGCTAAAAGAATGGTAGTCTACACAGGCTACATGTGAGTTTGCAAGGTGCTGTTCATCTTTGCTTCATGAAAGCTCTGTTTCTCCAGAATCTTTTCCCACACACAGACACACGGGCAATGGACGAAGTCCTACTCCCCTCTGTTGTTTTCTTTTCACTTTTTTTCAGAGAAACGGTCTCTGGCCCACAGTGATCTCAATGCCACTTTGTAGAAATAGATGACTTTGAACTTAAAATTCTCCCATCGGCACCTCTGAAGGAGGTTTATAAAGCTATACAACCACAGCACATCTTTTGCATACTGGGAGCTCAAACCCAAGGCCTTAGAAATGGTAGGTATGCAATAACCACATTCTCTCTCAAGAACTAGCTCTTCTTTGCCAAAGGCCTTCATAGCACATGCCTGAGCAAATATACAGAAACCATTTTGCAAATAACGATGCTCTTCTCACTCCTACCTGCTGCCTGTGGTCCCCCTAGTGCTTCCACTCACAGGCAGTATGGACACTGACTACCAGTGAGCAGAAGTCCCCTTGGAGCCCAGAGTCTAGCTCACATTTAAAAACCTGTTGCCAGGAGCTAAGGAGACCAGAGGTTAACATCCCCTGCTGTTCCTGTAGAGGACACAGGTCTGGTTGGTTTCTATCACAGAAAAAACAGCTCAAAACAGTCTATAACTCCAGTTGCTAGTAACCATACAGCTAATTTGAGTCTGCATATGTATCATAGCTACAAATGGTGCACATACATTTATGCAGGTGAACACTTGTATACCCAAAATGAAAATAAATATATCTTTAAAAAACGTCCTTCTGTTAAGAAAATGCTTCAGCACAGATCCAGAGACACGTGGTAACTGGAGTTCCTAGTGGATATTATTGTTTAGATGAGTGTCTCTTTTGTGCTCATGCTAATGTTGTCTATTTACTAAATCTTGTAATTATTTTTTATATATATTACATTTATTTTTGTTCTATTAAAATCGTGATCTTAAATTTGCATGAGAGAATTTTTTAATTTTTCATTTTTTCCCTTTTGTTGGAAACAGATTTTTTCATACAATATTCCTAAATTATAGTTTCATCTCCCCCTGATCCTGCCAGTTCCTCCCAACCCCCCCCCTCATCTGGATGCACTCCCTATCTGTCTCCCACTTGAAATAAAAATTTCTGAAAGAAACAACCAAACATGACAAAAGAAATATAAGAGAAAGCAAAAACAATCATATCTAACTATTTCTTTAAAAAATCTTTCTTTCCTATTTGATACTATAATAAGGACATCATTTCCCACGCCTGTTTCTCAATGAAAACCCTCCTCTATACCCATAAACCTTTCCTTGCCCTCTTTCAAAGCATGGCTACTCTTCTAACTAACTGTTTGTGTGTGTGTGTGTGTGTGTGTGTGTGTGTGTGTGTGTGTGTGTGTGTGTGTGTGTGTGTTCCAAATCAGTACTGTACTGTACTGTAAATCTCTAAGGGAAAAACCTCTGCCACATCACCCCATGCATTGTCTGTCTCCCATTCTCAGATCACTGATCTGACTAGAAGCCTGTGGGCATTCTAACCTTTCATTTTTCTGAATGTCTGTAGGTAGATGAGAAACAATACCCTGGGCATTTGCCTTCTGTGGTAGTAACTACAGGGTCCTGATCTCTGCAGTTTTGACCTATTGAAGGCAGATACTGGGATGTTGCAAGTTAGGGATTACCAAGACCTCGGGCTATAGAAGGTCTCTTGATCTGCATGGACAGCCTCATCATTTACCTCTGTGCCATGGTTTATTCTTCCATAGAGTAGCACACAAACAAATAAATGTACTACATGTGATGGGCTTTGACATATATACTTTAGGTCAAGCGTGTATCCTAATATGGTAATTCAACAGCTTGTCCCTGTAGATTGGACTGAGCAATTGAGATACCTATCTTGGGGAAAACAGATTTAGATGTAGCCTGGTATACACCATTCCAGACTAACTACAGGCATCATAGCTGAATCCAGTGCATATGGACAAATGCCTCCACTATTTTTTTTTTAACTTAGGGGTCCACTTTAAAAAAAAAATACAGTCCAAATGCTCCCAATAGGTGGCATAAATCACAGTGGCTGCTTAGATATAAGGATACCCAGTATTTATAAAATTCATTTGTAAAGGGTGTCTTAAGGAAGAGATTCCATAATACATACTCCTTCTTTGGCTGCGGCAACGCACCTGAAACATAAAAGAAAGAAAACAGTCTGTGGCCTAGGTCATGATGAGTTCTGTTTGCATGGGTCATTGAAACACATATGAACATGATATAATGCCAATCAAAGTGGGAAAGAGTCTTCAAATAAAAGACTCTGCTTTAGTATATATGATGGTGTCACAAAAGAACTGGTGTTCCTCACTTGTACCCCTTCCCACTTTTGCTGGTTCCCACACCAGATCAAGAGGCACTATCTGTTTGGTCTCTGCTGCGTGTTCCCTAAGCCACACTGCAACATGCTGGAGCATCTTTATGATCCTGCTATGAAATTAACCCTGCCACAATGTAGCCTCAATTATTTACACTAATGCTCACGTGTTAAAAGTCTAACCTTCAGCATCCCTACCCTGGACATAGGAAGATTGCTCCATATGACTGTTGTAGAACATACTGCATGGAAATTGAGGGGATCTGAAGTGCCTGACAACTTCTAAACCAAAACTTTAAGTTTTATCTAAGAGGATCTTTTTTCTCCAGAAGAAAAAGCCTGCTCACAAGACTGATAATTAACACTGGATGCTTTGATGCTCTATTCAGTTTGGAACAGGCTGGTACAATTCTTCTTCTCCCCTTCCAAACTAACTCTCTAATACCCATGATGCCTGCTCAGTTTTGTTGTTCAGTGGGATATCCTCTGAAACATAAGATCACTAAAGTAACCTTTCTACTTTAGAGAGAAAAAGGCCCTCTTACCTCCAAGGGATTTTCTTCTGTGCGGCCATCTGGTCTAAGTGTGTCATCATTTTCCGTTAAACCTAGGGGGACAGAAAGTCATGAGCTTGCAGACTGTCAGCTCTTGGTCCTGCTTCCTACCTATGTAGCATCTTTGCTTGATGTGGGTAAAAGTGCATGGACTTAGGACATGTGACTAGACCTACTGAACAGGATGGTTGGGCAGCTGCTGAACCGTCTTCCCTTGAAGGAAATTAAAGCAGAGAAAGACCAGGAGAGATATGAGTAAGAGATTTGTTGCATTTCTAGACAGTGGACACCCAAAGCAACATAAAATAATCTGTCTTTGATTGTGTATTGTTAAATTAACATTTTCACATGTATTCTGTTTAGGGCCACTTGTGAAGTCTCATTTTGGGTGTGGAGGTCAGTGGATAGCTTGTGGGATCTGTTCCTCCCCTTTTGCCAGGTGTGTTCTGAGTTTCAAATCCAGGTCATTGGGCTTAGAGAAGGCATCGATTTCCTTGGAAAGAAGAATTTTATCCTTCCCTGTGGCCAAACTTGTGTTTAAACTTTAGTGTGTGTGTTTACAATTTTTATCATTCCAATTTCAGGTAAGAGTTGACAGATGAGGACGGCAGGAATACAATCTTTTATGTAGTAAAAGTCTCACATGAAACTCTCAACTTGGAAAGAAGAGAATCACTATGAAGGAAGCAGCTGTATAGGATGTCAGCATTTTACTCCAAGATCAAAAAACATAAAGAAATTTGCACGGACTAGGAAGAGAATCACAAGCTAAGAGCAGAACTAGAAATACAAAAGAAACTCCAGGACTTAGAAGATGTGTAACGATAGAATGTTGGCAGATAAATGCCTAGTGATATATGAGAGTGCTTTCATTAGCCACTCTCAAGAAAAAACCCATGAACTACTAGGAGAAGCAAAGACCATTTTGAAAGATGAAATAGGCAACTTTGAATCCAGAGTGACATCCATTCAGCAGGTGTTAGCACATCTGAAAGTTCAGTTGGATGCAAAAATTGTCCATCAACATAACCAGTGAGGCTGGTGAAAAGGAATAACATCAATATGCAAATATTAAAATATTTGTATATCTTATCTGGAGCTGTGGGTTGTAGTTTGGTTACCCTTTTCTTTACTTCTGGTATCCATTTATGAGTGAGTACATACCAGAGAAGCTAGGTAACAAGGAGGACCTAAGAGGGATGCAAGGAATTCCTGGGAGAGGGAAATAGATGAGACTTCCTGAGTGAACTGGGGGTTATGGGGGACAATGGAGGGTAGTTGTATGGGATGTGAGCATAGGGGAATGGGATGGTGGAACTGGAACAGGGGCAGAGTGGGAGAGCAATGAAAGAGATATCTTGATAGAGGGAGACATTATGGTATGGATAGGGAGAAACCTGGTCAGGGAAGTTCCCAGGAATCCACAGGCATGACCCCAGCTAAGATTACTAGCAATAGTGGAAAGGGTGCCTGAGTTGTCCTACCCTGGTGATCAGATTGGTGAAAAGCCCTAACTGTCATCATAGAGCCTTCAGTGAATAACTGATAGAAACCCATGCAGAGAGCTAAGCACCAGGCTGAGTTCCAGAAGTCCAGTCGATGAGAGGGAAGATTGATTCTATGATCAAGGGGCATCAAGACCATGATGGGAAGACTTACAGAAACAACTGAACCAAGCTAGTGGGAACTCATTAACTCTGGACCCACAGCTGTGGAGCCTTACATGGGACTGTACTGGGCCCTCGGTGGGGGTGAGATATTTGTGTAGCTTGGTGTGTTTCACTGCACCCTGACTGTAGGAATAGGATCTATCCCTGGAGCATGAGCTAGCTTTTTGGAGCCCATTGCCTAATGTGGGACATCTTGCACAGCCTTGATGAAAGGGTGTGGGGCTTGGACCTTCCTCAGCTGAATGTTCTGGGTTTTGCTGACTCTCCATGGGAGGCCATACATTTTTGAAGGAGGAGATGAGTGGTAGGCTGTGGGGAAAGGCTAGAGGCAGAGCAGAAGGGATGAAGGAGGTATCTGTGGTCAATATGTGGAATGAATAAAAAATTTCTTAAAAAGATTTGTCTAGCAAACTCAAGCATTGTTGAAATGATAATTTCCATTCTTCAAAGGACATGGAGAGGAGTTTTAAACATTTCATTTCATTAATGGAAATCTATATATTTAATGTATTTTGCTTCTTTATTTCATATTTTCAGAAGGAGACAATATTTATGTATCCATTTCATATCATAAGTATATCAATTTTAGTGGGTTCATGTGATGTTCATAAAATCAGCTAAACCAACAACGAGAACTTTAGATTTTCTCAATATTGTGTAGGTAATTGCTTTCTAATGATTGACGGTCTTATGAGTGAAATAAACACTCAAATTGAGCAAGTGAAATGTTACATAAATCAGTTCCAATGCAATAGAGACCCAAGGAATCAACAATCTCTGCAATGTGCAATGATCTGGGAATACAAGCAAATCATGCAAGTGATTAAGTTTCCCGATGGTGGCATGATATTTGGCAATAATTGACTTTACTACATCTTTAACCAGAAATGGTTATGAATTTATTGCAATTGTGCCACATGCCATTCAGATTTCTTGTTCATGGGTATGCATGAATGTGCATGTGTGAGTGTAGGTTGATCATAGGTGTGGATTAGATTCATTTGCTTGGCTGCAGGTAAGTGTTCATGCACATGGATGCGAGAGGAGGGTATGCACTATCCTGCATTAGTCGACACACTCAGTTACCACTTGCCCTCCATTCTGATCCCCTAGTGTCAGATCCCTCAGTGGTGGTATTGGCAGGGGTCATCCTCCATTGTCCTTCCTGCCTAGCTTTATGAGGGACCCTCAACCTAATGCCAATTCAGGTATGGACACAGGTAAGTGCCCCATACCCAGCTCTCTGGAGTATTCTAAACCTATTCTAAACCTGTTCTATCATAATGTGCTGCCCACCCATGAAGCCTCTCTATGCCCAGACCCAGGCAGATTTATCAACTCTCTTATGAGTCTGAATCACTTCTCTCCTTCCATTCTACCCACCGGCAGGCCCAGACCCAGAAAGGCAGCACATCTGTCAGCCCTTTTGCTGACTGTGACCCATGATACTCACTCTTCACCCTGTGTGACTATGCCACACCAAACAGGTTATGGAGGCCAATACTAGGACCATCTTTTGAAAGCTCACCCAGGACCCTTAACTCATCCCACCACTTAGTCTCAGACATAAAGTGGTAGCCAGATCCATGCACAGAAGTCGTACATTTTTGGCAAGGCCTAGGTGAAGGCCATGTGTTTTGTCTTCAAAAAAGCACTAAAGGTGGACACTTCTCAGAGGCTTCTGCATTTCCATGCAAAGTGAGGGTGTCTGTACATGAGGGTGCCTGCAGCACAGCTACAGACGGGTATAAAGTAGACACAGTGTCAAGGAAGTTAGCAGACATTGCACTAATTGGGGTCAGAGCATTAGGTGTTTGAGAGTTCCAAATTGACCATCAAAAGTCAGTGGTTTGGCTTTGTCACTTTCCATAAATTTTGGGACAAACTTTTTCAGGTTTTTTTAATGTAATTTAGTTGTTCTTTTACACTAATCTGATTAGGAGACCTTTCCTAGCTGATTTTAGACTCAACTCTTCCCTCTCTTTTTTCATATTCAAGTGTATCAGCTGTTCAACAGCAAGGTTTCACCTCTACCCACAAGGCAAGGGCATGAGTCAGATAACCTATTAAGATTCAACCGTCTTTCTGGGCATGCAGTCTCCAGAGAAGGTTTCTGTTTTGTCTTCTTCTCTCCAAGTTGTCTTGTGACTCTGATGAGCTTAGTGAGGGAGAGAAAATTATGGAATAAAAGAGACATGGGACATAAGAGACTCAGTTGGGCATTCTTTTGAGCAATGTTTCAATGTTCCCAGGTAGAAAGGATATCACACACCTTGATGCATTACCAGGTGCAGTGTCTACAGGACCCATGATCCCAGAGGAATGCACCAGAGAAGGGAGGAAGAAGATAATGGGGGTAGAGACTGCTCCTAGATCTAGGAGGGACACCTTGCTCAGAAGCAATAACTGTTGAGTTTAAGGAGAGGAGACACAATGTATTAAGGCTACTGAGATTGTCTGTGAGAAGGAGCCAAGCCCAGAGTTGTTCAATGAGACAATGCAGAAGATCAGACAGACTTGTAAAGATCAAAGTCCATCAACCTACCAAAGAGATGAGAGCCTGGAGGAAACACACTCCTCAGATATGAACTCATTGCCGCCCAAAGACCACCATGTCAGATACTCCAGGAGAAAGTCATAAATATACAAAACATAGAGGACAGACACAGCCTGTAGCAAGATGTGTGTCAAGAAGGTGGATCCCCAATTGCTCATGTCCTTCAGCCCTTGGAACATGGATATTAGCTTATGGGAACTTCCTAAGACACCATCTGTATCTTGGAATCAGAATCAAGAATGCATGAAAAAGAGCCAAGGTAGGGGTCAGAGATCAGATCCCTGCTCACTCATAAGGTCAGAGGCTCAAGGATGAAGGACACGTCTCTGACCTTCTTTACACCTCAGTCATCCTGCATGGCAGTCCAGGATGAGGTGCATAGGCTGGAAATGAGCTACCCATTAACACTAGTCCTTTCCTTGCCAGTATATAGGAGACGTGGTAGTTCTGTCAGAGTAAACATCCATTTTACCCAGCACTCTACCCTGTTGGTGCCACGTGAAGCAGGAGTTAACAGTGAACAGAGGACTATGCATGGACAAGTCCTGAAGGAAGAAAGGGAAGGGCTCTGTTCTGCCTGCTTCATTGGACCCTAACTGCTAGACTGCTCTTGAATAATCCTTTTGTACACTGTGAATATATGTTGGTGTGATTGGTTTAATAAACAAGCTAAATGGCCAATAGCTGAACAGGTAAAAAGTTAGGTGGGAAAGCCAAATTGAGAATGATGGGATATGGAAGGGTGGTGTCAGAGGAGTTGCCAGCCAGATGCAGAACGAGTCAGACATACCTAATTGGATAGACGTAAAAGCGCTAAGCCTCATGGGAGAATATACATTAATAGGAATGAGTTGTAAGAGCTAGTTAGTAATAAGCCTGAGCTATTGGGTAAACATTTATAATTTATGTTAAAGCTCAATGTGGTTTTTATGAAGCTGCTGCTAGCACCCAGAGAAACTCTGCCTACAATAGACTATCATCTACAGGTTTCTGTGAGTATAAGAGAGAATGTTGTCCTTCACCAGACAGAATGGCTCTATCGTGTTAGTACACAAAGTGAACTCAATACTTCATGGGCACAATCATGGTGAATCTCAACAGTCAAACAGTCAATTGGATGATACCCAATACTGGGCATGGAAGTGTGAGATTATATCTATTAGGTTAGCTGAGGTGGGATGACTAATGAACTCTTCTTGGCATTATTGCTTAAGAAGGTGTGATGGTTATTGCTTGCCAACTTGTTTGCATCTGGAATGAACTAACCCCCCAAAATGGAGGGCATATCTGTGAGGAATTTTTTTCTTAAGTTGAAGTAGGAAGACCCACTTCTAATTTGGATCTTTGGAAGAAATAGGCTGTAATGCCAGTGAAGGAATGCACTTGTTAACAAGACCAGAACAATCAGGCAAAGAGCAAAAGCTTCCTTCTTCCATGTTCTTATATAGGCTTCCAGCAGGAGGTGTGGGCTGGATTAAAGTGTGGCTTCCTGCCTCAAGTTCTCAGTTAAAGGCATGTGTCTTCATGCCTCAATTGCTTGTCTTTTCCCAGCTCAAAAGATCTAGATTAAAGATGTGTCTTCCTACATCAAAGGGGGAAGTGAACAGGAGCTCCCATTCCTAACCAAGAAGCTATCTTCATTGGCAAACTCAAGGGAAAAATCAGTTTTCTCCAATAGAGTCTCATTAGGTATATTAACCACGCTTAAGGGTAGACCCAATGCAAGCATGCAAGCTGTAGATGGCCAACACACAACATACTTAATGGTTTTGTAGACTTTTTGGGTCTCATATTGCTTTTGGGGGAGCATTTTTAAAATCTTACTGGTCTTTTACAAGTATATTATAGTTTCTGATTTGGTGTTTTTATGTTGCTTTTTTGAGTGTGTGTGTGTGTGAGTGTGTGTGTGTGTGTGTGTGTGTGTGTGTGTGTGTATTTGTTGTGCTTTTACACTGATTATATATTGGTTTTCTTTTTTAATTTGCTTGTTTCTTTTCTACAGTGAGAGATAAAGATAGTGGATGGGTGGTAAGGTGGGGAGAATCTGGGAAGAGATGGAGAAGGGGAAACCAAGATCAGAATATATTGTATAAGTTTTCAAGAAAGAAAAGGAAAACATTAAATTTTAAAAAGCAACCCTTGAAAAAGGAGTAATGTCCTGGGAAATACTGTCTTCAAATGGCAAAGTACACTTTCCCCAGACTCTGCTTACCACTGTGCCATTGAAAGAGGAAAAGGACACCCCCCTCTCATTTTCCTTGTCCTTATTGATATCTTTCCCACTCCCTGATCCTCTAACACAATGTGTAACATGACCACCCCTGGATCCTTGCTCATTGGATCAAACCAGGAACACTGTTATCTAAGGTGAATTTCACCCTCAGTCATGAGACGCTGGAACTTTACCAGGTCACTTTGAGGAACATCAGACCTACTCCATCTGCATCACCCACATGTGAGAGAAAGTATGAGAGAGGGTGGTTCACCCATTCCTGTCTACACCCGGTGAAACCACCCTGATGCATACAAGATGAGCCTCAGTTTCCACCAGTTCATGCTACTGAATAAGGTGACATCAGATGCATTTTAAATTCTGTGGCTGTATATACATTGAAGACGTAGATATATTAGTATTATTCTACATAGGAAAAAGTCTTAAGCTTCTCTATAGATTTATATATGAAAGAAAATAATTTGCAACAGTATACACAATTGGACAGAATTATGGAATTCCCACAGCACCTTCCATTTTTATTGGTGTTGTTTGTGTGCTACTTCAGGAACGGGAGATCCTTCCACATCCTGAGGGGCAACAGCTTGCTCCTGACAAATTTCCCTTAAGAATTCAGGAACTGGGAATGCATTATAACAGGGAGTCATGTCAGCCTCATGACAGAAAAACAGAGGAACCTAACAACTGTGTGTTTGTCCATTTGATCTGACGGCTTGTTTCCGGGTACAGTCAACAGAGTGAGAATGGAGCTTCAGGAGGATCACTGAATCAGTTAAGCAATACATGGACTGTGTAGGTAAAGTCTAAATTCATGGCAACGTGACAATAGAGAATACTGGAAAAAGCCATGTATAGCAAAAGCCTAAGTGAAAAACCCCTGCCCCATCTCCCCATGCAGTGTCTGTCTCCCATTCTCAGAAGCGCTGATCTGACTAGAAGCTTGTGGGCTTTCTAACCTTTCATTCTTTGGAATGTCTGTATGTAGATGAGAAGTAATGCCCTGGGCATTTCCCCTCTGTGGTAGTCACTACAGGGTCCTGATCTCTGCAGTTTTGACCTATTGAAGGCAGATGCTGGGATGCTGGAAGTTAGGGATTACTAAGTGCTTGGGCTACGAAATGTTTCTTGATCAATTCTTGAACAGCCTCATCACTTACCTCTGTGCCATGGTTTATTCTTCCATAGAGTAGCACACAAACAAATAAATGTACCACATGTAATGGGCTTTGAACATATATACTGTAGGTAAAGTTTTCATCCTAATTTGTTAATTCATTAGTTTGTCACAGGAGATTTGACTGGGTAATCAGGATACCTATCTTGGGGAAAAACAGATTTAGACACAGCCTGGTACAGAACATCTCAAACAATCTAACGAGATCAGATCTGAATCCAGTGACAGTAGACAACCCCAGTTTTTTTTTTTTTTTAACTTCAGGTACTACTTTTTTTTAAAAACCAAAATCCAAGTTCTTCCCTATAGGTGGCTTAGATCACAGTGGTGCATTAGACATGAGGATACCCAGTAATTATACTTTTCTAAAATGTGTCTTAACAAGGAGATTTTATAATACATACTGGTATGTTTTCTAGACTCCACCTGAAATTTAAAGGAAAGAAAACAGTTTGAGGCACAGGTCATACTAAATTCTGTTTACATGGGTCTTTAGAACACATGTTGACATAGTATGATGCCAATCAAAATGGGCAAGAGTCCTATGTGTTAGTATATTATGTGACAATGTCCCAGAAGAACTGGGACTCTATAGTTTGTGCCATTCCCACTTTTGCTGGTTCAAAGGCCAAATTAATTTGTTTGGTCTCTGCTGAATGTTCCCTAAGCCAAGCTGCATCTTTATAACCTGACTGTGAGATAATTCCTCCTCCAGCTGGGCCTCAATTATTTACACTAATCCTCATGCAGTAGAAGTCTTACCACTCAACATCTCCATGCTGAAACCCAGAAACTTTGGAACATAAGTAGAACATAAACTGCATCAAGATTTTAGAAACCAGAAGTGGCTGTCAACTTCTGAGTGAAAATTATACACGCATCTAAAGAGGAACCCTTTTCTTCAGGAGAAACTATCCTCTCACACAAACTGTGATAAATGGCACTGCATACTTTTATGTTCAGTTCAGTCAGGAGCAGGCTGGCACAATTCCAGTTCCTTTTCTCCCTGAGCTAACCCATGATGCACCTGGCTTTTGTTAACTGAATTTCATATCCACTACAATGTAAGGGACAAAGTAACTTTTTATATTACTTTGAGAGGAAAGGCAGTCTTACCTCCACCATCATCACGGGTAGCTCTCCCTGTTTTCTAGAAGAAAATGTAGTGGAGTTTTCGTGTATCTCTAAAAAGACAGAAAGTAACTTGTCAACACATGGTATTGTTTTTAATTACTCCAGGGATGTATAGAAGTCTATGTGGCTAGCATATGTGACTTGATCTAATTGTTCCCCCCAATCCACTCCTCCTCTGCTTCTCTGTTCAGAAAGGGGTAGGCCTCCCGTGGGTGTCAACAAATCATGGCACGACAAGTTGCCATGGGACTAAGCACCCCCCTTGCAATAAGGCTGGGCAAGGCGATCCAGTATAAGGAACAGAATCTTAAGAGCCAGCCAAAGTGTTAGGAATGGTTTGCTTTCTGCTTATTCCAGAACTGTGGATTATATTACTGTCACACAAATTAAGGCAAAGAGAAGAACTGAAGAGAAATGAGGAACAGAACTTTTGGCTTCCTAGACAATGGGAATCTAAATCAATGTGGAAGAATCTTTCACTGCATGAAAGTAAATAAGTCTTTCAAAATACACACTGCATTTATTCTGGTTGGAGGAAACCATGCATGTGTGTCTGTGTGCAGGTGGAGTTAGGAGGAGCTCTTCAGGGGTCTGGTTTTCTCCTTTCACCATGTGAGTTGTGGGATTCAACTGCAGTTAGGTCAGCAGGCTGGGCTGAAAAAGTCATTATGCACTGATCCAACCTATCTTTTCTAATAAAAGAAGCTTTATGATTAAGCAACAAAATACTGTCACTTCCTGTTTTAAAGCAGGGAACAATTGATACTTCCTGAGGCACATGTCTCAAATCTATTTCAACCTCCACCAATCCATATATGTTGACTCAGAATTTATCACTAGTTATGATCCATGCTAATGTATCCATTTTACTTGGGAAATTTTACTAGGATGAACATATCTGAAAATATTCTTGCCTATGTTGTGTGTACATTATTCCCTAAAGTATAGCATATCGTGTATTATATTTTGTTATACTGTGCTGAGTATTGTCAGTATTCTACAGGGTTCTAAGGAGCATGGAGAACATGTATGTGTTATAGCCCTATAAGACACAGTGTAATATAAGGGCTTGATTAGTTTCAGATATTGGTGCTAAGGAGTCTGGAAAAAATTCTAAGGAAATACTGAGACAACTGTACATAGTAACACAACTCTGCAAGTCATGACGAAAGAAGGAAAGGAAGCATGGAACCACCTTCCAAATTCACATTATCTAAGAATTCATCCAAAGTACAATGTGAAAGAATCAATCAAAAATTCCAGAAATTTAAGTTCAATGTTGAGTTAGTAGAGCAATTGGGAAACAGTCAATTTGGGTATAGCTGACAACAATGATATTATCAACTATCAAGTACCAACATTTATGGAATTACCACACAAAAAAGAGCAAAATTAACATATGTCTCAAATTTAAAGGTAACACTGGACAGAAGTCAGAATAAGAAATATATCCTTTTCAATTGGCACAGTATAGTCACAGTGTACCATCACATAGTGTACCACTCTCAGAAGAGCACTTGCATGTAAGACTGCACCCACACCACCGCCTTCTCCTCCCATCTCGTTAGTTCCCTTTACTTTGTTCACATCATATACACAGATGTAATTTTATTTTTACATAAAAACCTAGTCCTTCAAATGAAAGAAATTACCTGGGACTTGCCTTTTTCAATGAACATAAGACATTTAACATGGCAAGTATATTCACTTACATCTATGTTCTGCAAATGACATAATCCCATGCTCCTTAATAGTTTACACAGTGTCTTACTTAGGGTTTCTATTGCTGTGACCAAACACTATGATCATAAACAACTTGTAGAGGAAAGAGTTTATTTCAGCATACAATTCTCTCTTCACACTCAGTTTCTGGGGGAACTCTGGACAGGAACTGAACAGGGTAAGAACAGAGTCAGGAGAGGATGCAAAGGCCATGAAGGAGTGATGCTTACTCACCAAGGCTCGCTCAGCCTACTTTCTTACAGCACTCAGTGACACCACCATAGGGGTGGCACTGCCTACAGTGAGGTGGGCCCTCACATATCAATCATCAATGAAGAAAATGCACCACAGGCTTGCCTATGGGTGAATCTGGTGGCAGCATTTTCTGAATGGAAGTTTCCTCTTCCCAAATGACTCTGGTTTGTGACAAGTTAAAAAAACAAACAAACAAACAAAACAAAAAACAAAGACAGCACACCTGGATTTCAGGGAGAAGGGGATTCTGACCCCCGTTTTAATTTTTGAAACTATAATTCAGTTACAACATTTCTCCCTTCCCTTTTGGGGAAGGGAATTTAAATTAAGCAAAGTATAAGTAACCTGAAAATTCAAGATGCTAGGAATATGACCTTTCATGAAGTAAAAATCACATATAGACTACTCTACTTCCTAAAATCTTTTCTGTTAATATTAAGCTCCTTGTGGTCTGGCAGCTTTATTGGTGAAATTAAGGGTTAAGGCCAACAACTGAAATGCTATGTATATTAGAAGCAAGGAACTATATGAGAAAGCCACAGACGATCACAACTTTTGTGATTAGAATCTCAAGGATTTTACGATATGTTTGAAATACTTGACCTTATTGCAATAGTAATAGAAGTTGGTTATGAGACTGTTGCAGTAACGTAAAATGTATTTCAGGTAATTGTATCGTGTGTGTGTGTGTGTGTGTGTGTGTGTGTGTGTGTGTGTGTGTGTGTGTGTGTAAGTGCCTGACAATTAAAATATGAGAGCTAAAAGAGGGCATGGCATACCATGATGTATCACCCTTTCTCCTTTCTTTCAGACAGGGTCTCTCACAGATGCCATAGATAGGATGACAGCTAGCAAGCACTAGAAATACTACGGTCCATTCACTCAACAGCATGGGATTACAAATATGAACAGTTCTGTCCAATTTTTTTGTATGTGTGTGAGCAGATTCAAGCTCAGATCTACTGCTTTTTCAGTAAGTATTCTTCTCATTGAGCCATTAATTACCTCAATGATAAATCTTATAAAGCTATTTGAAATGGTATGTTGATCTTGGTTGCAAATCTCTCAAACAGAACTCACCATATGGCCTGTAAGTGTGTAAATAATGATCAAATTTAAGATTTTATCATACTTCATACATATTTTGTGGAAATAAACCAAAACAGATAATGGCCTGTAAATTATGCATGTATGTTTTAATCTTAACTTCATAATATTTCTAGGCCATGTAGTATACATGTAAGCTTTGTACAGCTGGCACAAGTCTTTAAGGAAATTGCAAATACAACAAAAATAAGTAGGGACTTTTTTTCACAAGGTCAATGTCAAGGATACGCACCTTCATTTTACTTCATTTAGGGAAAGCTATAAGGAGAGAGATAACTCAGTGGGGTTTCTGTCCTCCCATGCAAAAGAGGCATTCTGTACAGGACAGGCTGCCTCCAGCCCAGTTACTAGTGGAGAGAGAGTGGAGTGTTGGGTCAAATTTCAGACAAGATACCTTCCTAATTTGTGTCATAGCACTGAGAGTTTCATGAGGGCCAATGTGATGACCACATGCCAGTCACTCCTTCACCTTCTTCCTTACAATCCCTAAGGTTTGGGACAACCTTTTCTGGGTTTATTGTTCTTCTAATATACAGTCTTGCCCTGTTTATGGGACTTCCTCTGGCTGACTGAGTCCAGCCTTTTCTTCTCTCTTCACATATCCATGCCATACAGCTAGGCATCAGGAGCCCTTTAGCTGTGCCTACCAGATCCAGGACTGAACCAGATAAACTACTAAGATTTGATATCTTTGCTCTCAATGGCCTTTCCTGTCCGGTGAGTTTGGTGAGGAAGAGATAATTAGAGATAATACAAAAGGCAAAGAACTATCTGGACTGAGTATGGGAGCATGCCAGAGGGTTAGGCTATATTCTGTGGACAGTGTGTTCTACTATACAGTGTCAGGCACTAAATAATTAGTGGAAAAGAACCTCCAAGACTCTAAGGATAGCCAGGCACAGAACGCAGAATGAACATGGCACCCAGGAAATAGGGAAATTTCTGGAGAAGGATAAAGGGCAAGAAACTGTAACGAGGGATATGAAGTGTGTGCGGCTAGAGGTGGGGTCATGGGGCTCTGTAGGACACGCTACTCACAAGCAGGAGACCCAGAGTATACAGTGAGTAACACAATGCATTAATTCTACAAACACTGCCTGTTATGGTGGAGCCAAACACAGCTAAAGAATGAGAGAATGCAGGAGAAGCCAACACACTTGTGGGGATCAAGGGCCTCGAGCCTAATGAAGAGGCTCCAAGGAAGACACAGGAAACTCATTTCTGAGATTATGAACTCCTTCCCCTAAAGAAGACAAGTCAGGAAAGCCTATAACAAGTGAAAGATACAAATGGTGACAGCACAGAGGACAGACACAGCCCTGTGACCAGATAGGTGCCAAGATAGCCGATACCCAAGTGCCTATAGTCCTTTAGTCCTAGGAACTGAATGTTGAATGTTCTCAATATTGAAGGCTAAACCAAGAATTTCTGAAATGGGGCCAAGTGTGTGCTAGAGTTCAGGATCTAAGATGGATGTCAGACCTCTAATCTCCCTTGTCTCGGCCATCCTGTATGTCAGTCTGAGGTGAGGAACACTGCCTACAAAAGAGTTCAAGTCACCAGGTGGTAGGTGCACACCTATAATCCCAGCTCTCAGGAGGCAGAGGCAGGCAGATCTCCATGAATTCAAGGCCATTCTGGTCTACAAAGAAGTTCCAGGATAGTCATGGCAAATACACAGAGATCTTGAGAAACTAAAAAAAGAAAAAGAAATAAAAGAGCTAAAGTCATACACTGAGCCCTTACTCCCAGGACATTGTAGCCTTGGGGTTTTGACAGAACAAAAAGCCATTCTTGGGTCTCTTTAGCCACTCCACCCTGTGGGGTCCATGAAGTGCTGCTACAAGACCTGGGAGAAAAAGAGAGAGAACCTGTTTCTCGGGCATCATTGGGATCACACTATAAGACATTTACCTATGGGTCCTGGTAAGGAGAGAAAGTTGTTCCCTATAGATAAATTGGCCCTGATACAGGTTATACTCAAAAGTGAAAAACAACACTTCATAGGCTCCATGATGCTGAAACCCAGCTGTCAAACTGATGAGGTCTGTGTCCTCTGGGCATGCCCTTGGGGTTTATCTTGATTAGATTAAGTTAGATGAGAAGAGCTGTTCCCTATGGGTACGAGCATTCCCTTCGATGGGATTCTGGGCAGTATAAAAGTAAGAAAAGTCAGGAGAGTACATTCATTCATTTTTCTTTGCTTCTGGGCTCTGGTTGCAAGGTCAGTCTCCCTCAAGTTTCTGCCTCTACTGCTTCCCAATTATGGACTCCAAACTCAAACTATATGGCAAACTAAACCTTTCTTTGCCCACTGCCTCTGGGAAAGTAATCCTAACAAAATTTCCAAGGAGAGGTATAACAACATTCCAACGCTTGTGCATTGGGAGTAGCAGAGGAAGAACAGTCTATGTGTTCTTGGAAATACAGTCTTTAAATAACAGAACCAGGAGCAAAGCACCCTTAACCCTACCAGTGTTAACTATTATGCATTGGAAAGAGGAAAAGCACACAGGTTTCTGTGTCCTTGCTGATCTTTCCCACTCCCTTGGCCTCCCAAGTACAAGGTCTAAGATGACCATGCCTAGGGCTCTCTCCCAATGGACCTGACTAGAAATGCCTTTATCTAATTCAAATTTCATCCTCATTCTTGAGATTCTGGACATTAAACAGATCACTCTTGAGACTTTCCACATCTGCATCATCCATGTCTGGGACAAAGTGACTGAGAGGGTGGCTCAGTCATTCATGCCTACCCCAGGTGAAGCCATACTCATTCATAGGAAAGTCTCAGGTTTCCTATGGTTTACCACTACTTAATGAAAGGCAAAGGTTACCTTTAACCTTTAAACCTATTTATCCTATTTAAATTCTGTGGTTGTATTTCTACAGATAAGCTAGACAAATTAACAGTATCTACACACTAAAAACTACAGCAAAACATCTCTATAGATTTATAAATAGTGCATAGTATAAAGGGCATCTATTATACATAACTGAACATAATTCCCTCAGTACCTTCTGTTTTAATGTATGTTTCTTTGGAGGTACCGGACATAATCTGAGGTCCATCCGTATCAAGTGGGATCACGGTTGTTTTGATGGTCCTTTTCTTTAGTACTGCAGAAACAGGGAATGCAGTCACAACAGGGAAAGTTATGTCAGCTTCACATAGTTGAGTGTTTGTCACTTGATCTCCTTATTTATTTTCAGGTAAGTCACTGTAATTAGAATGGTGCTTCAGGAAGATCACTGTGTCAGTGTCCAATTAATTATGCATCACATGATGATGTAGATAAAGACTATTATGGTCACATGATGTAGGTAAAGTCTAAATTAGTGCAGATGTGACAATAGAGAAGGAAGAGCAATGTGACTATGTTACGTTGGTGTGGTGACTGATACGCAGCGTTCAAATCCCAGTTAGAGCATCATGACACAGTGAAATCTATGCAATCCCGCTGTGATCACATCTTTGCACCAGTGAACTAAAAATTCATAAGGACCCCCAGGAGTCTTATCGGTGTAAAAGATATGTTAAACCCTAAGGAAAAGCACATGGATTGTACAAGTGTTCTATGATGTTTGTGAAATGTAAAAACAATTCAATTAGACAAGAATGACTGAATCCTGAGCAAGTGTTTAGTGTGCTACACAACAGTGACCAGTGGTTGTTTAATTTCATTCTTTTCTTATCCGGGATATTTCACAGCTCATGCAGGACATATGGTATCACTTTAAGTAGGTTCAGAAGGTAAGCAGCTGTGTATTCCTCTAACTTTTTAACCTTGGGTACCATGTTAGGCATATCCATGATGCTCTGATCAAAGTCCCTGCCAGATATAAGCAAAGAGATAGATGCTGTGCCTTTGATCCCTGACTCCAATTATGTATTTCTTCCAAAATAAGTTGTAGAAGGTCTCTGAATTAGTAAACACAGCCTTTCTCCAACATCTTCATCCTACCAGGTACCTCTCAGCAAGTGACTCTGATCATCAAGGACCCACACTGAGAGGTGACTTATGCTTGTGCCTTCTGTGATGACTCAGAGTCTAAGTTATTCTAAATGAAATTGTCACATGAACGTTAGACCAAAAAAAAAAAACAGTTCCTTTAAATTGGCCAACCCTGTATAAACCCTCAACATGAACCGACAAGAAAAGGGGTCTAGTGCTTCATGGTGTAACTACTCTCGAGGTGCCAAGAGATAAGAGGAAGGCAGTGGCTGCACAAGGCATGGCAGTGCGTCTTATCTGCTCACTGTTCCCTCATCGTTTTTAATAAAATATGTGATTCTTTGAGAATTCCATAAAATGTATTTTGATCATATTCATCTCCACTCATCACCCTAACTCTCTTGATTCCATTCATATCTCTCCACTCCTTACCAGCTCTGTGCTCTTTTAGTCTCCCTAAGTAATTCACCAAGTTCAATTTGTGCTAATCACATACATATATATGGGCATGTGGCCAACCTCTGCAATTCAGTCAACCTGTTACTGGCAGAGTCAGCTTCTATACACTCTCCTTCCATCAACAGATCTTCTATTTCAGTTTATTATTTTTGTTTTTTCATTGATTATTTGTTATGTTTTGTTGATGAAAAAGGCCTCTAACCCAGGCTGGCCTAAAATTCACTATTTAGAAAAGGCTGGTCTTGAACTTATGACTTTCTTGAATCTACCACTCTAAATCAAAGATTACAGACTGTGTAATCCTGGGTACATTACATTGAGTACTTGGGATGAAACTCGGGTTTTTAGACACGATAGGCATGTACTAAGCCAATCACCATAAGAGCGCCACTTAACACATCAGCTCACTGGTGAGAGCCCGAGCATGTAGACACCACCAATGTGGATAGAATGATGCCCAGTGGCACTCTTCCCTGCTGCCTGTGTAAATGCACCAAGAGCAAAAATGGAATAGGCAACATGGAGTCTAACTACCCATGACAGGAAGTAGCCTTACTGCTCACTGTCCAGCTCTCCTTTACAAGTATATTGTTGGTTGCTCGCATAGGACCCATATAAGATCAAAGAGGTCAACAGTGTGGTTTGTAGGGAAGAGAGGTTCAAAAACCTTTCTCACCCCTAACTAAGAAGCTATTGGTAATTTATGGCTTCTGTGTGAGGGATGGAGAGATTAATTAAAGGTGTTGTCCCTGTAGCATTATCCCAGGTTTAGTGGATGCCCCTACATGTTTGCATATATGTTTAACATAAAATGGACTAGCAAGTTATTTTTTAAGGATAAAATTTGGAAAAATGTAAAAAGGGAGAGGATCTATGAACAGTAAGAGTTATAAGGGATGAATAAGATGAAATACGGTGCATAAATATATCAAAATTAATAAAATTATAATAATTAAAAAAATAAAATTTAAATGAATTGCTGGATTGATGATGCAGCACAGATCATTAAATGAATGATGACTGGAAATCTTAGTGCACACTGTCCTTAAATTTTGTGGCTCTTTGTGCCCATGCCAATATTGTCTAATCTGTTAATGCTTTTCTCCAAAACTTACAGGAATACATCAGATCTAAGATAAATCGACTTTGAACTATTCATCCCACTCTCCCCTGTACTTTAATTGTGGGCTTTGTCATCTTAAAAGGAGCACTGTGCTCCTCTACCATTCAAAGCAGTGACTGTCTGCTGCATGCCGAGTGACACTTCCTAGGACTTCCAACCACCACAGCCGTCACTGCAGTGTTTGGGATCCCGATCGATCTGCCTTACTGCAGGCAGATGTAAGAAGACAGAGCTCTCCACAGGGATTACTGTGCCCTTGATGAGGTAAGAAGTGGCTCTTAAGATGCACAGCTAAGGAGCCTCATCACTACCTCTTGAGTTCTAGTTAACTCATTTATGAAGGAACACAAGCATGTAACTGACCCTGCATATCTGAGATGAGGTTTGAATACATTTTTGTAGTTACCTTGTATTCTGATTTTCAATGTACACATCTGTAACTGGAAATTGGGTTGTGAAAAAGGCATCCTACTTTTGGGGGGAAAACAGATTTAAACAAGAATCGAAGTACAATACCCTCAAATAACAAAGGATTACTATTGAACACAAGAACCATAGAAATATCCATGATTACTTACTTGTTGTGGCCCTTGCCTTCAAAAGAAACTAAGAAAAAAAATTTAACACAACAATTCTCAAATCATTAATATGTTACATCACAGTGGTGTATCACACAAAATACAACCAGTGTTTTCACAATTCCTACCTCAGTTGTGTCTTAGGAAAATGATCCCACAATACATACCACATCTATGTTTTTTGGTCTTCGCCTGCAATCAATAGGAAAGAAAATATTTAATGTCATGATCATGCTGAGCAATGTCTACAAAGCTGTTTTGCCCACTAACATCGTGTGACTGAAATCAGGACAGAGAAGAGTAGTAACAAAGAGACTATATTAATGGGTACATTATTCGATGATGTCACAGAGATCTGGGACTCTGTCCTTTGTGATACAAACTAGTACTGGGCATACTTTTTCTTATTCAGTGGCAGATCAGGTAAACCTATCTGGCCTATAGAGGGTTGCAAAACTTACATCACATACCATCTATAAAAACTTTTATATTACACTAAGGTATTTTTTGTTTCTAGACTATGGTTTACAAATAACTTGAGTATATGGTTGGAAGCTTAGTGTGTCCAGCTTGAGGATGTTCAGAGGATCTTTCAACCATGAGGACTGGTGTAAACTAGAGGCCCCCACCTTGGTGGGATCACTCATACAGCAGGACACAAAGTTGTGCCACATTGTGATGTATGCTGTCTTGATCAGGACCAAGTTGGTACAGTTCCATTCCCTCCTCTTCCTAAATAAGCTCTCTAATATCCGTGATGACTCAGATCAGTTTAATGAATGAAATGTGATACCCACTGAAGCACAAGGGGACCACCGAGGTAACCTTTCTACCTCAGAGAAAGGAAAGTCCCTCTTACCCTCACAGTCGTCACTGGTCGGTGTTGCTTGTAGTGGGGTGAGGCCGCACTGGTGGTAGGTTCAGGGGACACTAGGGGAAAGGAAGCGACTCTCAGCTCACGGGACTTAGTATTATTACAGGGCATCTTTGCTTGATGTGAGTAAAAGCAACTGGACTTGGAACATCTTATTAAACCTAATGAACAATATGGTTGGGTTGTTGCAGGACTGTCTTCCAGGAAGAGAAATAAAGGCAGAGAGTAGCTCTGGAGAGAAATGAGGAGCAGATTTTTTTTGTTTGTAGGGAATGGTAATCTCAATCAGTGAAAAAGCATCTATTATGTGGTGTAATGATGAAATGAATCATTCAAAAATTTCTTTTTATACGTATTCTGTTTGAGAGGCTCAACAGCTGGCAGTGAATCCAGCAGAAGTGACCCTTCTGTACCTGGTTCTCTCAGTCAACCATGTAGGTTCCAGGCTCAAAGTATTGATCTCAGTCTTTACAGCAAGTGCCTTTACTGCTAAGATCTCACTGGTCCCCTATAACAAATCTTATGATAAAAACCACAGAGTACAATCAGTCCCTGAGATGACTTTCAGGGTAGGGCAATGGCTACTCTCTTCAGCTTCAGGTGAAGTTTTTACCTATGTACCTGTAGTACAGGTCTGATCCACACTTTTATTAGAGACTCAACTGCCTTTCCAGGCATGTTTTTCTGAAAAGGGTCTTTTCTGCTCTCTACCAGTGATCTTTTCAGTCTCATGAGCTTTGTGAGAAACTGACATTTAGTGATTACAGAAAGACCTAGAACACCCAGGACTGAGAATAAGGACATGTCTGGGACTTAGGACCCATTGCATGGACAATGTGTTGCAGTACGGAGAACCCACAATAAGGTAACACAAAGAAGGAACCACATAAGCTTCTGTGGCAATTATGAAAGA
The DNA here is from genome assembly GCF_049852395.1 of Peromyscus maniculatus bairdii. Taxonomy (NCBI): domain Eukaryota; kingdom Metazoa; phylum Chordata; class Mammalia; order Rodentia; family Cricetidae; genus Peromyscus; species Peromyscus maniculatus. The sequence goes on along the minus strand of NC_134863.1, from coordinate 13,290,514 downwards.
GAAGTGGCTGGGGAAGGAGAGGGGCAGGAAATCATAAGAAGAGAGACAGAAAGGGAGTGACTAGAAGAGGAATCCTGTTTCTCTGTCACACACAGCTCAGAAGCAGGCACTACACACTGAATCCACAGTTATAGTCTATGATAGAGAGCAAAAAAAAAAAATCTGTAGAATGAGAGAATCCTAGAGGAGCAGACATAGTTCTGATTAGCCTGGGCTGTGAGTCTACTGAAGAAGTGACAGGGAAGCCACTTAGAGAAGAGAGACTCCTTAGAGCATAATCTCATGTCCCCAGGAAAGAAGAGACAGGTCAGACCACGCCAAAGTGGGAGACTCAAGTACTGACAGCGTAAGAAACAGACACACATTATGGTGCATAGAGAACTGATCCTCTCCTGTCCATACAATTTATTCTGAGAAACATGGGCAGTATTTTAGGGAAGCTCACAAACTCAGTCTCTGCATATTGGAGGCTGAGGCAAGGATGCCTCTAAGAGCACCAAAGATCATCCAGAGGGCAGATCCTTTCTCCCTATGTCATCCATTAATTTAAAGGATCAAAGAAGGATATCACCCTATAACCCTCCTTGACTCAAATTACACAGAATGCCAGTTAAAGTTAAGGAACATAGACTGCTTAGAGCTAATGACACACATGAGGCTTCTATTTATCAGGACATCGCTAAGGTAAGAATGAGGCTAGTGTTGCTAGAGAAGCCTGCTAACTACTTAGCAGTCTGCGATGTCCTACAAGGAGGGACTAAATGGTCCACAGAGGACCTAGTAGGCACTACTACCAATGTCCCCAGGGAGCCGGGAAAAGGATCTGCTCATTCTTTACCACCAGGACCATTTTGTAAGTACTTCAAATGTATATTTGAATGCCCAGGAGTAGGTTGTCCCTCACCAGAGACTGGCTTTATCATAGATTGAAACCCCAAACTGATCACCACTGTTTATGGGCATGGTGATGGCAAATCTCAGGAGTCAACTGATAGCTCAGGGCTCTGGTGATGCCTCTATGGCATTACCTTGACAAGGTTAACTGAGGTAGCAAATGGTTCAGCTGTTAGTACATTACTTCTGGACTGAGATCCATGACTGTAGAAGGAGAAGGTGAGCTGAGCATAAAGAAACACTCCTTTTCTCTATTTCTGTTGCACTGGACCTCTGCCTCAGGCTCCTGTATCTATGATTTCTCAGCAAATATGCACACCATACTCATGGTATCATGGGAAAACAAGCACTCCTTCTTTGGCATGTTTGGGTCATAGTATTTTATCACACAAACTGGGAAAGAACCTTATGCGCAAATTCCATGGAGAGCTAATAAGTACAATGACAGGCTTGGACACTTGGTAGTGGTAAATGGGGATAAGCGCTAAGTGTTGAAAGACTGCCTTCAAATGACAGAGATGAACCCAAGAATATTACCCCTGACAAGGCTACCTGATGCCTTTGAAAAGGAAGAACACAGAAACCTCCTTCCATGACCTTGTCTCTGTTCTTTCCCATAAGCATAGGGTGTGACACACTACTCCAGAGACCCACTCCCCTTAGGTCAGACTAGAAATGCTGTTATCTGTTTCAAATTTTGTGCTCACTCTTGACAATTTTGACAATGACCATGTCAATCTTGAGCTTGTTTACATTCAGTTCATCTACATCACCGGTATGTGGGAGAAAGTAACAGAGAGGTTGCCTCACCTGTTCCTGCCTACACCAGGTGAAGGGACAGTGACAGAGACAAGATTGAGTTCACCTTTCCTCTGTTTCTTGTTACTCAATGTTTGCAAAAGGTGAATTTACATTACATTCTTAAATCGTGTGGTTGAATTTCAGCTGAGGAACTATGCAAGTCAACATTATCTACACAGGAAACTATGGTAATATCATCACCTTTCCCTCCTATCATACAATGATGATCCACAACTACCATATGTCACTCAATGAGATTAGTGCATTTCAACAGTACCTTCTCTTTCAGTAGATGGTACATGGCCAGAAGTGTCTGCCAGGACTTCCGGTACTTCAGCATCCTTGGGGGATATTTTCCCTTTCCCAAAGAGTCTTCTTTTAATTCTGCAAACTGGCATGCATTAACAGTAGAAACAGTTATGTCAGTTTCATGGCAGAAAATAGAGGAAACCAGTCTGTTTTAGTACACTCCATGGCATGCCCATTCTCCAGGCACCATCATCAGAGTCACAGTGGTGTTTCAGGAGCATCACTGAGTGCACTGCACACTCCAGCATGCACCGCATTGGTGGTGTAGGAAAGTCCTAAATTCATGGCAGTGTGACAGTGTGTTTGTTTCCTTGCTGAATACATGTACCTAATGAGTGCTCACCTTCAAATCACAGGCACTGACCAACCCTGAGAGGAAAAACACATGGAGCAGAGTGTACCCAACCTTTAAAGATGTATTCCCACTGGATATGGAGTGCACTGCTTTCATAACAGTTCTCTGTAGGCAGAGGAGGTGAAGCTCTGTGATTTCTAGGCCAGTATGGTACATAAGTAGGTAGTTCCAGTATAGATAAGGACAAACTGTGAGTCCCTGAAACCCGCCCCCAAAAGCAATATATTCTCAGAGAATGAGGTAGCACACATCAACCTCCAGGTGGTGACTGCAGTTCTCAGTGCACATGTCCTTAAATTGTGTTCCTCTTTGGGCCCATGCTTCTGTTGTCTACTCTGTTCATGCTATTCTCCAGATCCCAGAGAAACCCATTTTAGAAATATCCATCCTACTCCTCTGTATATTTTATTTAATTGTGAGACTCTGTCATCTTAAAAGGAGCACTGTGCTCCTCTACCATTCAAAGCAGTGACTGTCTGCTGCATGCTGAGTGACATTTCCTAGGACTTCCAACCACCACAGCCGTCACTGCAGTGTTTGGGATCCCTATCGATCTGCCTTACTGCACACAGATGTAAGAGGACAGAGCTCTCCACGGGGATTACTGTGCCCTTGATGAGGTAAGAAGTGGCTCTTAAGATGCACAGCTAAGGAGCCTCATCACTACCTCTTGAGTTCTAGTTAACTCATTTATGAAGGAACACAAGCATGTAACTGACCCTGCATATCTGAGATGAGGTTTGAACACATTTTTGTAGTTACCTTGTATTCTGATTTTCAATTTACACATCTGTAACTGGAAATTGGGTTGTGAAAAAGGCATCCTACTTTTGGGGGGAAAACAGATTTAAACAAGAATTGAAGTACAATACCCTCAAATAACAAAAGATTTCTTTTGAACACAAGAACCATAGAAATATCCATGATTACTTACTTGCTGTGGCCCTTGCCTTTAAAAGAAACTAAGAAAAAAAATTTAACACAACAATTCTCAAATCATTAATATGTTACATCACAGTGGTGTATCACACAAAATACAACCAGTGTTTTCACAATTCCTACCTCAGTTGTGTCTTAGGAAAATGATCCCACAATACATACCACATCTATGTTTTTTGGTCTTCGCCTGCAATCAATAGGAAAGAAAATATTTAATGTCATGATCATGCTGAGCAATGTCTACAAAGCTGTTTTGCCCACTAACATCGTGTGACTGAAATCAGGACAGAGAAGAGTAGTAACAAAGAGACTATATTAATGGGTACATTATTCGATGATGTCACAGAGATCTGGGACTCTGTCCTTTGTGATACAAACTAGTACTGGGCATACTTTTTCTTATTCAGTGGCAGATCAGGTAAACCTATCTGGCCTATAGAGGGTTGCAAAACTTACATCACATACCATCTATAAAAACTTTTATATTACACTAAGGTATTTTTTGTTTCTAGACTATGGTTTACAAATAACTTGAGTATATGGTTGGAAGCTTAGTGTGTCCAGCTTGAGGATGTTCAGAGGATCTTTCAACCATGAGGACTGGTGTAAACTAGAGGCCCCCACCTTGGTGGGATCACTCATACAGCAGGACACAAAGTTGTGCCACATTGTGATGTATGCTGTCTTGATCAGGACCAAGTTGGTACAGTTCCATTCCCTCCTCTTCCTAAATAAGCTCTCTAATATCCGTGATGACTCAGATCAGTTTAATGAATGAAATGTGATACCCACTGAAGCACAAGGGGACTACTGAGGTAACCTTTCTACCTCAGAGAAAGGAAAGGCCCTCTTACCCTCACAGTCTTCACTCGTCGATGTTTCTTGTAGCGGGGTGAGGCCGCACTGGTGGTAGGTTCAGGGGACACTAGGGGAAAGGAAGCGACTCTCAGCTCACGGGACTTAGTATTATTACAGGGCATCTTTGCTTGATGTGAGTAAAAGCAACTGGACTTGGAACATCTTATTAAACCTAATGAACAATATGGTTGGGTTGTTGCAGGACTGTCTTCCAGGAAGAGAAATAAAGGCAGAGAGTAGCTCTGGAGAGAAATGAGGAGCAGATTTTTTTTTTGTTTGTAGGAAATGGTAATCTCAAGCAGTGTAAAAGAATCCATTATGTGGTGTAATGATTAAGGGAATCATTCAAAAATTTCTTTTTATATGTATTCTGTTTGAGAGGCTCAACAGCTGGCAGTGCATCCAGCAGAAGTAACCCTTCTGTACCTGGTTCTCTCAGTCAACCATGTAGGTTCCAGGCTCAAAGTATTGATCTCAGTCTTTACAGCAAGTGCCTTTACTGCTAAGATCTCACTGGTCCCCTATAACAAATCTTATGATAAAAACCACAGAGTACAATCAGTCCCTGAGATGACTTTCAGGGTAGGGCAATGGCTACTCTCTTCAGCTTCAGGTGAAGTTTTTACCTATGTACCTGTAGTACAGGTCTGATCCACACTTTTATTAGAGACTCAACTGACTTTCCAGGCATGTTTTTCTGAAAAGGGTCTTTTCTGCTCTCTACCAGTGATCTTTTCAGTCTCATGAGCTTTGTGAGAAACTGACATTTAATGATTACAGAAAGACCTAGAACACCCGGGACTGAGAATAAGGACATGTCTGGGACTTAGGACCCATTGCATGGACAATGTGTTGCAGTACGGAGAACCCACAATAAGGTAACACAAAGAAGGAACCACATAAGCTTCTGTGGCAATTATGAAAGAGAAGTGGCTGGGGAAGGAGAGGGGCAGGAGATCATAAGAAGAGAGACAGAAAGGGAGTGACTAGAAGAGGAATCCTGTTTCTCTGTCACACACAGCTCAGAAGCAGGCACTACACACTGAATCCACAGTTATAGTCTATGATAGAGAGCAAAAAAAAAAATCTGCAGAATGAGAGAATCCTAGAGGAGCAGACATAGTTCTGATTAGCCTGGGCTGTGAGTCTACTGAAAAAGTGACAGGGAAGCCACTTAGAGAAGAGAGGCTCCTTAGAGCATAATCTCATGTCCCCAGGAAAGAAGAGACAGGTCAGACCACGCCAAAGTGGGAGACTCAAGTACTGACAGCGTAAGAAACAGACACACATTATGGTGCATAGAGAACTGATCCTCTCCTGTCCATACAATTTATTCTGAGAAACATGGGCTGTATTTTAGGGAAGCTCACAAACTCAGTCTCTGCATATTGGAGGCTGAGGCAAGGATGCCTCTAAGAGCACCAAAGATCATCCAGAGGGCAGATCCTTTCTCCCTATGTCATCCATTAATTTAAAGGATCAAAGAAGGATATCACCCTATAACCCTCCTTGACTCAAATTACACAGAATGCCAGTTAAAGTTAAGGAACATAGACTGCTTAGAGCTAATGACACACATGAGGCTTCTATTTACCAGGACATCGCTAAGGTAAGAATGAGGCTAGTGTTGCTAGAGAAGCCTGCTAACTACTTAGCAGTCTGTGATGTCCTACAAGGAGGGACTAAATGGTCCACAGAGGACCTAGTACGTACTACTACCAATGTCCCCAGGGAGCCGGGAACAGGATCTGCTCATTCTTTACCACCAGGACCATTTTGTAAGTACTTCAAATGTATATTTGAATGCCCAGGAGTAGGTTGTCCCTCACCAGAGACTGGCTTTATCATAGATTGAAACCCCAAACTGATCACCACTGTTTATGGGCATGGTGATGGCAAATCTCAGGAGTCAACTGATAGCTCAGGGCTCTGGTGATGCCTCTATGGCATTATCTTGACAAGGTTAACTGAGGTAGCAAATGGTTCAGCTGTTAGTACATTACTTCTGGACTGAGATCCATGACTGTAGAAGGAGAAGGTGAGCTGAGCATAAAGAAACACTCCTTTTCTCTATTTCTGTTGCACTGGACCTCTGCCTCAGGCTCCTGTATCTATGATTTTTCAGCAAATATGCACACCATACTCATGGTATCATGGGAAAACAAGCACTCCTTCTTTGGCATGTTTGGGTCATAGTATTTTATCACACAAACTGGGAAAGAACCTTATGCACAGATTCCATGGAGAGCTACTAAGTACAATGACAGGCTTGGACACTTGGTAGTGGTAAATGGGGATAAGCACTAAGTGTTGAAAGACTGCCTTCAAATGACAGAGATGAACCCAAGAATATTACCCCTGACAAGGCTACCATGATGCCTTTGAAAAGGAAGAACACAGAAACCTCCTTCCATGACCTTGCCTCTGTTCTTTCCCATAAGCATAGGGTGTGACACACTACTCCAGAGACCCACTCCCCTTTGGTCAGACTAGAAATGCTGTTATCTGTTTCAAATTTTGTGCTCACTCTTGACAATTTTGACAATGACCATGTCAATCTTGAGCTTGTTTACATTCAGTTCATCTACATCACCGGTATGTGGGAGAAAGTAACAGAGAGGTTGCCTCACCTGTTCCTGCCTACACCAGGTGAAGGGACAGTGACAGAGACAAGATTGAGTTCACCTTTCTTCTGTTTCTTGTTACTCAATGTTTGCAAAAGGTGAATTTACATTACATTCTTAAATCGTGTGGTTGAATTTCAGCTGAGGAACTATGCAAGTCAACATTATCTACACAGGAAACTATGGTTATATCATCCTTTCCCTCCTATCATACAATGATGATCCACAACTACCATATGTCACCCAATGAGATTAGTGCATTTCAACAGTACCTTCTCTTTCAGTAGATGGTACATGGCCAGAAGTGTCTGCCTGGACTTCCGGTACTTCAGCATCCTTGGGGGATATTTTCCCTTTCCCAAAGAGTCTTCTTTTAATTCTGGAAACTGGCATGCATTAACAGTAGAGACAGTTATGTCAGTTTCATGGCAGAAAATAGAGGAAACCAGTCTGTTTTAGTATACTCCATGGCATGCCCATTCTCCAGGCACCATCATCAGAGTCACAGTGGTGTTTCAGGAGCATCACTGAGTGCACTGCACACTCCAGCATGCACCGCATTGGTGGTGTAGGCAAGTCCTAAATTCATGGCAGTGTGACAGTGTGTGTGTTTCCTTGCTGAATACATGTACCTAATGAGTGCTCACCTTCAAATCACAGGCACTGACCAACCCTGAGAGGAAAAACACATGGAGCAGAGTGTACCCAACCTTTAAAGATGTATTCCCACTGGATATGGAGTGCACTGCTTTCATAACAGTTCTCTGTAGGCAGAGGAGGTGAAGCTCTGTGATTTCTAGGCCAGTATGGTACATAAGTAGGTAGTTCCAGTATAGATAAGGACAAACTGTGAGTCCCTGAAACCCGCCCCCAAAAGCAATATATTCTCAGAGAATGAGGTAGCACACATCAACCTCCAGGTGGTGACTGCAGTTCTCAGTGCACATGTACTTAAATTGTGTTCCTCTTTGGGCCCATGCTTCTGTTGTCTACTCTGTTCATGCTATTCTCCAGATCCCAGAGAAACCCATTTTAGAAATATCCATCCTACTCCTCTGTATATTTTATTTAATTGTGAGACTCTGTCATCTTAAAAGGAGCACTGTGCTCCTCTACCATTCAAAGCAGTGACTGTCTGTTGCATGCTGAGTGACATTTCCTAGGACTTCCAACCACCACAGCCGTCACTGCAGTGTTTGGGATCCCTATCGATCTGCCTTACTGCAGACAGATGTAAGAGGACAGAGCTCTCCACGGGGATTACTGTGCCCTTGATGAGGTAAGAAGTGGCTCTTAAGATGCACATCTAAGGAGCCTCATCACTACCTCTTGAGTTCTAGTTAACTCATTTATGAAGGAACACAAGCATGTAACTGACCCTGCATATCTGAGATGAGGTTTGAACACATTTTTGTAGTTACCTTGTATTCTGATTTTCAATTTACACATCAGTAACTGGAAATTAGGTTGTGAAAAAGGCATCCTACTTTTGGGGGGAAAACAGATTTAAACAAGAATTGAAGTACAATACCCTCAAATAACAAAAGATTTCTTTTGAACACAAGAACCATAGAAATATCCATGATTACTTACTTGCTGTGGCCCTTGCCTTCAAAAGAAACTAAGAGAAAAATTAACACAACAATTCTCATATCATTAATATCTTACATCACAGTGGTGTATCACACAAAATACAACCAGTGTTTTCACAATTCCTACCTCAGTTTTGTCTTAGGAAAATGATCCCACAATACATACCACATCTATGTTTTTTGGTCTTCGCCTGCAATCAATAGGAAAGAAAATATTTAATGTCATGATCATGCTGAGCAATGTCTACAAAGCTGTTTTGCCCACTAACATCGTGTGACTGAAATCAGGACAGAGAAGAGTAGTAACAAAGAGACTATATTAATGGGTACATTATTCGATGATGTCACAGAGATCTGGGACTCTGTCCTTTGTGATACAAACTAGTACTGGGCATACTTTTTCTTATTCAGTGGCAGATCAGGTAAACCTATCTGGCCTATAGAGGGTTGCAAAACTTACATCACATACCATCTATAAAAACTTTTATGTTTCACTAAGGTATTTTTTGTTTCTAGACTATGGTTTACAAATAACTTGAGTATATGGTTGGAAGCTTAGTGTGTCCAGCTTGAGGATGTTCAGAGGATCTTTCAACCATGAGGACTGGTGTAAACTAGAGGCCCCCACCTTGGTGGGATCACTCATACAGCAGGACACAAAGTTGTGCCACATTGTGATGTATGCTGTCTTGATCAGGACCAAGTTGGTACAGTTCCATTCCCTCCTCTTCCTAAATAAGCTCTCTAATATCCGTGATGACTCAGATCAGTTTAATGAATGAAATGTGATACCCACTGAAGCACAAGGGGACCACCGAGGTAACCTTTCTACCTCAGAGAAAGGAAAGGCCCTCTTACCCTCACAGTCTTCACTCGTCGATGTTTCTTGTAGCGGGGTGAGGCCGCACTGGTGGTAGGTTCAGGGGACACTAGGGGAAAGGAAGCGACTCTCAGCTCACAGGACTTAGTATTATTACAGGGCATCTTTGCTTGATGTGGATAAAACTGCATGGATTTAGTACATGGGTCTAAATATCATCAGACTTTTCTGTCCCCTCAGCAACACCTAAACATTCAGCAGTTGTTTTTGAAATAATTGCGTCCGAGGCTTTATAGTATTTACAAATGCTTGGCCGGTAGCTTAGGCTTATTAATAACTTGATCTTTCACTTATATTAACCCATATCTTATCTATAGTTAGCCACGTGGTGTGGTACCTTTTATCCCTACAGTATTCTCATCTTGCTTCCTCTGGGTCTCGCTGGGGACTCCTGACTCTGCCCTTCCTCTTCCCTGCATTCTCAGTTTGGTCGCCCTGCCTGGCTACTGGCCAATTAGCCTTTTATTAAATCAATTCAAGTGACAAATCTTTACAGTGTACAAGAGGATTCTTCCATGGCAACTAAATCTAATGGAAAATATGGTTGGGTTGTCACTGGACTGTCTTCCAGGAAGACAAATTAAGGCCCCGTACAGGTCTGGAGAGAAATGAGGAACAGATATATTTTCCTTTCTATGAAATCTGAATCTTAAGCAGTGTGAAAGAATAGTTGTATCATGTAAGGATTAAATAAATCTTTCAAAAAATTTCTTTTTACATTTATTATATTTGGGATGCTCAACAGCTGGCAGTGCATCCAGCAGAAGTGACCCTTCTGCACCTGGTTCTCTCAGTCAACCATGAAGGTTCCAGGCTCAAATTATTGATCTCAGTCTTTACCACATGTGCTTTTACTGCTACACACTCAAGAACCACAGAAAAGTAACCTTATGATAAAAATCACAGAGTTCAATCAGTCTCTGAGATGATTTGAACGCAGGATAGCTGCTACTCTCATCAACCTCAGCTGGCCATCAGGAGACTTTTATCTATATACATGTAATAAAGGTCTGATCCACACCCTTTCTAGAGAGTCAACTGACTTTCCAGACATATTTTTCTGAAAAAGGTTCTTTTCTGTTCTCTCCACTGATCTTTTCAATCTCATGAGCTTTGTGAGACAATAAATGATTACAGAAAGACCTGGAACACCCAGGACAAGATGAGAACATGTGTGGGAATTAGTCCACATTGCCTGGACAACGTGTTCCAGTACACAAAATAACCAATAAAGTAACTGGAAAAATGGACCACATAGGCCTCCAAGGTTTTCCAGACCAAGAAACATGGCAATAATGAAAGGGAAGTGGCTGGAGCGAGGGAGAGGGTGGCAAGAGGTAACAAGAACGGAGATGAAAGTCGGGGGGGCTAGAGGAGAATCTTGTCTCTCTGTCACACACAGGTCAGAAGAGGACAGTATGCATTGAACCTACAGATATAGTGCACAATAGGAAGTTAAAAAAAAACTGCAGACTGAGAGAATCCAAGGGATGCAGACGTAGTTCTGATGGGCCTGGGCTGTGAGCCTACTGAAGTAGAAAAAGTAAAGCCACGTAGAGAAGAGAGACTCCTTAGAGCATAAACTCATGTCCCCAGGAAAGAAGAGACAGGTCAGACCACGCCAAGAGTGAGAGACTCGAGTAGTGACAGCACAGGGGACAGGCACCTCCTGCAGGTGTCTGGAGAGCTGACCCCCTCGGGTGTATAACCTGTATTATGAGGAACATGGGCAATATTTTAGGAAAACTCACAAACACAGTCTCTGCATATTGGAGGCTGAAGCAAGGATGTCTCTAAAAGCACCAAAGATCACCCAAAGGGCAGACCCTTTCTCATCCATTAAGTCAAAGGTTCCATGATAGATATCAGCCTGAAATCTCCCTTGACTGAAATCACCTAGCATGGCACTTAAAGTCAAGGAACATAGACTGGTAAAAGCTAAAGACATATATGAGGTCTTTACTTGTCAGGACATTGCCAGTGTTGCAATGAGGCCATACAACAGAAGCCTGCTAGCTATTTAGCTGTCTAATCTTTGGTTGTCCTTTGAAGATGGACTAAATGATCAACAGAAGACCAAGAAAGCACTACTACAAATGTCCCAGGGGACCCAGGGACAGGATCTGCTCATTCAGTATCACCAGGACCACTTGGTAAGAAATTTATACACACATTTGAATGCACAGGGGCAAGTTGTCTCTCACCAGAGAGACTGGCTTTATCATAGACTGGAACCCCAAACTGTTTATGGGCATGGTGATGGCAAATATCAGGAGTCAACTGATAGGTCAGGGCTCTGGTGATGCCTCTATGGCATTATCTTGACAAGGTTAACTGAGGTAGCAAATGGTTCAGCTGTTAGTACATTACTCCTGGACTGAGATCCATGACTGTAGAAGGAGAAGGTGAGCTGAGCATAAAGAAACACTCTTTTTCTCTATTTCTGTTGCACTGGACCTCTGCCTCAGGCTCCTGTATCTATGGTTGCTCAGCAAATATGCACACCATACTCATAGTATCATGGGAAAACAAGCACTCCTTCTTTGGCATGTTTGGGTCATAGTATTTTATCACACAAACTGGGAAAGAACCTTATGCACAAATTCCATGGAGAGCTACTAAGTACAATGACAGGCTTGGACACTTGGTAGTGGTAAATGGGGATAAGCGCTAAGTGTTGAAAGACTGCCTTCAAATGACAGAGATGAACCCAAGAATATTACCCCTGACAAGGCTACCATGATGCCTTTGAAAAGGAAGAACACAGAAACCTCCTTCCATGACCTTGCCTCTGTTCTTTCCCATAAGCATAGGGTGTGACACACTACTCCAGAGACCCACTCCCCTTTGGTCAGACTAGAAATGCTGTTATCTGTTTCAAATTTTGTGCTCACTCTTGACAATTTTGACAATGACCATGCCAATCTTGAGCTTGTTTACATTCAGTTCATCTACATCACCGGTATGTGGGAGAAAGTAACAGAGAGGTTGCCTCACCTGTTCCTGCCTACACCAGGTGAAGGGACAGTGACAGAGACAAGATTGAGTTCACCTTTCCTCTGTTTCTTATTACTCAATGTTTGCAAAAGGTGAATTTACATTACATTCTTAAATCGTGTGGTTGAATTTCAGCTGAGGAACTATGCAAGTCAACATTATCTACACAGGAAACTATGGTAATATCATCACCTTTCCCTCCTATCATACAATGATGATCCACAACTACCATATGTCACCCAATGAGATTAATGCATTTCAACAGTACCTTCTCTTTCAGTAGATGGTACATGGCCAGAAGTGTCTGCCTGGACTTCCGGTACTTCAGCCTTCTCAGAAGCAACCATGTGTTGCTGTTGATGGTTCTTTTCCAATAGATTGTATTCTGGGACTGCATTAACAGTAGAGACAGTTATGTCAGTTTCATGGCAGAAAATAGAGGAAACCAGTCTGTTTTAGTACACTCCATGGCATGCCCATTCTCCAGGCACCATCATCAGCGTCACAGTGGTGTTTCAGGAGGATCACTGAGTGCACTGCACACTCCAGCATGCACTGCATTGGTGGTGTAGGCAAGTCTAAATTCATGTCAATGTGGTGTTGTTAAAAGAAGAGCAACATGACTGTATTAAGTTTGCTTTTACCTGATAAACAGTGTCCATGTCTCTCTTGGAGTCCCATAAATATGGTAAACTTTATAAACTCCCTCCTTTCTGAGTAGTGTTTACTAGGGTGCTATATACTGTGAAACTTCTCAGTGCAAAACATATGAATAAACATACATACATACATATATATATATATATATCCATCCACATACACACACATGCATGCATACATGCATGTACACACACACACACACACACACACACACACACACACACACACACACACAGCTTGACCTCAAATAAATGTATATATACTACCGAATTACTCTGTGGTATTTGTTATTGTCAGAACAGTCAGCTACATTTGAGTGAATCCAGGTAGCATGAGGTTGTGTTGGTTACTCATGCAACCAACGGTAGAGAATGTATTTATTTTCACTGTTTACCTTCACTGTTTACATGAGAAACTATAGAAGGGCCCTAGCTTAGCAGAAATATATGATCTTCCTCCAATATTTTCAACCTGCCTAGTGCCTATCAGTTAGTGATTCTCTAGATAGTGGACCACATTGAGAGGTAAGCAAAGCTTCCATATTTTCTAGAGATGCTCAGATTCAAAGTCACTCAGAGCCAAGTTGTCACATGATGGTTGGGATGAGTAGGAACTTCCCTTCCACTAGCCAGGCCTGGATATGTCCTCATCACGAACTGACAAGAACAGTAGCCAGGTGCATTGGTAATATAATAAACAGTGCCTGTACACGTCATTTTCTAGGTGACATCCTCATTGACCATCTGTACAGTCTTTATTAATTCTGGCTAAGATAGGGGTAATGACTGCAGGAGCATCGAGAACGCACTATACCTGTTCATGCCTTTCTCACCAAAGTCCTATCTTCTCTATATTGCCGTTTAATTTTTCCAGAACAGATCTGTGTTCTAGTCTAGCCTGAAATTTCTACAGCAAAGAACGAACTTATGTCTCTCTTTCTTCCACTTCTCAAGGACAAGGACTAATAAGATTGAGACATCCTGGGCACATTTTGAGCAGAATTAGGAGTCAAACTCTGGGTTTAATTAGCAAACTGCGCGTGGTTATGCTAATCATGCACTGAGGCAACTGGGCCACAAGCTCCAGCCCATATTAGCATACTAGCTTTTCTTAATACAAACTACCATATAACAAAGTACTGAAAATGTAAACACACTGTGCATAAAATACTTTTGAAATGATGTTACTGAGCCATATACTCTTCATTGCTGAATATATATGTGTGTGTGTGTGTGTGTGTGTGTGTGTGTGTGTGTGTGTGTGTGTACACATATATGAGTGGTCACACTGAAAACATGAGGACCAATCACCACTGAGAAGAAAACTCCTGGAGCATAATAGAGTGCACTCCATTTTTAAATATATAATCTCACTGAGTGTGGTAGTGAACTCCTTGTGTAACAGTTCTCTGTAGTCACAGGCAGGCAGAACTGTGTGATATCCAAGTCAGAAGGGTATATATGTAGCTAGTTCCAGGAGAGCCATGGATACATAGTGAGATCCTGTCTCAAAAACAAAACACTATGTTGTCCAAAAAGTCCGACATCACAGATCAACATCCAGGTGGAGACTAGAGTTCTTAGTGGACACTGTGCCTAAATTGTGTTGCTTTTTGTGTCCATACTAATATTGTTAAACACCTTAAAGTTTTTCAGGTTTTACTGGAAGGAGCCCACGAAGTCTAGCACACATCCATCCTATCTCAATGTAGTGGTAAGCAAAGAATCTGTGAACTACACCACAACATGGGCTGTTTTCTTCCACACTTGCTAAATGTGTGCAGGCAGGGTATTAAATGCAGTCGTTGCACTGCATATGTGAAGATCCTCGTCACTTATTCTGGGCGTTGGTGTATTCATCTGCTTAGGAAAACACATATCAACTCACTACATATGGCTGTGGTGAGCTTTAAACACATTGTTATAGGTAAATCATGAATACTATTTTTTTCTCAAGGAATTTACAATTTTAATATAAACCAGCTGGCTCATTTCCAGTTACATTTTTTTTAATTTTATTTTTCTTTATTAAGAAATTTTCTACTCACTCCTCATGCTATCCACAGACCCCCCTCCTCCCTCCTCCCATCCCCAACCCTCTTTCCCAAGCCACCCCGCATCCCCCAAATCAAGGTCTCCCATGGGGAGTCAGCAGAGCCCAGCTCACTGAGCCT
The DNA here is from genome assembly GCF_049852395.1 of Peromyscus maniculatus bairdii. Lineage (NCBI taxonomy): Eukaryota > Metazoa > Chordata > Mammalia > Rodentia > Cricetidae > Peromyscus > Peromyscus maniculatus. Next base: position 13,275,432 of record NC_134863.1, on the reverse strand, counting down.
AGGCAGGTCCAAGCCCCTTCCCACTGCACCAAGGCTGTGCAAGGTGTCACACCACAGGCACCGGATTCCCAGAAGCCTGCCCATGTACCAGGGACAGATCCCGATCCCACTGCCTGGGTGCCCCCCAAACAGTTTGAGCCAAACAACTGTCTTCCATGTCCAGAGGGCCTAGTCCAATCCCATGGGAGCTCCACAGCCACCAGTCCACAGTTCATGTGTTCCCACTACTGTGGTCCATTATCTCTGCACGTCCTCTCATCATGATCACAATGTCCCTCACCTGCAGTATCTCTCCTCTCTCTCATCAATTGGATTCCCGGAGCTCAGCCTGGTGCCTGGCCGTGGATCTCTGTATCTGCCTCCATCAGCCACTGGACAGAGGCTCTATGATGACAGCTAGGTTATTTGCTAGGCTGGTCACTAGAGTAGACCGGTCCAGGCACCCTCTGGACCACTGCCAGCAGAACAAGGTGGGGTCAACCTTGTGGACTCCTGAGAGTCTCCCCAGCACCCTGCCTCTTCCTGTTTCCATGATGTCCTCATCTATCATGGTATCTTCCTCCCTGCCCTCCCACTCTGTCCCTGTTCCAGCTTGACCCTCCCATTTCCCTATGTTCTCATCCCCCACTCCTAAAAAAATTGTATTTTGTTTACTCAATCAACATAGATGGAGTAAACAAAATACAGTTTTTAAAAAAAAGTCTCCCAGAACAAGAATGGAGCCTGTGCTAGACCCTCCACAGTTGTCTTATGGCCAGCTGGCATGGGGGCTCAGGTCCTTAATTTCTTTTTCACAACAGTTTTCCTGAAAATTGGGTTCAATGACATGGACATCTGTCTAGATAAAATAAGTTTAAACATAGCCTGGTGCACAAAATCCCAAACTAAGGAGGTCACAGCTAGACGTAGCAACTGTAGACACATGACTATGATTTCTTACTTGAGGTATCACTTTTTTTTCTAAATCAAACTCCCAACTGTCAATTGATGAATGTGTTTTGCTTACTGTGGTACACTAGACAAAAGACAACCAGTATTCACACAATTCACATCTAAAACATGTCTTCAGTGACTCTGGAATACATACCACATCCGTCTTTTCCTGGGTCCACCTGCAAAACACAGTAAAGAAAACACTTTGAGACTCAGATTATGGTGAGTTCTGTTTGTACAACACTTTGGCTCACGTGTTTGCTGGGCATTATTACACCAAGGATTGCCAAGCCCTTGGGTGGAAGATTCTGGATTAGTATGTCGTATGATACTGACAGAATATCTCAGGACGTCTTCTTTGTGACAAACACTAGTCTGTTTTTCACTTTTGCTGACTAGAGGCCACATCAGGTGTGTTTCGCCTCCACTGATGGTCAGCTAAGGTATATCACGACATGACAGAGCAACTCTATATCTGGTTACTATGATTTGTTTGTTTGTTTGTTTGTTTGTTTGTTTGAAACAAGAATTAACCTTTATTGAGCACTTATTATGTGCCAGGACAGATTAATATCTTTTAATATTTTAAGGCAATTAAGTAAATATTGTTATTGCTACTTTATTGAGGAAGGCAATGTAGACACAGAAAGGATACGTTTGCCAAAAGTCACAGAGCCAAGAACTCCCAGTTTTTCCAGACAGGAGGCTTGAAGCTCAGAGCTCAGGTTGTCATACCACCGGCTTCCTTTGTAGAGTCCCTCTGTGGCCCATGGGTTGGAATTCCTGGTCAGTGGCCACTCCCCCCCCCACATGACCGAGCATGTACTGCCAAAATGATTAGTCATTCCAAGGCTTTATGGCCTATGTAATCCATGCGCTGCATTAGGCAATCTATGCGCATACGTGGCATAGCTACATATGCCCTCGGGCAGGGGAATCCATAAAAAGCTAGTCACAGGGGCCGGGTGGTGGTGGTGGTGGTGGTGGTGGTGGTGGTGGTGGTGGTGGTGGTGGTGCACACCTTTAATCCCAGCACTCGGGAGGCAGAGGCAGGCGGATCTCTGTGAGTTCAAGGCCAGCATGGACTACCAAGTGAGTTCCAGGAAAGGTACAAAGCTACACAGAGAAACCCTGTCTCGAAAAACCAAAAAAAAAAAAAAAAAAAAAAAAAAACGAAAGCTAGTCACAGCGTCCTGTCCCCTTCTTCTCCTCCCCCCGTCCCCACAGATCTTCCATAGGTCCAAGCACATTCTCTTCTGTCCCTCCTTCCCTAATAAACTCTGAGAGTGGGTTTCGTGGTGCCTCGAACCTTTTCTCGCTCGGTAACAGTGCCGCTTAATGAATAACATCGTGCCGCCACATAAAAGCCAACACCACGTGCTCTTTTGCTCTCCCCAAAAACTGCCGCCGCCGCCGCCGCCGCCGCCGCCTGGTTCTCCCGCGCCCGCCGCCGGGGTTTGCTTTCGAGGGCGCTAGTTCAAAGGCGGCCTCAGCTTCCCACGGGTCTCCCGGAGACAGCATATTCCCTGCCTGGTCCAGGGCGTCCGATTCGCAAGGCCACGCCTTGTTCTGATGCCTCGGGAGTCCCTCTCTCTCTTCCGGGCCCACAGTCCAGGATGCCAGCGGCGGCATCTTAGAAAAAAGACCTTAGCGTCCAAAAACCGGGCAGGGCGTGAGGAGAGCGAGGCCGGGGTTTTCGGACACAGCAGGGGCTGACGTGGCAGGGCTGGGGTCTCCCCATCGCCACAACAGGTTTCTCTCCGCTGCCCGCGTCCGTCCGGCTGCGCGCCTCGCGAGCAAACGCCCCGGGCTCCGCCTTTGACTTTCCCGGGCAGAGACACCCCTGCGGCCCGGCCCGGTGACTCTCCCGCGCCTCCCTGCACGGCCGCCCTCTGCGCTTGCGCAGACCGTAGCTCGGGTGCCCCGGGAGGGCCGCGCCCGCCCGCCCGCGCCCAGGCTTCCCGCGGTTTTTCACAAGCTGGAAGCGTGGCTGGCTGCGTGGTGCCTCTCCTCTCTCCTGGCGGCAGCTGAGCGGGGGCGAGGTTGACTTGAGGACTCCGGTCTGCACATGGTGTTGGCAGGGGCTTCCAGAAGGGGAAATACCGTTTTGTTGACCCAAAGTGACCCCGGGGCTGGCCGGGGGCGGGGGTGTTGGAAGAGGACGTGAATTCTGACTGGAAAATGTCCCCCCTCTCTTCAAGGAGGGCCCCAAACAGGCCCCGTCCGGCCTCCTCTCGAGGCCAGGATCTTAGGGAAGGGTGTGTCCATGAGTTGGGTAGGACCCCCTTACACACGCGTACACACACACACACACACACACGCACGCACGCACGCACGCACGCACGCACGCACGCACGCACCCCAGTCGAGGCCGAGGGTTTCGTGGTCCCCGAGGATAACGTGCACTTCCATGTGTTTGAGTCAGGCATACTGGTCTACACCTGTAGCTCCCGCACTTGGGTGGTAGAAACGCAGGAGACCAGCAGTGTGAGGCAAGTCTGGGTTGTATGAGACCCAGTCCTACATGCCATAGTTTTAGGATATTTAAGGTATTCAGAATTGTAATCGCCCTTATTTAAGACCTCATAGGCTTAGGATGAGTTGGTGTTTCTGTGTTGAGAAAAAAATAGCCCCATCTCTGTTGTGATTTCTAGAGTGGTACAAAAATATCTAAGTTTCCTGTATTCTACTGATTATTATGATTACTATATTACTACTATGCCCTTTTATGAGGCACTCTAATAATGTACGTGCATCCCATGACTTAGAGTTCTGAGCAACTGGACACCCTATACTGGGGCATATGAAGCTTCCACAACATTGATCTTTGGGGAACAATCAAATTTAACCTAAACCAGAGGCTCTAGAAGTCATAAAAGCGGGAGACCCTTACGTGAACATTCAAGTCTACATGGATGATATGCCTATCAACTTCCAAGTGAAATTTACATACTTTTGTCAAAAGCGGAACACCATGCTCCCAAAGACATCCTGTCCCCTTGACTCAAAATCAATACCTGACATAAGCATGTGTGGGTGTTCTATGCAATCACTAATCTGGTCAAATTCTGTTTTCCCTTCTTCCTAAATATACTATTTAACACCCATGATAACCTAACCAACTTTATTTTTCAAGTGTGAGAGCCACCAAAACCTAAGGGAAGAATCATTAAAGCAGCTTTTCACTCTTTCATAAAGAAACTGTTTACCTTTGTCAAAGAACTGGGGGACTTCTGTACATCAGTTGAAGATGGTGTTGCAACTTGATGTTCAGGTGTAACTAGAGGGACAGAAAAATAACTGTCAGTTCATGGTACCATTTACCCACCCAAGCATCTTTACTTGACATGGATAAAAGTGCATGGCATCAGTACATGTGATTAGACTTAGTTAAGCGACTACTGGACTGTTTTTCCTAATGGCAAATGTAGGCAAAGATTAAAAAAATAATAATAAACAGGGGTTTTTTTTCCTGCTTTCTAGAGAATAGGAATCTAAAGCAATGTGAGAGTCTGTGTTTCAATATGTAACTACTGAATGCATGTTTTAAAAAGCTTTTATACATTTATTCAGTGTGGGAGGGAGCACATCAGAAGACAACCTTTGGTGGCCAAGTCTCTCCTTCCATTAGGTGAATTCTGGGGACAGAATCAAAACATCAGGTCTGGTGACAAGCACTGATACTTACTGAGCCATCTCACTCTCTCCATTAAAATAAATCTCACAATTAAACAACATATCACCATCAATTCCTGAGATCATTTTGAAGCCCAGAAGAACTAACAATCCCTTCAGCATATCTCACAAACATATTTCAACCTCCATCAATTGATACATTCTGATTCTGCATTCACCACAAAGAACATAGAATTTTAGCCTTGATAACATATACATTTTACTGGGGAAGTGAATTTAGTATGAGGCATATGGTGTAACTGTATTGATCCTTCATCCTTTGACATACAACAATAATTTACTGAAGAGTGGAAAGCAATAATAAGCATATTGTGTCTTGTTTCTCCTTCTAGTCTTTTCTTACTATTCTATGAACCTTTGTATTCATGTGTTTTGTGGCATCCAATTTAAAACCAGCAGTGATGGGGAAGAATGATTGTCTGGATCCTGTTGATCATTCAAGTCCTTTAACACAGTTCTACATGAGAGTTGCTTCAAGGGTGATGCATACTCTAAAAACTGGGTAGATATTCTGGGTACTTATGTGTCACTCTTTCAGGGTGTATAGCTCACAAGGTCTCTGTACTTCTAAGGGCCACATTTGTATTGCCATTAGACACCAATCAAAGATCTCCCCATTTGTAATTGTCTTTAGGCCAGGGGTAAAGGTGAGTGTCCCAACCCTAAGTATCTGTGAACTGATGAGAAGTACTGGTACTTCCTTATAATGACTAGGATGAAATGTGACACTGATGTAACAATACCTGTCATGGGCTATGTCATAAAGTAGATAGTACCTAGGACTTCTACAGACTTGCAGATATCCTCACATGTGTTTAGAGACTCAGGATAGTGGGCAATATGTCTGGGTTCACATCTTGGCTCTTCTACTTAAGCATATTCTCTCTCTCTCTCTCTCTCTCTCTCTCTCTCTCTCTCTCTCTCTCCCTCCCTCTCCCTCCCTCTCCCTCTCTCTCCCTCTCTCTCCCTCTCTCCACTCTCTCCCTCCCTCCCCTCCCCTCCCCTCCCCTTCTCTCTCTCTCTCTCTCTCTCTCTCTCTCTCTCTCTCTCTCTCTCTCTCTCTCTCTCTTTCTCTCTCTCTCTCTGTTGTGTTATTCCACCCTGGGAATTCACATAGTCAATAAAGAAGAACATGTGTCTATGCTGTTGCTGAGTCATTTAATGAATATAACCCAAGCAGTGTCAACACTTGGGAAGGTTAGATATTGTAAAATATCCTGCTATCCAAAGTCCTGAATTTTAAATTCCCAGGTCACTGTTCTTCAATGGCATATGACTGATAGTCCTAAAGACCTACATTTCAAATTTACCAATCTCTATTGAAAAGAGGTATAGATTTTTAAATGATTCCTATGTTGACCTAAGTATACAATCAATCAAATGTCCATGCCTAAAAATAGCCAGCATTGTTCTCTAGAATATTCTAGCTACTTTACCATGGTCAGTGTATACCTGTTTAATGAAATGAACCCCAGAATTCTTGATGGATTAACATTACATATTAAAATGTCTAGTATTATAAGATCATTGAAAACATACAATCTTAATTAACAGCTCTTCACAAATATGAACATCTCTATATTTAGGTTTTGAACAATTCATGAAGACAGCTATAGCTCTGAAAGAGGTCTTCTATTCACAACCCTGGAGCAGTTCTGGGGAGCTAGCCTCTTCTGGACTGTATTTCAAAGTATTTCATAGAGAATAGAATATACATAATACATAATAAAACATAATTCTAACAACACAGAAGTTATAAATATTTAAAGATATTTTGAGAAACATTAACCAGTCTAATTGAAGTATTCAATGGCTAGTAATGTCATACCTCGACTACAGCAGTTCCCCATTATACTCTAATTCCAAAACAATATCTCTGTATCTATAAGCGTGTATATTGGAGGCAAGTCGCAATATATACTGGCACTCTGCACTGCGGTGCGAACATATCTAAGTACATGTCAGCAGCATGTCATAGAACGTTCATTGTGAACTCATCATACTGTGACACCCAACAGCTGCTATCTAGGCAAGTCAGCTCATATAAGTCCAAGACTACAGCCTGGGTTATTTTAAATGCCACTGTACTTTACTTCATGATGGCCAACTACAAAGTAAATGTTTTCCCTACACACACACACACACACACACACACACACACACACACACACACAAACACACACACAACTTGCCCTCAAGGAAATGGATGCACTACAGAATTTCTCTGTGGTGTCTATTAAATGGCAGAAGAGTGAGCAACATGAGTGAACTCAGGTAGCATGAGGTTTGTGTTGGTTACTCATGTAACTAACAGTAGAGAATGTATTTATTTTCACTGTTTACCTTCACTGTTTACCTGAGAAACTATAGAAGGGCCCTAGCTTAGCAGAAATATATGATCTTCCTCCAATATTTTCAACCTGCCTAGTGCCTATCAGTTAGTGATTCTCTGGTTAGAGGACCACACTGAGAGGTGAACAAGGCTTCCATATTTTCTAGAGATGCTCAGATTCAAAGTCACTCAGAGCCAAGTTGTCACATGATGGTTGGGATGAGTAGGAACTTCCCTTCCACTAGCCAGGCCTGGATATGTCCTCATTACGAATTGACAAGAACAGTAGCCAGGTGCATTGGTAATATAATAAACAGTGCCTGTACACGTCATTTTCTAGGTGACATCCTCATTGACCATGTGTACAGTCTTTATTAATTCTGGCTAAGATAGGGGTAATGACTACAGGAGCTATGGTGATATTTTATTTGTACTGAAGTGTGATTTTATTTGTATGTTTAAATAAAGTTGCCTGGGGGTCAGAGCTAATAGCAAGCCATAGCAGAAGCTGGGTGGTGGTGGCACACACCTTTAATCCTGATCACATGACAGGCAGATCTCTGTGTGTTCAGGAATACAGCCAGCATGGAGACACATGCCTTTAATCTCAATACCAACCATAGAGACCTAGAGGTCTGTATAGACTGGCAGTGACGAGGGGGTCATGTGGTTGGGTTTACAACCAATAAGAAGGCAGAACAGAAAGTCAATAAAAAGACAGACACACAGGAAGTAGGCCTCTTTCTGAGGGGAAGGACAGCAGCGGCAAGAAGGTTAAGAAGGTGGTTTTAAGTCTCAGCTCTTAGCTACTGCTCTGACCTCTTGGGCTTTTGACTCTGCATTTGGCTCTGTGTTTCTTATTTAATAAGACTGTTACATCTACAACAGTGCCTATACACATCGTTTTCTAGGTGGCATCCTCATTGATCATCTGTACAGCCTTTATTAACTCTGGCTAAGATAGGGGTAATGACTACAGGAGCATCGAGAACGCACTATACCTGTTCATGCCTTTCTCACCAAAGTCCTATCTTCTCTATATTGCTATGCTTTCTTTTTTATTTTTTCAGAAAAGATCTCTGTAGTTTCTTTTGTTTTTTACTCTTGCTTTTTGGGGGCCCACCATCCAGCTCCTAAATAAATCACATAGAGGCATATTCTTTCTTATGAATGCCCGGCCTTAGCTTGGCTTGTTTCTAACCAGCTTTTTAACTTAAATTATGCCATCTACCTTTGCCACTGAGCTTTTATCTTTCTCTGTTTCTATATACCTTTCTTTACTTCTTACTCCACAGCTTACTGTGTAGCTGAGTGGCTGGCCCCTGGAGTTCTCCTCTCCTTTTCTTGCTCCTTGATTTCTTCTCAGATTTCTTCTCCAATTCATTCTCTCTGCCTTCCAGCCCTGCCTATCCTTTCTCCTGCCTAGCTGTTGGACATTCAGCTCTTTATTATACCAATAAGGTGTTTTAGGGAGACAAAGTAACATAGCTTCACAGAGTTAAACAAATACAGCATAAAAGAATGCAACATATCTTTGCATCATTAAATAAATATTGCACAGCATAAACAAATGTAACACATCCCAAGCTAATAATCCACAACACATCAGGTCTTTGGTATTTCCTTCAGTCTGCAGAGATAGTCCTGCTGTCGAGTAACCATTCTGTACACTATGAAGATTTGTCACTGTGATTGGTTTAATAAAGAAGATGACTGGCCAATAGCTGAACAGGATAAGCTTAGGTAGGAGAGCCAAACTGAGAATGCTGGGAAGAGAAAGGGTGGAGTCAGAGGAGTTGCCAGCCCAATGCAGAGGGAGCAGGAGATGTAGGTAACATGCTAATAAAAGTACCGCCACATGCAGAGCATAATTGAGGTACATGGGTTAACTTAAAATGTAAGAGCTAGTTAGTAATAAGCCTGAGCTATTGGCTGACATTTATAAGTAATCTTAAGTCTCCATGTTGATTATCTGGGATCGGGGGTCAGGAGAGGAAAACTCTGCCTATAAATGGCACCCAACTTCCAGGGCCATGTTCCTCCACATAAAGCCTGAGCGAGCTTTAAAAAAGGTTCTAAACACACAGAAATGGAGCCAGACATGACTTCCTAGTCTTGTGTCTCTCATACCTGCTGCAGTACAGTGACAAAGCTCCTGGCAATGGCCACCACACCATGAACTAAGCCACACGGTGGGTTCCCATCACACGGGGCACAGTAGAGAGAAGTATCTCCCAGCAGCATACTTCATGGCAGGTTTAGGGTTTTTGCAGACAGAAAAGGTTACAGATACACAGTAAAGACAGATTCAGATGAAGACTTCTAAATGGATAACAGCATGTTTTAAAATATGCATACCCTTGGGATAGAAAAGATAAAGTGTAGGGAAAGTCCTTTAAAAAGGAATAGAGTACTTTAAAAATATAACAAGTCACATAAAGATAGGAAATATCGGGCTGGAGAGGTGGCTCAGAGGTTAAGAGCACTGCTTGCTCTTCCAAAGGTCCTGAGTTCAATTCCCAGCAACCACATGGTGGCTCACAACCATCTGTAATGAGATCTGGTGTCCTCTTTTGGTTGACTTGTGTACAATGCACAATCTATATTTATATTGATACAGATATGGATGTTACCATTAAAAGTCTATATATTTTCAGAACAAGGGGAACAGACACCAATAAAAATGGATGGACCAATGTGATCTAGCATGCAAAACAGCTTCAAAGCTGCTGACTAAGATGATCCAGCCTCACAGACTACTCTAGCCAAGACTTAACAATTATCCTGATTTTCTCAAAGTTCCCTCAAAGATTAATAGTGCCCCAAGAAAACAGGAAGCAGTCTACAGAAAACAACATCCACATTCCCAAAATATTGGCTATGGATATTTGTTATAATTTTAGGGGGGTTGATTACAAGTTGTTATTGGTAATGGTCAGAAAAAAAGCTGACCAAAAGAGATTAGATTCAAGATTCCATTCTGAAAAGAAAAAGGGAGGATATAAAAATAATAGAATAAAATGATAGATTATTGAATCTATTTTTAAACCAAATACAACTACCAGTCTTAAATATTTTATATTGGTATGAGTGTTTATATATTGATACAAATTTGAAGTTAATTTTGTAATACTGCATGTATGTTTCTACTCTTGTTTTGGTTATTATGCTTATGCGTCTCATTTTAAAATGTAATGTATAATTAAAAATACAGATTAAGCCAGGTGATGGTGTTACACACCTTTAATCCCAGCTAGAATTACATAGTGACCCTCACACAGCAATAGTGGGTGACTTCAATACACTTTCTTCAATATACAGGTCATCTAGATAAAAACTAAACAGAGACATGCTAGTGTTAAATAATGCCATAAACCATATGTACCTAGTAGATATCTAGGAAATATTTCATCCAAACACAAAAGAATATACTTTCTTCTCAGCAGCTCATGGAACTTTCTCCAAAATTGACCATACAACTGGACATGAAGTAAGTCTCAATAGATATTTTAAAAAAAAATGGAAATAACATTCTGTATCTTATCTGAACACCATGGATTAAACCTAGATATAAACAACAGCAGAAATGCCAATAAGTGAATGGAGACATGGAAACTAAATAACTAACTACTGATGAAAATTGAGTCAAAACAGAAATCAAGAAAGAAATTTTTCAAATTGAATGAAAATGAAAACACAGCATGCTCAAAGCTATGAGACACAAAGAAGGCATTCTAAGATGCAAGTGTCCACATATAAATCAAACAAACAAAAAAAACAAAGAGATCTAATGTTGGCAACTCAATAGTAAACCTGGAAGCTCTAAAAAAAGAAGGAAAAAGATAATATTGTGAGATACTTGATTACACTGTATGAAAATATGTCACTGTGATTAGTTTAATCAAAAGCTAAATGGCCAATAGCTATGCAGGATTTTGGGGGCACAGAGTATGTTGGAAAGAAAGACAAAGATGCTGAGAGATGGGAATAAACAAAACATGCAGTAGGAGAAGTAACAGACATGACTCATAGCATGACATAGATTAATACAAATAGGTTCATTTAAGTTATAAGAACTAGTTAGAAACAAGCCTAAGCTACAGGCCAAGCTTTAATAATTAATAAGAAATCCCTGTGTCATTATTGGGGAGCTGTTGGTCCCAACAAAAAAATCTGTCTATAAATGGCTTCTAATGTGGAGGGTATGAATACCCAAACATAGGGCCTGAGAAAACAAAAAATAAAATTATGGGCAAAGAACTAGTCCTGTAGTCTCTCCGGCAGGCTAGTTCTTGGCAGTGTACAAAGACATGGCTTCAGGCTGCTGCCTGTGGGATGGAGCCAGTTGCCAGCCACTAGTACCATGTGCCAGTGCCATGGGCTAAGCTGAGCTGTATGTCATGTGATCAGAGAATGACGCAGATGCTTAGTAAAGACAGGTCCAAACACAAGCTATTTGTTATAGCCTCTAGACAGGTTACAGTGCATTTAACAATGTGTGAAGGCTTAAGGGGGAAAAAAGGATATAGACAGTTGTAAAAAGCAATAATTTAAAAATAAAGTTGTTGCTGGAGGGCTTCTCTCCAGGTTCCCCAAGACCCGCAGTCTCACAATCCACTTATAAAATAATCACTCAGACGCTTATATTATTTACAAACTGTATGGCCGTGGCAGGCTTCTTGTTAACTGTTCTTATATCTTAAATTAACCCATTTTTATAAATCTATACCTTGCCACGTGGCTGGTGGCTTACCGGCGTCTTCACATGCTGCTTATCCTGGCGGTGGCCTTCTGTTTCCCAGAATTCTCCTCTCTCCTTGTCCCACCTACTTCCTGCCTGTCCACCTACTTCCTGCCTGGTCACTGGCCATCAGTGTTTTATTTATATAGAACAATATCCACAGCACTTCCCCTTTTTTTCTTTTTTTTAAAAAGTAAGGTTTTAACTTTAATATGGTAAAACTACATATAACAAAACAATTATTGAGCAAGAATAACAGTTACAATATTAAAGAAGATGTCCTATCTATCTTATATTTGTGAATTTAAGGTTTTATATCTAACTTATCTTTTATCATAACTGAGGAAATTACAACTATCTAGTCTTTAACCACATCAAAGACCTGAGAAGGAACATAATGGTACCTGAGAAATGGTAGATGGATGCAAGCAACTTTCGGGAATCTTGCAAGAGTAGACCAAGACAGCTGGCAGCCTGGACAGTCACCTAATGTTTCTCAGCATTGTTGGTGCATTTAAATTGGCTACAGGCCTAGAGTATCTGACAGACTACTTTCAGAAGCAGGATTTTTGAAAGACCATCTTACCCTGTCTTGGCAGAGTACAGTGGTCCCTTTCCTTGTGTCCCGCTTGTCCAGAAAGGACAGCATTGCATTTGTACTGTCAGACATCAAGGCAAGGGCAGTTTTTTGCCCCGTAGGCCATTTTGTGCCAAAAAGACAAACTTCCAAATGGAAATGTCTTAGAAGCCCAACATTCTCTCAGGATCAATTGGTGCAGCCAGGAGCAATTGTGTCTCACGTCAACAGAATTCTAAGTTATTTAAATGCCATATTCTCTAGGTCTATGAAGTGTTTGAAGATTACCTATCTATCTGAAATATATCTATGTATACCTAGAAGACTTAACTAACATGGCTACAAATATGATTATCATAGATGACTAATTATTAATCTATTTTTAATTATCCATTACAATTTTAAATGAGTTACATAAACATAATACCTCAAACAAGAATAGAAATATATATATATATACATAGAAATATATATATATATATATACAGTATAACAAAATTAACTTTAAGTTTGTATCAATAAACTAAAATTTATACCAATGTAAAACATTTTAAACATAAACTAAAATCTATACCAATGTAAAACATTTTAAACAAGTTGTTCTTTAAAAGTAGGTTCATTAATCTACCCTTTTATCTTATCATCTCCATATCCTCCTATATATCTATATCATATCCCCTTTTCTTTTTTAGAAAGAGATCACATTTATAATCAATCTGTTTTAAATAAAAATATTGGTTTTTCTCTGTCCCATACCAGAGGGCTCTTCTGATTTGGGACACAAGAATCTCTTAACCATTTTTTTTTAAAGCAATATGTCTGGGTTTAGAGGGGGAGTGAGCCAATTCCACCTCTAAAGCCAGCTTGGTATATTTGGGAATTTGGGCGTAGCATCTCTTACTACTTCCTGCTGGAGGGGGGCGCTGTATCTTATGGGGATGCAAAGAAAATTTTAGGCCTATGGGGTAGTCCATGAGGCTGTATTGTGTGAACCAGTTGCCTTGAAACCGCTCTGGATGTTGGATCATCTGGGCCATGGTGTCATCGGAGACCTTTCAGGGGGTCTTGGCTGGTCAAACCTGATGTATCTTAATCTGGAACAAATCCACAGCCTCTGGCTTTCTGTGGAAACAAAAGCAGAATCTCTTTTCCAAAGCAACATATCCTTAAATCCAAATTTTGAAGTGAAGGTACCTTTAAAATATACATTTTGGCATAACTCAACAGCTTTTGTAATCAAATGTTTTTCTTCAGTTACAAATATCAAAGAGAACATAATCCAGATTCTCTGTGTGGTAGCCATCTTTACGTGGCTTATGTTTTATATTACCTCGAGCCTATTGCTTTAAGCTGCACCATTCTAAGACTGAAACAGCGCTGTGGCTGCTGGCTCCGCCCACTTCAGCTTCCCAACATGGCGGTGGTACATTTTCTGCCAGCTCTGGGAGTCATCAATTCTCAGAAATAGTAGGTCTAAGCTTTTATCAAAGCAGTGTGTAGTCCAGAAACCTCTTTTTTTTTTTTAAATACTAGTAAAGACTAAATCTACCACACAGCATAATGTGCCACTGGCAGACGCCTCATTTCCGCCATACTGCTGGTCAAACGCACACACCAGGAACCCTCCAGTGTTCAAACCTTCATTTTGCAGCGTCTAGCTGCCCATATGAGACAAGAAGCAGGAACCTGGTTTTGGCTCTGTTTAGAATTGGTTATTAAATATTGTCAGGTTTAAGGTGGAAACTCGAGCCGTTGGGCGCCATTTGTTGCTGGAGGGCTTCTCTCCAGGTTCCCCAAGCCCCGCAGTCTCACAATCCACTTATAAAATAATCACTCAGACGCTTATATTATTTACAAACTGTATGGCCGTGGCAGGCTTCTTGTTAACTGTTCTTTTATCTTAAATTAACCCATTTTTATAAATCTATACCTTGCCACGTGGCTGGTGGCTTACCGGCGTCTTCACATGCTGCTTATCCTGGCGGTGGCTGCAGTGTCTCTTCAGCCTTCTGTTTCCCAGAATTCTCCTCTCTCCTTGTCCCACCTACTTCCTGCCTGTCCACCTACTTCCTGCCTGGTCACTGGCCATCAGTGTTTTATTTATATAGAACAATATCCACAGCATAAAGTCTTTAAAGAGAGAAGTAAAGTTAAAAAATAAAAAAAAGAATAAGCCATGTAGAGATGGGAAATATACAGAAAGCCTGGATCCTGTATAGTGTTGTATTGTCTTTAAACGTTTTGATTGCTGATGAGCAAAATGTTTTGATAGCTGCTGAGAGACATTGGATTATAAAAACTACCAAATTAAACTAGTCTCTATATATATTTTTAAATGTCTTAAATTGAATTAAAAAAAATATGTTACTTTGGGGAAGAAGTTATGCTTTTGTTTCCAAAGGAAATAAAAGGCTATGGATTCATTAAAGGTAATTGGGATCATATTTGATCAGGGGAAACCCCATAAAAATCCTGGCTACAGACATAAAGAAATAATCCTACAAAAACTACAAGACAAGTGATGTATATTTTACCTGCTCAATCAGAAAACTGTTGTTGGCTGTTTTTGTTCTTTTGGGGGTTCCGCTATGCAGCTCTCAAATAAATACACACAGAGAGTTAGTCTTAATTATAAATTCCTGGCCTTAGCTTGGCTTGTTTGAGTCAGCTTTCCTTAACTGAAATCATCCTGTCTACCTTTTGCCTCTGGGCTTTCACATTTCTCTTACTTTTGTATATCTTAATTTTACTCTTCCACCATGGCTGGCTATGTGGCTGGGTGGCTGGCCCCTGAAGTCCTCTTAGCCTTCTCTGGCTCCTTCTTTCTTTTCCTCCCAGATTTATTCTTCTATTTATTCTGCCAGCCCTTTCCTTCCTTTCTCCTGGCCTGCCACTGGCCATCAGCCCTTCACCAGAATATCAAGTACTCTAGACTGGCAAAGCCTGTCTAGAGTACTTCACAAAGCCAAAAAAACACAACATAAAAGAATGCAACACATCCTTTTATCATTAAGCCAATGTTCTACAGAACAAACAAATGTAATACATCTTAAAATAATATTCTACAACATAAAACAAAAAAATCATCTTTAACTGACTTGTGCACACCACAGAGGCCATACTTGTGATAATTTAGATATGTATGTTACCTTTGAAAGTTTGTGTTTTCAGAGCAAGGGGACCAGACACCAAGGAAAACAGATGGTCCAGGTGATCCAGCCTCTCAGAATGCCCCTGTTGCAGTTTCCTCAGAATTCTGCATCCAGAACAGCTTCAAGGCTGCTGGCTGAGATGGTCTTACCTTGTAGGCTATTCTAGCCAGAACTTGACCATCATTCTAATTTTCTTAAGGTCCCCCAAAGATGTCAGTGTCCCCAGACAACAGGAAGAAGTTAAGAGAGCATAACATCCACATTCCCAAGAGGTGGAGTGAGTAGTTTATGGTAATCCAGTGGGTAATGGATGTTTGTTATAATTTAGTGGGGATATTGTAATATAGGGGAAAAAGATAACTATTAACCTCAAATATTTTACATTGGTATGGATTTTGGTATATAGATATAAATTTAAAGTTATTTTTGTTACACTGAAGGTATGTTTCTACTCTTATTTAAGATATTGTGCCTATGTAGCTCATTTAAAAATGTAATGTAAAGTTCTTGTCCTTGAAAGCTATTTAGGATAATAAAGAAATACAGGTTAGTAGTTAGTCTTCTATTACAATCAAAATTACAGTCAAGTTAGGTATATTTTCAGGGTCAATCAGAGACATATCTTAAATAGATAGGATGGTCTTCCAACACTTCAGAGACCTACAGAATACAGAATTTTAATGTTTTAATAACATAGGGCTTCTCATGACAGTGAGACACGTCTGCTCCTGGCAGCACCAATTTACTTCAGAGAAGATGATGGCCACTGAAGAAACTCCATATGGAGTTTGCTTTCTTTGTGCCAAAAACTGGCTATTTGGGCAAGAAACTGCCTCTGCCTCTACTGTTGTCACTACACTGCCCAAACTGGACAAGCAGGGCATACAAAAAAGCAACCAAGACAGGATAGGACAGTCCTTCAAAAATTCCTGATTCATAGAAAAGTCTGACAGATAGACTGTAGGCAGAAAATGGATGACCCAATATTGTAGAGGCATGTTGGGTGACTGTCCAGGCAGCCAGATGTCTGTTATTTCTACAGGTTTGGAAGTGGCTTATACTGCACTTCCTGTTTACTCAGGTAATATTATATCCTTCTGAGGTCTTTGATGAAGTTGAAGACTACATAGTTTTAGTTATATTTTTCCTTAGCTATGAAAGAAAATAAGTTAGGTACAAAAACTTTGGAGTCACCAAGATAGGACAAATAATGGAGTATTTTCTTTGAATCTGCCAAATACAAATGGACTGGGTATTGTAAATGTAATCCTTACTTGATAATTGTTCTTACTGTATATAGTTTTATTATGTTAGAGTTAAAAACCCTTTCTTTTTTATTTCCCAAGAAGAGGGAAATGTTGCAAGATATTTGGTTACACTGTGTGAAGATATGTCACTGTGAATGGTTTAATAATAAGCTAAAATGGCCAATAGCTAGGCAGAATTTGGGGAGCACAGAGGACAATGGGAGGAAGAGCAGAGGTGCTGAGAGACAGGAAACAAACAAGACATGCAGATGGAGAAGTAAGAGATATGAGCCACATGGCAGGATGTAGACTAATAGAAACTGGTTAATTTAAATTATAAGAACTAGTTTGAAAAAAGCCTAAGCTATAAGCTGAGATTTCATAATTAAATAAGTTTCTGTGTCATTATTGGGGAGCTAACAGTCCTGATGAAAAAGACCAACAGAAGAAGGAGAAGGACAAAGAGAAAGAGAAAGAGGAGAAGGGGGGAGGAAGAGGAGGAGGAAGAGAAGATAATACCCAAAAGGAATAGACAGCAAAAAAATAGTCAACTCATGGCTGAAATGAAGAGATAGAAGCACATGCCACATGCACACGCGCACATGCACGCACACACACACACACACACCAAAAAAAAAAAAATCAGTGAAATGAAGTTGTTCTTTGAGAATATAAATTAACAAACCCTTAGCAGAATGAACTAAAATATGGAGAAGGGGATCAAAATTTATAAAATTAGAGAAAAAAGGGGGAACATTACAACAGACACCAAGGAAATATAGAGAATCATAAGGACATACTTTAAAAATTCTGTACTCTACCAAACTGGAAAACCTAAGAAACAGATGAATTTCTTGATATATATAACCTACTAAAGTAAAATCAAGATCAAATAAGCAATTTAAATAGATCTCCTAGTGAAATAACACCTAGTGAAATAAAAGCATTAAAAGTCTCCTACTCCAAAAAGAGTTTATGGACTGATGAATTTAGCACAGAATTCTATCAGGCCTTAAAGAAGAATTAACTCCATTACTCCTCAAATTATTACAAAAAATAGAAACTGAAGGAACATTGTATAATTCTTTTTATTAAGCCAATATTATCCTAAAAACTAAACCACAATAAAGGAAATTAAAGACCAGTATGCCTTATGAAGATAGCTGGAATAATTCTCAACAAATACTTAAAAAACCAAATTCAAACGCATAAAAAAGATTATCCATCATGATCAAGTTAGCATTATTCTAGAGACATGGGGATGGTTCAACATGGGTAAATCAATCAATGTAATGAACCATATATACAAACTGAAAGACCAAAATGATATGGTCACCTCATTAGATGCAGAAAAGACCCTTTGCAAAATCCAACACTCCTTCCTGAAGAGTTGGGATACCAAGGACATACATTGACATAATAAAGATGACTTACAGAAATCCCACAGCCAACAGCAACCTAAATGTAGAGAAACCCAAAGCATTTCCACCAAAATCAAGAACAGGACAAAAATGTCCACTCTCTCCATACCTATTCAATATACTACTTGAAGTCTTAGCAAGAACAATAAGACAACTGAAGGAGACCAAGGGGATATGAACAGGAAAGGAGTCAAAGTATCTCTACTTGCAGATGATATGATTATATACATAAATTACCCTAAAAATTCCTCCAGGAAACTTCTACAGTCGATAAACATGTTCAGAAAAGTAGCAGGATTAAAAATTAACACACAAAAAATGGTAGCCTTCCAATATACAAATCATAAACAGGCTGAGAAAGAAATCTGGAAAACAACATCTCTCAGAGACCTTGCCTTGGAGAAGGTGGGTTGGAGGAAGGCTGAGGGGCAGGAGAAGAGAAGACAGAAGAATCTGTGGTTGGTATATAAAATGAATAGAAAAATCTCTTTAATAATAATAACAACAACAATAATAATAAATGAAAAAAACCTTGGGATAACCCTAACCAAGTGAAAGGCATATAATAAAAACATTAA
This sequence comes from Peromyscus maniculatus bairdii, assembly GCF_049852395.1. Classification (NCBI taxonomy): domain Eukaryota; kingdom Metazoa; phylum Chordata; class Mammalia; order Rodentia; family Cricetidae; genus Peromyscus; species Peromyscus maniculatus. The sequence continues at coordinate 13,256,755 of NC_134863.1, read as the reverse complement.
GACACTGAATAGACAAATTGAAGAAGACATTGGACAATGGAAAGATCTCCCATGCTCATGGATAGGTAGGATTAATGTTGTAAAAAAAAGGCCATTCTACCAAAAGCAATCTACAGATTCAGTGCAAGTCTTATAAAAATTTCAATGTGATTCTTCACAGAAATTGAAATGATAATTTTCAGCTTCATGTGGAAACAGAGAGAAAGGGAGGGGGAGGGAGGGAGAGAGAGAGAAATCTCAGGATAGCTAACACTTTCCTGAATAATAAAAGAACTGCTGGAGATCACCATCCCCAACCTCAAATTGTACTACAGAGTATGTACAGTATTGGCATAAAAACTGACACATTGATCGATGGAATTGTATTGAAGATCCAGAAATAAGTACACATACCTATGGGCACCTGGTTTTGATTAAAAAAAAAAAAGCCAGAAATACACAATTGAAAAAAGAAAGCATCTCCAACAAATACTGCTGGTCAAACTGGATAGCTACATGTAAAAGAATTCAAAGAGGTCCATACTTATTGTAGGGAAAAGGGGCCAGCCAAAGAAACCCACCCTGGCCCTGAACCCAGACTCAGTGAAAGAAACACACCCTGAATCTGAGACCTGACCCAGTGAAAGAAACACTTTATCCCTGAACCCAGAAACTAAGAAACATGCCCTGACTCTGAAACCAGTGCCAAAGAAACATACTTTGTCCCTCGAATCAGAGCCAGTGAAATAAATATGCCCTGGCCTTAGAACTAGAGCCAAAAAGCTGAAAAGGGCCAGTTAAAAGAAACAGAGTTTGACCCTGAAACCAAAGCCATCTCTGCCTCCAATCAAGGAAACCAACCAATCCCTGAGCAGGAAAACTAACCAATCTCTGAGTAGAAAATCTTCTCCATCAAGAAACTCCACCCCTAAGAAGCCCTATATAAACATCTCTGCCTGTTCAGTTGTGGACTGTTCCTTCCCACCCTGGCAGAGGCAGCCACTCTCCTGGACTCCTCCTTCCTAATAAGTCTCTTTCTTTTTTCTTCTTCTTTTTTTTTAATTAACAGATTTTCTATTCATTTTACATACCAACCACAGATTCCCCTGTCCTCCCTCCTCCCAACCCCCATGCCCACCTACTCCAAGGCAAGGTCTCCCATGGGGAGTCAGCAGAGCCTGGTACATTCAGTTAAGGCAGGTCCAAGCCCCTCCTCCCTGCACCAAGGCTGCACATAGTGTCTCACCACAGGCACTAGGTTCCAAAAAGCCAGCTCATGCACTAGGGACAGGTCCCATCCCACTGCCTGGGGGCCCCCTAAACAGTTCAAGCTAAACAACTGTCTTGCTTATCCAGAGGGCCTAGTCCAGTTCCATGGGGGCTCCTCGGGTATTGGTCCACAGTTCATGTGTTTCCACTAGTTTGGCTAGTTGTCTCTGTACTTTTTCCAATCATGGTCTTGATATCTCTTGCTCATAGAATCCCTCCTCTCTCTCATTGATTGGACTCCTGGAGCTCCACCTGGGACCCGGCTGTGGATCTCTGCATCTGCTTCCATCAGTCACTGCATGAAGGCTCTATGATGACAGTTAGGGTATTCAGCCATTTGATTACCAGAGTAGGTCAGCTCAGGCACCCTCTCTACCATTGCCGGTAGTCTATGGTGGAGTCATCTTTGTGGATTCCTGGGAACCTCCCTAGCACTCTGCTTCTCCCTATTCTTATAGTGCCTTCATTTATCATGGTCTCTCTTTCCTTGTTCTCCCAAGATTCAATACTCTTGTCTCTTCTAACTCCACTTCTGTCAGCTGTCCACTAGTGCAGCTGGTAGAGTTTAATACTGGACTTTAAAAGAAATAGCATTTTCTTTTTCTCAATTTGTACTTCAATAAAGGAACCAATTGCCTACCTCAAAACATTAAAAACAAAAACTTATAATTGACAAAAAAAAAAATGTTAGAAACCAAACTTACCTGTGTGCCTCCGAGCAGTGGCGTTACAGAGATGAAATCAGAAAGGGCCGCCGGCAGGGTTTCAGTGTGAACTTTGGTGCTGGGCTGTTTGCAACTTCCAGAGTGATAAATGCCTTTCTTAAAAGAGTATTAGGTGAAGATCTTCATTTGCAGGTGCAGAACAGAAGAACCTTGCTGAGACATCCCTTAGGGGACTGAGTAAGATGGAGCAGAAAAAGGTAACAGCTTTTCACCAGAGCCTGAGGAGATTGCTACATTTCTGCAGGGGTTTCCCATTTAGCAGAGTTGAGCTGAAGAAGCAACATCTTGGGCCAGAGAGGAGAAGAAGCAGCAGCGCTCTTCTGGGAAGTCCCCCTAAATGGGGGGCGGGGAGGGTGTAGGCAGAACAAAGCTCAGCTGTGATGGCTTTCTCCAGGAGAGGAGCAGGATTGCTCTATACTGCAGGGAGACCGCCCCCCTACTGCATCCCAGCTTCAGGTATAGCCTGACTTTGCATTCAAGATACCTTTCCCTCCAGAGCTGAGCTGTCTGCCCTATTGCAGCTCCAAGTATAGCTTGACTTCCCGAACAGTCAGAATACCTTTCCCTCCAGAGCTGTAAAACAAAAAGCATCTCCAACAAATGCGGCTGGTCAAACTGGACAGCTACGTGTAGAAGAATTCAAATAGATCCATACATATGATCCTGCACAAAACTTAATTCCAAATGGACTGAAGAGCTCAACATAGGGCCAGATGCACCAAATCTGATAGACGTGAAAGTGGGGAATAGTCTTGAACTCACTGGCACATGAAAATGCTCCCTGAGCAGAACACCGGTAGCACAGGCACTAGGACCCACCATTACTAATTGGGGCCTCATGAGGTCGAAAAGCTTCTGTATGGCAAAGGATGCTATCATTCAGACAAAGTATCAGGCTATAGAATGGGAAAAGATTTTTACCAATTATGTATTGAATAGTGGCTTAGTATCTAAAATACATAAAAAACTAAAACCACTGAACATCAAGAAAATAACCCAGTTCAAAATGGAATAGAACTAAGCAGAGAATTTTCAAGAGATGAAACACAAATGGCTGAGAAGCATTTAAAGAAATCTTGATGGCTAACATCATTAGCCATCAGGGAAATGCAAATTAAAACTACTTTCATTTTATACCAGTCAACCAAAATCATCAATAAGACAAATGGCAGCTCATGCTGGCAAGGATGTTCTAGTCTAATTACACAATGGAATTTCATTCAGCTTAAAAAAACACAAAATTCCTTTGTGTAAATGTACCACATTTTCAATATCTTCTCAATCAGTCAATGGACATCTAGACTAGAACAGTAATGAATGTGGATGAAAAAGTGTCTCTGTAGGAGGAGGTAGAATCCTTTGGGTACATGCCCAAGAGTGGTATATTTAGATCTTCAGGTAGATCTATCCCCAGATTCCTGAGGAACCACCACACTGATTGCCATAGTGACCGTACAAATTTGCACTCCCACCACCAAAGAAAATGTTTTTTCCTTTCCCCACATCCTTGCCACAAAAAGACCAGTCCAAGTTTTACCCAATTTTTCTCCCGTTTTGTTTTCTAAGAAAAAAAAATACATGAAAAACTTCACCCTGGGCTCTGCCTCTTCTCCCTGGTCCTTGTTATCACTATGGTGAGAATTCTGATGAGACATTTTATAGTACAGGAGGTAGACAGTCTTTACTACAGAGTAAAGTCTGGCACTCTCAACAAGGGTAAGTTAACAGTGACCAAAGATACTATTGTGTCAATTTATGTTTTAAGCAAGCTTTATTCCAAAGGCCCCTGATGGGTGTTTTCCTGTGTGGGTGATTGACAAGAGTCGAATTGACTCTTATGGGGAGTGAATATGGTATCCCTTGCTCATTATCAGAGGCCTCTTGTTAGATAGTAATTTTATAAGATTTTTGTAGCAGGCTGAGTGTTCAGCCACTACAGTAGTAGGGCAGGCATGAGTGTATAGTTAACAAATTCACTCTTTAGACCAGAACAGGAATAATAGTTTATAGAGTAGATTACAAAAGGGAGGCAGGCTGGGAAGTAACTACAGTATCCTCTAGAGCACAGGGCAGCGGGCGGGAGACAGGTGTGGGGGTGTCTCCATTTGAGCAAACTACTTTTATAGTAAGGGGGACTTTCCTTGTGTACTTTCCTGGCATGTAGTTCATCCCATGCAAAGAAATGCAGTTCAGATTACCTAGTCTGGGAGGTCAGCATAAACTGTAGTGCACACAATCCTCAATTATGCATTCCTGGGCATGTAAATAGGGCCTGTGCAAATCAGAATCATACAAACAAGAGCAGTTCTGGTTGATTAAAGTTTGGTTCAGGTTAAAGTGTGGGTCACAGGGCAATAGGCTGCAGCTCGGTGATGCCAAGTTGCAGCAATCTGTGGCTAGCAGTTTGAGATATTAGGACCATGCTTTTGAAGATTCCCTAATGGGGATCGGATCTTTTTTTTTTTTTTAATTAAGGTTATTTTCTCAATAATCAGGTATTGTCAGTTACCAGTTTTCTCCAGAACCAGGTTTTGACAGTTATCAATTAAAGTTTTCTTAGCAGTTCAAGATGTCATGTTCCCTTCCAGGATCAGAGATATGACTCAGGTCCCATTCTTCTTGACCATTGATTAGTTGACTGTAGTTGTAGACCTGGGTTTTAAACTATTATGATGTCCTTCAAGCCTACTAATATTGTAGTAGCTATGTAACACTTAGGCCCGAGTAACTCAGCTTTCTCTACCACTTCACAAAGGCCTTCACAAAGTTAGTGTGGGGAAGGTGCCAATATACAGTGTACTCATTCATCATCATCTAATTGGAAGTTTACTTACTGCACTGCTGCTAGGTGATGGCCATGGAGCTGAGTGATACAGAAAGGCAAGTCTGTACACCAGGAGGTCACACCAGAATGAGCAACAAGCTGTGTGCAGAAGCTATTAATGCACGGAACAGTAAGCAGTGTGGTCAGTGAAGTCTATCATCAACATGAGGGCTTAGGTCAAGAACTCTGCAAATGCCATCTATTTGACATTGTAGAAAACTTATTTTTCCTCTGCCCATAGGTATTGGTTGCAAATAGCTTCTTGGTTAGGAGTAGGAATCCTGTCCACTTCCCTCTCTCAGAGTGGGGACCCTGTGTGGCTCACCCCTGTGAAGGTGCCACGTGCGCTGCCATGGGCTCTGTGAGTTCACATGTGCGTCAATCCTGTTACATCTGGAGGACAGTGTTTCCTTAGAGTGGTTTGTCACCTCTGGCTCTTGAAATCTTTCCACCTCCTCTTCTGCAGAGGTCCCTGAACCATGAGGGGCAGACTTGATGAAGCATATCACTTAGGACTGAGTGTTCCAAAATTCGTCTCTCTGCACATTGTCCAGTTGTGTGTCTTTTTGTCCTCCCTGACCCCATAGGTTTGTTTGACTGCATGATGGCTTTAAGTGCAACCATCCTGGAAATAGTACAGATATTCTAAAATGTGGTCGTATGGTTACGAGGGCTATCCTCTTGATTAGATTGTCATGTGTCTATTGGAGCTCAGCCCCTCTTGTTCTTAGGAGAACAAGCCTGGTATTGCCTCAAGAGGCTTTTTATAAGCTTGGGGTGTTCAGCATAGCTCTTTAGAATTGCTAATACACCCAGGTTGTAACAGAGGGGTAGAATATGTTAAAGGAAGATCTCTTTAGGCATCCTCAGCTGTACAGTTCCTATACTTGATGTGTAAGTGGTACCTATGTTAGGGTCCAAACTGTGACTCTGAATCCCACTATGGTGGTTCAAATGAAAATGGCTTCCATAGGCTCATATATTTGAACACTTGGTCTACAGTTGTTGGAACTGTTTGGGAAGGATTAAGAGGTGTGGCCTTATTGGAGGAGGTGCTATTACTGGGAGCAAATTTTGAGGTTTCAAAAGACTTTTTGCCATTGTGTGTGTGTGTGTGTGTGTGTGTGTGTGTGTGTGTGTGTTCTTCTTACTTGTGGATCAAAATGCGAGTTCTCAGCTACTGTTCCAGTGCCATTTCTGCCTCCCAGATACCATGCTTCCTGCCATGATGGTCATGGACTCTAACCTTCTGAAACTTTAAGCCCCAAATTAAAATATTTTCTTTTATAATTTGCCTTGGCCATGATGTTTTATCGCAGAAATATAAACGTAACTAAGACACTCGTTAACCAATTAAAGACACACTGAGTAGTGGAAAGCAGAACTGAAAGACTGATAAAGGAACTCTTTTCTTTGCTTCAGCCCCACCAGACCACTTTCCATGAATGCTGCCCTGACAACACAAGATGGCACCCTAGGAAGGCCTGTTGATGTTGGCTATGATAGTACACTGGGAAGAGGAACAAAGAGGTTCATTGACTCCTCCATCAAGACCATCCTCAGGATCCTATCAGAGGTTTAGTTTTGAATAAAATCAAGAGGTATCCATAGCTCAGCAGTGCTGGTCAAGCTAGTCCCTCCCTCCTGACCCCCTCTACCATTGTCTGAGCTTCAGTCTCCTGAAAAGCAATATGATACGTTTTAAGTTTCTTCTCAGAAAATAAGTCCTCCTGGCTTCCTCAAGGGTCCTGGCTTGTTCCTTCTCTCAGTATGAGATTCTTGGCATCAATGGTATCAGTGTCCTAATACCAAAGGGAGGACCAAAAGTATATCTTTACATTGTTTCATGCCTGCCAGGATGGCTATAGAAGTAGATGCTTTGTGACTTGGAATCACTGCTTTGAGCCCTTACACTCCCTTCTTCCTCTACTGCTACGCCCACAGCTGTGACACCTGTGTAGCTGTAGCAAAGCTTGAAAGCTTGCCGCTGTACTAGAGTCTGGCAGCAAAAGGGCTGAGGTTGAAGCTTCCTGGAGCGAGACCTCAGGCAGTTTCCCCAAGTCCAACGGTCGTCATGCAGCCTGAGGATCTCAGGGCAACAGTCCTTGTTTGCACTAATCATGCTTTTTCTCTGTATGTCTTTTCTGTGTTGTGGGGAGTGAATCATGAAGGAAAAGAAACAACTTTGGAATGATTTGCCTTTCATGGAAAGGCTAGCCAGGACTAGAAAGCCTTGGTGCCTTCATAGTAAGGAAGAAAGTCAACAGATCATAGAAAATATGAAGCCAGCCCTAAGGTATTGGTATAGAAGGGTATATGACAATTAAAAAGATAGATGAGCGTATAATAGTTAGAAAAAAATAAATGAAATTATACAAAAAGTATATAGAGGGTGACTTAAACCTTGGCTGGTAAACGTCTGGTTTTCACAGATGTGGTCTTTGGCGCGAGACAGATTTCACAAAATTCTGAGATCATGCCCTTAAGCAACAACCACAAAGAACACCAAGCTGCGAAAGTGATACACAGAAATAGATACTAAAGTACTTTGCTATTGTCTACACAGAAATAGATACTGATATGCTTTGCTATTGTTTTTTGCTGATTCTGTGAAATTGAAAAAGTTTGCTGATTCTGAGTGATTGTAAAAATTATCAGTCTGATGTAATCCCCCTGCCAAGTTCCTTGATTGTAAAAGAATATAAGCACTAGTCTTACAGAAGTAAATCTACAGCAGCACAACAATCTATTGTGTGTCTGTCTGTCATTTCCTCGCCGATTCCTGACTTCTCCTCGAGCCTTCTCCCTGGTTCTCCCGCAGTGGTGGTCTCCCTCTGGGTGGTCTGCGGCAGGTGGCGCCCGAACAGGGACCTGAAGGACAGGTAATCTTTCCCCTCTTTTCTCTTTTTTCCTCTAAAGTCAGGTACGGTTCTTACCAGGGAGCTGCAGTCCCGCCGGTAAAGGATCACCGGTTAAGAGTAAGTAATCAAGAAACCATGGGACACTCATTGACTAAGAATGAAAAAATGTTGGTTACTATGATACAACACATGTTAGCCAAATCAGGGTTCCGGACATCAGTTTCAGATGTGGAACAGTTTATTGAATTTCTAAGAAAGACTAGCCCTTGGTTCGTTGAGGAAGGCTCCTTGACCTCAGAGGAATGGAAGAGAGTGGAAAAAGAAATGCGTAAATATGTGCAGACCAATGGTAAAAAGACTCTGCCCCCTCAGGCATTTCAATTGTGGTTTCATTTGAGGGATCTCTTGTCAGAGACAACCCCGTTTCAGGGACTCTACAGGGAAACCGCTTCTGAACAGGGGGAACCCCCTATTTATACAAAAGTAGGCCAGGAGGAAAGAGACGAGGGAGAGTATATGCCGCTCACTGCCTCTGCTCCTCCTCTGCAGTATAGTACTTTGGAAGACAATAATGATGATTGGGGTCTTGATGATCAACAAGCAGAGCAGGAATGGAAAGACGATCATCGGGATCACTTTGATAATCCCCGATCTCCTAAGGTGCTTGGCGCTGCGGCCAGTCAGCGGCCTGTGCCAAAACCCAGGAAACATCCTCCTTTGCCGCCTGTTGGCTTCCAAGGGGCCATGGCAGAGGCACGCAGGATGGGGGACGCCTCCTTTGGGGTGTTTCCTGTTACAGAATCATGGGAGGATGAGGGTCCTGTATGGGAGCCCCTCTCATTAAAGGTGTTAAAAGAATTACAAAATGCAGTAAAAAATGTTGGGGCTTCTGCTCCCTACACACTGCAAGTAGTGGATGTGGTTGCCAGCTCTTGGTTAACACCCTATGACTGGATGCAAACCACAAAAGCCACTCTCAGCCCTGGGGATTATATCCTCTAGAGGACTAAGTATAAAGACAAGAATAAAGACACTGTGGTACAATCCCTCAGGAAACGTGGCCCTAAGCCCACTATGTCAATGCTTATGGGGACAGAGGATTACACCACCCCACAATCTCAGACCAAGATACCTAAAGATATCTTGCAGTTGATAACAGCCAACGCCGTACAATCATGGCGTAAGATTCCTCCTCGGGAAACCAAAGGAGGAGCATTGGCTAACATTAGGCAAGGTACTGAGGAACCTTACCCAGAGTATATAGCTAGACTTGAGAAAGCTATTTCTAGAATGCTCCCTCCCTCTGAGGGAACGGACATTCTTTTGAAGCAGTTAGCCTGGGAAAATGCCAATGCTCTCTGTCAAGATCTGATTAGGCCAATCAGAAAAACAGGAACCCTACAAGATTATATAAAAGCATGCCAAGATGCCTCACCGGTTGTAGTGCAAGGAATGGCCTACGCCGCAGCAATGAAAGGACAGAAATTCAGCGCCTATGTAAAACAGACATATGGGAATGGCAAGAAGGCCACCCAATCTCCTACTTGTTTTCAATGTGGGAAAGAAGGACATATGCAAAAAGACTGCAGGCAGGGAGACAGAGCAGGACCCAGAAAGGGGGTTCCTGGCCTATGCCCTCGCTGCAAAAAAGGTAGACATTGGAGAAATGAGTGCAAATCAAAGTTTCATAAGGATGGAACTCCCCTAGGTAGGGGAAATTCCAATGATGATCTAAAAAAGACAAAAAACTAGGTCAGGGGTGTTCTCCTAACCCCACACCCAAGGGAGAGGAGGCCAGGCAAAGGACACCTCCCTCAGTGTTAAACCCTGATACTCCAGAATTTACTATTCATGATTTGCCTAGAGCAACTCCAGAGAGTGCCGGCTTGGATCTGGCTAGCACTAAGGATATGATATTATCCAAATGGGATGGAGTGACATTGGTCCCCACTAATATAAAGGGCACTCTGTTGCCACAAACTGTGGGAATAGTCATTGGACGAAGCTCCAATTATCAAAAAAATTTTAAAGTCCTACCGGAAGTTATTGATACAGATACAAAAAATACAATCAAGGTTATGGTGAAACCATTAACAAAAACTATACAAATTCATAAAGGACAGAGGCTAGCTCAATTGATTCTTTTGCCTTTTGTTAAGTTGCCCAATCCTGTTATTAAGGCTGCTCGAGGACAAGGACAATTTGGATCCACTAAAGGTGCATTCATGATACAGGATCTCGGAGAGAGACCCTTTAAGTATATCATGATCAATGGACAAAAGTTTCAGGGTCTGATGGATACAGGTGCGGACAGGACCTGTATAGCTGCCTCAGATTGGCCCAGTAGCTGGCCCGTCCATAAGACAGGTTCTTCTTTGTTAGGGCTTGGCTCTGCTTCAGGAGTTATGCAGAGCACTACATTATTAAAATAAAAGAGTAAAGACAGAAAAAAACTGATTCAACCTTTTGTGCTTCCTTCTCTTCCCTTTACACTATGGGGAAGAGATATGTTAGATTCCATGGATATAAAGTTAGTAACCTCAGACCAAATTAGTCATCAAAATTTTTCATAGGGGCCACTGCAAAACATCTTTATACAGATAAAATAGAGTGGCTTACTCAGGAGCCCGTATGGGTAAGTCAGTGGCCCCTAACAACAAAAAAAATACAGGCTCTAAAACAACTGGTACAAAAACAATTACAAAAAGGACACATAATAAAATCCAATAGTCCATAGAACACTCCTGTCTTTATAATTAAAAAAAAATCAAAAAAATGGAAACTGTTACAAGATCTTAGAACAATTAATACAGTCATAAAAGACATGGGACCTTTACAGCCTGGTCTGCCCTCACCTGTGGCTGTGCCACAAGGATGGCATATAATTGTCATAGATTTACAGGATTGCTTCTTTACCATTAAACTTAACCCCTCAGACAGTAAATATTTTGCCTTTAGTATTCCCTCAGAGAATTTTAAACAGCCTTTTAGGAGGTATCAATGGGTAACTTTACCACAAGGAATGAAAAATTCACCCACATTGTGTCAGAAATTTGTAGATTTGGCTTTACAAAAAATAAGACAGGAACATCGTGATTTGTATCTTATTCATTATATGGATGACATACTTTTGGCTCATAAAGATAAAGCCCAGCTAAAAAAAATATTAAAAAAAACTATTAAAACATTAACTCTACATGGTCTAGTAATTGCCCCTGATAAGGTACAAAGAGATAGGCCGTTAAATTATTTGGGTCAAATTATTAAAAAAGGTTATATTACTTCTCAAAAGGTTTCCATTAAAAGGAATAAATTAAAGACTTTAAATGATTTCCAAAAACTTCTAGGTGACATTAATTGGCTTAGACCTTATTTAAAAATTACCACTGGTATGCTAAGTCCATTGTATACAATTCTTCATGGTGATACAGATCCAAGATCAAAACAAAAATTGACCAAAAAAGCTATTAAAGCTTTACAATTAGTAAAAAAAAGCCTTAACTAAAGCTAGAATACAACAGATAAATTATAAAAAACCTTAGTCTTTGTTAATTTTTACAACTTCCTATACACCTACTGCCTGTCTTTGGCAGGACGGGGTGTTGAAATGGCTACATTTACCACACACTCAAACAAAAATGTTAGCTGATTATCCATATTTGTGTTCCCTGTTAATTTACAAAGGCCACAATCAGTCCAGAAAATTATTTGACAGAGAGCCTCATATTATTATCATTCCATATAATAAGACACAATTAAAAAATTTATATCAATTCAATAAAGATTAAATATTGACATTACAAAATTACACAGGCCAAATATTGTATCATTACCCTAAACATCCTATAATAGAGTTTACAAGACATGTAAAACTGATATTTCCTGTCTGGTTCTCTCACAGCCCCCTAAATCATGCTGTAAATATCTTTACAGACGGTTCTTCCACAGGAAGAGCTGCGGTTTTCACCCAGACACATGGGCTTTGGATAAAAAAAAGAAAAAAAACTTCTACACAACAAACAAAAATAAGAGCTGTTATTTTAACTTTTAAGAAGTTTCCTCAAGAGCTTAACCTTTTTACAGATTCTAAATATGTAACTAATTTGTTTCCAACATTAAAAACTGCTCTTTTATCAGGAAAGTCCCCTATTTTACCATTTTTACAAAAATTACAAAATTTGGTACACCATAGATCACAAAAATTTTATGTGGGACACATAAGGGGACATAACAAACTACCTGGCCCACTGGCTCAGAAAAATGCTATGACAGATCTACTAACACAAAATTCTTTAGGAGCATTTGCTATACAAAAAGCTCAACAAAATCATACAATACATCATCAAAATACATCTGCTTTAAAAAAAATGTTCTCTATAACAAGAGAACAGACAAGACAAATAGTGAGGGAATGTACACATTGCCCTCCTATTCATCATCCACCAAAAATGGGTATAAACCCTAGAGGTTTAAAACCAAATGTCATTTAACAAATGGATGTGACTCATGTCTCCTCCTTTGGTAGGATGAGATATGTCCATGTTACAGTAGACACTTATTCCCACTTCACTTTTGCCTCAGCCAGGACTAGAGAAACAGTCAAAGATGTGGTTCAACATCTCATACAATGTTTTCAGATTATGGGCCTTCCATCACAAATAAAGACAGATAATGGACCAACATATACTTCAAAAACATTTAAACAATTTTACAGCCAGTGGGGAATTGCCCACACTACAAAAATACCCTATAATCCACAGAGACAAACTATCATAAAAAAAACTCATCAAAATCTAAAGCTACAAATAAAGAGGCTACAAGCCTCAAATGGGTACTTTACTCCTCATCATGTTTTATCTCATGCCCTATTTGTGCTCAATCATCTTAATACTAATGACAAAAGACTCACTACAGCCCTAATCCATTGGGATCGTGAGTTCCACAGTACACCTCTACCATTGGTGTATTAAAAAAATTTATTGTCTAACACATGGAAGGAACCAGATGTTCTCATAACCGCGGGACGAGGGTATGCTTGTGTCTTTCCACAGGATGCCGATTCCCCTATCTAGATCCCAGATCGCCTTATCCAACCTACAAAAAAAAAAAAAAGGCGCAAGCGCCTCCAAAAAAAACAACAAAAAAAACTACTAACAAAAATAAAAAAAATACAACTCGGCGGCGACAATAAAATAAAAGTGACTTGGTCACAAATTCAGCTTCTGACTCAAAACACAAAAAAACTGCTGATTAAACAAAAAAAGCCCCTCACCGCTTCATTTTATTTCACTGCCTTTTTGTCTTTGCTCTTTGCTCCGCTACCAGTAGCTCAGGGAGTTTCCTTTTGGGCGTATGTTCCTAATCCCCCAATCATTCAGCCAATGGGATGGTTAGATCGAAAACCCATCAAAATGTTAACAAATAATTCAGTCAGGTTGGGTGGAGCTCAAGATTCTAACGCTCAAAACAGCTCCTCCTCTCTTATAAATTTTAAAGACAGAACAGATTCACTACCAATCTGCCTAACGCTACAAGAAAAAGTGCCTTACGGCTGCTTTCCTACATCTTATAAAACCTTCCTGACTGACGGTCCAAACAAAACAAATGCTGGTAGACGATAGATTTAAGAACTACAGATACAAACTTTAGGAGACAAACTATATAAAGATAATTTTACTCAAGTTAATACTATTCCTATAACTCCTTACATTCAAAAATATAAAGACAAGGATCAATTTTGGGATTCTTCCTTGTCCAAGTTTCCAGCTTGGTTGACTTGTGGCTTTCCTAATGCTGCTGCGTGGTATGAACCACGGGGGTCGTTGGACATGCTTAAAGTTTGGGACTACTCTAATTCTAATGATAACGGAGAGACCTATAAAGATTACTTAAATACTCATAAAAAAAAATTTCATAAATATGTCTTTGAGAGACATAAAGAGCCCCTCAAGAGATGGTTTTCTCCAGGCCTCGTGGAGCCCACCTGGTTTACAAAACAAGACAACATCACTAAAAAACATTCTGATTTGTTTAGGCTTGTTACAGCTGCCAATATGATACTAAAAAAAAAACCTAACCATACTCAACCAGAGGCCATTGGTCTTCGAGCCTGTGTATCCTACCCTAATGCTTTACTCTTGACACAATCTTCCTTTGTTAATATTTCACAAAATGGTAATTCATTTCGGATAATTTGTAGTTCTTATAAATTAACAAATTATATCACTTCCTCAAAACAAAAAAAGTTAAAAACCATGATTATGGTTCGGCGACCTCCTTTTGTCATGTTGCCTATAAAACTAGGCCCTGAGCCTTGGTATGACAATTCAGCCTTACAAATATTAAATACTTTAAGAGATTTGATTCGGCCACAACGGTTTGTTACTACATTATTTTTGGGCATTACTACATTGATTTCTATAATTACTACTTTTTCTATTACAACCACAGCTCTAGTTCAAAAAATTCATACTACTCATTATGTAAATACTCTTAGTAAAAATATTACTATGGCTCTACTAAAACAAAAAGCTATAGATAAAAAATTAGAGTCAAAAATTAATGTTTTAAAAAAAGTGGTTTTGGCCTTAAGACAAGATATTTCTAACCTCAAAACCACAATGTTTGCTCACTGCCATGGTAATTTCAAGTCCATCTGTGTTACTCCATTGCCTTATAATACTTCTCAGCCTTGGGACAAGGTCAAGGCCCACCTACAAGGTGTCTGACAAAATACAGACATTACACTTCAAAAAAAACATCTCAACTATGAGTCAGGCTCATTTACAGATAAGAGGTTTACAAGACCTAACTTCAAAAATAAAAAAAAAAAAATCAAAGATTTAAATCCAATGGATTAACTACAATATTTTATAGTCATTGGAATGCTTGTTTTACTGGTGGTGTTGGTCATCTTTCTTTTCCCCTGTCTCATTAAATGTCTCTATACTTCTGTACAAACAGTACAACAAAACATGTTCGAGCTTCATTTTAAAAACAAAAAAGAAAAAACTGCTACACCCACAGCTGTGACACCTGTGTAGCTATAACAAAGCTTAAAAGCTTGCCACTATACTAAAGTCTAACAACAAAAGGGCTAAGGTTAAAGCTTCCTGGAGCGAGACCTCAAACAGTTTCCCCAAGTCCAACGGTCGTCATACGGCCTGAGGATCTCAGGACAACAGTCCTTGTTTACACTAATCATGCTTTTTCTCTGTATGTCTTTTCTGTGTTATGAAAAATAAATCATAAAAAAAAAACAACTTTAAAATGATTTGCCTTTCATGGAAAGGCTAGCCAAGACTAAAAAGCCTTGGTGCCTTCATAATAAAAAAAAAAGTCAACAGATCATAAAAAATATAAAGCCAGCCCTAAGGTATTAATATAAAAAGATATATAACAATTAAAAAGATAAATAAACGTATAATAGTTAAAAAAATAAATAAAATTATACAAAAAGTATATAGAGGGTAACTTAAACCTTGGCTGATAAACGTCTGGTTTTCACAGATGTGGTCTTTAACACGAAACAGATTTCACAAAATTCTGAGATCATGCCCTTAAACAACAACCACAATAAACACCAAACTACAAAAGTGATACACAAAAATAGATACTAAAATACTTTGCTATTGTCTACACAAAAATAGATACTGATATACTTTACTATTGTTTTTTACTGATTCTGTAAAATTAAAAAAGTTTACTAATTCTAAATGATTATAAAAATTATCAGTCTAATGTAATCCCCCTGCCAAGTTCCTTGATTGTAAAAAAATATAAACACTAGTCTTACAAAAGTAAATCTACAATAACACAACAATCTATTGTATGTCTGTCTGTCATTTCCTCGCCGATTCCTGACTTCTCCTCGAGCCTTCTCCCTGGTTCTCCCACAATGGTGGTCTCCCTCTGGGTGGTCTGCGACACTCTACAGCTTCCAGGTATGGCAGAGTAGAATACACAGAATGAAATGACAGAATTTACCGCTCATCATTAATTCTTCTGCATCTAAACTAAGATCTACAAGGGGGACTGAGCTCTAAGGATGGGACTTTGCCCTCAGTGGGAGGCTTGGCCAAGTGCTTTATGTCTAACCGCCCTGCTTAAAAAATATATGAGAGCTAAAATGGGAAAAAAAGATTCTAGAAACACCCCAAGACTTTCTAATGGTGGAGACATATGGCTGTTAAAGCTATCTGCAACTAGGGTTGGTGCCTGAGATGTCAAGAATAATGAAGGGAGGGGGTTTCCTATGGAGCTTACATTTCACTAGATAGATAGAAGCCCCCCCAAGTGTATTAAAAAGCAAAGGCTTTATAGGTAACCCTACTTGCAAGAGTAAAAATATTCTAAATAAAACAACTTGTTTTCTTCCTTTTGGCTATCAGACCATCCTGATGGTCCTCTATAAACTGGAATTTCCTCTGGAGTATCATGGCAGGAAGAAATGGCTGAGTCCCTCATCCCTGCGGGGAATGTTTCCCTGTGACACATACTTCTCTCACCTATTTTCCCAAGGCCAAGCTTTGGGCATGTGGTTAACAGGGAAGAAAGGCAAATGTTCTATATATCTTGGATGCAATGGAGGGTGATGCTTTTCATAAGATAAAAAACACTATGGGAACAGACAAGTGGGAAGTCAAATTTCATTCGGAGATTTTAAAGCCTGAGATGCCTGTTAGATATTTAAGTAGAAAAGTCAGGTAGTCAACTGGATATATAAGTCTAGAGTCTGTGGGAAAGAACTAATAGAGAAATGGTGAGGATAGGAAGCCCTAGAATTGAGCACATTTTGGACCAACATCACCATTCTACACCTGTTACACATGCATTGCTGGAATCCAAGAATTTCCTTTGTTGCCGCTCACTTCCCATTGGCCAGCCACACCATCCTGAGTACAGTTTTGATGAGCAGGTGGATATAAAGTGCTTCAAAGAGTGAATTCAAAGAAGCAGTGACTGTGAGGAAATGGAGGCATATGGATTAAATGATACAGAAAATTATTGTGACAAATTTGAAAATGTAGCAAAGCTGTGGGAGGTTACAAATTAAGGAAGATTTATTTCTTTTTAACATGAGATGAACTATAAAATAATAATAACAACAGGAAATTGTGGGGTTGTTATAGCAAAGCTGGTGCTTTCAGGACAGAGGTGGCAGGAGGTTGGTGTAAATGGAGGCTTTTTTCTGTCCCACCCTATCCCATGGCTGCTTCTAAAATAATCACTCAGAGGCTTGATATTAACTACAAACTGCTTGGCTGAACAGCTCAGGCTTATTACTATCTCTTACTATTTAAATTAACCCATTTCTACTGATCTATATATTGCCATGTGGCCATGGCATTACCAGTCTGCTGGCATCTTGCTCCTTGGGCGGCTGGCTGGTTTCTCCCAGACTCCACCCTTCTTCTCCTTTATCTCTGTTTGAATTCCCTGCCTGGCTCTATCCTGCCTTACCATAGCTTTATTTATTAACCAATGAGAGCAACATATATTCATAGTATACAGAAAGACATCCCACATCAGATTGGCTTAGGCTAGAAACTGCATAAGGAAAGACAGACTTGCCCCTGGTGCCTAAGAACAGGCCATCATCTTCAACATCTTTAACTGAGAATTAACCTAGAGTTTAGTAGCTTTGATCCTTGGATCAGAAGGTGGATCAAGTTTTGGAGGTACTATGTGCTATTGTGGTGTAGAGCCTGAGAATCTGACGTGGCAGACGCATACCCAGTCCTCATAGCGTCAATCCCCCACTAGGTTAGTGCTCACGAGACTCTGAAAGTACAAACACCAGTTCTCTGTCTGCTGTGGTTCCTTTCCAATACACTTGAGGGACGGCTTTCAGCTCAAAGCTATCCTAGGAGGTACAATCTAGGGGGGTCTCTAAGGAGGGCAAGGGCGAGAAAATCTGTGCAGCCCATTATTGTAGTTAAGCGCTGCCTTCTGAGGCCCCCGAGATAATGAAAGGGAAAACCCCCTCTGTGAAGGCGGCTCAGGCAAACATCAGACACTTTTCCAATACAGACTCAGCAACATCAGGAAGAAAAGTGGGCGAAATACTAATCATCAACTATTAATGAAGAAAAAGAAAACAAGTATGACTGTGATGTCCAGGAGCTCTGGGCTGCAGGAAGTAGACCAAACTCTCAAATCTGTAGGATGCAAGGAGCTGAGATACACATTAGGAAGGCACAGAGAACCTATTTAAGAAAATTAGAGAAGAAAATTTCCTAAATCTTAGACAATGAAATAAATATTCAAACAAAGGGCCATTTAGAACACCAAACAGACATGACCAGAATACTTATCCACAACATAGTATTGTCAACATGTCAAAATTACAAAGTAAAAGAAGAATATTGAAAGTGGTAAGAGAAAAACACCAATTCATTTACAAAGGCAGAAACATTTAAACAATAGCAGCAACCCTCAAAGCCAGGAAATCCTAGAATGGTGCTATTTCAAGCCCTGAAAGTAAATTACTGACAATTAGGAGTTTTGCCTTACAAAGACATTTTTAAATAGACAGGAAAAAAAAAGAAAGAAAAAAATCAAGGATTCCAAAACAAGCCCACCCCAAGGCAGTGTATCACCACCAACCTCATCTGTGCAGACAGTGCTTAGAGGAACGCTACAAAAGGGAGAGAAAGGAAGACAGGCTCAAATTCAAGAGCACAGGAAACGCATGTTATGGGAGAAATGCCTAAACAAAGAAGAGCTGAGAAAGAGGTCATCATGTCCAGCACAATTAACCAGAGAACCCCTGATACAATGATTGGAGAGAAAAAAAATCAAACAATAAACAGCTAACAAAATTATTGGACTCAGTAAGTAACCTTAAATACAAGTGGATTCAATTTACCAATGAAGAGAAAAGACTGGCTGCCTGAGTTAAAAAAAAAAAAAAAGAAAAAAGAAAAAAAACAACAGATCCAACTTTCTGTTATCTCTAAGAAGCATTCCTTACTAATAAAGACAACCACAGACTAATAACCAATGATGGGAAACAGTCAAACAAATGGAAACATGTGAATCTGACATAGCTACTATTCTATCAGATGAAGTGGATTCAAATCAAGGATAGAAAGGATAAAGAAAACCACTTCATACTAAATAATGGAACAATTACTGAGAAAATATGGCAATGTAAAAATACATGCATTAAATATCGGTGTCCCCAATTTCATAAAACAAAGTCCAAGGGGCATAAAAGGTCAGGTGGATCCCGATACAATAATACTAGATAATTTCAATACTCCACTCTCATTTCAAGAGAAGTGATCCAAATTAAAAGTGAAAAGAAAAAGAGAAAAGGTAGACTATACTGTAAAGTAAATGGACTTAACAGATGTATACGGAACATTTCATCCAACAAAAACGGAATGAACACCCTTCTTAGGGGCCTACCAACCTTCTCTAATACAGACCACATTTTAGACCACAAATCCAATCCAGGCAAATATAAAATTACCAAAATATTATCTTGTATCTTACCAGACCACAGTGCAAAAAAGAAAAACCTATAATTAAGTAGCAAGGACCACACATGACACAGATACATAGAAACAGAACAGTACATTTTTGAATGACCTGCAGAGCTGTTGAAGAAATTGAAAGAACCTTAGAACCAAATGAAAATAAAAATACATTATTATGGTGATATTTTATTTGTATTCAAATGTTATTTGTATGTTAATAAAGTTGCCTGGGGGTCAGAGCTATTAGCAAGCCATAGGAAAGCAGGGCAGTGGTGGCGTCTGTTTGTAATCCCAGCACTTGGTAGGTAGAGCTAGGTAAGTCTCTGTGTGTTCATGGAATAGCCAGTATTGGATACACATGCCTTTAATCTCAATAACAACCATAGAAAACCTGGAGGTCTATACAGACAGGCCGTGATGAGGCGGTCATGTGGTTGGGTTTACAACCAATGAGAAGGCAGAACAGAAACACTATAAAAAGACAGACACAAAGGAAGTGGTTCTGGTTCGGAGACGTAGGACCATCGCAGGAGGAAGGGTAAGGTTTTAGCTCCTAGCTCTGACCTCTTGACTTTCTTCTTTGCATTGGTTCTGTGTTTCTTATTTAATAAGATGGTTGGTTACATCTACACATTATATCAAAACTAAAGCAGTTTTATGAGGAGAAAAATATAGTTTTGAGTACTTTCTAAAACAAGAACAAGGGGCTGGAGAGGTGGTTCAGAGGTTAAGAGCACTGGCTGCTCCTCCAAGGGTCCTGAGTTCAATTCCCAGCCACCACATGGAGGCTCACAACCATCTATAATTTGGTCTGGTGCCCTCTTCTGGTATGTAGGCAGAACACTGTGTACATAATAAATAAATCTTTAGAAAAAAACCAGAATAATCTAGAGTAAATAACTTAAGGATGTACCTCAAGTTCCTAAAAACAAGAACAGTCTAAACTCTAAAATAGTAGATGGCAATAAATAATAAAGGCAGAAGATAAGGAAACAGAGATGAAAAGAATACTATATAGAACCAATAAAAAAAAGATTGACAAATTCCTGCCCAATTTGTCAAAAGAGAGAAAAGACCCAAACTGAAAATTTAGAGAAAAAAATTATATAAAATACAAAAAGTCATTAAAGGGTACATTGACAATTTATACACTTCCCCAAACTAAGGAATATAGAAGAAACGGATAAATCTGTAGAAAAATTATCTACCAAAATACAAACAAGAAGTTATAAAGAACTTAAACAGAACCATAATAATAACTGTGGATCAATTTCTCTGATGAATATTGATCCAAGTAGTCTCAATAAAATTCCTACAAGCTGAAATAAAGAACATATTAAGAAAATCAAGTTGGTTTCACACCAGGGAGGATTAAATAAACAAGTGTAATTCAGAACATAGGTAGGCTTAGAAATAGAAACCACATAATTATATTAATCAATGAAAAAAAAAGGTCTTAGATAAAGTCCATCATCCCTTCACGATAAAAACCTCAAAGTAACTAGGAACAGAAGATAAGATAATCTCAAGATAATAAAGGCAGTATACAACAAGTATCAGTGTTATACTAATTGGGGGAAACTTGGATCATTTCCTCTGAAAGCTACAAATAAAAAAGAATGCACATACCTTCCATTGTTATAAAATACAAAGTCTTAGCTAGAGCATTAAGACAAGAAAATTAGAGAAAGAGGATACAAACAGAAAGGAGAGAAGGTGGATTACTGCTATCTGCAGACAGCACAACCTTATACTTAATAGACCCTAACAATTCACCAGCAAACTATAAGCTCTGTCAACACTTTCAGCAGAGTAGCAAGATATAAAAATTGAAACACAAAAATAGTACCCTTTGTATATATCAATAGTAAACTCACTGGGAATAAAGTTAGGGAGAAATCCCATTCATAATAGCTTTTTTAAAAACAGTTGGGAATAGGCCTAATCATGAAAGTAAAAGACCTACAATGAAAATTTATGAAACTAAAGAAAGAAATTGAGAAAGACACTAGAAAATGGAACGACCTCCTGTTCTTTTGGGTAGGCAGAATATTATATACATATTACTCAAAGCAATGTACATATTCAAAGCAATTTCTGACAAAATGACAATGACATTCTTGAATAAGAATAAGAAAAGACAATCTTAAATCTCATATGGAAGCACAATACTCCTAATAACTAATGTAATTCTTAGCAGAAAGAATAATGCAGGGTATGTCACAGTATCCAATCTCAAACTGTATGACATAGTTATGGAACAGAAACAGCAGAGCACTGTCATGAAACCAGGTGTGTAGCCCATTAGTGGGCTAGAATAGATGATCTAGGAATAGAGCCTTAGAGTCACAGTCATATCATTTTGGAAAAGCTGTCCGAAATATAAACTGGAGGCCAAACAGCCTCCTTTACAAATGGTTCTGAGGAAATGATTAACATGTAAAAGGACACAACTAGATCTCTATTTCTCACCCTCCACAGAATCAATTCAAAATGAATCAAAGATATTAATGTGAGACAATAAACTTTACACTGTTCCAAGAAAATCTAAGAAAACACCTGAAGATACAGGAATAGGCAAGCAGTTTTGGAAAAGGACTCTAATACATCGGAAATAGTTCTAAAAATTGACAAATGAGAGATTACATGAAATTAAAACATCTTTGGCACTATAAAAGAAACATTAGAATAAAGCGTCAGTCTACTGAATGGGGGAAAAAATCTGCCTATTACTCATAAAACAAGTCATTGATTTCTAGGATATATATAAATATATATCTACAAAAATGGAACAGATAAAAACAAAGCACCTAAACCAGTTAATGGTCCAATGAACTGAACAGACTATTCTTAAATGAAGAAATACAAATGGGCAATAAATACTTGGAAAAGTGTTCCAAGTCATCAAGGAGACACAAGACTATTTTGAAATTCCATTTCAACCCAGTCAGATGGCCATGATCATGAAAACAAATGACATCAAATGCAGGAGAGGAGGGTGTGTGAGGAGAACCCTTATCATTGCTAGTGGGAACCTGTACAGCCACTATGGAAATAAGTATGGAGGCGCCTCAAAAAATTAAACATTGAATGACCATTTCAATCTCCTATGTGATTCTTACGTATATATTTGAAGGATGCCAAGTTAACATAGACGGAAATACCTTACCTACACATCCACATTTATTGCTGTACTATTTATAATTGCCTGAAATAGAACCAGCCTAGATGCTCATCAACAAGAAATGGATAAAGGAAGCATGATACATATTCACAGTAGAATTTTATGATCCTGTAAGTAAAAATAATATCACAACATTTGTTAGGAAAAGAGGTGCAACTGAAATCTTTGTTAAGTGAACTAAGTTGAACTCAAGCCTAATACCACACTTTCTCTCATGTGCAGGACTTGTATAAATTCGTTTCTCATGACACCAATTTCCCTTCTGTACACTGAATGTGTGCTGCTCTCACTGGTTGATGGTAAAAGTTGACTTGGCCTATAGGCAGGCAGAATAATCCTGGGTGGGAAAGCAAATGGAGATACAGGGAGAAGGAAGGGAGGAGTCAGCAGACTCAAATCCAGTCACCCAAAGAACAAGGTATCAGAGAACAGGTAAGCCACAGGCTACGTGGCAATGCATAGATGAATAGAAATGAGTTAATCTAAGTATAAGAGCTAGTCAGTAGTTGGCCTGAGCTAATGGCTAAGCAGTTTTAATTAACATAAGCCTCTGTGTGTTTACTTGGGTCTGAGCAGCTGTAGACTGGGTGGGACACAGGAAAACTTCAGCTACAAATGGTGCCCACTGTGGAGCAAGTGTTTCCACCTAAAACCTGAGAAAGCTTTAAGAAAAAAAAAAGATTCTAAAACAGAGCTAAACACAGCTTCTTAGTTGTGTCTCTCAGGCAAGCCGTGAGCTACATTATGGCGGTTTTGCAGCAGTGTGTGGGCTTGACCTGCAGCATGATGTATTCCCGTGGTACACAGAGGCCTCTCCAAGCCACACATTATGCTAAGTGGTGGATTTAGCCTTTGCTAGTACAGGCAAGAAGGGGGGGGGGGCGGTTCTGGGCTACACGCTGCTCGATGGAAGCATAGACCCACTGCTTACCAGAGTTGGTGGTGAGCCTGGTTCCTAGAGCTGGCTGTAAACATAGTTCTGTCATGTTGGGAAGCTGAGGTGGGTGGAGCCAGCAGCCACAGCTGCCATTTCATTCCTAGTCATACTGCAGTTTAAAGCAATAGATACACAATAAAACAGATTCAGATGAAATAGTTTACAATCTGTGTAAAAATGCATGTAGGCTTGGAAGAGAGAGAAAAAGGAATATATGCAGTTATATAAAGGAATAGATAGTTTTAAAATAGAAAATCTTTAAAGAGACAGTAAAGGAAGTAAGTATAAAAAATAAGCCATATAAAGATGGATATCGCATAGAGAGTCTGGATTATGTTGTCTTTGGAAAGAGACATTTGA
Organism: Peromyscus maniculatus bairdii; assembly: GCF_049852395.1. Taxonomy (NCBI): domain Eukaryota; kingdom Metazoa; phylum Chordata; class Mammalia; order Rodentia; family Cricetidae; genus Peromyscus; species Peromyscus maniculatus. Next base: position 13,233,130 of record NC_134863.1, on the reverse strand, counting down.
TTGTAAAAATTGCTGAGTTAAATCAATATGTATATATTAGAGGTATCTCAATTTCAAAATGTATGTCTAAGGATATGTTGCTTTGGGAAAGAGATTCTGCTTTTGTTTCCACAGAAGATAAAAACCTGTGGGCTGCTTCCAGGCTAATATGGTTTGACCAGTCAAGACCCCCTGAAAGGTCTCTGATGTCATCATGGTCCAGATGATCCAACATCCAGAACTGTCTCAAGGCAACTGGCTCAGACAAAGCAGTCTCACCGACTACTCCAGTCAGGACTTGACCATTATCTTGAATTTTCTCAGGATCCCATATGACTACCTATCAGTGCCCCCTATCAACAGGAAGTAGCCTAGAACACTATGCCCACATTCCCAAATAATGGATTATGGATGTTTGTCTTTGTTTAGGTTGTTGGTCACAAATTGTTATTGGTCATAGTCATTATCTTTCTAAAAGAAGAAAGGGGGATATGGTGTGGAAATATAGGATATAGATATGATAGGATAAAATGGTGAATTGTTGAACCTACTTTTAAAGAGCAACTTGTTTAAAATGTTTTACATTGCTATGAATTTTAGTTTATTGATACAAATTTAAAGTTAATTTTGTTATACTGTATATTTATTTCTACTTATATTTAAAGTATTTTGTTTGTGCAACTCATTTGAAACTGTAGTGTATAGTTGAGAAATACAAATTAATAATTAGTCATCCATGATAATCAAACTTATAGTCATGTTAGTTAAGTTTTCTAGATATATATAGATATATTTCAATTAGTTAGTTAATCTTCAAACACTTCAAAGACCCACAGAATATGGGATTTTAATGTTTAATGGCATTTTAAATGTTTTAAAAAACTTAGACTTTCCTGGACAATGAGACATGTCTGCTCCTGGCAGCACTGATTTACTTCAAAGAAAGATGGGCATCAAAGACACTCCATATGGAATTTATTTTTTTCTTGGCAAAAATAGCCATTTGGGCAGAAACTGTTCTTGCCTGGACTGCTTGACAAAATGTTGTATCGACTGAACATACAGGACCCATAGGCAGGTGATCACTGAATTTTGCAACGTGAGATGGTCCTTCAAGTTCCTGCTTCACAGAGGAAACTGCCAGACATTCTAGAGCACACAGAGAAAAGCGACTGAGAGACTCTAGACCTATAGGCTGAAGATGGATGCCCCAACATTGCAGAAGAACTTTGGGTGACTGTCCAGGCAGCTGTCTTTGACATTCTAGATTTTTGGAAGTTGCTTACAATGTACTTCCTGTTTACTTAGGTAATATTATATCCTTCTGAAGTCTTTGATATAGTTGAAGACTAGATAGTTATAATTATGGTTTTCCTTGGTTATGATAAGAGATAAGGTAGATATGAAACTTTAGACTCACAAATATAAGATAGATATTTTCTTTAAATTCACAAAATACAAATAGACTAGATAGTTTAACTGTAATTCTCTTTTAAATTTATTTATTTTTATTTCACATGCATTCATGTTTTGCCTGCATGTATGTGTGTGTGAAGGTGTCAGATCCCCTGGAACTGGAGTTACAGGCAGTTATGAGTTGCCATGTGGGTGCTGGGAATTGAACCTGGTTCCTCTGGAAGAGTAGCCAGCACTCTTAACCACTGAGCCATCTCTCCAGTCCATAACTGTAATTCTTGTTTGTTATATGTAATTTTACTATGTTAAAGTTAAAACCACCAGAGCCTGCAACTAGTTGACAGGAGTTAGCCATAGAGAGTATGAGGGAGCCAGACAGACAGACAGGAAGTAGTAGGGAGATTTGGAGTATTGGCAGTCTTTTGGGTTTGGAACAGCTGGAGAGATACTCTTGCTGGGTCACTAGCCAAAGAGGAAGGTCAGTCAGTTGGTTGCTTTTAGGCTTCTCTGACCTAGCAGGTTTTCACCCCATCATCTGACTCCCAAGTCTTTATTGGTAAATAGAATGATAGAGACTTAGTTAAAACCTGTGGCAGAACCGATGTCAGAAGGACAGGAAGTCCCACCAAAGCCTGAGTAGAGGGGCACTGGCTGCAGAGCTGCAGACAGCAGCTAAAAATAGCCCTAGATTCAGGTGCAGCTGCCAAGCTGACAGACAGTAAAACAACAGGGGGTTCCTGGCTGTATCCTTAAAGATAACCTCTCCCCTGGCTTCCCATTCCCGGCTTCACTTCCCCCATCCTTTCCCCTTTCATTTCCTTGTGCCTCTGTACCCTTAGATAACGTTCCACCCCAGGTTGCATGATGTTTCTCTGCTTTCTCAGGTATTGATCCACTCACTGAGTTCACAACTAGTTGGGTCTCTGCAGAACCCTCCTGAGCCTTCCTCGGGAACATGGGAAGAAAATTAGGGGAACTCCTGCTTACATTTGTGCTCATAGGATAGCCTGGACCTCAGTCTCCATAGTGAAAATGCACTTCTACCCTGAACCTTGTCACTCGGAGCCTCCAGTTTTTTTTTTTTTGTTGTTTGTTTGTTTGTTTGTTTGTTTGTTTTTAAGACGAAACCAAACAACCAACAAAAATAACCCAGGGAACTGGGGGGATGGGTTTGTCTCCAATGGAACTTTCTGACCATGAAGGCCTGACCCCACAGGACTGAAGGAGGTCATGAAAGACACACAGGTGGATTCTTGTGCTTATTTCTCTCATTCTTTTGTGCTTCAACTGTGTTATTAGTGTGTCAGGTCCAAAAGAAACTGGGGACAAATGGCTGACTGTGGTACCTATTAACACACCAAAGAACATGCTGGCCTCTAGGCTCTCTCAGCATTGCGAATACCTGTTATAGAGTCCATGACTCCTCTCAGCTCTTCTCACCCCAACCCCTTACCCTAAACTTCTCCAGCTCATGGGCTTCCCTTTCCCCAGCTTCTCATCCCTATAGGACCCTGCCGATTTGGACATGAGCCTTCTTTTTGTTGTCTTGATTCTCTCTCCCTTTTTTTGTCTCCCTTTTATTTATTATTATGTATACAGTGTTCTACCTGCATGTACCCCTGCGTGCCAGAAGAGGACACCAGATCTCATTACAGATGGTTGTGAGCCACCATGTGTTTGCTGGGAATTGAACTCAGGACTTCTGGAAGAACAGCCAGTGCTCTTAACCACTGAGCCATCTCTCCGGCCCCTGTCTTGGTTTTCTTCTCTCTTGGTTCTTGGATCTCTCTCATGGCGCTCCCCCCACCCCCACCCCCACCCCACCCCCCCGCCCCCAGTTCAGTATACTGGTCATGTTTAGTCTACTATTTTCTCTCCCTTCTCTGGACTCTTCCAGATACCTCTGGCTGTACATATATACAATAAAAAACTTTTCCTTGCCAGGTGGTAGAGGCGCATGCCTTTAATCCCAGCACTCAGGAGGCAGAGCCAGGCGGATCTCTGTGAGTTCAAGGCCAGCCTGGTCTACAGAGTGAGATACAGGAAACCCTGTCCAAAAAAAAAAAAAAAAAAACTTTTCCTCAACCATACCTTGAAGATACCGTCTCCTTATTTTGTATACGTGAAGACCATCTTTCTTGACAGAGAATTTGCCTTGGTCTGGGCTTCAGAATAGGGAAGTAGTTATGCTAAATTCAGAGACGTGAAAGAGCCAAGCAGAGTCAGAACTCCCCCATGTCACTTCCAAGGAAGCAGCAAAAAGCCCAGCAAATTCTCAGGTTCCTCCTCTGGGGGAAGCAGTTGACCTCAGTACTTTCTTTTGAAACTTACTTACCTTGTCTTGAGCTTGCATCACCCTGGCTCTTCATCAGCTGGGATGATCTGGGGTTCTGTCCTCTTGTTTCCTATCACAACTGTTGCTTGGTCAGAATGGAAAAGAGTCCCAACTGTTTTAAGTCATCTCAGCCAAATCCTAGACATTAAGGAATAAATACCAGTTAGCCCTATTGGGTCCTGACCAATGTCAGGGTCGTGAGAAACACACACACACACACACACACACACACACACACACACACACACACACACACACACAACCACATGGTTACTATTTTAAGCCTTGAGTATTGAGAGGCTGGCTTATTACAAGCATAGATAGTTGGACATGGGAGTACTTTTACAAGTTCAACGAAAATACACAAGGATATACACACTAATAATCAAAACACTGACAGCAAAAAAAATGTACAAAAGGATGAAGTTCTTAATTCATTATTAAGCACAAAGAAAAGCCTAGTCAGGCCATGTTTTTCTTTCATGTTTGTGTTGCTGGGGATTGAACCTGGGCAAGCTGCTAACCAGCTGCCCTACAGCTATTATAAATACCAGACCCTGAGCCTAAGGACTTTTTAAATATGGAAATATTGGCAAATCTCTTTCCATCATTTCTCTTTCCAATCAGTCTGCCTCACTTAATTCACAATAGATAAATTTCAGAGCTTCAGAACTATTGCACAGCTCAGACTACAACTGCCTTAGTTTGTAATTCGGGAAATATCTCTATATTTGAACCTACTAGAGTTCTAATCATTCCATTCAATAGATCCTTGTACTGTGTATGGCATGCTATAGTTTTTCCTGGACTGAAAACTCTTTGTAGGCTGGAAAGTCTACACAACAGTCCTGATACATTGTTCCTTAGTCTACATTTATGGAGTAATATAATGAATGTATGGTTTTCAGTTTCCACCTAGTATGGTTGACCTGCTCAGAGTGTATTGGGGTAGGCTCTATTCTACACAAAATTCTACACATACATGTAGTGGTAGTGAATGATACTTTACATGCCCTTGTATGTTCTTCTTGGTCAGCTGCATGCCTCCTACCCTCACTTCCCTCTGTGTACTACTCTGCCTCTAGACCTTTTACACTTTATTTGATATACAAAATTCCGTTTTTATTTTCTTCTTTTTTTTTGTTTAGTGGTGATGGTGAAATTTTTTCTTTTTCTCTTTCATCTAGCCTTAAAATGTAATTAATTGGAAACCCTCCAAAATAAGTTAAATAAAGCAACAAAATTCTTTTAAAAATTTTTAAAACATCTCATTTTTTGGATTAATATTTCAGAAATATAAAATCTAAATATAGTTGGACCCTTATTTTGAAGTAAGCTTTTCACTTATTCAACAAAGATCAACTATTTGCTTTTCTTGGGTCCAGACTTGGGAAATAGGTAGAGGAGTAAGTAATAAGAGATGCAGAAGATACCCTTGACCACAGAAGACTTTATTGAAATTCGTAAGCTGCATTCTTCCATTGCTTTGTCAGAAATTCTGAGCATCATAGGAGTGTGTGTGTGTGTGTGTGTGTGTGTGTGTGTGTGTACAATCTTCCTATTGTTTCAGTGGTCCTTAGGATGCCCAAATCTGATTAGAAGCCAGAAAGCAGTTTTCCCATGGCCTTGTGATTCTGTGGGCTAACAGAAATAGTCACAGAGGAATTTTGCATGGCAAAATTTAATAGAAGTATGGTGGCCCTTTAACCATGAATTCTTCTGTTCTGTATGGATACTCCAAAAAGAAGATTCTATGTTAAGTAGATGTGAGGAGATAGCCCAGGGAGCCAGAAGAAACTGGCAAGCTGCGAGAGAGTAATTCAGGACTGATCCTTGGGAGGAAGGAAGAGAAGCATGGAAAGCAGTAGGCTCGGGCTTGGAGAGCTCTCAAGAAGAAGATTAATATAATCGACCTGTTGTGGAAAGTTGTGCAACCATTTGTACAGGAGGGTGGCTTCACAGTTGCTGTCACTGGCTGAGACTGTGGGACCTGTGGCCTCTAGTGCAAAGTTGGAGGTACATTTAAAACAGATGAGCTGGGGCTTTGAATCAACAACTCTCATGTATTTCCATGGCTACCACATGTCTCTCTATTTCCAAGCACCCTAAGCAGCCCCTCTCCCCTCCTCCTCAACTCTATGGTAACGGATCGTAAATACAAGTTGCAAATGAATTTGTCTTCCACGTTTGCAGTTGTTCATAGGAATTTGATGCAAAGAATCAAAACCACAGACAGTATGTATAGAAGGAGGGTAAAGACACATTTGACTTTTCCACGGATATGAACTGTCTCTATTTCCTCACACTGGCTCTTCAGTGTGAAGCCGTCAGAAGCATGGCCCCTCATCTTCATGCATTCAGCAGCTGCCTTCACTGCTACATACTCAGGTGAGGAGACTTAAGCTCCAACCCAAAGTCGGCAATATCACTTTAGCCACTGATTTCACCATCTCTACCAAGCTTCTCTCCAAATTGCTACCAAAGTTCTGTACTCACTGGGTCAGGAGATGACTGAGAAGCCAAATCATCACTAATTCTTAAAAGAATGAAGAGCGGCACCACAAAGCACCCAATCTCACCAGACACGGTGACAGGAGCGCATTATCTAGGTCATCTCCTTTGGTTTCACCTCAGCCCCCTAAAGTCAGTCTAGATGGCTTCCTTTTCCACAGTTCAGGCCACAGGAAGAAGGACTTGTCTACAACTGAGACCAGGCATTGTGACTCTAAGATCATTGCTCCTTCTAATTTCTCCCATGATTACTGACCCAGATACAGGGAAATGTATATGATTTAAGAATATGTATTAAGGACTAGAAAGGTGGTTCAGAAGTTAAGAGCACTTGCTGCTATTTCAGGGGATCCCAGGTTCAGATCCCAGCACCCATACCAGCCTCCTGTAACTCCAGTGCTAAGGGGTCCAACACCCTCTTCTGGCTTCCATGGGTACTGCATGCACATGCTGCATATACATAAACTCAGGCACAGGCGTGAAACAAAAGGAGATGCATACTTAAAAAAGAATATTGCGGAGTTGGGCTTAAAGCCAGATTGTTTCCTATCAGAAATTATAAATATGAGAAGAAAGAAGCTAGCTTTTTTTTTCCTCCTTTCAACCTAGTATATCTACATCTCAAGGGTAATATTCCCAGAGCAACTCAGAAGGGCCTCTAGTTCCCAGGAACTTATGGGGATCTGACTTCTCCACCTCCTCTCATTTTTGATGCTTTACTGAATCATAAAAGGAAAAGGAAATGGTGTTGCTCTCAAACATTTTCCTCCTTCACAGTCTGAGCTTTTGCTTTCACATGTAGCCTACACAGGGACCTATGTAAAGAGAATTCCAGGAGCCTCCAAATAAGATTAGCCCTCCGGCACCAGAACCTGTCTTTGCCTTAGTTGCCTCCTTGGCCTCCGGGTGGACAGCTCCAGTCAGCTCTGCCAGGCAAGATGACTGACTGTGAGTTCATGTTTATCCACTCTGGCTGAGGACTATCTTCAGTACGTCCTGCAGGTACCCGCTTTAGAATTGGCTCCAAGCAAAACATCCAGAGTGCTACAAAGAGTTGCTTTCTCAGTTCAAAAAAAAGTTGAAAAGAACCTGAAATTATCCTTGGATGATTTTGATGTGGGATCCATAGATTCCACCAGAACTATATTTAATCAAGTGATGGAAAAAGAATTTGAAGACGGCATCATTAACTGGGGAAGGACTGTGACTGTATTTGCCTTTGGGGATGTTCTCAAAAAAAAAAAAAAAAAAAAAAAAAAAAAAAAAAACCCAAGAGCAGATTGGCTTGGATGTGAATGCTTACAAGCAAGTTTCCAGTTTTGTGGCTGAATTCATAATGAGCAACACAGGAGAATGGATACGGCAGAATGGAGGCTGGGTATGTGTGATGACATTCCTTTTACATTTCTCTACTGCAAAGTTGGAATGGAGAGTTTCCTTACTAATTAAAACAAACAAGAAAATAACAACTAAAAGATTTCAGTCTGTTTCTAGATCTTATTTTAGATACTTTTAATTAAAAGTAAAGAAAGCAGAACTCTCCTGGGTCATTTCCAATGGACCCTACAACTCTACGGTCGGCAAACATTGGTCTGCCCAGCTTTTCTTCTCGCTTGGGAACTAGTCTTGAGGTCTGGGACTGGAAGCAGCAGCTTTTGACTGCATCTTCCGGATCAGCAGTGCAGACCCTCAAGTGTCGCCTTTTGCTAGGATTCTCATGACTATGGAGAATTGGGACAGAAAGAGCTGGGATTAGATCTTCTCATTTGTACTTTGCGGTGTTGTAACAGTAACCTGCCCAGTTTTGTGCATTCCTTACTTACACATTGACCTTTCCCATTTTCTAATATATAAATTGTGGGCTATTGAAGTTTCATGATACAAATAAATGATGTACTGCCTCACTGGAAGGAACCTTTTTAAAGGATATTCAAATATAAAAATTTGCTTTTTTTAAAAAAAAAAAAAAAAAAAAAACAGTATCTCAAAAATCCAGGACTATGCCAAGAATTTTTGGAGCTCAGGTTATCCAGAAGCCTTGCCCAGCTAGATTTAGATGCTTCACTTTGTGTCTCAATATGCTTAACACAGAGCTGAAAAACATTTCTGTCCCCATGTAGTCTCTCTCCCATCCCCAGCCTTTATCTCCCTCAAGCAATGTCCACTGTTACTATTGTATATACAAAGCATGTTTATTGAACACACCCAAAGAAAATACTTGTAGCATCTCCCATTCTCATTTGGAGGAGAGATTTCACCATTTTGCCCAGGCTGGCCTCCAACTTCCAGAGTATAGTGATGCTACTACCCTCAGCCTTCCACAGATCTGGGGCTCTGGATGTACACTACCATGCTTGGCTAGAAAGACGCCCCTTCAGCCCTTTGTCACCAGGGATCAAACCTAGAGCCTAACACAATCTGAACCCATGTTCTATCACAGCACTGTACCCTCAGCCTCATGGTAGTCTTTCTGAAAAATGCTTTACAAATTAGTATCTGGGCTAGACATGGCAGTGCACATCTGTAATTCCTGAACTCAGAAACAAAAGATAAGAGGACCAAAAGTTCAGAGTCATCTTCAACTACACAGCAAGTCAGTAGAAGGCCAGATCTGGTCATATGAAGGTCTGTTTGATCTGTCCACCCTAAATAATACATAGACTTATCCTGTAACTGTTTTTTCAACCCAGTACTTAAAATAGTATTTTAAAGAATACCTTAGGGACTGGGGAGTAGATCAATTATGGAGCTCCTGCGTTGCATGAACAAGGCCCCTAATTCAATCACTAGCACCACAAATAAACAAAATTAAAAGAGTTCTTAATATGTTCTGCTGAATGCACATGCTGTCCAAGAGCTGTTTATTTGGGCTATTTCCAGAGTTTTCTGTCATAAGCAATGTTTCTTTGAATATACCAATATGAATCCTCTCCTGTGTATAGGTGTTTTCTAGAGTGGATATTTGGTCCTAGAGTTATTTGCTCGTGGTTTATATCCATTTTGAAATTACTAGATTTTTCTGCTCCATAGTGGTTCTCCCAAATTATAATCCTGTCAGCAGCGTGTTAGAGTAGCCATCATTTCCTTGGCACAAGGAGGTCCTAGTAATCTATTACAATTTCTCCACTTTGTTAATACATATACTTAGTATCTTATGTTAATTAATTTTGCCCTAGGTTACTAGTATAGTTAAAGTTCTCTTAATGCTGAGCTCAAGTTCATGTTCATTGACTAATTCTTACTGAAAGATTTGCCTGCTTGTTTCTTTTGCCTGGTTTCCAATTGTTTATTAACAAAGGAATTCCTTGAACAACCTGAATGCAAATTATTTTTATACGTGGCAGATTTCTTTTAGTTTGTTGATTATCTTCTAAAGCTGTAGATGTCTTCAGCAATTACAAGTGTTTGGAATTTGATGCAATTGACTTGATTGAACACAGACTTTGTTCCACTTCTGCTTTGGTGAGTCTGTTTGCTAGGTCACACTGTAAAGCAGTCCTCCTTTTTGATTGCTTTCAACTACCTGTAGCTCTTCCTTCTAACATGCCTGGATTTGGCTCTAGGTGAAACATGCCAGATGTTTGGTTATGTTTCTCCTGGTTGGCTGTAGGAAGGACTCAGAAAAATCTCTGCTGCACTGTGTGCAAATAAACAGCTCTTGGACAGCATGTGCATTCAGCAGAACATATTAAGAACTCTTTTAATTTTTGTTTATTTATGGGGCTATGGACTGATTTTTAAAGGCCTTGTTCATGCAACACAGGAGCTCCACAATTGATCTACTTCCCCAGTCCCTAAAGTGTTCTTTAAAATACTATTTTAAGTACCCTGGGTTGAAAAACATAGTTACAGATAAGTGAAGGCAGGTGTCTTCTAGCACAGAAGCCACAAATGAGCCTGTAGAGAATAGTCTTACAAGCTCTATAGGTTTACTCTATGTTGCCATCGTCTAGCACAATATGTGTAAGACACAGAATATGTGTTGCTTAAATACATGTTAATATAATATATTGTGTGGATTCGTAGAATTAAAAATGAATGAAGGGTCTCTTAGAATTTCTAGAAATGCATTCGCCTGGGAATCATAGAGATATTAGCATGTACACAGTAGGAAAAACTTATCCTAATGGAGATATAATAGGACATCTCATGCAATACACACACCTTCCCCCTCCCCCCACACCTTCACCCTTCATAAAGTTTCTATGTGGGTTCTCAGATCTCTTCTTTTACACCTGGGAGCTTATGCTGTAGATATATCAGAAGTGCTCCTTAAGATCATTGTAAAGCCATCTCAATACCATTTTCCAGCCAACAGAAATCACTTATTCTGCTGATGGCAAATAGTTCTATAGTGAGCCAATACACACAGGCATCGCAATCTCTTTTTTGTTTGCTTGTTTTTTTCCCCACAGTGCCATTGACAAATCTGCTTCAATGAATGAGTTTACTTTTGTAGAATGATTCATTTTATAGAAAATGCCCGTGTGTTTGCTAGCAGTCAGGGGACCCAGTAGAAAGGGGAAATAGGAATTTTACAATTTTTTCCTTTTTACTTTTCTGAAAGAGAAAACTCTAAAATGATCATAAACATGCAAGCTATAGTCTTGTTACACTTGAAATATGCCTGAAACTTTATGGGAAGTTTTGGATCAAGATATGATAAAGAAGTACAGCACAGATATTAGGAACACCAGCTCCAATTCAAACAGGGCTGGCTTTATTTCAGGGCTCAGTGCTTATCATCTACGTGAATGGGACAACTTATATACCTTCTCTGTACTTCATTTCCTTGTCTGTAAAAATAGGCCATACTACAATCTATCTGCTGGGACTGGTATAAGGATCACATGAGTTACTCACATACAATGCTTCCAGAGCAATTCCTACAAATCTGCACTCAGTACAATTTCAAGACTATTGTTACTACTGATAAATACTCATGTTAATAACATTAATATCGCATAGCTTCTATTTAGCAAATCCAAGGATATCTAGACTCCAAAAGTTATATGGTCCACTTCAGTTAGATATTAGTCACCATAAACCTCAGGTACACTCAAGTAAAAACCATGAGACTGAGCATTAATAATGGGATGCATAATCTCATTCCTTCTTTTTTAAAAACCAGATTGAATCCTTCCCCATCCCTCTCCTCCTCATTCTTTCATCCTTCCCTCTCCTCCCTCTCATCCTTCCTCTGTTTTTTCCTTCTCCTTCATATCTCCTTTAGTTTCCAGCCTGTCATCTCTGCTCTTCTTCATCTTCTACATTTACTATTATTTTCTCCAGTTCCCTCTACCAGTCTGAAGTGCAAAGCTGGACTCATTCTTGCCTGGCAGAAGATTTAATGTGATTTTTTTCAGCTATCATGAGCATTTGGGAGGAAAAGATAGTTCCTAGAGCCACTAGAGCACATTTTAGTAGCTAGTGTCTGCAGTCTCAGCTACATAGAAGCAAAGGATAGAGGAACATTGCACATCTCTGTATCCTTCATGCTTAGCATAGGGCCTACTGCACACAAGGTACCTGACACACAGCTACAGATCTCAGGAACCGACACTGACATCTGAGGCCTGAACTCCAAATTTCCCTGCTTATTAGAGGCATGACTTAGGTTAAGTTACCTAGGAGGCACTCCAAGATTCATGTTTCCTATGTAATATGTATAACAACACAATATAGCATAATGTAATAATAATTATATTAAGTCATGTAATAATATAGCATAAACAATAAAAATGAAGACAACAATACCTATATGCAAAGAACCAGAAAGCTTTCTGATAAAAGTACTTTGTGAGTATGAAAATAGAATTATTCAAGTATGGGGATTACATGGGAAATTCCAAGAAATTTATAGTTTTAAAAACTACTCTAAGGCCGGGCGGTGGTGGCGCACGCCTTTAATCCCAGCACTCGGGAGGCAGAGGCAGGCGGATCTCTGTGAGTTCGAGGCCAGCCTGGGCTACCAAGTGAGTTCCAGGAAAGGCGCAAAGCTACACAGAGAAACCCTGTCTTGAAAAACCAAAAAAAAAAAAAAAAAAAAAAAAAAACTACTCTAAATACAAAAAGAAACTCCTTTTAGAAGTGGGGATACACTGAATTGGTCCCTTCCAAGTAACTAGAATAGGAAGAGTTAAACTAAGAGGTCCTCTCCTCTTCTCCTCCCCTCCCTCCCCTCCCGACTTCTTTCCTCTAACTCTAATGGCGTGGGTTAATTTGGTTGACAAAGCAAATCAGCAGAGTGGATACACAGATATGTAAAGATGACTGATTAACCATTCATCTCAGTAAAGGCATTTCCAAAGGTATAAATAGCCAAGACCTGTAAATGCTAAGCACATGCTCCACCATCGAGCTTTAGCCCATCTACCAAAACTGCTCTCCAATGAATCTCTAGAGGAGTGACTGTGGTATCCACTTATATCTTTAAAAAAAATCAGAGCTTTTAATTCTCTTTGGGTTATTGGCACAGTATGTGTCAGCCTGCTTTGTAATGCCATAATGGAATATTGCACAGAAAATGATAATAGAAACGAAGTTGCTAAGGGACTCTGAGAGGGCCAGCATCTAAGGGCACCAGCACTGAAGGGTACCAATATTGAAGGACTGCATCTGGTGAGAGCCTTTTTGCTGCAGGAAGTGAGATAAGAAGGCAGGGACGGAGGGAGGGAAGGGAGGAGGGAGGGAAGATGACTAGAGGACTGAGCACATCTTTTGATAACAAATCCACCCCTTATGTAATAGTCTCGATCTAGTAGTCATGGAGGGGATGCTCCCATGTGGAATCATTAGCAAACCAGGCAGCCACCAGTCAGGGGAAAGTGTCTGCATGTGGTGTGCAGAGTCAGCTGTGAGGCACGTGAGGTCATGTCCCAATAGAAAAAAAGACATTGCTCATTTCCCTTTATCCTCTTCTTAAAGATTCCAACTCTTTTTTTTTAAAGATTTATTTATTTATTATGTATACAGTGTTCTATTTGCATGTATCCCTGCAGGCCAGAAGAGGGAGCCAGATCTCATTACAGATGGTTGTGAGCCACCATATGGGTGCTGGGAATTGAACTCAGGACCTATGGAAGAACAACCAGTGTTCTTAACCTCTGAGCCATCTCTCCAGCCCCAAGATTCCAACTCTTAATAATATCAAAATACAATTAAGTCTCAACATGAGTTTTAGAAAATATAAACACAACATGCAAGCTTGGTATATTACTTATGCTTTAGCCGTTCTCAAAACCAGAGTAGCCCAATTTAGCAAATTTTCACTGCTCCCAGAAGTAATCAGATGTTGGCATTTCTTGTTTATTACCACATTACTGATGTGATAATGAATCCTTATTTGTATATTTATTTTATATTATTTTATATATATTAGCCTTAAGATTCAAATGGCACTATTTCCACTAAAGGAAATAGTTTTGAAAGAATCTGCTTGAAAAAGTATTTTTATAGGTATAAAAAAATTGATTGTATTATAATGTAAAGCTCTTTAATTGATGGTAAAGTGTTTTCCTATATATTATTAGCGATTTATGTCTCAGCGAACTTCTCTTTTTAGCTATTAAGGCCTGATTATTTTTTCTTACATTGGAATGAACTCTTTCCTGATAAATATATTTTCCTGGTTTGTGGTTCTTTAAATTTTAGTTTTTTATAGATTTATGACTGTTTCATACCTTCATTTAACTTTTTCTTTTACTGTCTTTGCCTTAGAAGTTGAAAATATTAGAAGTTAGCATGCTGCCCAGAAATGACTAGTTGTTCTATTAATAAAGGATCATTTTAGAGGCTATCACTGTACCTATCTGCCTCACAGCTGACTCTGCACACCACATGCAGACATTTTCCCCTGACTGATGGCTGCCTGGTTTGCTGATGATTCCACAACTACTAATTTCAAGATCTGCAGAAATTTCCAAAGTCTTCTGACTCTCGAGAAGCTAAACCTGATTCCCATTTTCTGGATTATTCCTATTATGGGATACCCCTTTGGAGACATTGAAATGCTGGAACCTACAAGATGTTGAGCAAATGTTTACTACATGGATATAAAAAATATCAGGGGTGGTGGTACAGAGAGTGTGGTGGTATTCTAATTGTACTGAAATGTGATTTTGATTGTATGTTAATAAATAAAGTTGCCCCGGGGTCAGAGCTATTAGAGCCATAGACAGAGTGTGGCGGTGGTGGCACATGCCTTTAATCCCATAGATCTCTGTGTGTTCAGGGATACAGCCAACATTGGAGACATATGCCTTTAAGACCTAGGGGGCTGTACACTCAGACAGTGACGAGGCAGTCACGTGTTTCGGTTTACAACCAATGAGAAGGCAGGACAATAATACTATAAAAAAGATGTACAGACAGGATATAGCTCTCTTTCAGGAAGCTGGGACAGCAGAAGGAAGGGTGAGATTTTAGCTCTGAGCTCTGACCTCTCAGCTTTCTCTTTTACATTGTTTCTGTGTTTCTTATTTAATAAGACGGTTGGTTACATCTACATCTGGCGCCCAACGTGACAAGAATCCATTAAAAATCGCTTGGCTTGGCGGCAGGTCCGCTTTCCAGCAAGGGCAGCAGGCAGCAGCAGGCGGCGGCCGGCTTAATAGTCGGAGCAGCGGCCCCCTAGTCCTTGGCCTCAGGCCGGACTAACTGAGCTGCTTGCTTAAAGCCTGCTAGCTTAAAGCCGGTGCTACAAACAACTCAGACCTGCCCTGCCGAACAGGACCCTGCCTGTAAAGCCAACGCACGTGGTCGGAGCTTAAGGAAGCCAGACCCAAGCCTTGACTCGGCACAAGAGGGAACACGTGGCTTTAGCCGGCTACGCTTTCTTGTGCGTTCTCTCTCTCTCTCTCTCTCTCTCTCTCTCTCTCTCTCTCTCTCTCTGTCTCTCTCTCTGGATTTACACCTGGGACACTAGGTGGCTGTTTTGAAAATCCCCTCGGATTTCTACTGTTCTACACAGATTTGGTAAGTCATAACATATCAGATATTTTAAAGGAAACTATCTAAAAGAGATTTTTTTCTACATTAAAAAATGGGTTTTATGTGTACATTGGAAGAAAATTGGTTTTTGTTCGAAATTTTAGGCAGTCTGACAATGGAACAACTATATAATATTAGTATTGGTGAAATTATGAAGCTTATCACTATGGTAATCCTCATTTCAATATTTAAAAAGATAGTCAATTTAAGTGCCAGGATAACAGCTTTAGAAGAACTTGTTAAACCTGTAAAAATTCAGACAGAAGAAATTAACAGTGAAGTTGTTTCAAGTCTGGATCATAAGGTTACAGAAAGAAAGCCTGTTTTCACACAGTCACTCTTAATTTATCCTGTAACCATACAGCAGATGCCTGATCAAATGGCTACACAAAATATTTGGGCTCCAATTGAAATGTTGGATTTAAAAAGGTTTAAGGAGGCAATAGTATCTTATGGCATGCATTCCCCATATGTAAAGCAAATGTTAAACTCTTGAGCAACATATAATAGGATAGTACCACAGGACTGGCGGGACCTTGCACAAGGTGTTCTGGAACCCAGCCAGAGACTTCAATTTCTGACCTGGTTTAAGGAGGAGGCTAAAAACATAGAAAAACAATGGAGGGATAAAGGAATACAAGTTTGCCAGGATCAGCTTATTGGAGAAGGCCAATATGCTTCAGTACAAACACAATGTTTATATGATGTCCAAACCCTAATTTTATGTCGAACGGCAGCCTTGAATGCATGGGACAGAGTTGAGGAACCAGGAAAAAAATCTGAGTCATTTACAAAGGTGATGCAAGGCCCAAAAGAGTCTTTTACAGATTTTTTACAAAGACTGGCTTCAGCAGTAAAGAGAATGGTCACGGATTCAGAAGCTGGTAAGGCAATAATTGAATCTTTGGCCTTTGAGAATGCGAATGCAGCATGCAAAAGAATAATCAAGCCATTAAGGGCAAGATCTGAACCTATGGAAGATTGGATTAGAGAAACAATTAATGTTGAGGCTGATGAGCATGATGATACGTGGGTAGGAGAAGTAATTTCAAAAGGTTTGAGGAGTGTTAGATGTTTTGGATGTGGAAAGCAAGGACATTTGAAAAGGGACTGTAGACAGGTCATTCCCAGAAAAATGTTTCTTCAAGGAACAATGGCAACAGAATGCCCCCTTCCTTCTGGAGTATGCAGAAGGTGTGGTAAGGGAAAACACTGGACCAACGAATGTAGATCAACAAAGGACAGACAGGGTAATCCTTTGCCTCAGTCTTCGGGAAACTCCCAGAGGGGCCTCAGGCAGGCCCCCATTGCAAATCCAGTTCAAACCTTTCCTGAAGCCATAGAGGAAATCCCTGCTCTGAGCGATTAAATAACCAAATGCCTATTGGAATAAATCATGCTGGTCAGGATGATGAAACAGAGAGAATAGAAAATTCAGGAGAAAACATAAAGAAAATTTTTTGGCAAGCTTTTATTAATGAACAAAGACCAAAATTAACGATAAAAATAAATGGTGTTTTGTTGTCTGGTCTGGTAGACACAGGTGCGGACGTTACCATAATTGCACCAGAATTTTGGCATCCAACTTGGCCTCTTCAGGAGGTAAACGTTCAACTGTTAGGAATTGGGACATTATCTCAGGTGACACAGAGTGCAAGATGGCTCGAATGTATAGGTCCAGAAGGACAGAGAGGAAAATTAAAACCATATGTGGCTAACATAACTATGAACCTGTGGGGTCGAGACTTGTTGCAACAATGGAATACTCAGATTAACATCCCTCCAATCTCAGAAACAAATCATAAACTAGCACATGTTACTGAGAGAAATATTAGAAGATATTGTTCTAATGAGTGGTCACCAGCCATCCATATTATACAAGAACAGGGCACAATAACTGATGATCTTCCAAAGACACCAACAGTTTTACCTTTAAAATGGTTAACAGACAAGCCTGTATGGGTCCAACAATGGCCTTTAACAACAGAGAAACTCCAGGCTTTAGAAGAGCTGGTAGAAGAACAGTTAAATGCTCAGCATATTGAAAAATCAACCAGCCCTTGGAATTCTCCTGTATTTGTTATTAAAAAGAAATCTGGTAAATGGAGAATGGTAACAGACCTTAGAGCAATTAACAAAGTAATTCAGTCAATGGGCTCTCTACAATCTGGGATGCCTTTGCCTACTCTGTTACCAAAAGGATGGCCTCTCATAGTTATTGATTTAAAAGACTGTTTTTATTCAATACCCTTACAAGAAAAAGACAGAGAAAGATTTGCTTTTACAGTGCCTACTTATAATAATTCTCAACCGGTTAAAAGATTTCAATGGAGGGTCCTCCCACAGGGAATGTTGAATAGCCCAACTCTGTGCCAATACTTTGTACAACAGCCATTGGAAGTGATACGTAAAAAATTTCCTAAAACTATAATTTATCATTATATGGACGATATTTTACTAGCTGACTCAAATGCAGATACTTTAGAAATAATGTTTGAAGAAGTAAAGAAAATTTTGCCTTGCTGGGGATTACAAATTGCTCCTGAAAAGATACAAAGAGGAGATTCTATTAATTATTTAGGATATAAAATAGAGCTACAAAAAATTAGACCCCAAAAGGTGCAAATTCGGAGAGATAGGCTACAGACTCTTAATGACTTTCAAAGATTATTTGGAGATATTTCTCATCTACGAACTATTGTTGGGGTAAAAAATGATGCACTGACTAATTTGTTCAAAACCTTAGAAGGTGACAAGGACTTAAATAGTCCAAGAGAATTATCACCTGAAGCTGAGAAAGAATTAGCCTTGGTAGAAAAGAAAGTGCATGAAGGACACGTGGATCATATTGATCCAAAGCTGGATTGCATTTTGGTTATTTTACCTTCTAGGCGTTCTCCTACTGGAATATTAATGCAGAGGGAAGATATTATATTGGAATGGATATTTTTACCAAATAAACCAAATAAAAAATTAAAAACTTATGTGGAAAAAATCTCTGACTTGATTTACAAAGGAAAATTGAGACTTTGTCAATTAGCAGGCATAGACCCAGCAGAAATTGTCGTACCTTTAACTAAGGAGGACATTGAAAAATTATGGACAGAAAGTGAACCTTGGCAAAGAGCTTGCAGTAATTTTTTGGGAGAAATTAACAGCAAATATCCCAAAAGCAGTAGAATTGATCTTATAAAGAGAGCTGACTGGATCTTGCCTCAAATTGTACGGCAAAAACCCATATCTGGAGTTCGTACATTTTATACAGATGCCAATAAAGAAGGAAAGGCAGGTTACAAATCAGAAAATTTAAGTAAAGTGGTTCAAAGTCCATATAATTCAGTTCAAAAATCAGAATTGTATGTTATTCTTGGTTTTAATGGATTTTTCAGAACCTCTCAACATAGTAACTGACTCTCAGTATGCTGAAAGAGTGGTGTTACATATTGAGACTGCAGAATTTATCCCTGATGCTTCAGAATGAACTTCACTATTTATTCAATTACAAGATACAATCAGGAAAAGGAAACATCCTTTATATATAACTCACATTCGATCACATACTGGTCTGCCAGGCCCTCTAGCACAAGGCAATGATGAGATTGATAAATTATTGATAGGAAATGTGCTGGAGGCCTCAGAATTTCATAAAAAACATCACGTCAATAGTAAAGGTTTAAAAAAGGATTTTTCCATAACCTGGCAACAAGCCAAAGAAATAGTAAAGAAATGTCCTACTTGTTCCTTCTACAATCAAACGCCATTACCAGCAGGATGTAACCCAAAGGGTACTCAGAGAAATGAAATCTGGTAGATGGACGTGTTTCACTTTGCAGAATTTGGAAAACTGAAATATGTACACCACACCATCGATACTTATTTAGGATTTCAATGGGCAACTGCTTTGAGTTCTGAAAAAGCTGATTCTGTAATCACTCATTTGCTAAAAGTCATGGCCATTATGGGTATACCTGCACAAATCAAAACTGACAATGCTCCATCATATGTCTCTGTTAAAATGAAACAGTTTTTTGCTTATTACAATATAAAGCATATTACAGGAATACCAAGGTCAAGCAGTTATAGAAAGATCAAACAGAACTCTAAAGGATATGCTAAATAAACAGAAATGGGTAACAAAAACTCCCAGAAAGAGACTGCATAATGCTCTTCTAACTTTGAATTTCTGAATGCCAATGAGAAAGGAACAACAGCTGCAGAGAGACATTGGATAATAGAAAAAACTACAGAATTAAATCAGCCTATATACTTTAAGGGTGTGCTGACCTCAGAATGGAAACCAGGGTATGTATTACGTTGGGGACGAGGTTTTGCTTTTGTTTCTACAGGAGAAGATAAGCTGTGGGTACCATCAAAATTGATAAAGGTTCGATTTGAACAAGAGAGACCTCTTAATTAGAGGAGGTGATAGTTCATCAACCAGCATGAACATCCAATTTAAACTAACTTGTACCAGTAACACATGCCTTTTCATTTAATCAGATAATAATTTGCCAAGAAGGAACATCCCCAAAATTAGTCTTGGGGAAAGGTTTTTGTTTTTGTCTTTTAGGAGAATGAAGGGTAAGGAATCTGAAGAACACTGGACAAATGAGACAACTGAGGAAAAGGGACAAATCATCTATCCCAAGAAACAGAGTGAAACGGTGTATGGGTATATATTATCTAAAAAATTTTATGTCTTCCTAAATGTTTCTGCTTTTCTCTAAAGATTTAACACTATTGGTCTTCTAATAGTCCCAGTTCAATTAAAATTTAAAGCTGACTTTGGAGTTGGAGAATGGCTCTCTCCTTCTTTAAACTCAAACATGTTGTTAAAATGAAAATACAAACTCCCTGTATCATGCCAGAATAAAAGAGCCATCTTCTGCTATGGTACAGGACAAAAGCAAAATTAATTAAGGGACTATTCTATTACTAATCTCAACTCTTTGATTCTATTCTGATTCTTTAAACTTTTCTTAAAGTATGAATTTTATATCAAAATTTACAAGATTAATATATATATAGATATTTATACATTTTAAACTTTGTTAAGATATAAATGGCATCTATATTACTAACTAATTCTAAAAAAAAAAAAAAAGGCTTCAATTACCTGCATATACATGTCTTTGTGTTCGAGTCTCTTATCAGTTTTCTGCAGGAAATCAGGGCCAGGCCTAACATCAACTGAAGTCTCCAGAAAGAAGATGGGGCCCCACAACAACAACAATTCCACGTGGACAATAATAATATCATTAAGCTGACAAACATCATCCACAGATCAGCTTTGAACTACAAGGTGCTCAGAGCAATTTTGAGATGACTAGCTGAGATGATCCAGTCTCAAAGACTACTTGAATAAGGACTTGAGATAAACCCTGAACTTTGGCATTATACACAGACTGGATAATGAAGGATATAGTTACCTCTCCTAGAATTTGACAATTAACCTAAAATTTTTCTTTCAGGATAAAGAAAACTTCGCCCATACCCAGCAGGAAGCAATTTTAAGAATACGACGCCCACATTCCCAAAGAGGTGGTGTCGGGTGGGTGGTTTTTTGGTCTTTTTAATGGGTTTTGGGTCTGGGATAATTTTCAGTATTTAGGGGGGTTGGTTACAAGTTATTGTCAAGGGTTAGGAAAAAGCACTACTGACGGGAGAGACAAGGGCTCCTGTGACAATGGTGACCAGCACTTAGTATGTCCATTTGCAAACAACTCAGATGGCAGGACTTGACTTCCCGGAGTTGCAGATGTTTTGTTCCCTCTTGAAGGAATAAATGACTGATATCTGTTCCTGGATGTGTTTCATGTTTTAAGTTTTCGAGTCCGCCTGGAACTCCAACAATACTCCACACAGGGACAGGTACTGAAGTAAAGGCTGATGATGACCTGGAGGTAGAGACTCTTCCATAAGGGTGTGCCTATTATCCAACGGCATTCTGTGTCACTAGGCTAAACCATATGGGGCTAAAATCTGCCCCCTGACTCTTTTCTGAGTCCACACTTTCTACATCTCAGAGTCCCCGGCTGCTCACAGTTTCTCACCGATGCTCTCCCCTCAACCTGTACTCTCTGGCCTTTCATTTGGGCTTCATGGGTAGGACAGTCAGATGTGCAGTGCTGGGGTCAGAAATGATACCCTAAAAGGAAGGACTCAAACCACTTTTCTCCCCAACCTTCTCTTGCCTTCTTCCCCCACCACTGCCCCCCCCGCCCCCACTTTCTCCCTAGGCAAGATACAAAAGGTAGAATTCACTTCCCCCAGGTCAAGTCATAATCAATAGTCAGACTATATGTGATCAGTCTGCCTTTCTAGCAGTCAGGAAGGGATCACTTCTCTTTGTGCTCCTACAGCAGGAAACTGGAGTGGTTTGAAGAAAAACAGTTAAGTGAATGAATATCAAGTCATTTTTAAACTTGATTTTTGGGTGTGTGACAAAACTGTCTGTCTTTTGTTAGACCATCTTCCAATGTTTAGGTCAAGTGTGATGGCCATATAGAAATCCTCTATTTTGATCTAGATCACTTGCATTACATTTCCATTCAGACTATTAATAGAGTCAATAAAGACAGAGCCCCTTTTTCCAAGGGCAGGCACATCTTTACAAGGGATCTCTGTAGACGAAATTCTAAACAGTCTTAGTAAATAAGAAACACAGAACCAAATACACAGGTAAATAGCTAAAGAGATCAGAGAGTCGTGACGACCTTATCTTACCTCTCACCTCGTTGCTTCCCAGAGGAGAGAGTTTCTTCCGATATGACTTGTCTTTTTATTACCTTTCTGTTCTGCCTTCTCATTGGCTCTAAACCCAACCACATGACTTCCTTGTCACTGCCTGTCTACACAGACCTCTAGGTTTCTATGGTTGGTACTGGGATTAAAGGCTCGTGTCACCACGATTAGCAGTGTCCTTGACCACACAGAGACTCTGCCTGCCATGTGATCAGATTAAGGACATGTGCTACCACCACTGGACTTATGTTTAATGGCTTGCTTTTACCTCTGATCTCCAGGCAACTTTATTTATTAACATACAAATAAAATCACATTTCAGCACAAATAAAATATCACCACAGATCTCAGTTATCAACACTATCTCTGCGGTGTGATTCCTAACTGAGGGAATGGAGATATTGGGCCAAGTCAGTACGGACCTTAACACCTGATCCTTCTGTTCCCACAGCTGAGGGTTAGGATTACAGCTACATTATCACCACCAGGCTCTGTGCATACAAGGCAAGCACTCTAACAATGGTGCTTCCTAAACAGCATGGACTTTCTTTTTTTTTTTTTTTTTTACCACCTTTAAACTGGAGAAGGGAAAAGGAATAAGCAAGAAGACCAGGTGGGAAGTTACTTAAAATCCTATTGAGGCGAATCAGAACAAGATATCACCTGTGACCTTTGCTGCCCACAGTGATCCACTTATTAGAAATGTTCCAAAGCACCCCAAAATAGTGCCACCAGATAGGGACTAAGTGTTCAGACACATGAGGCTGTGGGTGGGGGAATTTCACATTCAAACCATGAAACTGTTTGTTTTAAGACACAGTCTCTGTTGTGTAGCTTAGGATGATCCTCCTGCCTCAGTCTTCTGAATGCTGAGATTAGAGGTGTGTGCCACCAATTCAAGATATCCTGTGTGAGATTTCTTTGGTTTGGTTTGGTTTTGTGTCAGGGTCTTCCTATAGACCTATGTGGCTCAGAATGGCCTAGAACCTTCAAGGTTCAGACATTAGCCTGTAAGATCTTTAACAACCTGTTTTCTATATGAACACTTGATCTCTTCTTTTGTTTCAGCTACTCTACAGTGTCAACTACAACATCTTTCCTTAGTGTCTGACACCAGTTTGTTATTGAGTCTTCCTATGATTTTGATTTCTGCTGAAAATAATAGGTCCAGATGGTTGAAAACATTGGGGAAATGGAGATATCAGTGATACTGTCATGAAGCCTTACCTGTGAGAGGACATACAGAACCCTCTGAAGACTCATAACCCCAAAGAGCTTTACACCTAAGGTTGCATGTATTTACTGGTGCAACGATATCCTTGATGAAAATGTACATGTGGAACTAAAGTATTTTTGTCAAAGATTGGGATTAAGTTAAAAAAAATGTTTTCTCCCATGCCATACTGGACAAAATTATCACTATTTTTGCTGAACTGGTAATCAAACCAAGAGCCTTGTGTATGCTAGGCTTACCCCTAGGTTATATTGACAGACTACGTGTTTATTGCTGAAGGGATGTGCCCATGATATGAAGCCACATAAAATAGCAATGGATATCTAGAAAAAGCCTGCCTCCAAAATTCAACAGCAGCAATTCGCATACAACTTGTGTGTGTGTGTGTGTGTGTGTGTGTGTGTGTGTGTGTGTGTGTGGTGTTGGTGATAAAACCTAGGACCACATGCACGATAAGTTTTAAATTTCTTCTGCAGATTAATCCTTGCTGCATACATTGATTTATGGTAGTGATTCTCAAACATTAATACGGATAGAGATCACCTGAGGACCATTTGAACTGCCTAGGCGTGGGAATGGCACAGGATTCTCCATACTTGGCATGCTTTTGGGGACGCTGATCCATAGACCACACTCATGTTCAAGTATTGGTAAATGGATATTACGTGGCCACACTGACCTGAATTGTTAGGTCTCTAAGCGTAAAGATGAGACCACAGATGTAAGTGAATTCACTGCTTGTTTTACGGTCCATGGTAAGAATTCTCTTCTTCTCTGTTCTCCCTCTTCCGCCTTGCTTTGTCTTCAGGCACTTAGATCTGACAGAAATGAACTATATACCTTTTTACATGGGTGCTGGAGATCTGAACTCGGCTCCTCATGCCTGTGTGGCAAGCATTTTACCAACTAAACCATCTTCCCAGCTCTGAAAAATTAACTCTTTAAAAGCCAGTCCTCAGCTATTGAATGGTAACATGGGGGTGATGGTGGTATAAATCCGAGTCAGCCCTCCTCCTCACATCCACTTACTATAATCTCCTCTCTCCACTCAAACATCTGCTAGAGAAAGGCATTATCTGTCTCTGAACAGCAGGCTCCGACAGCAGCAAAACTCTTCGATAATAATGAACAGCGTGTCTGAGTCCTGAGTTTCCCAGAGACGGGACATCCATCTCCAGAAAGGGCCTGCCATTTGCTGTAACAGCGGCCCCCAAGTCCATCAGTAACGAGCCAACTGGCTGAAACAGGCACTTGGTGGTAAAGCAGAACGTTCTGTCCTTTGGCCAGGAGGAGCCAAGTGTCCACCGGCGATGATGTACGCGCATCTGGCTCGCTCTGCCCTTCTTCTGATGCCTCTTCAGCCCCGCACTGCACACCGTTAAGGTAATTAGACGAGTACCGAGTCCGCAAGTATAGTCCTTTGCTGGACCTTCTGCAGAAGCACGGCTACCTCCGCAGGCTGTGAGGGAGGGTAAATGTCCTGGGCTTGGTGCACAGCCCCCCCCCCTCCCCCAGCTACCGTGCAGGATAGGCCAAGGACGCCCCAGCACGCTGCCCTTCGCTGCCACCAGACACGGGGCCCGGCTCCGACGCCTAAGAGGCAGGTATACCTCGGCCAGTCTACAGAGGCCACGCCTCCTTCCCCTTCCCCCTCCGCAGAAGGTGATGGGCGTGGCCTGGGCGGTGATTGCCACGTGACGGCGGCGGTCGCAGTAAGCAGTGCCCAGAGCCCGGAGCCTGCGGGCGGAGCTGAAGCAGCGTTTGCAGGCGGAAGTGCGGAGGAGCGGCTGCGCCAGTCCCACTCCTCACTCCGAAGGTGCAAGAACGGACTTAAACGCCTGGAAGCTTGGACTCTGCTTGCGCGTCTGCGCAGGCGCACTTATGCTCCTGGCGCCTGTCTGGCTTCCCAGGGCAGGGGGCGGAGCCTGTGGATAGCCCCGGAGCTTCTATGGGAGGTTGGACCCGGCACGTTTGGAGTTATTTTGTTATTATGAGGAAAGGCCTTGCTGCGAGCTTAAGAAGATGCCGAGAGTGTCGATCCACGCCCTCACCTCCCGGTTTAAATTTAATTCATTCCCATATGTTTATCACCTAGTAGCAAACCGTTTTGCTGTGTATTGGGTTAGAGATGAAAAAGATGATCGTTGCCCCCGAAGGATCAGAAGATCTAGCAGAGGAAGCAGGTGAATGAAAAATTGAGGGCTGCAGATAAGGCTCAGTGGTACAGCTGTTCAAAAATGTGCTACATTTTATTTCTCCATACTTAGAACACTGAATTTGGGTCTGTTTTTCTAGTTTTAAATTGTGTCGTTGTAATAATTTGTGTTCATCTAGGGGTAGATTAATTTTCATGTTGTGAGGCAACTGCATCCGCACAGTCCGGTTTCTGCTTCTGAGTTAGGGTTGTATCTGGTACTCGTTGCCTTCTTTCTTATGTACTTTTTCTTCTCAACTTTTTTAGATTACATCCTTAAATTATTTTTAAAGAAAATACCAATGTGATTGGCAACCTTTATTTATTTTTAGTTCATATGTATGAATGTTTTGCCTGCATGTGTGTAAGTGCATTGTGTGTGTGTGCGCGCGCGCGTGCAAGTGCACCTGATGCCTTTGGAGGTCAGAAGTGGGTGCCAGATCCCCTGGAAATATAGTTAAGGGTGGTTGTAAGCCCCCGTGTAGGTGCTGTAATCTGTTTTTGGTTTGTTTTGGGCTTTTTGGTGCTTTTTGTTTTGTTGTTTGGTTTGGGTTTGGGTTTTTCAAGACAGGGTTTCTCTGTGTAGTCCTGGCTGTCCTGAACTCCCTTTGTAGAGCAGGCTGGCCTCGAACTCACAGAGATCAGCCAGCCTCTGCCTCCAGAGTACTATGATTAAAGGCATGCGCCGCCACCACCCAGTGTAGCTGCTATAATTTGAATCCAGGTTGTCTGTGAGAGCATTAAGTGCTCTTAAACTGCTGAACCATCTCTCTAGACCCAACAACTCCCATTTGACTGCTCAATTGATTTCAAGTTTTTGATTATTTTTTTCCTCATTCTGTTCGAGATCTATGACTTCCAATCTAGAGACTGATGTTTTTGATTTATGTATTATATCTTGTGGCTTAGTTACTGTTCTGTTGCTGTGAAGAGACACCATAACCAAGGTGACTTATAAAAAGAAGCATTTAATTTGGGGCTTGCTTATAGTTTCAGAGGACTAGCCTGTAATCATGGTGGGAAGCATGGAGTCAGGCAGGCAGGCATGGTGCTGGAGAAGTAACTGAGAGCTTACATCTTAACCACAAAATGAAGTAGGGGAAGGAGGGAGGAAGGGAGGGAGAGAGGGAGGGAGGGAGAGGGAGAGGGGGAGGGAGGGAGGGAGGGAGGGAGGGAGGGAGGGAGGGAGGGAGAGAGAGAGAGAGAGAGAGAGAGAGACTGAGACTGACTGGATGTCATGGGCTGTGGGATTTTGAAACCTCAAAACCCACTCCAGTGATCTCTGTGATCCCAGAGGCCAGAAGGGTATCATCAGTGTGAAGCAAGAAGTCAGCCTTCCTCAACACAACTCAGTGGCTGTTGTTGGTTCAAACTTCTAGAGGCTAACAAAGGACAGTTTATGTTAGGCATATTTAAGCACAGCACATTTTGAGAAAAAGTTTTCTGGTGATAATTAATTCAATCCTGTGTGTACAACAAAGCTTAAGACATGGTTACATTGAAACTCTTTCCAAGGTACATGGAAAGAGTTTCAATTAAGATGGATTGTATAGATTGACTACATGCGGCATGTTAAAGGTCTGGGGGAAGAGCTGGTGTGGTGTTGGTCATACAGATAGTGCAAAGGTTATTAACTACCTCTGCTCTCATTTGTAAAGTACGTGTGACATCTCCGATAAAGATGGGCTCTACTGGCTGAGAAACAACGCTCAAGATAAGGGTCTGGGGAGGATGACTGAGACAAACACCATGTGTGGTCTGGCCATAGAAATAGTTCAGAGGTCACCAGGCTATTAACCAAATCATTCCCAGCGTTATGGGCAGAGAAGAGATGATACATCTCTTCCTTTGAAGAGACAAGCCTTAGTTTAACGTTCCTGGTTTCCCTAGTGCTTATCTGTGAGCACAAGGATTTCGTGCCCTCTACAGCCCACCCTGAGTGACACACCTTCCACAAGAGGTACTAATCCTTCTAAATAGTTCATCAACTGAGAACACATTCAAATGGATGAGCTTATGGTGTCCATTCTCATTCAAACCACCACATCTTGATAACTAGTTTTCCTCTGGATCTTCTAGGAATTCTTGTTAATTAGATAGTAAAAAGTTTCGATTGATCTTCTGTGTCTCTTAACATTTTTTTTATTTTTTTCCTAATTTGTCTCCCCATGCAGGATTTCTTCCTAGATTGTTTTCATTTTGTTAATCGTGGTTTTAATTTCCAATAATTATTTCTTATTGCTTCCTTTCCATAGCAACCTATTGATGTTTTATAGATTCAGTTATTGTTTTCAGCTTGTCTGAGAAAACTAGAAATCAAAAATAATCTTTTTTTTTTTGAATTATCTGTTTAACACTGAATCATTTTTTTCCTTCCATTTTTCATTTTAGAAATCTTTCTATTTTGTACTTTGGCTTTTCAAAATGGTTGAAAATCATTTATTGGCTATGCATATTTATGTCCTTTGGGGGTACTGGGCATCTACTGAGAACCTTGAACATGGTAGTGAAGCCCTTCTACCACTGAATGAAACTCCTGGCCCTTCTTGTCTGTGTATACTTATGAATGAAAGTGTGTTAGCTACAAGAAGCCCCATTTTTGTAGACACTGGTCGGAATTGTCAGGGAAGAATGGATTCTGCCTGCCTCCTGTGTCCATGTTTTAGCGCTGCGTTGTCTGTAAATGCTGTCTTGTTCTCCCTCTGTCTTACAGGAATCAGTCAAATTTCTGCTTTGTTGTCTTCATTGTTATGACGGGTTTCCTTTTTTCCTCCCTTCTTAACAAATAGCATGTAAGTGGGCTTGAGGCAGGAAGGCAAATGCATGTGCATAGTCTCACACAGAATTGTAGCTGTGTGCCTTACTGCCTATTCATTCAGCTCTTGGGTTTCTATCCTCAGCTTTAAAGAGATTGAGAAAAGTACTTTCTCATATAGTAAGTGGTGTCAAAGCCTTGGGCCTCCTCCAAATCTGGGTTCCCCCTTTCCATTTTCTTCACTTATGCCAAGCCTTCCAACAGCTTTACAGCTTTTCAGAAACCGGGGGTTGACTTTCTTCCTCAGCCCTGGTTTGGTATGCTTTGCTTCACTTCTCTCTTCCCTTTGTATTATTGTGACCAGATCGCGACCCCCCAGAGAGACCACCAAAGACCAGTATGCCGGAATGCAAAAGCAAAGTTTAATTCGGGATATCTGAAAGCAATACAAGCCTAGGCAGGGACTTTGTCCAATACATCCAATGCAGTGGAGGCTGGAGGAAGTGCCCACCTTTCTGCAAGCTCAGTTTTTAAAGGCAAAAACCACAAGGTTACATCATTTAGGGGTGCTAGTACGGGTACAATTCTGATTGGCTCGCTTCTAGGGACTTTCTAGAAATCATGGTTTAATCTTACTTCTAAGGGGGTGGTTGCTGCCCGTCACCATTTCTCATTGGCTGCCCTCCGGTGGGGACATTTCTGTGGTCAGTTACCCTGGAAACCAGGGTTGGAACATTCCTTGGTTAAACAGTCATCACCGAATGAATATCTTGTGACTCTGTACTTTGCACTTTCTAATTTCTGGAATCTGGGTTGACTGGTTCCAGTAACTCAAAGCCTATACCTAAAATGGAGAAAGCTTAGGCCTTATTTCTAAGATGGAGGCATTTTGTTCTCATTTTGGTCTCACAGTATTACATGTAACTTGGCTTTCTTTACTGTATCTTTCTGCCAGTCATATTTGTAAGCTGCTTTTGCATTATCCTTCTCTTAGCTTGGAGGGCAGGAAAGAACAGAAAAGGAATAGAGAAAAAAAAGGGAGTTAAGGGCCAACTTCTGAGTCTGGTAAGTTCCTAGGGTTTTGAGCAAAACTTAGCTCCGTTTGCCTGATGAGTGATTCTACTAAATAAGGACTCTTATATGAGGAGCCCCTTGACCCCATTTTAATGAACTTTCTGAACACCCAGTTGAACGGAATAGCATTGGTAGAGACTGTTATAGGGCGTGTTCTCTGGGAGCTTGTGGACTGGTTTAGGACACATAAGCAGTGATTGACTCATGACTCACCTCCTACAGACTGAAGCGCTGAGTTGTGTGCCATTCTAAATGTAGTAAAGGTTCTGCAGAGGTCAGGAAGGTTAGGTCTTGGTTGTGCCAAAAGGGCTAAAATTGGTGGGAGAAATGCCAAACAATCCAAGGACTGGACAATTGGTGAGATCCAAATTTCAAAGAGAAAATAAACCAGAATCCTCTAGTAAGTCTCTGACATGTACTGGAAACTGGGATCACACCTGGAACTCTGAAGATAGACAGCTTTTCCACTTCATGTCTTCTTAATGAGTTTCCATACAGACAACAGGCCTACCAGAGAGGTAAAGGGTTCATTGAATATGCAAATCTTGAGTATGGAAATAAAAGGCAGGTATCAAGACATAGCATTAACTCACTGTACCACTTTACTTAGAAAAGGCTGTGACAAAAGGGAGAAATTGGTAAGAGCAGTTACTAGTTTATAAAAAACTATAGTTTTAAAAATTATAATTGCCATCATTTTCCACTTAGGTGATTGCCCACAGTCAGTATCAGAATTCCAAAAGAATTTCCATCATTTTGAGCATGCAAGATGAAATTGACATGGAAGAGATTCATTAAGGACATTTTCAGACAAGGCAAAATCTACTTCATCCCTCGGTACCAATTCCAGAGCAATCACATGGACATGGACATGAGATTAGCATCACCTGAAGAGATCTCCAATGCAGTGGAGGCTGGAGGAAGTGCCCACCTTTCTGCAAGCTCAGTTTTTAAAGGCAAAAACCACAAGGTTACATCATTTAGGGGTGCTAGTACGGGTACAATTCTGATTGGCTCGCTTCTAGGGACTTTCTAGAAATCATGGTTTAATCTTACTTCTAAGGGGGTGGTTGCTGCCCGTCACCATTTCTCATTGGCTGCCCTCCGGTGGGGACATTTCTGTGGTCAGTTACCCTGGAAACCAGGGTTGGAACATTCCTTGGTTAAACAGTCATCACCGAATGAATATCTTGTGACTCTGTACTTTGCACTTTCTAATTTCTGGAATCTGGGTTGACTGGTTCCAGTAACTCAAAGCCTATACCTAAAATGGAGAAAGCTTAGGCCTTATTTCTAAGATGGAGGCATTTTGTTCTCATTTTGGTCTCACAGTATTGCATGTAACTTGGCTTTCTTTACTGTATCTTTCTGCCAGTCATATTTGTAAGCTGCTTTTGCATTATCCTTCTCTTAGCTTGGAGGGCAGGAAAGAACAGAAAAGGAATAGAGAAAAAAAAGGGAGTTAAGGGCCAACTTCTGAGTCTGGTAAGTTCCTAGGGTTTTGAGCAAAACTTAGCTCCGTTTGCCTGATGAGTGATTCTACTAAATAAGGACTCTTATATGAGGAGCCCCTTGACCCCATTTTAATGAACTTTCTGAACACCCAGTTGAACGGAATAGCATTGGTAGAGACTGTTATAGGGCGTGTTCTCTGGGAGCTTGTGGACTGGTTTAGGACACATAAGCAGTGATTGACTCATGACTCACCTCCTACAGACTGAAGCGCTGAGTTGTGTGCTAGTTACTAGATGTCCTAGGTACAAAGACGACTTTCTGGAAATGGGAAGACCAGGTGAGGTTCCTCCATTCCCATCTGCAACAACGTCTGCAGCGACTTCCACCGCTGGCGTGGTGGCTAGGAACTGGCCATCTCATTCAGGTATACAAACAGGTTCTGTGGGACCAAAGCAACTCCTGAGCAGCTCAGCTCTCAAGGGAGTGGAGGGCGGGACCTCAGAGCTCCATCAGGTGGCCAGGAGGGGAGTCTGTCTTGGGAGGTTTATGTCAGAGGTCTGGAAGTGGCTTTCTGGAGGCCATCAGCACCATGATTCCCAGAAGGACGATTCCTAAAAATAGGTGATGATCTCTCTCCTATGTGTAATTATGTTACGATGAAGCAGCTGACATTGTGACAAGTCATTAGTCACAAGCCATACTGACTCAGATTCCAGCCTGCGGAGGGGATGACCCGGGCCGCAACTTCCTGAGGGTTTTACTTGACAGGTCTCACCACACTCAGCCTTGGCCCTACCCTGAGGACCACGGGCCGGGCTGGCAGGACCTATGTACGCCTCTCCCGCCGCTGCCGTGAGGTATCTGCTACTCTGCTCCCAAATCACTTGAGTCCGGTGATTTATTTCTCCTTCCTCCTCCCCCTTGCTAATTTTAACTCAACTCCAAATTAATATTTTTTTGAGAGATAACGTAATGCCTGGCCCCTCCTACCACTTCTCATGACTGAGGAATGAACATCAGCACAAAACATCTTGTGGTGGCCTCAGAACAGAAGACAAAGTTAAAGTCTCGGTGTTTTCCCAAAGCTGCCAAAGCGCTGGATCTTCATGCCAATAACTTGTCTACACCATGGTTTCAGTCTGCTGTGGGATCATGCTCTTGTACACTGGTTTAATAAAACGCTGATTGGCCAGTAGTTAGGCAGGAAGTATAGGCAGGGTAAGCAGATGAGGAGAATGCTGGGAAGAGGAAGGGCTGAGTCAGGAGTCGCCAGCCAGACACAGAGGAAGCAAGATGACAAGGCAGAACTGAGAAAAGGTACCAAGCCACGTGGCTAAACATAGATAAGAATTATGGGTTAATTTAAGTGTAAGAACTAGTTAGTAATAAGCCTGAGCTAGTGGCTGAGCAGTTATAAATATTAAACCTCTAGATGATTCTTTTATAATGGCTGTGGGTCTGGGGAGGGGCAGGCAGGACCCAAGAAACCTTCCAACTACATCAGTCTGTTTCAATTGCTTGATCAATGCTTTAAAAAAAAAAAAAAAAAAAAAAAAAAAAAAAAAAAAAAAAAAAAAAAAAAAAAAAACCATGTCCTAGATTCATGAAGTGGGTAGGACTCAAGAGAAGCAGGGTGCCAGCAAACCGCTGGAGCTGCTGAGTGAATACTGGCCTCAGCCTTTGGCCCTTGTTCCTGTTTGAGCTTTGCCCCCTTCAAGATGATTCCAAAACCACCCACCTCTGCATGACTTACTCAGCACTCAGAGTCTTATTTAGGCGCACATGGTGGGAAGAACTTAAGGGCAATTACTTGTTGCACTGGGTAATTTCATGTGGCCCTTTTGGAGAGGTCATGATGTTTAGATGTTTGGCCCAACACAATTGTGTTGCCTGTAAAAGCGTGTTTTGTTTGTGACCTATATTTTAAACAGTAGACTGAGTAAATCCTACTACTCTGTGTAAGGTGGGTGGGTCTCCTGCACACAAAAAAGGGGGTGTTTGTTTGTTGAGACAGCGCCTCCTGAAGCTCAGGTTTGGCCCCCAAACCATGCAGTGAACCACAGATGACGTTGGACTTCTGTCTTCCTGTCTCTACCTCCTGAGTGCTGAGATTATCTTCGCGTACCACTACCCCAGTTGATATGGGCTGGGGACCACACTCAAGGGACTTTGGTGCATGCTAGCCAAACACTGTTCTAGCTGACTCTCCATCGCCAGCCCCAGAAAGGTATTATTTTTCTAATAGTAAAAGGTACCATTTAAAAACCTTCACTCACTCCCAGTTGTTGGTTATAAATCCTCTGGCATTTCTGTAGGTTTTTTAAGTTGCTGTTTTTGTTTCTGGGGGTGAGTAGCCTCAGTGCCATCCAGGCTGTGGTTGAACTCCTGGGCCTGAAGGACCCTCCTACCCCAGCTTCTCATGTGGCTGGAATGGCAGGCCCGGCTTCCTCCCGTCTCTCCTTGTAACCATAGTACCTGATAGAAACAACCTAAGAGAGGAAGAGTTATTTTGGTTCAGTGTGAGAGAGTTTTAGTCCGCCACGGCAGGGAAGCTTGGCAGAGGAGCTCGGTTCATTGTAGACTTTCCTGTGAGCCGCCAGCTCACAGATACGGCGTGGACAGACTTATTATTAATTATGAAAGTGTCGCCTTCCCTTAGGCTTGACCCGCAGTTCTTATAACTTAAATTAGCCCATATTTTTATTAATCTACATTCTGCCACATGGCTTTTACCTCTCTCCCATTTTGTGTGTCTAACTCATTCTGTATCTCGATGGCATTTCACGTGCCTCAGTTCATCTCCTACTTCCTTTCTCTCCGCCCAGAAGTCCCACCTGTACCTCCTGCCTAGCTATTGGCTGTTCAGCTCTTTATTAAACCAATCACAGCAGTATATCTTCACACATTGTACAAATACCCCACAGCGATTCATGGCCATGGGAGAGTTTGATGATGATGTTCACATCATGGTAGATGGAAGCCAAGAGTGCTGGAGCCAGACCCCACCTTCTGAGGTTCCACAGCCTGTTAAGGGATCCAGCGCCACCAGCTGAATATCAAGCGTCCAAAGCCTGAGTCTGGAGCGGCGTTGGCTCTGTAGCACTCCCTAACCTCACAGTTCTCTGTCTCATGATGCTTCCTTTTCCGTCACATTTCCAGTCTTCAGGCTCGTTTCACCGTCTTTAAAAGTATTTCTCGCCAGTATGCCTCATAAAATACTCAGGAAAATTACTCCCCCACATACACACTCTTACTCACACTCAGTTGTGAATCTTAGAAATAATTACTGTTAACATTTTCATTCATGCCTCAGCTCTGCAGCTGAGAGGGGTCCAGCTCATCTTAGACATCTATTCTAGGCGAATGTTCTACCCTGAGTATTATCCGTAGCCTTGGATGTCTAGTCTAGACTTGATACTTTCTTAAAAATGTTATTTTTTATTTATGTGTGTGTGTGGTGGGGTGTTCATGTGTGTGTAGGTCCCTAGGAGGCCAGAAGAGGGGGTCGGATCGCCTGGAGCTGGAATTAGAGGCTGTTGTGATTTGCCCAATGGGGAGGCCGGGAAGTGAAATTCACGTCCTCTGGAAGGTCAGCAAGCACTCTCCCGTGTGGAGAGAGTCTCTCTAGCCCAGCTCTACTTGTAGTTGATGAGAAAGTTACTCATTTCGTGTCTTTTTTGAGTTCCTGCCCTGACAGTGTCGTGTAGGTTTGGAGCATGTTGGAAATAGTCACCAGTTGCATGTTATTGAAGGAGAGGGCGGAGCTAGCACATGCCGCAGCTGCAGCATGAACTTGATGATAGCACTCTTTAAGACGAAGACAGTGGACAGCAGAGCATTGCATCACAGGAGGAATGCAGAGACTGTCTATGATATTAGAAGTGTGCCTGCAGTGCCAATTTTGATGTGTTGCCTGGAGATTCATCTGAAGGAAGAAACACGCACACACGCGCAAGCGCGCATGCGGTCTGCTTCCTGAGTTCTGGGATTAAAGGCATGCATGCGCCACCACCGCCCATTGAAAAAAAATTCTTTCAAGAGATGGCTAGATGTTGAAAAAGAGAGATCCATTTAATTTTTTTTCAAACCCAGACTTGAATTTGAATAATTGGAAAGCTTTAAATAAAATCTTAGGTGTGTGTGCACATGTACATGTGCCATTGCGTGTGTGTGTGTGTGTGTGTGTGTGTGTGTGTGTGTGTGTGTGTGTGAGTGTGTAGGTCAGAACATACTCTCAGCTGTCATCTGCCTTCTGCCGTGTTTGGGACAAGGCTTTTGTCGCTTGCTGCAGTGTATTCCAGACTAGCTGGCCCATGACCTTCTGGGAGGCCTCTCCCTGCCACCCTAACTATAGGAACATGGGATCATAGAACCTGCTCTCATGTCCTCTGCATGGGTTCTGAGGGTTTCCAGCTCTGGTTCTCTTTTTGCCCAGGAGTATTAGTTTACCCATGGAGCTGTCTCCCAGCCCTTGGAAAGCGTTTTGTAAACATCAGTGCCTGTGCTCAGTCAAGGACCCATGAAGCTGTGTGCAGTAGGTTTGGCAGTTCAGTGAGGCTGAGGATGGAGGGCAGTGGTAGAACGCTTGCCCAGCATGTTCAGAGCTCAAGTTCAGCTCCCAGCGCAGCAAAGGAAGTTCCCCTGGTCATTTTGATGGTCTTCCAGGCTTCGGAAGTCTTTTGAAAACAAAACAAACAAGTGTGCTAGTGCATATCTACAGTGTCAGCACTCCAGAGGCAGGAGGATTACAGCTTCCAGCCAGTCTAGTGAAATGCTGTCTCAAATTTTTGTTTGTTTTTGTTTTTATGAGACAGGGTTTCTCTGTGTAGCCCCGGCTGTCCTGAAACTCACTCTATAGACCAGGCGGGCCTCAAACTTGGAGATCCACCTACCTCTGCTGGAATTAAGCGTGTGCACCACCACTTCCAGGCTCAAAGTTTTTTTTGTTTTGTTTTTTTGTTTGTTTGTTTGTCTTTTTTTAAAGAAAATAAACCAGGAAATCAGAGTGGGATGAAAGACCAGTTAATAGAGTTTATTCTGTGAGATAGGACTAGTTATGAACTTTAAATTAGTAAAATGAGGGCTGGAGAGATGGCTCAGCTGTTAAGAACACTTCCTCTTGTGCAGAACCCAGGATCAGTTCCCAGCACCCACATGGCAGCTGTAACTGCCGGTAATTCCAGTTCCTGAAGATCTCACACCCTCTTCTGGCCTCCACAGGCACTGCATGCACATGGTACACAGCTGTACTTGCTGGCAAACTGGCAAACACCACACACACACACACACACACACACACACACACACACATACACACACACACACACACACACACACACACACACACACACACACGTCTTTTTTCAGAAGCACTAGAACAAATTGAACCTGTTTTTTTTTTTTTTTAAAGATTTATTTTATTTATTATGTATACAGTATTCTGCCTACATGTGTCTTTGCAGGCCAGAAGAGGGCATCAGATCTCACTACAAGTGGTTGTGAGCCACCATGTGGTTGCTGGGAATTGAACTCAGGACCTCTGGAAGAGCAGTCGGTGCTCTTAACCATTGAGCCATCTCTCCAGCCCCCCAAATTGAACCTGTTAACTTTAATTTTTTTACTTTTATTTATTTACTGTGGGCAGATGGTGCTGATGTGCCCTGGCGTGTGTGTGGAAGTCAAGGACAGCTCTCAGGAGCCCTCTCCCCTTCCGCCAGATAGGTGCTGGGGGTCAAATCCAGGTCACTGGGCTTGGCAGCAAGCACCTTTACCCAGTGTTTTCCTTGTACCAGGGCTGCTTTCTCCTAGAGCACTGGCTGTCATAGACGACAACACGTGTGAGTTACCTGGTCACAGTCAGCTCTGGTACAGTAGAGCGGGGCTCTAGCCATGCTTCTTTCGGGGCTTGACCTATAATCAAATACGGTCAAAACACAATTTCAGTTACAGTATTTCCCATATTGTATCTCAAAGAAAAAAAAATTTTTTTTGAGGCAGGGTCTCATCGCTATGTATCCCTGGCTGGCCTGGAACTCACCACTATGTAGACCAGGCTGGCCTCACATTCACAGAAATCTGCCTGCCTCTGCCTCCCAAGTGCTGGGATTAAAGCTTACCTCAAAATTTAACACTGCTACACACAACCCAACAAAACAACCCCTTAAAATTTTTTTTTTTTAATATGAGCAGTGATACAGATACAATAGCAGATTTTAAACCGTGTGCCCTCTGGATTGAATACAGGAAGTGTCACTTTGCTGAAGTGACCTAAGTGTCATATACTAGAGTTCAAATCCAAGCCGAAGGGTTTTTGTTACAGTGGAAAATGGTGATGAATGTTTAAGATTGGAACATAGAAAGAAAACTCAGTGTCTTTGTTAGGGTTCCTTAGTTAGGCTGTAAGGAGACACCATGACCACAGCAACGCTTATAAAGGAAAACATTTAATTGGGACTGGCTTACAGTTTCAGAGGTTTAGTCCAGTATCATCATGGTGGGACAGGGCAGCATGCAGGCAGACATGGTCCTGGAGAAGGAGCTAAGAGTTCTACATCTGGATCTGCTGGCAGCAGGAAGTGAACTGTGAACCACACTGGGCATAGCTTGAGCATATAAGACTTCAAAGCCCGCCTCCACTGACACACTTCCTCCAACAAGGCCACACCTCCTAATAGTGCCACTCCCTGTGGGCCAAGCATACAAGTCTGTGGGGGCCATTCCTATTCAAACCATACTCAGACCCACGGTCCATTAATCATTGTGTCCTGGGGACAGCGAGAGTCTTGTTGAACTCCATGAAGAGTTCATGTGCCCTCTGCTAGTGTGGCTTTTCCTTGAGGGACCTGGGTTTTTGGTCCAGGAGATTTTTCCTCTGGCCAGAGCAAAGCAACCAGTGCTACCATTTAAAATGTCCGAGCAGCGGTCCTTGGAGTGGGAGCAGACACTTCACACTCTTCCAGCCGTGAAGTGTGACTCTTGCTTAAGTTGCCCCACCCTGCACAGCCGCTGAGGCAGCAGCCACAGTCCATGCCTCCGTTTTCTGTCAGGTTAGGTTTCATTCTTACACCGTTCATCTCCAGCCTTTCCACACAGTCCACACAGATGCTCCGCTGTACCTGCGCCTCCTTGGGGGGTACACAGGAGTCATCCCCACTCCAATCACCTCCTTTGCTTCTGCTGCTGCTTCTGTAGGAACCCCAGGGCCAAGCTTTAGGGAATGCCACCTAAGTTTCCATCATTAAAAAAGAAAATCATCATACCCGAGTAGGAGGGATTCTGCAGGGCTTTAAGACAGGAACCAGAATGTTTGGGGTGAAAGGTGTGTGCTTAAATTGTAACTGGGTCCAAGAACGGTGTTCTAGATCAAGTGTAGAAACATCTGAAGTAGACTGGGCATGGTGGCTTACACTTACAGAACTCAGGAGGCCGAGACCACAGGATTACAAGTTCAAGGCCAGCCTGGAGTATATAGCAAGCTTCTGTCTTCAAAGAAAACAGAAAAACAAACAAAAAAATCCACATAACTTGAAATAGAAGGGGATTAATGGGAATGAGCAAAACTAAGGTTCATTAAGGTAGAACCCCGAAGCGAGGAAAGCATTTGGCTGGGGGATGTATGTAATAATGTGTGTGTGACGTTGAAAAAGTTTACCAGCACAGGGAATGCTGAGCTGAGAAACCATCCTCCGCTCCAGACGAAGAGGAGAGCGGGAGCACTGGCTAGGGAACCCTGAGCTCTCGGGGCCTGGAGGTAACACTGGTGGCTTCTGTGTCTGCAGATGGGACCCGGCAGGGTATGGGCCAAGGATGTCCATCAGAGGCCCAAGGGAGGGGCATGCCTGCTCATGAGGACAGGGTTTCCTTTCACGGGGGTTGCCCCTCAGATATCCTGCGTAGTAGATACTTACATTATGATGCAGAACAGTAGACAAATCACAGTTAGGAAGTAGCAGTGGGAATAACGTTCAGCTTCTTGACATTGTCACCTGCAGAGTTGAGAACCATGGACCGAGTCACCAGACAAAACGCCAACCCTTGTAAAGTTTCATTTGAGCCACATTCATGGTTATCCTGGGGTGTATGTAGCCTGTGGGCCACAGGTTAGACACGCCTGTGTGGGTTAGGTGATAGATGAGGTAAGATTGCCACAGGGTGATTAATTGTTAAAGCTGGGGTAATTGTACCATTTCTCTATATCTGTAAGTTAGGACGTTTTTAGAGAAAATGTTAAGACCAATTTTATGACTATAGTTATCAGCACAGAAAGAATCTAACATCACAGCCAGGATGAGGAACACAGCCCCATGAGACTCTCTTGTGGATCGGGATTGTACCGTGTACTCACAGGGCTGGGGGTAAACGGTTCACATTCTCTATGGGAAGGACTGCTTGTTGGCGAGGTGGCCAGTGAGCCCATTGACTTTTGGAATGTGTTTGGAACACTGTCTGGAACCATGGGGAATTGTGCACACTGGACAAGACAGTTCGTTCTGTGGCCGCTTCTGTTTCTAGTCAGCTGTGAGATAGTAAGCAGGTGTCCATGGTGAAACGGGCAGCAGATGGGGAGGCTATGGGTGTGAGCGGGTAGGAGCTGAGTGAAAAGGTCTGTACTGGGATATTGACTGAGAAAGTCCAAAGAAGGCAGAGATTGTGAAGAGAAGAAACAGGACTTGTTGAATTAGTGAGTAGATGTTCAAGTTGGACAGAGGGAAGGAGGGTAATCAGGGGACTCCCTGGCCCTGAGCCGGGGCCAGTGGGAGAAGGGTATATTCTGCTGCTTTATTACGTGTTATATGGATCTCAGGAACAGGGATGGTCTTAGAAGGTAGGATTTTAAAGTGAGTACTGGAGACCATGGCTATGCCCTGCTGCATTTGGGTCAGACAGTCGCCTTATTTTTCATGGCGCAGTGGCTGAGTGGACTCCCCAGGTATGATTTATTTTGGGAGATGATAATTAACTTTTTACAAGAGAGATGTGAGTTGACTTTTTTTCCAAGATAATTATGTATTACCTTCCCTGGATCTTACCCAGTGATGTTGATTCTCCCGGTACAAGGTCTGACTCCTTGAGGCAGTAAAAGATAATAATAATAATAATAATAATAATAATAATAATAATAATAAAGATAATAAGAAAAAAGGTCAGACATGGAGAGAGGGAGAGAACATTCCTGAAGAAGCTGGCAGTCTTCAGGAGTGGCACCAGTCACCACCAGCACCAGGGGGGCCACAGTGGCCATGGAGCTCAAATGTTGGGAAGGAAATCCCTCCATTGACATTATTCCTTTCGACGAGAAGCCTTTGAGCCACACAGTGAAGCAGAACGTTCCTTTCTTTCACAAGGCCCTGGCATTTTTGGTAATGCTGACTAATTGGACCGTACAGCGTGATGCTTAAGTTCCTTCTTACTTCTCTGAGTCTCAGGTGAATGAGAGATTAAAACACAGCCATCTAAGTATCTTGTGTATCTTAATTCTCCCTCTTGACTGAAAAGAAAAGCTCTACAATATACTCTTACTAGCTTCTGGCCATAGGAAATAGGTAGAAAATACACTTTGCTTTTTAAACAAATTTCGCTAACAAAATTAAATTTCCCATTAAAAATGGGGGAAGTACAGCAGCTGATTTGGAGTAAGAAATTTAAAGACCATCAATGTTGGAATTGCGGAAAAATGAATAGACATGCTTTTAAACATGTTTAAAGCAGCTCTGGTTTATTTACTTTGTATTTTTCTGTGATACATGTGAGGAACAGGGGCACCTTGTGGGAGGCAGGTCTCTGCTTGCACCATGTGGAGCTGGGTCCCAGGATGGAGCCCAAGTTACTAATTAGGCTTGGTGGCAACACATTTACTTGGGGAGCTGCTGTCTCCCTGGCCCTAAAAGTGCTTTTTAATTCAGCAATGTCAATGTTTCTCTGTGATTAAATCAAGTGTTTTAGGTCACTGTCACCCAGTAGTTACATGCTCAGTGGAGGCGGGAATTCCCGAGAGCTTTACACCTTAGGTCAGCTAGGGACTAGGAGCCCAGACATGGCTGCTTTGGGTGCACTTTTAGATGTTCTTAGGTCTATATTCTTGCCTGGTTTATCTCAGGAACAGGTTCTATGCTCTCTGAACTAAACTAATTTATTTTCTTGGCTTGATGTCAGGGACCTTTTGAACATAATGTGACTTTTCATTGTAAACGAGCATTTTAAAGAGAGGCTACATCCAAGCTAGTTCTGAGTCGGATCGTTCAGTGGGTAGGGAAGGGACTTGAAAACTTTCTCCTGCTCAGTCTTACCCTGAGCAAGAAGAGATGCCCATAAGAAATGAGCTTGCCCAAGGATGGTGGGCCTGGAAGGAGGTGGCCAGCCAGGGAGTCACCCCAGAGACAGGAGGTCAGATGGTCAGAGTGAGGACTTGTGGCCAGTCTCCATGAACTGTTTATACTTGTATCCATGCCAATTGCCTGTTTGGACTGTAGGCTCCGTTATTCATTTTTGTTAGTGTCTAAACAATAATGATTATGCGTTTTAACTCCGTATTCAAGTGAGGACCTCAACTTCTCAGTGTTTTTTTTTTTTTTTCCCTGTGATATTTCTTAAGTCTAGATGAGTGATAATAAACCAATAGGCAATTATCCTTTATCAACCCAGCCTCAATGTGTAAATATTTAGGCTAAATTACTGTTCTTGGTCTAGCAAGACAGCTCACTGAGTGAAAAGTGTTTGCCACCAAGCTTGAAGACCTGAGTTCGAGTCCTACCACCTACATGTTTAGAAAGGAGAGAATAGACTCCCAGTTCCCTCAGGTCATCCTCTGACCTAACCTTCACACCTGCACCGTGGGGCATGTACGCACATATACAAAGTTAATGATAAATTTTCTCAGTGAGCTCAAACTGGAGAACAGAGACGTTCTCTGAGATTGCAACACCTATTTTTAAATTGTTTTAGTCACTGACCAGAGATGTAATGAGATTGAGTTTGTCAGTGATATAGAAGCTCTTTGTGTCAAGAAGTTGGAGATAAAAGGACACAAAGTTGATGAGGAGGGAAAGGAGTGGATCCAAAAAGAGTTGGGGGGGGAGGGGTGACTGTGTTCAGAACGTATTGTACAGAATTCCCAAAGAAGTAGTTAAAATTTTTTGAAAAAAGAAAAAGAAGCAAAGAAAGAAAATTGAGAAGAATGGAATTTAGGCTGACTTTAGAATTATGCAGGGGCAGCCATACATTGGAGAAGGGGGTTGCCATGGTGATGTTGTGATGAAGGAATTCAGCCTCTAACGATTGTACGTATCGTGTCTATCCAGTTCTACCGGTCTAGAATACGTTGACTGGGAAGGAGGGTTTTTATGTAACTAGTCGTTGGTGAAAAGAAATGGCTGCTGCTTGAACTGTTGATGCTTGACTTCCCACAGTGGTGACGGCAGGCCTTGTGGGCTCTTTCTGGTTGCCAGCCACCGCTCCTGATGTCAGGGCACACGGATGCGCTCCTGGTGTCAGGGCGCACGGATGCGCTCTCTACACTAGACACAGGCGGGCAGTAGTGCTGGGACTCATACACCATGTGCCCCTTTTCAATGCCGCTGAGGACGGTGTGGTGGTGTGAAGGAAAGGGTTTTGTTTTGTCAAGTCAGGGTCTCACACTGTAGTTTCCGCCTGTAACTTGTTATGTAGACAATGGCCTCAAATTTATGGCCACTGTGCTCCTGTCTCTGAGGACTGGGCACAGTCATGTGCCGCCACGCTCAGCTAGAGAATCCTCTTTATTTGTTTATTCTGATTTTTAATGTATCATTTGGGCCTTGGCACGTGTGCAGATGTCAGAGGACAGCTTTGCGGAATCCACTGTCTCCATCCACCTTCCCCGAGGACACTGGATTCAATTCTCTAGGCTTGCCCGGCAATCACCCTGGCCCGCTGAGCCATCCTGGTCCTGGGATCCCTTTTTAAAAAGACAGGAAGAACTCTAGTCACTGCTGGGGACATCCTACTAAAGAAACTGGACTAGTCTCTGTCCATAGATAGAAAACAACAAAGGCCTCTAAGACCCTCAGTAGCCAGTCTTCAAGGCCAGGGCTTGGGACAGTACTGTAACAAAGGTTGGTGAGAGGTACAGGACCAGAGTGATAACGGCTCTGAGAGCTTCTGAATATATAGCAGCTTTAAATCAAGACAGCTTTCTATTCATTCATTCATTCATTCATTCATTCATTCATTTATAGACACATTTGTTTTTGGGGCAGGAGTTCTCTGTGTTGCCCTGACTGTCCTGGAGGCTCACTCTGAAGTCTCTATTCTTACCTTGAACTCACGGAGGTCCACCTGCCTTTGCCTCCCAAGTGCTGGGATTAAAGGTGTACACCACCACCTCCTAGCTAAAATCTATATTTCTTTTTTATCTTTTTTATTAAGAAACTTTCTATACATTTTACATACCAACCACAGATCCCTTCCCCTCTCTCCTCCCACCCCCCAGGCTTCCCTCTCATTCCCACCTCCTTAAGACAAGGGGAGTCAGCAGAGCCTGATACACTCAGTTGAGGCAGGTCCAAGCTAAAATCCGTATTTCTTAACTCACTCAAAGAGCACTTGTGAATCCTGGTGTGGCAGCGGCACATGTGTGCAATCCCAGTACTTGGTAGCAGAAGCAGGAGAATCACTACGAGTTCTAAGCTATCCAAGCCTACATAAGCAGCCCAGGACCTTTGTTACTACCCAGTGGCATTT
The DNA here is from genome assembly GCF_049852395.1 of Peromyscus maniculatus bairdii. NCBI lineage: Eukaryota > Metazoa > Chordata > Mammalia > Rodentia > Cricetidae > Peromyscus > Peromyscus maniculatus. The sequence goes on along the minus strand of NC_134863.1, from coordinate 13,189,725 downwards.
AGTGCATCAAGTGTGATGTTCCAACCTGCTGGGAAGCAGCTAGACTGTGGACTGTGTGAGAACTGGGGCAGCATCCCCAGCACCCACATAAAGCAGGTGGGCGTAACAGCCACCTGTGAGCCCCAGCACAGTACCTCGGGGCACGCTAGCTAGCTTAGACTGGCTGGAAATGGCAGGTCCCGGCCTCTGTGAGGAGCCTGCCTCAGTAACTAAGCGAAGAGTGTTTGAAGAAGAACCTGGCATCAACTTCCAGCTTCTGCACACACACACATTCAAACGTGCACAGGCATGCTTGCACATCACACACAGAGTCACGCGCAACATAACAGAAACAGAAGATGCTCCCTAACCTTGAACCCTGTAACCTTATACCTTTGAAATTTGTTTTTCCTTGGCCTCTGGCTAACTTTCTTGTCCTGGCAGGACACTTGGCCCCCTCCCTGGGACACTCGTCCATCCTGCCTGATCCTAACCCGGAACTGGAACCGCTCTGTCCTTTCTGGATGACAGGTGGTGGGAAGAGGTCAGAGCAGACTGTCGCCCACTACCTCTCCCTTCAGTTTGTCAGGACAAATGCTGAGGACGCTGCACACAGGCGTCTCAGTTAACTAAGGTTTGCTTTAAGAAATAGATTTTTTTTCTACATGAAAGCATAGTATACTGAGTTTGACAGAAAAATAAAAACAATGCTTCTATCTTTTAAAAACAAAGGATGTGCCAGGCGGTGGTGGCACACACCTTTAATCCCAGCACTTAGGAGAAAGAGGCAGGGGGATCTCTATGAGTTCGGGGCTAGCCTGGTCTACAGAGTGAGTTCCAGGACTTAAAAAAACCACAACAAAAAATGTGAGTCTGCACCCTGTTTGGCCCAGCTTCCTCCTCTCTTTCTTCTCTCATTTCTTATGGTGGACAGTTACTACCTTTTATTCTTTTTTTTTTTTTTAAACACAAAGACATATACAATAAGTGTATGTGCCCCCCCCCCCAATTCAGTGAATGAGTATAAAGTAAATCCCCAAGTCACTACTACTCAGGTCAAGAACATCAAAAGTAACATCATTGTTGGAATACTAACAACTAAAATTATTTTTCATTTTTATTTTTTTAGATTTGTTTATTATGTGTACAGTGTTCTGCCTGCATGTATGCCTGCAGGCCAGGAGAGGGCACCAGATCTCATTACAGATGGTTGTGAGCCACCATGTGGTTGCTGGAAATTGAACTCAGGACCTCTGGAAGAGCAGCTAGTGCTCCTAACCGCTGAGCCATCTCTCCAGCCCCCTAAAATTATTTTTTAAAATATTTTTTCCTGAGTGTCTCAAATGACTGTCTCAGGAGTAAAGCAAGGCCGTATTAAAGTGCTTGTATTTAGTAACCGGAAGGCATCTCCCGGGTGCCGGGATCTGCATCTTGTCTCTGGAGTGTCAAAGGTGACAGATGCACCAGCAGTTACTCACTGCGACAGCCCCAGGCTGCTGGTGTCACTCAGAGATGTGTTGAGAGTGTGTTAATTGTACTAGCTGCCCTCAGTCCACATTTCCCTCCTAGGGAACCTCCTAAAGCACAGTCTTAGCTAGCAGAAGAACTATTAGCATTAACTTTTCAAAGTTCTTTCTTCCCGGTTGGGCTGAGTGCCTGCTGTTGACTTCTGGGTTGTTACATCCCATTGAAGGTGGCTGGAGATGGTCTGGATTGTTACATCCGATTGAGGGTGGCTATAGATGGTCTGGATTGTTACATCCGATTGAGGGTGGCTGTAGATGGTCTGGATTGTTACATCCGATTGAAGAAGATAACTGTAGATGGTCATCGATTAGTAGACTTCACCCAACCAGAACTCAGAACTCTAATCAGCGTTTGACTCATGTGTATGTTCATACATTTGTGGGTCTGCCTGCGTGTTTGTATGTTGAGGACAGAGGCCAACGTCGGGCATCTCACTCAGTTGCCTCTTTCTTGTTCTTTGAGACAGTTTCTTGGTGAACATGGAGCTTACCAATTCAGCTGTACTGGCTGGCCAGCAGGCCCCAAAGATCTTCCTGTCTCTGCCACCTCAGCACTGGGATTACAGGTAGAAGCTGCCTCACCTGGCTTTTAACAATGTGGGTGATGAGAGCCAGGCATGGTGGTGTACACCTTCAATCACAGCACTTGGGATGTAGAAGCTGGCAGAACTCCGTGAGTTCAAGGGCAGCCTGGTCTACATAATGGGTTCCAAGGCATCCAGGGCTACATAGAAAGAGACCCTGCCTGAGGAAAAAAATGTTATGCAAGTCATTCATGTTTAATTATTGAGTGCCACTTCCCAAGAAGCTTGGTTTCTTAGGGCCTTGACTTCTGTTTAAGCGTAGATTGATGAATTCTTGAGCTTGCCGAGTCTTGCTGAACCTAAGTGGAGTCCATCGGAACCTGACTGAGAACGTCACAAGGGCTACGGCGGGCCACAGGTCACAAGCAGTGACCATGGACACAGTGCACGTGTTTCCTCTGCTCACACATGCCCACGTTCAAATTAGAGGAACTAGTAAGATTTCTGAGCCAGTGCTCTGAAGTCCAGTGTCAGAGGATCCTGTGAGTCTGAGACAAGATCTTGGCTCTCTCCAGCCCCAGTTGTATTTGGTAACTCTGGTATAAGGAGGTACTTAGAGTTATAAGCTGTTCTTCCTTCCTTCCTTCCTTCCTTCCTTCCTTCCTTCCTTCCTTCCTTCCTTCCTTCCTTCCTTCCTTCCTTCCTCCCTCCCTCCCTCCCTCCCTCCCTCCCTCCCTCCCTCCCTCCCTCCTTCCTTCCTTCCTTCCCTTTTTTTTTTTTTTTTTTTTTTTTTCCCGAGACAGGGTTTCTCTGTGTAGCTTTGCGCCTTTCCTGGAACTCACCTTGGAGACCAGGCTGGCCTCGAACTCACAGAGATCCGCCTGGCTCTGCCTCCCGAGTGCTGGGATTAAAGGCGTGCGCCACCACCGCCCGGCCCTTCCCTTTTTTTTTTAGAACATCATGTGTATGGTTGTTTTGCCTGCATGGATGTCTGTGCACCACATGTATTCAGTTCCTGCAGAGGCCAAAAGAAGGCATCAGATCCCCTGGAACTGGGGTTACATGAACCATCACATAAGTTCTGGGAATAGAACCTGGATCCTTTGGAAGAGCAACAAGTGCCTTTAACCACTGAGCCATTTCTACAGCCCCCTAAACTGCCATTTCTTTTAAAAAAAAATTGATGAAAAGCAAATTGATAAAGGAAAATGAATTTATTTACATTTACCCAAAGCAGCTCTACTTGTTTTCATGTTTCCTGGGTCACTGTTGGAAGTTTTATAGAAAAGACCAAACCAAAGCCAGAATGTTAGTGTATGTTCCTGGGGGGTGAGCTCTGCCTCTGCCTGCATCCGGGATTCAGCCTTTGCCTCCCCCAACACAGGGTTCCTGGAGAAATGTTCCTTCTTTGCTGTCTGTTGTTCCAGTAGCCTGAAAGCAGGAAGGAAGGGCTCATGGGTAGTGTGTCTTGGGAATAGTTTGTTAGGGAGGCTGTTACAGTGAGTCTGTCTGCTTCCCATATCTTTGCTTTAATTGTGCAAATGAGACATGCACATTTTCACGCACAGTGTTGGTAGAATTTTATATCAAAGCTTAGGTCACAGATTTGAACTACCCCCTTTTGCTTTGTTTTTACTGTAGGGGTTTTTGGAGAAGTCTTGGGAAACAGAGCTACCTAGAGTGTTTGTAAGGGTGGGGTACGCATCGGTTACAGAGAGATGTCGGCAGATTGGAAGGAATTTAAAGAGGAGCCAGCACTATTGGAAGGAAGGACATAGGAGACATGAAAGGAGCTGACTAGCACAGCATGGCCGGAGACTGCTGGGAAAGGATGACTGTGAAGGACAGAAACACCACGTGTTTAGAACCATCAAAACAAGAAAGAAAAATGAATGCTGGCCATGAAAATGCTGAAGCAAAACCCATGACTCTGTATGCTAACCCAAAATACTAATTAAAAAAAAAAAAAACCCATATATGTCTGAGAGTTTTGTTGGCTGACGATGGGAGCCAGAAAATGGCTTGGATCCCCTGGAACTGGAGTTGCAGATAGCTGTGCCCGCCATGTGGGGGCTGGGAACTGAACCCAAGACCTCTGCAAGACCAGTCAGTGCTCTCAACCACCAAGCCAACTAGAAATTAGCCCCTAAAACCCATTTTTGAAAAACTCTAAAAGAGCCGGGCAGTGGTAGTACATGGCTTTAATCCCAGCACTTGGGAGGCAGAAGCAGACGGATCTCTGTGAGTGCAAGGTCAGCCTGGTCTATAGTGTGAGATCCAGGACAGCCAAGGCTGTTTGTTACACAGTGAAACCCTGTCTTGGAAAAACCAAAAGAAAAAAGAAAAAAGAAAAAAACTCTAAAGGAAAAAAGTAATGTTCAGCACAACAAAAAATATCTATTTTTATGACGAAACCTATTAACTTTAAATTAAAGTCTGGAAGGAATGTCAAAAGCTGCTGTGCAGGAGACACTCTGAGCTGCTGAGGGCTTTTGTCCAGGTCTAATTTTGAAGGCTGAGGTCATGCTCTTCCTAGCGTGGATTTGCCACCCAGTTCTGATTACACAGTTTTGCATATCAGTGTCAGCAGGAGGCGTCAGGTTGCAGTCCCTGGGAGCTGACTCAATCTGATGTTATGGAGACTCATTGAAACTGAGACTACAGTTCCTTCAAAACTCCATCAGCTTCCTCCCTCCTGGTGCCCTCTGCTGGGATCTCTGAGTATAAACAGGGTGGAAGAGCGCAGTGATGAATGGCCACAGTGGGTGAAGCTGGGCAGCCGGTTCCTTGCAGCTCAGTTGCCCTTGAATTGTCATGGCCTGAGTGTGGAGTGATCTTGCACGTGTTGTAGTTGGGAGGTCATGTTCCAGGAGGGAACAGACACCAGAGCCAGCCAATGGGAGCATCACATACAATCTTAGGTGAAAGCTGCAAAAACATTCACCTTTCATTGAGAGAGTTTGCAGGGTCAGAGTCTTGGCTCTGGCAACCTTATTAAGCCAGGTTTGGCCTCTCAATCTCATAGGCCAATTAAACAATCATGAGAAGCAGAAAAAGGAGATGTATTCAGTGTGGCTGAATTAGGAAGAAGAGAGATCCAGTGAGAACTCTCTCCCCCAAGTCCATCTGTCCAGACATGAAGTTTAGGTTTAAATAGAACCAAAGTCCCAGCCTTTGCACCTCCTAGCCTGAGACTCCTGGGGAAATTCCAGTTTCTTGGGGTGCATCATTTCAACAGTCAGTCAGCTGGGGTGGAGGGGCATAAGTGTCCCCATAGAAGGCCTTGATTCCTGCCTGGACAGTTAGTTGCAAGGTAGCCTTGGAATTATCTCTGCTTTGAGGAACTCAGGCAGGGGAGATAGCCTTTAACTCAGAAACCTGAAGGGGTGTGGTGCCTGATGGGGAGGGAGCCTGAGGGAGCCCGCTGAGGCTCTTGGAAGGAACCGTACGTTCGAGGCAGGTCCTGGGTCCAACCAGATGTGGGAACAACCAACTTTATTATAATGTGGTTGGTCTGATCCAACAGTATTGTAAAGGGAAACCTGAGGGCCGCCAGGGAGCCGGACACTACCACCGAGTAAAACTTCCGGGAGGGAGCAAGCCAGCTCCTTTTCAGAGGCCTCTTATTGGAGTGGCCAGTGTGGTCAGAGTGGAGTTAGTGAATGCATGCATGTGGTCTTAGACTAATCTGCTCCCACTGGGTGTGGCATCTCTATTCACTCATTTAACACATTTTATGAGCCTCCCTTAGGGGACTAGTTTGGAGTCTGGCGGTGGTGTCCACAGGACTTGGGGGTGCAGTGAGTTCCGAGACCTGGCAGCTATGAAGTGGGCTTGGGGAGTATTTAGTGACTGTGGCCACAACCTGGGTCTTAGATTTTTGGCCTCATACCTGTTGTGTAAAGCTCACCGTGTCTTCCCTGAAGAGTCCTGTAATTAAGTTTTTATTTCCTCACCAAGGTCTCGGCTTCAAATTAGACGCACATGTGACAACAGCATCATAAAAGCAAAGATAAGAGAAGATGCTGTCTCTGGCCTTGGGCACGTCCATCTTTTTCCTTCTTGCAAAAGGAGTTGATGCTTCGGATTTTTAAGATAGGATTTACCTATGTGATCCCGGCTGGAAGGAGTTCATACTTTCTGTCCAGCTAGGAACTGTTGGTAGAATTTAATAATACAGACTGGGGAAGGCATTTAACACACACACACACACACCTGCAGATGCCGATTCCTGCTGGGCTGCCTGGCCCAATAGATGCTCTGGCAGAGGTGAGCAGACTTCTGAGGGACTGGGGGCTTCCCTGCCGCTGTTGAATCTGTAAGGAAAGCTGCGCCCCCTTCTGACAAAGATGTTAAGAGCATCCTTGAGGCTGGGGGAAGGAAGGGCTGGGACTTGCCTGTACTGGATGTGCCTCCCATGGGAGGACTTGCCTTCTTGTGGGGGCGAGTGGGGGTGGGTAAGAGGGGGGGCTGAGGGGGGTGGGAGGAGGGAAGAGGGGGATCTTTGATTGGTGTGTAAAATGAATGAAAAAAAGAAGAAAAAAAAAAAAGAGTGTAAGATCGTGCTGAAGTCCTGGTGATGTTTGAATACCCGAATCTTCCTTGGTTGGTTGGTTTTGGTTTATCAAGACAGGGTTTCTCTGTGTAACAGCCCTGGCTGTCCTGGAACTTGCTTTGTAGACCAGGCTGGCCTCAAACTCACAGAGATCCACCTGCCTCTGCCTCCCGAGTGCTTGGATTAATGGCACGAGCCACCATACCCAGCTCAGAACAAATGCTTTTTTTTTTTTTTTTAAACTATCACCAAGTTTGTTTCCCCTCTATTTCTTTCCTGTTTTATTGATAGAGAGCATCCTAGGCCTTTTATATTCCTACTCTACTATATGTATTTAAGGGATATGTGTTTATATTTATTTCATTTATTTTGCTCTGATTTCTGATTTTGCTCTATCTGAGGAAAACCCGCCCCACCCCCACCCCCTGCAGCTTCCGCCTTTGGTCCGGCATGTAGTGTTGATGGGATCAAGTACGTACTAACATTTCTCTTTTAACCATTCCTCGGCTCCTTTTCCCTTTGTCCTCGTCCGCCGGTTTCCCGAAGTTAGGAAGATAGGACATTCCTGTCCTCTGCCGTTGTCTGTCAGCTCAGTAGTAAGATAAAGGGATGAGCGTAGGTGGGTTCTAAGGCTGTCGCTCTGTAGGGTTAAAGAAACAAGATCGGTGTTGCACAGACCCGAGATGCTTCACTGCAGCCTTCCCCAGTTCCTGGTGAATGCTGAGAGCGTGGCGGAGCCAGGTGCCGAAGGAGGGAAGGGGTAGCAGCTGGATGACAGCATCGTGGTGAGGAGTGGGGGTGGACCCCGGCAGTGACTGAGCCAGATGCTGTGGCAAGCTGAGGTGTGTGAGCGTTTCTCATGATCTGCATTCTCCATGTGTAGAGAAGGGGAGAGAACAGCTTGTGGGAGAGTCAGTTCTCTGCTTCCGCCATGTGGGTTCCAGAGGTCAAAGTTAGGTTGTACCCATTGAGATGACTCGTTGCCCCAGAAAGGATATTTTAACAGCCTTTTCAGATAACCGTGTGTGTCTTTCTTTAATGCTGCACCAAAATTGACAAGTGGTAGTTTCTCCTTTTAGATCGGTTAATTTCATGTCAAGTGTTTTACTTACATGTGTGACTGTGTGCCGCAGGTGTGCGGTACCCATGGAAGTCAGAAGAGGGCATCAGATCCCCTGGGACTGGAGTTACAGGTGGATTTGAGCCTCTAGGTCCTGGAATTGGTCCTGGGTCCTCTGGAAGGACAAGCAAGTGTCCTAGGCCATCTCTCCAGCCCTCAAGCGATAGTTTTTTTTTTTTTTTTTAAAGTTTCATTGCTGTGTTGTATCTGAAACCATAGGAACAACTAGCTGACTGACTGACTGACTGACTGCCTTCCTTCCTTCCTTCCTTCTTTCCTTCCTTCCTTCCTTCCTTCCTTCCTTCCTTCCTTCCTTCCTCCCTCCCTCCCTCCCTCCCTCCCTCCCTCCCTCCTTTCCTCCCTCCCTCCCTTCCTTCCTTCTTTTCTTCTTTTCTTCTCCCCTTCTTCTTTTCTCCCTTCCTTCTTTTTTCTTTCTTCCCATTTCTAAAATTGAACCTGAAGCCTCACATACACTAGACCAGCTCTACATGGACCTCACATACATTAGACCAGCTCTCCATGGACCTCACACACACTAGAGCAGCTCTCCATGGACCTGACATACACTAGACCAGCTCTCCATGGACCTGACACACACTAGACCAGCTCTCCATGGACCTCACATATGTTAGACCAGCTCTCCACCATGGACCTCACGTACACTAGACCAGCTCTCCACCATGGACCTGTATCCCAGCACTCATTTATTTCATTTTGATGCACGGTCTCACTAAATTGTCTAGCATGGCCTTGAATCAGCTCTGAAGCCCAGGCAGGACTTGAATTTTTTGAATGATCCTTCTGCCTCAATTTCCTGAGTAGCTGGGACTCACGTCTGTATTGTTAGGCCTGGCTCTATAGGAATAATCTTAAAAAGAAGATTCATGGATTTCTTTTTATTGTGTGTGCATGCACATTCACATGCACTTACATGTACCACGTGAATGTAGGTGCCTAGAGGTGAGAGGCAGTTGGAACGCCTAGAACCCAACTGGGTGTCCTCTGCACATGGGTGTCCTCTGCAAGAGCAGTCAGTGCTCTTACACACAGAGCCGTTTCTGCAGCCCTGTGACTGACTCTTAATGTACGTTACTTTAAAACCATTGACTGCCGCGGGATGGTGCCGTCATTTGGAAAATATTAGATTGTTGGGCAGTTCAGAGCTTGTAAATGTTGACTTGTTACACCAGTGTCATAAAACTGTGTGCATCACCTCCATGAACACTCTCACCTCCAAACCTTCAAATACGAAGAAGTTGTAGGCTCATGGCGTTGTACACACGTTTTCTAAAAATCGAACTTTTGCCCGAGATACCAAATTTCAGCATTGGCAACAAATACTGGTGTAACAACTTCTTTTGTTCATTTTCAAGAACTGTCTGTCAGAACCCCAATTCCAAGTATCTCTTGTTGCCAGTCACTGTGAGTGGATTTGAATTTCCGTGCAGAAAGTAGCTGTTCCCATGTCTCTCCTGAGTCATCTTACTTCAGCATGCAACAGGAGTGCTAGATTCATCCTTGTTGCATCACATTTTTTTAGAGTTGACTCTGGAATCTACATACCTAAACTTTAATAATTTTTACTGCTTCATCAGCACATGACAGAGGGGCCCTTGGACTCTTCATACAGCTCAGTGCAACGCCTCCAGTCAGGCTGACACATCTGTAGCTGAATCTACCATTGATTTGTAGAACCTTTGCAAATATCTGCAAGTGGAAAGCATCTTGACATGATGAGGAAAGTAGTTTTATCCCTATTGACTCCCAAAAGGATCTTGGGCACCCCAAGGATCTTCAGATCACTCTGAGCACTGTGGGAATTAGTAGTCAAGAGTAAGACTGGGTGTCTCTAGAGTGTGAGTTTGGACCTTGCTGCTGCTTCTTACTGGCTGTGACTTGGCAAGGTTACTCAGCCTTGCTGTGACTGTTGCCTGTCGTTAAATGGGTGTGATAATGATAGGCACTTCCCTGAATGAGTTGATCTGCCCAGTAGTTAAGCCACAGTGAGTGTAGGTAGGACTCCGTACTTAGGTTATTGGTTGCATGGTTGATTGGTTGCTTGCCCTAAAATAGTTCTCTTCTTTCAGCCTTCTAGAATGCCCAAGACATCCACCCATCCATTGCAATTCCTCCTGTATAGTGCCCGTATAATGGTAAGACACATCTTAAGTACATTAAAGCTTGTATCCCAGATGGTAGGTATATCAGCTAACAGCTTGGCAGAGATTGGTCTGTCTGGTATCCTGCCTCTTCCGTCCTGAGTCCAGACTCTGAAGGAATGGAGAGAAGAGAGTGCTTGATGGCAGGTTGAGTCAGGGATACTGTGGAGCATGTCTTGGTCCATTGGACAGGAGCATGGGCGTGCTGAGAGAGGAGGCTCTCCAAAGACAAGGGTGATAACAGGAACTTTGCCTCTCACGCAGAGTGGTTCTGACACGTGTGTGAATTGCTGTCTAGGTGGAGGTATCTATGATATATATGATGGAAGTGCCCCTCCATACAGTCTCCGGTTCTAGGGTATAGTCGTTGTTAGAGTCATTACCACAAAGCTCATTAGCTCACACTTGACTAATGCTGAACTTCTTACTCTTTCTATTTATTTGTTTGTTTGTTTGTTTGTTTGAGACAGGGTTTCTCTATGTAGCTTTGCACCTTTCCTGGAACTCATTCTGTAGCCCAGGCTGCCCTCGAACTCACAGAGATCCGCCTGCCTCTGCCTCCCAAGTGCTGGGATTAAAGGTGTGTACCACCACTGCCCAGAGAACTTGTTACTCTTAAGAGGCACCTCTTAACAGGTTGATCTGTCCAGCCCATGGGCTCTGGAAGCAGGCTTGCCAGGCCTGCTTGCTGACTCCGGCATGGACTAGTTGTACAGATTTGGCAGTACAGCTGTACCCCTTCCAAATGTTCATTTGGTCTCTATAAAGTGGGGCTGCCAGACTTTCCTTAAAGTATTGTTAAGTGTTAAACCAAATAGTGTGCAGTAGGCAGCCAAATGCCTTCCTTATGCTCGCTTGATTTTTCTTAAACCTCGGATCTCTTCACTTATTAAAAAAAAAAAAGCCCCTGCATGCTATTCAGACATGATCATCATTGCCTTCCTTCATTAAAAACAGTGTTTTGGGGAAAGTAAACATAGCACTGGAAGAATTTTAATGTCGTTTCTCCAGGAACTTCTAGCGAGGTCTTAGAAAAGTGTAACTTCTCTTTGCTCTCACTCTTGCTGGGGACTGAGGTGTTCTGATCTGCAGAACTGCCTCTTTGCTGACTCTGCTTGTGGGTTATCCAGTTACTGTTCTGCTTTTGAGGTCCAGCGTCCCAGTCCAGCCCAGCTGTTTGATGCTGTGTCTGCCCACTGGGAAGAAGCAGGGTAACCCACATGAAAGCAGGCATAAGACCACCTCCTTCTTAGAGCCCATGCCTCCCCGTGCTCTGGCTTCCTGTTCTTAGAATGCTCATTTCTGGAATTCACTGTTTTTGTTTCTCCAATCAGGGTCTCCACTTCTTCTTCTTCTTCTTCATATCACTTTTGAGTGGGATTCAGAGCCTTAGAGTTGTTAATGAATCTATTCCACCCACAACTTTCCCAGAACAGCTTTTTGATCATAGAATTTACTACAGACATACAAGGAATCCAGCCAGCCGGATTTCTTGTGCAGTTTCCCAGGTAGAAGGCTGCCCCATCTTAACCCTGCCTTGGTTTTTGCCTTGCAGTCTGGACGGCCTGTTTCCTTCAGTGATACTCTATACCACCCAAGAAATTTGTGGGGTTCAACTGACGCTAGAACTGTTCTCCTAAAGTTTGAAGGACGGGCTGGGGAACTCAGAGAACTGTCTAGGAACCTAGTGTGTACCCTGGAGATAGACAAGTCCAGGTAGCCATGTGACCCCCACACTCTTAGAAATGTACATTTTGTCGTCTCTATTCTTCAGTCCATGTGTCTGTTTGACTTTCCGTCAGTGGCAAAGAGGTTCTCCTCTAATCTTGGCCTTTTTAGGCCCCAGTTGTTTGGATCAATATCAGTCATTTGTCTCTTTGATTACACCTTTCCAGAAGTTGGTTGGCACTTTGAGAAGTCTGTCTCTCTGACGAAGCAACCCTAGCCCCTCCTGCTTGTTGATTTAACTGGATGTAGGCACCGGGAGGCCAGAACTTTCTTAGTATGGTCTCACTCCTTTCTAAGGTTTCAGCCAGAATCCTTCATTAGTCAACTTCTGGTCATGAATGTTTAACTTCTTGCTTGCTGGGTGCCTCACAGATTGTCTAGACATCATGTAGGCCCAACATGTTTAGGATGGTGTCTTAGTTTTTTCTTTTGCTGTGATAAAATAGTCCAGTGAGTGTGACTCAGAGGATAAAAGATGTATTCTCACAGTTCAGGGCTAGATTCCTTCATGGTGGGGAAGCCATGTTTGAGGCTGCTGGTTACATTGCATCTACAGTGAGAAGTAGAAAGCAGGGGATGGTGGTTGCCCATGCTTGGTACCCTCCTCCATCTTACACAGTCTAGAATGCCCTGACCAGAGGATGCTGCTGCCTACAATCAAGATTGATTTTCCCACGTCGATTAGTGTTAAGACCTCATAGCATACCCAGAGGCCCATTCCTCGGGTGATCATAGGCTCTGTCAAGTCAGCAGTTATCACTAACCATCACAAACCCACCCCTTGTCAGCTAGACACCCACACACGTTTCTTCAGCTGTCACCTTCCATCTCTTGTCCCTATAGGCTCATGACTGTGTTACAATGTAAAATGCATTCTCTCCAACTTTAAAAGTCCCCATACTCTTGAACAGTTCTAACACTTTAAAAGAGCCAAGTCTTGGAACTGTGACCTCTTTTTTAAAAACAAAAGTAAAAACCAAAAACCAACCAAACAAACAAAAAACAAAATTCTTTATTCCAACATGTAATGGCACAGAATAAGCATTCTTATTCCAGAAGAGAAAAATCTTGGCATAGCAACAAATGATCAGACTACAAGCCAGCAGGGCCAACACCAGATCCTGCAGCCCCTTGTGTGGCATCTGAGGCTCATGGTAAAATTGAGTGGCTCCAAAGGGCTTGCTTAGCCCCAGCTCTGCAGCTCTGTCTGCAGCACGCACAGCCTCTCTCTATGTCTGGCTCCACTCTATGCCTGGAGCTGTCCGTGACGGACGTCCCATCGTCTTGGCATCTCTGGTAGACACCCTGAAGTTCCTACTGCACCTTGGGCTTGGCCGTCATAATACATAGTGGGTTCTGAAGGGTCCTTGGCAGGAGCTCTGACCCTGCCACACATGGCCAGGTCTCAGCTGCTCTCTGAAACCCTGGAACAAGGCTCCAGAATCCTCTCAGTCTTGCATCTTTCACACCTTCCAAACCAGTAGCACATGAACGGCACGGCCAAATTCTGCTGCCAGCTTGAGATATAGCCTGGCTCCCATGGGCCACAGGTGTATCAGCTGCTGTGTGCTGACCCTTGGAAAACAGTCTCCTTGGAGGAGGAGGGATCCTGATTGCTCAGCCATATTCTCAGTTCCAGCTCTCTCTCTTCGAAAAGCTTGTTTTCACATGTTGGAGCCCTTGATGTGTGAGATTTTTGTCTTCAGGAACTCATTCCTTTTTAGCGATTACATCTACTTTCTCAGCATCTATCCTGTCTGAAGATTCTCGCTACCAAACACATTAGTTCTATACGTTTGAATTCCTTTAGACTCAGGTTCTCAGGATGCAGACAGAATGCAGCCAGATTCCCCAGAGCCCAGTTCCTCATACACTTTTTCTTCTCCCATCTGAAACCTCATGAGCTGACTTCACTCACTGTCTCTGTCTTCTAAGCATTCTTGTCTCCTAAACACTCACCAGAATGGCCCATTAAGCCCTGCTTCCAGCGCATTAGGGCTTTTCTAGCACGAAGCACCAGACTCCTCCACATTTTAACTGTGAAACCATTCCCAGGGCTTCTACACCACCACCCCATGGTCAGGTTTATCACAGCCACAAACCTGCTCCTGGTGCAACAATTTCTTAGTTACTTATTGTTGTGATAAAACACTCTGACTACAGCAACTCAAAAGAGAAAGAATTCATTCTGGTTTACAAGTCCAGATGGCAGGCCGTCATGGCGGCAGGATCAAGGTTTCAGGAATTTGAAGTAACTGGTTACATTGTATCACAACAAGAAACAGAAAGCAAGGAATACCTGCGGCTCCTCAGCCTGCCTTCTCCATTCTCCTTCTGCCTCCTCCAGGAGCCCCTGCTCAGGGAATGTCTCACCACCATTAAGATGGGTCTTCTCACATCAGTTAATGTATCAAGATAACACCCCACAGGCATGCCCAGATTCTCATCTCCCAGATGAGTCTAAATTCTGTCAAATTAACTCCAATCATCACAAATAAAATTTACTTTCTTTCTCCGCTCATTATCTACCAAGAACACCTGTTTGGAGATGTCTGATTCTGGCGGTTGCGTTAGTTCAGGTGTTGGAGTCATTTGAATATCTCACTTTTCCTTGACCTGAATCTAATATGTACCTGTAAACTGCTCCTACCAGGACATTCAGTGTTTGCATTCCACAAGATTGGTGATTTCCTCCAAATACACTCACCTCACCTCTGGTGACCACACTTAGATTAACCTAGAAACCTTCAGCTTGCTTTTAACGACTCCCAAACATTTTCAGGATCCTCCATTGCCTTAAAAGACTTGGTATCTGTTTGCAGTCTCTGTTGTTACATAGGAAGCCCAAATTAGGTGGCTTAAAATAAAACCTGTGTATTTACAGATTCTGTGGGTCAAGAATGGAAAGGGTGCAGTCAGGCATATTTTGTCTCTGCCCTGTGTTGGGCCTTCTGCTGGGAAGACTCAGTGGCCAAGATAATTTGACAGCTGGAGGCCGCTTTCTCCTCTCTCTCTCTCTCTCTCTCTCTCTCTCTCTCTCTCTCTCTCTCTCTGGCAGGTTGATGTGGCTGACATCTGGGACCTCAGCTGGGCTGTTGGCTGAAGCTGTGGCTTTTCTCTGTGGTTGCTTACTCTTCCTTCTACCATAGTGGCTGAGATCTGAGGGTAGCATTCCTCAGAGAAGCATGCTGTGTGTTCTAGCTTCAGAAGTAAGAGACTCATTTTCTCATTGGTCATGAGCCTGGCTGGATTTCAGAAGAATATCTCAGTGGGAAAAATAGCAAAGTCAGGGTGGGTTTTTTTTTTTTTTTAATGAAGTCATCTTTAGGAAATTCCGTCTACCACAAAATCCAGACTAATTTGAGAACGCCGATACAATCTGGTTCATCTTCCTTTTAGCTAGAAAAACAGAACACCTATGTGACAGAAATCATGGTGGCCCTTCGTAGGTACTCTTCCAACCTAACAGTTCTGAGACCAGATAAGAGTTGAGTTGGTGAGGTCCAACAGTTCCCCCAAGGTCCACTAAATACCTGGGTAGATGGGCTTTGAACTGGAACCTTTGGCTTTTCTACATCTGTGCTATGGTGGGAGCGGCACATGACAATTATAAGAATTTATTAACAATGCATTTTGTCTAGACTCTGACCTCTCACTGTTACAGGAGCTATTTAGGGTTAGAGCCTGAGCCTTGACTTCCCTAATAAGCCAGGTTCAGCCACCCACCCTCACAAGCCAATTAAATCAGTAGTGAAAAGACAAAAAAAGAATCATTCACTGTGGCCACACGGAGAAAGAAGAGGGTTAACGATGTCCAGCGGCTTACCCCCGCCCCCCAAGTCCGCTTTCTGGCTCCTAACTTAGGTGGAAGGCTAGATAGGTAAGCGGTTGTACCCAGGGTGTCCTGCCCGTTATTAACCCATCGTTGTCTGGGCTCTAGTTTCTCCTGCAAGGTGGCCACGCAGATGGTCAGGACTATGTGGGATCTCCTCTAGGTAGTGGAGGGAGGGGACAGGAGGACAAATGACCCCGCTGGCCGGCACCAGGCTTCGGCCACCTCCTCCCAGCTTGAGATTCCTGGGGGGAAATTCCAGTTTTTTGAGGACCTTCGTCTAACAGTTGGATAGCCGAAGGAAGCTCTGCAAGATCTCTAGAATATTCTTGTTCCGTCCAGGCCCGTCACACCCCTTGTCCATTTGCAGCCCCAGAGGGCTCACACCTAATGGGAAACAAGACTCTTGCTGGCTGAGGGGTCAAGACTGTTTAGTCTGTGGACGACAACACATGGCCGCTGTGGGCAAGCAGAGCCCACGGGTTGGTTCTAGTGTCTGTCTGTCTCCGAATCCAGGTGCTCTGCCTGTGAGTTGTTGGGTGGGGTGAGGGTGGGGAGATGGCTCCCTCTGTGAGCGCTCTCCTGACCTGTCCCCTCCCACCCCCCAGGACTCCTGATCCTAGCGTGTATTTGTTTGGCCTCCTCATTCATTGCAGCCTTGTGTAGCATCACAGTGTGCTTTCTCTGTGTACTTTGGCATCTCGGTGATTCGGGACTTTCCTGAGTTTGCCCATATTGAACCTGCTGCTACCTGGTTGGGATTGCCAGCCTTACTTATGCCATTTTCTCTGCAGGATAAGTGCCCTTTGCTCTTCTTTCTGCCGGATGTCTGTTCTTCCTTCAGGATTAAACTTAGTTCCTACACACCTCCTCTCCTCTGAGCTCTGTACATGGTCCTCAAATGGTCGCACTGTATTCTGTAGGCATTCTTTGGTCTAGTTATGTGGAACACTCACTAGTCTGGAAGGTCCAGCAGGAAAGAAGCTGTGGGTCACTCTTCCTGTAGCCTTTAGTGCCTCTTTGTAACTGAGGGCCAGGGATGCATCCTTCCGAGGGGCGTGTACATCATCTAGTGTACGGATGCCAGTGCCTGTCTGGGGCAGACACAGAGATGCTGGGGTGGAAGGAAGAAACAGAGATGTTGGTGTTAGACCATATGGATTCTTGGGCTGACCACTATTATATTCCTTTGTCGTTGTGTATGAAGTGAAGGAAGTTGTGGAACACAAAACCATCTTGGTCAGAACAGCTGTGCAAGTGACCCTCCAGATCAGGATTAGTGACTGTTGATGTTTCTTCGTGGCAGAGATGTGGGGAGGGTTGTTGGACCCTCACCTGAGGGTCTGCCATCCTGTAGCACCTCCCGGGCATTTGTATACAGTTCTGCCCTGATTGCTGGCGCTCTGGTGGTCTTGGGAGGTGCTGGAGCATTTAGACTGTGGAAGTTAGCTGCGATGCTATGGGGAAGTCATCCATGCTGTCATGAAACCTTTCAGTGGCCTGGCTGTCTTGGGGTCACCCTCACGCATGCTCTGTAAGTAGGCTCAATGGGCTCATTGGTTCCTCAAGTTGGGCTCGAGCAAAATGGTGCCTTGGTTTTGTTGGTGCTCAGTAATGAAGGTTTTTGTTTCCACCTCCCTAGGGAGAGTTCTTATAGCAGTTGCCCTGAGAGTTTTTACAACCATATATTCTTAAGATGACTTTTTCTAAAACTTGGCTACAGGCTGCCATGTAAGCAAGCATTAAATTTTGAGTATTGAAAAGATAACTTTGGGCTAAGGATGCGGCTCGGTGACAGGCCCCATCCTCAAAAGTGAATTTCTTTTTTCTTTTTGGTTTTTTTCGAGACAGGGTTTCTCTGTGTACTTTTGGTGCCTGTCCTGGATCTCGCTCTGTAGACCAGGCTGGCCTTGAACTCACAGAGATCTGCCTGCCTCTGCCTCCCAAGTGCTGGGATTAAAGGCGTGCGCCACTGCCGCCTGGCAAAAGTGAATTTCTGTGTATTCAGATTGTGTAATTGTTAGTGCTAGAAGCTAATTTAAAACAAGAATTAACATGTTGCAGTTTGGCTTTTCATTGCCGTAACAAGTCCCCGAGGCAGCTAACGTTGTAGAGATTAAAGGGTTACTTGACACACAGATTTGATTTGAGCCCGTAACAGCTGTCGGCACATGTGAATAGTATTGAAGGGAGTTGCACCAGTGAACATGTGATGTTTTGAACAAGGAGGGTAAGAGCTGCCAAAGGAGTCACAAGGAAATGCCTCATGTCCCCAGTGACCCAAGAGTGTTATGCTTGGCTTACTTCCCAGAGGTTCCCTTGCTCCTTACAGGTGTGTGCCCCTGCCTCCACCCTGTGGACCCTCAGGGATTCCCAAACCACAGCACCTCCTGAGATGCCAGAGGTGGTCATTGACTGGCATCTGTTCGTGACCTTCAAAACGTGCTTCTTGCTTGGTCTTGATTACAGACTGCTCTCAAATTTGCTCTGTAGCCAAGGCTAGCCTTGGACTTAGGAGCTTTTTCTGCCTAAGGTTCCAGAGAGCCAGGATTACAGGTGTTCCACCCGCCCCCCACTTCGGAGAAATTACTTTTCTGGATCACCTTGCATTATGATAATTAGCCATTAGAACTTTCTCCTTCCTGTTCTTCCTCCTGGAGCATGTTGCAGATGCATCCTAGGTTTTTGTCGCTCTCCTGTGTGGCAAAGAGAAACTCCGAGAGCTAAGTGCCGGGGCGGAGTGTGGGTGTAGAGGAGAGCTTTTTCAACAGGCCCGTGCCACAGCGGCAGGGCCCAACACCAGCTTTCCCGGGGGCTCTTTGCCTTTACTGGAGTGTGTTACATCACAAGGATGTTATACAGGCATGGGCATTTAAAGGTGCTTTGTTTTTAGCAGGAAAAAAAAATATCTAAAAATGAGCGAGGGAAAGATAGGGACCTGGATTGAGCAAACAGCTGTCCTCGTGTTTATGAGAACGGAGGCTGGTGTTTCACTCCCTAGAGAGTAAGCTGCCAAGGTAATGTTACTTTGTTCCCTGACACCCCGGTGTACAGGTGTTCAGCCTTTTGATATCGTGACAAGATGTCACCTGCAGGCGTGCTGGGCCACAGTCACAGCTATCCTGGGTTGCATGCAGCCCACGGGTTGGACAACTTGAAAGGACTGGCTTCTCATAGATACAGCAGGTGTTTGTTGCCTGATTTGGCAATACTTTTAGTTAAAACCTTTAAAGATCATCCTAGTCTTCAAAATCAATCACAGTTCTATTAGCTTTTGGTAGGAATATTTGGGTACTGGTGGTCCGATTGTTCAGGACCCCAGGCCTCACACACGATCTGATTGGCCTGATGAAAGGTGCTTATGAGGGGGAAAATATGTGGTTTGCACAGCTTTGGACTCCAGAGAGAATTTAACATCAGTAGTATTCATCATGACTATAATGATAAAGATGGTGGACACAGTTTCTTCTTTTGGGGGCGGGGTAAAATGGTGTTGGCTCGTTGTTTATAGTGTGAAATGGAAGAAGTGGCTTGTTTAGAGACTAGCCACTGTCATCAACAAAATGGGGTGGACCAGGGGAAAAGGCAGCTGATGCTCAGAGGCTGCTGGTCGCTGAACACTGCTGTGGTCCTGCCTTCTGGGGCAGAAGAAGAAAAGTGAGAAGGATGCTGAGCAGTGGGGGAAAAAACAGGGTAGATCCAGGTATGACTTAGAGAAATCGGTGGGTGTGATGCTAAGGAGCACACACTCCCTGGTGACTGGGCGAGCCTGTCCAGGTGCCACATCAGAACTTGGGTTCTTTATGTTATTTATCTGAACTCCCTGCTGTATGGAAATATTTGTTTGTAACATGGTTAGTCTTAATTATACAGATTTTAAGTCAAGGCTCATATAAAGCTAGTTAATCACTTTTCTTTTCTTTTCTTCTTTTTTTTTTTTTTTGGTTTTTCGAGACAGGGTTTCTCTGTGTAGCTTTGCGCCTTTCCTGGGACTCACTTGGTAGCCCAGGCTGGCCTCGAACTCACAGAGATCTGCCTGGCTCTGCCTCCCGAGTGCCTGGGATTAAAGGCGTGCGCCGCTGCTGCTGCTGCTGCTGCTGCTGCTGCTGCTGCTGCTGCTGCTGCTGCTGCTGCTGCCGCCGCCGCCGCCGCCGCCGCCGCCGCCGCCGCCGCCGCCGCCCGGCAGTTAATCACTTTTCGAGAAATGGGTTTTGTTAAGTGGAAACTTCATCACACATGAAAGCACATACTTGTAATCCCAGCACCCAGCACTCAGGAAACTGAGGCAGAAAGATCATGAGTTTGAGCCAAGTCTGGGCTATATAGCTAGTTCAGGGCCAGCCTGAGCTACATCCCAAAACTGTGTCTCAGAACACCCCCCCCCCCCCAGCAGCACTTCATTACAGCAGAATGAGAGACTAAATGGAATGCTTACTTGCGTTTTTGTTTCTTCTGTTTCAACCTTGGAAAGCCGAAGCAAAGTGCGCGCTTTGGCATGCACAGACAGATGCAGTCTTTGTATCCAGTGTCTCACGTTCCTGAATTCCAATGTGTTCTTCTTTTCAGGCAATACACATACACTGTTACTCTTCTCTGGGAGCGCTCTGGAATTTGTCCCACCTGTATTTTGGGGAGGTTCTAAAACTTGGTCTTGTCCCATGAGGCATGGCACAGCCTGGCAAAGCTGAAGCAGGTGATTTTTCAACGTGTCCCCACCTGTGGAGAAGTTTCCTTCCAGTAGGAGATGGTGTGGTGAAAATCTGCAGTGAGGTTGATGTTGCAGGAAAGGCTTACATGTTCATCCCTAAGGCTTACATGTTCATCCCTAAGGCTTACACGTTCATCCCTAAGGCTAGTAGTTCTTCTGTCTAAGGGGATGCATCCTACCCAGGGTCTATTGAAACAAAAATACATCCTTGAAATACAAACTTTTGTTGTTGAATTGGCAATTCCAGTGTGACATTTTTAAATATTTAAATATATAAAGCAAAAAACCTGTCACTCCCTAACTGAGACTTAGATAACTCGGTTTATTTATCTGAAAATTTTTGACAGTGATAGGCACTTCACTAGCAGTGGTAAGGCTTCAGTGAGAAGCATAGAGCCATTGATATAAGTAGCACTTGTAGTGTGGGGATATCTTCCTGCTAAAAACTGTGAAGGATGTTTTGGATGTATCTTTGAGATTTTATTAGTCTACATCCCATTAAACCGATAGAGGGGTGAGTGAGAGAGTATCGGTGAGCCCATGGAGAAGATCGGGAAAGCTACCATTATTTTTCTTTATATTGTAAATAATGGGTTGGAGGAGTGTGATGCAGGATGTTATCTAGAGGGAATTATATTCAGAGCTTCAGAAAAGTGTTGGAATTTTCCTGTGACAACATCTCCCCCTCCCAGTCTCGCCCTCCTCCTTCCCTCCTTTGCTCTTCCTCTATTTTATCCTCCCCCTCATCTTGTTCTTCCTTTTGTCCTTTGAGACAGTCTCACTGTGTAGCCCAGGCTAGCCTGTAACTCTCAATCCTCCTCCCCGAGCCTCAAGGGCACTGGGATTATAGGAATGCCCCTCTGGGCCTGGTTTCCAATTTCATAAAGAGGTTTTTGTCCAGGCTGTTGGTCCTTCTGTGGTGATCTCTGCTGTGGATATCACTCTATATAAATAAAACACTGATGGCCAGTGACCAGACAGGAAGTATAGGCGGGACAAAGAGAGAGGAGAATTGGGGAAACAGGAAGAAGGAGGGGGAGACACTGCAGCCACCGCCAGGACAAGCAGCATGTAAAGACTCAGGTAAGCCACCAGCCACGTGGCAAGGTATAGATTTATAAAAATGGGTTAATTTAAGATAAAAGAACAGTTAGCAAGAAGCCTGCCACGGCCATACAGTTTATAAGTGATATAAGCGTCTGAGTGATTATTTTATACATGGATTGTGGGACTGAGGGGCTTGGGGAACCTGGAGAGAAGCCCTCCAGCAACAAATCTCCACCCTCCTTTCCCAGTTCCCAGTTCTCAGTTCCTTTATTCCTTGATGTCCAGATCTGTGGCTAGAGGGGTTGTGGAGAAGCATTTTAGAGATTATGTTTCCAAGCATCCTGACATGGGAATTTAATCAGGTCTGCTTTCTACTAGCCTGAAATGCAGCCTTCACATGGAAGTATCTGTTGCAAGAAGCGCCGTCATTTGAGGGCTGTTCAGTTAGGGTATGGGATGAGCTACCTGTAGTTCCTCTGCTGTTGCACTTGAACAGATGATTTGTCAAATAAACTGACGCTCTGCAGTAATAGAGCAGGAGATAGGAATGTTGACTGACACAGTCCTGTTCCCTCTTTACTTAGCAAGTTCTGGTATGCTTTTAATGGATAAATCTTACATATTGATTAAAATGACAGTTATGTCGATTATACCCTGCTTATCAAAGACTTAACAGTTAACATCCACATGTAAGCAAATGTATAACCATATTTGTCTTTTAGGGTCTGGGTTACATCAGAACTTTCATGATTACCTGTGACTTTCATGATTTTGGTTTAACAGCTGAGTAGTAGTCCATTGTGTAAATAAATGTACCACATTGTCTTTCTCTGTCTGTTGATGGAGATCTAGGCTGATTCCAGTTTTATGACTATGATGAATAGAGCAGCAGTGAACATGGTTGAGAAAGTGTCTGTAGTAGAATGGATAGTCCTTTGGGTATATGTCCAAGAGTGGTATAACTGTATCTTGAGGTAGGTCTATTCCCGCTTCCTGCGGAATTGCCACACTGATTTCCATAGTGGGTGTACAAGTTTACATTCCCACCATTTAACCACAGAGTCCAGGTATAGAGTAAGGGACTAGTGGAGAAGGAAGAATCTCCCTAGGGAAGAAAAATACAAAAGATAGTTATGGGTGGGTGAGGAGAGGCTGGGGGATGCAGTGTGATCGTGGACTGGAACAGGAGGATCAAACCAGAAGAGAGGAAAAGAAGGGGGCCATGGGGGAGGAGTATGGGGAGGGACCACTAAACTGAGGGTCATTTGAGGGTTCATATGGAAATCTAGTAAAGTAAAAGCTTCTCTCTCTCTTTTTTAAATGACAGGGTTTCCCTATGTAACCCTGACTGTCCTGTAACTGTAGATCCGCCTGCCTCTGCCTCTGGAATGCTGGGATTAAAGTCGTGTGCCACCACCACCCAGCAAGTAAAAGCTTCTTAAAATATGTCCATATGCGAAAGAAATCTAAATGGAATCGTTAAATGCAGGGCCCCGCCAAACATCTCTTCTCACTCAACAAAACCTCCAGTGCAGGAAATGGGTAACTTTTAATCAAGGTGTTGGCCAAAGGGGTCCCATGGAAACCCCTAAACAACCCAAGCCATGGGTGGCTCCCTACAAACGGATGCTAAGGCCGTATTGCTGAAGACAGCCCCTGCATAACTCACGGGACACGAAGAAGTCGGGCTGACGCCTACATAGAACCTTCACCTGACTGACTAGCAGTCACGGTGCCAGATGGCACTGCGCATGCCCCCGAAGGAGAAAGACAAACGGACCCAGCTGCAAGCTCTTCTGTCTTCCGTGGCAGCCTGCCTGCCACACACACTGGTGCAGTGGTGGTACAAAGCTCGTGGGAGTGGCCAGCCACCACCCGATTAGATTTCGGGCCCACTCTGTGAGATGGAACCCCAGCCCTACACTGCCTGGGTGGTCAAGGCACGGAGACTGCATAGACTGTGGACCTAGGAGAAAACCAAACACTACTGTTCTGCTGAAGGAATGAAGCAATAACATGACTCCGAGCGCCATTCTGCTGTAGTCATAGCTCAGTGCCTTGCTCGGCCGTCGTCAGTGAGTTTCCTGCACGTATACATGTGTACAGACCTACTCTTCGATGCTCTGGATTGCTGAGCTGTGTTTCTAGCCCTGTCTTACTTGTTTAAAAACAAAGATCAACAATTAAAACTCTTATAGTAGCTGAGGGGCTGAGAAAGGAGAATCTGTCTCCACAAGTTCAAGGCCATCCTTGGCTACATAGTAGATACAAGCCAACCATAATAACAGCCTATGTTATGGTCTGCGTCCGGGGGCCTGGTGATGTGGTTCCATGGCTGAGAGCATGAACTGCTCCTGTAAGAGGATTGAGTTCAGTTCCTAGCACCCTTGGTGGCTGGCTCCCAACCACCTGTAACTCCAGTTCTAGGGGGTCTGATTCTGGCCTTCATGGGCACCCACACATAGTGCACACACACCCCCATGTACACATATACATACAAATAATTTACAAAACCAGGATCAACTTAATTAGTAACTGGTTTTCTGTAACGACATGCCTTAGAGAGTTCCCTAACAGCTGTCTGTTATAACTGTGCTTATTTATATATAACTATATATGACTATGTATATAACTATATAACTATATATATATATATATAAGACTATATATATATATAACTTATTTATCACGTGCTGATAGATACTCACTGTGCAGTAGCTATGTTTGTTCGGATATCCTTGAGCTCATGAATAAGTTGCTATCTGCGGGCTATATTTTTGGTTAGCAGTTAGAGTCAATATTTATATTTGGAAACAACAAACTTTTTTTTTTTTTTTAGACATACTCTATCTTCTTAAATTCCGATGACTTTTCTACAGATGGGTTTGGTGCACCGTCTGTAGGAAATTTCTGTGCAGCCACCGTAGGCCTGCCTCTTTATGAAGAACAGGGGCCAAAGAGTGCGCTAAGCCAGGCTTTAGGACCTGGAGACAACAAAGTGGCTCTTGATTCTTGCTGCTTTTTCCGTGCGGCCATGACATGTGAGGTTTTACATCCTCACCCGTACTAGCCATTAGCACAGCGCATTCACACTTTAAAGACTACACGGCAGCTCATGCGTGTGACCCCTGCACCAGCCAACCTAGTGTACCTAGTAGCCTTGGGGAGCCCCAGGCTGCTGCAAGACCTTGTCTCTCGGCTCCCGGAGTCTGCCGGAACACACCTGAGGCTGGCCTCTGGCCTCCTCGGGCACTTTCTCAAACCTGCACGTGCAGGGAAGAGATGAGCTGCTCGCTTCACTGGTTTTCCTTCTCGTAGTCTGTACTTCTTTGTTCCTCCAAGGCTGTTGCCAAGGTTGAAGCCATGGGGATGCATGTGGCCGTGTACAAACACTGTTTGGAAATACGAGCACCAGAAAGAAGGGAAAAGGGATGGGGACCACATCCCTCCTCCAGCATTCCCCGCAAATGAGTGTTGATGGAATCGGAGTTCAATGAAAATTGCACTTCTGTACACTGGTGGGTCTTCCCAGGGTTTAATAGGGTCTCAGCAGATGAGAATAGAAAGACCATGATGCCTTTCTTCCCAGGCTGGCTTTGAACTTATGATCCTCCTGTCTTATGATTGTTAGTATAAGAAACCTAGATCGCCATACCTGGCTTATTTTCTGTGTAATTTTAATTACATTTTCTTTGTAATCGTTTACATAAAAAAAAAAAAGGCAGAAGAAGAGCTGGGCGGCACAAACCTTTAATTCCAGCACTCGGAGGGCAGAGGCAGGAGGATCTGTATGAGTCTGAGGTCAGAGCAAGTTCCAGGACAGCCAGGGCTACATATAGAGAGACCCTGTCTTGAAAAACAAAAACAAACACAGAAGAAGATACCTAAATCATTTAGAGCCTTCGGACTTTCAGGGTGTCTTAAGAAAGGCCTCTGAATTTAGAGAGGAAGAGGGAGAGGGGAGGGGGAAGGGGGAGGGGAGAGGAGGAGGGGAGGAGAGAGGGGGAGGGGAGAGGGGAGAGTTTAAATACTCACGATAAGGAAAGTGGCTAGATGAAATAAATGCCAGACATTCATGGGGTAGGAAACAGACAAGGAAGCTTTCTAAGACAGGAAGATTGTCAGTGTGTTACTTACTATCAGGTGAAAAAACAAGGTACAGACTGGAGAACGTACCGGTGCTTCTGTAAGAGACGTAAGTCTGTATTTTTACATGAAACTGAAGATATGCAGAAACAAGTTGCTTCCAGCGAGGAGCGGGAGATGGAAAATTGTTATGATGTTTTAATTTCGAACTGCAAATAAATTACCTTCTGGAAATAAATTTTTAAATGAAATTTGACATGAAACAAAATCTGATTTTGTTTAAGCCCATAGTATTTGTGACCTTACCCAGTGTGTTTGAACCTGGGGGTAGGATCAGTTGCAAGCATGTATGTTTTGAGAGAATAATCATAAAAACAATATATGGTGGTTCATCTTCTGACTTCTTTAGTAGGAAATTGGAAATGTAAGTCTGTATTTAAATTGTAGCTTCTTTAACTTGTTGCGATTTGTGGATTTTTTTTTTCCTCCCAAGGTAATTAAAACCTTAAAACCCGGAGCCTGCTATCCACTGTAGGAATGTTCTCTGTGTGTGTGTGTGTGGGGGGGGGGGGGTTGGTGCATATAGTTGGACAGTGAACTTGGTTTATGATCTTCTGTCTGATTTTGTTATTTGCTGAAGTTGGAGTGGATGGAGAAAATGTTCTAGACTGCTCTTGTCTTTACAGGAGCAGAAAAATCCAGATTCGGAACATCCCGCCTCACCTGCAGTGGGAGGTAAGCCGGGACTCCAGACACCTCCTTGCCTTAGCTTCCTTTTGCTTTAGGACTCAGAGACCTTGAGACGTGTCCCCCACACCTCTGGGTCCTGTCCTTCCTCTCCAGGGCTGGGGCACACAGTGCGATTTAGAGGTTGTTTGTTTCTCCCTCCCCAGCCAAGTGCCCTCTGGCCTCTCAGTCTTCGCCCTCAGGTACCACACCACAAACACCCGCACACCAGCCAGGGGACAAAGTGTGCACCTCTTTGTGATTCTTAGCGTATGATCTGATGAACGATTTTTGTTGTTCCACATTCTGATTGGCTGAGGCACCGGGAAACCTATGGAAACAGAAAGTTCTTTGTCGGGGTCGATTTGTTTGTTTGTTTGTTTTTGTTCTGAGGTAGTTGCTATGAGTAACCATTAAAGATATATCTGCAGGGCACTCCAAGTCTAAGATTGCTATCTTAAATACAGTAGGATGCAAGGAGTGGCCCCACTGTTAGGAACAAACTGCCCTAACCCACAGGATACCAGACCAGCCTAAAAAAAAAGCTGTTTTATCTTTGTCTTTAAAAGCAGAAGAAGAAACAGGACGAGGCTGAAGAGCTGCCTTTGCAGGGGACCCAAGTTCCATTTCCAATAGTCAAATTGAGTGGCTTACCTATGACCCCAGATCCAATACCTCTGGCCTCTGCAAGCGCATCTCTCTCTCTCTCTCTCTCTCTCTCTCTCTCTCTCTCTCTCTCTCTCTCTCTCTCTCTCTCTCTCACACACACACACACACACACACACACACACACACACACACACAGTAACCAGGCATTGTGGTGTATAGTGGTGTGTGACTTGAATTCCAGTGCTTAGGAGACTGAGGTAGGCTGATCTCTTGAGTTTGAGGCTAGCCTGGTCTATGTAGGGATTTCCAGGACGGCCAGACCCTATCTCAAAAATAAATCTTTAAAAAAAAAAAAAAAAAGCAAACTTTTGCCAGGTGATGGTGGCACACATTTTAATCCCAGCACTCGGGAGACAGAGGCAGGCGGATCTCTGAGTTCGAGGCCAGCCTGGTCTACAGAGTGAGTTCTAGGAAAGGCTCCAAAGTTGCATAGAGAAACCTGCCTCAGAACAAAACAAAACAAAGCAAAAGAACAAATTTTTAAAAAGATTTATTATTTTTATGTGTATGTGTGTGTGTCTGTGTGGGTCTTTGTACACCACATGTGTTCAGTAGCACATGAGGCCAGAAGAAGTCATTTGATCCCCCGGAACTGGAGTTGCAGGTGGTTGGTTATAAGTTGCCATGTGGGTGCTGGGATCTCGCCATCCTCAAGAACAGTTTTTTACTGTGGAAAAGTCTACACAGTCTATTACTTGAATAAATAAGGAGGCCCCTTGAGGAAATCCAAAGGAAGAATTGTTAAATCCCCTAAAGAAAAATGAGCTCTGTCCTCTAGTCTGCTTTTCATTTCAACAGCATGGTCTTGAGTCATCAGATGAGTATAACTGTTCAGTTACCAGACTCCAAAATTATGTAGTGTCATCTTATTGAATAGGCTGTTGGGAAGCAATCAGCAAAAAGTCCTGAATTCTTAGATGTGTAGAGTTCTTATGGAAGACCTGAAATGCCAACTTATTTACACTATTCCTATGTCTCTGTTTTAATGTGTTTCACTTGTGGAGGCAAATCAGTGTCTTTTTTATGATCTTTTCTTCCTGTTCCTTTACAGGTATTGGATGGACTGTTGGCTGAGTGTGGGACAGTGGAGAATGTGGAACAAGGTAATGAGCGAGGAGGTTAAACACATGAGGAAGTTAGCTCACTGAATTGTGGAGAGGGCATTGTATTTCTTACAGGTTGGGGTCATCAGAGAAGTAGTAAGTCCCAATGCTTTTGACATGTTCTTCCGCTAGTGTCTATTTGTACACCTGCCTGTCAGAGGCATTTATCTGTCATCTCTATATATCTATATAGTTCAGTTCGAGGAATATTCTTTTCAGGGTATCTTTGTGTAGCCCTGGTTGACCTGGCACTCAATATATATATATATGTGTGTGTGTGTGTGTGTGTGTGTGTGTGTGTGTGTGTGTGTGTATACATACATACATACATACATACATACATACATACATACACACCAGGCTGGCCTTAAACTCATATAGAAGCCTGCCTGCCTCTGCCTCCGAGTGCTGGGATTGGAGGTGTGGCCACCTCACCCAGCATTCAGACTTCTTAACACCTGCAGTGAGCATAAGCTCTGGATAAACATAGTTTGGATGGGGCAAGCTTAATTCATCTGAGAATAGTTAACACTGCTGTTACTTAACTAACTCCAGCTCACTAGGAGGTGAGGACACAACCTAACATCTGTTTACTATGAGGTAGATTTTCCCTGCCAGGAGTCTTGAGACACTTATGAAAATGTAGGTTCCTAGGGTTCACCACAAACCTGCGGAGACTCAGGGTGTGTTGCTGGATTTTAACGGCTCCCTTGCAGGGAGAGATCGAGAAGGCACAGCATCAATGACACAGACACTGGGAGTCAGTTGAAGGCAAACAGCAAACTCATTTATTCAATAACGGGGAAGGCCTTATATACCCTCCTCTCAGCACCCACGCTGTGTCCCAACCTGGTGGCATTGTGTGGTCATCCCTCACTGGCTGGGCATGATCAGGACCTCTGACAGCGTCTGTTGCTAGGCCCTCAGGCAGACTCCAGGTCGGCTCATAAGGAAGTACGTTATGTCCCATGCCTTGGCTACTGGTTTGAGCCCATTTCCTCGACCATTCCTACTTCAGGGGTGGAGGGAGTGGCTCATGGTTGAATCAAGAATCTCTGAGTGGTTTTGTGTGCACTCAGATCTGAGGCCCACCATCACAGGAACAGCACTGCATATGCCCAGGAAATACTTCCTTCTCTCCTGCTACTCGTTTTTATCGGCTAAGGACTGAAGCACTGATTTTTAAGGGGAACCAAAAGGGCACCTGAAGCTGATATCCCGTACAGCTCTGTAGGAGTCTCGGAAAGGTGGATCCCAGGACACTGACAATGAAGACACCGAAGTATGGTAAAGGTGGCGTTTACATTGGCCCTGATCGCCCCCTGCCTGTGAACCCGTGGGCAGTCGCTCAGCCTCACCAACTGAACCACACCGATTCCTTCTCCACTTACGTAAAATAAATGTGATTTCTACCCTTCCTATAGCGTTAATGGTCACATCACTCAGCGGAAACCTGTTGATGTATTTTGTAGACAAGTGTAAAGGATCACAAAGTCCTTAGGGAAAGATCATATAGAATCCGATTTCTTACAGATAGTCCAGTCTGTCAGTGTACTAAGCATACTCATTTTGAAGCAGCAATGATGTGGCTGTGCTCCCCTCCACGATTATTAAGAACATTTCTCTGTTTCTCGTAACTGCTTGCCCATGCTCAGAGTTGAGAGAAAAGCACTCGGAAGGAAAAATGTTTTCACTTCCTTGTCGTTGAAAGGAAGACATTCTAGTAGTAGCAGGTGGGAACTTGGGGAAAAAAAAGTTGCAAAGACAAAGTGCTGGTCTGGGTGTGGTGGCCCATACCTGAAATCCCAGATTTGGAGAGAGGGAGACAGATTAGCAGCTATAACCATGAGATCGATTCAGGATGGTGCTACCTGAGAAGATGTTCAAGGGCCCTGGGGCAGCAGGCTGCCCTTCAGCACCTGAGCACTGGAGACTGCCCAACTTCCAGCACCTTGAGGCACAGAGCAAGCCACCGAGCTGCTCATTTGTCGTGTTTCTTGGGTGATTTTGATCCAGTAGAGCCTGTCAGTCAAGTCTTAGGAACATGGCTTTCATGAGCAATGAAGTAAATTATTTAAATGGAGCTCAGCTTCCTCTAGAATTAAGGACCATGTGACTTTCAGAAGACATATCTTTGAAGGGCAGAGACTATTAGTGAAAAGCAAGAGCAAAATCTCAGGATCCGGGATTCCTAGAGGATGTCTTTTCTGGGAGTCTGCATCTGCAGCCTTCTCTGTCGGTCTAGAAAGCCGCAGACTGGAAGCCTCTGACTTAGCACTGACAGTGAGTGAGGACGGTGATACACCCCCCGCTTGCTCTGTGGGCATCTGTGAGTAAGAACCATTAGGAGCAGCCTGAGTGCACCAGGGCAGAGGCCAGGGCCGGGATCGGTGCTGATGATGTGTCAATCATTGTGCTGATAGCTACTGCTGACTGTGCACCTCCTTCCTACCTGTCCCCCAGCATCCCTCCACCAAGTCTGATGCTGCTTTGAAATTACTGGGCAAAATATGTTTTTATCCTAGACTCTTTAATGTTTGGGGGATGCCAGATTCCTTTGAGAATCTCAGAGTCACATTTCTTTACATTTTAATAATGTTACAACGGGGATGGTCCTAGAACTCCTGAAGTTTAAGAAGGAGTATTGCTACTTTGAAAGGGAGCTTTATCATGACTTTCCAGAATTTTTTTTTACTGCTGTTGACTTTAAATTCCACAACGTCTTGTTTTGAATAGAGGATCCAATTTAGTCATTCTTGGTTTTTGTGTAAACATACTTTTCATTTAGGTTTTCTGGGTTAAAGCAAGCTTCATCAATCACGCCCTTTGAATGAATTTGTGTGTGTGTGTGTGTGTGTGTGTGTGTGTGTCTGTCTGTCTCTCTGTCTGTCTCTCTGTCTGCATGTCTGTGTCTGTTTAGAGATAGGGACTTGCTGTATAACCCAGGCTTCCTGTCCTGCCTCAGTCTCCTGTTGTTATCATGGATGGATGGATGGAAACACACACACACACACACACACACACACACACACACACACACACACTCTGCATGCCACAGATATATATGGTTGACTTTCCTTACTATTGTATGTATATATATATGGTGGATATTGTAACTAGAAGGCTCAGGCCCAGCCATTTCTGGGAGTCAGAGTCTACAGGCTGCAGATTGGAAACTTTTAACAGTCTCTGTGTTTTAAATTAACAATGAAATGTAATTCAGAATACAGAGTCCAGCGGTGTCTGCAGTCGAGGTGACTTAGCACTTCAGCATGACAGGCCTGGGGACAACACGTTCCCAAACACCCCATGGTGAAGCAACTCATGACCTGTTTGCTTTTGTGCCCATATTGAAAGTGAAAATACATAACTATACAGAGATAGTTCACTTACTCAGAAGTACTTATAAAGTAAGTAAAATTCCGGCTGGAGAGATGGCTCAGTGGTTAAGGGCACTGGTTGTCCTGCCAGATGGTCCTGATTCAATTCCCAGCAACCACATGGTGGCTCACAACCATCCGCAATGAGATCTGGTGCCCTCTTCTGGCCTGCAGGTGTACATGCAGGCAGAACACTGTATACGTAATAAATAAATAAATCTTTAAAAAAAATAAGGGAAATTCAGGGCACTGTTTTATAGGTGCAACTGATTACAGAGTGTGGTATACGTTTGATTTACAGATTCTATAATGGTAGTAAACAGAGGTGCACATGACTCCGGTTAAGGGTTTCCCCCTGAAGTTAGCCTTCCCCGGGCTGGAGGGGGATAGCTCTTTTTAAATGATGATGCGATTTTCATTTCTCCCCAGTCAATACAGATACAGAAACTGCTGTTGTCAACGTCACCTATGCGACCAGAGAGGAAGCAAAGATGTAAGTGGGTCTGGGTTTGCCTCCTTGCAGGGGTGTTCGGGCTTGTCTCTGGTTTCCTTTGAGTCCTGCTCCTGGAAACCCTTCCTGAGAAGACAGGTGCCAGCCAGTCCACATCCTCTTGGACATGCCAGGACAACTCCAGGGTATCCATGTCTCTGCAACCCCAGGGAGCTCGTCCCAGGCTGCTGGGTGATCATCCAGGGGACTCCGTATTGAACAGTGTTGAACTTGGCATCAGCAGGAAGGGAAGGATACCAGCGTTATGATACTGCACCCATGGGCTCACTTTGACGAGCTTCCTGGGGCCTCTTTACCTGGAGCATGCTCGTTCTCCACAAGGAGTGTGCACAGCCGTCTGTCCACACTCACTGAATGGAGACGAAAACAGTAGTTTTTAATGTGTACGATATTTTAAAAAGGATTCACCTCAGCGACAACAGCAGGCTTAATTGTCTGGGAATATTCCACCCATGTGCCGGACTGGGACTCTCTACTCTTATTCCGTTCATTACTCTGTTGCTTCAATAATGATTAGAGTTTACTCTAAAAGTTTTTTAAACAATAACAAAAAACAAGATTTTTTTTTTTTTAAATCTTTTGGGCTTGAGGTGGGGGGATTATAGCCATGTCCTGCCATGCCTAGCTAAGAAGTTTCTGTTGGTAGGAGGTCCTTGAAGTGCCTCATAGGCCAGTGAACTTAGAAGTATAACAGGTAGTCGTACTTCCTGGCTGTGTGTAGCCCAGGCTATACCCATTCCAAGGTAATTACCTCACTGCTGTTGCAGTTCTCAGCACGTGTGGAGACATAATGTACCCATTTTTCCTACCGACAGGCTCAGGAAGGTAAATAATTGGTCATTGCTAAACGTACGGGCTCATCCGCTGTGAAGCTTGGCCAGGCCACGCCACCTCTGCCCATCCTAGCCATAGCCCAGTGCCACTTGGCTGGTATCTACACGTTACCCGCTTGCCTTCATTGAATTCAGAAGGTTCTGTTTTGGAATGAATTCGCAGACCCTCAGTGTTACCCAGTAGGATGGCTGCGGAAACATGTAAAGGCATTCTCCCACTTCATGTACAGTTTTGAAAACACAGAGGTAGATCTTGTTGTTTATAATGGTTATTTGTAGATAATCTGTAACCTTGAGGACTGAGGGCAGACACACCCTATCTGCTAGAGAATAGTGAATACTGAGACGTTACCAGCCAGACACTGGGCAGTCTGGTCTCTAGGCGTTTGCCCCTGAGGAAGAGCTGTAACTTCAGAGGTACCCAGGGTAACGTGATTTTTCAAGAGACTGGGCCTAATGTCCAAGCTTAGGGAGGCTCAGTAGCAAAGGTTACAGCGAACGGGGAGAAGGCTGACCTCGTTTACAGTTGTGTCCAGTGGAGAAGGCTGACCTCGTTTACAGTTGTGTCCAGTGGAGTGGGCAATGGATTCTATAAAAATATTTGATGATGGAAAATGTTTAGCGTGTTAACTGAGTTTTAAGGACCAGAAATAGAATATTCATTTTTAATACATTTTAGTAAATATTGCATAATAAGGACAAGGAAACTATCCATTCTATAGCTTCCCTCATTTGTGTTTATGGGTTTCTGAATTTCTCGAATATATTTAAATTTGTGATATGATTAAGATAATCATGAAGACGTGTTACAGTTAGAAAGCAATTCTCTTGGACCCCTACTTAGAGTTTTTGGTGAGAGGAGTTTAGTCTCAGGGGTGGGGATGGGGATGGGGATGCAAACCGCAGAATTGTGCCTTAGTCACCTAGACCTAGATGCGGAAAGATTGTCCCCTGAGACTCCAGGGGTGAGACGGGATTTGTCTCTGCATCCTTGGTGCTTGGCACAGGCACCACATAAGTGGCTAGTGAGCGAAGTGAGTCAGCCCCCCCTCCAGACACCCAGGCTTTCCTGTACTCTCCGCTAAGCCTCCCTACCCCGCTGTGTTTCAGAGCCATTGAGAAGCTGAGTGGGCATCAGTTTGAGAACTACTCCTTCAAGATTTCCTACATCCCCGATGAAGAGGTGAGCTCTCCTCCGCCCCCTCAGCGAGTCCAGCGTGGGGACCACTCCTCCCGGGAACAAGGCCACAGCCCCGGGAGCTCTTCTCAGGCCAGACAGATTGATTTCCCGCTGCGGATCCTGGTCCCCACCCAGTTTGTTGGTGCCATCATCGGAAAGGAGGGCTTGACCATCAAGAACATCACTAAACAGACCCAGTCCCGGTACGTGCCGCCAGGGCTTCCTTTGCTTCCTTCTGAGGGGTCGCCTGCATCCTGTCTCCGCCATGCTCGGAGCACTTGTTGCTATAGTGGAAGGCTTTGTCATATGGAGCAGCTCTTGTCCCGGTAGACTGGCTAGACTCACCTCAGGTTGGGGCTGTGGTGAGTGGTCATGCTGATGACGTAATCATCATTCCCTGAAAGGCTGAGTCCGTGAAGAGAAGACTGAGGACCTCCAGGAAGGATGGTCCCGTTTGCTGGCGTTCTGTGAGCAGATCTGGTTCCACAGTGGCTGAGAGGAGCCCTGGTCATAGGATGCTCTGGTGTGAGCTCTTACCTTCTACTGAGTCAGACTTGGGTTAGCCATTCTTTAGACCATCTAGGTTGTCTTCTGTAGAAGCTGTGGGTCACTGCTACATTGAACAAGAAAGTATCTGGCTTTGTGTCTGGCTTTCTGTGTAAGAAGACTGAACTGGAGGTAGCAGCCAGTGGGCAAAATGATTTGTACAATTGTTGATTTTTATATGACCGTTAAGACCACAGCACACTGTAATGAAAACGTAGGACTTGAAAACAGTGACGTGTGTGCAGGTTTTTATGAACTAGTTCATTTCTTTGAGTATCAGTTGCTTCTGTGAAAAAGGAAGCCACTGTGTTTTACCAGGATCGTTGTGAGAATGCACACAATTGGGCAGATCAAATGAACTGACGTTGCAAAGCACCAGATTGCTAGCAAATACTCTTACCTGAGCTGGTGTGTCTTACTCCAGTCCTTGAGTGAGTGTCCTGTAACCTGCAGAGGACACTGATGGGTAAGACCCAGTGTGCATATTCCCTGGAGGGAAATGCTGAAGTAAGAAGTTGTAGTCTAGCTGGGTGTGGTGGCGCATGCCTTTTATCTCAGCATTATAAAGTAATTTTTATGTCTCTGTTCTGATTGCAAAAATTGTATAAGGTGGCTTATGTTTCAGTGAAGTGACATTAGTTCTCAAAGTGTGGGTCCCAGTTTGAGAAAGAGGTTGAAGACTGGGTTCTTTCTAACAGTGAAGTGGAAAGGGGCTGCCATCAGTTACAAGACTCTGAAAGTGGACAGAGCCTGGAGGAAGGCAGACTGCCAACAGAAAGGAAACCAGAACCTTAGGAAGGCAGAGAGGCAGACCTTTGTCCCTCTGTCTCTCTGTCCCTCTGCCCACGCTCCGATACACAAAGCTTGGTTGAGTTTGGTGTTGGAATTCGGATTCACATATGGCAGAGGTCAGCACTGCTCTGTTGGGCTGCCCCCTTCTCACGTTGCTCTTCACTTCTCTAGACGTTTG
Organism: Peromyscus maniculatus bairdii; assembly: GCF_049852395.1. Classification (NCBI taxonomy): domain Eukaryota; kingdom Metazoa; phylum Chordata; class Mammalia; order Rodentia; family Cricetidae; genus Peromyscus; species Peromyscus maniculatus. The sequence goes on along the minus strand of NC_134863.1, from coordinate 13,154,543 downwards.
AAGGCTGCACAAAAGACTTCATTAGCCAAGCTGGCTTTAGTACCAGGTTGTCTGGGCACCTTGGTCCTGCACCACTCCTGCCAGAACGGCCCCCTTCTGACCGGAGCTGCGGGGGGCTTACATTTGGTCCAAGCCCCCTTGCACACCGGCCCCTCGGAGAGCAGCCTGAGCTGCAAGTGTGCTGATAGCATTTCCGCTCTCCTCACTGTGTTGGCCGGGGCTGTGCTTTCTTGCGTCCAAGACCCTGTTGGGCATTGCTGTGCTATGGCTCCTGATTCTTTCCCTATAGGGTAGACATCCACAGAAAGGAGAACTCTGGGGCTGCAGAGAAGCCTGTCACCATCCATGCCACCCCAGAAGGGACATCTGAAGCGTGCCGCATGATTCTTGAAATTATGCAGAAAGAGGCTGATGAGACCAAACTGTAAGTTCGTGCAGTGCTGTAAGATTAAGAAATATGTTAAAAAGCTCCGCCAGAACACAGCACACAGAATCACCTGTCTAGGATGAATGGGGCTCACAGAGGCCAGGGAGCCTGTAGGGTCTGGCCCAGGTCCTCTGCGTGTGTGTTATGACTAAGTACCTTGGTGTTTTTTGTAGGATTCCTAACAGTGGGAGTGGGGGCAGTCCCTGACTCTTCTGCCTACTTATGGACTCTCTTCCTCCTCCCATTGAGGCTTTTACAAATAACACCCCCCTTGGTTCTTTTGATTAGTTGTACCCCACTTATAAAATGGCTGCCAGATGGGTGTGTGGATGGGGATTTTAAGATGTCGGATAGAACCACGATAGAGTTTGAATGTCTGAGTTTTTCTGAGCAGCTGCCCTGGGCCGAGCACTGAGCTTCGTGTTGAAGCTACAGCTATGAGCAGGACTATGAGCAGGACTATGAGCAGGAGTAAACACGGCGGTGAGAAATCAGCCTGGTGGCTGCACACGAGACTCATCCAAGACTCGGGGACGCAGGGAGTGACTCGAGAGTCCCGGGAGGACAGGACCAGAGGGGGCGAGGACAAGGCACATGATACACGATAAGACACTAAGCTTCCTTTAATTTGCCACGTGTGCTGGATGTGGCTGTATGCACTGGGGATGGGCAGGGAACAAGGCAGACAGGCTCCTCTGCCCTCTGAGGGGTGCATCCTGGGACAGCCCCTAACCATATTGCTGATTTGGGTGCCTTGCAATGATGTATGTGCCTCTCAGATGCTTCCGTTCTCAATTAGTAGAAAATACAAGTGGCATAAATAGTGAGAAACTGTATTGTCAAATAACACAGAGCCCTAAGTTAGAAAAGCTCCAAGGTCGCTGGAACCTTGGGCTCAAAGATCTGGGATGTTTGCTTTGCTTTCCTTACAGTATTGCAGGCCTTGTATCACCACAGGAAGATATCCCAAACTTGAAAGGAAGGCTGTCATGTTGTGTGCCTTTTTAAATGTTTGGAAGAATTGTGGTAAAATACACATAACAATGTATTCATTCACACTGTTATAAAATACATGTCCAGAATTTTCTCAGGTTACAAACCTGAACCTCCCTCTGCCCATTAAACAGCTTCTGACTTCCTAGTCTCATCTCACTGTTCTCACCAATTGGGTTACTTAGACCAATGGTTCTCAACCTGTCGGTCACAGCCTCCTGGGGTCAAACACCCGTTTCACAGTCACATGTCAGGTGTCCTCTCTAACCAGATATTCATGACAGTAGCAAAATTAGTTATAGAGTAGCAACAAAAATAATTTTATGGGGGGCTAGAGAGATGGCTCAGCGGTTAAGAGCACTGACTGCTCTTCCAGAGGTCATGAGTTCAATTCCCAGCAACCACATGGCAGCTCACAACCATCTGTAATGAGGTCTGATGCTCTCTTCTGTAATGCAGGCAAAACACTCATACAACTACACAGAGAAACCCTGTCTGGAAAAGCCCCCCCCCAAAAAAAAAAAAAGAAAAAGAAAGAAAGAAAGAAAAAGAAAAGAAAAGAATATAATGGTGGTTGGGGGTCACCACAACATGAGGAACTGCATTAAAGGTCCGCAGCATTAGGAAGGTTGAGAACCGCTGCCTTTAATACTTGCTATGAGTGGGTCACATGGATCTGTCTTCCTGTGACTGGTTTATCTCAGCCCTCAAGTTCCTCCACACTGTAGCACATAAAATGTCCACCCCCTAATCTGGATTACACTGCTGTGCCTTGACTGCTTCTTGATGATATTGCTGTGAATGTCGATTTGCAAATAGTCATGATTTTGATTCCTTTTTGATATATACCCAGAAGTGGGATTGCTGGATTCTATGGGACTCTATTTTTTAGTGTAGTTCCCACTGGCCTGCCTCTGGACGCACTCACTGCCACCTGGCTACTAGTGAGTAGAAACTGGAAGTAGAGTTACCACCGTGTGGCTCATTTCAGTCAGGATTTATTAGCTGAGGTTGGGAAAGAACCTTAAAAAATGGGTTTCCATTCGTAAGAAGTGAAGATAACGACACCAGGAGACAACGCAGCCTCTGTTCTAAGTGGTGAATCTACTTTCTCTTTTTTTAGAGCTGAGGAGGTGCCTCTGAAAATCTTGGCCCACAATGGCTTGGTTGGAAGACTGATTGGCAAAGAAGGCAGAAATTTGAAGAAAATTGAACATGACACAGGGACCAAGATCACCATCTCATCGTAAGCTCCCCCTTCAGACTACTTATGTTCAGGAGTGACTGATTGAGCCTTCCTAGCCTCTACTTTTCTCCAGAGGGGAAATGCTCAGCCGTGCCATACTCTGAGCAGCAGGAAGCAGGTCCATAGGGTTGGCTCTATAGCCCGCCAGAGCACTGACCAGCAAGAGGGGGCCCCTGGGCTCCGTCCCCGGCACCATGAAATTGTTAAGATAAAAAAAAAATCCGGTCAGTTCTGCGGCACAAGCTTGTAATCCAGGCTCTTGGGAGAAGAGGCAGCTGAAGCAAAAGTCCAAGGCTGGCCTTGGCCACACAGTGAACTCAAGGAGAGCTTTAGTGAGACCTTTCTCAAAATACAAAGTAAGACTTGGGGCTAGGGATATAGCTCAGAGGTAGAAGGCTTTCCTTGTAGTAAGAATTTTCTGTCACACCAGCCAGCTCCCAAATAACCTCACAGAAACTTTTAATTATGAAAGCTTGACCGATAGCTTAGGCTTGTTTCTAACTAGTTTTTATAACTTAAATTAACCCATATCTTTTTTTTAAAAAAACATTTATTTATTTATTAAGTATACAGTGTTCTGTCTGCATGTGTGCCTCAGGCCAGAAGAGGGCACCACATCTCATTACAGATGGCTGTGAGCCACCATGTGGTTGCTGGGAATTGAACTCAGGACCTCTGGAAGAATAGCCAGTGCTCTTAACTTCTGAGCCATCTTTCCAGTCCTAACCCATATCTTTTAATCTATGTTTTTTTACTTTTTCTACTTCCTCTCCGTCTGGCTAGTGACTCCTCTCTTCTTCCCAGCATCCTATGTGCCTGAAAATATTGCCTAACTATTGGCCATTCAGCTTTTTAGTAAACAAATCAGAATAACATATCTTCACAGTGCACAAAAAGATTATTCCACATTTCCTAGCATTCATGAAGCCAAGGTTCATAGTACTAGTCACTAGTAAGACTTGTGACTAGATAGCAGGATTCTATGCTACAGTGTTAGGAAAAAAAAATCAAGTCTTTACCAGGATGTGTTTGTGGTCTGGAATTTTATTCTTCCTGTCTTTTCCTCATTGGCCAGCTTGCAGGATTTGAGCATCTATAACCCTGAGAGAACCATCACGGTGAAGGGCGCCATTGATGCATGCGCCAATGCTGAGATAGAGATCATGAAGAAGCTGCGAGAGGCCTTCGAAAACGATATGCTGGCCGTTAATGTAAGTGCCCAGCCCTTCCTTCGCTTGGCTTTCCGACAGCTAAGGCAGGACCCGAGCTCTGTAAGGATAGCTGTCCTTCAGCTGAGGAGGAGGTGCCTTAGGGCAGATGGGAAGAGCGTCCCACTTCCTAGGATTAAAGATGTCTTTAATCTGGTAAACACAGATCAGCATGAGCCAGTAAAATCATACCTTCTAGACCGTAAAGTGGGGTGATGCTCATGATCACATATATTGGAACAGGAAGGTTTCAAAGCTGGGCTACACACACACACACACACACACACACACACACACACACACACTAATGTGGGTCAACAGGGCTGGATGCTGTGATATGAAAATAAAAATTACGGGTCTAGGAAAGTGGGTTCCCCTGTTTTCTAAACTTTGTGTAATATTGTTGTGTCCTCTCTTTCTTTAAAATCCCAAGTATATACTTTAGCCAGGCCTGGTGACACACACCTTTAATCTCAGAACTGGAGAGACAGAGGCAGGTAGATGTCTGTGAGTTCGAGGCCAGCGTGGTCTACATAATGAGTTCTAAGCCAGCTGGGGGTGCATAGTGAAACCCTGTCTCCTTTATATATTTAAAAGACTGGGCTGGAGGTTTACCTCTGTGGTAATATGTGTGTAGCATACATAAGGCCTGGAGTTATTCAGGGTTAAAACAGATGGCGTCATAGGGTAGAGAGACCTTGTCTAGTCTGGGCTGTTTCGGGGGAAAGTCTATCTGAAGCAGGCATTTCAGAGTGGCCGGTGGGAGGAAAGGAGGGGCTAGCTCCTGATTGGCATCTCTTGCTTGCTGGTTGGCGCTTGTAGTTGGCCTAGTAAATGCTGTCACCCACTTGAGCACTCTCTAGCACATTCTTCCTGTTCCTTAATTCTCGCCTTATTAATTGTTTAAAATTATTTCTCCGTCAGCAAAGTCCAGGCTCATCTCAGAAGAGTGAAATCTTTCATTTTTCACTATCATCTTCTGAGACTGGAAAGGGTCCTCTGACCAGCCGTCATGGGCCACAGTTCAGCCCCCACAGTTATCAACCTCACTGACCTCTGGGCTCCATTGGACCTTTCCTCTTCTTCCCATGCCCCGCACTCACATCTCACAGAGGAGTAAACACTGACCGCGATCTGTGTTGCCGCCCCGCCTTCCTCAGCAACACTGCACAGTTCTTCCCCGGGTCAGCGTCCCATCCCCCACCTCTGCAGCCCCCCCCCCCCCATGACTGCCTACCACACAATAATTGTGGGCCAGGATGGGCAGAGGCAGAGCATCCTGAGTGAGCAGCGTGGTGGCATTTTCATCTCGCCGTCTCTTTCCGTGAACACCTGGATGTGCTCAGAAGGGGTGTAGGTGCCCTACACATCACCATTTCAGCACATGTCCCTTAGACACCTCTGCCAAGTCCATGCTCTCTCTGTGAGAGAAATCACACAATCACCAGCTCTTAACATACAGCGTGAGACGATGGTGAAGGATCCAGGCTTGCTGTTCTCCATTTTTACAAAAAGGGACATTTTTCTAGAGTGACTTTACCCACAGAGAAGGATTGGGGCAGGCTGGGCACAGGCCAGCACAGGGACTGCATTTCTCTGCCTCCAGCCCTGGTGAGGATGCTAGGTAGAAATGTGAAATAAGGAAGGAGATCTTGAAGGTTCTGACCCGTCCTTGGGTGGCTAGAAAAGACTGGTGTTTGTTCTCATTCAGCAAATGTTAATATGGAGTACTGTGTGTCCGATATTGAATACACCTCTAAGTAACATGGCCACTGACCCCGGGAAGTGAGGCAGAAGTGAGCCACTGAGCCCGTGATTCTGTCTTGTATCTTTGAGGGAATAGGAGCGTTAGGAGAGCCTAGAAAAGGCCATGTCAACTGGGAGGGGGTCGGGGAGACACCTGGACAGGGGAGCAGGAAGGACCACCGACAGGGCACCGGAGTCCAGAGGTGAAAGGGCGCAGGGTGTGGAGGGAGCAGGATTTGGTGGGGTAGCGGCCGGGGCTCAGCAGGAAAGCAGCTGGTGAAGGCGTGGCTGACCACAGTCAGATGCGTAGCTACACCCAAGGGGGACGGGGAAGCTTTGAGGGAATGTCAGAGTTAGGTTGAGAGGGTGAGGTTTGTTGTCCACGCCCAGTACAAGGTGAGGAAGTCCAGGTACCGGGGCGGGACAGACAGGGAAACACTGGTGCTGTGCAGACAGGAGGTGGGGAGTGGCCACGGCAGGCCTGGCCTCTCTGGGCTTCTCTCCCTCATCTTTTTTCTTCGTTTCTGTCCCCAGCAACAAGCCAATCTAATCCCAGGGTTGAACCTCAGTGCACTTGGCATCTTTTCTACAGGACTGTCCGTGCTTCCTCCACCAGCAGGGCCCCGTGGGGTCCCCCCCAGTGCCCCCTACCACCCCTTCGCTGTAAGTAGCTCGGTGTCCCGAGGCTCCCCCAGGCTGGGCTCCTCCAGGCAGCACAGCTACTCGGCCATGTTGAGTAAGGGCAAAAGCGGTTATTTGCATTCTGTCTCCGTGGGTGATTATAATTGGAGTGGAAGCTTTTCCAGTGGGAGATTGACACCGATCCAAGCTCTGAACGAGTGCCCTCAAACATGGTAAGTGTCCTGCCACAGAGAAGAAGATTCATTCACTAGAGGTCCGTTTTATAAAAATAAAAGTTGCTGGTCTGGCAGTGGCGGTGCACACCTTTAATCCCAGCCCTCGGCAGGCAGAGGTAGTTCGAGGCCAGCCTGGTCTACAGAGCAAGTTCCGGGACAGCCAGAACTACACAGAGAAACCCCGTGGCTGTTTCAAACAACATTCATGAGTGTCCCTTGTTTAATACAGATGACACCTGGATTATTCTTGAGTAGATACACATTCCCACCTTTGTCCATAATTCAGACATACTTAATTGAAAGGAAGTTTTAAAAGGAAAAGGCCCCAGCGTCTGAGTCTAAACAGCACACTGCCTGATATTTAGTAGGTTATCAGTCAGTGTGGTTTGACTCATAACTCTCGGCAGAAGAAACGTGAATGGTATGTTTCCCGCTTGTTGCCCTCATTCACAATCATCATTCAGGATTAGTACATGACCAAGTGGGGCCTGAAGACACCGGACACCGGACACGGGACAGCTGCCCTCCCCTGCTTTTTCTTCTCTAAACACGTGGCTTGTTTTGTGTATAAACTGTCTCAGTGGGGGAGAATCAGGTGGGTGAGCCAGTTCTGTTCTGCTCCCTGGTGTAGTGGGCGTGGCTAGTGGCTCCTGGGGAGGGGCCCCCTTGAGTTCACTCAAAACCGGCACAAGCTGGCACCAGGCCCAGCACCTTCCATCCGGCAGAAGCTTTTCTGAGGTGTTGGGAGTCACCGCATACCATCTCTTCGGTTCTGTCCAATTTCCCTTAAAGGAAAGGAAGGAGCCACCACTGGGCTGTGTAATGGAGGGGTTGTGGCAGACGCACACGGGGCGGCGGATGGGGAGTTCACATCCTTTACCTTTGCTGTGAGACATAATCTCCGAATAAGTGCCGTTAGAAGCCACCGAAGACGGCTCACTTCCTGGGACGGGCTGAATAAGGGGCCTTTTAGAGTCTGTCTGAAAGCTAAAGCCCCTGATAACTGGAATTACATTAGGAAATGATGTGTGCAATTTAACCGTCACAGCGTTCTCTTAGACAAAATTGGTGCGGGATTTTTAAGCATAAAGATAATGTTTTCTTAATCCTTGAATGGTGGCTCCTGCCTCTAACCGTAGTACCCGAGAGCCTGAGGGGGTAGGATTCCAGAGGTTTCAGGAAACAGATAAATAAATAAAAACTGAATATGTGATTTTTTTTTTGGGGGGGGGGTGGCCTTTAATGCCATGCTAAGGAAAAGGCCTCTTCATTCCAGACTGTAAAAATGTTTTCCTTACACTAATTTTTAGTTGCTGGTTTTGCTGGGGGTTGTTCATAACTATATTTTACAGGGGATTTATCTTGATCTAACTTTATTATTTTTCCAAGTGAATAGCCAGTTTCCCAAAGTAATTTATTGAGTTATCTGCTGTTTTATCAGTCAACTGGAAATCCAGCTCTGCCTTTGTTTTGCTTGTGATTCTTTGAGACAGGGTCACAGGTAGCCCAAGCTGGTCTCACTAACTGTGACTTCGAGCCGCTGATCTCCTGTCCCACCCCACCCCCGCCCCCGCAAGGGTGAATGCACCACCTTGCCCAGTTCCAGCTGTCTCCCAGCCTACCTCATCGCATTCCTGCACCTCATCCCATTCCGTTCAACTGTGTCTACACGGGAGTCATTACACTTTTATACTGTCTGGCGGTTTCAGCAGAAAGCTGGCTTGTGTTTTTGTGTTTTTTTTCCCACAAAGAATGGACTGGAAAGCTGGCGGCTTTTACTATTTGACAAAATGAAAGAAAATATACTGAGTTTTGTTGTTGTTGTTGTTGCTTTTAGATAGGATAAATTCTACTCATGAAACATCTTGATCTGGCAACTTTTGTTTAGAAAAAGATGACTTTTTTTCCATTTCTTTTCAAAGTTTTTGGCCTTTTTTGTTAGTTTGTAATTTCTATGAAGTGTCCATTTCAGTTGTTGGGTTGAGAGTCGGTGGAGGGATGCTTGCCTGTCACATGCAGGGCCCTGGGTTTGCTCTCCAGCGTGAGGGGAAAATCCATTTTGTCTCTGTTTTAGAAACAACAACACCATGAAGCTGTGCATAACAGATTGTTTCCATTTTTTAATATCTGACCTTGTGGTCATTTGTTTCTTGATTCCTAATAGTGTATGTTTATATATATATATATATATATATATATATATATATATATATATATATATATATATATAAATCTCTCTCCCGCCCATGATGCCTCGTGGCAGATGGCAAGGGGGCCGGCTCTCCCATGCTCACAACTCCGGGGCTGGCTCACCCACTCTCCTGCCAACGGGACTGGTGCGGCCTGAGCTCTGAACCACTCTTCAGTGAGGTCGGGTGGAGCCTCGGGAGAACATTATCAACAAGCCTCCCTATGGTCTCATTAATATATCCTCTCGAGTTAACTTAAATACATGAAAGTACAATGAAATCTCATTGGGCATGTATAAAGAATCAGTGTGGGGGGTGGGGTAGGAGAGATGGCTCAGTGGTTAAGAGCACTGGCTGCTCTTCCAAAGGACCTAGGTTCAATCCCCAGCACCCTCACGGCAGCTCACAACTGTCTGTAACTCCAGTTCCAGGGGATCTGACACCCTTACACTAATGCACATAAAATAAAATTGAAAAAAAAAAAAAGAGAGAGAGAGAGAATGAATGGGGAGAGGGCAGCAAGGCCAGTTAACAGATCCAGTGATCAATTTCTGAAAGAAAGCAAGATCCCAGAGAATGCAGGAGACAGCCACAATGGACAAAAACCCTTATCACCTGTAGATTTAACCAAAGTCCCTAGCAGGAGACTGGGCCCAATTGGTAAGTACTTGTGAAAGGCAAAGAAGCCCAGGGCTTGGTGCCCACAGGAGCCAGGTGTGAGGCCCAGGGCTGGGTGCTAATCACCGCAGGAGCCAGGTGTGGAGTCACGTGTCACCAGAGCACAGAGGGGTGAGGCAGCAAAGCAGAGGTTCATCCTCGGCTACACAGGGAGTTTGAGGCTAGCCCGGAATACAGGGAACTGTCACCAGCAAATACATAAGCCAGCAGAAAACGGAAAAGTGAAAGTCTGCAATTCTTATTAAGAAAATAAGAGTGAGCCACGCAGTGGTGGCGCATGCCTTTAATTCCCACACTTGGGAGGCAGAGGCAGATGAATTTCTGTGAGTTCGAGGTCAGCCTGATCTACAGAGTGAGTTTCAGGTCAGCCAGGGCTACAAAGAGAAATCCTGTCTTGATAAAACCATTAAAAAAAAAAAAGGTTAAGAGCACTGACTGCTCTTCCAGAGGTCCTGAGTTCAATTCCCAGCAACCACATGGTGGCTCACAACCATCTGTAATGAGATCTGATGCCCTCTTCTGGCCTGCAGTCATATATACTGTATACATAATAAATAAATAAATCTTTAAAAAAAAAAAAGAAAAGAAAAAAAACTTTAAAAAGAAAAAAAAAAAAAAAGAATGTGCCGGGCAGTGGTGGCACACACCTTTAATCCCAGCACTCGGGAGGCAGAGGCAGGCAGATCTCTGTGAGTTTGAGGCCAGCCTGGTCTACACAGTGAGATCCAGAAATAGCGCAAAGTTACACAGAGAAACCCTGTCTCAAAAAACCAATATATATATATATATATACACACACACACACACATATATATATATATATATATATATATATATATATATATATCACCAGAGGAAACAATTTATCCCTTTCTATTGGATACCGTCACCGTCACCGCCACCTTAGCAAGGGGAGATGGGAAGAGAAAGGACACAGACACTGACTTCATTGTAGATAAATACTCATTCGTACTTGAAACAGCCCACATTCTTGGCTCACAGATGTTCTTGAGGTCAGTCCACATCTGGGCCAGGTCTACAAGGCATGATCTCAACCCCCTGCCTTCTCCTTATGCCCTTCCAAATGCCTTTGTATTCTCCATGCTAGCCTCCTGTCTAAATTTCAAAGAGGCCAACCTATCCTGACCCCGCTAGGAACCCTGCTGCTCCACATACTTCTTGCCCAGGGCCATGTGTTATCTTGGGCTTGGAGTCTCCAGGCCCAGCCGGAGTTGCTGCCCTGGGCTGCTTGTTCATTCCATCTTTGTGGTCAATGTCTGAAGACTTCTCTGAAGTTCTTTTCTGCATTTGTCTCCCACATAGACCATAAGTCCCTTGTGTCCCTGTCTCCTAAAATAAGGTCTCCCATATGGGTGCTCAAAAGCTGTGAGTGAGTGAGTGGATGGTCAAATACAATCAGATCTAGGCATTTGAGTCTGTGGGTGGACTCAGAAAGCTTTGAAAAAATGGTCCACTTTGTAAAAGAGCTAGAGATTCAGACTCGTGTAGGTCCGAGTCTCAGCTAGAAATGACTTCCTGGTTGCTGAGAAAGAATTCTGTCCTAGCAACCCTGCGGCTCTGACTTATGGATAAAAGGAGTCTGTCCTCATCACCCTTTTATAGCTTATTTAAAAATCTCTTCGTTGTCCCAGGATGGTTCTGCTTTGGGCCGTGTTCATGTTAGGACCCTGAGGACTTGGAATACAAGCTGTGCTCTAGATCTGTTCTTGGCCTTGCATGGGTGTTAGAATCACAATTTACAGGAATCACTTTTGCTCTGAGAACTGAAGGAATAGTGCTTCGGGCCAGAGGCAGGCAGAGGCCCTATCTCCCTTGGTTAGAGCCTTGAGCAAAAAAGCTACAGGAATCATCTCCCCTGTGCCTACTAGCGGCACCCCAGAACAGGAACCTGCACAGAGAAAGGGCTGGAGTGCTTCCCAGAGAGTTTTCAAAAAGATGCATGCAGCTCCCTCTTGGCCCACCTTCAAAACGGGAGGCTTTCCTGGGATCCCAGTCTGGTGGTGCCCTCTTGTGGGCAGAGACATCACTGCAGTCTCTTCAGTTCAACCAGAGCAAGAGCCCTGATGCCCGCAGCTGTGGCCCTTCCCTAGAACCTGGGAAGCACTCATCTTTTCTCTCCGAGCTCAGAAGAACAGTTGGTTTTGTTAGTAAGAAATCACAAGTGGATCTTAATCTGGAGATGAGTCTAGCTGGAGATGCAGACGGTGGAAGACACACACATCACCCTGAAATGTGTTCGGGGCCTCAGGTGTCCTCGGGCTGCAAGCTTCATCCACATCGCCCTCTGTCGGGCAGGGCTGCGTGCCTTGGTGCTCCGCACCTGCCACCGTCTTGCTGGTGGTAACAGTGATAGCACTGTTTACATGACCTTATGTAAAACATAATTAACACAGCTTTGCTCACTTAGTAAGTGTCCTACCCAGAAGACTGTGAACTCGGATATGTTATCACTATGCGGGTTAAGAATTTATAATAGATGTAGAATATCATAGTCCCTGCTATACTGCAGGTATTCAATTAAAAAGTAGCTACTGCTTCAACTGTGATTTCTTCATAGCCAGCTCTGTGTCGTGAGTCCACATCTGCCCTCCTGATTCTCCTCTCCACATCTGCACACGATGTCTTTGTCTGTCTGCTCCCTCTCTCTTACTGACACTCTCAGTTTCTCCACACTGAGCTTCTGTTCCTCTGGGAATCTCTGATGCAGCTAACTGCTCCGTCCTCCCAAGATCACATTTGCTTGTTCTGAATAACTCTTGGCTTTTGACCCCAGGATTTGCTGTGCTTGTAATGCACAACTTGTCATTCCCCCATGGAACAGGAGCCACGAACCCTGTCCTCACTGAAAGGCGGGTCTGAGCAGTGGGACTGGGCTGAAGGCCTAGAGAGCAAGGCTCATCTTAGAAGCTGCGGCCGGCCCGGGGCCTGATGCAGCCAGGTGACACCTTGTCAAGGGTTCAGGGATTAGGGACACAAAGGCACAAGTTTGTGGATGGGACGGTGGTGCTGGCTCACAGAGCACATGCGCCGCATGGAAACGGACACCTGACTCACTGAACGTCTCATTAATATGCAGACCCACTCCGGATACTTCTCCAGTCTGTACCCTCATCACCATTTCGGCCCATTCCCGCATCATCACTCCGTAAGTGCCCCTCAAACCTGCCCCAGCCACCATTCTTCCTGCTCCACAGCTGCCCCACATGGCCCTGGTGAACAGGCCAGTGACTGGTCACAGTGTGACTGGTTACAGTGGCTCTAGGCTGTCCCAGAAGGATACAGCTCAGAGTGTAAGCACAGAGCCACCCTGCTTCTCACTCAGTGTTGGGGAGCCTCCTCGACTGTGTGGCCTCTTAGATGACCCTGGGAGTGGGAGGTGGGACGATCAAGTTTGTGGTCAGCCTGGACTGTGTAGTGAGTTTCCTGCCAGCCTAAGCTACACACAGGGTAAAATCCTTCCTTAAAGAACCAAAGATTTAGAGCTATGGCTCAGTCATTAAGGGTGCACACTGCTCTTCAGAGGACTGGAGTTGCCAGTACCCACATCAGGTGATTCATGGTCACGTGTAACTCCAGGGGATCCAGTGTCTCTAGCCTTTGTAGGCACCTGCACTTACATACATACATACGTGTACACACACACACACACACACACACACACACACACACACACACACACACTCTTTTAAAAATTATTAAAACACAAAGAAAACCAGTTAGCAAATATTAATAAGCTAAAGAAAAGTTTCCAGTAGGCAAGGGATGTGGCGCAGTTGGCACAGTACTTGCCATACAAACCTGCAGACCTGGGTTCAAATCCTCAGCACCCACATAAAAGCCAGGTGCGGTGGTGCTCCTAGTGCTGAGGAAGTGGTGACGGGACCCCTGGATCTCACTGGCCAGGTTCCATAGGATTCTCGGTGTCAAAGCTAAGGGAGAGAGTGAGTGAGGAAGACGGCAGCATCGACCTCGGGCCTCCAACGTGTATGTGCGTGTGCCCATGAACGTGTGCATAGGCACACACCACACCACACCACACCTTTTTTTTCTTGTTGGTGTTCTTTAATCCAAGTCTGACCCTGAAGACACTGCACTCCCATAAGAACCATTGGCAGCCTGACCTAAGAGCCGCTCTTTCCTCGGGGCTTTCCAGGGACAAGTGGCTTGCCCACCCCTGGTACTCGCCATGGGGCCTGGGCACAGCAGGAGGAGCCGCCTTGTGAAATGGTATTTCTAGTTATGGAGGGACTGGACAGCTGTCCCTCTGTCTGTGGGCAGGTGTGTTTGGCTGGCCAGGCCAACTTTCAGAAAATGTCTCCTCCCACATGGGTTCCAGGGATCAGACCATCAGGCTTGTGTGACAAGCACTTTTTAATCCACTGAACCACCACAACCATTCTGGTCTTGGATGAAGGCACAGGAAACATACATATCAAATCTGTGCATGTCAGAGAACCCAGGCTGCCTGTGCCCAGCAAACACAGACCCAGAGGGGATTGTAGGCTCATGCAATCCCGCTTGGGTTCATGTAGAGAGCACCAGGTCACACAAAGATCCACCATGCCATTTTGGCCATCTCCCTGGGTAGTGAGGCCTTCCCATACTCTTACGGTACTTGGCTGGGCTGTGAGGTGCCCAGTGAGCCTGACAGTACGCACGTGTTCTTTTCTAGTACCCAGAGCAGGAGACTGTGAATCTCTTCATCCCAACCCAGGCTGTGGGTGCTATCATCGGGAAAAAGGGGGTGCACATCAAACAGCTGGCTCGATTTGCTGGTGCCTCTATCAAGGTAAGATCATTGCTGTCAGCTGCCTGTCCCCTTGGTCTCCTCTGGTCAGTGCCAGACAGTTCTTACACCACCCAGAGACAGAATCTGCAGAATGTATTTCCAGGACCCTTCCTGTCTGCTCCCATTCTTCATCATAGTCCTTTCCAGTTCCACCAAACAACTACGTTAGAAGAAAGATACTAGTACTGACCAAACTGGGTCCTCTGAGGATTGGCATTGTCCCCTCTTCTCAGAGGATAAAAGAAAGCTGAAGATCTTCCCCCCCCACCCCCCGCCAGCTGAGGGGATGCGCTCAAGTGGAAGGAGCAATTGTGCTAGCACTCAGCACACCGGTGCATCATTAGTCTGTAGCTAGAGTTTTCCTGCCTTGCCCACAGTCAGGACAAATCTTTGTCACCCGCCAGTCCCATAGCCTCTCAGACCCAACCAAGTAAACACAGAGACTTATATTGCTTACAAACTATATGGCCATGGCTTCCCGTCATCTTCACATACTTTTTGTCATGGCGGCTGGCAGTGTCTCCTTTTGCCTTCCTGTTCTTTCTTTTCTCCTCTCTTAGTCCCGCCTATAATTCCTGCCTAGCCACTGGCCAATCAGTGTTTTATTTATTGACCAATCAGAGCAATTTGACCTACAGACCATCCCACAGCATTAGTCCATGCTTCAAGGACTTACAGACTATGAGAAAACAAAAATTGAATGAAGAACTTTCTGGAAGGTGCTGATAAAATCATGGGCAGACAAGAGCTGATGGCATCACCTGTTAGGAGGTCAGGACTGAGCAGAAGGCTAGGGACGTCCTCTTGCTTGCCTCTCTCGGTTGTCAAGGATTGTTTGCCGTGGGCCTGCTTCAAGCCCGGCTGTCAGCTCTGCTAAGACGCTGAACACTGCCGGGAACACTTCCCACTGCTGTGGAAGACAATTTGCTACCATGAGACAACCCCAAATTATGAAACCGAGTCTCATGACTTGGAGAGAAAGAATACTTACACTTTCTCCCTAAGAGCTGGAGTTTCTCCCGCAGCAAGTATGACAGAGAAAAAAATAAACAAACAGGAAAACCCAGAACATTCTGAATTGTGCAGAATGAGGACTGCAGTGCCATTGGCAAAGAACTGCACCTTGCTGCACCCTCAGCTTGCATCTGTCTGCTTGCAGTCAGAGACTCGCACTCACACAGGGTGAAGCCTAGACTGGGCGGCTGTGATGCGGACATGCAGTCCTCTCCTCTATGCCCAGTGGCCTGACACAGGCAGCTTCCTGGCCTAGACAGTGGAGAAAGCGGGGATGAGAACAGGCTGGCTGCATCCAGGAGATCTTTGCTGGTGCTCAGTGCTGTAGTCTGAGATGCTGAAAACCCACAGTGAGACTATTTGGACCAAAGAGCTTTGAGGGGTTCCTTCATCCAAGCCCCACTTTACTGGAAGAAGTGAGACACAGAATAGGAGCTGAGCAAGGAACCTAAGTGGGCAGCCTAGCTCTTAGATATAAATCCCATTGACCTCTAGGACCCTGACCACCTGCTATTGCTGACCACAGCAATAACTTCCCCATTTGCTAATGCTTATGAGAAATGGAGCCAGGAGGTCTGACTATCTACCCATGGCCACAAAGCTACAGAGTGTGACAGCCGAGACTTGCCCAGATTGTCCTGTTTCTGCTCCACGGCCGCCTCCTCCCGTAGCAACCTTACTGATCTTCAGCGTCATTCCCAGTTAGCGCCTTCAGGGAAATGAAGAGTGAGGGAGTTCAGGCGCAGGTCTGATCAGTCCTGTAGGCATCGCTCCACAGCATTCTCAGGACTCTCTGCCAATGGTGAATCTTGAAGTAGACGGGGCTTCCTGCCACCTGTCTCAGGGCCAGCCTGCCCCAGTCTCCATCCCCTGAACATGCTGCGGCTACCACCAAGCAATAACTGCCCACCATGGAGGGTGGTCCTCGGGAGCTTGCTTACTGGTTACCTATGTCTTTCATTTGTCCTCATGCCACACAGTAAGTAAGCAAGGCCAGAGGAGTCTCCAGAGGTCTCGATGAAGGGGTCCTTCTTTCTAGATCAGTGCAGGTGACACCATGCAGTGGATGAGTGTTCCCAAGGAAGCTGGGACACAGCACTGGACCCTGAAGTCCCAGGGTAGACCCTGGCTTAGAGCCTAGATGGGGTGAAAACAGAATCAGACCTCTGAGTGAAGGTCTCTGAGCTTTGGAGACAGTATACCACAGAGCAGAGTGAATGGCACCTCCCTGACCCTGGGTTCCCTCTGCCTGAGCGGCCCTGTAATGGACGATGTTCCACCTATCTTTTGTTTGCTTGCCTGCGACTTGGTCTCATAGCCTAGGCTAACCGCCAGCTTACCTTGGCGCCTGTGATGACCTTGAAGTCCTGATTCTCCTGCTTCCACCTCCTGAGTGTGCTCTGCTCTGCTGTCACTGTGCTTGGCTGGGCCAGTGCTCTAGAGAAGCTGAGTTGAGAATTGTGTCAGGCCTTGCACGATGCATTGTGTGCTCACCTGTGGCTCCTGGCTCCTCACCGCTATGTTCCTGATGTGCTTCCCATTCATTTGACTTTGAATTACGTTTCATTCTGCCTTGATTTGATGATTGAGTTTTAATTTACTTGTTTTGTTTTTGAGAGGAGAGGTGTGTGCATGCGTGCGTGCGTGCGTGCGTGTGTTCAAGCTAACCTCTAACATCTAGTCTCGAATGACCGTCCTGTCTCAGCCTCCTCAGTAGCAGGGGCTACTGACATGAACTGCCAGGTCCAGCTCAGTTTTGTTGTCACCTTCTCCTTTTTCCTCTTCCTCTTCCTCCCCTAAAGATTTGTTTAAGGAAGTCGAGATGTGCTGGGAGAAAATGTAATAAAGACCTTGTCTTAGTCAGTGTTCTACCAATGTGCGGTTCCCTAGACGTTCCACTGTGAACCTCTGGAGGTCATTCTTATTCAAACCATCACTTTCCACTCCCTGGACCCCATAGTCTTGTAGCCATATCATAATGCAAAAACGCATTCAGTCCAGCTTCAAAAGTCCCTGTGGTGTATAATAGTCTCAACACTGTTTAAAATTCCAAAGTTCAAAGTGTCTTCTGAAATGCATGACAATCTCTTAACTATAATCCCTATAAAATCAAAATCAAAAAGCAGGTGCCATACTTTCAACATACAATGTCACAGAATATACTTTATCATTCCAAAAGAGAAGAAAGAGAGCATAGTGAGGAATTAGTGAATCAAAGCAAGACTAAAAACTAAAAACTATCTGGACAGAGTCCAAACTCTGCATCTCCAGGTCTGATATCAAGCGCTCTTCAGATCTCCAACTCCTTTCAGCTCTGTTGACTGCAGCACACTGCTCTCTCTTGAGCTGGTTCCACTCCCCATGAGCAGCTTTCCTCAGCAGCTACCTCATGACTGTGGCATCTCCAACATCTTGGGGTCTCCAGTGAAATCCAGGCTTCACTTTCACAGCGTCACACAATGGCCTCTTTGGGCCCCAGCACATTGGTGTCTGTAGCTTTTCTTAGCCATGGAGGAAGAGTCCACAGCACCTGACTTGTATCCTGGACTCTAAAGCCAGAACCACATGGCTGAAGCTGCCAAGTTCTGTTTGCTGGTCCTGGAACTTGGCCTCCTCATTCAAATACATTTTCATCATCTTTCTGTTGTTGATGGTTTTCTTCATGACTAAACTTTTCTTTAATTCCTTTTCACAAGTTGGAAGCTTAGCTGGGTGGGATCTTGCCCCGAGGTCACCATTCCCTTTATTCCATTGAGCATCAGGCTTTTCTTGAAACTTTTTATCTCCCTGAGTACGAGACTTATCTCCATTACACTTCCTGGTGTTCCTTTTCTCCTCAAACTGTACATTTTATATTTTCCCTTTCTCAGCTTGCTCCTTTTCATTATAGATCTGCATGAGAGTGACCACTAACAACCACACAACAGAGTCATTGCTAGTCTATCTTGAAATCTCTGCCAGTGCCATTAATCCAAAATGCTTCAATTTTGCCTCAGGCAGATTTTTTTTTTTTTGGGGGGGGGAACGACTAAAAAGCGGCCACATTTTTTTTTTTTTTTTTTTTTTTTGCCAAACATCGCAAGAATGGTCTGTAGGCCATTTACTAATACTCTTCCCCTCTGAACCTTCTTGAGCTGGGACTTCACAGTCCAAATTGCCTTCAACACTGGCCATGATGCTCCTAGTGATAGTGGCTCCTTAAGCCCTGCTTAAGCATTCAGCTGCTTTCCTAATCCAAAGTTCCAAAGTCTACATTCCACCCCCAAGCAGCGTGGTCAGGCCTGTCACTCCCTGGTGCCAACTCCTGTCACAGTACATGTTCTGTTGCTGTGAGGAGACACCATGACCACCACGGCAGCTCCTATAAAAGAAAGCATTCGGTTGGGGCTTTCTCACAGTTCAAAGGTTTAGTCCATTTTCGTCATGGCGGGAAGCAGCTAGATACCAGTTGGACAGCATTGTGGACTAACCTTCCCTTCCCTCTGGGCCTGGGGGTTGGCAGAGCCTGTATCTCCTAGGACTTGGCTGAGGGAAGAGGCAAGTTCTGGAAGGGTGCTCACTGCAGGGACAGGCAGTAACTACTGGCCCTGGGTAGCCAGAGACCCATATTTGATACTGAGAATTACGGTCAGACTTGCTAAGACCCAGGGCAGAGGTGGCACTGTGTGTGGGGCTCAGAGGCAGAGGCTGGTCATCAGCTGGTGCCGGCATGCTCTTAATGCTCTCCGGCAAGCACAGGAGCTTTGGCATCAGCACGTTCCTTTTCTCAAACTGCAGATAGCTCCGGCAGAAGGTCCGGATGTCAGTGAAAGGATGGTCATCATCACCGGGCCACCTGAAGCCCAGTTCAAGGTCAGTACCAAAGCCCATGCCGGCCCGCAGGCTCTGGGTGCTGGGCAGACGGCCCAGGGGAGTTGAGGTGCTGCTTTGCCAGCCTGGTGTCCACTTCCCGTTCTGCTGCTCACGGGTCAGACTTGTGCCTGGTTCCTCGTTTCTCCTCTGTGCTCTGTCTTCTCTCCATGGAAAGGCAGGGTGTCTGTTGGTGCCCAGTTGGGATGCCAGTGCCTCCAGCATGTCTCTGAGTGGGCAGCCGTCTTGGGCTTCTCCAGCTGAGAGCGTTAACATGGGTGCAGAGGAGAAGCTTTTGTCGTGGAAGTTCTGGCAGTCTGTGAGGGAATTCTAGCAGCGTTGGGGAGAGTTCTTTTGCGAGGACCATGGCTCTGTGTCTGATGTCCTTCCTCGAGGAACGTTAAAACTTGCGTTTCAAGAAGTCAGAAATGTGCTTTAATTTATAAAAGTTCAGCTCTTACAATGAAAATCACAGGGGACCAGAAGCTTGGCACTGAACAAACAAATGCGGTATGTCCACAAAAGAGAATGATTTGTCCAATGCGTGCTACAGAGGAATGACCCTAGAGAAATAAGAGCATGGAGGCCATGGTTCCACGTGCATGTGTCCAGTAGCAAACCATAGAGAAAGATGTAGGCTGGTTGAGAGTGACGGGATTGAGCCCAGGGCCTCACACATAGGGGGCGGCAAGCACTCAGCCACTGAGCCACATTCCTAGTCCTCTTCTTTCAGTTTTGATTCAGGACCTCACTAAATTGCTCAGGTTGGCCTTAACCTGAAATTCTTACCCTCAGCTGTCCAAAGGTTGGGATTATGGGCTTGTCCCATCCCTGAGATGGATCCAGAATATTCTGGATAGTGGCGATGGTCCCACAACATACTAACGACTAAGTACATGATGAGATGATGACTTTGCCAGCACGTGCAAGGCCATGAGTTTGATTCTCAGCACCACAAAAGCAGCGGCGTGTTGAGACTTAGCAGATCCTGTTGCCTCCTTCAGTAACCAGAGAACTGAGCATACAGTGGAGGGGGTTTAAGAATGCCTTAAACACATTCAGCCAGTCACGCACTTACAGGCACTGGGCATATGAAAACAAGGTGCAGTCTTGGTGGCTCATGGTTGCCCTTGCCTAGACACACACGTTCCTTAGAGGAAGCAGTCACCTGCAGATCACGAGGCTCGCCAGCGTGCACAGACGGTGGAGCGTGGTGGTTGAGATGGGTGGCAGAACTGAGGCGGGTGGGCAGCTGCCCCGTGCCTGGAGGGAAGCCCACACATCCCGTCCCTGGGACTCTGAGGTCCCGCACAGCACTGACCGAGTGGCCCGATCACCAGTCATCTTGTCCTCAGGCTCAGGGACGGATCTTTGGGAAGCTGAAGGAAGAAAACTTCTTTAACCCCAAAGAAGAGGTGAAGCTGGAAGCCCACATCCGTGTTCCCTCGTCCACAGCCGGCCGCGTGATCGGCAAAGGGGGGAAAACCGTAAGCTGGCTCCCGACTCCCTTCACCTGGATGAGTTCCCTGCCCTGGCCATGCCCGGTTCCCCTCAGACCCTCACTCGCTCCTTTGCTCGCTCTCAGCATGTCTGAGGGCCTTGGGCTGACACGCTTGGGCTCCGGCACGTGCAGGATGCATGAGGCATGGGGATTCCAAGGACAGAAAGGTCATCCGCAGGGCTCTAGCACTAAGGGCCCAGTTCCATGGTGTCAAGCCCACCCTCTTCCTGAGCACTATGCCACCCAGCCCTGTTTATATCCCAAGACAAGAAGGCCATCTCCCATCCCACCCTCCCCCGCCCTCACATCCACATGTAGCAGATAGAACCCGTTGGAGACCCCTCTCTGCCTGGTTTCCAAGTTCGGAGGCTGCAGCTGCCCTGTGCCTCTCTCTTGACCACAGTCTCCAGGGGCCCTCTCACTCCCTACTGCACATCCCATTTCTGGTTCTTTCTCAAGTCTGGCCGTCTGCTCTAGGGGAGTTAGCTCAGCAATAGGGTGAGAAAGTGTAGTTTATGTGTCCAGTCTGAAGGTCTCAGTAACACACGTCAGCTGGATTCCGGAGCTGGAGGCATAATTCAGCGATAGAGCATGCACTTATCAAGTATAGGACCCTGGGGTCAACCTTCAGCCCCCCAGAGAAAAGAATATTGATCCCTAGACATCAGTAGGTTATCTGTGGACACAAGAATTTGGCTTTCTCACTTGGTGAGGAGGTGACCGGAGCAGTTCTGGGCCTGTGATGATGAAGTGACGTTGAGTGGCAGGAACTGGGGTCGGGGAGTGCAGGTTCTAGACGTGGTGAGTCATGCACAAGAGAATGTAGTTGGCTTGGATCTACAAGTGCAGTCCAAACCCCAGGTACGCACACTGACCGCTCGACAGACTTGAAGTGTTGGAGACCGTCTCGGAAGCGGTCACTGAATCCTCTTTCTCCCCAGCTGTGGGTAGCTGCCCCTCTGAGCCCCTCACCCTGCCTGTGAGCTGAGCATCAATGCCAAGGGCCAGGGCAGGTAGAACCCAGCCAAACGGAGAGTGGAGGATAGAAGTGCATGGTCATCCTCGCCAATAGAGCAAGTTCAAGGCCAACCTTGGCCCAAAGGGAGCAGAGGGGGAAAGGAAGGAAAGAAGAGGGCGGGGGGGGGGGGGGTGAGGAGAGGGAGGAGAAGGAAGTGGCTGGGTTTATTCTGAGTCAGACAAGAGGAAGCCATAGCTCCTGGCCAGCAGCCAGGGAAGCAGGTCCAGAAGTGGGCCACTGACCTGGGCTCTTACTAGAAGTCCGCACGAGTGTCTGCAGAATGGGAGCATTCAGCCTGCGAGGCAGAGCCTCGTGGAGTTAGGGCTACACCCCCATTTCTCTGTCAGTCAGCCCTTTGGAGCCAAACCTACAGGAGCTGAGGCAGGAGAAAGGAAAGGGGGCGGGCGGTTAGCTTCTCCGTCCACAGCCCAAGTATCAGCTTCATGGGTGACCGGGGTGGGCGGGCTGGGGGGCCGGGTGTGTGTGTGTGTGTTACTCACTCACTTCCTTCTCTGCCTTTCCAGGTCAATGAGCTCCAGAACTTGACAAGCGCAGAAGTTATCGTGCCTCGTGACCAAACCCCAGATGAAAATGAGGAAGTGATCGTCAGGATCATCGGACACTTTTTCGCCAGCCAGGTACTAGTCTGTGAGGGCCCTGCCTCCTGCCCAGCTCCTCCCACTAGTTCACGGACTGTATTTGTGTCGAGTGGCCGTGTGCTTAAAGCCCCTCCTGACCACCACACAGTAGGCACGGTGGAAGCCCTCCCTGGCCCCTGACCTCGGGGACTGGAAACGGTTGGTGCAAGGCTCCTAGCATGATGCGCTGGGGTCGGGAGCTTATCGTCACTTGCTCTCCCAGCCTTCCTCTGAGGAGCCGCATGTCCAGCCAGCCCCCAGCAGAGCAGCCAGGTGGCCACGTTTCACTGTGGAAAGGGACTACTCACCAAGGTGTTGTGACGAGGGAGGCCTTGGCGGGTTGGGCCAAGGTGCCCTGGTGGGTGAGGGAGACCGGCCATGCAGATGTGTGCAGAGGTGGAGAGTTTAATCTCAGCATCCAGACACAGATGTCCACGTGGAAAGTTTGTTATTAAAGGGGGAGAGAGAGAGAGCGCGAAAGAGGGAGGTGCACTCTACCTCTGGCATGAGTCAGGAGAGACAATGAAGGGGGAGTTTTTTCTTAAAGAGGACTTTACATAAGACGACATCAGGACGCTGGGCAAGAAGTCCCCAAGGGGCGGCTCAGAATACCAAGGAAAGGGACCTAGTATTCTGCCGCTCTCTTCCCGGGTCTCCCCAGAACTCCACGTCACTGCTGCCTTGCACTCACAGAAGCCAGCGCTGCAGGGACATGTGGCCCAGTGTGTGGCCTCGATGTCTTGATGCTTTTTTGCTGGGCGGGTTTTAGAAGAGGGCGGCTGTGATCCTCCTGGAGGCCAAAGAAGAAGGGCAGCTGTGAAAACGACTCCCAGCTGCTCGGTGGCCAGCTGCCTGTGACTGCTGCCTGGGCCAGTGGCAGAGTTCAGCCCGTGGGAAGCTGTGGCTCAGGGTTGGAACTCCTGTTCTTCAGGGCTTGTCAGGGCGCTAGTGTCTCCCCTTTCCTGGTCTTTCCAGTGCTTCGGAAAGGGGTGGGGAGGGGAGGGGCACACCAGAGCTCAGGTGGGCGTGGCAGGGCCCTTGGCCTCCACCCCATCACTGACCTCTCCTGCTACTCCCTGGCCATCTGCTCCCTGTGAGCTGCTAGGTACCCCCGCTCCCACCCCAGTGCACCCTCCTCTCCCCGCCCCCTCCCACCTTGCACCCGGCTGGCTTGGTGAAGGGAAGAAAACTTCTGTCCCTGGCGGCTGAGCGTGGGCAGAAGGGACCTGGGGGAAGTAAGATTGGTCCGAGCACTCAACCTTTCCCAAGTCCGGAGCCCTCTGTTTCCCTGTGGGGGCCCCAGAACTGGGATTGTCTCTTCCCTGTGCCCTCCCTCCCTCTCTCCGCTGCAGACTGCGCAACGCAAGATCAGGGAAATTGTACAGCAGGTGAAGCAGCAGGAGCAGAAATACCCTCAGGGAGTCGCCTCACAGCGCAGCAAGTGAGGCCCCCACAGGCGCCAGCAAACAAGAGATGAATGTAACCCTCCCAACCCCCCCGAGAGAGACGAGACCAAACAGCCAGCAGATCGGGAGCAAACCAAAGACCATCCTGAGGAGTGAGAAGTCTGCAGGGCAGCCAGGGCCTGCAGACCCCTGCACATCCTGGGATCCAGGAGGCCATAGGGAGGGCCCGGGTTCCCCAGAAACACCAGTTGGCCTGCGCCCAGCTTCCCCTGGCTTCTGCAGGCTTCCAGCCATCCACTGCCCATCCACTCAGATCCCTCCTCGGCTCCCAGGACGCTATCCCTTTCAGTTGAACTAACATAGGTGACTCAAAGCAAAGCGAAATCCGCAGCCTTTTCTTTGCTGTGGAGCATTGTCTCTGTACATGTCTGTACATACTAGAAGGGGAAAGATGTTAAGATGTGTGGCCTGTGGGTTACACAGGGTGCCTGCAGCGTTAATATATTTTAGAAATAATATATCAAATAACTCAACTAACTACAATTTTTACTCGATTATTAATTTTGTTTTCTTTTTGAAGAGAAAGCAGGCTTTTCTAGACTTCAAAGAATAAAGTCTTGGGTGAGGTCCATTGGTAGAGAAAGGAACTTTGAGCCGCCCACACGAACTTCACTTGGAGGGAGATCTCGTCAGGAACACTTAATGGCAGTCGTGGGTCACCTGTGTCTATCAACAGAAGGGATACCGTCCCCGAGGAGGGGCCCCAGGCCCTTGTCACCTGTTTACCCCATGCACCCCTTTCTCTGCCTCACAGGTTTTAAACTGGTTTTTTTTTTTGCATACTGCTATATATTTCTATCTCTCTCTGTTTATCTCCCTCCCCTCCCTTCCTCTTTGCCCGCCATCCTTCTGAACCCCTTCGTCCTTTTCTGTTCCCCCATATCTATGCACCCCCCCCAGGCAAAGCAGTGCTCTGAGTTATCACATCACACAAACGGAACAAACGTGAAACACACGAACCAGCTTCAGCTTACACTTGGTTCCTCAAGCGAACAAGAGTCGATGGCACTTGTCCCCAGCGTCTCGGAAGAGGAAAGCGGGAACCCTCCAAACCAACCAGCCAACCAAACAAAGGAAAACTCCAGAAAGAAAGAATGTACTTTGTCTTTTTACATTTTGGTGTACAAGCCATCAACATTTAGTGAAATTATTTCTTTCTTTAAAAATTTAAAGTGCAGGAAAATAGCAATTTATACGAGGTTGTTGGCCCAGGGCATTAAATTTACAGATTTTTTTAAAATGAGAAAAACACACAAATAAAGCTACCTCAGGTGTTTTTTACCTCAGCACCTTGCTCTTGTGTTTCCCTTAGAGATTTTGTAAAACTGATAGTTGGAGCATTTTTTATTTTTTTAATAAAAATGAGTTGAAAAAAAAAAAAGATTTCAACTGCCAGCCTGGAGCAGGCGGCAGCCCAAGTGTGCAGCGACTGTTCAGACTTGTCTTCCACTAGCCAAGAGCCTGCGTGGCCTTCTGTGGACAAATCTAAAAATGTTTATTTTTAAAAAACGACAAAGAAAAACAGATGATATTGGAGCCGTCCTGAATTTCAATAGGGTACGTGCCATGAGGGCTTTTGCGCTGAAGGATGACCACGTCCTGGTTATGTGAAGAAGCCAAGACACCACCAGACTGCAATGCCGATTTCCTCTACTGCAAACAGTGTTCTGTGACAAAAAAAAAGAAAAAAATATATCCAAGCTAACAAGATCCTGGCGTCCTGGTGTCTTATTTGCCTTGTGTCCCCCGGGGGTGTCAGCTGGAGGCCTAGGGGGACAGCAGTTGGACAGTCGGACCCGGGCAACTCCTTGTCCACCTAGTTCTTGGGAGGGACTCTTAAGGCTATGCATCAAGGTTAATTGAGGGGATAGGACAGGAGAAGCCAGGCCTGGCAGAGAGGAAACAGAAGGAGAGAGGTGCACAGAGACAGAGACCAAGAGCAGAGAGGGTGTTGTGGAGAGAGAGAGAGAGAGAGGGAGAGAGAGAGAGAGAACGTGGGAGTGCATGTCTGGCTTTTAGGCTGGGACACAGTCACCCGCTGATGACGTAATAAGGCACCAGACGAGACCCCCTCCCCCTAGCTGTGCATCTACAGAATTCTTACAGATTACTCTTTACCTCCATCTCCTCTTAGTTCCCCTACACCCTTGTCTATCCCGTATCTCCCACACCTTCTCATCTGTTAGCTTTGTCCTATGTGACTTTCCATGGCTTCCTTTGTAGCCTGGTGGGCTCAGCAGTGGCTATACAACTGAAGACAACAGCTCCCCGTCCTTAAGAATCTATCAATAACCGATAGTTCAGCAGGAAGGGGTAGAACGCTGTGAGCCCACCCCCATCCATGACTGTTAGCAGGACTGGTCTTGCGAAAGCCCAGAGCAGGCAACCCCAGCACTGCGTTCCTGATTGCAAGGGTGATGCTGTACTAGAGGACATCATTGAGCAGCACATCCGTGTTCATTGCTGTTACGAATTTGCAGGAGTGGAGAACTCCCAGCTGGCCAGGCCAGGGTATCCCACATGTGAAGGAAAACACACTGGGCAGATGCAGCAGGGGCAGCTGCACGTGGAAAGTCATTCACACCCAGGCGCTGCATCCGCGTGGAGAGTTTATTATAATAGATGGAAAGAAAGGAAAGAGGGAAACGGAGGAAAGATAAGAGAGAAAGCTGAGGTGTGCACACATGGAAATGGAGAAAACAGAAGAGAGAGGAAGGGGGGGGGGAGGAGATTTTCCTTAAAATGAGGCTTTTATGTCAGGACCCCGGGTGGCCCCAAGGGATGGGTCAGAATATTAACAATTGCTGTTCTATTCACAGTAACTAAGAAATGGAAGCAGCCTAGATGATGAATATATAATGAAAATGTGGTACATGGGGCCAGGGTTATGGTTCAGCATTAAAGGGGCTTACTGCTCTTCCAGAGGACCTGGGTTTGGTTCTCAGTACCCACATGGGGTGGTTCAAAACTGCCTGTAACTCCAGCTCCAGTTCCTCAGGCAATCCTACACATGTGAGGCTCACAAACACATAAGACTAAAAAGTTTAATAAAAAGAAAATGTGTCTATACACTTAATTTTATACATCTGTTAAGAAAAAATTATGAAGTCTGCAGCTGATGGAACTAGAAAAAAGTTGTACTAGTGAGATCACCTAGCTCCAGAAAGACACATGCCACGTGGTATCTCTCACATGTGAATCCTAATTGTGACACTCTTGGTTTTTTGCTGTGAAAGAAAGGAAAGTAGGAAGTGGTCATTTGAGGGCAGAGGGGTAGTGCCTTCAGGCATGAGAAATAGAACCACAGGTAAAAAGAAAGGGGAGTATTAGGGGCAGAAAGGTTTAAGCAGGGGACACACTGGGGGATTGAAAATCAAGGGGTCAAGGGGTGAGTGATAGCCAAAACAAGGGGTGTACAAAAAGCTATGTGGAAGCCAGGCAGTGGTGTTGCATACCTTTAATCCTAGCGCTCAGGAGGCAGAGGCAGGCAGATCTCTGAGTTCAAGGCCAGCCTGGTCTACAGAGTAAGATCCAGGACAAGCTACAAAGTTACACGGAGAAACCTTGTCTCGAAAAAAAAGCTGTGTGGAGACACTATCTTGTAACCCAATTAAAAAATGCAAAAGGGATTACAGGCAGACACCCTGCATGGGTAATGCTGTTGCCCCTAGCAAAGGGTCACTAAATAAACCCTGGTGCTGGGTGTGGGACACCATCATGGGATTGTAAATCTCACCTGATGAGAATAAGACCACAACTACAATTTTTGAGCCCAATTTGAAGCAGGCTTTATTAAATACTGGCCAGGACAATGGACACTGGCCAGGTTCATACCCGGGATTGCCATAGTATGGATATAAATTACATTAGTCAGGAGCCTATAAAGGCACAAATCACAAAGGTATATATTCCCCACTTTTGTCCAATCAGGCAAACATACATCCTGACATTCTTTCTGCCTGTGTGTAATCAAGCACATCCTGTGCAGTTGGGGCAACCAAGCTTGTTTACAGAAGAGAAAAGGTGTGACTTGTTATCTTGCATGAATAATAAATAGCCCCCAGGATTCCAGGAAGTGATCTGCCCTTGGTCAATTAGGATTTACATATTAGAGGCAATTTTGCTTTAAAGATCTCCTAAGCACAGTATTTTAAAATACAACTTTAGACATCACAGGATCTGATCAGGGAGGACTCAGAGACCTTTAGAGCAATACAAGCTCTTGTCAGTTACTCATCAGAACTAGAGGATGAAGCCTCCATGGAAGACACCATGCATCTTGATTGCAACATTCAAAGAAAGCAAGCTAGAACTGAGCTGGAAACTTCTTCCCTGTTGGCTAATTTTCAAAGTTCCCACAAGATGTGAAGCAGGCAGCTGGGCAAGAAAAGGTATCAATGGTCTCTTCCAATTGGAAGATCAAAACTAAACTGCCAGGCCAGATGTGCCCACCTGTGCAATAATGGCACAGTGTTATAGGAACAACCAACTTCTCCATGCTGGATTTGAAGCCTACCCAAATGGAGGGAGTGAATGCCTGGTGTAAATCTGGTTAATGACTCATGCATAGGACCAAGGAGGTAACTTACTACTGGAGATTTTTATACCCAAACTACCTTTTTGCAATGATTCAGCTGAGAGTATTCCCAGGCCACTAATAGTGGTAGATATCTGTAATCTCAACTTTCAGGAGGCTGAGGAAAGAGGATCGTGGTCAAGGCCAAGCTGGGCTGCATAGTGAGACCCTCTCAAAATAAAGAAAAGAACCAGTAAGATGACTTTGAAGGTTAAGGTTTTTGCCAAGTAACTATGCAACCCATGGGAAGGAGGAGGGAGAAAACAAACTTTACAAAGTTGTTCTCTGACCTATGCACACACACTCCACACATATGCAATAATAAAAAATTTAAAACAGAAAAAAGATTGAATAAATGTTAAAGATTGCAGCAAAGTGCTATCTGCTTAGCGCTCAATCATACTGTATCCTAGAGATCCTTGTTGAAAGATGTGGTCCTATGACTAAGTTCTAGCCACAGAACATGAACAAACGTGATTCATGCCTCTCCCACGGCTACCCATTAAAAACTGCCTGCCATTCTCCTCCAAGGTTTCCACTGGCTGGCTGTTAAGGACTGCAATGCTCTAGATCATAGAGGCTCATCACCTTTAGCTAGAAACAAAATAAGTATTTCAGGCTTTGCAGGAAAAAGTAGGGAGTGATACAAAATGATACTTTTTGGGGGCTAGAGAGATGCTCAGTGGTTAAGAGCACT
The DNA here is from genome assembly GCF_049852395.1 of Peromyscus maniculatus bairdii. Taxonomy (NCBI): domain Eukaryota; kingdom Metazoa; phylum Chordata; class Mammalia; order Rodentia; family Cricetidae; genus Peromyscus; species Peromyscus maniculatus. Next base: position 13,125,630 of record NC_134863.1, on the reverse strand, counting down.
GACTGTTTTTGCAGAGGACCCAGGGTCAATTCGAGGCACCCACATAGCAGCTAACTACGATAATTCTATTCCAGGGAATCCAATGCTCTCTTTTGGCTTCCAGGGGCATTGCATGAACATGGTACATAGATATACATACAGGCTTGTGGGGAGCCATCCCACCCCCACTTTCCCCCAGAGCACTCTTGAGTAGGAGCAGCAGGAAATATTAGAAGTATAGAGGGGAGAGAAACAGATAGAAAATACAGGATAGCCTCAGGAGGGCCTGTATCCTAATCCATCAGGCCAGAACTTTATTCCAAAGAGCTTTTTATGACAGTGCCAAGGGATCCTCCTTGCTAGGTACATCCAAATGTAGATACTTCCAAACACCTGATACTCAGGCCCATAGTCCAATCATACTCTTTATGCAAACCTGCTGGATAAAGCCACCACAAAACCTGGATGAGCTCCAACAGGTCCCCCTTCTTAATATTAAAAAAAAAAAAAAAAAAAAAAAAAGAAAAGAAAAGAAAAAAGAAAAAAACTCCTATTAAGAGCTCACAGCAATCTCCAAATCTGTCACACCTCCCACTGAAGGAGTAGAAGATGATGTAGATGGAATGTCCTTTTGGGAATTGGTCTAATATGACTACAGCAGTCTTAGCTGCATCAAGCCCTTTTCAAATCAAAAAACTCTTGATGCAACTGCATCAAACAAGTCAAACTCCTGATGCAAGTGCATCAAACTTAAAAACTCACTTAGCTTCATCATTAACATTAGCAGGTTAACATAATTCTAACATAAGTATTGCTATACATCATTACAGTTCTCTCAAACTTACATCCAAAAGCAAACTCTGAATAGAATCATTAACACTTTAAAAACTTTAGCAAAAATCCAAAAGCAACTTTCTAATAAAACACTTTACACTTTAAAGCAATCTCTTAATATAACCTTTGGATTTCTTACTAACACAATATAGGATAAACTTCTGATGCATCCACATCAAGCTTAAATACTCCCTGAACTTGAACTAACCATAGTGTATCAATATCAATAGATTAATAACTCTATCATAAAAGTTACCATACACAATTACAATTCCTACAAACCTACATTCAAAAGCAATTTCTTAATAGAACTATACAAACATAACATTAATCCACTCAAGTAACAAGAAAATATTTTTTAAATTAAATAGCCCGAGAATATAACACTCCCTTTTGTTTATAAATTTTTAAACTAGATTTCGAGCCTAGTTAGAAGAAAACCCAAACTTTTCAGTTTAGGATAACATAATAACTAACATAAATATTATTATACACAATTATAATTCCTACAAACCTACATTTAAAAGCAATATTCTCAATATAACCATTAACACTTAAAAAAACTTCAGCAAAACATCCAAAAGAAATTTCTTAATAAAACTCTCTACACTTTAAAGTATCCTTTTAGTATAACTATTTGCATTTCTTACTAACAAAACATAACATTAATCCACTCAATAAGAAAATACTTTTTTTAAAATTAAATAGACTAAGGAATATTAATTCCCCTGTTTCTTTATAATTTTTTAAACTAAATATCGAGCCTAGTTAGAAAAAAAACTCCAACTTCTCTATTTAAACAGTTCCATTTCTAACACAAAACCAATTCCATAAGCAGTTTCTTTTTTATATAAACAGATCCATTTTAAACACAAAACATTTCATGAATCAGCTAATAAAGCACATATGCATACACTGCATCTTGAGCTTAAGCAGAAAAATAAATTTCTCAATTTAACCAGTTCCATTTTTAAACACAAATAATTCCATAAAACAGTTCCTAAGTCATCACCATTGATAGGGTCTATATACATAAATAAATTCAAAATTGTCCCATTGCAATGAAATCAACCCTATGCAATTCATTTCTCAAGTCCAAAGATTCAAATAAATTCTGGTACCAGCTTTCCAAATATGGAGAAACCTATAACCAAAACCTTTTTGTAGTTTTATCTCAGTTTTTCAAGTTCAAAAAGTTAAAAAAAAAAAATCTGGTATTAGACTTCTACTTCCAAATATGAAGAAATATTTCTCACAACCAAAAACTTTTTGCAGTTAACAATTTTAGTTCAAACAAGCATCTCTGCAACTTTTGTTCTCATGGACAGAGGTACTTTCAATTACAACAGCATTTTATACTAGTCTTTCCCTCGGGATGAAAGCTATTAACTCCACAAGAGCTGATTGGTGAAAAGCCCTCTCAAAAGAGACTTTATTTTAGCCAGCAAACAAACTGCAAAGCCTTTGCTGCTAGCTCAGTTTTACAGCTTTTATAGTCCCAGTCTGTCTGTGTCTTTCATAACTGGTCATTTCTGGGACCTCCGTGTCCTGAGAATAGAAAGCTTTCAATCACCTCACAGCCACACAGGCTCAAGGCTCCTTCAGCTGCTATGAGCTGTTGCTTTCCTACAGCAACCCTGGCTCTGGGAGGAAATCCAGCTGCTACTGTGGCTTCCTTGGGTCCCATTACCTGCTTCCAGCACTCTGGGTCCCAGAAACTTCTGGATGCTTTCTTGTTGCATGCTGAATATAACCCCAGGGCGATACCATGGCTCCAGCCACACCCTGCTGCTGGGAGGTTGGGCTGTGTCCCAGCAGTTCCTGCAGAGCCCCCGCCTGAAGCATGCCTCTAGCTCCCTGGGCTCCAGCACTCCAGCTGCTCGCTTGGCTCTTGGCCTCTTCCCTGTCACCTCTGCTGTGTCACCTGCTCAGCTCTCTGCCTTTCCCATGGCATCTCGGGGCTCTGACTGCCAGGGACTACGGTTCCAAGAGGCAAGACTGTACCAGCCACTAGGGTCTAATGAAGCCTTGGCTGCGCTTCCATCCACTACCTGCTGTGGTCTTCACTCCTCTCCGCACTGCTGCTTTCTCTCTGCAGAAAGCTTGCAGGCCCTCGGGCATCTGCCACCTGCACTGCGCTAATGTCCCTCGGGCCTCAGCTGCAGATGCCTGGCTGTGGCTGTTTTGCAGCGTCTGGAGTTTCTGAAGCTGCTTAGACTGCCAAACTCGCAGACTGCCAGACACACTACTCTCTGTGTGCTAGGCTGGGAAAACCTACTCCAGTACTCCACTCTAAATTCACCTAAGCCTTCACAAGGTATATACCTAAAGCTTATTCTCCCCTAATATCTCAAAGTAAGTTTGTGGCTTATTTTACTAAAAAGAGAGAAAAACATAGAGAAACATAGACAAAGACAAACATTTACTGTAGCACTTGGGCATCCTTTCGGCCCCTTTTTTTCTTTTTCTCCTGAGGATAACCCCCCCTGCCTCATTTAACATTTTTCACTACAAAACTGGACTGATTCAAGTGCTCACTGGCAGGTCCTTACTCTCACTTTTGCCAAGTACTCTGGATTTTCTTTTTGTCTTTGTTTCTGTTCACTGGCACCATCTGTGGGGGGCCATCCCACCCCCACTTTTCCCCAGAGTACTCTTGAGTAGGAGCAGCAGAAAATATTAGTTAGACGGATAGAGAGGGAGAGAAATAGATAGAAAATACAGGATAGCCTCGGGAGGGCCTGCATCCTAATCCATCAGGCAATGCAAGGGGAGGAGCAGAGGACCTCCCCCTTGTTGGTACAGCCAAGTGCAGACCCTTCCAAACACCTGATACTCAGGCCCATAGTCCAATCATCCTCTTTATGCAGACTGCTGGATAAAGCCACCAGGAAACCTAGATGGGCTCCAACACAGGCCAAACAACCACACACACACACACACACACACACACACACACACACACACAAATTTAAAAATGAAGCTAGTTGAGAGGTGGCAGTGCACACCTTTAATCCCAGCACTCATGAGGCAAAGGCAGGTGGATTTCTGTGAGTTCAAGGCCAGCCTGGTCTACAGATTGAGTTTCAGGACAACTAGGGCTACACAGTCTGGAGATGAGGGGAGAAGAAGCTACCTCTGTGCAAGGAAATTTGGCAGTACCTAGCAAAATAACAAATGCTCCTGGTTATTTGACCCAGCAACCCCATTTCAAGTAACCTACCCCCAAGACAGGTACCTGTCTCACTGTACTGTTCATGATAAGAAAGACTGGTACCCTCAACATCTGTTTAGGAAGGTACAGCAATAAGCCACAGTGCCTTAAATTACTCAGCAATGCAAAGGAACATGAGGAATTGGGTCTAGAACAGCTGAGGTTAAATCAAGGGGTGTGCATGGTTTATTATACCTTCTTTAGGGAAGCAATAGAAAAACATGTAAGTCTTGGCTATATTCAGAAGTCTGGAGGTAAACCTGTGAGTGCTGCAGGGAGAACAGGGTGGAAGTGGTAGACCTACTATGAACACACCTTGCCATGGAACTTTGCCCCCATCGTTTGCTCTGTGTAAGCAAAAACAGAGACAAAAGTCCCCAGTCACAAATACAACTTCTTTACTGAATTGATAGCACAACCACTCACTCATAGTGTGAACAGAGGGGGTTTTGGTGGCATTGGGGATCAAACTCAGGGCCTCAGGGCTGCACCACCAGTTCTTTGGTTTTCAGATGAGTGCTCTCATCGTGACTCTAGAACACATCTCATACTGGGCTTAGTGGTCCTGTGAGTAGAACACTGGCATTGAGACTGTGGCACCACTGTGCGTATATGTTACAACCACGCAAATGATTGTTGATGCAGAAGGCCACCCTGATGTGCAGGATTATGGTATAAGAAGAGAAACTTCAGAGTCTCAAATTTGAAAGTGAAATCAGTGAAAATTCTTCTCTTCAAAGAGAGGCATTTCCTCTTCTATTGCAAAGGTCTGGAAGTACCAATAACCCAGGGATGAGAGCAACTGTGCCCAAATATGACTTTCTAAATGACCTATGAAAGAAAATCAGGACACCAATAGGAAATTCCCAGTTTAAGGCAGGGACTGTGTGGGCACAAAACAATGACATTGAACTTAAGCGCCATGCCGCCCCCCACTGTGTAAAATACATGCACAGCCAAATGGTTGGGAGCTTTTTCTTCCTAGAACAATTCAAGTTCGTGAGCACAGGAATAGTGACAGAAATATAAAGTCAGCATTTTGTAGTTATGAATGAAACAGCACACGTGCACACGCACAATTTAAGAAGGATTTATCCAAACTTACAACGGAGTTCAGACCAACATAGCCTGCACTGCTGACCACAACCAGCGCCACTAACTGGCACAAGTTGACATTCTGGGTTCTTGTTGCAGTAAAGTCAGCTAAAGGGGGTCCTCGCCTAATAAACCAAACCAACTACCAGAGAAAATCAACTTCAAAACCAAAGCCTTAGCTCCTGGTCGGGTAGCAAGGCACACAGTGTGGTACACATGATAAATGGAGCAAACCCCAAAATAGTTTAGATTCTAACATTCTTAAAATAATCGGGGAGCTATGGAACTGGATATGGGGATTTTTTTTAAAATCAATTATTTTGTTAAATGTGAAATGACTCTCTTTGTTGTGAGGGAGACATCCTGATGCATTTATGAAGAACATGACAGCTCCTCAGGGTTTTGCTTGCCAGGTTTGACCATCCCCCATTAGAAGAAATAGGTGAACTAAATCACCATTGTTTCTTTTGTTTTTTAGATAGGAGTTCAATATGTAGCCCAGGCTGGCCTGGAGCCCATTGTGCAGACCAGGCTGGCCCAGAACTTTTGTATAATATTTAAGGGTCCAGCCTTAAATTTATACAAATCCAGGGGCCCAGGAGAGACACTACCATTGGCGGGCATGAATCCAGTTGCTCGGAGCTCTTTAGTTCAATTCATTTATTCCTCTCAGTCACCATCATTCAATCACTAGTTCAACTCTGTCAGATCTCTTCATTTCCTTAGTTCCCTCCATCCTCAGTTCCCTCAATCCTTCTCCCTCATCCCCCAGGACTGGTCTATATCCTATCCCAAACAGCAACACCTTATGTTTTGTATACAGCACAAGATTGTAGGGGTCCCAGCTAGAGGCTTCCTGGCAATCTTATTTGCAACCCACAAGGGGAGAGGTAAGAGTGGAGTCAGTTAGTAGTTGGGATAAGTCAGAAAAGGAATTTGTATGCTAGAAATATATCCTTACTGTGGTTAGGAGAAAGCATTCTGAGTGTATCATAAAGGTGTTCAACTATAAACTTACAGGTGATAGGGTAGGGAAAGTCTGTAGGTCACTAAAAGTTAAAACTATCACTTTTTTCCTCTGCCACTAGTTTCCTGACAGGGCTGGGAAAAAGTACTGATAGCTGGTCAATGTGCATCACAGCTTGAAACACCTGCTGAGGGGGAACTCTCTTTGATCTAAGAGGTTCTCTGGGAGAAAGAGAGAGAGAGAGAGAGAGAGAGAGAGAGAGAGAGAGAGAGAGAGAGAGAGAGAGAGAGAGAGAGAGGAGGCCTTGATTTGCACAAGAAACAAAGCTTGTTTGTCTAGTTGGTAGGCATTTGGCCTGTGAGACATGTGGTCTCAGAAAGGACACTTGATCTTATTTTGGTGAGTTTTCAGGCATCTAACAGACGGCCTGGTAGCTATCTGTTACTTGCTTGTCTTTTGAGACTTTGTTTGGGGTTGGCTCTATCTTAGGAAGTAGCTCAAGAAGGGTGTTTGCAAAAGGCAGGTACCCAAAACAAATGCCAAAGAGGGGGCCTGCAGCTCAGAGGCAGAAGGTTCTGTCTACATGACTATCCAGGTGCTTTGAAACAGAGATTCACACACACTTACACATTTTAGGAGAATTATGATCACAAGGAATTCATAGCAAGGCACAACTGAATATTAAGCCACATAACACCAATAGACATTGCTGATTGGCTTCCCACTCGACTGACCCCTGGCTTTATCAAAGTATGGCTTATAATATACAGCTGGACTTTTATTTTATATTGCTACGGCTCACCACACAGAACTCTGCTTCCCAAGTGCTGGGATTAAAGTGTATACTGCCATACCTAGCAGAATTATTTGTACTTTAATAACTGCAGAACATATTTGCATAAAGGCTCATTACCCTATATTCTCTTTTTGTCTCTTCAAAATTTTATAAAAAAATTCTTGTAAAACTTCTGTGAAGTTCAAGTCATCCCCTGAGATGATTCATTCTATCCTTCAGTGTGCACTGAATAAAGGCCCGCCTGTGAAAAATGTAGGCATTAAATCCCTGGAGACACAGACCTGTTCTGCCCAGATTAGGATCCCCAAAGAGACCACTGGAGACCGAAGATGTCCAGAATGCAACAGCAAGGTTTAATTCAGTGCAAGTGCATAGTTCAAACTAGCAGGGAACCCTTGTCCACCACACACGATGCAGTGAGGCAGAGAAGAGAGTTCCTCTTTCTTGGGGAAGTTAGTTTTTATAGGCAAAAACCACAAAATTTCTTAGAGGGGAGGGGGTTAGTACAGGTCCATCCTTGATTGGTCCAGTTTTTCCCGGGCCTGGACTTTGTCTTATTCTAGCTTAACTGTTTGCCCAGTCAGGAGTTTTACAACCCATCTCTGGGGTCTGGTCATGTTATCTCTGGAGAGGGGCATCTTGCAGTTGATTGGTCACCACCAGACATCTTGACTTTGTTCTTTTAAAAACACCTGACTTCACCCTCTCCAGGAGGGGGGAACTGACTCAGTTCTGTTAATTTTTAAGATATCTCTTTTGGGTTTCTGGGGGAACTGTGTCTGGGCCTTTGGAACTGTGTCTGGGCCTTTGGTGGGTGTCTTTCAAGACCCTTAGCCTGTGCTGGAAAGGACAATCATTATAGCTCTGGAGAGTGTCTGGCTACAGGCGTGTGCTACCATGCAGTTAACACACACCTAAGTGTTAGCCTAGACACCCAGCCTATGACCAGCAACCTAGATCTTAATGATTCCATTTTGTTCTAAGAGGAAAAGCCAAATATTGTATAAAATGTTATATGTAATGATCTTAGTTATAGCCATACCTTAGATTGTGAAGCAATTATGACACTGACATGAAGATATGGTCAGGATCAATGTTAGAGATGATGTATAAAAATAAAAATGATAAAAAGGTATCATATAAGTACAACATGGTATATTTGTTGAATTAAAAATACACACACATAAGCATGAATATGGTGGAAGGCAGCCAGGATATATGCCAAACAACGTCACAAGCTAACTCTGCATGGTTAAGTTGCAGAATTTTTATTCTTTTCTTTTTTCCTTTAAAAGTTTTTTGAGATTATAATCTAATTACAGTATTTCTCCCTTTTATTTCCTCCCTCCAAATCCTCCCATATACCCTTCCCTGCTCTCCTTCAAACTCATGTCCTGTTTTTTTTTTTTAACCAATGTAGCTTGAGTTTTTCTGCCTTGCCCACAGTCAGGACAAATCTTTGTCACCCGCCAGTCCCACAGCCGCTCAGACCCAATCAAGTAAACACAGAGACTTATATTGCATATAAACTGTATGGCCGTGGCAGGCTTCTTGCTAACTGTTCTTATAGCTTAAATTAATCCATTTCCATAAATCTATACCTTGCCACGTGGCTGGTGGCTTACCGGCGTCTTCACATGCTGCTGGTCATGGCGGCAGCTGGCAGTGTCTCTCTGACTCAGCCTTCTGCTTCCCAGAATTCTCCTCTCTCCTTGTCCCACCTACTTCCTGCCTGGCCACTGGCCAATCAGTGTTTTATTTATTGACCAATCAGAGCAACAGATTTGACATACAGACCGTCCCACAGCAAACCAATTGTTATTTGTATGCATATATGGATATGGATATACATATGCATTACTAAGTAGAGTCTGTTCAGTCCATATAATGCTACCTGTGTGTATAGTTTCAGGGCTGACCATTGGGCGCTGAATCAGTTGGTATGCACTTCTCTGGGAAGGCCGCCTCCCGCCTCCCATTTCTAGCCATCCTCAGTTATCTGTATAGTTCTCTGTAGGGTTGAGGCCTCGTGGGTTCTCTATGTAGATTGTCATGTCCATTGGTGTTATCCTTGTTCAACTCATGTTTGGACAGTCATGCTGGCCAGACATGACTAGAAGACATAGTCCCACAGCAAACTCCCTGATCCTCTGGCTCTTACAAACTTTCCATTTCCTCTTCCACAATGTTCACGGAGGCTTAGGCACAGGAATATTTTGGAGATGCATCCATTGGGACTGGGCTCTATAATTCTGCATTTTTATTGCTTGTGGATTTCTCTAATAGTCTCTTTGTGTTGTGAAGAGAAGTTTTCTTGACGAAGATGAAAAATACACTTATCTGTGGGTATAAGGACAAATGATTATAGGCTTTTGATAGAGGTCATGCTAGTTTAGTAAATTAGTGTTTATAGATTCTCTTCCAATAACCATGACTTCACTAGCCCTGATTAGCTAACAAAGTTACCAGTGCCAGGCATGGTTTACCTCTTGTTGAACTTGTCAAGTCCAATCAGAGAGCTACTGGTACCACCAAGGTATGTGTTCCACTACCGTCTCTTTAGGGTTATCCTGCCATGCTGGTCTTTGATGTGGCTCACAGGTGTCATAGCTGGGCAGGACTGTTGGTCGTCTCCCTCCCTTGGAAGCTTGCATAGTGCCTTCAGATACCATGAAAGCTGGTCATCAGGGAGGGGACTTTTCAAGTCTGTCCCAGCTTGTGGGCCTCCAGGCTCTGTTTCTGCAGTACCTGGTGTCTTCAGCAGTAGGGACTTAACTTCACACCTGAGGAGTAGCCAAGGGAAATTGCAATTGACTGTATGTTTTGGGAGTCTCTTAGACAGCCCTAGACAACAACTCATAAGAGAACTTTTCCTGTATGCTATTGGGGTTTTTGTTAGGTGATCTTTGGCTCTTGGAGGGAGCACAAAAAGTCCAGATGAGAAAGGTTCATTAAAAAATATATATGTATATTTATACACACAATTTCTTGTATTATGGGTTTTTTGGTAAATAATAGTATGATTCCTTGTAGCTTTTTCATATGTCCTTGTTTGTTTTTTGTTTTGGTTCTGTTTTTTTTTTTTTTTTTTTTTTTTTTTTTGGTTTTTTGAGACAGGGTTTCTCTGTGTAGCTTTGCGCCTTTCCTGGAACTCACTTGGTAGCCCAGGCTGGCCTCGAACTCACAAAGATCCGCCTGGCTCTGCCTCCCGAGTGCTGGGATTAAAGGCGTGCGCCACCACCGCCCGGCTTGGTTCTGGTTTTTGAAGACAGGGTTTCTCCGTGTAGCTCTGGCTGTCCTGGAACTCGCTCTGTAGACCAAACTGGCCTTGAACTCATAGAGATCCTCCTGCCTCTGCCTCCTGAATGCTGAGATTAAAGGTGTGCGCCACCACCATGTGGCTAGATATTCTTATTGTTATTTGACCCACCTCTCCTCCTTCTGTATATACTTCCCTCTTCAGTCCCTAAAGAGCCCGCCTTTCCCATTTCCCCCATCAAATCGCTTGCGTCCTGCTATTCCCCTTTACCCCCCTTTCACCCTCTTCTGTATTTACTCCCCTCCCCCACCCTAGGGATTCCCTGCTCCCATTTCCCTGGCACCTTGCTAGTCCCCTCTCTATTGTTCCCCTTCCTCCCTATCTTGACAATGGTTCTGTTTTACTTTCCTTGTTTCCGTAGTCCCTATAGGCTACGTATTCACATCTGAAGATTGGTGCTAGGAGCCTCCAATAAGAGACCATCCGGTGCATGTCGTTCTGGGTCTGGGTTACCTCTCTCAACTTGACCTTTTCTACTTCCATCTGTTTACCCACAAAGTTATTTCATTTTTCTTTGCAGCTGATTAGTATTGCCAGGGTGTATGTGCTACATTTTCATTATCCATTCATCTATTGTAGGACTTGTTTCCATACAATAAAAACCAGAAGCTTTTGTAGTTTCACGGAGTCCCACTTGTCAATTGCTGGCCTTCATCCTTGGGCAAATAGAGTCCTGTTCAGAAAGTCCTTTCCTACACCTGTATCACTAGGGTATTACTGTTTTCTTCCAGCAGTTTCAGGTTTCAGGTTAAGGTCTTTGATCCATTTGGAGTTTGTTTTTGTGCAAGGTGATAGATACAGATCTAATGTGTACTGCATGTGGACATCCAGTTTTCCCAGCACCATTTGTTGAAGATGCTTTCCTGTTTCCAAGGTTATTTGGTTTTTGTTTTTGAGTCTTCATCAAATATTAAATGGCTGAAGTTATGTGTGTTCAGGAAAACTGAGGTACCTGGTGATATGGATTCACAACACACCCCCACGGTTGGGCATGGTTGCGCATGCCCCACGGGACCTAGTCATTTCCGCCTAGTCATTTCTGGGTCAAAATGTCTAGCATGACCAGGACCCGTAAAGTATGCAGCGCAACCATGTGATTTACACGCATGTGTGGAATAGCCACATGGGCCTGTGTGTGCAGGCGCGGCCCAGCCTTTATAATCTGGCCCCATGATTCCTGGCTCCATCTTTACATGTGTCCTTTCCACAGGCCTGTGCACCTCTGTCTCTTTACCTTATCTTAATAAAACTCTAGTTAGTGGATTCTGTCACGTTTCATGACATTTTCTCGCAGGGTAAGATCGCTGCAAATAACCAACACCTAATAAATCAAGTAATTTGCACTTGGCATTTGGTCTCTGGGAGCTCCTTTTAGGGTGCTTTGAAGGTATGGAAATTAACTGGCTAAACTGTAATAGAGAGTAAATAAAAATACCCTAGGCAGAGGGAAAGTGCTTCAGGCCTTCGAGACTGGACCCCCCTGCAGCCATGAAAGGCTAGATTCATTCTTAAGATGCCTCTGAGTCTTCATTCCATGGATCTGAGTGAAGCCACACACCCATGTTGCAGGCACACATTTGGTGCCCAACATTGATCTTGAAGAAGGAAAAGGATCCGCCGAAGGACAGAGGAGCCGGTCATCTTAAGAAGTGGAGGGAACATTCTCAGGGTAAGAGGACTCCAGGATTGGCAGGGTCACGGGGAATTTAAACTCCCCATCTCAGGAACAACAAAATGTACAGTTGCTAAATGCTTGTCAAAATAAAAAGTGGTAAATGCACAATTTTTAAAGATAGAAATACAATGGCTCCTGAGACAGGAAAAAAATAATGAAAAAAGATCTTTCTCAATAGAGAAAAGGGAAAGAAAGAAAATAAAAAAGGAAGTCTTCCCAATAGAGTAGAGGGAAGGAAAGGAAATAAAAGGAAATTCCCAATAGAAAAGGGAAATTTTTTATTCAAGAAAAAAGGATTTTCCCAGGAAAAAGGGGAAAAATATTAAAACTAGGTTTAAAGATTATAAAGTGACCCAGCGAGCAGGGCTACAACGGGTACTTGACCAGCCTAAGGACGGAATGTAGGGACAGGAGACACAAAGGAAATACACCAAGTCAAGCTTCTGATCAAGGTGCCACTTTATTTTTCTCCAGGAGGGTTTATATAGTTCCTGCAGGGTGTGGGGGGGAACAAGAAGTTGTTATCTGCATAGGGTGTGGCAATCTAACAGGATGTTTGTATAGGATGTTTACAGGGTGAGAGGGTCAAGGGCTCTGACTCAATGTCCTGTTGCTAGGCAACCTGACTGTAAGATGATCTAGTTCCCTGTCTTATCGGGGGTCTGTATTTTTCCACTAACTAGAGATTCTGTCCTTGTCCCTGACATCTCCCCCTTCTTAGTAATAAATCTAAGGGCCAACATAAACCAGGTTCGAATGGTCTAAAAGGAGGGCTCTGAAAGAGGCTTTGCATGGAGGATTACAGAGGCCCTATCCCTCTAAAGGTTGTGAAAAAAGGTCTGAGAGGGAATGTCTCTCCAGACTCAAGCACCACAGGCGTCCCCATTGTGCGGGAATCGATGGACTGTGCAGTTTTTTGAGGGAGCAGAAATGGGTAAGTGCAATGCTGCTACTGCACAACCGCTATGCAACAGGGCATATAATCCAGGCTCTCGGGATTTTGGGGTACCATGGTCCCCAGCCTGTGCAGTCCCAGCTGCACTCCAATCATGCCTTGAGTGAGCCTTTTTCCCACACACAGGTGCAGCCTCCCCCGAGTGAAGGGGTCTATGTGGGGCATCTCTCGTCAGGGGAAATTTCAACCCTGGAGTCCTGCATATCAAGGTGGTGGTAATGAACCTGGATCTGCCTGGCCCCAGGTCTGTTATTTGGCTTTGGATGAACCAAGTGAGCAGGGAAAGTGCCCATGACCCAAAGGCAAGGACCAGGAGCAGGCCTACAACAGGTCCTGGGAGGGAGGGAAGAAGGGTCGTTAGCTAAGGGGAGGTGGAAAACCAATTCTAGAACCACCCAAGCTCTAGTTATCCTTTTCTTTTCTCTTTTTCTAGTCCTTTTCTAACCTTTACCATACTGTCCCTGACTACCCTGGTGTAGTCTGTAAAGAAGTAACATTCTCTTTGGGCGCAATACAAAGGCCACCCTGTTGTAAAAAGAGGAGATCCAGGCCTCTCCTGTTCTGTAAAACTACCTCAGCTAGGGAGGAAAGGGATGACTCCAGGGCAGAAATTCCCTGTTCAAGTTGGGCAATATCCTCGTCTACGGACAGTCGGAGTGCAGAGTAATGTTGGTTGGACAGGACCAGAGAGGCAATCCCTGTGCCTGTTTCCCCTGCTCCAACCCCCAAAAGGACTGCTAAGGTGATGGCAGTAACAGGCTCCCGTCAAGGCAGTTGTCTCAGCATGGCTTCTCTTCCTAGAGGTCTAGGAATTGATCTGGGGAATAATAGGTTAGTCTAGGTGGAAGGAACCTGAGTGCCCTGAGCGGCAACACAGCGACCCGACCCAGTGATCTGCAGGTGCACTGCATATGATGGGACCGGTGGGCTTCCTCTGCCATCAGTGTTACAGGATTTTTTAAAAGAGTATAATGATAAGCAGAAGGTTAGAATCAAGTGAGAGAGGAAGATTTGGGTCTATGGCACACGCATGTGCCTAGTACAAGGCATCTTCTACCATTGCTCCAATGAGGATGATGAGGGCTCCTGCGCTGACCTTCCCTGCTCCTGCTCCCGCTCCCACTGCTGTACCCGCCGGTCCTTCATGGGTGCCCTCTCTCTGGTGCTTCCCTGTTTGCTGTGCTACCTGCCAGCCACAGGCCGTGTCAAGCTGGCCCAACATGGCCATGTCCACCTGTGACACCAAGGCCAGCAGGTCCGACAAGCCTTTCTAACACTTTGGATGAAAATTCAGCACTGCCCTTGGAAACATGGCCCCTGCAGTCAGACTGGATTTGTGACAAGCAGTGTCCCTGCTCAGCCCAGAACGTGACTGACTATGGGACTTGTGTGCTGTGTGAAAGGTCTCAAACACAGTTTGCTGTGAAGTTCCCACTGTCCCCCCCACAGGAACTCTGAGCAGAGTGATAACAGAGCTAAAGGGCTGGTGGGGGTTGCTGTGGGCGAGGACAACAGCCTGGGGGGCTTGCTGGAGGGACAGCATTTGAAACAAAAGAAGTTTCCTCAGGAGAGGGGCTGTCTCTCCTGGGCAGATCAGGTATATTTACAGCTCTAACCAGGCATTCCGGTAACCATCCGGGAGCAGAGTGTATCTCTTTTATGGCACCATTAACAGGATTTAGCCTTTCTGTGATGATCAGCAATGGTGTTAATGCTGAATGTTCTCCTACGTCACATCATGAGAATCAGAATGCTGCTGCCCCCCCCCCAGAGTCCCCCTCCCCCTTCCGGCCCCTGTGACTCTCTCCCCATGAATGAAGGAGCCAGGAGGCGCCAGGGTGGAAAGGCCCTCCCCTCCCCCCTCCACGGCCCCACAAGCTCCCCTCCCCCCAGTGCCACCAAGACCTGACCCTCCACAACAGCAAGCATCCGGCCCCACCAGCACCTCAGTCCCAGGAACCACCTCCAAGGCCGGCTCCAGCCCCCCTCCCCCATAAAGACAAACCATCACCAACACCTCCTACACTTCCAGATCCTCCACTACCACCCCCTCCAGACCGGCCTTACTCTGTTGGAGCAGAAACATGATCTCAGAGACGACCCCATCCTGCACACCAGGCGACTGCCCATCCAGAGACAAAATGTCTCCTGTCCCCTCTAGCCACCCAGGGGACTCATGGTTGCCTCAGCAAATCCTGAAAGCACCAGTAGCTACCCCATGCCCTAGTTCCTGGCAGGCAGGGTTTGCGTTTTCAAAGGCCAAGTGTTTAATGTAGGGAATTTTGCCTGTGCTGCATTTGTATCATAGGGGGAGTTGCCGAGAAGTTTCTTTAGCGTCCAAGTTTTTGAGGATGGCTGTTCAATATTCTTTTGAGCAACTTCTCCACAATTTTCTGTAAATTCTGTTTTCCAGAGGACAAAATCACCCCCAGAAAGAGCCGCACGGGCAAGGAAATACCAGTCATTAGGGGTCAACCAATGTTCACTCTGGTTTTCCACCAAGGCCAGTGTAAAAGGAGCTATAGGACCATACTGAGCACAGGCGGATTTCAGCTTTTTAACAAGGCGGAAATTTAATTTGTGATAAGTCTGTCCTGGCGGGGGTCCTCTGATGACGGCTCCTCCTTCTTCTCCCCCTCCTCATTTTGGTCTTCCAAACCCCGAGGGGCCGCTCTGGGCGGCCGCCTCGGATGAGTCCCCAGAGGTCTGGCTCTGGGTAACGGGAAATGCCAGGACAGGCTGAGGCTTACTTTTTGATTTACTAGATTTTTGAGATGGTTTTAGCAGGCCAGGAGCTACCACTTCAAGGGCAAGATCTTTAAGTTCTTTGTCAAGAGTTTTCAATTCCCTTAAAAGCTCAACAAGTTCCCTGCGAGCCTGGAGGGCCCGTCGCAGTGAGCTGAGATCTAGGACAGGGGGAGCCAACTCATCAAAAACGGGCCTGCAAAAGTGGGAAAACGAAGAAACATAGGGAGGGGGCATTGCAGAAGGGGGAACCGCCGGAGGTTTTTGAGGGGGTATAAAAGGGTCCAAGGACTCCTGTTTTAAGGGGAGATTTTTGCAGGGGGGCCAGTCTGGATTATGGTAACGGGCAGCCCCTTTCTCTAGAAAAGCCTCCTCGGTGGGGTCTGGAGGGGAGTTAGAGGTAAAATTATTAGGAGAGGGATAAAGATGGGCAGGAGCGGACTCCTGGGGATTGTTAGGTTTAAAAGTCGTGAGCGTCTCCTCTTCCATAGAGCACAGGTGGTGATCTGAGGGAATGTTTACAGACCCTAAGAATGTCATTAATAATCAAAAAAGGCTTTAAGAACTTTTTTCTTTACCCTAGTTCCTTGTGTCTTGAGGGACTCTTTTAGGTCAGAAATGAATAAATCTTGTGACAAAGTTGCCTGTCCCATGGCTCGTCACTTTCTTACCTGCGTCACCTCCACGCTCCTCCGGGATCGCGTCCTGACCCAGGCGATTTCAGGGGGATCCAAAAACTTCACCAAGGCCTTGGTCTTTCCTCCAGGAGATGACGTTCCGAATCCTCAAGAGGTGGTTTCGTCCATGTTGGGTGCCAGTTGCCCCGGCCAGCAGGGCTTCAACGGGTACTTGACCACCCTAAGGATGGAATGTAGGGACAGGAGATACAAAGGAAATACACCAAGTCAAGCTTCTGATCAAGGTGCAACTTTATTTTTCTCCAGGAGGGTTTATATAGTTCCTGCAGGGTGGGGTGGGGGGGAGCAAGAAGTTGTTATCTGCATAGGGTGGGGCAAGCTAACAGGATGTTTGTGTAGTATGTTTACAGGGTGAAAGGGTCGAGGGCTCTGACTCAATGTCCTGTTGCTAGGCAACCTGACTGTAAGATGATCTAGTTCCCTGTCTTATGGGGGTCTGTATTTTTTTTTTTTTTTTTTACTAACTAGAGATTCTATCCTTGTCCCTGACAATAAAGCCCCATAAAAGTAAAATAAAGGAAATAAAAACGCCTCTTCTCAGTAGTAATAGAGGGGGGAAAAAGGCTTTTTCTGTGAGACCAAAGTTCCTGCATTTTTACAGAATAACAAGTTAATCATGTGATAGTGAATGTATGACCATGGAATGTCCCAATTCTGGTCTCCATGGTGATTGTTTAACCACAGAATGTCCCCACCTGAGGGCAGCCAATGAGAAATGGTTATGGGCAACCACCCCCCTTAGAAGTAAGATTAAACCATGATTTCTGGAAAGTCCCTAGAAATGAGCCAATCAGAAATGTACATGTATGGAAATCCCCTGCTATTGTAATCTTGTGGATTTTGTCTTTAAAAGCTGTGCACAATTCAGGCTGGGCACTTCCTCCAGCCTCCACTGCATTGGATGTGTTGAACGAAGTCCCTGCCTAGGCTTGTATTGCTCCTGAATATCCTGAATTAAAGCCTTGCTTTTGCATTTTGGTATGCTTGTCTTTCGGTGGTCTCTCTGGGGGTTCGCGATCTGGGCACAGCACTTTCCAATATAAACATTTCAGGATAGCTACAACTCTGAGCTCTTTCTGTCTGTGAGCAGAGTGTTGGTATCTGAATTACAAAGAATCAACAGGTGGGCTTCACTGCTGCTGGCTGGACAAGCAAGCAAGCCCAGAGCTTAAAATTTTGTCTGGTTGCTTAACTTTGGTTTAAATGCGGGAATAATTCAATGTTAAAGATCTCTTTGTGGGAAATGTTTTCTGTTTTTCTCTAATGGTGGGAATAATTCATTATTAGCAGTCCCTTCATGGGAGAAAGAGGAAGTATAAATGGGCTCAACTTCTGGTGAAGAATGGTTTCAGTCAGGACTTGGAATGCTAAGTTGATGCTGTTTGAATTTCCAGAGATATTAATCATTAAGTGTATAGAAGATGTTCTTTCCTTTTGATTGTCTAATAAATGTTTGGATGGAAGTTTGATAAACTAAAGGAACAGGATTCATAATTTTAAATTATATACTGGTTATGCTCTTGTCTATTGATCATTACTGAGTATTTGGATCTGCTCTTTAAGTTACTTTCTAAAAATTTTTGGTTAAATTCTATAGAAATGTAATACCTAAAACAGATTGGGTTGTTAGCTTATTAAATAATGTGATTGCTAGGATAAAAACTCATAGAAAAAAATCTGTTACTGATAAAGAGGTTATTTTTTTTCAGTAAACAAAATACAAGTAAATTGTTTGGTCCACACTGTTAATAATTGGCGAGTTGCATTAATGTGTTACTTGGAATCTATAAAAAAAAAGGAGCCTCTTTTTAAGATTTTATAAAAATATTTCAGAATATTGCCTAAAGTTACCTCTTAAAATCCTATAGAGATTGTATTTAATGCTTTTATAAATAGCATATGTAAAATTAGAAGCTGGTGATAGAATTGCTCAATTATTATTACTTTCATATCTTAAATGCAAAATGGCACCTATATTTAGAACTGGAGGCTTTGGAAGTACAGAAAAAAATGTGTTTTGACAAACAGTTATCAATGATGAATGGCCCAAATTAAAAGTAAAATTAAATGAAATTGAGATTAAAAGATTATTGGATTCTGATGCTGGATGTTTCTATAATTTCACAAGAATCCTGGGATCCCAACTGGTCTTTACAAGAAGTCTCCACTCAATTTGTTGGAATCCCATCTAAAATAAAACAAAGTATAAAATATATTAAATGTATAGAGCCTAAAGAACAGATAGGAATGTTAAAGCCTTATATGGCTGATACAGCCATGAATTTATGGGGTAGAGATTTGTTACAACAATGGTGAGCTCAAATTAATATTTCTATAATTTCAAAAACAGCTTGTAAATTGTTAATCCTCCAATTAACATAGTAGTAACTTGGGGAGATAGAAATATTCCTGTAGTGGTTAATGAGTCTTCTTGGCTACCTATGTCAACCAAGGTCCCCCTTAGCAAATGGAGGAGGGTAAAGTGATTGACAATTACACTGTTGGAGTACAAGGAATTCCTATTTTCATGGGAAAATAACCTCTCAAGTATGGCTATCCATAGTCAATACTACCCAAGATTATCATACTAAGTTTTATATGCTTCATACATCCGTTTTTTAAGGACAAGAGATTAATGCTACTAGTTCCATAAATCTACCGTTCTGTGAGATGAGGGTTACCAACAAGGAATCTGACTGGGTACATTGGCAACAGTGTAAGAGTGAGAAATCTCGAGTGCTAATTAATATCTTCCAAGGAGACATCATTGATTGGAGCCCTTATGGCACCCCTCAAGGAAATTATTCTCACTCAAAATTAAGATGGAAGTGGTACAATTTAAACGGAACTGTGGAAATCAATGCTTCTATTAATGAACCTACTCGGTGGCATGGAGTTGGAATGTCAAGTCCTCTCCTGCAATTTGGTGATTCATTTCAGACTTACTCATGGAAATTGACAAGTGCCTTCTACCCCCTTAAAGCATGGGAAGGAAAAATAAACATTAAGGATGATAAATACACTCTGTCTTTTAGACTAAATCAAAGCCATCCTATTATGGCATGTGTACCATTACCTTACTTGCTATTAAAGGAGCCTGTACAATGGCACCCAAATAATTACAGCATCACTTATGAATGGTGTACCCTGCATATCTGTGTTAATTCTAGTATGTTTTTAAATTTGACCTTTGAAAGTTTATATATTCTTAGGACAAGGCCAGCAATCTGGATACCGGTGAAGTTGTCGAGGCCTTGGCAAGACTCTCCTGTGATGATCTTGGTATAGAAACTCGCTGACAGAATATTAAAAGAACACATTGACGTTTGGACTGGTGGTTGCAGTTATTATGGGAATCATTTCATTGACAGCTATGGGAACAGCAGCTGAGTGGCCCTTCATAAAGAAATCCAAACTGCTGAATTCATTAGAGACTGGCATAGACATTCAGAAGAACTTTAGACTGAACGAAATAAAATTGATAATGAGATAGTAAATGAATTAGATGAATTAAGGCAAGCTGTTGTATTGTTAGGTGCTGTGGATGATTGATTGATTGATAAATAAAGTACTGATTGGCCAGTAGCCAGGCAGGAAGTATAGGCGGGACAAGGAGAGAGAAGGCTGGGAAGTGGAAGGTTGAGGCAGAGGGACGCTGCCAGCCACTGCCATGAAAAGAGAGATGTAAGGTACCCGTAAGCCACGAGCCATGTGGCAACTTATAGGCTAAGAGATATGTGTTAATTTGAGATATAGGAACTAGGATAGCAAGAAGTCTGAGCCATTAGGCCAAACAATTTAAATAATATAAGTGTCTATGTGTTTATTTTATAAGTGGGCCGCAGGACTGACTGGGCTTGCGGGAACTGGAGAGAAACTCTCAAGCCACAAATGGTGCTAGAACGTGGGGCAAGAATTTCCACCTAAAACCTGAGAAAGAAGATTCTAAAAGAGCTAAAAACAGCTTCCTAGTTGTCTCAAGTTAGTGGCAGCCTGCAGTTTGAGCTACTATGTCAGGGTATGTGAGCTTGACCTATAGTATGGCAGGAATGAGGCGTCTCCAAGTGGCACATTATGCTGCATGGTGAATTTAGCCTTTGCTAGTACAATTAAAAAAAAAAAAGGTTTCTGGGCTACACACTGCTTTGATAGAGGCATAGACCCACTGCCTCTGGCGGTGAGCATGGTTCCTCCAAAGCTGGAGGTAAACATACCATCTCCATGGGAAGCTGAGGTGGGCAGAGCCACCAGCCAAAGCTGCTGTTTTAGCCCTAGTAATGCTGCAGTTTAAAGCAATAGTTACACAATAAGGCAGATTCAGATAGAACAAGACTTTAAATGCTTTACAATGTGTGTAAAATTGTACATAGGCTTGGAAGAGTGATAAAATGGAATATATGCAATATATATATATATATCTTAAAATATATATATATATGCAATATATATATATATGAGTGTACATAGGCTTGGAAGAGTGATAAAATGGAATATATGCAATATATATATATATCTTAAAATATATATATATATATATATGCAATATATATATATATCTTAAAATATATATATATATATATGCAATATATATATATCTTAAAAAGATAAAGTCTTTAAAGAGACAGTAAAGGTAGTATAAAAATAAGCCACATAAAGATGGATATTACACAGAGAATCTGGATTGTGTTGTCTTTGGGATTCTTAACTGCAGAAAAACATTTGATTGTATAAGCTGTTGAGCTAAGCCAATATGTATATTTTAAAGATACCTTGACTTCAAAATTTGGATGTAAGGATATGTTGCTTTGGAAAGGAGGCTCTACTTCTGTTTCCACAGAAAGCCAGAGGCTATGGATTTGTTCCAGATTAAGATACATCAGGTTTGACCAGCCAAGACCCCCTGAAAGGTCTCTGATGACACCATGGCCCAGATGATCCAACATCCAGAATGGATTCAAGGCAACTGGCTCAGATAATACACCCTCATGGACTACTCCACAATCCTAAAATTTTCTTTGTGTCCCCATAAGATACAGTGTCCTCATCCAGAAGGAAGTAGTATGAGAAGCTATGCCCAAATTCCCAAATATACCAAGCTGGCTTTGGAGATGGAATTGGCTTACTCCTTCTCTAAACCCAGGCATATTCCTAAAAGAAAAGGTTGAAAGATTCTTGTATCCCATATCAAAAGAGCCCTCTGGTGTGGGACAGAGAAAAACCAATATTTTTACTTAAAGCAGGTTGATTATAAATACAATCTCTTTCTAAAGAAGAAAAGGGGATAGTTTAGATATGACAGGATGAAAGGGTAGATTAATGAACCTACTTTTAAAGTTTAACAACTTGTTTAAAAAATGTTTTACATTGGTATAGATTTTAGTTTATTGATACAAATTTAGAGTTGGTTTTGTTCTAATATATATATATATATTTCTACTCTTGTTTAAGGTGCTATGTTTATGTAACTCATTTAGATTGTAATGGATAATTAAGAAATACAGATTTATAATTAGTCTTCTATGATAGTCAAACTTATAGCCATGTTAAGTTTTCTAGGTATACATAGATATAATTCAAACACTTCAAAGACCTACAGAATATGGAATTTAAAATATTTTTAAAAATTTAGACTTTCTGGACAGTGAGACATATCTGCTCCTGGCAGCACCAATTTACTTCAGAGAGGAGGATGGGCATTGAAGACACTCTATATGGAGTTTATCTTCTTCTTGGCCAAAATAGCCATTTGGGCAAAAAATTGTTCTTGCCTGGACTGCTTGATCGACTGGACATGCAGCACCCATAGGAAGGTGACCACTGAACTTTGCTTGGCAAAATGGTCCTTCTGGTTCCTGCTTCACAGAGGAAACTGCCAGACATTCTACAGGACACAGAGAGAAGTGACTGAGAGACTCAAGGCCTGTGGGCTGAAGACAGATGCCCCAACTTTACAGAAGAACTCTGGATGACTGTCCAGGCTGCCAGCTGTCGCTGTCTATTCTCTCGAGACTCCTGAAAGTTGCTTGCATCCTTCTCCCACTTCTCAGGTAATATTGTATCCTTCTGAGGTCTTTGATGTAGTTGAACACTAGATAGTTATAGTTTTCTTACTCATGATAAAAGATAAGTTATATATGAAACCTTAGATTCACAAATATAGGATAGATAGGATATTTTCTTTAATTTTGCCAAATACAAATAGACTAGATATTATAAATAGACTAGATATTGTAATTGTAATTCTTGCTTAATAATTGTTTTGTTATATGCAATTTTGCTATGTTAAAGTTAAAACCTTCCTTTGTGAAAAAAAGAAAAGGGGAAGTCCTGTGGATGATTTATTGACAAATAAAGTACTGATTGGCCAGTATCCAGGCAGGAAGTATAGGCAGGACAAGGAGAGAGGAGAAGGCTGGGAAGTGGAAGGTTGAGGCAGAGGGATGCTGCCAGCCACTGCCATGAAAAGCGAGATGTAAGGTACCGGTAAGCCATGAGCGATGTGGCAACTTATAGACTAATAGATATGTGTTAATTTGAGATATAGGAACTAGGATAGCAAGAAGCCTGAGCCATTAGGCCAAACAGTTTAAATAATATAAGCGTCTGTGTGTTTATTGTATAAGTGGGCCGCAGGACTGACGGGGCTTGGTGGGAGTTGGAGAGAAACTCTCAAGCTACAGTTAGGGGATCAGTTAGAGATTTTGAAGGAGCAGATGAAATTAAACTGTGATTGGAATGTTTCTTGTTATTGTATCACACCCTTAAGATTTAGTGAAAGCAAATATGATTGGGAAAAAGTTAGGATGCATTTGTTGGGTCACCCTAATTCTTCTCAAATGGTTTTTGATTTACAGAAAGAAATCAAAGAAACTTTTGCAAAAAAAGTTACCTGATACGACAGGAATGGACATTATGGAAAGTCTTGCAGGTACTATAGCCTCATTCAATCCTACGAATCACTTTAATAGATTTCTTATCCTAGCAGGTGGTGCCCTTGTTCTAGCAATAGTAACTTTATTGGCTTTAAAATGTGTTTTGGTCTACTTACATAAGATTGTAAGACAGATAGAAAAAAGACTATATTTACTATAAGGCCGCATAACCTTTGAGATAATTGACTTTTTAAATGAAAAAGGGGATCTGTAGTGTATTCCTGCTGAGCTCCTGGCTTGGTTCCAGAGAGTAGCACCTAGACTTAATCCTTCCTTTGTTTAGCCACACCTTTTGTTTCTCTTACCTTTTGTTTCTCTTATTGCCCCATGTGAATCTTGTCTGAGAGTCAAGGATCAGAGAGTCCCCCAAGGATCAAAGGCCTATGCAAAACTTGGTTCAGGAAACCTGGAAAACCATGGTACCTGATAAATCAAGTAATTTGCACTTGACATTTGGTCTCTGGGAGCTCCTTTTAGAGCGCTTTGAAGGTAGGTACATCAATTAACTGGCTAAAATATAATAGAGAGTAGATAAAAATGCCCTAGGTGAAGGGAAAGTGCCCCCTGCAGCCATGAAAGGCTAGATTCATTCTTAAGATGCCTCTGAGTCTTCATTCCATGGACCCGCGGGAACCCACACACCCATGTCATGACCATTCAGTTACATTGGATGTCCAATTTTGTTCCTTTGGTCCACATGTCTGTTTTTTTTTTTTTGTTGTTTTTGTTTTTGTTTTTGCCAATACACATTGTTTTTATTACTATGTCTCTGTAATATATCTTATGATCTGGAGTTGTAATCCCTCAGCATTAATTATTCTTTTTATCAAGGGTTGTTTTTCTCTCTCCATGGTCTTTTGTGGTTTCATATGAACTTTAGAATACCTTTTTATATTTCTGTGAAGAATGAGGTACAGATTTTGATTGGGATTGAACCTATAAATAGCTTTTGGTAGAATGGTCATTTTTACAATGTTAATTCTACTAATCCACAGACATGGGTGTCTTTCCATTTTCTTGTGTCTCTGTCTCTTTCTTCAGCAGATTTAAGTTTTCATGTAGAGGTCCGTCCCTTCCTTGGTTAGGTGTACCCCTAGATACTGTATTTTCTTTGAGGCTATTGTGAATGAGTGTGTGTCTATAACCACATTCTCTGTATGTGTTATTGGTATAGAATACCAATAGAAAAGCTATTGATTTGTGCACATTGATTCTGTATCCTGCCACATTGCTGCTTCTGCTATGGCTTCCTATCAGCTCTGACCCCCAGGCAACTTTATTTATTAACATACAAATAAAATCACATTTCAGTACAAATAAAATATCACCATAGAGTGGGGTAGTAGGTGGCCAGAATTTTTATTCTTTACCTTCTATCAGTATTTTTCTACCATAAGTACTTTTTATTGACATTATTAAATGAAATTATAAAAGGTATCAGATACTTAGGAATCACACTTATGACTGCCAAATATGTATGTAACATGCCTGACATATGACATATAGTATGTATGTGTGTGTGTGGGGGGGTGTTTACAGCAGGGGTGTAGAACTTTTCTTTATATATTTGAATCACATGCCCCCAAGAACTCTTATAGTTCTAACAGCTTCATGTAAACAGTCCCATAGGCGTCTTGGAGACAAGAACTCAATATCTACATTTGAAAGATGCTAGGCTAAGACATTTAGCTAGGCATAGTTGTGTGTGTCTGTAATCCCAGCACGAAGGAGGCTGAGACAAAAGGGTTGTAGTAGGCTTGAGGACAATCTGGACCTTAAAGTGAGTTCCAGGCCAGCCTGAGTTATGGAGACCTTTCTCAAAACAAAATAAAAACAAAGACATAATTTGTTAATGTAAAACCTTCGTGTTGGCTATGCATGTTCAGAAAGAAGACACACTTCTCACATTCACTCAGCCAGGCTCCTTTGTGTTTCTAAATCTGAATGTGTGTGTGTGTGTGTGTGTGTGTGTGTGTGTTGGCGTTGCATATGGAGGTCAGAGGACAGCTTTTGGATGGTGGTTCTCTCCTTCCCCCGCAGGTTCTAGGGAGTGAACTCAGCTGCTTGTTGGGCCATCCTGTCAATCCCAGATTCCGTCTTATCACCTATGTAGAGAAGGAACAGGACTTCTACTGGAAATGCCAATGTACAAACCAGAGTGATTACCCTACAGATTTCCATTAAGGATCTGGAAGCTTCTAGCCTGTTTGCCTAGGTTTAGATGGATCATTCGAATCAGCCTGTGCCTCTCTTTCACCCTCTTTCCCTCCCTCCCTCTTTGCCCATTTCCTGTCTTTAAAAACCTTTCATTTTGCTTTCCTGTCATTAAGAGCAGTGTTTTCAACTATGGCTGGGGAGTCTATTCTGTGATAGCAAACTTGCCCAGCACACCAAAGCCCCTGGATTTGCCCCCAGTACTTCGGAATGAAAAAAAAAAAAACTTAAAAAGAAAATTTAGAGCTAGACATCCTGGTGCATGCTTTTAATCCCAGCACTGGTGAGGGAGAGGTGGGCAGACCTCTGTGGATTCGAGGCCAGCCTGATTTATATATTATAGGACAGGTGGGGCCCTGTCTCAAAATTTTTATTTTTAATTATCTGTGTGTGGGGTTTGTGCATGGGTGCCAAAGGAGGCCAGAATAGAGCACTGGATCCCCCGAGGCTCAAAGCAGGTGCTCTTTAAGAACTGAGCCACCTCTCCAGATGGTCTGATTGTGTGTTTGTCTATGTGAGTGTGTACCATGTATGAGTGTGCAGGGCCCAGAGAGGGTGGTGGATTCCCTGGAGTCAGAATTACAGGCCCTTCTGAGCTGCCCAGTGTGGATGCTGGGATTTAAATTTATGGTCCTCTAGAAAACCAGCAAGGGCTCTAACTGTTGCGCCCCCTCTCCAGCCCGAAAAAGCAAACGTTTATTTTACAAAATAAATTGTGTACATGTGTATTATGTATTGATCATAGGATAAAATATATTAATGAGTTTCAATACAAAATCTAAAAGGCCACTTAAGAGATTAATTTATTGGTAAAGAGATAAAATTAGTATCTATTCCAACACACCCAAAATCATCCTTGTGCATATTAAATAATTAAAACAATAAATTAGCAAGCCAGCTGTATCCCTACCTTACAAATAAGTTCTAAAAACTTATTTGATATGGAGGTCTTCTCAAAATCAGTTCACAAAGCCACTTAAATAATGTGAGTTGACTACAGTATTTTATGTTGTTTATGTATTTGGGGTTTACTGTATCTTCAGGAAGACTCCTCATACACACACAAGGCCTCAGGATCATGTGCATCTTCTCGGTGTAGGTGAACATCTAGTATCACCTCAGCAGTCCCCAAGTTGTGTCTAGGACTCAGAAGAGAAGGAATAGGGGTTCTAACAGCCTTAACCAACCTGGGTAGGATACAAAGTGTGGTGATATTTTATTTGTGCTTTAATAAATAAAGCTTGCCTGGAGATCAGAAGAAAATGCCAGCCACAATACAGAAGTCATGCAATGTTAGCACATGCCTTTAATCCTATCACTTGGCAGGCAGGATCTCTGTGTGTTCAAGGCCACACTGGAAACAGAGCCAGATGTGGTGGCACACGCCTTAAATTCCAAAACTAGTCAACCATGGAGGTTTGTAGGTCTGTACAGACAGACAGGAAGTAACAGAGCTGTGTAGGAAGAGGAAGTGATGTAGTTGAATGGAGAGAGCAAATCAGATGGCAGAACAGCAAGACATAAAGACATGGGTAGACAGGAAGGAACTCGCATTTGGAAGCTGCAGAGTTGGTGAGGTAAGGTTAGCTGTGGCTATTTCCCTGATCTCTCTAAGGTTTTCACCCCTATATCTGGCTCCATGTTTTGTATTTAATAAGACCATTTAGAAATTTATCTGCAGTGAAATCTGCAGGGGTGGTTGGACAACTTTCCTCCACCCCAACTCCAGGTAAAGCACAAGCGTAAAGCAGTCGACTGCAGAAAGAGAAGTCACCAACACTGGGAATTTCTTAAAATTTACTCATTTTCAGAGACTGTGGGCTAAACAGAACAATGCAACACTTTTTCAGGTCCCAAAATTGAAATTTCACACACACACACAAATCCCTGGCTTTAATTTTGCTGATTCACTAGTTACACCAATAGCTGTTTTATCACCTATTTTTGTTTCATAATCTGCTTGACTGTAACACTTCTATTACCCACACACTTCTCACAGAACCATGGGTTGTGGTGCCTTAGCCTGGATTCCGGAATTCAGGCAGAGCAGTGCAGCTGCAGCTTCACATCTGTACTCGCTACTTTGCTGTTGTGTGAAGACTTACTGTGTGTCTGCACGAGTGTGGTGTGTGCACATGCCTGCAGATGTGTGCACGAGGCGCCCGGGAGAGGGGTCAGTGTCCTCCATCACTCCTCCTGCTCCTCAGGGTCTGGTCCTCCTGCCCCTATTCCCTCAGAACTGGGATTACAGATGTGAGCAGCTGCCCAGCTTATGACATGGGTGCTGGGCTGAGACTGGGAGTGAATTCTCTTTAGCTTCCTGTTCTGAATTAAGAATAGCTCTCAGGGGCACACATGGGTGAGAAGCTCAGAGGATGCCCCTCAAATACCACATCAACCACAGCACCACTCACCTGAGTGGAGAACAAATCACCATCCAAGAGAACAAAGCCAACAGAAACAAACCTTATCCAAGGCCCTCAATTCCTTTTAAAATCTACTTATTACTATTATGGTGCACCTGTTGGTGTGTGCCAGTGTGCAGGTTAGAGGACAATTTGGGGAGTCAGTTTTCCTTCCATGGTGGGTGCAGGGGATTAAACTCAGGTCAGGCAGCCATCTTGGTATGTCTGTGCCATAAACTCTCAGGTAGAATTCTAGCATCCAATTTTCAGCAGTGTAGACACAGTCAATGTCTGAGCTCCTTTGGTTG
Organism: Peromyscus maniculatus bairdii; assembly: GCF_049852395.1. Taxonomy (NCBI): domain Eukaryota; kingdom Metazoa; phylum Chordata; class Mammalia; order Rodentia; family Cricetidae; genus Peromyscus; species Peromyscus maniculatus. The sequence goes on along the minus strand of NC_134863.1, from coordinate 13,097,494 downwards.
GTTATAGCTGGATCCCGGCATCACTGGCACAACTCCTAGGGGGGCCAGGAAAAGGGTCTAGGCTAAAGGAAGGGATCTCTGTACAGTCTGTCCTATGGAAGAAGAAGCACAAACAGTTCACCCCTGAACCACTGGACCACATGCTCTCAGGTCTGGCCAGGCCACCAGGTCTCGTTGGGTAGGCTCAGTCATTTGGTCTACATCACAGGCCCAGCTTCCATACCAAGGCCACTTCAAGTCTCAGAAAAAGCAGATTTCAACTGTTACAACCTCTAAGCAGCTTGCCCAGGATTCTCAAGAGCAGATATGTGCATCTGTATCTAACATGCGTGCAGCTTTTCCGAGTTTATCTCTTCTTTTTGTTTGTTTCCAGAACAAGTTTGGAAAGTTGAAGCCGACAAAAGAGGAGAAATTATCAGCATATTCTAGGTTCTGCCAGACAGTCTTTTATTACATGATAAAAGCAACACTAGGCACTAGATCTTGTAAAATATGCTCTGACCAACTTTCTGAAATTAAAAATGCATAACCACATCTGTAGGATTTTTAATGAACAAAAAAGTTAAATACAAACTTTCATATACAAAATAAATGACTGTAAAGATGACCTCAGAGCCAGGTATTAAATCTCTCTCCAGAGGCCTCAGTGGGCATGCTAATGAGCCAAGAACTTAATTTCAGCTTTATATATATTTATATATTTTTTAAAGAAAAAAACTCTGAAGAAAAATAGGCTTAAATTGAGGAGCATCTTCTGAAATAGACGGTTCAGGCCAGCCCTTTACCATTGTGAGGGTCATACTCAACCACACCTAGGATGAAACATTTATGGTCACAGTTACTTTGAATCCAGTTTCGAGAGGAAGCCAAGCTACTTCAGTTCTAAAAAAGAAAGTCTCTAAGATGAGCACGCACTGCTCTGAGGACACAGAGACTGAGGTCCTTGGCCACATTTCCATGAACTGTGCCTGTGTCAGAGCGACAGAGCCTCTAAGAGGCAGCTGGATCCCCACAACACAGCAGCGTCATTTCTTCTGGCGTTTTCAAGCCTCAAAAGGGAGAATGTTAACTTCATGTCGGCAGTTCCTACTACAGCATTAGAGAAGCTAGTCAACACCCCCTCCCTCCCCCTGCTGAGGCCCCTCTGCAGCAGGGGGTGGCAGTTTGATTACATTCTTTTCAGAAATAAATAGTCCAAACAAATTATTATAGTTAATTATAAAAGAGCAGTGAGAAAAGGGCACTGCCCAGTGTTTGCAAATGAGTGAGTGAATGAATGCATGGGAACAAACACAGAAAAAACAATTCATAGAACAAAGCCTGCATTTCCCACATTCATATGGAAATAACTTTAAAACAAACAACATTAATTAGCAGTTGTTCTTGTTTGGGGTGAACAGTCCAGGGCTCTGGGCAGGCACAGCCTTGCAAACAGGGCTGCAAGCAGCCCCTCCACACCCCAAGTCAGGGCTACTGTGGAGAGGCCTTCATGCACTCTTGATAGCCCAGTACCTGTGAAAGAACAGAAATGATACGGGGACTTTTAACCCATAATGCATGAGGTATATGGAAACATCCATGAAAGAACCACCAGCAGCTAGAAGACCCAGGGCAGGGCACTGTCACAGCAACTGCTGGTGGAGGATTTCCCACACCATCTTCTTCCGGAAGAGAGGCATCTGGTGCTGAAAAGAATCCCACAAACAATAGTATTACACACTTCTGCACACAATATCACAGCATGACAGCCTTTAGGTGTCATCACATACATAAAATAGGATGCACATGTCTATCAATCAGCTTTACATCATGTATAAATTTCTGAAGCACAATAGGCTTTCTTGTCCTAACCTTCCCGCCTATACCTCCAGTGCTGGGATTATAAGGATTATAAGGCATGTGTTGCCATGTTTGACAAAGGTTCTTGTTTTATTTTGTTTGTTTGCTTGAGAAGGGTCTTGCTTAAGAGCCTAAGCTGCTATGGTCAAGAGCTTCTCCTGCCTCAGCCTCCCCAGTTCTGGGATTGTAAGTGTCCCACACTTATATACATACATTATGTGTGATTACATGTGCATACATATGCACTTACAAGTTAGAAAAACCAAAGCTGAATACAGAATAATATACTACAGGGACAATAATAAAAATAGCAAAGAGAAGAAGAAAAAAGAGGAGGAAGAGGAGAAGAAGAAGAAGAAGAAAGCACCAATTGGAAATGTCCAAGCAGTGGTACAATAGGAAACTTTTCTACATTCTAAGTAAACATCACTTTAAAAAAAATCATTCACTTTTATATTAAAAAAAAAATGACCTTAGGGCATGAAGGTATGGCTCCCTGGGAGAGGTCTTGCCTAGTATTTATGAGGCCCTGGTTTCAATTTAAATGACCTTTATTTAAAATGCAGGAAAAAGACAGGTGGTGATGATGCATGCCTTTAATCCCAGCACTCCAGAGGCAGAGGCAGGTGGATCTCTGTGAGTTCAAGGCCAGCCTGGTCTACAGAGTGAGTTCCAAGACAGCCAGGGCCACACAGAGAAACCCTCTCTCGAAAAATTAAAACAAACAAACAAACCCCAAATAAACAGAGGGTGCCACCTTTGGCCTGTTTGTGGTGCATTGCTATACATAGGGGGAGCTAGCTCTCTGCTCTCTATTACACACTCCTGGGTTTCTGGAGGATGTGTGTGGCAAAAGTCTTAATACATGATCATACAATTTTTTTTCCAGACAAGGTCTTTCATTATGTAGCTCTGGCTGGCCTGGCACTCACTATGCAAACCAGACTGGCCTGAAACTCACAGAGACCCTCAGGTATCTGCCTCCCTAGTGCTGAGATTAGAGGCATGTACCATATGCCCAGCCTTAACATGATTCTTAAGTTATTTTAAATAGTTCAAGACATCCAAGGGCTCAGCAGACTATATGCCTAATATGCACAGTGGTGCACACTTATAATCATAGCAATCAGGAGACAGAGGCAGGAGGATGAGAAGTACCAAGGTCATCCTTGGCTACATAGTGATTTCCAGGCCAGCCTGTGCTATGGGAGACCCTGTGTCTCTCTCAAATAAATAAATAAATAAATAAATAAATAAATAAATAAATAAAAAATAAACTCACGTAAAACATTACTTTATTCCTAGTAAAGCTGAGAGTGTATTCTCCGAGATCAGAAAGATATGCATTCAGCAGGGCAGCCCTGGTTACTTCATGTTCCTCCAAAGCATTTAGTTCTACTAGTCAATGAACAGTTTGTTTGGCATACAGGAGCTATCCAACAGAGGTCTATGGATGAGAAATATTTCTGATTGGGGTTAACTCTGGCTGTAGAAAGATTGAGAGTCCACTATCAAACAGGAACTTAAGGGTTCCTGATGTACTTGAATTTCCTCTCAAATACGACATCTTTCAGAAAGGAAAGCACATTCATTTATGCTTCCATCTTAGACCGGGGTTGAAGTCCTCACAAGGCGGGGTTTCTCCTCACTGTCATCTATCCTCACATGCCTCCCTTTAGCTAAAAACAGTAACAATAGGAACCAATCAAAAATGGAGTTCAAGGATAAGCAAATTATACCACCCGTCATCAAGAATTCTTGGTCAAGTCCAGGAATACAGCCCATGACGAGCATGCACATCACTGATTCTGAGTGGGGCCTCACCTAAGGTTCCTAGAACAGTCTGTCTGTGAGAAGAGCCTGTCGTGGGCCAGGCACTGCCAAAGGACAGGAACAAGCAAGGACACGAGAAGCAGCTTGGACTCACCTGAGTAAATGTGATAGGTTTGTCCCTAGAAATATAATCTGCATATTTACAAGTAAACATTCCACAATCACTCCCATTCAACTGTTGAGGAATCTCCTAAAACAAACAGAAAGGGGGAAGAGGTAAAATATTGTTACATACACACCCTTAGTCTCTCTCTAAACATCACTGTGGAAAAACAGTACGACAAAGGTGGATAAATCTGGTGTTGCACACACACAGATGCACACACAAACACAATCACTCTTACTCTTTGTGGTATAAAAACCCTAATCATGACACAGCATATGAGGCCCCATAGAAACATCTGACAGAAAAAAGAAGTAAAGCAAGTGAGAGTTCTAAGAGAAACAGAACCCATCAGACATGATGGGGGTGGGAGAAGGAGGAAGAGCATTTGATCATGACAAGAACACTAGTGGTGATTATTTCAGATTATTATAAGCTTTAAATGTGCTTGAATATGACACATATTTACTTCAATATGAAGAGGTCTAACTTAACATTGGTGCAGCCATGACAGGCTGCGGACTAACACTACTGGGCCTGGGCCTCACCATTACAATAACCAGGAAAAGCCACAAACTGTACCCTGTGGGAGACCCATCAGAATTGAGACAAACAAGCACTAAATGCTCTAGAACATGAAGGACAGCTCACACAATCTGTCTATAGATCGCCAGTTTCCTTGCAGCAAATGCCAGTACCAGTCACTGTTTGATACAACTGAGCTCAACGCTCTCCCTGGTCCAATAGCTGTGTTGGAACCGATGGGAAGTCCAAGCTCGAGCTTGCAATAAAGGTTCTTTGCTTTTGCATGTGAACTCTGACTCCTGGTGGTCTCCGGGGGCTCATGACGCAGGCATAACAAATACTGCAGAGGTTACACGGTTTTAACAACCAGAACAACTGCCGGCTGCTTAGGATCCCTAAAGTTGCACGTGAGATGAGAAAACCATCTCAGAGGTTTTAACCAACTAGGATCACTCCTTGAGTTATGTCCCTGAGGCAGAAACAACTAGGAGCAAGCAGCTCTAGGAACATCAGAAGATAAACTCATATGGAAAAAGCTGTGTGCCAAGGTCTGTATCATCCCCATCTTGGCTTGACATGACTGTGGCCATCTTGAAATGTGACCCTAACTGAGCCTGAGTTGAACCTGGTCAGTTTCCCCAGCATATAGTTTCCTAGTATACTGTGGCAGGTAAAGCCATTGAAGTGGTATGTATGGGAGCTGTAGGACCAGACTTTGACACCGAGAATACACAGAATGTGCCTTTATTCTCTAATATTAGCTCAAGAAAAAAAAAACAGAAAATTATTGTTAGATGGGGCCATTTCTATTGTGACCTAACCTTCTGAGCCAATCAGAGGTAGCCACTGGGCCTGCTGCCACTTTGTGCCATGCTTCTGTCCACATGGACTATAAGCTGCAGTCTGTAGTCAGGGGTCTGCCTGCCTTTGATCTCACAATACCCTGGGTCCCATTTTCAGACACGAGACTGGACTTTCCCAAAACAGTTTATATTTAAAGCAAGATAAAAGACAAGAAGCAACTATCTTGGCTATACTGAATGGCTATAGGTTCAGAAGTAGGCCACTTAAGAAATATAAGCTGGGGCTGGAGAGATGGCTCAGCAGTTAGGAGCACTGACTGTTCTTCCAGAGGACCCAGGTTCAATTCCCAGCACCCACATGACATTTCACAACTGTCTGTAACTCCAGTTCCAGGAGACCTGACACCCTCACACAGACATACAGGCAGGCAAAACACCAATGCACATAAAATAAAAATAAATTATTATAAAAAAGAAATATAAACCTTAGGACTGAGATTGTATCCACAGAGCCTAAATTTAATCTTTAGTGTCACAGACACACAGACACACACACACCCCAACCACACTTCTGGAAATTGTGTGCTTACAGAATGAGAGAAACAAGAAAGAAACACAGACAAGTGTCACTTACATGTGGCTTCATGCTGTAGTGGGCGAAGGGGTTTAGAGTGGCGATCGTGGCTGGCCGTGGCTATCACAGTGGCTGTGGCAGAGGAAGAGAGTGCTGGATGCTGTGGTGGCAGAAGAATCACGAGCCATGGTTACCTTTTTAGAGCTTTATTAGGAGGAAGGACAGAGAGACAGAGAGAGGGAGATAGAGACAGAGAGACAGAGAGAAAGACAGCACAGAGGACAGAAAGAATACAGAGAGTGAGAGACAGAGACAGAGATAGTGAGACAGAGAGAGACACAGAGAGAGAAAGAGACTGTGCGGAGGACAGAAAGAATACAGAGAGAGAGAGAGTGGGAGAGCATGTCTGCTTTTTAGGTTGGGATGCCATCGCAGGCTGATAACATAATAAGGACAGAATCCTTACATCCCGGACTTTCGCTTATTATAAAAGCAGCAGGTAGATGGGAATAGGGGCATCGTTTCTCTCAAAAGCTGCTTCTAGCTGACTGTTGGACATCAGTTGGCTCTGGGGGGAATGGGGAAGGGGGGTCTTCCAAGGTAGACAGGCGTTGTGAGATACTGTCTGCTGTCCATTGCTCTGGAGACATGCATCCCTCTTGACTGTGCTGGGAACCTTCTGTCTGACAAGATGCTGGTGACACAAAAGAATGCTTAGAGAGAAAAGAATAGTTATTATTTCATTTTTTGGAGTGTTTTTAGACCAAGGGAGTTGGCACTTATCTGAGGTAGATCCAGCCTGTCCAGTTAGATTTAAGCTGGTTTTGAAACATGTTAAGCTTTATCAGAGACAGATTATTTTAAAGCACCTGATTCATTTACTAGTTCGGCATCCAGGAGACAGATGATCAATTATTAAAAGCATTTTGTAGTAATAGATGTTTATGTTAAAGTCTTTTTTGTAGTGCCCAGAAGCTTTTGGGTCTGGGGGTGTAAATACCTTTTAGCTGTTACAGTTTCTTACTTAATGATCTCTGGACTCCAGATCTGTGGTGGTCCTGTACCATTAGCTGAACAGTGAGTTAGAACAGGGAACTGGGAAGAGAAAAGCTTGTGGTGCATGAGAACTTACTTTTTGGAATTAGGGACAAGGCAAAGATCAGGGACCTGTCTGTGTGGACGTGAGAAACACAGGCTAGTAGATCTGGAGTGAGGCAATGAAATGAAAGCTCCTATCTTAGTTGGAAATCTTTTCCCATTAAGTAACTCTGAAAGTTCAATTAAATCTGGTGAGGTGGGTAAGGCTGTCTTTTGTACCCCGACAATAGGGAAATGAGGAGAGGTGGCATCCAAAAACTTTCAGGACTGTATCGGTGGTTTTGGTGTCCAGAAGGAAAGAAATGGATCGCTTCCCTGCTGTGTTCTGGGTTCCCTGCCATGTCTGTAGCTAAGCCTAGGTCTGCTGGAGGTCTTAGCTTGATGTACCCATGCGTCTTGGTGCCTGGGGGCAGTCAGCTGACTAGCTGTCTTTATAGGTGGCACTTATAACAAGGCTGTTGATGAGCATGGCAGGGCACTTGCTAGTGTGGCCTTTTCCTCACTTAAAACAGGGACCCAACAGCTTTTGGGAATCAGTGAGTGCCAGCACTTGGCAATTTTGTTTTCCGGCTTTTATCTCTTCCCTGGCACACCTTAAATGCCACAGATGACTCTTTTGCCTGTGGGGTCAGAAACCTTGCTTTTCAGATGCTTCAGTTTTAGTCGGGGTGGTCTAGGGAACAAGAGACGGATTTTACTCTGTGTCCTGAATTTGTTTTTTTGTCTGATGATTGCTGGCTTAAGGACAGCTTTTGGAAGATCTGCCAGGAGGCAGACTATAAACGATCCTTTTGGAAGACTTGTCTGAGGCTATAGGCTGATTTTTGGCTTAAGAGCCATCCTAATTACTGTAAACTTATTTGTATGGATCTTAGCTGCTTCCAGACCTGTCTGTGCCTCTCAAGGCAGTTTGAGAATGAGTGGGTGGAGTGAAGGCGAGTTAGGGCTAGAGTCAGTAGAAGCCACCCAAGCCCGCCCATTTGAGCCTGCCACTGCCGGTCGAAGTCAGACAGAAAAGGTTGCACGTGGTAGAGGAAAAGAAAACATCAGAAGTAGGGAGGGAGAAGGGTTCATAGCTTTAGCAGAAAGCTTGGGGATAAAGTAACTCTTTTATTTGCCCGTTCACTGGCAGAAGTTCCCGCAAAGCTGTTTTGTAGCCAGATTTACCCGTATATATATGCCAATGTAAGTGGTAAATGTATCCGCCCCTTTGTCCCACGGCTCTAGCCGAGAGAAAAATAAAAAATTAAAATAACAAACTGGGATCAGACTCCAGTCTCAGGCATCCCCGAGGAGAGAAGAAAGATCTATGAATCAGCTCAGGTTAGCCACCCTCTTCATCAAGGGATGCTAAGGGCTGAGGTGTATGCTGGAGGTGGTCCACCTGATGGACCAAGACAGCATTGACCCCCTTGTCAGGAGCAGCAAAAATGTGTCATTGCCAGTGCAGCCCGAGGACAATTCCCAGGGTGTCTGTCGCAAAGACTATAGGTCAGACTACAGCCTCGAGAATGGCAGAGGAACTCACTGTGTAGTGAAGAAACATGGCGGGAGCAGTAGCGGTGTGGGGGTCCCGCAGAGGTGAGGGACTCACACGCACGCTCGTGGTCTCCGGTCTTGTGGTCTCGCTGGAGTGGGGAGGAGGCAGTGGCGGCGGTGGTGGTCGCAGCAGGTCCTAGTTGATCTCCCCAAGTCTGAATGGCACCAATGAAGGGGTTTAGAGCGGCAGTTGTTCCTGGCCGCGGCTATGGCAGAGAGAGAGAGAGAGAGAGAGAGAGAGAGAGAGAGAGAGAGAGAGAGAGAGAGAGACTGTGTGGAGGACAAAGAGAATATATAAAGAGAGTGGGAGGGCACGTCTGCTTTTTAGGCTGGGACACCCTCGCAGACTGATGATGTAATAAGGACAGAATCCTTACAGTGGGTCCACTCTAAGAGATTGAGATCTGTATTTCTTTTGGTCTTACTTTCATCCTGCAAATACTGACTAAAGAAAACAAAAACAAATAGTGACATGTTGAAAGGTAATCATCATGCATGCCTACTTAAAAAAAAACAAAAACCTTTAAAACAAACCAACAAAATTAAATAAAAAAATTAAGTAAGCAAGCAAGCAAGCAAAGAAATAACCCCAGATGTGTAAACCCTAATGCATTAAAGAGGAACAGAAAAAAAAAATCAAGACAGCATACCTCCTCTAGAATTACTGTATTACTGATTAACCATCCAGTAATGGTATCTAGTAAGAGTGATTTTGATGAAATCCCAGAAAACTCAAGATAATGATAACAAACATGTTCAAGAACACAAACAGATGAATAAAATAAAGATGATTGTGGTGAGCCACAAGATATAGTATAGAGATTCAGTTGTGTATTAAAGCTATAATTTGACTGCCCAAGGGTCTGTCAAAAGGCAAGCCATTTATTATGAATATTTGCTGTTATCCAGCTTTTAATGTTTCAGCTGTATTCTGCTATGAAATTTGTGCATGCCCAAATATTCCCAGACCATTTGGCAAACAGGTCAGCTCCTCAGACTTGCTGAACTTCTAGGTAACTAACTCCCCCAATAAGCCTAGGAGACAGGCTGGCTGGAGAAACATAGCTTGGTTTCTTGTGCACATGAAGCTCAGGCCATGCTCTTGCCTTGAGGCCTAGTGGTTCTTCAGAGCAGCTGACTGAGAACAAAAGAGGTTTTTACATATCAAGGTGGAAGGTAGGGTGGAGCAACATTCCTGAGGGGGCAAAGATCCAGGTGGCCAGGGGAAGAAGGGACAGGCGTTTTCTGTAGAGGAGACAGAACAACACCGCCCAGGAGAAGGGAAGAACACAGAGATTTCATAGATGGTAAGACAGAACTCTTGTAGAGTTCATCAGAGCCACAATAGAGAGCAAGTAGAGATGGAGGGTGAAGAAACAGAGGATGAAGATGAGGCTGGAATCATAAGAGCTTAGTTGTTAGCAGGACTATGAGAGGACAGGAAAAGAGGGGACATAGAGGAACTGAGTGTCAGGATGGAGCTGAAGCTATGTAGACAGGATTTCATCCCAGAGAAATAAAGTAGACGTACAAAGAGCTTGGTGTATCTAGTTTTATTCCTGCCTTGAATGCCTGATGGAGCTGTAGCTGAATTGATAAAATTTTGTCTTAGAGGAATAAAGTTAACAGACATAAGAGCATAGTATACATAGATTTTTTTTTCCCTTAGCTATCCCACACCAGACATAGCATCTTCCCTGGACTCTGGGCAATCCATAAGTGATGGATGTTATGAAAGAAAAAAATCAACAAAGAGAGAGACACTGAAGAAAGCCAAGCAGAAATGCTGGAAATAAACCCTGGCAAGTCAAAATTTAAAACTGTGGGAGTCTCAGCAACAGAACAAGTCAAGAAGAGGACAGAAGAGAAATGAAACAACCCCACAAGGCTAAAGATCAAACAATAAAAAGGTACTGGTGGGAAGTACAAGATATATGTGACATTCTGAAAAGATCCAATTTATGGATTATAAGGATAGAAGGAGAAATCTCATTCTAAAGGCACAGAGGCCATTTTCAAAAGAATCACAACAGAAAATTTCCTAGCGTTAGGAAAACAAATGCCAACCTTGATACAGGAGGCATATAGCACTGAACAAACCAGAAAAGTCCCTCCCTGGTCATGTTACAGTTAGAATGCTACAGACACAGACAGGAAGTATACTGAAGGTGGGCGGCAAGAGGGAACACCAAGCCGCAGCCCATCTGAGTAACTGTGGGAGCCCACAGAGGCTTCCTTAGTGAGAACTTACTCAGGATCAGAGAATCTGAGCTGCTTCACCCAGCAGGGCTGCATAATGGGATGATTTCACCATGGGTGTGATTACACTTGGCTGGATGGTGTGCTTGGATCTTGCAAGCAGGTGGTCTTTTGCTTGGCCCATGGCATGTTATAAAAGCCCTTTTCAATGAAGGACAAGGCTGGTGGGTATTGACCAGGCCCTCCCGAAGCTATCCTGTGTTTCTGTCTTTCTTCTTGTCATCTAGGTCTCTCTTTCCATCTGACATTCCTTAATTCCTCTCTCCTCTACCTAGGAACCTTCTAAAAGGTGGGAGCTGGACCCCCACAAATAATGCCAATTTGTAGATGAACAATCTTATTAAATAAGAAACACAGAGCCAATTGCAGAGTTAAAAGCCCAAGAGGTCAGAGCAATAGCTAAGAGCTAAAAACCTTGCCCTTCACTGCCGCTGCTGTCCTCCTCAGCAAGAGAGCTACTTCATGTGTATCTGTCTTCTTATAGACTTTCTGTTCTGTCTCTGACCCCAGATAAGTTTATTAGGGTGCACAATATTTTGGGGAACACAATACCACCACACCAATTAGTCAACAAACATTAAAATCCAGAAGGGCTTGGGGTGATATTTATCAAGTTCTGAAAGTTATCTGCCAGTGTGGAATAATATAAGCAGGCAAAGTTACCTGCCATTATTGGAGGAAAAATAAAAAATTCTGATAAAGATAAAAGTAATTTATGACTATACCAATCCAACTCTGCAGGTGATTGTTAAAGAGATCCTGACTAAAGAGAAAAAAAATCTACCCATGAGGCTCAGGCCAGATGAACCATGCTAGAATTAAATACTAAGGAAGGACAACCCCAAACAGTACAAAACAAATAAAATGGCAGGAATCCGATAGCTTGGTTTAGTCTTAACAAACCTAGGAAAACAGAAGTAATTCTTTGTATCCTATGTTGTGCCCAGATCGCGACCCCCAGAGAGACCACCAAGGACGAGCAAGCCGGAATGCAAAAGCAAGGTTTAATCGTGGATATCCAAATGCAACACAAGCCTAGGCAGGGACTTCGTCCAACAGATCCAACGCAGTGGAAGCTGGAGGAAGTTTTTAAAGGGAAAAATCACAAGGTTACATCATTTAGGAGGTGCTAGTATGGGTACAATTCTGATTGGCTTGTGTCTAGGAATTCCAGAAATCACAATTCAGTTTTCCTTCTAAGGAAGTAGTTGCCCACCACCATTTTTCATTGGCTGCCCCCAGATGGGGGCATCTGGAGATTACCCAGTCACTATGGAAACTAGGGTTGGGACATTCTATGGTCAAGCAGCTGCCTAGGGAGCCAGGGAGAGGACATTCCATAGTCCGGCAGCCATTACCTCCTGACTACCTTGTGACTCTGTACTTTTACACTTCCTGGTTTCTGGAATCTGAACTGACTGGTCTCAGTAACTTCTGGCCTGTTCCAGTAACTTATGGCCTGTAGCTAAAAGGAGTAGTCTTAGGCCTTTACAGTCTTAGGCCTTTAGTTTTGGGGTGAGAGCATTTTGGTCTTATTTTGGTTCCACACCTATTCATCACAATGGAATATGTCTACAGGTGAACATCAAGAGAAACCCTAAGGCACACACAACTGATGTTGATGAAGCCAGTGGAATATGTCTACAGGTGAACATCAAGAGAAACCCTAAGGCACACACAACTGATGTTGATGAACTGTGAAAGCCTAGACTTAACTTCACAGGCTCAGGAATATGCCATGATAACTTGAATGGATACAGAGCAGTATTCTCCTGCAGACATCCTGTCTGCTGTTTAAAGGAAAGCTTAACAAGATCCTGTCTGTGGTTTATGGCCCTTGGAGATATCTACATAATCCTGCTGAGCAGTCCAGATAGTCCTGTTCAGCGGGTTGTTGTTCCCTGCCGAAAGTTTAGACCAATAGTTTAAAAAAAAAAAAATCACCGTGCCCCTTCTACCCAATCCCAAGTTGCCAGTTCCCAGCTTGTGGTTTTTCCCTTTAAAAATCCTCTGCACCTGGGCTTGTGGCTGTCGTCATCTTTCCTTCCATCTGCCTTGCAGCGGCCCATGTTGAACCTGAATGTAGCGATAACGCCCGTACTACCTGTGTACTGAAAAACAGAGACAAAAGACAGCGGATCATTCACCTCAGCTGAATGCCGAATGCCGTTTATTGAAAGAGGGAAGAAACCTTAAATACAGGCTTACAGCACAATGGGAGAATCCCAGAGGGCAGAAGTTTGCTACTGATGTTTACAATCTTGCATCTAAGCTGTTAATGCCCAATATGCAGGATACACAAACAAGGAACTTCCCTTAAGCATTCAGAAGGGTGGAAACCAGCAGGGAATTAGCATAGGGAGGACATCTGGTCAAGGTTGGCAAGCAGGCAACAGTTACCCAAAATGGGAGGGCCAGGGCCCTACAGGTCCCCCCTTTTTACTAAAAAATGAGCTTCTGACTTAGGTTGTGTGGGACGTCAGCAGGTCACCTTACCTGTCATGGAGACACATGCCCAGGCCACACAAATGCTCTGTCTTAGGTTGGTGAGTGCCCCCCAAGCATTACCCGTCTCTGAATACTCATTATCATACAGGCTCAACCACGTGAGCTGTAGAGTTAACTGCTGCCAAAGATCTCAAAGTGGCACTGGGCTTGCAATCTGTGCATTTGACACAGAGAAGACCAACAGAAGTCCAAATGCACCAATAGCCAGTAGGCTAAAGGCAATTGAATCATTCCCTACCTTAATGAGCCTTACTGCAAATTGGAGTCCTTGTAAGATGGTATCCCAAAAGCAAGTGGAACTTGAGTTTATAAATTTTATAACTTTCAAAGCCAATCAAAATGTATTTAACTGTTGAATTAAATTTATCATGCCCAATAGAATAAAGGAGTAATTAACTGTGGTAGCTACTCTTGCTGCCAGGGTCTCCATTGTGCTAGCTGTAGTAACCAATTATGAAATAGCAATCCCAGAAACAGTAGCAACAGTGGCCACCACTGTGATAACAACAACATTGGCAACAGCAATTTCAGAATCTCTTCTGGAGCGTGTGAGCACCATCTGTGTCTTACTGCCACAGTCCACTGGCATGGACACAACTCCAGGAACAAGAACCACCAAGGCCCATGTTTCTTGATCCCAGCATGACTTAAGCTGGCAGCTCTGCAAAAGAACAACTAAGAACCATAAAGAGAAAACAGACAGCATACAAGGAGCAGAACTAATGGTCTCAATAATGGCTACATTCAGGCTCACAAATTTTAAGGTATCTTCAAAAGAGGCTAGATGAATTTCAGGAGGCCAATAAATGTTTCACAGAGCCACTCCTGAAAAGTAGGTACTACACCAGCTTGAAGAGGGTTACAAAATGTGAAAAGGCTTAGCTGGCATGCTACTGTTAACAAATGGAGGTCAGTGACCTTCAGGGTTATCCTTAATCTCCAAGGTGTCTAGGTGACACGTTCTCAAACATACTTGAAAAAGCAGTTACAGTACCTTACCTTCTGAAGAATCCAACTGCATGGCTACAGTTCCTAGGCTTACATTAATGCTTGCCAAGGCTGGCCATATTGAGCTCTCAATCCCCATTGGCATCAGAAGGGGAGAGTTCTTCACAAAGGACAATAGGTCTCTGCCATGTTGGGATTCAGCAGCAGCTACAGGGTGCACACAGCACTCAGGAACCCAAAGAGGAACCTCATTGTCCTGTGTAAAGACACAAACAGATCCCTGGGCCCACACCAACACTGTATCGGGTCCCCTCCAAGTGCCAGTAGAAAGATCCTTCCATTGCACCAGAGGATGATTTGCAACAGGAGCCCTCCAGTGCTTATCTGCAGCAGATACTCCAGCAAAATCCACCAATAAAAAATTTAAAATATATAAAATAAGGGAAAGAATAGAATGTGGAGAGGAGAGATGAGCCCCTAGCTCCCCCTTTTTACTTTAGCAATATATGTTTTTAAGGTACAATGGCAGTGTTCTACTATAGCCTGTCCTTGAGGATTATAAGGAATACCAGTCTTATTAATGATAGAAAAATCTTGGCAGAATTTTGAAAATCCCATAGTGCTGTAGGCAGGACCATTATCAGTCTTTATGCATTTTGGCACTCCCATGTAAGCAAGAGCATGAAGACAATGATTCTTTACATCTTTAATTTTTTTCCCCTGAATGGGCAGAAGCAAAAATTAGAGAGGAGTATGGATCAATAAACACATGGACATATTGTAATTTTCCAAAGGAAGGCACGTGTGTGATGTCCATTTGCCACACATGATTAGGTAAAAGTCCTCAGGGATTAACTCCCAAATGAGGAACAGTTAAAAATTCAGCACAAATAGGACATGATTTAACTATCTGGATGGCTTGTTCCCGGGTTATGCCCGTATGATGATGAAGAGATCCAGCATTAAGATGATAACATTGATGCAACTGAGTAGCCTTTTCAAAGGCAGAACAAACTAATGTGACAGCCATAATGAGTAATGGCATCAGCCCTCTGATTACCTTTGCTTAGAGGTCCAGGCAATTGAGTATGAGCTCTAATATGGCCCACATAAAGGTTATGTGAGTGGGGCCATATGAGTCCTTGCACTTGCAATAAATATTCATGAATGGGAGAAATGGATGGTTTGTAGGCTGGTGTCTCCAAAGGCATAACTGCATGTGCCACATATTGGCTCTCAGTATAAATGTTTAAAAGCTCATCAGAAAACATCTGTAAAGCAAGCAACAGTGCCCATACCTCCACCATCTAGGCAGAAGTGCCTTGGACTTTCATTCTCTTCACTATGTTACCAGAAATTACCACAACAAAACCACGTGAAATGCCATCAGTAAATACCACACAGGCCTGAGGAATAGGAGTCATCTACACTATCTTGGGAAATATAACAGGATGCAATTAAAAAAATTGACACACATTATTAGAGGGCTAGTGAGTATCAAACCGACCCTGCATGGAGCATGTCAATATGGCCCAATCATTATCATTAGCTTGCAACCATTTTGAGACTGGGTGTCTGGGGTCACCACAATATCTGGCTCTTTATCAAAAGTTTGAACATTGATCTTGATTCCCTTAAATATAATCTGAGCAACAGCCTGAGGATAAGGAGTAATGGTTTTTGCTGGAGAAGCTAGGGAATATACCCATAGAATAGGACCTGTTTGCCAAAACACTCCAGTAGGTGAATGAGTAAAACAAAATATCAAATACAATAAGGGAGAAGAAAGATCTATATACTGCATGTGAGCCTGTTCCAGGGCCCCTTGGACACACTGTAGGCCTGTATGCCCTTCAGCTGTTAATTCACGGGGAGATAAAGGGTCAGGGTTGCCCTTTAAGACATACAAAGGATGAAGCTGACCTGTTGGAATCTTTAAAGTGGATCAAAGCCATTGAGTATCTCCCAGAAAGGTTTGGAAATCATTAAGCGTGGGTAGCTGATCCATACGCAGATTAATCTCTTGTGGAAGTATGCCTGTGTGTAACAATTCATGACCTAAATAATGATGGAGAAAGGATACCTGTATCTTTTCTGGGGCTATCTGTAAATTAGCCAGGCTAAGAACCTCTTGTAATTTAGAAAAGGCATCAAAAACAAGTTTTTTATCTTTAAAATATCATCCATATAAGTCAATCACAATTAAATGTCAATATTTAGGAATTGCCACGGGGCAGGCAAACCAGGCTGTGTTGCTCCCATGAGAAGCATGATTGTATTTACAGCTCTAAGATCTTGTAATAGCCCTCATTTTCCTGATTTCTTGTGGAGGCCATTTTGGATCTCAGGATTCTTGTAAACTATAGATATGTCCCGCACCAGAATCCAGTAGTCTTTCAATCTCAATCCCATATAATTGTATTTTTTAATTTAGGCTGTTTATCATTGATATCTGTTTGTCAAATCACCTTTTCTCCTGTACTTCAAAAACCTCCAGTTCTATATATAGGCACAATTTTGCATTTGAAATATGAAAGCAATAATAATTGAGCAGTTCTATCACCAGCCTCTATTTCCATGGTCCTTTTTACATATGTCAATTATAAAAGCATTAAATACAATCTCTATAGGATTTGAAGAGGTAACTTTTGGCAATACTCTGTAGTATTTTTATAAAATCTTCAAGTAACACATTAGCACAAATAGCCAATTATTAACAATGTGGATCAAACAATTTATCTGTATTTTATTTACTGGAAAAATAATTTTGTAACCTCTTTATCAGTAAGAGATTATTTTTTATGGGTTTACCTTAGCAATAACATTTAATAAGCTAACAACCCAATGAATTTCAAGTGTTATATTTCTTTTCTTTCTTCCTTCCTTCCTTCCTTCCTTCCTTCCTTCCTTTCTTTCTTTCTTTCTTTCTTTTTTTTTTTTTGGTTTTTCGAGACAGGGTTTCTCTGTTTAGCTTTGCGCCTTTCCTGCAACTCACTTGGTAGCTCAGGCTGGTCTCAAACTCACAGAGATCTGCCTGGCTCTGCCTCCCAATTGCTGGGATTAAAGGTGTGCACCACCACCACCTGGCTCAGGTGTTATATTTCTATAGAATTCTAGAAAGCAACTTAAAGAGCAGAGCCAAATTTTCAGTAATGATCAACAGACAAAAGCATACCTAATATATAGTTCAAAATTATGAATTCTGTTCCTTAGTTTATCTACCATGAGAGTCAATCATTCATCTGAGAATTTATTAAGACAATCAAAAGAACAGAACATCCTTTATACATGAATGATTAATATCCCTGGAAATTCAAACAGCATTGACTTAGCATTCCATGTCCTGACTGAAACCATTTTTCACCAGAAATTGGGCCCGTTTAAACTTTTAGTGCTAGTCCCTCTCCTGGCCTCTGCTCACTTGCCCGCCCATGAGCCTGTTCCCCTCATGGGCCTTGTGGCTATGCCTCCTGCCTGTGTGTACCCGCCTGCCTGCTGCTCTGGGCTGTCTCGCACACGCCTTCGCTGCCTTGCTGGACGCGTGCCCCACACACGAGCACTCACATTTAAACGTTCTCTTACTCCCATGAAGGGACTACCTAATAATGAGTTATTCCCACCATTAAGGGAAAAACAGAAAAACATTTCCCATGAAGGGATTCTATATATTGAATTATTCCCACTCTGAGAAAAAAATGAACATTTAAACCAAAATTAAGCAAACAGACAACGAAACTTCTATGACTCTTTGTAATTCAGATGCTGCCGCTCTGTGCTGGCAGGCAGAAAGAGCTCAGAGTTTTGGCTATCTTGAAAATTCTAAAATTGGAAAGAGCCTTTTCTTCCTCCATTACCACTGGGAAGAGGCTTTTATCTTTTCTTCATCCTTCCTCCACAGGGCCCTAAAAATCTTTAGGTCTAGTTTCAAAAATTTCCCCCCTTTTACCGGGAAAATCCTTTTTTCTTGATTAAATTTTTTCTACCTTTTCTAATGGGAAATTTCCTTTCCCTCCCTCTTCTCTGTTGGGAAGATTTCCTTTTTTATTTAAAATCTTTAGCTGTCTTGCCCTATCTTAACTTCAGTGCCCTCCTGCTTCAACAGTCCAGTTAACTGACTGTGAGCTAGCTGCACCCATTTCAATTCACCCTTATCTTTTCTTTTTTTTCTTTAAATTGCTGGCCAGGCTTACCTGGGTGTCCATCAGCGATGTCCCTTCTTTCTTGGATCTCGGGACCTCCATTTGTAGCAATAACACCTGCGCTACCACCACCCATTCACCATGTCTGAGTGAGGGGCTGTGGACTGAAAAACAGAGACAAAAGACAGCGGGTCATTCGCCTCAGCAGAATGCTGAATGCTGTTTATTGAAAGAGGGAGGAAACCTTAAATACAGGCTTACAGCAAAATGGGAGAACCCCGGAGGGCAGAAGTTTGCTACTGATATTTACAATCTTGCATCTAAGCTGTTAATGCCCAATATGCAGGATACACCAACAAGGAACTTCCCTTAAGCACTCAGGAGGGTGGAAACCATCAGAGAATTAGCATAGGGAGGACATCTGGTCAAGGTTGGCAAGCAGGCAAAAGCTACCCAAATTGGGAGGAGGTCAAATTGGGAAAAGGACCCTTATGTGCTTGCACTGGAAAAAGACTTCTTGGTGGTCTTTGGGGGTTTTGTGAAACGTGTACAACAGAAGCAACAGACTATTGAACAATGAATGGGTCCTGGAACTAAATGACAGTGAAAACAATGTCTCAGAACCTCTGGGACACAATGAAAGCAGTCCTACAGGGACCTTTACAGCTCTACATGTTGATGAAGAAATCAGAGACATTGCAAATACTATGAATGATACACCTTAAAGGATTTTCGTAAAAAGGAAAAAAAAAAAAAGAATAAGCCAAACCTCAAGTAAGTAAATGAAAAGAAATCTTTATGATCAGTCCAGAAATTAATGAAATAGAAATGAAAAGAAAAACATAATCATTGAAACTAAGAGTGGGTTCTTTGAAAAGATAAATAAGATTGACAAACCAAACTAACCAAAAGAAAGAAGACACCAACTTATACAATTACAGGTAAAAAGGGAACCATCACACCAGATACCAGTGAAATGAAAAACATCAGGTCTGGAGGTTAGAGACAGCTCACTGGGTAAAAGCACTGGTTGCTTTTCCAGAGGACCTGGGTTCAATTCCCAGCACCCACATGGTAGTTCACAGCTGGTCTATAAGTTTGGTCCCAGGGATCTGATGGCCTCTTCTGGCCTCCTTGGGCACTGCAAAATATGATGCACAGACATACATTCAGGCAAAACACCCATTCACATCAAACTAAAACATATAAACAAAAACATAACTTACACAAAACACCACGTCTCATGTTGAAAATACATATTCCACTAAGTCAGAAAATCAAAAAGAAATGGATGAATTTCTAGACAATGTGACTTACTAAAATTGAACCAAGATGAGATGAATAGTTTTAAAAGATCTATAACATGCAATGGATTTAAGCAGTAATTAAAGCTCTCCCAACAAAAAGCAGTCCAGGCCCAGATGGAGTCATGGTGATGTTTATGAAGCCCTCCCATGCTTCTCAAGCCACTCCATAGAAATGGAAGAAACACTTCCAAACCAAAGGCAGATAAAGACATGGAGTGAGAGAATCAACAAACTAATTCCCATGATGACCTTAAACTAAATAATTGCAAATACATCAAAAAGATCATTCACCATGATGAAGCTGGTGGTGTAACTTGATCAGAGATACAGGAACGCAACAGATGTGAGCCAATAAATGTTCTAAGTCACACAAATGGAGCCGAGGACAGAAACACCATGGACATCTGGACAGATGTAGAAAAAACACTGACAAAACCTATCATTCCTTCATGGTAAAGGTTCTGACTTGGATTAGGAAAAAAAATCGTAATATAATAAAGCCTACATATGACAGCCTACAGCCAACATGATATTAAATGGGGAAAACCCTCAAAGCACTTCCACTAAAATAAGGAACGAGACAAAGGTGTCCAACTTTTCCACTCTTCTTCAGTATAGTCCTGGAAGCCTTAGCTAGAGCAAGACAAGGGGAGCACATAAAAGGATACAAACAGCAAAGGAAAGAAGCCAAAGGCCCCTATCTGCATCTGCTATGATTTATACATAAATCATAAAACTATGATTTATTTATAAAGACTAACCAGAAAACTTTTAGAACTGATACACACGTTCAATGGCAGGACACAAAAGTAACACACAAATCCTTCCTATATATCAATGACAAAGAAACTGAAATCTTGGAAGTAATCCAATTTTTTTTTTTTTTTTTTTTTTTGGTTTTTCAAGACAGGGTTTCTCTGTGTAACAGCCTTGGCTGTCTTGGAACTCACTCTGTAGACCTGGCTGGAGTCAAACTCACAGAGATCTGCCTGCCTCTGCCTCCTGAGTGCTGGGATTAAAGGTGTGTGCCACCACCGCCTGACAGTGATTCAATTTTTAACAGCCTCAAAAAAGAAAAAAGTACCTTGGAAAAACCTAACCAAGGATATGAAAGATCTCTAAAATGAAAAATTCAAAATACTCAAGAAAAAAAAATCAAGTAAGACACTAGAAGATGTAAAACATGTTCATGGATTTGAAGGATCAATAATTGTGAAATATGGTAGTATTCTATTTGTACTGAAATGTGATTTTAATTGTATGTTAATAAATAAAGTTCCCCGGGGGTCAGAGCTATTACAGCCATAGAAAGAGCCTGGCAGTGGTGGCGCACACCTTTAATCTCATAGATCTCTGTGTGTTCAGGGATACAGCCAGCATTGGAGACATACGCCTTTAAGACCTAGAGGGTTGTACTTACAGGCAGTGACGAGGCAGTCATGTGTCTGGGTTTACAGCCAATGAGAAGGCAGAACAGAAAGACTATTTAAAGATATACACCCAGGAAATAGCTCTCTTTCGGGGAGCTAGGAGCACCGCAGGAGGAAGGGTAAGATTTTAGCTCTGAGCTCTGAGCTCTCGCCTTTCTCTTTTACATTGGTTCTGTGTTTCTTATTTAATAAGACGGTTGGTTACAACTACAGTGAAAACAGTATCTTACAAAATCCAATATAGAGTCAATACTGAGCAATCTCAACCAGACATCCAGTGACATTCTTCACAGAAACAGAAAAGCAATCTTAAGTGAGGTATGGTGGCTCACAATTTTTAATTCCAGCACGTAGGGGGCAGAGGCCAGTCTCCTCCACAGAGTGAGTTCCAGAACATCCAGGACCATTACACAGAGAAATCCTGTCTTGAAAAAAACCAAAACAGACACACTTCCCTCCACACACAAAAAAGCAATTTTAAAGTCCATATGGAAACACAAGAGACTCTGGAGAGGCAAAACAATCCTAAGCAAAAACCAAATCACTGAAGTTATCACCATACCTGATTTGAAGTTATATTACAGATCCATATTAATAAAAAGGGCATGGTACTGATGTAAAAACATATTCAATTGTAGTGATAATTCATCTGTGCCCCAACAATAGAGTTTATCTGAGGTCAGAGGAAAAAGCCAGCCACTATATTTGACGTAGAAGTCAGACAATGGTAGCACACGCCTTTAATCCTATCACTGAGGAGTCAGGGATCTGTCTGGATCTCTGTGAGTTCAAGGCCACACTAAGAACAGAGCCAGGTGTGGTGGCACATGACTTAAATTCCAACACTAGTTAACCATAAAGGTCTGGAGGTCTGTATAGACAGACAGGAGGTGACAGAACTGGACAGGAAGAGGAAGTGATATAGCTGGGCAGTGAGAGGAAATGAGTTAGCAGAACAGAAAGGAATGAATATAGGTGTGGGTATACAGGAAGTAGGTCTCTTTGGAGACTGAAGGTCAGTGAGGTGAGGTTGGCTTGTGGCTTGTCCTATTCCTCTGATCTCTCAGCTTTAACCCCAATTTCTGGCTCCATGTTTTTTATTTTATAAGACCTTTTAAGATTCATTTTACAATTGGTGCTCCGAGGATTGTGGCAAGAATTGCCTGAAAAGCTGCTTGTGGCCTTACAGCTTAGGCCAGAACTGCACGAAGTTGGATCCCTACCTCACATGGGCCAAAGTCTCTTTGGCTTTTTCTCTCCTGGTGGGTGGTGGACTCTCTCTGGATTCTCATCTCAGACTGCTACCACATTAGGTAGCTGCTTTGAAATTCCCTCGGACTTCTACTGTTCTACACAGTTAACAGACTTGGTAACTCAATTAAGATATCTTAAAAGGAGAAATTAGTTAAAAGGGAATTTTTTCCCACATTAAAAAGTGGGAAACATTTTTACAATGGAAGGAATTTGGTCTCTGTTTGATAACACATTAGGCAGTCTGAAAATGGAACAATTAAATGAGAGGATAATTCATGTTGATGAGGTGTACATAACATTAATTATGAATATTATTTGCTTGATCATTTTTATTTTAGCATTAAAAAGGTTGACCAATTTGAGTGCCAAGATAAAAGCTTTAGAAAAACCTGTTAAAATGAATTATAGAGAAATTCAGACCCAGACAGAAGAATTTAAAGGTGAATGTATCTCAGGATTGAATCATGTGGTTACAGAGAAACAGCCTCAGGTTACCAGACAGCAAACATTAATCTACCTGCTAACCTTACAGGAACTGCCACATGCTCAAGGGTGTGTACGAGCTAACTGGACTCCAGTGGAAATGTTAGATCTGAGGAGATTTAAAGAAGCTATAGTATCATATGGAATGCATTCTCCATTTGTAAAGTAACACTAACAATAACAGGTCCAGCCTATATTGTTTGCTCCCAGGGTCCGTGGAAGAGTCCAAAAAGCAGCTGAGGACTCTAATCTGAGGGATATCCAATGAATATAAGCATACTGAATTCCTTAGTCCATTCACTATATCCTTCTAAGTCAATTCTATCTACACAGTTTCTTTTCCGTTCTCATATTTAGCTTTTCTCAGTCCCTTCTGGTCTCGGTCCTTTCTGCTCTTCTCTCGTGTCTATCTAGTTCTTTCTGTCTCTGTCCTCATCTTTGTTCTTCTCAATAAATTCTCTTCAGTGCTCTCAGAGAACCAGCATATATACCCAAACAGTAATTCTTTGGCAAAGCAATGTGAGGCTTGAAGTTTTCAGGGTCTCAGAGAGAGGGGATAAGGATCCACACATAAAGCAATAATTGTCAGCTTCCAATTACAAACCAAAAGGGGAGTGACTAAAGGGGAGTTCTCTGGTAGTGTCAATTAAAGACTAAGATCAATTAGGAAATTTATGTGCTCAAACTATAATCTAGAAATGGCTAGGTAGACTGTTAGGGTTCAATAAGTCACAATAAAGTAAACTGTCTTTGGTGCCATTTTTCCTGCTCATCCTGGCTGCAGCTGCTTTCTGATAGGAAGGGGGCATATGCTAGGTGGCTAAGCAACCTATGTCAGAGCAAGTAGCATTTGGTTAGAAAAAGCACTTTCACTCAGAGTAATTGCTGAGCAGAAAATCTAGGAATAGCACCTGACTGAGGAGGAATTAAAACTTAATTTGCACAAGAAAGAAGGTTGGCACCTATGCCTGCCTGGCCTTGAAGGCAATCTCCTTGGGTCAGTGGGAAGTAATTGCCTTAACTCAGTAACTAGCAAATAGCTAAAACATCATCCCTGGAATGTGAGCAGTAAATCTCTTAAGTTAGGGCCTTGTATAAATAACCCGGGGTGAAGATAAGGAGTTGAGGATTTAATTGTTAGTGGTTCTTTTCTCTATCTGTGGGTGAGATGAGCTAATGTTTATTTCTCTGCATTTGTCCTTGGAAAAAGGTATCTTTGCTGAAATACTTTTGTCCAGAGAATGGCCCTGGCCAGATATATGTTAATGAAAAATAGACACAGCTAGGGACAGTTATCCAATTACCCCAAATGTATAGGGAAAGTTGTGCCCAAGATTGAGATACAATCGTGAGATTATATGTACATACAACATGGAGATGCACGGTAAATAGGGAGAATCATAGCTGTTATTGCACAAGAAGTTTACAACAAGAGACAGCCAGTTCATTCAAAAGGCAGTAATTCCACAATGCCTTGCATGATGGTTTCCTCTAACAGAACCCTTAGTTCTGATAGGTTGACCTTCTGAACTCTAGTTGTCACTGCTGTATACTCCATGGACTTTTGCTACCAGTGGCTCTCAATAGAAAAGCAAATGTTAAACTCATGCCCATCTTGTAATAGAATTATTCCTCAGGACTGGAAAGAATTGGTTACAGCTGTCCTAGAGGTCAGTCCACAGTTATAGTGGAGAATGTGGTGGATAGAGGAGGCCAAAACTATAGAACAATAATGTAGGACTAGAGGTGTGGAAATTTCCCAGGATCAGCTTCTTGGAGAAGGTGATTATGCTGATATACAAAGACAATGTTTATATGATAACCTAACCCTAATCCTATGCCACATGAAAGCCATGAATTCATGGGACAGAATTCAGGAAGCAGAAAAAAAAATGAGTCATTTAAGAAAGTTAAACAGGGCCTGAAAGAACCTTCATAGATTTTTTTACAAAGGCCGTCTTCAGCAGAAAATAGAATGATATCAAATTCAGAAGCTAGACAGATAATAATTGAATCTTTGGCTTTTGAGAACATGAATGCAGCATGCAAAAGAAAAATCAGGCCATTAAAGATCAGACCAGCACCCTTGGAGGATCAGATCAGGGACACAATTAACACTGAGTCTCATGACCATGATATGTGGATAGGAGAGGTGATTTTAAGAGCTTTGAAGAAAAATAATAATGTTAGATGCTTTAATTGCAGTAAACCAGGTCACCTATAAAGGGACTATAAACAGGGTATTTCTAGAAACAATGTTTCTTCAAGGAACAATGGCAACAGAATGCCCCTCCCTTCTAGATTATGCAGAAGGTGTGGTAAAGGTAAACTTTGAAATAACAAATGTAGATCAACAAGGGACAGACAAGGTAATCCTTTGCCTTTGCTGTTGGAAAACCCCCTGAGAGGCCTCTCACAGGCACCCATGGCAAATTCTGTTCAGTCTTTTCCTGCCATCTTAGAAGAAACCCCTTCTCAGAGCAATTAAATAACCAAATACCAATTGGAATAAGCCAGACTGTTTGAGGTGATAGAACAGCTATAGCAGAGAGAACAGAAAATTCAGGAGAAACCATAAAGTTAATTTTTTGGCTAACTTCTATAAATGAACAAAGACCAAAATTAAAAATACAAATAAATGATGTTCTCTTGGAAAGTTTTGTAGACAGAGGTATGGATATCACAATAATTGCATCAGCATTTTGCATCCAAATTGGCCTGTTCGGGAGGTAAATGTTCAGCTGTTAAGGACTGGAACATTATCTCAAGTGAAACAGAGCACAAGATGAGTCAAATATATAGGGCCAGAAGGACAGAGATGAAAATTAAAGCCATATATGGCTAATATAGCTATGAATTTATGTAGCCATGATCTATTACAACAATAGAATACCCAGATTAACATTCCTCCAACCTCAGAAACAAACCATAAACTAACACATGTTTCTGAGAGGAATATTAAGAGGTATTATAAAGAACAGTCACTGGCCATCCAGCTTGTATAAGAACTGGGCACAACTGCTGATCCTCCAAAGACACCAACAGCTCTACCTTTAAAATGGTTAACAGACAAGCCTGTATGGGTTCAACAATGGCCTTTAACAACAGAGAAACTGAAGGCTCTAGAAGAGCTGGTACAAGAGCAGTTAAATGGTCATCATATTGAAGAATCAACCAGCCCTTGGAATTCTCCTGTATTTGTTATTGAAAAGAAATCTGGTAAATGGAAAATGGTAACAGACATAAGAGCAATTAACAAGGTAATTCAGCCAATGGGCTCTCTACAATCTGGAATTCCTTTGCCTATTTTGTTACCTAAAGGATGGCCTCTTATAGTTATTGATTAAAAAGACTGTTTCTTCTCAAGACCCTTACAAGAAAAAGACAGAGAAAGATTTGCCTTCATAGTGCCTACTTATAATAATTCTCAGCCGGTTAAGAGATATCTATGGAAGGTTCTCCCACAGGGAATGTTAAATAGCCCAACTTTGTGCCAATATTTTGTATAACAGCCATTGGAAGTGATATGTAAACAATTTCCTAAATCTATAATTTATCATTACACGGAAGATATTTTACTAGCTGATTCAAATGCAGATATCTTAGAAAGAATGTTTGATCGCCTGGCGGTGGTGGCGCACGCCTTTAATCCCAGCACTCAGGAGGCAGAGCCAGGCGGATCTCTGTGAGTTTGAGGCCAGCCTGGGCTACCAAGTGAGTCCCAGGAAAGGCTCAAAGCTACACAGAGAAACCCTGTCTCGAAAAACCAAAAAAAAAAAAAAAAAAAAAGAATGTTTGATAAAGTAAAGAAAATTTTGCCTTGTTGGTGATTACAAATTGCTCCTGAAAAGATGCAAAGAGGAGATTCTACTAATTACTTAGGCTATAAAATAGGTTTACAAAAAATTAGACCCCAAAAGGTACAAATTAGGAGAGATCGATTACAGACTTTTACTGACTTTCAAAAATTATTTGGAGACATTTCCTATCTATGGTCTGTTGTTGGGGTAAAAAATGATGAACTAAGCAATTTGTTTAAAACCTTAGAAGGTGAGCAGGACTTATATAGTTCAAGAAAATTATCAGCTGAATCTGAGAGAGAATTGGCCTTGATGGAAAAGAAAATACAGGATGCATGTGTGGATCATGTAGATCCAAAACTTGATTACATATTGCTTATTTTACCGTCTAAGCATTCTCCTATAGGAATTTTAATGCATAGGGAAGATATTATATTGGAATGGATATTTCTACCAAATAAACAGAGTAAAAAATTAAAAACTTCCGTGGAAAAGATCTGAGTTGATTTTAAAAGGAAAATTGAGACTTCATCAATTAGCAGGAATAGGCCCAGCAGAAACTGTAGTACCTTTAACTAAGGATGACATTGACAAATTATGGGTAGAAAGTGAACCTTGGCAAAGAGCTTACAGTAATTTTTTTGGTAGAGATTAACAGCAAATATCCCCAAAGTGATAGAATTGAACTTATAAAGAGAGCTGATTGGATTCTGCCTCATATTGTATGGGAAACACCCATGCCTAACAGCAAATTTGAAGTCTCCAGAAAGATGATGGGGGTTCCACAATGATGATTCCACATGGACAATAATAATACCACTAAGCTGACAAACGTCACCCAAAGATCAGCTCAGGACAATTTCAAGATGACTAGCTGAGATGATCCAGCCTCACAGACTACTAGAACAAGGACTTGAGATAAGCCCTGCACTTTTGCATTATGCAGAGACTGGACAACAAATGATACAGCTACCTCTCCCAGAACTTGACAATTAACACAAGATTTTTCTTTTCAGGATCCCCTAAAGATGCCTTTACCCCCAAACAGCAGGAAGTAAATTTAAGAATATGATGCCCTCATTCCCAAGAGGTAGGGTGGGTAGTTTTTGGTTTTTCAATGGGTTTTGGATAATTGTCATTGTTTAGGATGGTTGGTTACAAGTTGTTATTATTAATGGTCAGGAAAAAGGCTAAACAAAGGAGATTAGATTTAAGGTTCTTGTTTGAAAAAAAGAAAGAAAAAAAGAAAAAGGAGGATATAGATAAGAGGTAGATTATTGAATATACTCTGAAAAAAGATATAGAGATGATAGAATAAAGGGCAGATTATTGAATCTACTCTGAAAAGAAAAAAAAAGCAGATATAGATATGATATAGATAAAAAGGTAGATTATTGAATCTACATTTAAAAGGCAACTACTAGTTTTAAATATTTTACATTGGATTAGATTTTTATATATTGTATAAAAATTATATATTGCTACAAATTTGAGACTGATTTATATAGATATAAGATAAAAAGGTAGAGTATTTAATGTACTTTTAGAAAGCAACTACTAGTTTTAAATATTTTACATTGGATTGGATTTTTGTATATTGTATACAAATTATGTATATTGATACCAATTTGAGATCGATTTTGTTAGAATATATTTTATATATATTTCTAATCCTGTTCAAGTTATTGTACCTATACATTTTATTTAACAGTGTAATGCAGTCTGCTAATCCTTGAAAGTTATTATTACCAACTAATTAGGATATAAAGGAATGTAAGTTAGTAGTCATTACAATCAAACTTGTAGTCATATTAGGTATGTTTTCAAGGTCAAGCAGAGATATATTTAGATAGACAGGTCATCTTCAAATCCTTCAGAGGTCTACAGAATATGGCATTTAAGATGTTTTAATAACATAGTTTTTTCTTCTTTTTTTTTTATGACTATGAGACATGTCTGCTCCTGGCACCACCAATCTACTTCAGAGAAGATGGGCATTGAAGAGCCTCTATATGGAGTCTATTTTAACTGTGGCAAAAGTTAGCCACTAGGCAAGAAAGTCCCCTTGCATCAAGTATTGACAGTATGCTATCCAAATTGGACAAGCAGGACACAAAACAAAGGACTGCCAATCCTTGCCAAGACAAGGTAGGAAGGCTCTTTAGAAAACCCTGCTACACAGATGCATCTGTCAGATATGCTAAGCCTGTTGGCCAAAGATGATGCCCCAATGTTACAGAGAAACCTCGGGTGACTGTCCAGGTAGCTGGCTGTTTCTGTCATAACTCACATATTTTGGAAGTCACTTGTTTGCACTTACTAGGTAATATTATTTCCTTCTCAGATCTCTGAGGGAGTTGAAGATTAGATAGTTATAGTTATAGTTTTACTCATTAACAATTTCAGAAAAGAAACTCACTAAGAGGTGTAAAGTGTATAATTTTGAAAGACATAGAAGATAGCTTTTGGTTGGTAATACAAGTTAGGATAGAAAGTGAATTAGGTACATTTTGGATTTACCAAAATAGGATAGATAACGTAATATTTTCTCTGAATTTGTCAAATGCAAATGGACTAGACATCATTAATGTATTTATTGCTTGTATATATTGTATATAGTTATTGTATTATTGTATGTAATTTTTCTTATATTAATTATAATTTTTTATTTTTATTAGACAAAAAGGGGAAATGTGGTGATATTTTATCTGTGTCCCCCCAATAAAGTTTATCTGAGGATCAGAGGAAAAGGCTAGCCACTATGTTAAACATAGAAGTCAGGCACATGCCTTTAATCCTATCACTCAGGAGACAGGGATCTGTCTGGATCTCTGTGAGTTCACTGGGAACAGAGCCAAGCATGGTGACACATGCCTTGAATTCCAACACTAGTTAACCATAAAGGTCTGGACAGACAGACAGGAAGTGACAGAGCTTGGCAGAAAGAGGGAGTGATGTAGCTGGGTGAAGAGAGGAAGTGAAATGCAGAACAGAAAAGCAAATAGGTGTGGGTATACAGGAAGTAGGTCTCTTTGACTGGGGATCTCCAAGTGGTGAGAATGTGGCTGGCTTCTTTCTGCTTTTCTGATCTCTCAGTTTTAACCTAAATATCTGGCTCCAGGTTTTTTATTAATAAGACTGTTTAGCACTTCATCCTACATATGTTGTTTTCTAGTTAAGGCATAGTGAACCCTCTAGTACAAGTTGTCTTCAACTTTGGATGTAGAAGAGTGAAGGAAAAATTAAGAGCACTTTCCTCATAGATCCTTCCTTCTAATAAAAAGCAAAAAAATCTTATATTGCATCTTCTTACTTTTTAGCATTATATGGTTGCTTTTCTTGCTTGTTTCTTGAGACAAGATCTTTGTATGTAGCCCTGGCTGTCCTGGAACTCACTATTTAGATCAGGCTGGCCTTGAACTCATAGAAATCTGCCTGCCTCTGCCTCCTGAGTACTGGGATTAAAGTGTGAGGCACCATGCCTGACAGCTATAGTTACATTTTTAATAAAAGCAACTCTCAAAAGAATAGTTATGATTAATTCATAATTAATTAGTTCATAACACATCATTTTTTCCACACTAGAATCAAACTAAGTTTGAAAATATCTTATACTTGAAACAACATAATATGGAACAGTGGTTCTCAACCTTCCTAATGCTGTGATCTTTAATACAGTTCCTCATGCTGTGGTGACCCCCAATCATAAAATCATTTTTGATGTTACTTTATAACTGTAATTTTGTTGCTGTTATGAATTGTGATGTACATATTTTGCCAAAGGAGTCACAGCCCACAGATTGAGAACCACTGATACAGAATGATGTGAATTCTTCTTTCTCTGACTAAAATCTTTAGTGGTTTTGTCAAACCTGGAAGAGCATTTTGTCCTTTCAGCTCCAGGATTAGAAAATGTTTATCTCCCTAAACAGCACAGTCATTGGTTATTTGGTCATGTTTCAGCACATATTCAATTGTTTCATTTTAATAATTCTGGGATGTGGCTGAGTAGTTGATTGTGAGATCAAAACAGGGACTTGGCTGAAAAACTCCACTGCAGAGGACATTGTCATTTTTTTTTGTCCAAAAATTTTGGACAAAGCAATAGCCTACAGAATGTGAAACAGTTTTTACCAAGTACATGCTTGATAGAAGGCTAATAAAACATAAAGAACTACAAAAATCTAGATATCAAGAAATCAAATAACCCAACTAAAAACTGGGGTACAGATCTAAACAGAATTCTCAACAGAGGAAACTCAAATGGCTGAAAAACATTTAAAAAATGTTCATCATCCTTAGCCCTCAGGGAAATGCAAGTCAAAATTACCTTGAGATTTCATCTTATGCCTGTATGAATGGCTAAGATCAATAAAGTAAGTGTTAGCTCATGCTGGGAGAATACAGATTATGGGCAATGCTCATCCATTGCTGGTAGGAGTGCAAACTTGTACAGCCACTATAGAAATCAACGTGGTAGTTCCTTGGAAAAATAGGAATTGAGCTGCCTCAAGATCCAGCTATTGTGGGGGTATCTTTGTGGATTTCTGTGGGCCTCTTTAGCACTTTGTTTCTTCCTTTTCTCATGTGGTCTTCATTTACCATGGTCTCCTATTCCTTGTTCTTCCTCTCTGTTCTTGATCCAGCTGGGATCTCCCGCTCTCTTTCCCTCGACCCTCGCCCTTCATTGCTCCCACTCATGTCCAGGTTGTTCATGTAGATCTCAGCCATTTCTCTGTCATTGGGCGATCCTCGTGTCTTTCTTGGGGTCCTGTTTTCCAGGTAGCCTCACTGGTGATGTAAGTAGCAGTCCAGTCATCCTTGTTCCACATCTAGTATCCTCCTATGAGTGAGTACATACCATATTTGTCTTTCTGAGTCTGGGTTACCTCACTCAGGATGATTTTTTCTAGATCCATCCATTTGCCTGCAAACCTCATGATGTCATTGTTTTTCTCTGCTGAGTAGTATTCCATTGTGTATATGTGCCACAAGTTATTTATCCATTCTTCAGTTGAAGGGCATCTAGGCTGTTTCCAGGTTTTGGCTATTACAAACAATGCTGATATGAACATAGCTGAGCAAGTGCTCTTGTGGTATGATTGAGCATTTCTTGGGTATATGCCCAGGAGTGGTATAGCTGGATCTTGGGGGAGATTGTTTCCCAATTTTCTAAGAAAGCGCCATATTGATTTCCAAAGTGGTTGTACAAGCTTGCATTCCCACCAGCAGTGGAGGAGAGTTCCCCTAGTTCCACATCCTCTCCAAAATAAAGTGTCTTCAGTGTTTTTGATCTTAGCCATTCTGACAGGCGTTAAGGTGGTATCTCAGAGTTGTTTTGATTTGCATTTCCCTGATGATTAGGGATGTTGAGCAATTCCTTAAATGTCTTTCAGCCATTTGAGTTTCCTCTGTTGAGAATTCTCTGTTTAGTTCTAAAGCCCATTTCTCAATTGGACTGTTGGTCGTTTTAATGTCTAATTTCTTGAGTTCTTTATATATTCTGGATATCAGTCCTCTGTCACATGTGGGGTTGGTGAAGATCTTTTCCCATTCTGTAGGCTGTCGCTTTGCCTTGTTGACTGTATCCTTTGCTCTACAAAAGCTTCTCAGTTTCAAGAGGTCCCATTGATTGATTGTTTGTCTCAGTGTCTGTGCTACTGGTGTTATATTTAGGAAGTGATCTCCTATGCCAATGCATTCAAGACTACTTCCTACTTTCTCTTCTAGCAGGTTCAGAGTAGCTGGATTTATGTTGAGGTCTTTGATCCACTTGGACTTAAGTTTTGTGCACGGTGACAGATATGGATCTATTTGCAGCCCTCTACACGTTGATATCCAGTTATGCCAGCACCATTTGTTGAAGATGCTTTCTTTTTTCCATTGTACACTTTTGGCTTCTTTGTCAAAAATTATATGTTCATAGATGTGTGGGTTAATGTCAGGGTCTTCACTTCGATTCCATTGGTCCACATGTCGGTTTTTATGCCAATACCAAGCTGTTTTTATTACCGTAGCTCTATAGTAGAGCTTGAAGTCAGGGATTGTGATGCCTCCAGAGGTTGTTTTATTGTACAGGATTCTTTTGACTATCCTGGGTTTTTTGTTTTTCCATATGAAGTTGAGTATTATTCTTTCCAGGTCTGTGAAGAATTGTGTTGGTATTTTGATGGGGATTGCATTGAATCTTTAGATTGCTTTTGGTAAGATTGCCATTTTTACTATGTTAACCCTGCCTATCCATGAGCATGGGAGATCTTTCCATTTTCTGACATCTTCTTCAATTTCTTTTTTCAGGGACTTAAAGTTCTTGTCATATAGGTCCTTCACTTGCTTGGTTAGTGTTACCCCAAGGTATTTTATGTCATTTGTGGCTATTGTAAAGGGTGATGCATCTCTAATTGCCTTCTCAGCTTCTTTGTCCATTGTATATATGAGGGCTACTGTTTTTTTTTTTTTGAGTTGATCTTGTATCCTGCTGTGTTGCTGAAGGTGTTTATAAGCTTTATCAATTCCTGGGTGGAATCTTTGGGGTCACTCAAGTATACTATCATGTCATCTGCAAATAGGGAAAGCTTGACCTCTTCCTTTCCAATTTGTATCCCCTTAATCTCCTTATGTTGTCTTATTGCTCTGGCTAGAACTTCAAGTACTATATTGAATAAGTATGGGAAGAGTGGACAGCCTTGCCTCGTTCCTGATTTTAGTGGAATTGCTTTGAGTTTCTCTCCATTTAATTTGATGTTGTCTGTTGGCTTGCTGTAAATTGCCTTTATTATGTTTAGGTATGTTCCCTGTATTCCTGATCACTCCAAGACTTTTATCATGAAGGGGTGTTGGATTTTGTCAAAGGCCTTTTCTGCATCTAGTGAGATGATCATGTGGTTTTTTTCTTTGAGTTTGTTTATATGGTGTATTACATTGATGGACTTTCATATGTTGAACCACCCTTGCATCCCTGGAATGAAGCCTACTTGATTATGGTGGATAATTGTTCTGATGTGTTCTTGGAGTCTGTTTGCCAGTATTTTATTGAGTATTTTTGCATCAATGTTCATGAGGGAGATCGGTCTGTAGTTCTTTCTTTGTTGCATCCTTGTTTGGTTTAGGAATCAGGGTAATTGTAGCCTCATAGAAGGAGTTTGGTAATGTTCCTTCTGTTGCTATTATGTGGAACAATTTAGAGAGTATTGGTATTAACTCTTCTTTGAAGATCTGGTAGAATTCTGTGCTGAAACCATCTGGTCCTGGGCTTTTTTTTGTTGGGAGACTTAATGACTGTTTCTATTTCCTTAGGGGTTATTGGACTATTTAAATAGTTTATCTGGTCTTGATTTAACTTAGGTATGTGGTACCTATCCAGAAAAATGTCCATTTCTTTTAGGTTTTCCAGTTTTGTGGAGTAGAGGTTTCTGAACTATGACCTGATAATTCTCTTGATTTCCTCAATGTCTGTTGTTATGTCCCCCTTTTCATTTCTGATTTTGTTGATTTGGATTCTCTCTCTCTGTCTTTTGGTTAGTTTGGATAAGGGCTTGTCTATCTTGTTGATTTTCTCAAAGAACCAACTCTTTGTTTCATTAATTTTTTGTATTATTCTCTTAGTTTCTAATTTATTAATTTCACCTCTCACTTTGATAATTTCCTGGCATCTATTCTTCCTGGGAGACTTTGCTTCTTCTTGTTCTAGAGCTTTCAGGTGTGCTGTTAAATCACTAGTGTGAGATTTCTCCAACTTCTTTATGTGAGCATTTAGTGCTATGAATTTCCCTCTTAGCACTGCTTTCATAGTGTCCCATAAGTTTGGGTATGTGGTGTCTTCAGATTTTCATTGATCTCTAGGAAGTCTTTAATTTCTTTCTTTATTTCTTCCTTAACCCATTGGTGATTCAGTTGAGCATTATTCAGTTTCCATGAGATTGTAGGTTTTCTGTAGTTTTTGTTGTTGTTGAAATCTAACTTTAAACCATAGTGGTCTGATAGAACACAGGAGGTTATTCTAATTGTTTTGTATCTGTTGAGATTTGCTTTGTGGCCAAGTATGTGGTCGATTTTAGAGAAAGTTCCATGGGGTGCTGAGAAGAAGGGATATTCTTTCTTGTTAGGATGGGATGTTCTGTAGATATCTATTAGGTCCAATTGGGTCATGACATCAGTTAAGTCCTTTATTTCTCTGTTAAGTTTCGATTTGGGAGATCTGTCCAGTGGTGAAAGTGGGGTGTTGAGATCTCCCATTATTAATGTGTGGGGTTTTATATGTGGTTTAAGCTTTAGTAATGTTTCTTTTACATATGTGGGTGCCCTTGTGCTTGGGGCATAAATGTTCAGAACTGAAACTTCATCTTGGTGCATCATTCCAGTGATGAGGATGTAATGCCCTTCTTGATCTCTTTTGATTGATTTTAGTTTGAAGTCTATTTTGTTGGATATCAGGATGGTTTCACCCGCTTGTTTCTTAAGACCATTTGATTGGAAAGTCTTTTCCCAGCCTTTTATTCTTAGGTAGTGGCTGTCTTTGAATTTGAGATGTGTTTCTTGTATGCAGCAGAAAGATGGGTCCTGCTTTCATATCCATTCTGTCCCGCAGTCCCACAATCCACTTATAAAATAATCACTCAGACGCTTATATCACTTATAAACTGTATGGCCGTGGCAGGCTTCTTGCTAACTGTTCTTTTATCTTAAATTAACCCATTTTTATAAATCTATAACTTGCCACGTGGCTGGTGGCTTACCGGCGTCTTTACATGCTGCTTGTCCTGGCGGTGGCTGCAGTGTCCCTCCCTCCTTCTTCCTGTTTCCCCAATTCTCCTCTCTCCTTGCCCGCCTACACTTCCTGTCTGGTCACTGGCCATCAGTGTTTTATTTATATAGAACGATATCCACAGCAAAGTCTATGTCTTTTTATAGGTGAATTAAGTCCATTGATATTAAGGGATATTAATGACCAGTGATTGTTCATCCCTGTTATTTTTGGTGGTAGTGTGTGTGTACTTCTCTTCTTTGGGGTTTACTGTTGTGGCTTTATCTATTGCCTGTGTTTTCGAGTGTGTATCTGACTTCCTTCGGTTGGAATTTTCCTTCTAGTGCTTTCTGTAGGGCTAGGTTTGTGGATAGGTATTGTTTAAATCTGGCTTTGTCTTGGAATGTCTTGTTCCTTCCGTCTATGATGATTGAAAGTTTTGCTGGGTATTAGTCTGGGCTGACATTCATGGTCTCTTAGTGTCTGCATTACATCTGTCCAGGTCCTTCTGGCTTTCAAAGTCTCCATTGAGAAATCGGGTGTTATTCTGATGGGTTTACCTTTATAGGTCACTTGGCCTTTTTCCTTTGCTGCTCTTAATATTCTTTCTTTATTCTGTACATTTAGTTGTTTAATTATTATGTGTTGAGGGGACTTTTTTGGGGGTCTAGTCTGTTTGGTGTTGTATAGGCTTCTTGTATCTTCATAGGCATTTCCTTCTTTAAGTTGGGAAAGTTTTCTTCTATAATTTTGTTGAATATATTTTCTGTGCCTTTGAGTTGGTATTCTTCACCTTCTTCTGTCCCTATAATTCGTAGGTTTGGTCTTTTCATGGTGTCCCAAATTTCTTGGACATTTTGGTTCATGACTTTGTTGGCTTTAGTGTTTCCTTCAACTGATGAAACTATTTCTTCTACTGTATCTTCAATGCCAGAGATCCTCTCTTCCATCTCTTGCATTCTGTTGGTTATACTTGCATCTGAAGTTCCCGATCTTTTACTCAGGTTTTCTATTTCCAGCATTCTGTCTGTTTGTGTCTTCTTTATTTTTTCATTTTCCCTTTTCAGGTCTCGGACTGTTTCCTTTGTTTGTTTCATTGCTTTTTCATGATTTTCTTTCAGTACTTTATTGTTTTCTTCCAGTACTTTATTGTTTTCTTTCAGTACTTTATTGTTTTCTTCTAGGACTTTATTGTTTTCTTCCAGGACTTTATTGCTTTCTTGCAGGACTTTATTGTTTTCTTCTAATTTGTTTGCCCTTTCCTCTAGTTGTTTACAGCGTTCTTCCAATTTTCTTGTCTTTTCCTCTACACAAGCCTCTACCTTCTTCATGATGTTACTCATAAGGCTACTTTCTTCTGCTTCTTCCAATTTTTGATGTTCAGGTCTAGATGTTGGAGGCGGGCTAGGTTCTGGTGATGCTGTATTGCTCTTCATTTTGTTGTATGTACTTCTGCCTTGACGTCTGTCCATCTCCTTGTGGTTCCTTCTTGGTCGTATCAGTGTACTTGGTTCAGAAAGAGCTGACAGATTCAGGAAGTCTCTCTCTCTTGTCCAGATGGGAGTTCTCTTGTCCAAATGGGAACTCCAGGGCAGGATGGAAGCTCTTATCTGGACCAGAAGTCTCTGGTCCAGAAGGGAAGTTGGGAGCAGGATGGGAGCTGGGGGCCGGTCTCTAAGTCTCAGGAGGTGGCTGGGGTCTTGGGCAGATGGGCGTGGGGGTTGGGCAGGTCTTCCCAGAGTGGCTGGTGCCCAGGGATGGGGTCCGGGTTGGGCCCGGATACTCACCTCTGGTCCAGAAGGGAAGTCGGGGGCAGGATGGGAGCTGGGGGTCAGTCTCTAAGTCTCAGGAAGTGGCTGGGGTCTCGGGCAGATGGGCGTGGGGGTAGGACGTGGAGATTGCAGGGGCTGCCGGGGGGCTTGGAAAAGGGGATCCCTCCTGGTGGGGCTAGAAGGGCACCTGCCCGGTGGCCAGAATCTGGGGCCAAGTTGGGCATGTCTTCCCGGAGTGGCTGGTGCCCAGGGATGGGGTCCGGGTTGGGCCTGGATACTCACCTCTGGTCCAGAAGGGAAGTTGGGGGCAGACATTTTCAAATCTTGAACTGTTTCCTTCACCTGTTTTTTTCTTAGCGTTCATGAAGCGGTTTATTGATTTCTTCCAACTGTTTTGTTTGTCTTTTCCCCCATTTCTTAAGGAAAATTTTCATTTCCTCTTTAAGGGCCTTTATCATCTTTATAAAGTTATTTTTTAGGTTGTTTTTTTCTGCTTCTTCTACATTGGGGTGTTCAGGTTTTGCTGTTGTAGAACCACCAGTTTCCAGTGGTGCCATATTGTTCTTTATGTTGTTGAATGTATTCTTACACTGTTGTCTACCCATCTCTTCCTCCAGTTGGTGCAGGTGGGACCTGTGGCTTAGGTGGTTGCTCTTCTTCTGGTGCAGTTGGGGCCTGTGGCTCTGATGATCTCTGATGCCTCAGGTGATGTTTGTGGGTATTTGGAGGCAGCTGCCAGGTCACTGGGGCTTTGATGTCTGAGGGTGAGGGAGAGGCAAGAGAAGTACCCCTAGGGGCTAGAGTCTAGGCAACAGGGCTATCCACCAGGGTGCCCAGACACTCACATCCTCCTCCAGGTGCAGGTGGGGCCCTAGTGGTCACTGATAAGGCTGGGATGGCTGGAGGTGGGTAGATGCCGCTGTAGTGTCTCTGGGGCTTAGGTGTCAGTATATAGGGTAGAGACAGGAGATGTGTCCCTGGAGGCTAGGTCCTAGGGAGCAGGGCTATCCAGCTAATGTTATTTTTAAGATGTTATTTTTTTAACAGCTGAGTAATAACCCATTATGTAAATGTAGCACATTTACTTTCTATTCTATTTCTATTCTTCTGTTGAGGGACATCTAGGTTGTTTCCAATTTCTGGCTACCATGAAGAGCAGCAATGAACATAACTGAACATGTTTCTTTGTGGTAGGATGAAGTGTCATTTGAGTTATTTGCCCAAGAGTGGTAAAGCCTTTTGTGTTTTCTCTATGGAGAATTCTGTTTAGATCTGTAACCCATTTTTAATTGGGTTGTTTGGTTAGTCTTGAGATTTTTATATAATTTGGGTATTCTTCTACTAGATATGGAGTTGTTATAAACTTTTCCCATTCTGTAGGCTGTCACTACTATTTGTAGGAATGATGGTGTCCTTTGTCTTACAGAAGCTTCTCAGTTTCATGAGGCCCCATTTATCAATTGTTTAATTTTATGTCCACACTAACAGTGTTCTGTTCAGAAAGTCATCTCCTGTGTCTACAAGTCAAGACTATTTCCTACTTCCTCTTCAGTAAGGTGCAGTGTATCTGGTCTTATGTTGAGGTCTTTGATCTATTGGGAGTTGTTCTGTGAAGGGTTGTAAGTATAGATCTATTTTCATTCTTCTACATGCGGTCATCCTATTTTACCAGAACCATTTGTTGAAGTTGTTCTTTTTTTCCAAAGTGTATTTCTGGCTTCTTTATAAAAATCAGGTGCCAAAAGAGTGTGGATTTATGTCTGGTTCTTCAATTCTATTCCATGCATCAACATGTCTTTGTTTTTTATGCCAATAAAAACAAATATGGTTTTTGTTAATATAACTTTGTAGTACAACTTAAAATCAGGAATAATGAGATCTCCAGCAGTTCTTTTATTGTTCAAATTGTTTTAGCTATCCTAGATTTTTGTTTTTCGATATGAAGTTGAAAATTGTCCTTTGAAGTTCTGTGAAGAATTGTGTTGGGAATTTTGATGGGCATTACACTGAATCAGTAGATTGCTTTTGGTAGGATGGCCATTTTTAGTATGTTAATCCTACTGATCCATGAGCATGGGAGATCTTTCCATCTTCTAATATTTTCTTCAGTTTCTTTTTTCAAAGACTTTAAGTTTTCATCATATAAATCTTTTACTTTCTTGAGTAGAGTTACCCCAAGATATTTTATATTATTAGTGGCTATGGGGATAGGTGTTGTTTCTCTGAGTGTTTTCTCAGTCCATTTGTCATTTGCATATGGGAGGGCTACTGATTTTTTGTGAGTTTATTTTGTATCCAATTACTTTGCTGAAAGGTTTATCAGGTTTATGAGATCCCTGGTAGAATTTTTAGGTTCACTTATGTATAATATCATATCATCTGCAAATAAAGATTCATTGACTTCTCTCTTTACAGTTTGTATCCTTTTGATTTCCTTCAGTTGTCTTATTGCTGTAGTTAAGAGTTCAAGTAGTATGTTGAATAGATATGGAGAGAGTGGACAGCCTTGTCTTGCTTGTGATTTCAGTGGAGTTGTCTTGAGTTTTTCTCCATTTGTTAATGTTGGCTACAGGTGTACTGTAAGTTGCCTTTATTATTTTGAGTATGTCCCCTGTATCCTTAAACTCTCCAGGATTTTAATAATGAAAAGGTGTTGGATTTTTTTCAAATGTCTTTTCTCCATCTACTGAGATGACCATGTGTAGTTTTTTCTTTCAGTTTGTTTATATGGTAGATTTCATCTATTGATTTTCACATGTTATCCCATCTCTGCATCTCTCAGATGAAGCCTCCTTGATCATGGTGGATGATCTTTTCGATATATTCTTGGATTTGGTTTTCAAGTATTTTATTGAGTATTTTTGTACCTAAGTTCATAAGGGAAAGTGGTCTGTAATTCTCTTTCTCTGTTGGGTATTCATATGGTTTGGGTATCAGGAAAACTGTGTCCTCATAAAATTAATTGGGCTATGTTCCTTTTGTTTCTATTTTGTAGAATAATTTACAGAGTATTAGCATTAACTCTTCTTTGAATGTCTGGTGAATTCTGCACTCAAAATACTTGGCCCTAGGCTATTTTTAGTTGGGAGACTTTTAATAACTGTTTCTATTTCACTAGGAGTTAGGGGTCAGTTTAAATTGCTTGCATGATCTTAATTTAACTTTTGTAAGTGGTACCTATTCAGAAAATTATCCATTCTTTTAGATTTTTCAATTTAGTGGAATACAAGTTTTTAAACTACACCCTCACGATTCTATGGGTTTCCTCTGTCTGTTGTTATGTCCTCCTTTTCATTTCTGATTTTGTAACTTTGGACATTCTCTTTCTGACTTTTAGTTAATTTCGATGAGGGTTTATCTATCATACTGGATTTCTCAAAGAACCAATCTTTAATTGATTCTTTGTATTGTTCTCTTTGTTTCTCTTTTAATTGATTTCAATC
This sequence comes from Peromyscus maniculatus bairdii, assembly GCF_049852395.1. Classification (NCBI taxonomy): domain Eukaryota; kingdom Metazoa; phylum Chordata; class Mammalia; order Rodentia; family Cricetidae; genus Peromyscus; species Peromyscus maniculatus. Next base: position 13,057,094 of record NC_134863.1, on the reverse strand, counting down.
TTGGCTTTGATTATTCCTTGCCATCTACTCCTTTGTGTGTGATTTCTTCTTTTTGTTCTAGCGTTTCAGGTGTTCTGTTATATCTTGCTATCATGAGAACTCTTTTGTGGAGTCCTGCCCCACCAGGAACCTAGGTCCCCGAGAAGAGAGACCTGGAACTGAGGAAAGGTAAGTGCACTGCTCGCCAGCCTCCCTTTTACCCGGAATCAGACGCAGCAAGGAGCCAAGTCAGGTAGGGACTCATTTATTTAAAAACAACAAGCTCCTTTTAAAAGCATAAAGAATGAGACTGGGGCAGGGGAGGGGCAAATGCCCCATTGTGCAGATCAGCTTAAAGGTTACCCAATAACACACCTGCAGAGTCTACAGAATTTACAGTGTTGTCTATGAGGGAATTATGTACTGACATCACCTTTCTTGACCTGAAGCACCAATCATATTTTTTTTTGTAAGCAACTTGGATTCCACCCTGTACACTCTCCCTTAGGGCCAGCTTTACTAGCACCTGGTTCCATTACCCCCCACCCCCTTGCTTCAGTTGTTTTTTTTTAATTAATTTTTTTTATGTAGGTACTTGGTGCTATGTACTTGCCTCTTAAAATCTCTAGGTCTGCTCTTTTCTGAAGGGAAACAGGAACAGTGGATCTAGGGGAAAGAGGAGGTGAGGGGATTATGAGGAGGGGATGGAGTGGAAGATAAAGACAGGATTATTATATGAGAGAATAATTTTCATTGTATCCCATAATTTTGGGTATGTTGTATATTTATTTTCATTTAATTCTAGAAATTCTTTGTGGTGGTTTGAATGAAAATGGCCTACGTAGGCTCGTAGTGAGTGACATTATATATTGATCTGGCCTGGTGGGAGTAGGTTTGGCTCTTTTGGAAGAAGTGTTCCAAAGAAGGCTTTGAGGTTTCAGAAGTACAAGCCAAGCCCAGTGTCTGTCTTTCTTCCTGCTGCCTGCCAAACCACATGTAGAACTCTCAGTCACCTCTCTAATACCATGTCTGCCTGTGTGCCACCATGCTTACTGCCATGATGATAATCAACTAAACCTCTGAACTGTAAACCATCCCCAATTAAATGTTTTTATTTAAAAAGAGTTGCCATGGTCATGGTGTCTCTTTACAGCAATAGAAACTCTAATGTAGTCTTTAATTTCTTTATTTCTGTCTTGACCCATTTTTCATTTGGTAGAGAGTTGTTCAGTTTCCATGAGTTTGTAAGCTTTCTGTTGATATCAACCTCTATTCTGTGGTGGCTTAATAGGATGCAGTGAGTTATTTCAATTTTCGTGTATCTGTTGAGACTTGCGTTGTGTCCAAGCATGTGGTCAGTTTTGGAGAAAGTTCAATGAGGTGCATAGAAAGTATATTCTTTTTAGTTTGGGTGAAGTATTCTATAAACATGTTTGGTCTATTTAGTTTATAGCATTTGTTAGCTCAAATATTTCCCTGTTTAGTTTTTGTTTGAATGACCTGCATATTGGTGAGAGTGGGGTATTGAAGTTATACACTGTCACCACATGAGGGTCAATATGTGATATAAGCTGTAGTAGTGTTGCTTTTTACAAACTTTGGTGCCCTTGTGTTTGGGGCATAGTTGTTAAGAACTGAAATGTTATCTTGGTGGATTTTTCCTTTGATGAGTATGTAGTGTCCCTTCCCATCTCTTCTGATTAGTTCTGGCTTGAAGTCTGTTTTGTTAGGTAGTAAAATGGCTGCACAACCTTGCTTCTTAGGTTCATTTGCTTGGAATACCTTTTTTCAAATCTTTACTCAGAGGGAATGCCTATTCTTGGTTTTGAGGTATGTTTCTTGAATGCAACAGAAGGATAGATCCTGTTTTCATATCCATTCTATTGATGTCTATGTCTTTCTGTTGGGCAGTTGAGATCATAGCTATTGAGATATCAATGACCGATGATTGTTGATTCCTGTTGTGTTGCTGTTGTTATTGTGTTTTTGTTGTTGTTGTTGGTGGTGTGTTTGTGTGTGTGTGTGTGTGTGTGTGTGTGTGTGTGTGTGTGTGTGTTTTACCTTCTTTTTGTCTTGCTGGTGTGAGATTATTCCCTGTGTCTTCATGGTTGTAGCTGACCTCCTTAGGTTGCTGTTTTCCTTCTAGCACCTTCTGTAGAGCTAAATTTGTAGATAAATACTGATTAAATTTGGCTTTTGTCTTATTTAGGGTTTCTATTGCTATGAGAAGATACCATGATTCAGAAACTCTTATAAAGGAAAACATTTGAGATGACTTGCTTACATTTTCAGAGGTCTAATTCATTATCATCATGGCAGAATGCAGGCAGGCATGGTACTGGAGAAGTAGCTGAGAATTTACGTCTTGCAAGCAACAGAAAGTGATCTGAAACACTGGGGTGATATCTTGAGCATATATGAGACCTCAAACCCTGCCTCTACAGTGACATGCTTCCTCCAACATGACCACACCTACTCTACCAAGGTCACATCTCCTTATAGTGCCAATCCCTTTGGGGCCATTCTCTTTCAAACCACCACAGCTTTATCATGGAATATCTTATTTTCTCCATCTATGGTGACTGAAAGTTTTGCTGGGTATAGTAGTCTGGGCTGGCATCTGTGGTCTCTCAGAGCCTATAGAATATCTGTCCAGGCTCTTCTGGCTTTTAGAGTGTCCATGGAAAAGTCAGGTATAATTCTAATTGGTCTGCCTTTATGTTACTTCATCTTTTTCCCTTGTAGCTTTTAATTTTTTTTATTGTTCTATATATTTAGTATTCTATTATGTGCTGAGAGGGACTTTCTTTTCTTGGTCCCACCTATTTAGTGCTCTGTATGCTTCTTGTACCTTTTATTCACATCTCCTTTTTTAGGTTAGGAAAATTTTATTCTATGGTTTGGTTGAAAATATTTTCTGGGCATTTGAGCTAGATTTCTTCTCCTTCCTCTATTCCTATTATTCTTAGATTTAGTTTTTTCATAGTGTCCCATCTTTCCTGGATATTTTGTGTCAGTGGTTTTTTAGAATTACCATTTTCTTTGACTGATGTATCAATTTCTTCTATCATACCTTCAACACCTGATATTCTCTCATCCTCTCTTGTATTCTGTCAGTGAAGCCTGCCTCTGCGGTTCCTTTTAAAATTTCTAAGTTTTTCATTTACAGAATTCCCTGTTTGGTTTGTTGTTGTTGTTGATTCTATTTTCATTTTCAGGTCTTGAATTGCCTTATTCATCTTCTTCCTCCATTTGTCTTTTCCTGTATTTAAGGAACTTATTCATTTCCTCCCACTGTTTGCTTTCCTGGACTTCTTTAAGGGATTTATTAATTTCCTCTTTAAGGACCTCTATCATCTTCATACAGACTGTTTTAAGATCTTTTTTTCTAGTGCTTTTAGCTAAACTGGAATATCCAGGGCCTGTTTTGGTATGCCGTGGAATAATCTTTCTACACTGTGAATATGTATTGCTCTCACTGTAAATAAAAAGCTGTTTGATCCATAGCGAGGCAGGATTTTCAGTGCAGAGAAAAATGTTGGGAAGGAGAGCAGGGTCTGAGAGGTCTCCAGGAAATACAGAGGGAAGGAGACATACTGGAGGACAGGTAAAGCCATGAGCCATGTGGAAATTCATAGATTAATAAAAATGGGTATATTAAAGTTGTAAGAATTCGTTGGTAATAAGCCTGAGCTATCAACCAAGCATGTATAATTTATATTAAGTCTTCATGTCAGGTATTTGGGAACTGGTGGACAGGAAAGAAAAGTCTACCTACAGTGGTATGGTTGCAGGGCTGTTTCCTTGGACTGTTCACCTGGTGTTTTTCAAATGAATGCCTGCTGGTGGTATTGGAGCTTGAAATAATGGGATGAGTTGGGGGAAGGAAGGTTGTAGGAAAAGATCTTTGTGGTCCACTGGGGATGGGGTCAGAGAAGAAGGGGAGACTGCAGCAGGTGTTCTGCAACAGAGCTGGGGGTGAGACTGGGTGGATGAATCTGGTGGAGCAGAAGTGGTGAAGATGTGCTAATTCATACTTTTCAAACCACTTGACCAATATCCTCCCATCCACAGACCTTTCAGACAATGGATTGGGGAAGAGGGATTGAGTCTGCTCCTTATCGGGCTCTGAAGATGACAAATATGATGTCCATGCCAAACACTCTTGGCTCTCTTCTGTGTAATCCAGATTGCTGACCTAGTAAAAAGCTTTACCTCCAAGGCCACCTTCCCAGAGGTTGATGATCAGTGGCAAAAGCACCATGGTGTAGAAGATGCATGAGGAAAGTCTTACCTATGTCTCAAGTCTCTCACTTAGTGACATAGATGATGAGCTCAAAGTCATTCTGCACCTTGCCAGTCATGAGATCTATGCACAAATCATCCCAGCCTCCCTAGTGTCTGTTCATGGGCCTTTGGGCCTGCTCTCTTCTTCTGGCTCTGTGGACAAAGTACATCCTGATTTACCTTCTTACCTGAACAGGTGTGGACAATGGTGTGAACTTCCAGATCAGTCAGTATGTTGAGAGTTTTTGTGATCTCTTGGGGCCAGGCTGTAATCTTAAGTTGAGCTTCTATAAGAAAAGACTTTTGTGAAGAAGACAACTTGCCCTAGCAGCAGCATTTGACTATGCTGGAACTTGTAGTTTTCTAGGTATTATAAAACTGGGCTAAACCTCTTCCTGGGTGCATTCTGGATGTCCAAGTTCCAGGCCATGAACCTAAGCAGCCAGCTGTGTACTCAGAATCTGCTTCCTTTAGCACACTGTGTGATGATGTTTTGTGTATGCTCTAACAAAGCTTGCCTAAAGATCAGAGGGCAAAGCCAACCACTAGCTAGCCATAGAGGCCATTCAGTGGTGACATACACCTTTGAGGTCAGCTTTTGGGATCTCACGCCTTTAATCCCAGCACTAGGGAGGTGAAGACAGGAAGTGATATGGCTGGGTGGAGAGAAGAATGTAAGGTAGGAGGAGACAGGAACCCTGTCCCCTTTCAGTCTGATGATTTTGAGGAGGTAAGAACTCTAGTGACTGGCTGCTCTGCTTCTCTTATCTTTCAGCTTTCACCCTGACATCTGACTCTGGGTTATTATTATTATTATTATTATTATTATTATTATTATTATTATTAAGATCAATTAGAATTAATCTACAACACTGGGTTTCTTTGCTAATCCCTGGGCTACTTTCAGAGGCATCATACAGGTAGCCCATGTGATCTTTGGCCCTAGACATGAATTTCTCGCAGGCAACTAGATTAGCTCTCGCCACACTTGCTTTGCTCACCCAGTGAGGATGACCTCTCAGTGGGCACCCAATCCCACAGTGTCTAGGACCTGTTGAGGGTACACGGGACCCTTCAAGGAAGGGCTTTGGTCTGGTGGGCCATATTCAAAGCCTGAAGCCACCGAAGCAGGTCCCCTCAGTCATGTGGCAGGGGGAGGGCCCTTGTCACTTTTATCTAAGGACTGGAGATCTGGAGGGCACCCCAGGGAACAAGCCTAGCCTCTGAAGGAGCACCATTGAAATTTGCTATCTTAGGCTCCCCAGCTACCCAGTGAGGTTCTGAGGTGTCTCTGGAGGAACTTTGCCTATGTTGGCCTCCAGGACCCGAGTATACTACAAGGGGATGTTCAGGGATGATATACTCCTCTTGGAGACATCCACACCTCCTGTCTTAGGTGTTAGAAGTATTCTGGGGGAGTGCTTTTAAGCCCATCTGTATCTGTGGATAGATACTATCAAAATATCAAATGTGCCTTCAAGATAAGAGATCTGGGTACTAGAAAGATGGCTCAGCAGCCAAGTGTGCTTGCTACTCTTACGGAGAACTAAGTAGCTCCACAGGATGGGTTACAACTGTCTATCACAACACCCTGGAGGGGTGACTCCAGTGGGCATGCTCAGAGACATAGAAATAAAAACAAAAAACACATTTATATACGATTATAGGCATTATATTTTTATTGGTACTAGCTTTTCATCCCCCCCTCCTCCCCCTCCTCCTCCTCTTCTTTCTCCTCCTCTGCCTCTTCCCCTGCTGCCTCCAACTCTACCACCTCCTCCTCCTCTTCTTCCTCTGCCTCCCCTGCTTCCGCCTTAGGCGCCGCCGCCTCCTCCTCCTCCTCTGTTTCCGCCTCCTCATCTGTTGCCGCCTCCTCCTCCACTGGGAACTCCTCCACCGGCTCCTCCACCACCACCTCTTCCTCCTCCTCCTCCTCCTCCTCATTCGTATCTTCATTTGAAGATTTAGGTGGGGCTTGGTATAGTACATTTATCTCTAGGGATAGAGTAGGAATAAGTTCAAAATAGGGAAGGAGTCATGGCACAAAGTATAGCATGAATCTTAACTGGTCTTATTAATAAAATCAAACCTGTGAGCCAGGTATTGGGGTGAAGCTGGAAGATCAGAGATACATAACAGGCCACAGCTAACCTCACCTGGCCAACTTCTCAGCTGATCTTGTTTCCTCAGACTGGAAGCCTCTGTGTCCTCATATCCCAATGACTCTTAGCTGAACTGTGCTGTTCAAAACCTAAAAGCTTACCCTGCCAAATGCTTAACCAGCCAAACACTGCTAGTTTCTGGTCCTCATGCCTTATATACCTTTCTGCTTTCTACCATCACTCCCTGGGTTTAGAGGCTTGCTTTCTGGGATTAAAGGCATGAGTCACTATGCCTGGCTATATTCTTGAACACATGGATTTCTGCCTCTGGAATGCTAGGATTAAAGGCGTGTGCTACCACTGCCTATCCTAAGTATCTAGTGGCTTTTCTGTTCTCTGACCCCAGATAAGTTTATTAGGGTACACAATATTTTGGGGAACACAATACCCCACAACAAAGCTCTGGGACACTGCTGGGTATTTCTTGCAGGGACCAGGTTGGCCATCCTAAGTGAGTGACTGCTCCCACATGTGCCACCATCCATGCTACCAACATTGTTGGGGACAATTTTCTATTGGCTGCTGTTCTGTTGTTTGTAACTTTTGGATGTTCCCCTTGGGTCTCCTTTCACATCAGAAACAAAGCTTTGCTTGCTAACTGTGTTGTGCTTAGCATCCCTGTTCCCACTCTGTTCAGCTCCCTGCTTTCCCCAGCTAGGCAAGAACAGCACTTCACCTCTTTTCCACAAGTAATGGTGTGACCAGATGACCTGGTAAGACTCAATTGTGTCTAGCTGGGCATGTCCCTAAGCAATGTCCCATTGTATACACTTCCTATTGGGATTTTGGCTCTCCCATAAACTCTGTAAAGGACTCAGGTGAGGCCACATTTCAAGGGAAGGGGAAGACAACTGGGTACACTTATGCATAAAACAGGAATGAATCCAGGGATCCAGGATGGATTAGGTTAGGTCCGATCAGGTGGGCCAGTCAACTCGGTATGCAGAATCAAGAACAAGGCAGCAGGGACACACTTTCATGGATTACTGGGCATAACGTGCAGAGCCGCCATTCCACTCAGGAAATAGGGAGGAGGGTGGAGAAGGCTCTAGGTAAGGGACAGAAGAGTGGTCAAATGATGTGGCCGGTGAAGTGGGCTCCTTCATCGCTGTGGACACATTGATTAGAAAGAGTCGTCCCTGAGTTTACACAAGCAGAATCAATCCATCAGAAGTAGAAGGGTAGAGGGCAGGCAGACATACTTTGCAATGAAGAAAGACCCTCACCTTACTGCAGGGGTTCCATAAAAGACCTTTGGGGAATATAATCTCCTTTGATTCATACTCTAGACCCGTGGAGACAGGTGAGAACTATACTAAGCATGAAGCCGTATCAGTTTCAGACAGCTTAGAGGACAGAACACACTGGAAGATATGGCAAGGTGATCTGATGAGATGGCAGGAAACTGAGGTTCAGACACACAGAGGATAAGTCAGAGAGGACTCAAGAGATAAAATACAAGTGGCCATGCACTTTAATTCCTGGGATTTTGTACATCCATGATGAACTAGTAATATCTGGAAAGGAGGCCTTATCTGGACCACAGAGTCCCAGATCCATGCTCAAGTACTAGGTCAGAAGCTCCAAGATAGGTGTCAATGTGTCCTTTGACTCATTTGCCCTACAGGTCAGTCTAGTGTGAGGAGCACAGGCTGGAAATGAGCTCACACACAGGCTTCCTTCTGTCCCTGTCCCCACTGACACCATGTCCACATGACAGAGTAGACCCAGAATGCAATGTTGTTACCTACCTGGAGCTATAGGACTTGACTCCTTTCCCAACTCCCTGAGTTGCAGTTCAGGAGCATCACCTGGAAGAAAGCAACAGAGTGGCTCATTCTGCCTACAGAAGATACAGCCACATCAGCTCACACCAGATCAGCCTCAGCTTCCCACTGGTTCCTTGACATCTTAGGTTATGGAAGGTGCTTCAGTGAGGCCAGTATACTCACTCTGCCACCCACCCATAAGATTGTCTTTTATATAAAGACTGAATGGGGGCTGGAGAGGTGGCTCAGAGGTTAAGAGCACTGGCTGCTCTTCTAGAGGTCCTGAGTTCAATTCCAAATAACCACATGGTGGCTCGCAATCATCTATAATGAGATCTGGTGCCCTCTTCTAGCACACAGGCATACATGCAGGTAAAACACTGTATATATAATAAATAAATAAATAAACAAACAAATGAATAAATAGAAGTAGGCACTTCAAGATTTTAAGGAAAAAGAAGACTGAATGGAAACATGGAGGTACTGTTATAAGTCCTGCAGGACCAGCCAGAAGAGGATTCACTTCTGCATTATTGGGCCCACATTACAAGACCTTTGTACTCAGGTTCATGTCATTGACTACCGACAGTTGTGAGCCACTGACAGTTTCTTCTATCACAACTCACCAATCAAAAGTGAGCACCAGATATACACGCTAGGAGCGTTGTCGGGGACAGAGGCAGGAAGGATGGGTGTTCCGGTGAAGACCATACTTTTATTTCTAAGTTTGTTTCATCTGCATTGCCTGCATATGAATGCTTGTATATCACATGCATACAATGCCAGGCAAGATCAGAAGAGGGCATGAGATACCCTGGAACTGAGTTACAGATAGTTGTGAGCAGCTCTATGGGTGCTGGAGCTCAAATCTGGTCCTCTGGTAGAACAGATAATGCTCTTAATCATACCAACTCCCATTGACAGTGGGGTTTGGTATGTTTGCTTCTACCTCTCTTTACCATTATGCCTGGATGGAGTAGTATTTAAATCTCCAGGCAAATTTACATCTCACTGATACCTTTCATACTGCCTTAGCCTGCCAAGCAGAAGGTACAACCTTACTGTTTCCTGGATCCTCTCCTATCAACTCCAACAGGGCATGCTGTTACTTACTAGGAAAGCTTTCTTTACTACTGATATTCTGATGCTCTTCAACATCTGTGTCCCCCACTTGGGCTATATCTGCAAGAACATCAGGACATAGTGTACCAGGTAAAGCCACACCAGCTCACACAAAGTTGACCCAGGTTCTTCTTGGGATTTTCCACAGAGCCTCTATGGCAGAACCATTTAATCATTTAACTTTCAACTCTCCTTTCCAACAGGAATCCTGATTCAGGCTTCTTAGGAATGAAACACTAAGGTATTTCCTGAACAAGAGAGAGATTTCAGATACTTACGATTTCCAAACACAACAGATGTGATCTGCAACTATGAAAAAGAAAGCATTGTTAAGATTGGGCTATACTGTATCCTTCACAATGGTCTGGTTTTCTCTGGATGACTTAGAGACCGGTGGAAATAGAGCTCTACTGGTGCTGCATATGACACCAGTAGAGACGGAAAGAGCCTTCCTTCCTGGCACTGTACCTCCCAAGTCCACTAACATTGCAAGCAAATCCTTACTAGAACAGGGAAAGGAGTTTCTGAGGGAACTCCTTCTATGTTTCAATTTTAATGAATATGGTGATGTCAACGATACCAGAGAGCTGGAGACCCTGAACTCCACAAAGGAAACTGTCTTTCAAAAAGTAACACACATGGAACCCAAATAGAGCTGTATTTCTACAGAAGACACACAAAGGTATGCTTACCATTTGTCTGGATTCTGGTACACTAATAGCACCAGATAAATCTAGGAGAAAACAGAGTAACTGTGAGGATGTTGGCAACTAATGATTATAAAACACTCAGGGAATATTTTCAATGTGCACATGTGTGTATGGAGATAGCTTGGGCTGCTGCTGGGCCATCCTCCAGTGTAGAAGGATGTTCCAGAAAAGAAAAAATAAAACAGATCAATATGAGACCTAGGTTCCTTGTTCCTCAATTAAAGCCACTTTAAACAATATAAAATAAATCTAGCTGGTTCACACTTTGTGGCATATACTTATTGCTTTTTTTTTTTTTTTTTTTTTTGGAGCTGAGGACCGAACCTGGGGCCTTGTACTTGCTAGGCAAGTGCTCTACCACTGAGCTAAATCCCCAACCCTTATAATCCCAGCATTCAAGAGGTAGTGGAAGGAGGACCAGGCCTCAGCTTCAACCATAGAGCAAGATAGAGGCAGCCTGTGATAAATGTGTCCCTGTCTCAAAATAAAAATAATAACACTAAAGCTGCATAATTTCTAACTGTATTCTAAATATTTATCCTATACTTGCAGGTCAGTGTAGCTTTTACCATCCAACAGAACAATTTCTCTTTGCAACAGAATGAAATCATAACAGAAAACTACAACAAATAAAAATGCAGAGATCAGGTGACTGTGGGGGGCCTGGCCTGAACCTTCCATCTAGAACATTAGTGCTGCAACCAAAACTGTGGAGAGTGGGAGAAAAAAATCCTCTTCCCCTGGGAACAGCCCAGTTGGTTTTCCAACAACAACTGGTCAGCTCTGAAATCTCATAATACAGATAACATTGTATGGAAAGAGTGGATTATATCTATATATTTAGGAATATATCACACACACACACACACACACACTCACACACACTCACAAATGCACTCTCTCTCTCTCTCTCTCTCTCTCTCACACACACACACACACACACACACACACACACACATGTAACTACAATCTACAGTTGGAGGGAAGGAGGCCAGAGGTCATAAATTCGAGGAAGAAAGGGGGTGACGCATGGGGATGGTCAGAGGGAGGAAAGAGGAAAATGATATAATTTAATTTCAAAAAACAAAAAGTTTCAAAGCACAGTATGTGTGATTGTTAACACTTGTTATGTGTCACCAACAGGTGTTTCTCAGAACTGCACAGGCTGCTCAACTGATCTGCTTTGGTTACTGACAAGCTGGGTTGGAAAATCTTATTGCTCATAGTGCTATTAGAAAGTGTACTATAATATTTCAGTTTTTTTTTTTTGTGTGTGTGTGTTTGTTTTGTTTTGGGACAGCTTCTAAGACATGAGTCCAAAATCTACAGAAGTAAGTCGCCTTGTCCTACATGATTGCTTTAAACTCCAAAGGTCTGTGTGAAATGACCGGACACAGCAGGGAGTCTTTGGATTTTTCACACAAGTGACTTCAAGCATCTGTGGATGTGGTCTAGTTTAATATGCAGTTAACATGACATGGAGGCAATTTGTCATGGACAGGCAGCATCTCTGAACCACATGGTAAACCCTCAGCCCTGCTGACAATGCTCTCAAAATTTTCTTAAATGAATTTAAGGCTCAACCACGGAAGCAAGAGCAATGGATTGCCCAGATGGATTCATGTTTTAACTTTCTGCTTTTGACTTTGATCAGAGATTCTTCATTTTTGTTCTGAAGCAGGGGTTATAACAATCCCCAAGCACAAATGTCATGAAGACTAGATGAACTAATAAAGTATAAAGTTCATTTAAAGTATGAATGGGAGCATAAACTATGTCCTCCATAGACCATTACCCATGCAGGGAAACAAGACATTGAAGCACCTGAAACCCTAATATTCTTTATGCACACAGCCTCATGGAAATCTATGCAGAAACCTGGCTGTCAAGGGCATCTAGAACACCCTTAAAAAGTCGTGTTGACTGTTTTGCTCTCTCCAGAAACAGCAAGTTGGGTGGCCTTTCAAAGAGAAGACAGTAAGGGACACCCTACCTATCTTAACATTTACATTCTTCCTCACCAAGGAGTTAAACAATACTTACCGCTTTGGTCTTCTTCCCAGGCTCCCTGAAATTATAGAAACAAAGACATTTTGAGGGTAACATCATGGGGCATACAGGCACATGTCTTTCTCTTTTTTTTAATTAAGATTTTTTTCATTCATTTTACACACCAATCAAAGATCCTCTTCTTCCCTCCTTCCATGCCCCCAGCCTCCCCTCCCAATCCACCCCTCACTTCCTCCCACAAGAAGGCAAGTCCTCCCATGTGGAGGCACATTCAGTAGAGGCAAGTCCAAGTCCTTCCCCCCTGCCTCAAGGCTGCACGAGGTATCCCGTCATAGGTAGTGGGCTCCACAAAGCCTGCTCATGCACCAGAGATGGTAACTTGTTATGTACACACTCATAAGTGGATACTAGATATAAAGCAAAGAGTAATCAGGCAACAACCCACAACCCCAGAGAAGCTAACTAACAGGGAAGACCCAAAGAGGGACACATGAACTGCCCTGGGAAGGGGAAACAAATGAGATCTCCATGAGTAAACTGGGTATGAGGAGTGGGCAATGGAGGTTAGGGGATAGGGGATGAGAACATAAGGGAATGGGATGGTTGAACTGGAACAGGGAGGGGGAAAGCAATGAAAGAGATACCATGACAGAGAGAGACATCGTGGGGATAGAGAAAAACCAGGTGCTAGGGAAGTTCCCAGGCATCCCCAAGGATGACCCCAGCCTGGACTACTAGCAATAGTAGAGAGGGTGCCTGAACTGAACTGGCTTGCCCCAGAGATCAGACCGGTGAATACCCTGTCATCACAGAACTTTTCTCCAACTAATGGAAGCAGATGCAGAGATCCACAGCCAATCACTAGACCGAGCTCAAGGAGTCCAGTCAAAGAGAGAGAAGAGGATTCTATGAGCAAGTGCATCAGGATCATGATGTGGAAACACGCAGGGACAACCAAACAAACAAGAGGGAATTCATGAAAGTTGGATCAATGGCTGTGGTGCCTACATGGGACTGGACTAGGTCCTCTGCATGGTGAGACAGTTGTGTAGCCTTTATTTCACTGCCAACATTAATGGCTGGCAAAACAAAGATATATCTGTGACAAACCTATGATATTTTTCAGAATGATGTATCTCTAACCCTCCTTCAGTCACCAACCACAAAATAATCTAAAGAAGAAGCATTGTTTTCCAGAGGGACAGGTGATAGCATATATTCTGTACCCTGACTGTGCCATTCACAAATGCTCTTTCTCATAAGGTGTCCATCGGCAAGGAACTATTCTACTATTCCAGAAAACACAGCATAGTATATATACATACTGTCATATTTTAATAGGCAAACTCAAATAAAATAGGAAAGTCAGACAGCAACATTTCTATTTCAGTCATAGAAAGTCCACCTTACCTCAGTAGAATGGTCGATTTCTTCCTCTTTAGAAAATAACTGTTTAATATCAGGGGCATCTTTAGTATCTAGGAAGAGAGAGTGACTGTTCATCACTGGTGCTGTGGGCCATGGCTTCCTTAGAGAACAGTGCTTAGCTTACACAACAGGCTTATATGTATGGCTATGCTCTCGAGGCTAGACCGAGGGGCTGCTGGAGCATCCTCATTGAAAGCACTGAGTCAATGAGAAGCAGGGAAAAAATGGAAAATGGAACACTTGCAGTGTGCTGATGGGAACAGAAGACAATAAAAGTCTTCCAAGGGTACAAGCTTCCCATTACTCCTATCAATCACTTGAAGACCAGACGGATGGTCTTCTAAAACTAAGAAACAGTGTGAGTTTTAATTTATGCTAAGTTGCCATCTAGTACACACTTTCCAGGGTACCAAAAGGAATATGGTTTATGGAGTGGTATTGGTGAACACGAGAAAATAAAGACCATGATAACGTGTCCCCTCTGCAGCACATCTGGGTACCTCAGAATGCTGGAAACAAAACAAGGCTCACAGCAATCCAGAAGCTAATTCAATGAACCACTGAATTAGCATTTTAACCTCTAGTGGCACCATGCTCCACTCCCTAGTTCAGTGCATGAACCATAAAGGGGCAGTCACATCCCAGGGAAAGGAAAACCTTAAATGCTGTTGTGTTGGAGCAGCACAGCTTTTCTCTGGAATAGATACTATTTTTAGAGTAGGCTAATAGAGCAATGTAATTTTTCTCTTTGGAGTAGAAAGCACTTTCCCAAGTCATCTGCTAAAAGCATTGGCAGACCATATTTTTCCAGTGGTTTCCTGTGGTAATAGGTATATTCCGGGGCAAACATTCCATAAAATGAAATCACAATAAAACGAGTATCATGGAGATAATTTACACACTTCCTACATTCTTTTGGTTAATCTAAGATTCACACAAATGGAGGACAATGTACACACACACACACACACACACACACACACACACACACACACACACGGTTCTGAACAATCAAGACATGAGGCTTTATTTCTTTTCCCATTGACACTGAAGTTCTGTTCACATAGGAAGGTTAAACTAAGAATTCTGTACCCTCCAGTGTATTGAAGCTCTCCCCCACAGACCAGTAGAATCCCATGACAAAGACAGGATACTTGCTGGTTGTATGCAGTTAAAACTCACTCCAATCACTAATTCACTATTACAGAAAACCCCCAGAAACACACGAGGAAGAGAATAATCATTGTAAACAATTCATTCACAAAGTCACTAAAGAAACTGAAGATTTAAAACACACAGGAGCAATAATCAACTTCAAGGTAGTAAAACCATTTTATAGCAATGTCTGATTAACAACAAAAACCATAAGGTATTTTTGAAAACATGAAATATGTAGTAATGTGCTACTAAAACTCAAAGTTTCTAGTTGGTAGCTTTAAAAGGACATTATCATAATATTCATCTGATTGTAGTGTGAAATTTAAGATTTAGATACTAACTTGGAGAACCTATAGAGTTCAGGAGACTAGAAAGGGAACATTAATTGGTAAGGAGGAAGGAAGATAGTAAGGGGGTCATGGGGGAGCACAGGTGACATGAAGGGAAAAGGGGGAGTAAAGGGAGGGAGGTCTGAGTGGGGAAAGGGATGGCAGAACAGAACAAAGGAGGGACAGCACGGAGGATGTTTGAAAAGGCTAAATGGAAGATCATAAGATTAAATAGACACACAAATAGTCAAACAAAAATGTATAATTGGGATTGCTCCAAACAGGGAATTATGCCAGATGCCATGGCTTGCCATGTAAACATTTGACAGCCTGGAAAGATGGCTGAGGTAAAGGTCATCTGTCTTTTTCAGAGGACATGGTTGTGATTCTTTGATAGGTTGTATATATTTTATGGAATTATAAAATGGATCATTTGCTTCCGAAAGAGGAAAAGCACAGGAACCTCCCATTTTCCTCGTACTTACAGATCTCTTTCCTGCTCTCTCGCACTCCCAAGCACAGGGTGTGACATGGCCACTACTGGGACCCTTTCCCATTGAACCTGGCCAAGAAGGCTGTTACATATTTCAAATTTCACTTGTACTTTGGGGACTCTTCAGATCTAATCCATCTGTGTCACCCACATGTGGATTAATGTGGGGCGTTTACCCACCACCCCCACAGCTTGCTAGAGTTTTCTTGAGTGCGATCAGCAGGAAATATTAGATAGAAGGATTTATAGCGGAGAATCTTGCGGAGATAAACAGATAGAAAATAAAGGATAGCCTCGAGAGGGCCTGGAACCTATTTCAACGGGCCCCGACTGTCTCTTGCCCAGGGTTTTTATAGAGACGCCAAGGGGTGGAGCAAAAGACCTCCTCCCCCAGCACAGCCAAGTGCAGACCATCTCAGACACCTGCACTCAGGCCCGTGGTCCTGATCATCCTCTATTCGGACCTGCTGGGTAAAGCCACGAGGAACCCCAGAACGGGCTCCCACAGATTAAGTAGCAGATAGGGTTACTCACCTGTTTCTGCCCATATCAGGTGAAGCTACATCAACTTATACATGTGCCCCAGCTTTCCTCTAGTTCATAGTATTCAGCGAGAGCCAAAGTGACTTTTATTTTTATTTAATTTTTTAAATACCTCTTAAAATTCTATGGTTGTATTTCTAGGGATGAGATAGATACACTGATATATTTCAGATAGTGAAAGTTCTGGTAAATCTGTTCAGTTTTACCTATGGCACAGAGGATAACTGACTACTACATATAATGGAAGCAAAGCCTCAATATGTACAGTACCTTCCTCTTGGGTTTGTATTATTTCATCAGATGCGCTACCACTGCCTGGAACAGCAACTGGAGTAGCTGGAGGTTCCTCCGTAACTTGAGGGATGATAATTTTTTTCCTACAAAATCTTCTAAAGAATGAAGTAACTGAAAATGTAGTCACAACAGGGAGAGTTATGTTAGTTTACGGCAGAAAACCAGAAAACTAATCATGGCTGTGTGTTTGTAAATATGGTCTAATTTCCTGTTCCAGCTAGTCATCAGTGTCAAGAGTGTTGCTTGTGGAAGATCACATTTTGTGATTAAGCAGTATACAGACAATATAGGTACTGTCTGCATTTACGTGGCTGGTGCAATACAAAAGGAGCAGGACTGAATGTGTTGTATGGGTTTGGTGCCAGATGGCAGCCCTTCCTTCTGACAATCGCATGAATACACTGTTGTTCATACGATTCCTCTTTCTTCCATGCTTTTCTCCAAACACTGGAAGTTTCAGAAGGACTTCTCATGATACTTTCTAGTCTAAAAGAGAACTACAAATGGTAAATCATAAGGAAAGGCACATGTACAGCAGAAATACTCCAATGATGTTTGTTAAATATCAGAGGAATTCAGCTAGAAGCTAGTGACTGAATTTAGAGTGATCCATTGCATCCAGCATGGGAAGTGTGGCTGTTGTTGACTTTCATTCTTTATTCACCTGTGGTCCTTGTAGCTCACAGAGAACATACGGTATTAATAGCCTTACATGACTGAGAAGTAAACAACTGTGTGCACTCCCGACTTTTCACCGTTAGGACCACATTAGTTACACCCCTGTCACTGTGACCAAACCCCTGACAGGAGCAGCCTGAGAGAGAGAGATATTCTTTACCTTCCAATCCCTGACTCAAAACTGGAGTCACTGGAGGGCACTGGCTTAGTACAAATATGTGACTCTTCTCTTGCATCTTCAACCTGTCATATCCCTCCCACTGACTAATTGTGACTGCCAGGGAACCCCACTGAGAGATTATAGATTCGAGCATATTCCTTAGAAATACTCAGAGTCCAAATCATTCTACATCATGTTATTGCACGATGGTTTGACAAAAATGAAACTTCCCTTCAATTGGCCAAGCCTTCCTTGATGTCTTCAACATGACCAGGTAAGGAAAGCAGTCTGGCATTTGGGTGGTAAGTATGCACATGGCTTTCTAGATGACAAATATCCTCAGCCACTGTATGGACAACCCAGATAAATGTAGCTAGAAGGGCAGGGTCTGTATTAGCACCAAGTGTGTACCACACCTGCTCTGCTCGACTCATCAAAGTCCAGTTTCTACACACTCTTCTACCCACAGACTCTACGGGGCAATTGAGTCAAGCTCATCCCCTAACCATTATTTTAAACTTCTAGAAATACCTCTAATGCAAGATCAGGCTGAAAATCCCTATGTATAAAAGGATGAGTTTCAATTTATGGTTCTCCTCACTCTAGCTCTGAAGAATTGGGTTTACAGAAGTGTGCCACAATGGGCACATATTATACAGTCATTGGGATCAAATCCAGGATTGTGCACATGCTAGAAGCACACTAAACCGACCTGGTCTTTACATTCCTGCCCATTGACCCTCTTTGACAAATCTGACTGTGAGGTTACTCTAACACAGCCAGCATCTTCAGAATGATGATACCCAGCCATGCTCTGCCTGTGTAACTCACTGCTGCTTATATCATTCCACTGAGTGCTCAGACACAGCAGGCAGCAGGGAGACTGACTGCCAGTAATAGAAGTAATACTGGAACACAAACTCGAGCTCACCTTTAAAGATGTATAGATAGCCAAAAGAATGATCCAGTGCAGCTCAAGAATGAAGGGATGACTGGAGGTCTTAGTGGACATTGCCTATAAATTGTGTGGCTCTTTGGGCTCATGTTAATGTTGTCTAATCTGTTAAGCTTTTACAATAGTTCTTACTGGAATGAGCCATCTCTTCCATAAATCCAGTTATCACACACATCCGACCTATTTTTCAGTGCAGTCTCTCCTATAGTCAAATGCTCTGATCTGACCAAACATATGGACTTTCTATGGTGGTATTTTATTTGTACTGAAATGTGATTTAATTGTATGTTAATAAATAAAGTTGCCTGGGGTCTGAGCTATTAGAGCCATAAAAAGAGCGTGGCGGTGGTGGCACATGCCTTTAATCCCAGCACTTGGTAGGCAGAGCTAGGTAAGTCTCTGTATGTTCAGGGATACAGCCAGCATTGGAGACACACGCCTTTAAGACCTGGAGGGCTGTACTTACAGGCAGTGACGAGGCAGTCACGTGTTTGGGTTTACAACCAATGAGAAGGCAGAACAGAAAGACTATATCAAGACAAACACACAGGAAGTAGGTCTCTTTCAGAGAGGTAGGACCACCACAGGAGGAAGGGTAAGGTTTTAGCTCTGATCTCTGACCTCTTGGCTTTCTCTTTTACATTGGTTCTGTGTTTCTTATTTAATAAGACGGTTGGTTACATCTACAAATTTCCATCTATCATACTTATGAGTGTCTGCAGGCAGCTAAAGAGTACTGCTTGGCTTTCTGCCCACTTGGTGCTCATCATTGTCTGCTGTTTACCTAGGGCTGGGTTATTGCAGGCAGATGCTGGGAAGATGGGCCTCTCACATAGGTATCCCTGAGCCCTTGACAAAATAAAAAGTACTTCCTGAGCTCTACCACTGGAAAGACTGATGACCTATCCATACACTTTGAGCTATCATTCTCCAGAGAAATGCACAAAAAAAAACCAAAACAAAACCAAGTCTATCACACATCTGTACGGTGAGCTTTGAACACTTTTTTTTTAAAGGTAAAATGTGTATCTTGCTTTTTGAATTGACAAATTTGTCACTGGAAAGTGGACTCTGTCATAGGGATAACTGTATTGGGAAAAAAATCTATTTAGACCCTGCCTGGTACACAAAATGCCAAAATAACTAGAGGCATCAGAACTGAAAGCAGTGACTGTAGACACATTGGTAAGACTCGTTACTTAGGGCATTGCCTTTTCCCTGCTTAAATTCCCAAGTTTCACTCCCAATAGGAGTCTTATATCACATTGGTGTGCCAGAGAAAAGACAGCCAGCATTTAAACAATTCTAAAATGTGTTTGAGAGATTCCGTAATACATACAACAATTAAATTTCCTCTTCTCCACCTGTAATTGAAAGGAAAGAAAACACTTTGAGGTTCAGGTCATACAGAGTCTTTTTGCATAGCTCTTTGGTTCACCCTATGACACAGCATAGTGTAAAGCAGGATAGGAAAAAGATATTAAAAAAAAGACTGTATTCATACATTATGTGATGATGTCACAGAAAACCAGGGCTACGTACTTTGTGACAAAAACTAATACATCACACACTAATGCTGACTCAAAGTGAGAGCAGAGCACCTCTTCTGTTTGGCCTTCACTGAGGGCTCCCTAAGCTACATCCCAGCATGGCAGACCAACTTAACAACCTGCCCTGGGAGATTAATTCCTTCTAAGAGGGGGCCTCCAATTATTTGCACGAGTGCACATGTTTTAAATGTATTATACCCTAAATATTCAAATATTGGATGCATGAAGCTTCCCACCATATTGAGACTTTTGGGGAACAACACAAATTCCATCTAGATGACAGGATGGGAAAACAAATAGGAGAGGCCCCTTAAGGAAAAACACACATCTTAATAGATGATATGCCTGTTAACTTCTGAGTCAATATTACACACATTTATCTAAAGAGGAGCCTTTTTTCTCCAGAAGAAAAGCCCCCCTCATACAGACTGTGACACTTGACACGGGAAGATTTGATTCAGTCTGGACCAAGATGGTACAATTCCACTTTGTCCTCTTCCTAAATTAACTCTCTAATACCCATGATGCCCTGCTCAGTTTCATTGTTCAATGGGATATGCACTGAAACATAAGATCACTAGAATAACCTTTCTATCTTAGAGAAAAGAAAGGCCCCCTTACCTTCTCCACCTTTATTTCTGTCTCTTCAGGTAGCACTAAAGGGGACAGAAAGTGACTGTCAGCTCATGGTCTTGCTTCCTACTTATGCAGCATCCTTACTTGATGTGACTAAAAGTGCATAGACTTAGTACATGTGACTAGACCTACTGAACAGGATTGTTGGGCAGCTGCTGAACTGTCTTCCCTTGAAGGGAAATTAAAACAGAAAAAGGCCTGGAGAGATATGAGTAACAGAATTGTATTTCCAGACAGTGGGGGACCTAAAGCAACATAAAATAATCTATCAGATTGAAGATTAAATACAAATCTTCACAGGTATTCTCTTTGGAGTGACCACTGGTATGCTTCAGTTTGCATGTAGAGGTCAGAAGACAAATTGTGGGATCCCAAATTGTAGATGCATAAGATAACCCCCACACCTAAGGCTCAGGGAACATTTTGGTAGAGGATTGGAAAGACTATAAGAACCAGAGGGACAGGACATATGCTGCTAGATAGTGTCTTCTAGACATGGCAGGGATGATATAGCCCATGAAATCTCAACACAGTTCCCCAAATAGGACCTGCATCATGACAGCCCCTACTGATATGGCACCCTAGACCAGGAGCTACAGAGAGGTTGCAGAGAGATGAATTTTCTCCAGAGGTAAGTCTCCTCATAAGTTATCTAATCCTGAACTAACTGCACTAAACATACAAGAGCACACATAGGTATATATAAGAGCAACATTAAATGAACTCCTCTGTTTATGTAAGTATAGTAGTTATCAGAGAAGAACTCATATATTTGAAGGGGGGACATGGGATGAGATGGATTGAGGAGAAGGTGGGATAGAATGATGTAAACACAGTAGTCACATTAAATTCTCAAAGAATTAAAAATGTAAATTATAACAATCCTGGTCTTTCACTTTTGTCTTCCTTCCTTCAATCAAGGTTTTTCATTGAAGCTAAACTGAGACTAATAGTCATCAGGACCCAGAATCATCCTTCTCTGGCCCTGAATATGCTGGGGTTACGGGTGTGCATAGAATTGTCTGAACTTTTTTATATGTGCACTGGAGATTAAATCATGCTGAGTGAGGTAACCCAGACTCAGAAAGAAAACATGATATGTACTCACTTATAGGAGGATACTAGATGTAAAACAAAGATGACTAGACTGCTACTCACAATTCCAGGGAGGCTACCTAGAAAACAGGACCCCAAGAAAAACATAGGGATCACTCAATGACAGAGAAATGGACGAGATCTACATGAACAACCTGGACGTGAGTGGGGGTAATGAAGGGCAAGGGTGGAGGGAAAGAGAGCTTAGGGGAACAGGAGATCCCAGATAGATCAAGAACAGAGAGAGAGAACAAGGAATAAAAGACCATGATAAATGAAGACCACATGAGAATAGGAAGAAGCAAAGTGCTAGAGAGGCCCACAGAAATCCACAAAGATACCCCCACAATAGACTACTGCCAATGGTCGAGAGACAGCCGGAACTGACCTACTCTGGTGATAGAATGGCCAAACACCCTAACTATCATGCTAGAAACCTCATCCAATGACTGAGGGAACCAGATGCAGAGATCCTCGGCCAGGCCCCGGGTGGAGCTCCAGGAGTCCAATTGGCAAGAAAGAGGAGGGTTTGTATGAGCGAGAATTGTTGAGACCAAGGTTGGAAAAAGCACAGGGACAAATAGCCAAATGAAGGGAAACACAAGAACTATGAACCAATACCTGAGGAGACCCCAACTGGATCAGGCCCTCTGGATAAGTGAGACAGTTGATTAGCTTGATCTGTTTGGGAGGCATCCAGGCAGTGGGACCGGGACCTGCCCTCAGTGCATATGCTGGCAGTTTGGAACCTGGGGCTTATACAGGGACACTTGGCTCATCCTGGGAGGAGGTGACTGGACCTGCCTGGACTGAATCTACCAAGTTGAACTCAATTCTCAGGGGAGTCTTTGCCATGGAGGAGATGGGAATGGGGGGGGGCTGGGAGAAAGGCAGGGGGAGGGCAGGAGGGGGGGAGAACAAGGGAATCCATGGGTATATGTAAAATTAAATTAAATTATAAAATAAAAATTTAAAAAATTAAAAACAAAACAGGGTACCAATGTGTGCACAGTCTAATCACCTTCTGAGCATCTGTACACCATGTATTTAACTTTAAACAACTATTTAAAAGTGAATGTTCATGTCCCATTACATTATCTCTCAAAGGTAAAAATGATGCAATCTTGGTAAGTATGAATAATGAGATAAATTGCAATAATTCATCATATGTGGTGCATATTTTATGAAAGAACAATGCACAATGGCTAATCTACATGTGTTTATGAACATGGTTTTCTGGTCTTTATAACACTTCAGCTTTGTGATATATATATGTATATATATATAAACATATACATATGTATCTGCAAGCCCTTTAAACTTACCAAAACTCCTAAATAATGATTATAAGTTGTGCATTTTTGGCAAGGTGAAGACCAAAGACATGAGACTTCTCTTAGAGAAGGCACAAAGGCTAGGCATTTCTCAGAGGTGATCCTTTCCATGCAAAATGGGGGCCTGTGAACACGAGGCTGCCATCAGTATATAGATGCAGGTAAATTCAAGACAAGGTCATTGTAGGGAGCAGATATTCTAATAATTGGAGTCACAGCTTCAGGTGTTTGGTCCAAATGACCATAACATGTCAGTGACTTTACTGTTGTCACACTTGCTAAGATTTCAGACAATGTTCTTCTGTGTGTGTGTGTGTGTGTGTCTGTGTGTGTGTGTGTCTGTGTCTATATCTGTCTGTGTGTATAGTGTCTGTGTGTATATGTGTGTGTGTCCCTGGGTGTGTCTTGGTGTGTCTATGTATGTGTTTTCACTTAGTTGTTTTTTTTTTTTTTTTCGAGTCAGGGTTTCTCTGGGTAGCTTTGCGCCTTTCCTGGAACTCACTCTGTAGACCAGGCTGGCCTCGAACTCACAGAGATCCACCTGCCTCTGCCTCCCGAGTGCTGAGATTAAAGGCGTGTACCACCACTGCCCGGCTCATGTAGTTGCATGGATCACTTAGTTTTTTTTTTTTCTTATTGTGCCTTGTGTCACTCTGTTTATGTGACTGCTCCAAGCTGACTCTGGTTAACTTCTCTGTCTTTACATGTTCAAGAACTTCAGTTGCACACAACCAGCCTTCTACCTATGCCCATCAGGTGAAGGGATGAGCCAGATGACCCAGTAAGATTCAAATGTCATTCTGTAAATGTAGTACACTAGAAGTTTTGGGTTCCGGACTCTTTTCTTGTGACTGATAAGTTTAGAGAAGGAGGAAGAGAAAATTATAGAATATAAAAGACACGACACATAGAGACTCATTCTGGGGACACTTCTGAGAAATGTTTTATAGTATGAAACACCATGAAAAAATTCCCGGAATAAGGGAATTGTCACACATTGATGTATTACTAGGTACAGAGTCTAGAGTCCACATGGCATTCCAGAAGTAGGAGAAAGTGGCTAGAGAAGAGAGAGATGGAGGATTATGGGGGTGGAGACTGGTCCTGGATCTCTGTGGGGCAACTTGAAATTCCCAAAAGAAAGCCACGAATACACAGAACACTATGGACAATCACAGCCTGTGGCAAGATGTGTGTCAAGAAGGTGGATCCCCAATTGCTCATGTCCTTTAGCTCTTGGAACATGGGTATTAGCTTATGGGAACTTCCTAAGGCACCATCTGTATCTTGGAATCAGAATCAAGAATGCATGAAAAAGAGCCAAGGCAGGGGTCAGAGATCAGATCCCTGCTCACTCATAAGGTCAGAGGTTCAAGGATGAAGGAAAAGTCTCTGACCTCCTCTACACCTCAGTCATCCTGCATGGCAGTCCAGGATGAGGCGCATAGGCTGGGAATGAGCTACACATTAACACTAGGCCCTTCCTTGCCAGTATATTGCAGATGTGGTAGTTGTGTCAGACTAAACAGCCATTTTACCCAGCACTCTACCCTGTTGGTGCCACGTGAAGCAGGAGTTAACAGTGAACAGAGGACTATGCATGGACTGCTACAAGTCCTGAAGGAAGAAATGGAAGGGCTCTGTTCTTCCTTTATCATTGGGCTTACTCTGCTAGACTATCACCTACAGGTTCCTTAGAGTACAAGAGAGAATACTGTTCCTCCCCAGACACAGTGGATCTATCACAGGTAAGGACACAAAGTGAACACAACACTTCATGGGCACTGTCATGGTGAATCTCAACAGTCAATTGGATGATACCCAGTACTGGGCAGCAAGTGTGAGATTAGAGCAGTTTAGGTTAGGTGAGGTGGAAAGACTACTGAACTCTGCATGACATCATGGCTTAGGAAGGGATCAAGGATATATAAAAAGGTAAGCTGAGCATGAGCATTAAATCTTCTGGTCACTGACAGGTTATAATGGGACTCTGCCACAGACTCCTGCCTGTATATATAATTACCCCGTGTTACAGTCTATAAGCTGAGACTATATTCAAAAAAGTACCAATTCCCTTTTAGGTTATCTTCACAGGAATTTTTAACAACAACTGAATAAATTATTCAGACAGGCAGAAGTAAAATGCAGAGCTAGTAACTGAATCCCAAACCCTGAAAGTTTGGTAGTATCACGGACTTAAAGAATAAATGTTCTGCCGGGCGGTGGTGGCGCACGCCTTTAATCCCAGCACTTGGGAGGCAGAGCCAGGCGGATCTCTGTGAGTTCGAGGCCAGCCTGGTCTACCAAGTGAGCTCCAGGAAAGGCGCAAAGCTACACAGAGAAACCCTGTCTCGAAAAAGCAAAAAAAAAAAAAAAAAAAAAAAAAAGATAAGATTGGAGCTGGAAAGATGGCTCAGTGGTTAAGAGCACCGACTGCTCTTCCAGAGGTCCTGAGTTCAATTCCCAGCAACCACATGGTGGCTCGAAACCATCTGTAATGAGATCTGGTGCCCTCTTCTGGCCTGCAGGGACACATGCTGTATACATAATAAATAAATCTTAAAAAAAAAAAAAAAAAAAAAAAAGAATAAATGTTCTGGGGAAATGTGTACAAAGGAGAGGAGGATATGCAAAGCACATTTAATAGCACACTCTGCTCACTTTCCATCATGTCCCTGTAATTGGAATAGAACAAGAACCTTCTATTTTCCTTGTCCTTAATGAAATCTTGACCACATTCCTAACTCAAAGACAATGCATAACATGACCACTAGTGGACCCTTGCTCATTGATTCAAACCAGGTACACTGATCCAAATTCACTGAGTTGAATTTCACCCTCAGTCATGTGACATTGGAACAATGTGCCTTGAGGAACATCAGCTCTACTCCATCTGCATTACCCACATGTGGGAGAAAGGATTAGAGGGTGGTCCACCCATTCCTGTCTACAGCAGGTGAAGCCACCCTGACTCATACTAATGAGCCTCAGTTTCCACTGGTTCATGCTATTGAATGAGAGCCGAAGGTGACATCAGATGCATTTTAAATTCTTTAGCTGTGTTTACATTGAAAACTTAGATATATTAGTATTAACCTACATAGGAAAAATTGTCTTAAACTTCTCTCTAGATTTACATATGAAAGAAAATGATTATCACCACATTACACAACTGGACAGAATTACAGAATTCACAACATGCCTTTTTTCTTATCAGTTGTTTCTATAGAATAAAATTTACAGAATTCTGGTATCATCACATCTGTATGGGGTATAGCTTGTCTCTGCTGAATTCTCTCAATAAAGGAGAAACTGGGAATGCATCGAGAATAGAGTTTCATGTCAGCCTCATGGCAGAAAAACAGAGGAAACTAACAACTGTGTGTTTGTACATTTGATCTGATTGCTTGTTTCCGGGTACAGTCATCAGAGTGAGATTGTGCTTCAGGAGGATCACTGAATAGTGTACAACCAGTTAAGCATTACATGAACATGACAAGTAAAATCTAATTTATGTGGAAATACAGAAGGAAGAGCCCCATGACTGAACACACTTTGTGAGTGTGGTGCCAGAGCAGAGTGGTATCACTCTAATCCTTCTTAGAGCCCATGACACCCTTGCAATGGCTCCATTCACCGCTGTTCACTAAGACCCTAAGAATTTCTTAAGGACTACCCACAGGACTCACTAGGCTAAAACAGATCTTTGTAATGTATACTGTAGGAAAAAGCACAGGCATTCAGAAGTGCCCTGTGATGTTTGTGAGATACCAGAAGACTTCAGCTACACAGGAGTAACTGAATTCAGACAAACTGTTTCATTTACTCTAGAACACTGGAGAACCGCTATTCTTCATTCTTTGACTGCCCCTTATATAATAGTACATCTCATGGACAATGTATGGCATTGTCCATGGGAGGTAGGAAGGTAAGAAGCTTTGAAAACTTGTGACATTTCACACAATGGAGCAGTAACAGCTGCATTTGTGTGCCAGTGACGACCTCTCCTGACAGAAACAACAGACAGGAGACATGCTCTGCCAGGCAGTCCCTGACTCCAAGTGTGAGCTTCATCTGAAGTGAGCTGTGGGATTCCTGGATCAGTAAACAGCACCTTCCTCTATCATCCTCAACCTGCCACTGGCCTCTCAGTGACTGAGTCTGAACCTCCGGAACAAAATTGGGAGGGTACCAATGCTTCCAGGCTCCAAGTCAATCTAAACCAAGTTTTTACGTGGAGGATGGGAGAAAAGGAAACTCTTTTAATCTCACCAAACCTGGATAAACCCTCTACAGGAAGAGGCTGGAAAAGCAGCCTGGTGCCATTGTAGGTGACAGATGTCCCCTGAAACTGTGTGGACAGTCTGAACTGAGTTCAGCTAACAGAATGGTAGTCTACACAGGCTACATGTGAGTTTGCAAGGTGCTGTTCATCCATTCTTCATGAAAGCTCTGTTTCTCCAGAATCTTTTCCCACACAGAAACACACCGGCAATGGACGAAGTCCTACTCCCCTCTGTTGTTTTCTTTTCCCTTTTTTAGAGAAACGGTCTCTGGCCCACAGTGATCTCAATGCCACTTTGTAGAAATGGATGACTTTGAACATAAAATTCTCCCATCGGTTTATAAAGCTATACAACCACAGCACATCTTTTGCTTACTGGGAGCTCAAACTCAAGGCCTTAGAAATGGTAGGTATGCAATAACCACATTCTCTCTCAAGAACTAGCTCTTCTTTGCCAAAGGCCTTCATAGCACATGCTTGAGCAAATACACAGAAACCATTTTGCAAATAATGATGCTCTTCTCACTCCTACCTGCTGCCTGTGGTCCCCCTAGTGCTCCCACTCACAGGCAGTATGGACACTGACTACCAGTGAGCAGAAGACCCTTGTAGCCCAGAGTCTAGGTCACATTTAAAAACCTGTTGCCAGGAGCAAAGGAGACCAGAGGTTAACATCCCTTGCTGTTCCTGCAGAGGACACAGGTCTGGTTGGTTTCTAACACAGAAAAAACAGCTCAAAACAGTCTATAACTCCAGTTGCTAGAAACCATACAGCTAATTTGAGTCTGCATATGTATCATAGATACAAATGGTGCACATACAATCATACAGGTGAATACTCACATACCCAAAATAAAAATAAATATATCTTTAAAAAATGTCTTCCTATTAGGAAAATGTGTCAGCATAGATCCAGAGCCAAGTGGTAACTGGACACCTGCCCCATCTCCCCATGCAGTATCTGTTTCCCATTCTCAGAATCAGTGATCTGACTAGAAGCCTGTGAGCTTTCTAACCTTTCATTCTTCGGAATGTCTGTATGTAGATGAGAAGTAATGCCCTGGGCTCTCTGTGGTAGTCACTACAGGGTCCTGATCTCTGCAGTTTTGACCTATTGAAGGCAGATACTGGGATGTTCCAAGTTAGGGATTACCAAGTGCTGGGGCTATAGAAGGTCTCTTCATCTCCATGGACAGCCTCATCACTTATCTCTGTGCCTTGGTTTATTCTTTCACAGAGTAGCACACAAACAAATAAATGTACTGCATATGATGGGCTTTGAACATATATACTTTATAAAGGTCAAGCGTGTATCCTAATATGGTAATTCAACAGCTTGTCCCTGTAGATTGGACTGAGCAATTGGGATACCTATCTTGGGGAAAAACAGATTTAGATGTAGCCTGTTGTACACCATTCCAGACTAACTACAGGCATCATAGCTGAATCCAGTGCACATGGACAAATACCTCCACTATTTATTTTAACTTAGAGACCCACTTTTTAAAAAAATACGGTCCAAATGCTTCCCAATAGGTGGCATAGATCACAGTGCCTGGTTAGATATAAGGATACCAAGTATTTACACAGTTCATTCCTAAAACGTGTCTTAGGAAAAAATTCCATAATACATACCTCGTCTTTGGTTTCTGCAATGCACCTGAAATGTAAAGGAAAGAAAATAGTATGTGGCCTAGGTCATGATGATTTCTGTTTGCAAGGGTCCTTGAAATACATATCAACATGATATAATGGCAATCAAAGTGGGAAAGAGTCTTCAAATAAAAGACTCTGCTTTAGTATATCATATGATGGTGTCACAAAAGAACTGGGGTTCCTCACTTGTACCACTTCCCACTTTTGCTGGTTCCCACACCAGATCAAGAGGCACTATCTGTTTGGTCTCTGCTGCGTGTTCCCTAAGCCACACTGCAACATGCTGGAGCATCTTTATGATCCTGCTATGAAATTAACCCTGCCACAATGTAGCCTCAATTATTTACACTAATGCTCATGTGTTAAAAGGCTAACCACCTGCAACCCCACACTAGACATAGGAAGCTTGCTCCATATGACTGTTGTGGAACATACTGCATGGAAATTGAGGGGATCTGAAGTGCCTGACAACTTCTAAACCAAAACTTTAAGTTTTATCTAAAGAGAACCTTTTTTCTCCAGAAGAAAAGGCCTGCTCACAAGACTGATAATTAACACTGGATGCTTTGATGCTCTATTCAGTTTGGACCAGGCTGGTACAATTCTTCTTCTCCCCTTCCAAACTAACTCTCTAATACCCATGATGCCTGCTCAGTTTTGTTGTTCAGTGGGATATCCTCTGAAACATAAGATCACTAAAGTAACCTTTCTATTTTAGAGAGAAAAAGGCTCTCTTACCTCCGACGAATTTTCTTCTGTCGTTGTGCGGCCATCTCGTCTAAGTGTGTTTTCATCATTTTCCGGTATTACTAGGGGGACAGAAAGTCATGAGCTTGCAGACTGACAGCTCTTGGTCCTGCTTCCTACCTATGTAGCATATTTGCTTGATGTGGGTAAAAGTGCATGGACTTAGGACATGTGACTAGACCTACTGAACAGGATGGTTGGGCAGCTGCTGAACCGTCTTCCCTTGAAGGAAATTAAAGCAGAGAAAGACCAGGAGAGATATGAGTAAGAGATTTGTTGCATTTCTAGACAGTGGACACCCAAAGCAACATAAAATAATCTGTCTTTGATTGTGTATTGTTAAATTAACATTTTCACATGTATTCTGTTTAGGGCCACTTGTGAGGTTTCATTTTGGGTGTGGAGGTCAGTGGATAGCTTGTGGGATCTGTTTCTCTCCTTTGCCATGTGTGTTCTGAGTTTCAAATCCAGGTCATTGGGCTTAGAGAAGGCATCGATATCCTTGGAAAGAAGAATTTTATCCTTCCCCATGACCAAACTTGTGTTTAAACTTTAGTGTGTGTGTTTACAATTTTTATCATTCCAATTTCAGGAAAGAGTTGACAGATGAGGACGGCAGGAATACAATCTTTTATGTACTAAATGTCTCACATGAAACTCTCAACTTGGAAAGAAGAGAATCACTATGAAGGAAGCAGCTGTATAGGATGTCAGCATTTTACTCCAAGATCAAAAAACATAAAGAAATTTGCACGGACTAGGAAGAGAATCACAAGCTAAGAGCACTAGAACTAGAAATACAAAAGAAACTCCAGGACTTAGAAGATGTGTAACGATAGAATGTTGGCAGATAAATGCCTAGTGATATATGAGAGTGCTTTCATTAGCCACTCTCAAGAAAAAAACCCATGAACTACTAGGAGAAGCAAAGACCATTTTGAAAGATGAAATAGGCAACTTTGAATCCAGAGTGACATCCATTCAGCAGGTGTTAGCACATCTGAAATTTCAGTTGGATGCAAAATTATCCTTCAACATAACCAGTGAGGTTGATGAAAAGGAATCATATCAGCATACATTTAAAATATTTGTCTATCTTCTATGGAGCTGTGGGTTGTAGTTTGGTTAACTTTGCTTTACTTCTGGTAATGAGTGAGTAAATACAAGAGATGCTAGGTAACAAGGCGGATGCTAAAAGGGACGCGAGGAACGCCCTCAGAAGGGGAAATAGATGAGAACTCCTGAGAAACCTGGGGGTTAGGGTGGGACAATGGAAAGTAGGGATATGGGATCGGGGCATAGGGAAATGGGACAGTTGAGCAGGGGATGGGATGGGCAGCTTGGGAGAGCAATGAAAGAGATAACTTGATAGAGGAAGACATCATGGGGATAGGGAGAAACCTGGTCAGGGAAGTTCCCTGGAATCCACAGGCATGACCCAACTTAGAATACTAGCAGTGGTGGAAAGGTTTCCTGAGCTAGCCTACCCTGGTGATCAGATTGCTGAATACCCTAACTGTCATCATAGAGCCTTCATCAAGTAACTGATGGAAACAGATGCAGAGAGCCATGGCCAAGCATGTTCAGTCGAAGAGAGGGAAGAGTAATTCTATGAGCAAGGGGCATCAAGACCATGATGGGAAGACTTACAGATACAACTAAACTAAGCTGGTGGGCACTCATGAACTTTGGACCCATAGCTGTGGATCATGCATGGGAAAGGACTGGGCCTTTACTTGGGCAAGACCGTTGTGTAGCTTGGTGTGTTTCATGGCACCCTGACAGTGGGAATAGGATCTATCCCTGGAGCATGAACTGGCTTTTGGAGCCCATTGCCCATGGTAGGGACACCTTGCACAGCCTTGATGAAAGGGGAGAGATGTAGACCTGTCCCAGCTGAATGTTCTGGGCTTGCTGACTCTCCATGGGAGGCCATACATTTTCCAAGGAGGGGATGAGGGGTAGGCTGGTGGAAAAGGCTGGAGTGGGAGCAGAGAGCGAATGAGGGACAAATCTGTGGTTGGTAAGTGAAATGAATAAATTAAAAGATTCCTAAAAAATGTTTGTCTAGCACACTCAAGCATTGTTTTAAATGATAATTTCCATTCTTCAAAGGACATGGATGGGAGTTTTAAACATTTCATTTCATTAATGGAAATCTGTGTATTTAACATATATTGCTTCTTTATTTCATATGTTGAGAAGGAGACAATATTCATGTTCCATTTATATCATAAGTATATCAATTTTAGTAGGTTCATGTGATATTCATAAAATCAGCTAAACCAACAACAACGAGAACTTTAGATTTTCTAAATATTGTGTAGGAAATTGCTGTCTTATGATTGAAATAAACACTCAAATTGAGCAAGTGAAATGTTACATAAATCAGTTCCAATGGAATAGAGCCCCAAGAAAACAATCTCTGCAATGAGCAATGACATGGAAACTCAAGCAAATCATGCAAGTGATTATGTATCTCAATGGTGGCATGATATTTGCCAATAATTAAACTTTACTACAACTTTCACCACAAATTGTTATGATTTTATTGTAATTGTGCACATGCCATTCAGATTTCTTGTTCATGGGTATGCATGAATGTGCATGTGTGAGTGTAGTTTTGATCATAGGTGTGGATTAGATGCATTTGCTTGGTTGCATGTAAGTGTTCGTGTGCATGGATGTGAGAGGAGTGTGCGGACTATCCTACATTAGTCCACACACTCAGTTACCACCTGCCCTCCATTCTGATCCCCTAATGTCAGAACCCACAGTGGTGGTATTGGCAGGGATCATCCTCCATAGTCCTTCCTGCCTAGCTTTATGAAGGACCCTCAAACAAATTCCAACTCAGGGTTGGACACAGGCAAGAGCCCCATATCCAGGCTCTCTGGAGTATTCGAAACCTATTCTAAACCTGTTCTATGATAATGTGCTGCCCACCCATGAAGGCCCTCTATGCCCAGACCCAGGCAGATTTATCAACTCTCTTATGAGTCTGAATCACTTCTCTCCTTCCATTCCACCCATCAGCAGGCCCAGACCCAGAAAGGCAGCACATCTGTCAGCCCTTTTGCTGACTGTGACCCATGATACTCATTCTTCACCCTGTGTGACAATGCCACACCAAACAGATTATGGAGGCCAATACTAGGACCATCTTTTGAAATCTCACCCAGGACCCTTAACTCATCCCACCACTTAGTCTCAGACACAAGGTAGCCAGATCCATGAATAGAAGTCATACATTTTTGGCAAGGCCTAGGTGAAGGCCATATGTGTTGTCTTCAAAAAAGCATTAACGGTAGATACTTCTCAGAGGCTTCTGCCTTTCCATGCAAAATGAGGGTGTCTGTACATGAGGCTGCCTGCAGCACAGCTACAGACGGGTATAAAGTAGAGACAGTGTCAAGGAAGTTACCAGACATTGCACTAATTGGGGTCAGAGCATTAGGTGTTCGAGAGTTCCAAATTGACCATCAAAAGTCAGTGGTTTGGCTTTGTCAATTTCCATAAATTTTGGGACAATTTCCTTCTGTTTTTTTTTTTATATAATTTAGTTATTCTTTTACACTACTCTGATTAGGAGACCTTTCCTAGCTGATTTTAGACTCAACTCTTCCCTCTCTTTTCTCATATTCAAGTGCATTATGTATTCAACAGCAGGCTTTCACCTCTACCCACCAGTATCATAAGAGACTCAGATGGGCATTCTTTTGAGCAATGTTTCAATGTTCCCAGGTAGAAAGAATATCCCACACCTTGATGCAATACCAGGTACAGTGTCTAGAGGACTCAGTATCCCAGAGGTAGGTACCAGAGAAGGGAGGAGGAAGATAAAAGGGGTAGAGACTGCTCCTAGATCTAGGAGGGACACCTTGCTCAGAAGTAATAACTGTTGAGTTTAAGGAGAGGAGACACAATGTATTAAGGCTACTGAGATTGTCTATGAAAAGGAGCCAAGCCCCAAGTAGTTCAATGAGATAATGCGGAAGATCAGACAGACTTGTAAAGATCAAAGTCCATCAACCTACCAAAGAGGGGAGAGCCTGGAGGAACCACAATCCTCAGATATGAACTCATTTCTGCCCAAAGACCACCATGTCAGATACTCGAGTACAAAGTCATAAATATACAAAACATAGAGGACAGACACAGCCTGTAGCAAGATGTGTGTCAAGAAGGTGGATCCCCAATTGCTCATGTCCTTCAGCTCTTGGAACATGGGTATTAGCTTATGGGAACTTCCTAAGACACCCTCAGTATCTTGGAATCAGAATCAAGAATGCATGAAAAAGAGCCAAGGCAGGGGTCAGAGATCAGATCCCTGCTCACTCATAAGGTCAGAGGCTCAAGGATGAAGAATAAGTCTCTGACCTTCTTTACACCTCAGTCATCCTGCATGGCAGTCCAGGATGAGGCACATAGGCTGGGAATGAGCTACACATTAACACTAGGCACTTCTTTGCAGTATATTGCAGATGTGGTAGTTCTGTCAGACATTTTACCCAGCACTCTACACTGTTGGTGCCACATGAAGAAGGAGTTAACAGTGAACAGAGGACTATGCATGGACTGCTACAAGTCCTGAAGGAAGAAATGGAAGGGCTCTGTTCTTCCTTTATCATTGGGCTTACTCTGCAAGACTATCACCTACAAGACTATCTTGTTCCTTAGAGTAAAAGAGAGAATACTGTTCCTCACCAGCCACATTGGCTCTATCACAGGTAAGTACACAAAGTGAACACAACATTTCATGGGCACTGTCATGGTGAATCTCAACAGTCAATTGGATGATACCCAGTACTGGGCAGCAAGTGTGAGATTAGAGCAGTTTAGGTTAGGTGAGGTGGAAAGACTACTGAACTCTGCATGACATCATGGCTTAGGAAGGGATCAAGGATATATAAAAAGGTAAGCTGAGCATGAGCATTAAATCTTCTGGTCACTGACAGGTTATAATGGGAC
Organism: Peromyscus maniculatus bairdii; assembly: GCF_049852395.1. Classification (NCBI taxonomy): domain Eukaryota; kingdom Metazoa; phylum Chordata; class Mammalia; order Rodentia; family Cricetidae; genus Peromyscus; species Peromyscus maniculatus. The sequence goes on along the minus strand of NC_134863.1, from coordinate 13,022,743 downwards.
TCTGCCACAGACTCCTGCCTGTATATATAATTACCCCGTGTTACAGTCTATAAGCTGAGACTATATTCAAAAAAAGTACCACTTCCCTTTTAGGTTATCTTCACAGGAATTTTTAACAACAACTGAATAAATTATTCAGACAGGCAGAAGTAAAATGCAGAGCTAGTAACTGAATCCCAAACCCTGAAAGTTTGGTAGTATCACGGACTTAAAGAATAAATGTTCTGGGGAAATGTGTACAAAGGAGAGGAGGATAAGCAAAGCACATTTAATAGCACACTCTGCTCACTTTCCATCATGTCCCTGTAATTGGAATAGAACAAGAACCTTCTATTTTCCTTGTCCTTAATGAAATCTTTACCACATTCCTAACTCAAAGACAATGCATAACATGACCACTAGTGGACCCTTGCTCATTGATTCAAACCAGGTACACTGATCCAAATTCACTGAGTTGAATTTCACCCTCAGTCATGTGACATTGGAACAATGTGCCTTGAGGAACATCAGCTCTACTCCATCTGCATTACCCACATGTGGGAGAAAGGATTAGAGGGTGGTCCACCCATTCCTGTCTACAGCAGGTGAAGCCACCCTGACTCATACTAATGAGCCTCAGTTTCCACCAGTTCATGCTATTGAATGAGAGCCAAAGGTGACATCAGATGCATTTTAAAATCTGTAGTTGTGTTTACATTGAAGACTTAGATATATTGGAATTATCCTACATAGGGAAATAGTCTTAAGCTTCTCTTTAGATTTACATATAAAGAAAATGATTATCACCACATTACACAACTGGACAGAATTACAGAATTCACAACATACCTTTTTCATTAGGAATTTCTATAGAATAAAATTTACAGATTTCTGGTGTCATCACATCTGTATGCGGTATTGCTTCTCTCTGCTGAATTCTCTTCAATAAAGGAGAAACTGGGAATGCATCGAGAATAGAGTTTCATGTCAGCCTCATGGCAGAAAAACAGAGGAAACTAACAACTGTGTGTTTGTACATTTGATCTGATTGCTTGTTTCCGGGTACAGTCATCAGAGTGAGATTGTGCTTCAGGAGGATCACTGAATAGTGTACAACCAGTTAAGCATTACATGAACATGACAAGTAAAAGCTAATTTATGTGGCAATGCAGAAGGAAGTGCCCCATGACTGAACACACTTTGTGAGTGTGGTGTCAGAGCAGAGTGGTATCACTCTAATCCTTCTTAGAGCCCATGACACCTTTGCAATGGCTCCATTCACCAGCTGCTCACTAAGACCCTAAGAATTTCTTAAGGACTACCCACAGGACTCACTAAGCTAATACAGATCTTTGTAATATATACTATAGGAAAAAGCACAGGCATTCAGAAGTGCCCTGTGATTCTGTGAGATACCAGAAGACTTCAGCTACACAGGAGTAACTGAATTCAGACAAACTGTTTCATTTACTCTAGAACACTGGAGAACTGCTATTCTTCATTCTTTGACTACCCCTTATATAATAGTACATCTCATGGACAATGTATGGCATTGTCCATGGGAGGTAGGAAGGTAAGAAGCTTTGAAAACTTGTGACATTTCACACAATGGAGCAGTAACAGCTGCATTTGTGTGCCAGTGACGACCTCTCCTGACAGAAACAACTGACAGGAGACATGCTCTGCCAGGCAGTCCCTGACTCCAAGTGTGAGCTTCATCCCAAATGAGCTGTGGGATTCCTGGATCAGTAAACAGCACCTTCCTCTATCATCCTCAACCTGCCACTGGCCTCTCAGTGACTGAGTCTGAACCTCCGGAACAAAATTGGGAGGGTACCAATGCTTCCAGGCTCCAAGTCAATCTAGACCAAGTTGTCACGTGGAAGTTGGGAGGAAAGGAAACTCTTTTAATCACATCACCCTGCATAAACCCTCATCAGGAAGAGGCTGGAAAAGCAGCCTGGTGCCATTGTAGGTGACAGATGTCCCCTGAAATTGTGTGGACAATCTGAACTGAGTTCAGCTAACAGAATGGTAGTCTACACAGGCTACGTGTGAGTTTGCAAGATGCCGCTCATCCATTCTTCATGAAAGCTCTGTTTCTCCAGAATCTTCTCCCACACAGACATAGGGGCAATGGACGAAGTCCTACTCCCCTCTGTTGTTTTCTTTTCACTTTTTTTTAGAGAAAAGGTCTCTGGCCCACAGTGATCTCAATGTCACTTTGTAGAAATGGATGTCTTTGAACTTAAAATTCTCCCATCAGCACCTCTGAAGGAGGTTTATAAAGCTATACAACCACAGCACATCTTTTGCATACTGGGAGCTCACACCCGAGGCCTTAGAAATGGTAGGTATGCAATAACCACATTCTCTCTCAAGAACTAGCTCTTCTTTGCCAAAGGCCTTCATAGCACATGCCTGAGCAAATATACAGAAACCATTTTGCAAATAACGATGCTCTTCTTACTCCTACCTGCTGCCTGTGGTCCCCCTAGTGTTCCCACTCACAGGCAGTATGGACACTGACTACCAGTGAGCAGAAGTCCCCTTGGAGCCCAGAGTCTAGCTCACATTTAAAAACCTGTTGCCAGGAACTAAGGAGACCAGAGGTTAACATCCCCTGCTGTTCCTGCAGAGGACACAGGTCTGGTTGGTTTCTAACACAGAAAAAACAGCTCAAAATAGTCTATAACTCCAGTTGCTAGAAACCATACAGCTAATTTGAGTCTGCATATGTATCATAGATACAAATGGTGCACATACATTCATACAGGTGAACACTCATATACACAAAATAAAAATAAATATATCTTTAAAAACATCCTCCTATTAGGAAAATGTGTCAGCTCAGATCCAGAGCCAAGAGGTAACTGGAGTTCCTAGTGGACACTGTTGTTAAGATGAGTGTCTCTTTTGTGCTCATGCTATTGGTTTTTTTTTTGCTAAATCATTTATTTCTTTTTGATATATAGTACTTTCATTTTTTCTATTAAAATCTTGATCTTAAATTTGCATGAGAGAATTTTTAAATTTTTCATTTTTTCCCTTTTGTTGGAAATGGATTTTTTTCATACAATATTCCAAATTATAGTTTCTCCTCCCCTTGTTCCTGCCAGTTCCTCCCAATCTCCCATCTCATTTGGATCCATTCTGTCTGTCTCCCACTAGAAAAAAATTTCTGAAAGATAACAACCAAACATGACAAAAGAAATATAAGATATAGAAAAACCATCATATCAAACTATTTCTTTAAAAAATCTTTTTTTTGATATTATAATAAGGACATCATTTCTCACACCTGTTTCTCAATGAAAACCCTCCTCTAGACCCATAAACCTTTCCTTGCTCTCTTTCAAAACATGGCTCCTTTTCTCACTAACTGGAGTGTGTGTGTGTGTGTGTGTGTGTGTGTGTGTGTGTGTGTGTGTTCCAAATCAAATAAATAGAACCTGATCAGTATACATAATATTACTTTTATGCTTTATATGTATATGTGTTCAGGGCTGAGCATTGTATAAACAATTGTTGTGCTCTTTTTCTGAGAAGTGTTTCTTCCATTTTTCATTAGTTCTTACTGGATTAATCCATGTACTATAAAATTCTAAATGAAACACACCTGCCCCATCTCGCCATGCAGTATCTGTTTCCCATTCTCAGAATCAGTGATCTGACTAGAAGCCTGTGTGCTTTCTAACCTTTCATTCTTCGGAATGTCTGTATGTAGATGAGAAGTAATGCCCTGGGCTCTCTGTGGTAGTCACTACAGGGTCCTGATCTCTGCAGTTTTGACCTATTGAAGGCAGATACTGGGATGTTCCAAGTTAGGGATTACCAAGTGCTGGGGCTATAGAAGGTCTCTTCATCTCCATGGACAGCCTCATCACTTATCTCTGTGCCATGGTTTATTCTTTCACAGAGTAGCACACAAACAAATAAATGTACTGCATATGATGGGCTTTGAACATATATACTTTATAAAGGTCAAGTGTGTATCCTAATAGGGTAATTCAACAGCTTGTCCCTGTAGATTGGACTGAGCAATTGGGATACCTATCTTGGGAAAAAACAGATTTAGATGTGGCCTGGTGTACACCATTCCAGACTAACTACAGGCATCATAGCTGAATCCAGTGCACATGGACAAATGCCTCCACTATTTTTTTAACTTAGAGACCCACTTTTTAAAAAATACAGTCCAAATGCTTCCCAGTGTCATAGATCACAGTGGCTGGTTAGATATAAGGATACCAAGTATTTACACAGTTCATTTCTAAAACGTGTCTTAGGAAAAAGATTCCATAATACATACTTCGTCTTCGATTTCTGCAATGCACCTGAAATGTAAAGAAAAGAAAACAGTCTGTGGCCTAGGTCATGATGAGTTCTGTTTGCATGGGACATTGAAACACATATCAACATGGTATAATGCAAATCAAGGTGGGAAAGAGTCTTCAAATAAAAGACTCTGCTTTAGTATATCATATGATGGTGTCACAAAAGAACTGGGGTTCCTCACTTGTACCTCTTCCCACTTTTGCTGGTTCCCACACCAGATCAAGAGGCACTATCTGTTTGGTCTCTGCTGCATGTTCCCTAAGCCACACTGCAACATGCTGGAGCATCTTTATGATACTGCTATGAAATTAACCCTGCCACAATGTAGCCTCAATTATTTATACTAATGCTCATGTGTTAAAAGTCTAACCACCTGCAACCCCACACTAGACATAAGAAGCTTGCTCCATATGACTGTTGTGGAACATACTGCATGGAAATTGAGGGGATCTGAAGTGCCTGACAACTTCTAAACCAAAACTTTAAGTTTTATCTAAAGAGAACCTTTTTTCTCCAGAAGAAAAAGCTGCTCACAAGACTGATAATTAACACTGGATGCTTTGATGCTCTATTCAGTTTGGAACAGGCTGGTACAATTCTTCTTCTCCCCTTCCTAAGCTAACTCTCTAATACCCATGATGCCTGCTCAGTTTTGTTGTTCAGTGGGATATCCTCTGAAACATAAGATCACTAAAGTAACCTTTCTATTTTAGAGAGAAAAAGGCTCTCTTACCTCCGATGAATTTTCTTCTGTCATTGTGCGGCCATCTTGTCTAAGTGTGTTTTCATCATTTTCCAGTATTACTAGGGGGACAGAAAGTCATGAGCTTGCAGACTGTCAGCTCTTGGTCCTGCTTCCTACCTATGTAGCATCTTTGCTTGATGTGGGTAAAAGTGCATGGACTTAGGACATGTGACTAGACCTACTGAACAGGATGGTTGGGCAGCTGCTGAACCGTCTTCCCTTGAAGGAAATTAAAGCAGAGAAAGACCAGGAGAGATAGGAGTAAGAGATTTGTTGCATTTCTAGACAGTGGACACCCAAAGCAACATAAAATAATCTGTCTTTGATTGTGTATTGTTAAATTAACATTTTCACATGCATTCTGTTTAGGGCCACTTGTGAGGTCTCATTTTGGGTGTGGAGGTCAGTGGATAGCTTGTGGGATCTGTTCCTCCCCTTTTGCCAGGTGTGTTCTGAGTTTCTAATCCAGGTCATTGGGCTTAGAGAAGGCATCGATATCCTTGGAAAGAAGAATTTTATCCTTCCCTGTGACCAAACTTGTGTTTAAACTTTAGTGTTTGTGTTTACAATTTTTATCATTCCAATTTCAGGTAAGAGTTGACAGATGAAGACGGCAGGAATACAATCTTTTATGTAGTAAAAGTCTCACATGAAACTCTCAACTTGGAAAGAAGAGAATCACTATGAAGGAAGCAGCTGTATAGGATGTCAGCATTTTACTCCAAGATCAAAAAACATAAAGAAATTTGCATGGACTAGGAAGAGAATCACAAGCTAAGAGCAGAACTAGAAATACAAAAGAAACTCCAGGACTTAGAAGATGTGTAACGATAGAATGTTGGCAGATAAATGCCTAGTGATATATGAGAGTGCTTTCATTAGCCACTCTCAAGAAAAAAACCCATGAACTACTAGGAGAAGCAAAGACCATTTTGAAAGATGAAATAGGCAACTTTGAATCCAGAGTGACATCCATTCAGCAGGTGTTAGCACATCTGAAAGTTCAGTTGGATGCAAAATTATCCTTCAACATAACCAGTGAGGCTGATGAAAAGGAATCATATCAGCATACATTTAAACTATTTGTCTATCTTCTATGGAGCTGTGGGTTGTAGTTTGGTTAACTTTGCTTTACTTCTGGTAATGAGTGAGTAAATACCAGAGATGCTAGATAACAAGGAGGACCCTAAAAGGGACGCGAGGAACGCCCTCAGAAGGGGAAATAGATGAGAACTCCTGAGAAACCTGGGGGTTAGGGTGGGACAATGGAAAGTAGGGATATGGGATCGGGGCATAGGGAAATGGGACGGTTGAGCAGGGGATGGGATGGGTAGCTTGGGAGAGCAATGAAAGAGATAACTTGATAGAGGAAGACATCATGGGGATAGGGAGAAACCTGGTCAGGGAAGTTCCCTGGAATCCACAGGCATGACCCAACTTAGAATACTAGCAGTGGTGGAAAGGTTCCCTGAGCTAGCCTACCCTGGTGATCAGATTGGTGACTACCCTAACTGTCATAAAGAGCCTTCATCTAGTAACTGATGGAAACAGATGCAGAGAGCCATGGCCAAGCATGTTCAGTCGAAGAGAGGGAAGAGTAATTCTATGAGCAAGGGGCATCAAGACCATGATGGGAAGACAGATACAACTAAACTAAGCTGGTGGGCACTCATGAACTTTGGACCCACAGCTGTGGATCATACATGGGAATGGACTGGGCCTTTGCTTGGGCAAGACCGTTGTGTAGCTTGGTGTGTTTCATGGCACCCTGACAGTGGGAATAGGATCTATCCCTGGAGCATGAACTGGCTTTTGGAGCCCATTGCCCATGGTAGGGACACCTTGCACAGCCTTGATGAAAGGGGAGAGGTGTGGACCTGCCTCAGCTGAATGTTCTGGGCTTGCTGACTCTCCATGGGAGGCCATACATTTTTGATGGAGGGGATGAGGGTTAGGCTGGGGGGAAAGACGGGAGAGGTAGGAATGAGGGACAAATTTGTGGTTTGTATGTGAAATGAATAAAGAGATTCCTAAAAAGATGTTTGTCTAGCACACTCAAGCATTTTTTTAAATGATAATTTCCATTCTTCAAAGGACTTGGAGGGGAGTTTTAATCATTTCATTTCATTAATGGAAATCTGTGTATTTAACGTATATTGCTTCTTTTTTCATATATTCAGAGGAGACAATATTCATGTATCCATTTATATCATAAGTATATCAATTTTAGTAGGTTCATGTGATATTCATAAAATCAGCTAAACCAACAACAGCGAGAATTTTAGATTTAATAAACATTGTGTAGGTAATTGCTTTCTAATGATTGATGGTCTTATGAGTGAAGTAAACACTCGAATTGAGCAAGTGAAATGTTACATAAATCAGTTCCAATGCAATAGAGACCCAAGAAAACAATCTCTGCAATGAGCAATGACATGGAAACTCAAGCAAATCATGCAAGTGATTAAGTATCTCAATGGTGGCATGATATTTGGCAAAAATTAACTTTACTACAACTTTCACCACAAATTGTTATGATTTTATTGTAATTGTGCACATGCCATTCAGATTTCTTGTTCATGGGTATGCATGAATGTGCATGTGTGAGTGTAGTTTTGATCATAGGTGTGGATTAGATGCATTTGCTTGGTTGCAGGTAAGTGTTCGTGTGCATGGATGTGAGAGGAGGGTATGCACTATCCTGCATTAGTCCACACACTCAGTTACCACCTGCCCTCCATTCTGATCCCCTAGTGTCAGAACCCTCACTGGTGGTATTGGCAGGGGTCATCCTCCATAGTCCTTCCTGCCTAGCTTTATGAAGGACCCTCAACCTAATGCCAAAACAGGTATGGACACAGGCAAGTGCCCCATACCCAGGCTCTCTGGAGTATTCTAAACCTATTCTAAACCTGTTCTATCATATAGTGCTACTAACCCATGAAGGCCCTCTATGCCCAGACCCAGGCAGATTTATCAACTCTCTTATGAGTCTGAATCACTTCTCTCCTTCCATTCCACCCACCAGCAGGCCCAGACCCAGAAAGGCAGCACATGTGTAAGCCCTTTTCCTAACTGTGACCCATGATACTCACTCTTCACCCTGTGTGACTATGTCACACCAAACAGATTATGGAGGCCAATACTAGGACCATCTTTTGAAATCTCACCCAGGACCCTTAACTCATCCCACCACTTAGTCTCAGACACAAGTGGTAGCCAGATCCATGCATAGAAGTCGTACATTTTTGGCAAGGCCTAGGTGAAGGCCATATGTGTTGTCTTTAAAAAAAGCACTAAAGGTGGATACTTCTCAGAGGCGTCTGCCTTTCCATGCAAAATGAGGGTGTCTGTACATGAGACTGCCTGCAGCACAGCTACAGACGGGTATAAAGTAGAGACAGTGTCAAGGAAGTTAGCAGACATTGCACTAATTGGTGTCAGTGCATTAGGTGTTTGAGAGTTCCAAATTGACCATCAAAAGTCAGTGGTTTGGCTTTGTCACTTTCCATAAATTTTAGAAAAATTTCCTTCAGTTTTTTTTATAATTTAGTTATTCTTTTACATTAATCTGATTAGGAAATCTTTCCTAGCTGATTTTAGACTCAACTCTTCCCTCTCTTTTCTCATATTCAAGTGCATTAGGTGTTCAACAGCAGGCTTTCACTTCTACCCACCAGTATCATAAGAGACTCAGATGGGCATTCTTTTGAGCAATGTTTCAATGTTCCCAGGTAGAAAGAATATCCCACACCTTGATGTATTACCAGATGCAGTGTCTATAACACTAAGTATCCCAGAGGTAGGTACCAGAGAAGGGAGGAGGAAGATAATGGGGGTAGAGACTGCTCCTAGATCTAGGAGGGACACCTTGTTCAGAAGCAATAGCTGCTGAGTTTAAGGAGAGGAGACACATTGTATTAAGGCTACTGAGATTGTCTATGAAAAGGAGCCAAGGCCAAAGTAGTTCAATGAGACAATGCAGAAGATCAGACAGACTTGTAAAGATCAAAGTCCATCAACCTACCAAAGACGGGAGAGCCTGGAGGAAACACACTTGTCAGATATGAACTCATTTCTGCCCAAAGACCACCATGTCAGATACTCGAGTACAAAGTCATAAATATACAAAACATAGAGGACAGACACAGCCTGTAGCAAGATGTGTGTCAAGAAGGTGGATCCCCAATTGCTCATGTCCTTCAACCCTTGGAACATGGGTATTAGCTTATGGGAACTTCCTAAGGCACCCTCTGTATCTTGGAATCAGAATCAAGAATGCATGAAAAAGAGCCAAGGCAGGGGTCAGAGATCAGATCCCTGCTCACTCATAAGGTCAGAGGCTCAAGGATGAAGGAAAAGTCTCTGACCTCCTTTACACCTCAGTTATCCTGCATGGAGTCTAAAATGAGGCACACGGGCTGGGAATGAGCTACACATTAACACTAGGCCTTTCTTTGCCAGTATATTGCAGACGTGGTAGTTCTGTCAGAGTAAACATCCATTTTACCCAGCACTCTACACTGTTGGTGCCACATGAAGCAGGAGTTAAAAGTGAACCGAGGACTATGCATGAACTGCTACAAGTCCTGAAGGAAGAAATGGAAGGGCTCTGTTCTTCCTTTATCATTGGGCTTACTCTGCAAGACTATCACCTACAAGACTATCTTGTTCCTTAGAGTAAAAGAGAGAATACTGTTCCTCACCAGCCACATTGGCTCTATCACAGGTAAGTACACAAAGTGAACACAACACTTCATGGGCACTGTCATGGTGAATCTCAACAGTCAATTGGATGATACCCAGTACTTGGCAGCAAGTGTGAGATTAGAGCAGTTTAGTTTAGGTGAGGTGGAAAGACTACTGAACTCTGCATGACATCATGGCTTAGGAAGGGATCAAGGATATATAAAAAGGTAAGCTTAGCATGAGCATTAAATCTTCTGGTCGCTGACATGTTATAACGGGACTCTGCCACAGACTCCTGCCTGTATATATAATTACCCTGTGTTACAGCCTATAAGCTGAGACTATATTGAAAAATCTACCATTTCCCTTTTAGGTTATCTTCACTGGAATTTTTAACAACAACTGAACAAATTATTCAGACAGGCAGAAGTAAAATGCAGAGCTAGTAACTGAATCCCAAACCTTGAAAGTTTGGTAGTATCACGGACTTAAAGAATAAATGTTCTGGGGAAATGTGTACAAAGGAGAGGAGGATAAGCAAAGCACATTTAATAGCACACTCTGCTCACTTTCTATCATGTCCCTGTAATTGGAATAGAACAAGAACCTTCTATTTTCCTTGTCCTTAATGAAATCTTTACCACATTCCTAACTCAAAGACAATGCATAACATGACCACTAGTGGACCCTTGCTCATTGATTCAAACCAGGTACACTGATCCAAATTCACTGAGTTGAATTTCACCCTCAGTCATGAGACATTGGAACAAGGTGCCTTGAGGAACATCAGCTCTACTCCATCTGCATCACCCACATGTGGGAGAAAGAATTAGAGGGTGGTGCACCCATTCCAGACTAACTACAGGCATTGTAGCTGATTCCAGGGCATATGGAAAAATGCCTCTAGAATTTTGTTTTTAACTTAGAGGCCCACTTTTTAAAATGTACAGTCCAAATGCTTCCCAATAGGTGGCATAGATCACAGTGCCTGGTTAGACATTAGGATACCCAGTATTTATACAATTCATTTCTAAAAGGTGTCTTAAGAAAGAGATTCCATAATACATACCTCGTCTTCGGTTTCTGCAATTTACCTGAAATGTAAAGAAAAGAAAACAGTCTGTGGCTTAGGTCATGATGAGTTCTGTTTACATGGGTCCTTGAAACACATATGAACATGATATAATGCCAATCAAAGTGGGAAAGAGTCTTCAAATAAAAGACTCTGCTTTAGTATATATGATGGTGTCACAAAAGAACTGGGTTTCCTCACTTGTACCTCTTCCCACTTTTGCTGGTTCCCACACCAGATCAAGAGGCACTATCTGTTTGGTCTCTGCTGCGTGTTCCCTAAGCCACACTGCAACATGCTGGAGCATCTTTATGATCCTGCTATGAAATTAACCCTGCCACAATGTAGCTTCAATTATTTACACTAATGCTCATGTATTAAAAGTCTAACCACCTACAACCCCACACTAGACATAAGAAGCTTGCTCCATATGACTGTTGTGGAACATACTGCATGGAAATTGAGGGGATCTGAAGTGCCTGACAACTTCTAAACCAAAACTTTAAGTTTTATCTAAAGAGAACCTTTTTTCTCCAGAAGAAAAGGCCTGCTCACAAGACTGATAATTAACACTGGATGCTTTGATGCTCTATTCAGTTTGGAACAGGCTGGTACAATTCTTCTTCTCCACTTCCTAAGCTAACTCTCTAATACCCATGATGCCTGCTCAGTTTTGTTGTTCAGTGGGATATCCTCTGAAACGTAAGATCACTAAAGTAACCTTTCTATTTTAGAGAGAAAAAGGCTCTCTTACCTCCGACGAATTTTCTTCTGTCATTGTGCGGCCATCTCGTCTAAGTGTGTTTTCATCATTTTCCGTTAAACCTAGGGGGACAGAAAGTCATGAGCTTGCAGACTGTCAGATCTTGGTCCTGCTTCCTACCTATGTAGCATCTTTGCTTGATGTGGGTAAAAGTGCATGGACTTAGGACATGTGACTAGACCTACTGAACAGGATGATTGGGCAGCTGCTGAACCGTCTTCCCTTGAAGGAAATTAAAGCAGAGAAAGACCAGGAGAGATATGAGTAAGAGATTTGTTGCATTTCTAGACAGTGGACACCCAAAGCAACATAAAATAATCTGTCTTTGATTGTGTATTGTTAAATTAACATTTTCACATGTATTCTGTTTGGAGGGCCACTTGTGAGGTCTCGTTTACGTGTGGAGATCAGTGGATAGCTTGTGGAATCTGTTCCTCCCCTTTTGCCAGGTGTGTCCTGAGTTTCAAATCCAGGTCATCGGGCTTGGAGAAGGCATTGATATCCTTGGAAAGAAGAATTTTTTCCTTCCTTATGGCCAAACTTGTGTTTAATTTGTGTGTGTGTTTACAATTTTTTTTTTTTTTTTTGGTTTTTCGAGACAGGGTTTCTCTGTGCAGCTTTGCGCCTTTCCTGGAGCTCACTTGGTAGCCCAGGCTGGCCTCCAACTCACAGAGATCCACCCACCTCTGCCTCCCGAGTGCTGGGATTAAAGGCGTGCGCCACCACCGCCCGGCTGTGTTTACAATTTTTATCATTCCAATTTCAGGTAAGAGTTGACAGATGAGGACGGCAGGAATACAATCTTTTATGTACTAAATGTCTCACATGAAACTCTCAACTTGGAAAGAAGGGAATCACTGTGAAGGAAGCAGCTGTATAGGATGTCAGCATTTTACTCCAAGATCAAAAAACATAAAGAAATTTGCATGGACTAGGAAGAGAATCACAAGCTAAGAGCAGAACTAGAAATACAAAAGACTCCAGGACTTAGAAGATGTGTAACGATGAAATGTTGGCAGATAAATGCCTAGTGATATATGAGAGTGCTTTCATTAGCCACTCTCAAGAAAAAAACCCATGAACTACTAGGAGAAGCAAAGACCATTTTGAAAGATGAAATAGGCAACTTTGAATCCAGAGTGACATCCATTCAGCAGGTGTTAGCACATCTGAAAGTTCAGTTGGATGCAAAAATTGTCCATCAACATAACCAGTGAGGCTGGTGAAAAGGATACATATCAGCATGCATTTAAAATATTTGTCTATCTTCTATGGAGCTGTGGGTTGTAGTTTGGTTAACTTTGCTTTACTTCTGGTATATACTAATGAGTGAGTAAATACCAGAGATGCTAGATAACAAGGAGGACCCTAAAAGGGACATGAGGAACGCCCTCAGAAGGGGAAATAGATGAGAAACCTGGGGGTTAGGGTGGGACAATGGAAAGTATGGATATGGCATCGGGGCATGGGGAAATGGGACGGTTGAGCAGGGAATGGGATGGGTAGCATGGGAGAGCAATGAAAGAGATAACTTGATAGAAGGAGACATCATGGGGATAGGGAGAAACCTGGTCAGGGAAGTTCCCTGGAATCCACAGGCATGACCCAACTTAGATTACTAACAGTTGTGGAAAGGTTGCCTGAGCTAGCCTACCCTGGTGATCAGATTGGTGACTACCCTAACTGTCATAAAGAGCCTTCATCTAGTAACTGATGGAAACAGATGCAGAGAGCCATGGCCAAGCATGTTCAGTCGAAGAGAGGGAAGAGTAATTCTATGAGCAAGGGGCATCAAGACCATGATGGGAAGACAGATACAACTAAACTAAGCTGGTGGGCACTCATGAACTTTGGACCCACAGCTGTGGATCATGCATGGGAATGGACTGGGCCTTTGCCTGGGCAAGACCGTTGTGTAGCTTGGTGTGTTTCATGGCACCCTGACAGTGGGAATAGGATCTATCCCTGGAGCATGAACTGGCTTTTGGAGCCCATTGCCCATGGTAGGGACACCTTGCACAGCCTTGATGAAAGGGGAGAGGTGTGGACCTGCCTCAGCTGAATGTTCTGGGCTTTGCTGACTCTCCATAGGAGGCCATACATTTTTGATGGAGGGGATGAGGGGTAGGCTGGGGGAAAAGACGGGAGAGGGAGGAATGAGGGACAAATTTGTGGTTGGTATGTGAAATGAATAAATAGTTTCCTAAAAAGATGTTTGTCTAGCACACTCAAGCATTGATTTAAATGATAATTTCCATTCTTCAAAGGACTTGGAGGGGAGTTTTAATCATTTCATTTCATTAATGGAAATCTGTGTATTTAACATATATTGCTTCTTTATTTCATATGTTGAGAAGGAGACAATATTCATGTTCCATTTATATCATAAGTATATCAATTATAGTAGGTTCATGTGATATTCATAAAATCAGCTAAACCATAACAATGAGAACTTTAGATTTACTAAACATTGTGTAGGTAATTGCTTTCTAATGATTGACGGTCTTATGAGTGAAATAAACAATCGAATTGAGCAAGTGAAATGTTACACAAATCAGTTCCAATGCAATAGAGACCCAAGAAAACAATCTCTGCAACGAGCAATGACATGGAAACTCAAGCAAATCATGCAAGTGATTAAGTATCTCAATGGTGGCATGATACTTGCCAATAATTAAACTTTACTACAACTTTAACCACAAATGGTTATGATTTTATTGTAATTGTGCACATGCCATTCAGATTTCTTGTTCATGGGTATGCATGAATGTGCATGTGTGAGTGTAGTTTTGATAATAGGTGTGGATTAGATGCATTTGCTTGGTTGCAGGTAAGTGTTCCTGTGCATGGATGTGAGAGGAGGGTATGCACTATCCTGCATTAGTCCACACACTCAGTTACCACCTGCCCTCCATTCTGATCCCCTAGTGTCAGAACCCTCACTGGTGGTATTGGCAGGGGTCATCCTCCATAGTCCTTCCTGCCTAGCTTTATGAAGGACCCTCAACCTAATGCCAATTCAGGTATGGACACAAGCAAGTGCCCCATACCCAGCTCTCTGGAGTATTCGAAACCTATTCTAAACCTGTTCTATCATAATGTGCTGCCCACCCATGAAGGCCCTCTATTCCCAGACCCAGGCAGATTTATCAACTCTCTTATGAGTCTGAATCACTTCTCTCCTTCCATTCCACCCACCAGCAGGCCCAGACCCAGAAAGGCAGCACATGTGTCAGCCCTTTTGCTGACTGTGACCCATGATACTCACTCTTCACCCTGTGTGACTATGCCACACCAAACAGATTATGGAGGCCAATACTAGGACCATCTTTTGAAATCTCACCCAGGACCCTTAACTCATCCCACCACTTAGTCTCAGACATAAAGTGGTAGCCAGATCCATGAATAGAAGTCATACATTTTTGGCAAGGCCTAGGTGAAGGCCATGTGTTTTGTCTTCAAAAAAGCACTAAAGGTGGATATTTCTCAGAGGCATCTGCCTTTCCATGTAAAAAGAGGGTGTCTGTACATGAGGCTGCCTGCAGCACAGCTACAGACGGGTATAAAGTAGAGACAGTGTCAAGGAAATTAGCAGACATTGCACTAATTGGGGTCAGAGCATTAGGTGTTTGAGAGTTCCAAATGGACCATCAAAAGTCAGTGGTTTGGCTTTGTCACTTTCCATAAATTTTGGGACAACTTTTTCAGGGTTTTTTTTTAATGTAATTTAGTTGTTCTTTTACACTAATCTGATTAGGAGACCTTTCCTAGCTGATTTTAGACTCAACTCTTCCCTCTCTTTTTTCATATTCAAGTGTATCAGCTGTTCAACAGCAAGGTTTCTCCTCTACCCACAAGGCAAGGGCATGAGTCAGATAACCTATTAAGATTCAACCGTCTTTCTGGGCATGCAGTCTCCAGAGAAGGTTTCTGTTTTGTCTTCTTCTCTCCAAGTTGTCTTGTGACTCTGATGAGCTTAGTGAGGGAGAGAAAATTATGGAATAAAAGAGACATGGGACATAAGAGACTCAGTTGGGCATTCTTTTGAGCAATGTTTCAATGTTCCCAGGTAGAAAGGATATCACACACCTTGATGCATTACCAGGTGCAGTGTCTACAGGACCCATGATCCCAGAGGAATGCACCAGATAAGGGAGGAAGAAGATAATGGGGGTAGAGACTGCTCCTAGATCTAGGAGGGACACCTTGCTCAGAAGCAATAACTGTTGAGTTTAAGGAGAGGAGACACAATGTATTAAGGCTACTGAGATTGTCTGTGAGAAGGAGCCAAGCCCAGAGTTGTTCAATGAGACAATGCAGAAGATCAGACAGACTTGTAAAGATCAAAGTCCATCAACCTACCAAAGAGATGAGAGCCTGGAGGAAACACACTCCTCAGATATGAACTCATTGCCGCCCAAAGACCACCATGTCAGATACTCCAGGAGAAAGTCATAAATATACAAACATAGAGGACAGACACAGCCTGTAGCAAGATGTGTGCCAAGAAGGTTGCTCCCCAATTGCTCATGTCCTTCAGCTCTTGGAACATGGATATTAGCTTATGGGAACTTCCTAAGACACCCTCAGTATCTTGGAATCAGAATCAAGAATGCATGAAAAAGAGCCAAGGCAGGGGTCAGAGATCAGATCCCTGCTCACTCATAAGGTCAGAGGCTCAAGGATGAAGGACAAGTCTCTGACCTCCTTTACACTTCAGTCATCCTGCATGGCAGTCCAGGATGAGGCACATAGGCTGGAAATGAGCTACACATTAACACTAGGCCCTTCCTTGCCAGTATATTGCAGATGTGGTAGTTGTGTCAGACTAAACAGCCATTTTACCCAGCAGTCTACACTGTTGGTGCCACGTGAAGCAGGAGTTAAAAGTGAACAGAGGACTATGCATGGACTGCTACAAGTCCTGAAGGAAGAAATGGAAGGGCTCTGTTCTTCCTTTATCATTGGGCTTACTCTGCTAGACTATCACCTACAGGTTCCTTAGAGTACAAGAGAGAATACTGTTCCTCCCCAGACACAGTGGATCTATCACAGGTAAGGACACAAAGTGAACACAACACTTCATGGGCACTGTCATGGTGAATCTCAACAGTCAATTGGATGATACCCAGTACTGGGCAGCAAGTGTGAGATTAGAGCAGTGTACTTTAGGTGAGGTGGAAAGACTACTGAACTCTGCATGACATCATGGCTTAGGAAGGGATCAAGGATATATAAAAAGGTAAGCTGAGCATGAGCATTAAATCTTCTGGTCGCTGACATGTTATAACGGGACTCTGCCACAGATTCCTGCCTGTATATATAATTACCCTGTGTTACAGTCTATAAGCTGAGACTATATTGAAAATGTACCATTTCCCTTTTAGGTTATCTTCACAAGATTTTGTGACAACAACTGAATAAATTATCCAGGCAGGCATAGTTACAATGCAGAGCTAGTAAGTCCATCCCAAACCGTGAATTATTGGTAGTATCACAGACTTAAAACAGTAAATGTTCTGAGGAAATGTGTACCAATGAGAGGATAAGCAAAGCACATTAAATAGCACACTCTGCTCACTTTCCATTATGTCCTTGTAACAGGAACAGAACAGATACCTCCTATTTTTGTTGTCCTTAATGAAATCTTTACGCCATTGCTAACTGAAAAAACAATGCATAACATGACCACTAGTGGACTCTTGCTCATTGGATCATACCTGGAACATTGTTATCTAAGGTGAATCTCACCCTCTGTCATGAGATGCTAGAACTTTGCCAGGTTCCTTTTAGGAACATCAGCTCTACTCCATCTGCATTACCCACATGTGGGAGAAAGGATTAAGGGTGATTCACCTATTCCTGTCTACAGCAGGTGAAGCCACCCTGACTCATACTAATGAGCCTCAGTTTCCAACAGTTCATGCTATTGAATGAGAGCCAAAGGTGACATCAGATGCATTTTAAAATCTGTAGTTGTGTTTACATTGAAGACTTAGATATATTGGAATTATCCTACATAGGGAAATAGTCTTAAGCTTCTCTTTAGATTTACATATAAAGAAAATGATTATCACCACATTACACAACTGGACAGAATTACAGAATTCACAACATACCTTTTTCATTAGGAATTTCTATAGAATAAAATTTACAGATTTCTGGTGTCATCACATCTGTATGCGGTATTGCTTCTCTCTGCTGAATTCTCTTCAATAAAGGAGAAACTGGGAATGCATCGAGAATAGAGTTTCATGTCAGCCTCATGGCAGAAAAACAGAGGAAACTAACAACTGTGTGTTTGTACATTTGATCTGATTGCTTGTTTCCGGGTACAGTCATCAGAGTGAGATTGTGCTTCAGGAGGATCACTGAATAGTATACAACCAGTTAAGCATTACATGAACATGACAAGTAAAAGCTAATTTATGTGGCAATGCAGAAGGAAGTGCCCCATGACTGAACACACTTTGTGAGTGTGGTGTCAGAGCAGAGTGGTATCACTCTAATCCTTCTTAGAGCCCATGACACCTTTGCAATGGCTCCATTCACCAGCTGCTCACTAAGACCCTAAGAATTTCTTAAGGACTACCCACAGGACTCACTAAGCTAATACAGATCTTTGTAATATATACTATAGGAAAAAGCACAGGCATTCAGAAGTGCCCTGTGATGTCTGTGAGATACCAGAAGACTTCAGCTACACAGGAGTAACTGAATTCAGACAAACTGTTTCATTTACTCTAGAACACTGGAGAACTGTTATTTTTCATTCTTTGACTGCCCCTTATATAGTAGTACATCTCATGGACAATGTATGGCATTGTCCATGGGAGGTAGGAAGGTAAGAAGTTTTGAAAACTTGTGACATTTCACACAATGGAGCAGTAACAGCTGCATTTGTGTGCCAGTGACGACCTCTCCTGACAGAAACAACTGACAGGAGACATGCTCTGCAGGCAGTCCCTGACTCCAAGTGTGAGCTACCTCCCAAATGAGCTGTGGGATTCCTGGATCAGTAAACAGCACCTTCCTCTATCATCCTCAACCTGTCACCGGCCTCTCAGTGACTGAGTCTGAACCTCCGGAACAAAATTTGGAGGATACCAATGCTTCCAGGCTCCAAGTCAATCTAAACCAAGCTGTCACGTGGAGGATGGGAGGAAAGGAAACTCTTTTAATCTCACCAAACCTGGATAAACCCTCTACAGGAAGAGGCTGGAAAAGCAGCCTGGTGCCATTGTAGGTGACAGATGTCCCCTGAAACTGTGTGGACAGTCTGAACTGAGTTCAGCTAAAAGAATGGTAGTCTACACAGGCTACATGTGAGTTTGCAAGGTGCTGTTCATCTATGCTTCATGAAAGCTCTGTTTCTCCAGAATCTTTTCCCACACACAGACACACGGGCAATGGACGAAGTCCTACTCCCCTCTGTTGTTTTCTTTTCACTTTTTTTCAGAGAAACGGTCTCTGGCCCACAGTGATCTCAATGCCACTTTGTAGAAATAGATGACTTTGAACTTAAAATTCTCCCATCGGCACCTCTGAAGGAGGTTTATAAAGCTATACAACCACAGCACATCTTTTGCATACTGGGAGCTCAAACCCAAGGCCTTAGAAATGGTAGGTATGCAATAACCACATTCTCTCTCAAGAACTAGCTCTTCTTTGCCAAAGGCCTTCATAGCACATGCCTGAGCAAATATACAGAAAACATTTTGCAAATAACGATGCTCTTCTCACTCCTACCTGCTGCCTGTGGTCCCCCTAGTGCTTCCACTCACAGGCAGTATGGACACTGACTACCAGTGAGCAGAAGTCCCCTTGGAGCCCAGAGTCTAGCTCACATTTAAAAACCTGTTGCCAGGAGCTAAGGAGACCAGAGGTTAACATC
The DNA here is from genome assembly GCF_049852395.1 of Peromyscus maniculatus bairdii. Lineage (NCBI taxonomy): Eukaryota > Metazoa > Chordata > Mammalia > Rodentia > Cricetidae > Peromyscus > Peromyscus maniculatus. Next base: position 13,003,263 of record NC_134863.1, on the reverse strand, counting down.
CCCTGCTGTTCCTGTAGAGGACACAGGTCTGGTTGGTTTCTATCACAGAAAAAACAGCTCAAAACAGTCTATAACTCCAGTTGCTAGAAACCATACAGCTAATTTGAGTCTGCATATGTATCATAGCTACAAATGGTGCACATACATTTATGCAGGTGAACACTTGTATACCCAAAATGAAAATAAATATATCTTTAAAAAACGTCCTTCTGTTAAGAAAATGCTTCAGCACAGATCCAGAGACACGTGGTAACTGGAGTTCCTAGTGGATATTATTGTTTAGATGAGTGTCTCTTTTGTGCTCATGCTAATGTTGTCTATTTACTAAATCTTGTAATTATTTTTATATATATTACATTTATTTTTGTTCTATTAAAATCGTGATCTTAAATTTGCATGAGAGAATTTTTTAATTTTTCATTTTTTCCCTTTTGTTGGAAACAGATTTTTTCATACAATATTCCTAAATTATAGTTTCATCTCCCCCTGATCCTGCCAGTTCCTCCCAACCCCCCCCCCCCTCATCTGGATGCACTCCCTATCTGTCTCCCACTTGAAATAAAAATTTCTGAAAGAAACAACCAAACATGACAAAAGAAATATAAGAGAAAGCAAAAACAATCATATCTAACTATTTCTTTAAAAAATCTTTCTTTCCTATTTGATACTATAATAAGGACATCATTTCCCACGCCTGTTTCTCAATGAAAACCCTCCTCTATACCCATAAACCTTTCCTTGCCCTCTTTCAAAGCATGGCTACTCTTCTAACTAACTGTTTGTGTGTGTGTGTGTGTGTGTGTGTGTGTGTGTGTGTGTGTGTGTGTGTATGTTCCAAATCAGTACTGTACTGTACTGTAAAACTCTAAGGGAAAAACCTCTGCCGCATCACCCCATGCATTGTCTGTCTCCCATTCTCAGATCACTGATCTGACTAGAAGCCTGTGGGCATTCTAACCTTTCATTTTTCTGAATGTCTGTAGGTAGATGAGAAACAATACCCTGGGCATTTGCCTTCTGTGGTAGTAACTACAGGGTCCTGATCTCTGCAGTTTTGACCTATTGAAGGCAGATACTGGGATGTTGCAAGTTAGGGATTACCAAGACCTCGGGCTATAGAAGGTCTCTTGATCTGCATGGACAGCCTCATCATTTACCTCTGTGCCATGGTTTATTCTTCCATAGAGTAGCACACAAACAAATAAATGTACTACATGTGATGGGCTTTGACATATATACTTTAGGTCAAGCGTGTATCCTAATATGGTAATTCAACAGCTTGTCCCTGTAGATTGGACTGAGCAATTGAGATACCTATCTTGGGGAAAACAGATTTAGATGTAGCCTGGTATACACCATTCCAGACTAACTACAGGCATCATAGCTGAATCCAGTGCATATGGACAAATGCCTCCACTATTTTTTTTTTAACTTAGGGGTCCACTTTAAAAAAAAAATACAGTCCAAATGCTCCCAATAGGTGGCATAAATCACAGTGGCTGCTTAGATATAAGGATACCCAGTATTTATAAAATTCATTTGTAAAGGGTGTCTTAAGGAAGAGATTCCATAATACATACTCCTTCTTTGGCTGCGGCAACGCACCTGAAACATAAAAGAAAGAAAACAGTCTGTGGCCTAGGTCATGATGAGTTCTGTTTGCATGGGTCATTGAAACACATATGAACATGATATAATGCCAATCAAAGTGGGAAAGAGTCTTCAAATAAAAGACTCTGCTTTAGTATATATGATGGTGTCACAAAAGAACTGGGGTTCCTCACTTGTACCCCTTCCCACTTTTGCTGGTTCCCACACCAGATCAAGAGGCACTATCTGTTTGGTCTCTGCTGCGTGTTCCCTAAGCCACACTGCAACATGCTGGAGCATCTTTATGATCCTGCTATGAAATTAACCCTGCCACAATGTAGCCTCAATTATTTACACTAATGCTCACGTGTTAAAAGTCTAACCTTCAGCATCCCTACACTGGACATAGGAAGATTGCTCCATATGACTGTTGTAGAACGTACTGCATGGAAATTGAGGGGATCTGAAGTGCCTGACAACTTCTAAACCAAAACTTTAAGTTTTATCTAAGAGGATCTTTTTTCTCCAGAAGAAAAAGCCTGCTCACAAGACTGATAATTAACACTGGATGCTTTGATGCTCTATTCAGTTTGGAACAGGCTGGTACAATTCTTCTTCTCCCCTTCCAAACTAACTCTCTAATACCCATGATGCCTGCTCAGTTTTGTTGTTCAGTGGGATATCCTCTGAAACATAAGATCACTAAAGTAACCTTTCTACTTTAGAGAGAAAAAGGCCCTCTTACCTCCAAGGGATTTTCTTCTGTGCGGCCATCTGGTCTAAGTGTGTCATCATTTTCCGTTAAACCTAGGGGGACAGAAAGTCATGAGCTTGCAGACTGTCAGCTCTTGGTCCTGCTTCCTACCTATGTAGCATCTTTGCTTGATGTGGGTAAAAGTGCATGGACTTAGGACATGTGACTAGACCTACTGAACAGGATGGTTGGGCAGCTGCTGAACCGTCTTCCCTTGAAGGAAATTAAAGCAGAGAAAGACCAGGAGAGATATGAGTAAGAGATTTGTTGCATTTCTAGACAGTGGACACCCAAAGCAACATAAAATAATCTGTCTTTGATTGTGTATTGTTAAATTAACATTTTCACATGTATTCTGTTTAGGGCCACTTGTGAAGTCTCATTTTGGGTGTGGAGGTCAGTGGATAGCTTGTGGGATCTGTTCCTCCCCTTTTGCCAGGTGTGTTCTGAGTTTCAAATCCAGGTCATTGGGCTTAGAGAAGGCATCGATTTCCTTGGAAAGAAGAATTTTATCCTTCCCTGTGGCCAAACTTGTGTTTAAACTTTAGTGTGTGTGTTTACAATTTTTATCATTCCAATTTCAGGTAAGAGTTGACAGATGAGGACGGCAGGAATACAATCTTTTATGTAGTAAAAGTCTCACATGAAACTCTCAACTTGGAAAGAAGAGAATCACTATGAAGGAAGCAGCTGTATAGGATGTCAGCATTTTACTCCAAGATCAAAAAACATAAAGAAATTTGCACGGACTAGGAAGAGAATCACAAGCTAAGAGCAGAACTAGAAATACAAAAGAAACTCCAGGACTTAGAAGATGTGTAACGATAGAATGTTGGCAGATAAATGCCTAGTGATATATGAGAGTGCTTTCATTAGCCACTCTCAAGAAAAAACCCATGAACTACTAGGAGAAGCAAAGACCATTTTGAAAGATGAAATAGGCAACTTTGAATCCAGAGTGACATCCATTCAGCAGGTGTTAGCACATCTGAAAGTTCAGTTGGATGCAAAAATTGTCCATCAACATAACCAGTGAGGCTGGTGAAAAGGAATAACATCAATATGCAAATATTAAAATATTTGTATATCTTATCTGGAGCTGTGGGTTGTAGTTTGGTTACCCTTTTCTTTACTTCTGGTATCCATTTATGAGTGAGTACATACCAGAGAAGCTAGGTAACAAGGAGGACCTAAGAGGGATGCAAGGAATTCCTGGGAGAGGGAAATAGATGAGACTTCCTGAGTGAACTGGGGGTTATGGGGGACAATGGAGGGTAGTTGTATGGGATGTGAGCATAGGGGAATGGGATGGTGGAACTGGAACAGGGGCAGAGTGGGAGAGCAATGAAAGAGATATCTTGATAGAGGGAGACATTATGGTATGGATAGGGAGAAACCTGGTCAGGGAAGTTCCCAGGAATCCACAGGCATGACCCCAGCTAAGATTACTAGCAATAGTGGAAAGGGTGCCTGAGTTGTCCTACCCTGGTGATCAGATTGGTGAAAAGCCCTAACTGTCATCATAGAGCCTTCAGTGAATAACTGATAGAAATCCATGCAGAGAGCTAAGCACCAGGCTGAGTTCCAGAAGTCCAGTCGATGAGAGGGAAGATTGATTCTATGATCAAGGGGCATCAAGACCATGATGGGAAGACTTACAGAAACAACTGAACCAAGCTAGTGGGAACTCATTAACTCTGGACCCACAGCTGTGGAGCCTTACACGGGACTGTACTGGGCCCTCGGTGGGGGTGAGATATTTGTGTAGCTTGGTGTGTTTCACTGCACCCTGACTGTAGGAATAGGATCTATCCCTGGAGCATGAGCTAGCTTTTTGGAGCCCATTGCCTAATGTGGGACATCTTGCACAGCCTTGATGAAAGGGTGTGGGGCTTGGACCTTCCTCAGCTGAATGTTCTGGGTTTTGCTGACTCTCCATGGGAGGCCATACATTTTTGAAGGAGGAGATGAGTGGTAGGCTGTGGGGAAAGGCTAGAGGCAGAGCAGAAGGGATGAAGGAGGTATCTGTGGTCAATATGTGGAATGAATAAAAAATTTCTTAAAAAGATTTGTCTAGCAAACTCAAGCATTGTTGAAATGATAATTTCCATTCTTCAAAGGACATGGAGAGGAGTTTTAAACATTTCATTTCATTAATGGAAATCTATATATTTAATGTATTTTGCTTCTTTATTTCATATTTTCAGAAGGAGACAATATTTATGTATCCATTACATATCATAAGTATATCAATTTTAGTGGGTTCATGTGATGTTCATAAAATCAGCTAAACCAACAACGAGAACTTTAGATTTTCTCAATATTGTGTAGGTAATTGCTTTCTAATGATTGACGGTCTTATGAGTGAAATAAACACTCAAATTGAGCAAGTGAAATGTTACATAAATCAGTTCCAATGCAATAGAGACCCAAGGAATCAACAATCTCTGCAATGTGCAATGATCTGGGAATACAAGCAAATCATGCAAGTGATTAAGTTTCCCGATGGTGGCATGATATTTGGCAATAATTGACTTTACTACATCTTTAACCAGAAATGGTTATGAATTTATTGCAATTGTGCCACATGCCATTCAGATTTCTTGTTCATGGGTATGCATGAATGTGCATGTGTGAGTGTAGGTTTGATCATAGGTGTGGATTAGATTCATTTGCTTGGCTGCAGGTAAGTGTTCATGCACATGGATGCGAGAGGAGGGTATGCACTATCCTGCATTAGTCCACACACTCAGTTACCACTTGCCCTCCATTCTGATCCCCTAGTGTCAGATCCCTCAGTGGTGGTATTGGCAGGGGTCATCCTCCATTGTCCTTCCTGCCTAGCTTTATGAGGGACCCTCAACCTAATGCCAATTCAGGTATGGACACAGGTAAGTGCCCCATACCCAGCTCTCTGGAGTATTCGAAACCTATTCTAAACCTGTTCTATCATAATGTGCTGCCCACCCATGAAGCCTCTCTATGTCCAGACCCAGGCAGATTTATCAACTCTCTTATGAGTCTGAATCACTTCTCTCCTTCCATTCCACCCACCAGCAGGCCCAGACCCAGAAAGGCAGCACATGTGTCAGCCCTTTTGCTGACTGTGACCCATGATACTCACTCTTCACCCTGTGTGACTATGCCACACCAAACAGGTTATGGAGGCCAATACTAGGACCATCTTTTGAAAGCTCACCCAGGACCCTTAACTCATCCCACCACTTAGTCTCAGACATAAAGTGGTAGCCAGATCCATGCACAGAAGTCGTACATTTTTGGCAAGGCCTAGGTGAAGGCCATGTGTTTTGTCTTCAAAAAAGCACTAAAGGTGGACACTTCTCAGAGGCTTCTGCATTTCCATGCAAAATGAGGGTGTCTGTACATGAGGGTGCCTGCAGCACAGCTACAGACGGGTATAAAGTAGACACAGTGTCAAGGAAGTTAGCAGACATTGCACTAATTGGGGTCAGAGCATTAGGTGTTTGAGAGTTCCAAATTGACAATCAAAAGTCAGTGGTTTGGCTTTGTCACTTTCCATAAATTTTGGGACAAACTTTTTCAGGTTTTTTTAATGTAATTTAGTTGTTCTTTTACACTAATCTGATTAGGAGACCTTTCCTAGCTGATTTTAGACTCAACTCTTCCCTCTCTTTTTTCATATTCAAGTGTATCAGCTGTTCAACAGCAAGGTTTCACCTCTACCCACAAGGCAAGGGCATGAGTCAGATAACCTATTAAGATTCAACCGTCTTTCTGGGCATGCAGTCTCCAGAGAAGGTTTCTGTTTTGTCTTCTTCTCTCCAAGTTGTCTTGTGACTCTGATGAGCTTAGTGAGGGAGAGAAAATTATGGAATAAAAGAGACATGGGACATAAGAGACTCAGTTGGGCATTCTTTTGAGCAATGTTTCAATGTTCCCAGGTAGAAAGGATATCACACACCTTGATGCATTACCAGGTGCAGTGTCTACAGGACCCATGATCCCAGAGGAATGCACCAGAGAAGGGAGGAAGAAGATAATGGGGGTAGAGACTGCTCCTAGGTCTAGGAGGGACACCTTGCTCAGAAGCAATAACTGTTGAGTTTAAGGAGAGGAGACACAATGTATTAAGGCTACTGAGATTGTCTGTGAGAAGGAGCCAAGCCCAGAGTTGTTCAATGAGACAATGCAGAAGATCAGACAGACTTGTAAAGATCAAAGTCCATCAACCTACCAAAGAGATGAGAGCCTGGAGGAAACACAATCCTCAGATATGAACTCATTTCCACCCAAAGACCACCATGTCAGATACTCCAGGAGAAAGTCATAAATATACAAAACATAGAGGACAGACACAGCCTGTAGCAAGATGTGTGTCAAGAAGGTGGATCCCCAATTGCTCATGTCCTTCAGCTCTTGGAACATGGGTATTAGCTTATGGGAACTTCCTAAGGCACCATCTGTATCTTGGAATCAGAATCAAGAATGCATGAAAAAGAGCCAAGGTAGGGGTCAGAGATCAGATCCCTGCTCACTCATAAGGTCAGAGGCTCAAGGATGAAGGACACGTCTCTGACCTTCTTTACACCTCAGTCATCCTGCATGGCAGTCCAGGATGAGGTGCATAGGCTGGAAATGAGCTACCCATTAACACTAGTCCTTTCCTTGCCAGTATATAGGAGACGTGGTAGTTCTGTCAGAGTAAACATCCATTTTACCCAGCACTCTACCCTGTTGGTGCCACGTGAAGCAGGAGTTAACAGTGAACAGAGGACTATGCATGGACTGCTACAAGTCCTGAAGGAAGAAAGGGAAGGGCTCTGTTCTGCCTGCTTCATTGGACCCTAACTGCTAGACTGCTCTTGAATAATCCTTTTGTACACTGTGAATATATGTTGGTGTGATTGGTTTAATAAACAAGCTAAATGGCCAATAGCTGAACAGGTAAAAGTTAGGTGGGAAAGCCAAATTGAGAATGATGGGATATGGAAGGGTGGTGTCAGAGGAGTTGCCAGCCAGATGCAGAACGAGTCAGACATACCTAATTGGATAGACGTAAAAGCGCTAAGCCTCATGGGAGAATATACATTAATAGGAATGAGTTGTAAGAGCTAGTTAGTAATAAGCCTGAGCTATTGGGTAAACATTTATAATTTATGTTAAAGCTCAATGTGGTTTTTATGAAGCTGCTGCTAGCACCCAGAGAAACTCTGCCTACAATAGACTATCATCTACAGGTTTCTGTGAGTATAAGAGAGAATGTTGTCCTTCACCAGACAGAATGGCTCTATCGTGTTAGTACACAAAGTGAACTCAATACTTCATGGGCACAATCATGGTGAATCTCAACAGTCAAACAGTCAATTGGATGATACCCAATACTGGGCATGGAAGTGTGAGATTATATCTATTAGGTTAGCTGAGGTGGGATGACTAATGAACTCTTCTTGGCATTATTGCTTAAGAAGGTGTGATGGTTATTGCTTGCCAACTTGTTTGCATCTGGAATGAACTAACCCCCCAAAATGGAGGGCATATCTGTGAGGAATTTTTTTCTTAAGTTGAAGTAGGAAGACCCACTTCTAATTTGGATCTTTGGAAGAAATAGGCTGTAATGCCAGTGAAGGAATGCACTTGTTAACAAGACCAGAACAATCAGGCAAAGAGCAAAAGCTTCCTTCTTCCATGTTCTTATATAGGCTTCCAGCAGGAGGTGTGGGCTGGATTAAAGTGTGGCTTCCTGCCTCAAGTTCTCAGTTAAAGGCATGTGTCTTCATGCCTCAATTGCTTGTCTTTTCCCAGCTCAAAAGATCTAGATTAAAGATGTGTCTTCCTACATCAAAGGGGGAAGTGAACAGGAGCTCCCATTCCTAACCAAGAAGCTATCTTCATTGGCAAACTCAAGGGAAAAATCAGTTTTCTCCAATAGAGTCTCATTAGGTATATTAACCACGCTTAAGGGTAGACCCAATGCAAGCATGCAAGCTGTAGATGGCCAACACACAACATACTTAATGGTTTTGTAGACTTTTTGGGTCTCATATTGCTTTTGGGGGAGCATTTTTAAAATCTTACTGGTCTTTTACAAGTATATTATAGTTTCTGATTTGGTGTTTTTATGTTGCTTTTTTGAGTGTGTGTGTGTGTGAGTGTGTGTGTGTGTGTGTGTGTGTGTGTGTGTGTGTATTTGTTGTGCTTTTACACTGATTATATATTGGTTTTCTTTTTTAATTTGCTTGTTTCTTTTCTACAGTGAGAGATAAAGATAGTGGATGGGTGGTAAGGTGGGGAGAATCTGGGAAGAGATGGAGAAGGGGAAACCAAGATCAGAATATATTGTATAAGTTTTCAAGAAAGAAAAGGAAAACATTAAATTTTAAAAAGCAACCCTTGAAAAAGGAGTAATGTCCTGGGAAATACTGTCTTCAAATGGCAAAGTACACTTTCCCCAGACTCTGCTTACCACTGTGCCATTGAAAGAGGAAAAGGACACCCCCCTCTCATTTTCCTTGTCCTTATTGATATCTTTCCCACTCCCTGATCCTCTAACACAATGTGTAACATGACCACCCCTGGATCCTTGCTCATTGGATCAAACCAGGAACACTGTTATCTAAGGTGAATTTCACCCTCAGTCATGAGACGCTGGAACTTTACCAGGTCACTTTGAGGAACATCAGACCTACTCCATCTGCATCACCCACATGTGAGAGAAAGTATGAGAGAGGGTGGTTCACCCATTCCTGTCTACACCCGGTGAAACCACCCTGATGCATACAAGATGAGCCTCAGTTTCCACCAGTTCATGCTACTGAATAAGGTGACATCAGATGCATTTTAAATTCTGTGGTTGTATATACATTGAAGACGTAGATATATTAGTATTATTCTACATAGGAAAAAGTCTTAAGCTTCTCTATAGATTTATATATGAAAGAAAATAATTTGCAACAGTATACACAATTGGACAGAATTATGGAATTCCCACAGCACCTTCCATTTTTATTGGTGTTGTTTGTGTGCTACTTCAGGAACGGGAGATCCTTCCACATCCTGAGGGGCAACAGCTTGCTCCTGACAAATTTCCCTTAAGAATTCAGGAACTGGGAATGCATTATAACAGGGAGTCATGTCAGCCTCATGACAGAAAAACAGAGGAACCTAACAACTGTGTGTTTGTCCATTTGATCTGACGGCTTGTTTCCGGGTACAGTCAACAGAGTGAGAATGGAGCTTCAGGAGGATCACTGAATCAATTAAGCAATACATGGACTGTGTAGGTAAAGTCTAAATTCATGGCAACGTGACAATAGAGAATACTGGAAAAAGCCATGTATAGCAAAAGCCTAAGTGAAAAACCCCTGCCCCATCTCCCCATGCAGTGTCTGTCTCCCATTCTCAGAAGCGCTGATCTGACTAGAAGCTTGTGGGCTTTCTAACCTTTCATTCTTTGGAATGTCTGTATGTAGATGAGAAGTAATGCCCTGGGCATTTCCCCTCTGTGGTAGTCACTACAGGGTCCTGATCTCTGCAGTTTTGACCTATTGAAGGCAGATGCTGGGATGCTGGAAGTTAGGGATTACTAAGTGCTTGGGCTACGAAATGTTTCTTGATCAATTCTTGAACAGCCTCATCACTTACCTCTGTGCCATGGTTTATTCTTCCATAGAGTAGCACACAAACAAATAAATGTACCACATGTAATGGGCTTTGAACATATATACTGTAGGTAAAGTTTTCATCCTAATTTGTTAATTCATTAGTTTGTCACAGGAGATTTGACTGGGTAATCAGGATACCTATCTTGGGGAAAAACAGATTTAGACACAGCCTGGTACAGAACATCTCAAACAATCTAACGAGATCAGATCTGAATCCAGTGACAGTAGACAACCCCAGTTTTTTTTTTTTTTTTTTTTTTTTTTTTTTAACTTCAGGTACTACTTTTTTTTAAAAACCAAAATCCAAGTTCTTCCCTATAGGTGGCTTAGATCACAGTGGTGCATTAGACATGAGGATACCCAGTAATTATACTTTTCTAAAATGTGTCTTAACAAGGAGATTTTATAATACATACTGGTATGTTTTCTAGACTCCACCTGAAATTTAAAGGAAAGAAAACAGTTTGAGGCACAGGTCATACTAAATTCTGTTTACATGGGTCTTTAGAACACATGTTGACATAGTATGATGCCAATCAAAATGGGCAAGAGTCCTATGTGTTAGTATATTATGTGACAATGTCCCAGAAGAACTGGGACTCTATAGTTTGTGCCATTCCCACTTTTGCTGGTTCAAAGGCCAAATTAATTTGTTTGGTCTCTGCTGAATGTTCCCTAAGCCAAGCTGCATCTTTATAACCTGACTGTGAGATAATTCCTCCTCCAGCTGGGCCTCAATTATTTACACTAATCCTCATGCAGTAGAAGTCTTACCACTCAACATCTCCATGCTGAAACCCAGAAACTTTGGAACATAAGTAGAACATAAACTGCATCAAGATTTTAGAAACCAGAAGTGGCTGTCAACTTCTGAGTGAAAATTATACACGCATCTAAAGAGGAACCCTTTTCTTCAGGAGAAACTATCCTCTCACACAAACTGTGATAAATGGCACTGCATACTTTTATGTTCAGTTCAGTCAGGAGCAGGCTGGCACAATTCCAGTTCCTTTTCTCCCTGAGCTAACCCATGATGCACCTGGCTTTTGTTAACTGAATTTCATATCCACTACAATGTAAGGGACAAAGTAACTTTTTATATTACTTTGAGAGGAAAGGCAGTCTTACCTCCACCATCATCACGGGTAGCTCTCCCTGTTTTCTAGAAGAAAATGTAGTGGAGTTTTCGTGTATCTCTAAAAAGACAGAAAGTAACTTGTCAACACATGGTATTGTTTTTAATTACTCCAGGGATGTATAGAAGTCTATGTGGCTAGCATATGTGACTTGATCTAATTGTTCCCCCCAATCCACTCCTCCTCTGCTTCTCTGTTCAGAAAGGGGTAGGCCTCCCGTGGGTGTCAACAAATCATGGCACGACAAGTTGCCATGGGACTAAGCACCCCCCTTGCAATAAGGCTGGGCAAGGCGATCCAGTATAAGGAACAGAATCTTAAGAGCCAGCCAAAGTGTTAGGAATGGTTTGCTTTCTGCTTATTCCAGAACTGTGGATTATATTACTGTCACACAAATTAAGGCAAAGAGAAGAACTGAAGAGAAATGAGGAACAGAACTTTTGGCTTCCTAGACAATGGGAATCTAAATCAATGTGGAAGAATCTTTCACTGCATGAAAGTAAATAAGTCTTTCAAAATACACACTGCATTTATTCTGGTTGGAGGAAACCATGCATGTGTGTCTGTGTGCAGGTGGAGTTAGGAGGAGCTCTTCAGGGGTCTGGTTTTCTCCTTTCACCATGTGAGTTGTGGGATTCAACTGCAGTTAGGTCAGCAGGCTGGGCTGAAAAAGTCATTATGCACTGATCCAACCTATCTTTTCTAATAAAAGAAGCTTTATGATTAAGCAACAAAATACTGTCACTTCCTGTTTTAAAGCAGGGAACAATTGATACTTCCTGAGGCACATGTCTCAAATCTATTTCAACCTCCACCAATCCATATATGTTGACTCAGAATTTATCACTAGTTATGATCCATGCTAATGTATCCATTTTACTTGGGAAATTTTACTAGGATGAACATATCTGAAAATATTCTTGCCTATGTTGTGTGTACATTATTCCCTAAAGTATAGCATATCGTGTATTATATTTTGTTATACTGTGCTGAGTATTGTCAGTATTCTACAGGGTTCTAAGGAGCATGGAGAACATGTATGTGTTATAGCCCTATAAGACACAGTGTAATATAAGGGCTTGATTAGTTTCAGATATTGGTGCTAAGGAGTCTGGAAAAAATTCTAAGGAAATACTGAGACAACTGTACATAGTAACACAACTCTGCAAGTCATGACGAAAGAAGGAAAGGAAGCATGGAACCACCTTCCAAATTCACATTATCTAAGAATTCATCCAAAGTACAATGTGAAAGAATCAATCAAAAATTCCAGAAATTTAAGTTCAATGTTGAGTTAGTAGAGCAATTGGGAAACAGTCAATTTGGGTATAGCTGACAACAATGATATTATCAACTATCAAGTACCAACATTTATGGAATTACCACACAAAAAAGAGCAAAATTAACATATGTCTCAAATTTAAAGGTAACACTGGACAGAAGTCAGAATAAGAAATATATCCTTTTCAATTGGCACAGTATAGTCACAGTGTACCATCACATAGTGTACCACTCTCAGAAGAGCACTTGCATGTAAGACTGCACCCACACCACCGCCTTCTCCTCCCATCTCGTTAGTTCCCTTTACTTTGTTCACATCATATACACATATGTAATTTTATTTTTACATAAAAACCTAGTCCTTCAAATGAAAGAAATTACCTGGGACTTGCCTTTTTCAATGAACATAAGACATTTAACATGGCAAGTATATTCACTTACATCTATGTTCTGCAAATGACATAATCCCATGCTCCTTAATAGTTTACACAGTGTCTTACTTAGGGTTTCTATTGCTGTGACCAAACACTATGATCATAAACAACTTGTAGAGGAAAGAGTTTATTTCAGCATACAATTCTCTCTTCACACTCAGTTTCTGGGGGAACTCTGGACAGGAACTGAACAGGGTAAGAACAGAGTCAGGAGAGGATGCAAAGGCCATGAAGGAGTGATGCTTACTCACCAAGGCTCGCTCAGCCTACTTTCTTACAGCACTCAGTGACACCACCATAGGGGTGGCACTGCCTACAGTGAGGTGGGCCCTCACATATCAATCATCAATGAAGAAAATGCACCACAGGCTTGCCTATGGGTGAATCTGGTGGCAGCATTTTCTGAATGGAAGTTTCCTCTTCCCAAATGACTCTGGTTTGTGACAAGTTAAAAAAACAAACAAACAAACAAAACAAAAAACAAAGACAGCACACCTGGATTTCAGGGAGAAGGGGATTCTGACCCCCGTTTTAATTTTTGAAACTATAATTCAGTTACAACATTTCTCCCTTCCCTTTTGGGGAAGGGAATTTAAATTAAGCAAAGTATAAGTAACCTGAAAATTCAAGATGCTAGGAATATGACCTTTCATGAAGTAAAAATCACATATAGACTACTCTACTTCCTAAAATCTTTTCTGTTAATATTAAGCTCCTTGTGGTCTGGCAGCTTTATTGGTGAAATTAAGGGTTAAGGCCAACAACTGAAATGCTATGTATATTAGAAGCAAGGAACTATATGAGAAAGCCACAGACGATCACAACTTTTGTGATTAGAATCTCAAGGATTTTACGATATGTTTGAAATACTTGACCTTATTGCAATAGTAATAGAAGTTGGTTATGAGACTGTTGCAGTAACGTAAAATGTATTTCAGGTAATTGTATCGTGTGTGTGTGTGTGTGTGTGTGTGTGTGTGTGTAAGTGCCTGACAATTAAAATATGAGAGCTAAAAGAGGGCATGGCATACCATGATGTATCACCCTTTCTCCTTTCTTTCAGACAGGGTCTCTCACAGATGCCATAGATAGGATGACAGCTAGCAAGCACTAGAAATACTACGGTCCATTCACTCAACAGCATGGGATTACAAATATGAACAGTTCTGTCCATTTTTTTTGTATGTGTGTGAGCAGATTCAAGCTCAGATCTACTGCTTTTTCAGTAAGTATTCTTCTCATTGAGCCATTAATTACCTCAATGATAAATCTTATAAAGCTATTTGAAATGGTATGTTGATCTTGGTTGCAAATCTCTCAAACAGAACTCACCATATGGCCTGTAAGTGTGTAAATAATGATCAAATTTAAGATTTTATCATACTTCATACATATTTTGTGGAAATAAACCAAAACAGATAATGGCCTGTAAATTATGCATGTATGTTTTAATCTTAACTTCATAATATTTCTAGGCCATGTAGTATACATGTAAGCTTTGTACAGCTGGCACAAGTCTTTAAGGAAATTGCAAATACAACAAAAATAAGTAGGGACTTTTTTTCACAAGGTCAATGTCAAGGATACGCACCTTCATTTTACTTCATTTAGGGAAAGCTATAAGGAGAGAGATAACTCAGTGGGGTTTCTGTCCTCCCATGCAAAAGAGGCATTCTGTACAGGACAGGCTGCCTCCAGCCCAGTTACTAGTGGAGAGAGAGTGGAGTGTTGGGTCAAATTTCAGACAAGATACCTTCCTAATTTGTGTCATAGCACTGAGAGTTTCATGAGGGCCAATGTGATGACCACATGCCAGTCACTCCTTCACCTTCTTCCTTACAATCCCTAAGGTTTGGGACAACCTTTTCTGGGTTTATTGTTCTTCTAATATACAGTCTTGCCCTGTTTATGGGACTTCCTCTGGCTGACTGAGTCCAGCCTTTTCTTCTCTCTTCACATATCCATGCCATACAGCTAGGCATCAGGAGCCCTTTAGCTGTGCCTACCAGATCCAGGACTGAACCAGATAAACTACTAAGATTTGATATCTTTGCTCTCAATGGCCTTTCCTGTCCGGTGAGTTTGGTGAGGAAGAGATAATTAGAGATAATACAAAAGGCAAAGAACTATCTGGACTGAGTATGGGAGCATGCCAGAGGGTTAGGCTATATTCTGTGGACAGTGTGTTCTACTATACAGTGTCAGGCACTAAATAATTAGTGGAAAAGAACCTCCAAGACTCTAAGGATAGCCAGGCACAGAACGCAGAATGAACATGGCACCCAGGAAATAGGGAAATTTCTGGAGAAGGATAAAGGACAAGAAACTGTAACGAGGGATATGAAGTGTGTGCGGCTAGAGGTGGGGTCATGGGGCTCTGTAGGACACGCTACTCACAAGCAGGAGACCCAGAGTATACAGTGAGTAACACAATGCATTAATTCTACAAACACTGCCTGTTATGGTGGAGCCAAACACAGCTAAAGAATGAGAGAATGCAGGAGAAGCCAACACACTTGTGGGGATCAAGGGCCTCGAGCCTAATGAAGAGGCTCCAAGGAAGACACAGGAAACTCATTTCTGAGATTATGAACTCCTTCCCCTAAAGAAGACAAGTCAGGAAAGCCTATAACAAGTGAAAGATACAAATGGTGACAGCACAGAGGACAGACACAGCCCTGTGACCAGATAGGTGCCAAGATAGCCGATACCCAAGTGCCTATAGTCCTTTAGTCCTAGGAACTGAATGTTGAATGTTCTCAATATTGAAGGCTAAACCAAGAATTTCTGAAATGGGGCCAAGTGTGTGCTAGAGTTCAGGATCTAAGATGGATGTCAGACCTCTAATCTCCCTTGTCTCGGCCATCCTGTATGTCAGTCTGAGGTGAGGAACACTGCCTACAAAAGAGTTCAAGTCACCAGGTGGTAGGTGCACACCTATAATCCCAGCTCTCAGGAGGCAGAGGCAGGCAGATCTCCATGAATTCAAGGCCATTCTGGTCTACAAAGAAGTTCCAGGATAGTCATGGCAAATACACAGAGATCTTGAGAAACTAAAAAAAGAAAAAGAAATAAAAGAGCTAAAGTCATACACTGAGCCCTTACTCCCAGGACATTGTAGCCTTGGGGTTTTGACAGAACAAAAAGCCATTCTTGGGTCTCTTTAGCCACTCCACCCTGTGGGGTCCATGAAGTGCTGCTACAAGACCTGGGAGAAAAAGAGAGAGAACCTGTTTCTCGGGCATCATTGGGATCACACTATAAGACATTTACCTATGGGTCCTGGTAAGGAGAGAAAGTTGTTCCCTATAGATAAATTGGCCCTGATACAGGTTATACTCAAAAGTGAAAAACAACACTTCATAGGCTCCATGATGCTGAAACCCAGCTGTCAAACTGATGAGGTCTGTGTCCTCTGGGCATGCCCTTGGGGTTTATCTTGATTAGATTAAGTTAGATGAGAAGAGCTGTTCCCTATGGGTACGAGCATTCCCTTCGATGGGATTCTGGGCAGTATAAAAGTAAGAAAAGTCAGGAGAGTACATTCATTCATTTTTCTTTGCTTCTGGGCTCTGGTTGCAAGGTCAGTCTCCCTCAAGTTTCTGCCTCTACTGCTTCCCAATTATGGACTCCAAACTCAAACTATATGGCAAACTAAACCTTTCTTTGCCCACTGCCTCTGGGAAAGTAATCCTAACAAAATTTCCAAGGAGAGGTATAACAACATTCCAACGCTTGTGCATTGGGAGTGGCAGAGGAAGAACAGTCTATGTGTTCTTGGAAATACAGTCTTTAAATAACAGAACCAGGAGCAAAGCACCCTTAACCCTACCAGTGTTAACTATTATGCATTGGAAAGAGGAAAAGCACACAGGTTTCTGTGTCCTTGCTGATCTTTCCCACTCCCTTGGCCTCCCAAGTACAAGGTCTAAGATGACCATGCCTAGGGCTCTCTCCCAATGGACCTGACTAGAAATGCCTTTATCTAATTCAAATTTCATCCTCATTCTTGAGATTCTGGACATTAAACAGATCACTCTTGAGACTTTCCACATCTGCATTATCCATGTCTGGGACAAAGTGACTGAGAGGGTGGCTCAGTCATTCATGCCTACCCCAGGTGAAGCCATACTCATTCATAGGAAAGTCTCAGGTTTCCTATGGTTTACCACTACTTAATGAAAGGCAAAGGTTACCTTTAACCTTTAAACCTATTTATCCTATTTAAATTCTGTGGTTGTATTTCTACAGATAAGCTAGATAAATTAACAGTATCTACACACTAAAAACTACAGCAAAACGTCTCTATAGATTTATAAATAGTGCATAGTATAAAGGGCATCTATTATACATAACTGAACATAATTCCCTCAGTACCTTCTGTTTTAATGTATGTTTCTTTGGAGGTACCGGAGATGATTTGTGGTCCATCTGTATCAAGTGGGATCACGGTTGTTTTGATGGTCCTTTTCTTTAGTACTGCAGAAACAGGGAATGCAGTCACAACAGGGAAAGTTATGTCAGCTTCACAGCAGACAAACAGAGGAAACTTAGAATAGTTGAGTGTTTGTCACTTGATCTCCTTATTTATTTTCAGGTAAGTCACTGTAATTAGAATGGTGCTTCAGGAAGATCACTGTGTCAGTGTCCAATTAATTATGCATCACATGATGATGTAGATAAAGACTATTATGGTCACATGATGTAGGTAAAGTCTAAATTAGTACAGATGTGACAATAGAGAAGGAAGAGCAATGTGACTATATTACGTTGGTGTGGTGACTGATACGCAGCGTTCAAATCCCAGTTAGAGCATCATGACACAGTGAAATCTATGCAATCCCGCTGTGATCACATCTTTGCACCAGTGAACTAAAAATTCATAAGGACCCCCAGGAGTCTTATCGGTGTAAAAGATATGTTAAACCCTAAGGAAAAGCACATGGATTGTACAAGTGTTCTATGATGTTTGTGAAATGTAAAAACAATTCAATTAGACAAGAATGACTGAATCCTGAGCAAGTGTTTAGTGTGCTACACAACAGTGACCAGTGGTTGTTTAATTTCATTCTTTTCTTATCCGGGATATTTCACAGCTCATGCAGGACATATGGTATCACTTTAAGTAGGTTCAGAAGGTAAGCAGCTGTGTATTCCTCTAACTTTTTAACCTTGGGTACCATGTTAGGCATATCCATGATGCTCTGATCAAAGTCCCTGCCAGATATAAGCAAAGAGATAGATGCTGTGCCTTTGATCCCTGACTCCAATTATGTATTTCTTCCAAAATAAGTTGTAGAAGGTCTCTGAATTAGTAAACACAGCCTTTCTCCAACATCTTCATCCTACCAGGTACCTCTCAGCAAGTGACTCTGATCATCAAGGACCCACACTGAGAGGTGACTTATGCTTGTGCCTTCTGTGATGACTCAGAATCTAAGTTATTCTAAATGAAATTGTCACATGAACGTTAGACCAAAAAAAAAAACAGTTCCTTTAAATTGGCCAACCCTGTATAAACCCTCAACATGAACCGACAAGAAAAGGGGTCTAGTGCTTCATGGTGTAACTACTCTCGAGGTGCCAAGAGATAAGAGGAAGGCAGTGGCTGCACAAGGCATGGCAGTGCGTCTTATCTGCTCACTGTTCCCTCATCGTTTTTAATAAAATATGTGATTCTTTGAGAATTCCATAAAATGTATTTTGATCATATTCATCTCCACTCATCACCCTAACTCTCTTGATTCCATTCATATCTCTCCACTCCTTACCAGCTCTGTGCTCTTTTAGTCTCCCTAAGTAATTCACCAAGTTCAATTTGTGCTAATCACATACATATATATGGGCATGTGGCCAACCTCTGCAATTCAGTCAACCTGTTACTGGCAGAGTCAGCTTCTATACACTCTCCTTCCATCAACAGATCTTCTATTTCAGTTTATTATTTTTGTTTTTTCATTGATTATTTGTTATGTTTTGTTGATGAAAAAGGCCTCTAACCCAGGCTGGCCTAAAATTCACTATTTAGAAAAGGCTGGTCTTGAACTTATGACTTTCTTGAATCTACCACTCTAAATCAAAGATTACAGACTGTGTAATCCTGGGTACATTACATTGAGTACTTGGGATGAAACTCGGGTTTTTAGACACGATAGGCATGTACTAAGCCAATCACCATAAGAGCGCCACTTAACACATCAGCTCACTGGTGAGAGCCCGAGCATGTAGACACCACCAATGTGGATAGAATGATGCCCAGTGGCACTCTTCCCTGCTGCCTGTGTAAATGCACCAAGAGCAAAAATGGAATAGGCAACATGGAGTCTAACTACCCATGACAGGAAGTAGCCTTACTGCTCACTGTCCAGCTCTCCTTTACAAGTATATTGTTGGTTGCTCGCATAGGACCCATATAAGATCAAAGAGGTCAACAGTGTGGTTTGTAGGGAAGAGAGGTTCAAAAACATTTCTCACCCCTAACTAAGAAGCTATTGGTAATTTATGGCTTCTGTGTGAGGGAGGGAGAGATTAATTAAAGGTGTTGTCCCTGTAGCATTATCCCAGGTTCAGTGGATGCCCCTACATGTTTGCATATATGTTTAACATAAAATGGACTAGCAAGTTATTTTTTAAGGATAAAATTTGGAAAAATGTAAAAAGGGAGAGGATCTATGAACAGTAAGAGTTATAAGGGATGAATAAGATGAAATATGGTGCATAAATATATCAAAATTAATAAAATTATAATAATTAAAAAAATAAAATTTAAATGAATTGCTGGATTGATGATGCAGCACAGATCATTAAATGAATGATGACTGGAAATCTTAGTGCACACTGTCCTTAAATTTTGTGGCTCTTTGTGCCCATGCCAATATTGTCTAATCTGTTAATGCTTTTCTCCAAAACTTACAGGAATACATCAGATCTAAGATAAATCGACTTTGAACTATTCATCCCACTCTCCCCTGTACTTTAATTGTGGGCTTTGTCATCTTAAAAGGAGCACTGTGCTCCTCTACCATTCAAAGCAGTGACTGTCTGCTGCATGCCGAGTGACACTTCCTAGGACTTCCAACCACCACAGCCGTCACTGCAGTGTTTGGGATCCCGATCGATCTGCCTTACTGCAGGCAGATGTAAGAAGACAGAGCTCTCCACAGGGATTACTGTGCCCTTGATGAGGTAAGAAGTGGCTCTTAAGATGCACAGCTAAGGAGCCTCATCACTACCTCTTGAGTTCTAGTTAACTCATTTATGAAGGAACACAAGCATGTAACTGACCCTGCATATCTGAGATGAGGTTTGAATACATTTTTGTAGTTACCTTGTATTCTGATTTTCAATGTACACATTTGTAACTGGAAATTGGGTTGTGAAAAAGGCATCCTACTTTTGGGGGGAAAACAGATTTAAACAAGAATCGAAGTACAATACCCTCAAATAACAAAGGATTACTATTGAACACAAGAACCATAGAAATATCCATGATTACTTACTTGTTGTGGCCCTTGCCTTCAAAAGAAACTAGGAAAAAAAATTTAACACAACAATTCTCAAATCATTAATATGTTACATCACAGTGGTGTATCACACAAAATACAACCAGTGTTTTCACAATTCCTACCTCAGGTGTGTCTTAGGAAAATGATCCCACAATACATACCACATTTATGTCTTATATTCATCACCTGCAATCAATAGGAAAGAAAATATTTAATGTCATGATCATGCTGAGCAATGTCTACAAAGCTGTTTTGCCCACTAACATCGTGTGACTGAAATCAGGACAGAGAAGAGTTAGTAACAAAGAGACTATATTAATGGGTACATTATTCGATGATGTCACAGAGATCTGGGACTCTGTCCTTTGTGATACAAACTAGTACTGGGCATACTTTTTCTTATTCAGTGGCAGATCAGGTAAACCTATCTGGCCTATAGAGGGTTGCAAAACTTACATCACATACCATCTATAAAAACTTTTATGTTTCACTAAGGTATTTTTTGTTTCTAGACTATGGTTTACAAATAACTTGAGTATATGGTTGGAAGCTTAGTGTGTCCAGCTTGAGGATGTTCAGAGGATCTTTCAACCATGAGGACTGGTGTAAACTAGAGGCCCCCACCTTGGTGGGATCACTCATACAGCAGGACACAAAGTTGTGCCACATTGTGATGTATGCTGTCTTGATCAGGACCAAGTTGGTACAGTTCCATTCCCTCCTCTTCCTAAATAAGCTCTCTAATATCCGTGATGACTCAGATCAGTTTAATGAATGAAATGTGATACCCACTGAAGCACAAGGGGACCACCGAGGTAACCTTTCTACCTCAGAGAAATGAAAGTCCCTCTTACCCTCACAGTCGTCACTGGTCGGTGTTGCTTGTAGCGGGGTGAGGCCGCACTGGTGGTAGGTTCAGGGGACACTAGGGGAAAGGAAGCGACTCTCAGCTCACGGGACTTAGTATTATTACAGGGCATCTTTGCTTGATGTGAGTAAAAGCAACTGGACTTGGAACATCTTATTAAACCTAATGAACAATATGGTTGGGTTGTTGCAGGACTGTCTTCCAGGAAGAGAAATAAAGGCAGAGAGTAGCTCTGGAGAGAAATGAGGAGCAGATTTTTTTTGTTTGTAGGGAATGGTAATCTCAATCAGTGAAAAAGCATCTATTATGTGGTGTAATGATGAAATGAATCATTCAAAAATTTCTTTTTATACGTATTCTGTTTGAGAGGCTCAACAGCTGGCAGTGAATCCAGCAGAAGTGACCCTTCTGTACCTGGTTCTCTCAGTCAACCATGTAGGTTCCAGGCTCAAAGTATTGATCTCAGTCTTTACAGCAAGTGCCTTTACTGCTAAGATCTCACTGGTCCCCTATAACAAATCTTATGATAAAAACCACAGAGTACAATCAGTCCCTGAGATGACTTTCAGGGTAGGGCAATGGCTACTCTCTTCAGCTTCAGGTGAAGTTATTACCTATGTACCTGTAGTACAGGTCTGATCCACACTTTTATTAGAGACTCAACTGCCTTTCCAGGCATGTTTTTCTGAAAAGGGTCTTTTCTGCTCTCTACCAGTGATCTTTTCAGTCTCATGAGCTTTGTGAGAAACTGACATTTAGTGATTACAGAAAGACCTAGAACACCCAGGACTGAGAATAAGGACATGTCTGGGACTTAGGACCCATTGCATGGACAATGTGTTGCAGTACGGAGAACCCACAATAAGGTAACACAAAGAAGGAACCACATAAGCTTCTGTGGCAATTATGAAAGAGAAGTGGCTGGGGAAGGAGAGGGGCAGGAAATCATAAGAAGAGAGACAGAAAGGGAGTGACTAGAAGAGGAATCCTGTTTCTCTGTCACACACAGCTCAGAAGCAGGCACTACATACTGAATCCACAGTTATAGTCTATGATAGAGAGCAAAAAAAAAAAATCTGTAGAATGAGAGAATCCTAGAGGAGCAGACATAGTTCTGATTAGCCTGGGCTGTGAGTCTACTGAAGAAGTGACAGGGAAGCCACTTAGAGAAGAGAGACTCCTTAGAGCATAATCTCATGTCCCCAGGAAAGAAGAGACAGGTCAGACCACGCCAAAGTGGGAGACTCAAGTACTGACAGCGTAAGAAACAGACACACATTATGGTGCATAGAGAACTGATCCTCTCCTGTCCATACAATTTATTCTGAGAAACATGGGCAGTATTTTAGGGAAGCTCACAAACTCAGTCTCTGCATATTGGAGGCTGAGGCAAGGATGCCTCTAAGAGCACCAAAGATCATCCAGAGGGCAGATCCTTTCTCCCTATGTCATCCATTAATTTAAAGGATCAAAGAAGGATATCACCCTATAACCCTCCTTGACTCAAATTACACAGAATGCCAGTTAAAGTTAAGGAACATAGACTGCTTAGAGCTAATGACACACATGAGGCTTCTATTTATCAGGACATCGCTAAGGTAAGAATGAGGCTAGTGTTGCTAGAGAAGCCTGCTAACTACTTAGCAGTCTGCGATGTCCTACAAGGAGGGACTAAATGGTCCACAGAGGACCTAGTAGGCACTACTACCAATGTCCCCAGGGAGCCGGGAAAAGGATCTGCTCATTCTTTACCACCAGGACCATTTTGTAAGTACTTCAAATGTATATTTGAATGCCCAGGAGTAGGTTGTCCCTCACCAGAGACTGGCTTTATCATAGATTGAAACCCCAAACTGATCACCACTGTTTATGGGCATGGTGATGGCAAATCTCAGGAGTCAACTGATAGGTCAGGGCTCTGGTGATGCCTCTATGGCATTACCTTGACAAGGTTAACTGAGGTAGCAAATGGTTCAGCTGTTAGTACATTACTTCTGGACTGAGATCCATGACTGTAGAAGGAGAAGGTGAGCTGAGCATAAAGAAACACTCCTTTTCTCTATTTCTGTTGCACTGGACCTCTGCCTCAGGCTCCTGTATCTATGATTTCTCAGCAAATATGCACACCATACTCATGGTATCATGGGAAAACAAGCACTCCTTCTTTGGCATGTTTGGGTCATAGTATTTTATCACACAAACTGGGAAAGAACCTTATGCGCAAATTCCATGGAGAGCTAATAAGTACAATGACAGGCTTGGACACTTGGTAGTGGTAAATGGGGATAAGCGCTAAGTGTTGAAAGACTGCCTTCAAATGACAGAGATGAACCCAAGAATATTACCCCTGACAAGGCTACCATGATGCCTTTGAAAAGGAAGAACACAGAAACCTCCTTCCATGACCTTGTCTCTGTTCTTTCCCATAAGCATAGGGTGTGACACACTACTCCAGAGACCCACTCCCCTTTGGTCAGACTAGAAATGCTGTTATCTGTTTCAAATTTTGTGCTCACTCTTGACAATTTTGACAATGACCATGTCAATCTTGAGCTTGTTTACATTCAGTTCATCTCCATCACCGGTATGTGGGAGAAAGTAACAGAGAGGTTGCCTCACCTATTCCTGCCTACACCAGGTGAAGGGACAGTGACAGAGACAAGATTGAGTTCACCTTTCCTCTGTTTCTTGTTACTCAATGTTTGCAAAAGGTGAATTTACATTACATTCTTAAATCGTGTGGTTGAATTTCAGCTGAGGAACTATGCAAGTCAACATTATCTACACAGGAAACTATGGTAATATCATCACCTTTCCCTCCTATCATACAATGATGATCCACAACTACCATATGTCACTCAATGAGATTAGTGCATTTCAACAGTACCTTCTCTTTCAGTAGATGGTACATGGCCAGAAGTGTCTGCCAGGACTTCCGGTACTTCAGCATCCTTGGGGGATATTTTCCCTTTCCCAAAGAGTCTTCTTTTAATTCTGCAAACTGGCATGCATTAACAGTAGAAACAGTTATGTCAGTTTCATGGCAGAAAATAGAGGAAACCAGTCTGTTTTAGTACACTCCATGGCATGCCCATTCTCCAGGCACCATCATCAGAGTCACAGTGGTGTTTCAGGAGCATCACTGAGTGCACTGCACACTCCAGCATGCACCGCATTGGTGGTGTAGGCAAGTCCTAAATTCATGGCAGTGTGACAGTGTGTTTGTTTCCTTGCTGAATACATGTACCTAATGAGTGCTCACCTTCAAATCACAGGCACTGACCAACCCTGAGAGGAAAAACACAGGGAGCAGAGTGTACCCAACCTTTAAAGATGTATTCCCACTGGATATGGAGTGCACTGCTTTCATAACAGTTCTCTGTAGGCAGAGGAGGTGAAGCTCTGTGATTTCTAGGCCAGTATGGTACATAAGTAGGTAGTTCCAGTATAGATAAGGACAAACTGTGAGTCCCTGAAACCCGCCCCCAAAAGCAATATATTCTCAGAGAATGAGGTAGCACACATCAACTTCCAGGTGGTGACTGCAGTTCTCAGTGCACATGTACTTAAATTGTGTTCCTCTTTGGGCCCATGCTTCTGTTGTCTACTCTGTTCATGCTATTCTCCAGATCCCAGAGAAACCCATTTTAGAAATATCCATCCTACTCCTCTGTATATTTTATTTAATTGTGAGACTCTGTCATCTTAAAAGGAGCACTGTGCTCCTCTACCATTCAAAGCAGTGACTGTCTGCTGCATGCTGAGTGACATTTCCTAGGACTTCCAACCACCACAGCCGTCACTGCAGTGTTTGGGATCCCTATCGATCTGCCTTACTGCACACAGATGTAAGAGGACAGAGCTCTCCACAGGGATTACTGTGCCCTTGATGAGGTAAGAAGTGGCTCTTAAGATGCACAGCTAAGGAGCCTCATCACTACCTCTTGAGTTCTAGTTAACTCATTTATGAAGGAACACAAGCATGTAACTGACCCTGCATATCTGAGATGAGGTTTGAACACATTTTTGTAGTTACCTTGTATTCTGATTTTCAATGTACACATCTGTAACTGGAAATTGGGTTGTGAAAAAGGCATCCTACTTTTGGGGGGAAAACAGATTTAAACAAGAATTGAAGTACAATACCCTCAAATAACAAAAGATTTCTTTTGAACACAAGAACCATAGAAATATCCATGATTACTTACTTGCTGTGGCCCTTGCCTTTAAAAGAAACTAAGAAAAAAAATTTAACACAACAATTCTCAAATCATTAATATGTTACATCACAGTGGTGTATCACACAAAATACAGCCAGTGTTTTCACAATTCCTACCTCAGTTGTGTCTTAGGAAAATGATCCCACAATACATACCACATCTATGTTTTTTGGTCTTCGCCTGCAATCAATAGGAAAGAAAATATTTAATGTCATGATCATGCTGAGCAATGTCTACAAAGCTGTTTTGCCCACTAACATCGTGTGACTGAAATCAGGACAGAGAAGAGTAGTAACAAAGAGACTATATTAATGGGTACATTATTCGATGATGTCACAGAGATCTGGGACTCTGTCCTTTGTGATACAAACTAGTACTGGGCATACTTTTTCTTATTCAGTGGCAGATCAGGTAAACCTATCTGGCCTATAGAGGGTTGCAAAACTTACATCACATACCATCTATAAAAACTTTTATATTACACTAAGGTATTTTTTGTTTCTAGACTATGGTTTACAAATAACTTGAGTATATGGTTGGAAGCTTAGTGTGTCCAGCTTGAGGATGTTCAGAGGATCTTTCAACCATGAGGACTGGTGTAAACTAGAGGCCCCCACCTTGGTGGGAGCACTCATACAGCAGGACACAAAGTTGTGCCACATTGTGATGTATGCTGTCTTGATCAGGACCAAGTTGGTACAGTTCCATTCCCTCCTCTTCCTAAATAAGCTCTCTAATATCCGTGATGACTCAGATCAGTTTAATGAATGAAATGTGATACCCACTGAAGCACAAGGGGACTACTGAGGTAACCTTTCTACCTCAGAGAAAGGAAAGGCCCTCTTACCCTCACAGTCTTTACTCGTCGATGTTTCTTGTAGCGGGGTGAGGCCGCACTGGTGGTAGGTTCAGGGGACACTAGGGGAAAGGAAGCGATTCTCAGCTCACGGGACTTAGTATTATTACAGGGCATCTTTGCTTGATGTGAGTAAAAGCAACTGGACTTGGAACATCTTATTAAACCTAATGAACAATATGGTTGGGTTGTTGCAGGACTGTCTTCCAGGAAGAGAAATAAAGGCAGAGAGTAGCTCTGGAGAGAAATGAGGAGCAGATTTTTTTTTTGTTTGTAGGAAATGGTAATCTCAAGCAGTGTAAAAGAATCCATTATGTGGTGTAATGATTAAGGGAATCATTCAAAAATTTCTTTTTATATGTATTCTGTTTGAGAGGCTCAACAGCTGGCAGTGCATCCAGCAGAAGTAACCCTTCTGTACCTGGTTCTCTCAGTCAACCATGTAGGTTCCAGGCTCAAAGTATTGATCTCAGTCTTTACAGCAAGTGCCTTTACTGCTAAGATCTCACTGGTCCCCTATAACAAATCTTATGATAAAAACCACAGAGTACAATCAGTCCCTGAGATGACTTTCAGGGTAGGGCAATGGCTACTCTCTTCAGCTTCAGGTGAAGTTTTTACCTATGTACCTGTAGTACAGGTCTGATCCACACTTTTATTAGAGACTCAACTGACTTTCCAGGCATGTTTTTCTGAAAAGGGTCTTTTCTGCTCTCTACCAGTGATCTTTTCAGTCTCATGAGCTTTGTGAGAAACTGACATTTAGTGATTACAGAAAGACCTAGAACACCCGGGACTGAGAATAAGGACATGTCTGGGACTTAGGACCCATTGCATGGACAATGTGTTGCAGTACGGAGAACCCACAATAAGGTAACACAAAGAAGGAACCACATAAGCTTCTGTGGCAATTATGAAAGGGAAGTGGCTGGGGAAGGAGAGGGGCAGGAGATCATAAGAAGAGAGACAGAAAGGGAGTGACTAGAAGAGGAATCCTGTTTCTCTGTCACACACAGCTCAGAAGCAGGCACTACACACTGAATCCACAGTTATAGTCTATGATAGAGAGCAAAAAAAAAAAATCTGCAGAATGAGAGAATCCTAGAGGAGCAGACATAGTTCTGATTAGCCTGGGCTGTGAGTCTACTGAAAAAGTGACAGGGAAGCCACTTAGAGAAGAGAGGCTCCTTAGAGCATAATCTCATGTCCCCAGGAAAGAAGAGACAGGTCAGACCACGCCAAAGTGGGAGACTCAAGTACTGACAGCGTAAGAAACAGACACACATTATGGTGCATAGAGAACTGATCCTCTCCTGTCCATACAATTTATTCTGAGAAACATGGGCTGTATTTTAGGGAAGCTCACAAACTCAGTCTCTGCATATTGGAGGCTGAGGCAAGGATGCCTCTAAGAGCACCAAAGATCATCCAGAGGGCAGATCCTTTCTCCCTATGTCATCCATTAATTTAAAGGATCAAAGAAGGATATCACCCTATAACCCTCCTTGACTCAAATTACACAGAATGCCAGTTAAAGTTAAGGAACATAGACTGCTTAGAGCTAATGACACACATGAGGCTTCTATTTACCAGGACATCGCTAAGGTAAGAATGAGGCTAGTGTTGCTAGAGAAGCCTGCTAACTACTTAGCAGTCTGCGATGTCCTACAAGGAGGGACTAAATGGTCCACAGAGGACCTAGTAGGTACTACTACCAATGTCCCCAGGGAGCCGGGAACAGGATCTGCTCATTCTTTACCACCAGGACCATTTTGTAAGTACTTCAAATGTATATTTGAATGCCCAGGAGTAGGTTGTCCCTCACCAGAGACTGGCTTTATCATAGATTGAAACCCCAAACTGATCACCACTGTTTATGGGCATGGTGATGGCAAATCTCAGGAGTCAACTGATAGGTCAGGGCTCTGGTGATGCCTCTATGGCATTATCTTGACAAGGTTAACTGAGGTAGCAAATGGTTCAGCTGTTAGTACATTACTTCTGGACTGAGATCCATGACTGTAGAAGGAGAAGGTGAGCTGAGCATAAAGAAACACTCCTTTTCTCTATTTCTGTTGCACTGGACCTCTGCCTCAGGCTCCTGTATCTATGATTTCTCAGCAAATATGCACACCATACTCATGGTATCATGGGAAAACAAGCACTCCTTCTTTGGCATGTTTGGGTCATAGTATTTTATCACACAAACTGGGAAAGAACCTTATGCACAGATTCCATGGAGAGCTACTAAGTACAATGACAGGCTTGGACACTTGGTAGTGGTAAATGGGGATAAGCACTAAGTGTTGAAAGACTGCCTTCAAATGACAGAGATGAACCCAAGAATATTACCCCTGACAAGGCTACCATGATGCCTTTGAAAAGGAAGAACACAGAAACCTCCTTCCATGACCTTGCCTCTGTTCTTTCCCATAAGCATAGGGTGTGACACACTACTCCAGAGACCCACTCCCCTTTGGTCAGACTAGAAATGCTGTTATCTGTTTCAAATTTTGTGCTCACTCTTGACAATTTTGACAATGACCATGTCAATCTTGAGCTTGTTTACATTCAGTTCATCTCCATCACCGGTATGTGGGAGAAAGTAACAGAGAGGTTGCCTCACCTGTTCCTGCCTACACCAGGTGAAGGGACAGTGACAGAGACAAGATTGAGTTCACCTTTCTTCTGTTTCTTGTTACTCAATGTTTGCAAAAGATGAATTTACATTACATTCTTAAATCGTGTGGTTGAATTTCAGCTGAGGAACTATGCAAGTCAACATTATCTACACAGGAAACTATGGTTATATCATCCTTTCCCTCCTATCATACAATGATGATCCACAACTACCATATGTCACCCAATGAGATTAGTGCATTTCAACAGTACCTTCTCTTTCAGTAGATGGTACATGGCCGGAAGTGTCTGCCTGGACTTCCGGTACTTCAGCATCCTTGGGGGATATTTTCCCTTTCCCAAAGAGTCTTCTTTTAATTCTGGAAACTGGCATGCATTAACAGTAGAGACAGTTATGTCAGTTTCATGGCAGAAAATAGAGGAAACCAGTCTGTTTTAGTATACTCCATGGCATGCCCATTCTCCAGGCACCATCATCAGAGTCACAGTGGTGTTTCAGGAGCATCACTGAGTGCACTGCACACTCCAGCATGCACCGCATTGGTGGTGTAGGCAAGTCCTAAATTCATGGCAGTGTGACAGTGTGTGTGTTTCCTTGCTGAATACATGTACCTAATGAGTGCTCACCTTCAAATCACAGGCACTGACCAACCCTGAGAGGAAAAACACATGGAGCAGAGTGTACCCAACCTTTAAAGATGTATTCCCACTGGATATGGAGTGCACTGCTTTCATAACAGTTCTCTGTAGGCAGAGGAGGTGAAGCTCTGTGATTTCTAGGCCAGTATGGTACATAAGTAGGTAGTTCCAGTATAGATAAGGACAAACTGTGAGTCCCTGAAACCTGCCCCCAAAAGCAATATATTCTCAGAGAATGAGGTAGCACACATCAACCTCCAGGTGGTGACTGCAGTTCTCAGTGCACATGTACTTAAATTGTGTTCCTCTTTGGGCCCATGCTTCTGTTGTCTACTCTGTTCATGCTATTCTCCAGATCCCAGAGAAACCCATTTTAGAAATATCCATCCTACTCCTCTGTATATTTTATTTAATTGTGAGACTCTGTCATCTTAAAAGGAGCACTGTGCTCCTCTAGCATTCAAAGCAGTGACTGTCTGTTGCATGCTGAGTGACATTTCCTAGGACTTCCAACCACCACAGCCGTCACTGCAGTGTTTGGGATCCCTATCGATCTGCCTTACTGCAGACAGATGTAAGAGGACAGAGCTCTCCACGGGGATTACTGTGCCCTTGATGAGGTAAGAAGTGGCTCTTAAGATGCACAGCTAAGGAGCCTCATCACTACCTCTTGAGTTCTAGTTAACTCATTTATGAAGGAACACAAGCATGTAACTGACCCTGCATATCTGAGATGAGGTTTGAACACATTTTTGTAGTTACCTTGTATTCTGATTTTCAATTTACACATCAGTAACTGGAAATTAGGTTGTGAAAAAGGCATCCTACTTTTGGGGGGAAAACAGATTTAAACAAGAATTGAAGTACAATACCCTCAAATAACAAAAGATTTCTTTTGAACACAAGAACCATAGAAATATCCATGATTACTTACTTGCTGTGGCCCTTGCCTTCAAAAGAAACTAAGAGAAAAATTAACACAACAATTCTCATATCATTAATATCTTACATCACAGTGGTGTATCACACAAAATACAACCAGTGTTTTCACAATTCCTACCTCAGTTTTGTCTTAGGAAAATGATCCCCCAATACATACCACATCTATGTTTTTTGGTCTTCGCCTGCAATCAATAGGAAAGAAAATATTTAATGTCATGATCATGCTGAGCAATGTCTACAAAGCTGTTTTGCCCACTAACATCGTGTGACTGGACAGAGAAGAGTAGTAACAAAGAGACTATATTAATGGGTACATTATTCGATGATGTCACAGAGATCTGGGACTCTGTCCTTTGTGATACAAACTAGTACTGGGCATACTTTTTCTTATTCAGTGGCAGATCAGGTAAACCTATCTGGCCTATAGAGGGTTGCAAAACTTACATCACATACCATCTATAAAAACTTTTATGTTTCACTAAGGTATTTTTTGTTTCTAGACTATGGTTTACAAATAACTTGAGTATATGGTTGGAAGCTTAGTGTGTCCAGCTTGAGGATGTTCAGAGGATCTTTCAACCATGAGGACTGGTGTAAACTAGAGGCCCCCACCTTGGTGGGAGCACTCATACAGCAGGACACAAAGTTGTGCCACATTGTGATGTATGCTGTCTTGATCAGGACCAAGTTGGTACAGTTCCATTCCCTCCTCTTCCTAAATAAGCTCTCTAATATCCGTGATGACTCAGATCAGTTTAATGAATGAAATGTGATACCCACTGAAGCACAAGGGGACTACTGAGGTAACCTTTCTACCTCAGAGAAAGGAAAGGCCCTCTTACCCTCACAGTCTTCACTCGTCGATGTTTCTTGTAGCGGGGTGAGGCCGCACTGGTGGTAGGTTCAGGGGACACTAGGGGAAAGGAAGCGATTCTCAGCTCACGGGACTTAGTATTATTACAGGGCATCTTTGCTTGATGTGGATAAAACTGCATGGATTTAGTACATGGGTCTAAATATCATCAGACTTTTCTGTCCCCTCAGCAACACCTAAACATTCAGCAGTTGTTTTTGAAATAATTGCGTCCGAGGCTTTATAGTATTTACAAATGCTTGGCCGGTAGCTTAGGCTTATTAATAACTTGATCTTTCACTTATATTAACCCATATCTTATCTATAGTTAGCCACGTGGTGTGGTACCTTTTATCCCTACAGTATTCTCATCTTGCTTCCTCTGGGTCTCGCTGGGGACTCCTGACTCTGCCCTTCCTCTTCCCTGCATTCTCAGTTTGGTCGCCCTGCCTGGCTACTGGCCAATTAGCCTTTTATTAAATCAATTCAAGTGACAAATCTTTACAGTGTACAAGAGGATTCTTCCATGGCAACTAAATCTAATGGAAAATATGGTTGGGTTGTCACTGGACTGTCTTCCAGGAAGACAAATTAAGGCCCCGTACAGGTCTGGAGAGAAATGAGGAACAGATATATTTTCCTTTCTATGAAATCTGAATCTTAAGCAGTGTGAAAGAATAGTTGTATCATGTAAGGATTAAATAAATCTTTCAAAAAATTTCTTTTTACATTTATTATATTTGGGATGCTCAACAGCTGGCAGTGCATCCAGCAGAAGTGACCCTTCTGCACCTGGTTCTCTCAGTCAACCATGAAGGTTCCAGGCTCAAATTATTGATCTCAGTCTTTACCACATGTGCTTTTACTGCTACACACTCAAGAACCACAGAAAAGTAACCTTATGATAAAAATCACAGAGTTCAATCAGTCTCTGAGATGATTTGAACGCAGGATAGCTGCTACTCTCATCAACCTCAGCTGGCCATCAGGAGACTTTTATCTATATACATGTAATAAAGGTCTGATCCACACCCTTTCTAGAGAGTCAACTGACTTTCCAGACATATTTTTCTGAAAAAGGTTCTTTTCTGTTCTCTCCACTGATCTTTTCAATCTCATGAGCTTTGTGAGACAATAAATGATTACAGAAAGACCTGGAACACCCAGGACAAGATGAGAACATGTGTGGGAATTAGTCCACATTGCCTGGACAACGTGTTCCAGTACACAAAATAACCAATAAAGTAACTGGAAAAATGGACCACATAGGCCTCCAAGGTTTTCCAGACCAAGAAACATGGCAATAATGAAAGGGAAGTGGCTGGAGCGAGGGAGAGGGTGGCAAGAGGTAACAAGAACGGAGATGAAAGTCGGGGGGGCTAGAGGAGAATCTTGTCTCTCTGTCACACACAGGTCAGAAGAGGACAGTATGCATTGAACCTACAGATATAGTGCACAATAGGAAGTTAAAAAAAAACTGCAGACTGAGAGAATCCAAGGGATGCAGACGTAGTTCTGATGGGCCTGGGCTGTGAGCCTACTGAAGTAGAAAAAGTAAAGCCACGTAGAGAAGAGAGACTCCTTAGAGCATAAACTCATGTCCCCAGGAAAGAAGAGACAGGTCAGACCACGCCAAGAGTGAGAGACTCGAGTAGTGACAGCACAGGGGACAGGCACCTCCTGCAGGTGTCTGGAGAGCTGACCCCCTCGGGTGTATAACCTGTATTATGAGGAACATGGGCAATATTTTAGGAAAACTCACAAACACAGTCTCTGCATATTGGAGGCTGAAGCAAGGATGTCTCTAAAAGCACCAAAGATCACCCAAAGGGCAGACCCTTTCTCATCCATTAAGTCAAAGGTTCCATGATAGATATCAGCCTGAAATCTCCCTTGACTGAAATCACCTAGCATGGCACTTAAAGTCAAGGAACATAGACTGGTAAAAGCTAAAGACATATATGAGGTCTTTACTTGTCAGGACATTGCCAGTGTTGCAATGAGGCCATACAACAGAAGCCTGCTAGCTATTTAGCTGTCTAATCTTTGGTTGTCCTTTGAAGATGGACTAAATGATCAACAGAAGACCAAGAAAGCACTACTACAAATGTCCCAGGGGACCCAGGGACAGGATCTGCTCATTCAGTATCACCAGGACCACTTGGTAAGAAATTTATACACACATTTGAATGCACAGGGGCAAGTTGTCTATCACCAGAGAGACTGGCTTTATCATAGACTGGAACCCCAAACTGTTTATGGGCATGGTGATGGCAAATATCAGGAGTCAACTGATAGGTCAGGGCTCTGGTGATGCCTCTATGGCATTATCTTGACAAGGTTAACTGAGGTAGCAAATGGTTCAGCTGTTAGTACATTACTCCTGGACTGAGATCCATGACTGTAGAAGGAGAAGGTGAGCTGAGCATAAAGAAACACTCCTTTTCTCTATTTCTGTTGCACTGGACCTCTGCCTCAGGCTCCTGTATCTATGGTTGCTCAGCAAATATGCACACCATACTCATAGTATCATGGGAAAACAAGCACTCCTTCTTTGGCATGTTTGGGTCATAGTATTTTATCACACAAACTGGGAAAGAACCTTATGCACAAATTCCATGGAGAGCTACTAAGTACAATGACAGGCTTGGACACTTGGTAGTGGTAAATGGGGATAAGCGCTAAGTGTTGAAAGACTGCCTTCAAATGACAGAGATGAACCCAAGAATATTACCCCTGACAAGGCTACCATGATGCCTTTGAAAAGGAAGAACACAGAAACCTCCTTCCATGACCTTGCCTCTGTTCTTTCCCATAAGCATAGGGTGTGACACACTACTCCAGAGACCCACTCCCCTTTGGTCAGACTAGAAATGCTGTTATCTGTTTCAAATTTTGTGCTCACTCTTGACAATTTTGACAATGACCATGCCAATCTTGAGCTTGTTTACATTCAGTTCATCTACATCACCGGTATGTGGGAGAAAGTAACAGAGAGGTTGCCTCACCTGTTCCTGCCTACACCAGGTGAAGGGACAGTGACAGAGACAAGATTGAGTTCACCTTTCCTCTGTTTCTTATTACTCAATGTTTGCAAAAGGTGAATTTACATTACATTCTTAAATCGTGTGGTTGAATTTCAGCTGAGGAACTATGCAAGTCAACATTATCTACACAGGAAACTATGGTAATATCATCACCTTTCCCTCCTATCATACAATGATGATCCACAACTACCATATGTCACCCAATGAGATTAATGCATTTCAACAGTACCTTCTCTTTCAGTAGATGGTACATGGCCAGAAGTGTCTGCCTGGACTTCCGGTACTTCAGCCTTCTCAGAAGCAACCATGTGTTGCTGTTGATGGTTCTTTTCCAATAGATTGTATTCTGGGACTGCATTAACAGTAGAGACAGTTATGTCAGTTTCATGGCAGAAAATAGAGGAAACCAGTCTGTTTTAGTACACTCCATAGCATGCCCATTCTCCAGGCACCATCATCAGCGTCACAGTGGTGTTTCAGGAGGATCACTGAGTGCACTGCACACTCCAGCATGCACTGCATTGGTGGTGTAGGCAAGTCTAAATTCATGTCAATGTGGTGTTGTTAAAAGAAGAGCAACATGACTGTATTAAGTTTGCTTTTACCTGATAAACAGTGTCCATGTCTCTCTTGGAGTCCCATAAATATGGTAAACTTTATAAACTCCCTCCTTTCTGAGTAGTGTTTACTAGGGTGCTATATACTGTGAAACTTCTCAGTGCAAAACATATGAATAAACATACATACATACATATATATATATATATATATATCCATCCACATACACACACATGCATGCATACATGCATGTACACACACACACACACACACACACACACACACACACACACAGCTTGACCTCAAATAAATGTACATATACTACCGAATTACTCTGTGGTATTTGTTATTGTCAGAACAGTCAGCTACATTTGAGTGAATCCAGGTAGCATGAGGTTGTGTTGGTTACTCATGCAACCAACGGTAGAGAATGTATTTATTTTCACTGTTTACCTTCACTGTTTACATGAGAAACTATAGAAGGGCCCTAGCTTAGCAGAAATATATGATCTTCCTCCAATATTTTCAACCTGCCTAGTGCCTATCAGTTAGTGATTCTCTAGATAGTGGACCACATTGAGAGGTAAGCAAAGCTTCCATATTTTCTAGAGATGCTCAGATTCAAAGTCACTCAGAGCCAAGTTGTCACATGATGGTTGGGATGAGTAGGAACTTCCCTTCCACTAGCCAGGCCTGGATATGTCCTCATCACGAACTGACAAGAACAGTAGCCAGGTGCATTGGTAATATAATAAACAGTGCCTGTACACGTCATTTTCTAGGTGACATCCTCATTGACCATCTGTACAGTCTTTATTAATTCTGGCTAAGATAGGGGTAATGACTGCAGGAGCATCGAGAACGCACTATACCTGTTCATGCCTTTCTCACCAAAGTCCTATCTTCTCTATATTGCCGTTTAATTTTTCCAGAACAGATCTGTGTTCTAGTCTAGCCTGAAATTTCTACAGCAAAGAACGAACTTATGTCTCTCTTTCTTCCACTTCTCAAGGACAAGGACTAATAAGATTGAGACATCCTGGGCACATTTTGAGCAGAATTAGGAGTCAAACTCTGGGTTTAATTAGCAAACTGCGCGTGGTTATGCTAATCATGCACTGAGGCAACTGGGCCACAAGCTCCAGCCCATATTAGCATACTAGCTTTTCTTAATACAAACTACCATATAACAAAGTACTGAAAATGTAAACACACTGTGCATAAAATACTTTTGAAATGATGTTACTGAGCCATATACTCTTCATTGCTGAATATATATGTGTGTGTGTGTGTGTGTGTGTGTGTGTGTGTGTGTGTGTGTACACATATATGAGTGGTCACACTGAAAACATGAGGACCAATCACCACTGAGAAGAAAACTCCT
The DNA here is from genome assembly GCF_049852395.1 of Peromyscus maniculatus bairdii. NCBI lineage: Eukaryota > Metazoa > Chordata > Mammalia > Rodentia > Cricetidae > Peromyscus > Peromyscus maniculatus. The sequence goes on along the minus strand of NC_134863.1, from coordinate 12,966,913 downwards.
GGAGCATAATAGAGTGCACCCCATTTTTAAATATATAATCTCACTGAGTGTGGTAGTGAACTCCTTGTGTAACAGTTCTCTGTAGTCACAGGCAGGCAGAACTGTGTGATATCCAAGTCAGAAGGGTATATATGTAGCTAGTTCCAGGAGAGCCATGGATACATAGTGAGATCCTGTCTCAAAAACAAAACACTATGTTGTCCAAAAAGTCCGACATCACAGATCAACATCCAGGTGGAGACTAGAGTTCTTAGTGGACACTGTGCCTAAATTGTGTTGCTTTTTGTGTCCATACTAATATTGTTAAACACCTTAAAGTTTTTCAGGTTTTACTGGAAGGAGCCCACGAAGTCTAGCACACATCCATCCTATCTCAATGTAGTGGTAAGCAAAGAATCTGTGAACTACACCACAACATGGGCTGTTTTCTTCCACACTTGCTAAATGTGTGCAGGCAGGGTATTAAATGCAGTCGTTGCACTGCATATGTGAAGATCCTCGTCACTTATTCTGGGCGTTGGTGTATTCATCTGCTTAGGAAAACACATATCAACTCACTACATATGGCTGTGGTGAGCTTTAAACACATTGTTATAGGTAAATCATGAATACTATTTTTTTCTCAAGGAATTTACAATTTTAATATAAACCAGCTGGCTCATTTCCAGTTACATTTTTTTTAATTTTATTTTTCTTTATTAAGAAATTTTCTACTCACTCCTCATGCTATCCACAGACCCCCCTCCTCCCTCCTCCCATCCCCAACCCTCTTTCCCAAGCCACCCCGCATCCCCCAAATCAAGGTCTCCCATGGGGAGTCAGCAGAGCCCAGCTCACTGAGCCTAGGCAGGTCCAAGCCCCTTCCCACTGCACCAAGGCTGTGCAAGGTGTCACACCACAGGCACCGGATTCCCAGAAGCCTGCCCATGTACCAGGGACAGATCCCGATCCCACTGCCTGGGTGCCCCCCAAACAGTTTGAGCCAAACAACTGTCTTCCATGTCCAGAGGGCCTAGTCCAATCCCATGGGAGCTCCACAGCCACCAGTCCACAGTTCATGTGTTCCCACTACTGTGGTCCATTATCTCTGCACGTCCTCTCATCATGATCACAATGTCCCTCACCTGCAGTATCTCTCCTCTCTCTCATCAATTGGATTCCCGGAGCTCAGCCTGGTGCCTGGCCGTGGATCTCTGTATCTGCCTCCATCAGCCACTGGACAGAGGCTCTATGATGACAGCTAGGTTATTTGCTAGGCTGGTCACTAGAGTAGACCGGTCCAGGCACCCTCTGGACCACTGCCAGCAGAACAAGGTGGGGTCAACCTTGTGGACTCCTGAGAGTCTCCCCAGCACCCTGCCTCTTCCTGTTTCCATGATGTCCTCATCTATCATGGTATCTTCCTCCCTGCCCTCCCACTCTGTCCCTGTTCCAGCTTGACCCTCCCATTTCCCTATGTTCTCATCCCCCACTCCTAAAAAAATTGTATTTTGTTTACTCAATCAACATAGATGGAGTAAACAAAATACAGTTTTTAAAAAAAAGTCTCCCAGAACAAGAATGGAGCCTGTGCTAGACCCTCCACAGTTGTCTTATGGCCAGCTGGCATGGGGGCTCAGGTCCTTAATTTCTTTTTCACAACAGTTTTCCTGAAAATTGGGTTCAATGACATGGACATCTGTCTAGATAAAATAAGTTTAAACATAGCCTGGTGCACAAAATCCCAAACTAAGGAGGTCACAGCTAGACGTAGCAACTGTAGACACATGACTATGATTTCTTACTTGAGGTATCACTTTTTTTTCTAAATCAAACTCCCAACTGTCAATTGATGAATGTGTTTTGCTTACTGTGGTACACTAGACAAAAGACAACCAGTATTCACACAATTCACATCTAAAACATGTCTTCAGTGACTCTGGAATACATACCACATCCGTCTTTTCCTGGGTCCACCTGCAAAACACAGTAAAGAAAACACTTTGAGACTCAGATTATGGTGAGTTCTGTTTGTACAACACTTTGGCTCACGTGTTTGCTGGGCATTATTACACCAAGGATTGCCAAGCCCTTGGGTGGAAGATTCTGGATTAGTATGTCGTATGATACTGACAGAATATCTCAGGACGTCTTCTTTGTGACAAACACTAGTCTGTTTTTCACTTTTGCTGACTAGAGGCCACATCAGGTATCCCTATGTGTTTCGCCTCCACTGATGGTCAGCTAAGGTATATCACGACATGACAGAGCAACTCTATATCTGGTTACTATGATTTGTTTGTTTGTTTGTTTGTTTGAAACAAGAATTAACCTTTATTGAGCACTTATTATGTGCCAGGACAGATTAATATCTTTTAATATTTTAAGGCAATTAAGTAAATATTGTTATTGCTACTTTATTGAGGAAGGCAATGTAGACACAGAAAGGATACGTTTGCCAAAAGTCACAGAGCCAAGAACTCCCAGTTTTTCCAGACAGGAGGCTTGAAGCTCAGAGCTCAGGTTGTCATACCACCGGCTTCCTTTGTAGAGTCCCTCTGTGGCCCATGGGTTGGAATTCCTGGTCAGTGGCCACTCCCCCCCCCCCTACATGACCGAGCATGTACTGCCAAAATGATTAGTCATTCCAAGGCTTTATGGCCTATGTAATCCATGCGCTGCATCAGGCAATCTATGCGCATACGTGGCATAGCTACATATGCCCTCGGGCAGGGGAATCCATAAAAAGCCAGTCACAGGGGCCGGGCGGTGGTGGCGCACACCTTTAATCCCAGCACTCGGGAGGCAGAGGCAGGCGGATCTCTGTGAGTTCGAGGCCAGCCTGGGCTACCAAGTGAGTTCCAGGAAAGGTACAAAGCTACACAGAGAAACCCTGTCTCGAAAAACCAAAAAAAAAAAAAAAACGAAAGCTAGTCACAGCCTCCTGTCCCCTTCTTCTCCTCCCCCTGTCCCCACAGATCTTCCATAGGTCCAAGCACATTCTCTTCTGTCCCTCCTTCCCTAATAAACTCTGAGAGTGGGTTTCGTGGTGCCTCGAACCTTTTCTCGCTCGGTAACAGTGCCGCTTAATGAATAACATCGTGCCGCCACATAAAAGCCAACACCACGTGCTCTTTTGCTCTCCCCAAAAACTGCCGCCGACGCCTGGTTCTCCCGCGCCCGCCGCCGGGGTTTGCTTTCGAGGGCGCTAGTTCAAAGGCGGCCTCAGCTTCCCACGGGTCTCCCGGAGACTGCATATTCCCTGCCTGGTCCAGGGCGTCCGATTCGCAAGGCCACGCCTTGTTCTGATGCCTCGGGAGTCCCTCTCTCTCTTCCGGGCCCACAGTCCAGGATGCCAGCGGCGGCATCTTAGAAAAAAGACCTTAGCGTCCAGGAACCGGGCAGGGCATGAGGAGAGCGAGGCCGGGGTTTTCTGACACAGCAGGGGCTGACGTGGCAGGGCTGGGGTCTCCCCATCGCCACAACAGGTTTCTCTCCGCTGCCCGCTTCCGGCTGCGCGCCTCGCGAACAAACGCCCCGGGCTCCGCCTTTGACTTTCCCGGGCAGAGAAACCCCGCGGCCCGGTGGCTCTCCGGCGCCTCCCTGCACGGCCGCCCTCTGCGCTTGCGCAGACCGTAGCTCCGGTGCCCCGGGAGGGCCGCGCCTGCCCGCCCGCGCCCAGGCTTCCCGCGGTTTTTCACAAGCTGGAAGCGTGGCTGGCTGCGTGGTGCCTCTCTTCTCTCCTGGCGGCAGCTGAGCGGGGGCGAGGTTGACTTGAGGACTCCGGTCTGCACATGGTGTTGGCAGGGGCTTCCAGAAGGGGAAATACCGTTTTGTTGACCCCAGATGGCCCCGGGGCTGGCCGGGGGCGGGGGTGTTGGAAGAGGACGTGAATTCTGACTGGAAAATGTCCCCCCTCTCTTCAAGGAGGGCCCCAAACAGGCCCCGTCCGGCCTCCTCTCGAGGCCAGGATCTTAGGGAAGGGTGTGTCCATGAGTTGGGTAGGACCCCCTTACACACGCGCGCGCGCGCGTGTACACACACACACACACACACACACACACACACGCACGCACGCACGCACGCACGCACGCACCCCAGTCGAGGCCGAGGGTTTCGTGGTCACCGAGGATAACGTGCACTTCCATGTGTTTGAGTCAGGCATACTGGTCTACACCTGTAGCTCCCGCACTTGGGTGGTAGAAACGCAGGAGACCAGCAGTGTGAGGCAAGTCTGGGTTGTATGAGACCCAGTCCTACATGCCATAGTTTTAGGATATTTAAGGTATTCAGAATTGTAATCGCCCTTATTTAAGACCTCATAGGCTTAGGATGAGTTGGTGTTTCTGTGTTGAGAAAAAAATAGCCCCATCTCTGTTGTGATTTCTAGAGTGGTACAAAAATATCTAAGTTTCCTGTATTCTACTGATTATTATGATTACTATATTACTACTATGCCCTTTTATGAGGCACTCTAATAATGTACGTGCATCCCATGACTTAGAGTTCTGAGCAACTGGACACCCTATACTGGGGCATATGAAGCTTCCACAACATTGATCTTTGGGGAACAATCAAATTTAACCTAAACCAGAGGCTCTAGAAGTCATAAAAGCGGGAGACCCTTACGTGAACATTCAAGTCTACATGGATGATATGCCTATCAACTTCCAAGTGAAATTTACATACTTTTGTCAAAAGCAGAACACCATGCTCCCAAAGACATCCTGTCCCCTTGACTCAAAATCAATACCTGACATAAGCATGTGTGGGTGTTCTATGCAATCACTAATCTGGTCAAATTCTGTTTTCCCTTCTTCCTAAATATACTATTTAACACCCATGATAACCTAACCAACTTTATTTTTCAAGTGTGAGAGCCACCAAAACCTAAGGGAAGAATCATTAAAGCAGCTTTTCACTCTTTCATAAAGAAACTGTTTACCTTTGTCAAAGAACTGGGGGACTTCTGTACATCAGTTGAAGATGGTGTTGCAACTTGATGTTCAGGTGTAACTAGAGGGACAGAAAAATAACTGTCAGTTCATGGTACCATTTACCCACCCAAGCATCTTTACTTGACATGGATAAAAGTGCATGGCATCAGTACATGTGATTAGACTTAGTTAAGCGACTACTGGACTGTTTTTCCTAATGGCAAATGTAGGCAAAGATTAAAAAAATAATAATAAACAGGGTTTTTTTTTCCTGCTTTCTAGAGAATAGGAATCTAAAGCAATGTGAGAGTCTGTGTTTCAATATGTAACTACTGAATGCATGTTTTAAAAAGCTTTTATACATTTATTCAGTGTGGGAGGGAGCACATCAGAAGACAACCTTTGGTGGCCAAGTCTCTCCTTCCATTAGGTGAATTCTGGGGACAGAATCAAAACATCAGGTCTGGTGACAAGCACTGATACTTACTGAGCCATCTCACTCTCTCCATTAAAATAAATCTCACAATTAAACAACATATCACCATCAATTCCTGAGATCATTTTGAAGCCCAGAAGAACTAACAATCCCTTCAGCATATCTCACAAACATATTTCAACCTCCATCAATTGATACATTCTGATTCTGCATTCACCACAAAGAACATAGAATTTTAGCCTTGATAACATATACATTTTACTGGGGAAGTGAATTTAGTATGAGGCATATGGTGTAACTGTATTGATCCTTCATCCTTTGACATACAACAATAATTTACTGAAGAGTGGAAACCAATAATAAGCATATTGTGTCTTGTTTCTCCTTCTAGTCTTTTCTTACTATTCTATGAACCTTTGTATTCATGTGTTTTGTGGCATCCAATTTAAAACCAGCAGTGATGGGGAAGAATGATTGTCTGGATCCTGTTGATCATTCAAGTCCTTTAACACAGTTCTACATGAGAGTTGCTTCAAGGGTGATGCATACTCTAAAAACTGGGTAGATATTCTGGGTACTTATGTGTCACTCTTTCAGGGTGTATAGCTCACAAGGTCTCTGTACTTCTAAGGGCCACATTTGTATTGCCATTAGACACCAATCAAAGATCTCCCCATTTGTAATTGTCTTTAGGCCAGGGGTAAAGGTGAGTGTCCCAACCCTAAGTATCTGTGAACTGATGAGAAGTACTGGTACTTCCTTATAATGACTAGGATGAAATGTGACACTGATGTAACAATACCTGTCCTGGGCTATGTCATAAAGTAGATAGTACCTAGGACTTCTACAGACTTGCAGATATCCTGACATGTGTTTAGAGACTCAGGATAGTGGGCAATATGTCTGGGTTCACATCTTGGCTCTTCTACTTAAGCATATTCTCTCTCTCTCTCTCTCTCTCTCTCTCTCTCTCTCTCTCTCTCTCTCTCCCTCCCTCTCCCTCCCTCTCCCTCCCTCTCCCTCCCTCTCCCTCTCTCCACTCTCTCCCTTCCTCCCCTCCCCTCCCCTCCCCTTCTCTCTCTCTCTCTCTCTCTCTCTCTCTCTCTCTCTCTCTCTCTTTCTCTCTCTCTCTCTGTTGTGTTATTCCACCCTGGGAATTCACATAGTCAATAAAGAAGAACATGTGTCTATGCTGTTGCTGAGTCATTTAATGAATATAACCCAAGCAGTGTCAACACTTGGGAAGGTTAGATATTGTAAAATATCCTGCTATCCAAAGTCCTGAATTTTAAATTCCCAGGTCACTGTTCTTCAATGGCATATGACTGATAGTCCTAAAGACCTACATTTCAAATTTACCAATCTCTATTGAAAAGAGGTATAGATTTTTAAATGATTCCTATGTTGACCTAAGTATACAATCAATCAAATGTCCATGCCTAAAAATAGCCAGCATTGTTCTCTAGAATATTCTAGCTACTTTACCATGGTCAGTGTATACCTGTTTAATGAAATGAACCCCAGAATTCTTGATGGATTAACATTACATATTAAAATGTCTAGTATTATAAGATCATTGAAAACATACAATCTTAATTAACAGCTCTTCACAAATATGAACATCTCTATATTTAGGTTTTGAACAATTCATGAAGACAGCTATAGCTCTGAAAGAGGTCTTCTATTCACAACCCTGGAGCAGTTCTGGGGAGCTAGCCTCTTCTGGACTGTATTTCAAAGTATTTCATAGAGAATAGAATATACATAATACATAATAAAACATAATTCTAACAACACAGAAGTTATAAATATTTAAAGATATTTTGAGAAACATTAACCAGTCTAATTGAAGTATTCAATGGCTAGTAATGTCATACCTCGACTACAGCAGTTCCCCATTATACTCTAATTCCAAAACAATATCTCTGTATCTATAAGCGTGTATATTGGAGGCAAGTCGCAATATATACTGGCACTCTGCACTGCGGTGCGAACATATCTAAGTACATGTCAGCAGCATGTCATAGAACGTTCATTGTGAACTCATCATACTGTGACACCCAACAGCTGCTATCTAGGCAAGTCAGCTCATATAAGTCCAAGACTACAGCCTGGGTTATTTTAAATGCCACTGTACTTTACTTCATGATGGCCAACTACAAAGTAAATGTTTTCCCTACACACACACACACACACACACACACACACACACACACACACACACACAAACACACACACAACTTGCCCTCAAGGAAATGGATGCACTACAGAATTTCTCTGTGGTGTCTATTAAATGGCAGAAGAGTGAGCAACATGAGTGAACTCAGGTAGCATGAGGTTTGTGTTGGTTACTCATGTAACTAACAGTAGAGAATGTATTTATTTTCACTGTTTACCTTCACTGTTTACATGAGAAACTATAGAAGGGCCCTAGCTTAGCAGAAATATATGATCTTCCTCCAATATTTTCAACCTGCCTAGTGCCTATCAGTTAGTGATTCTCTGGTTAGAGGACCACACTGAGAGGTGAACAAGGCTTCCATATTTTCTAGAGATGCTCAGATTCAAAGTCACTCAGAGCCAAGTTGTCACATGATGGTTGGGATGAGTAGGAACTTCCCTTCCACTAACCAGGCCTGGATATGTCCTCATTACGAATTGACAAGAACAGTAGCCAGGTGCATTGGTAATATAATAAACAGTGCCTGTACACGTCATTTTCTAGGTGACATCCTCATTGACCATGTGTACAGTCTTTATTAATTCTGGCTAAGATAGGGGTAATGACTACAGGAGCTATGGTGATATTTTATTTGTACTGAAGTGTGATTTTATTTGTATGTTTAAATAAAGTTGCCTGGGGGTCAGAGCTAATAGCAAGCCATAGCAGAAGCTGGGTGGTGGTGGCACACACCTTTAATCCTGATCACATGACAGGCAGATCTCTGTGTGTTCAGGAATACAGCCAGCATGGAGACACATGCCTTTAATCTCAATACCAACCATAGAGACCTAGAGGTCTGTATAGACTGGCAGTGACGAGGGGGTCATGTGGTTGGGTTTACAACCAATAAGAAGGCAGAACAGAAAGTCAATAAAAAGACAGACACACAGGAAGTAGGCCTCTTTCTGAGGGGAAGGACAGCAGCGGCAAGAAGGTTAAGAAGGTGGTTTTAAGTCTCAGCTCTTAGCTACTGCTCTGACCTCTTGGGCTTTTGACTCTGCATTTGGCTCTGTGTTTCTTATTTAATAAGACTGTTACATCTACAACAGTGCCTATACACATCGTTTTCTAGGTGGCATCCTCATTGATCATCTGTACAGCCTTTATTAACTCTGGCTAAGATAGGGGTAATGACTACAGGAGCATCGAGAACGCACTATACCTGTTCATGCCTTTCTCACCAAAGTCCTATCTTCTCTATATTGCTATGCTTTCTTTTTTATTTTTTCAGAAAAGATCTCTGTAGTTTCTTTTGTTTTTTACTCTTGCTTTTTGGGGGCCCACCATCCAGCTCCTAAATAAATCACATAGAGGCATATTCTTTCTTATGAATGCCCGGCCTTAGCTTGGCTTGTTTCTAACCAGCTTTTTAACTTAAATTATGCCATCTACCTTTGCCACTGAGCTTTTATCTTTCTCTGTTTCTATATACCTTTCTTTACTTCTTACTCCACAGCTTACTGTGTAGCTGAGTGGCTGGCCCCTGGAGTTCTCCTCTCCTTTTCTTGCTCCTTGATTTCTTCTCAGATTTCTTCTCCAATTCATTCTCTCTGCCTTCCAGCCCTGCCTATCCTTTCTCCTGCCTAGCTGTTGGACATTCAGCTCTTTATTATACCAATAAGGTGTTTTAGGGAGACAAAGTAACATAGCTTCACAGAGTTAAACAAATACAGCATAAAAGAATGCAACATATCTTTGCATCATTAAATAAATATTGCACAGCATAAACAAATGTAACACATCCCAAGCTAATAATCCACAACACATCAGGTCTTTGGTATTTCCTTCAGTCTGCAGAGATAGTCCTGCTGTCGAGTAACCATTCTGTACACTATGAAGATTTGTCACTGTGATTGGTTTAATAAAGAAGATGACTGGCCAATAGCTGAACAGGATAAGCTTAGGTAGGAGAGCCAAACTGAGAATGCTGGGAAGAGAAAGGGTGGAGTCAGAGGAGTTGCCAGCCCAATGCAGAGGGAGCAGGAGATGTAGGTAACATGCTAATAAAAGTACCGCCACATGCAGAGCATAATTGAGGTACATGGGTTAACTTAAAATGTAAGAGCTAGTTAGTAATAAGCCTGAGCTATTGGCTGACATTTATAAGTAATCTTAAGTCTCCATGTTGATTATCTGGGATCGGGGGTCAGGAGAGGAAAACTCTGCCTATAAATGGCACCCAACTTCCAGGGCCATGTTCCTCCACATAAAGCCTGAGCGAGCTTTAAAAAAGGTTCTAAACACACAGAAATGGAGCCAGACATGACTTCCTAGTCTTGTGTCTCTCATACCTGCTGCAGTACAGTGACAAAGCTCCTGGCAATGGCCACCACACCATGAACTAAGCCACACGGTGGGTTCCCATCACACGGGGCACAGTAGAGAGAAGTATCTCCCAGCAGCATACTGCATGGCAGGTTTAGGGTTTTTGCAGACAGAAAAGGTTACAGATACACAGTAAAGACAGATTCAGATGAAGACTTCTAAATGGATAACAGCATGTTTTAAAATATGCATACCCTTGGGATAGAAAAGATAAAGTGTAGAGAAAGTCCTTTAAAAAGGAATAGAGTACTTTAAAAAATATAACAAGTCACATAAAGATAGGAAATATCGGGCTGGAGAGGTGGCTCAGAGGTTAAGAGCACTGCTTGCTCTTCCAAAGGTCCTGAGTTCAATTCCCAGCAACCACATGGTGGCTCACAACCATCTGTAATGAGATCTGGTGTCCTCTTTTGGTTGACTTGTGTACAATGCACAATCTATATTTATATTGATACAGATATGGATGTTACCATTAAAAGTCTATATATTTTCAGAACAAGGGGAACAGACACCAATAAAAATGGATGGACCAAGGTGATCTAGCATGCAAAACAGCTTCAAAGCTGCTGACTAAGATGATCCAGCCTCACAGACTACTCTAGCCAAGACTTAACAATTATCCTGATTTTCTCAAAGTTCCCTCAAAGATTAATAGTGCCCCAAGAAAACAGGAAGCAGTCTACAGAAAACAACATCCACATTCCCAAAATATTGGCTATGGATGTTTGTTATAATTTTAGGGGGGTTGATTACAAGTTGTTATTGGTAATGGTCAGAAAAAAAGCTGACCAAAAGAGATTAGATTCAAGATTCCATTCTGAAAAGAAAAAGGGAGGATATAAAAATAATAGAATAAAATGATAGATTATTGAATCTATTTTTAAACCAAATACAACTACCAGTCTTAAATATTTTATATTGGTATGAGTGTTTATATATTGATACAAATTTGAAGTTAATTTTGTAATACTGCATGTATGTTTCTACTCTTGTTTTGGTTATTATGCTTATGCGTCTCATTTTAAAATGTAATGTATAATTAAAAATACAGATTAAGCCAGGTGATGGTGTTACACACCTTTAATCCCAGCTAGAATTACATAGTGACCCTCACACAGCAATAGTGGGTGACTTCAATACACTTTCTTCAATATACAGGTCATCTAGATAAAAACTAAACAGAGACATGCTAGTGTTAAATAATGCCATAAACCATATGTACCTAGTAGATATCTAGGAAATATTTCATCCAAACACAAAAGAATATACTTTCTTCTCAGCAGCTCATGGAACTTTCTCCAAAATTGACCATACAACTGGACATGAAGTAAGTCTCAATAGATATTTTTTAAAAAAAAATGGAAATAACATTCTGTATCTTATCTGAACACCATGGATTAAACCTAGATATAAACAACAGCAGAAATGCCAATAAGTGAATGGAGACATGGAAACTAAATAACTAACTACTGATGAAAATTGAGTCAAAACAGAAATCAAGAAAGAAATTTTTCAAATTGAATGAAAATGAAAACACAGCATGCTCAAAGCTATGAGACACAAAGAAGGCATTCTAAGATGCAAGTGTCCACATATAAATCAAACAAACAAAAAAAACAAAGAGATCTAATGTTGGCAACTCAATAGTAAACCTGGAAGCTCTAAAAAAAGAAGGAAAAAGATAATATTGTGAGATACTTGATTACACTGTATGAAAATATGTCACTGTGATTAGTTTAATAAAAAGCTAAATGGCCAATAGCTATGCAGGATTTTGGGGGCACAGAGTATGTTGGAAAGAAAGACAAAGATGCTGAGAGATGGGAATAAACAAAACATGCAGTAGGAGAAGTAACAGACATGACTCATAGCATGACATAGATTAATACAAATAGGTTCATTTAAGTTATAAGAACTAGTTAGAAACAAGCCTAAGCTACAGGCCAAGCTTTAATAATTAATAAGAAATCCCTGTGTCATTATTGGGGAGCTGTTGGTCCCAACAAAAAAATCTGTCTATAAATGGCTTCTAATGTGGAGGGTATGAATACCCAAACATAGGGCCTGAGAAAACAAAAAATAAAATTATGGGCAAAGAACTAGTCCTGTAGTCTCTCCGGCAGGCTAGTTCTTGGCAGTGTACAAAGACATGGCTTCAGGCTGCTGCCTGTGGGATGGAGCCAGTTGCCAGCCACTAGTACCATGTGCCAGTGCCATGGGCTAAGCTGAGCTGTATGTCATGTGATCAGAGAATGACGCAGATGCTTAGTAAAGACAGGTCCAAACACAAGCTATTTGTTATAGCCTCTAGACAGGTTACAGTGCATTTAACAATGTGTGAAGGCTTAAGGGGGAAAAAAGGATATAGACAGTTGTAAAAAGCAATAATTTAAAAATAAAGTTGTTGCTGGAGGGCTTCTCTCCAGGTTCCCCAAGCCCCGCAGTCTCACAATCCACTTATAAAATAATCACTCAGACGCTTATATTATTTACAAACTGTATGGCCGTGGCAGGCTTCTTGTTAACTGTTCTTATATCTTAAATTAACCCATTTTTATAAATCTATACCTTGCCACGTGGCTGGTGGCTTACCGGCGTCTTCACATGCTGCTTATCCTGGCGGTGGCCTTCTGTTTCCCAGAATTCTCCTCTCTCCTTGTCCCACCTACTTCCTGCCTGTCCACCTACTTCCTGCCTGGTCACTGGCCATCAGTGTTTTATTTATATAGAACAATATCCACAGCACTTCCCCTTTTTTTCTTTTTTTTAAAAAGTAAGGTTTTAACTTTAATATGGTAAAACTACATATAACAAAACAATTATTGAGCAAGAATAACAGTTACAATATTAAAGAAGATGTCCTATCTATCTTATATTTGTGAATTTAAGGTTTTATATCTAACTTATCTTTTATCATAACTGAGGAAATTACAACTATCTAGTCTTTAACCACATCAAAGACCTGAGAAGGAACATAATGGTACCTGAGAAATGGTAGATGGATGCAAGCAACTTTCGGGAATCTTGCAAGAGTAGACCAAGACAGCTGGCAGCCTGGACAGTCACCTAATGTTTCTCAGCATTGTTGGTGCATTTAAATTGGCTACAGGCCTAGAGTATCTGACAGACTACTTTCAGAAGCAGGATTTTTGAAAGACCATCTTACCCTGTCTTGGCAGAGTACAATGGTCCCTTTCCTTGTGTCCCGCTTGTCCAGAAAGGACAGCATTGCATTTGTACTGTCAGACATCAAGGCAAGGGCAGTTTTTTGCCCCGTAGGCCATTTTGTGCCAAAAAGACAAACTTCCAAATGGAAATGTCTTAGAAGCCCAACATTCTCTCAGGATCAATTGGTGCAGCCAGGAGCAATTGTGTCTCACGTCAACAGAATTCTAAGTTATTTAAATGCCATATTCTCTAGGTCTATGAAGTGTTTGAAGATTACCTATCTATCTGAAATATATCTATGTATACCTAGAAGACTTAACTAACATGGCTACAAATATGATTATCATAGATGACTAATTATTAATCAATTTTTAATTATCCATTACAATTTTAAATGAGTTACATAAACATAATACCTCAAACAAGAATAGAAATATATATATATACATAGAAATATATATATATATATATATACAGTATAACAAAATTAACTTTAAGTTTGTATCAATAAACTAAAATTTATACCAATGTAAAACATTTTAAACATAAACTAAAATCTATACCAATGTAAAACATTTTAAACAAGTTGTTCTTTAAAAGGTTCATTAATCTACCCTTTTATCTTATCATCTCCATATCCTCCTATATATCTATATCATATCCCCTTTTCTTTTTTAGAAAGAGATCACATTTATAATCAATCTGTTTTAAATAAAAATATTGGTTTTTCTCTGTCCCATACCAGAGGGCTCTTCTGATTTGGGACACAAGAATCTCTTAACCATTTTTTTTTAAAGCAATATGTCTGGGTTTAGAGGGGGAGTGAGCCAATTCCACCTCTAAAGCCAGCTTGGTATATTTGGGAATTTGGGCGTAGCATCTCTTACTACTTCCTGCTGGAGGGGGGCGCTGTATCTTATGGGAATGCAAAGAAAATTTTAGGCCTATGGGGTAGTCCATGAGGCTGTATTGTGTGAACCAGTTGCCTTGAAACCGCTCTGGATGTTGGATCATCTGGGCCATGGTGTCATCGGAGACCTTTCAGGGGGTCTTGGCTGGTCAAACCTGATGTATCTTAATCTGGAACAAATCCACAGCCTCTGGCTTTCTGTGGAAACAAAAGCAGAATCTCTTTTCCAAAGCAACATATCCTTAAATCCAAATTTTGAAGTGAAGGTACCTTTAAAATATACATTTTGGCATAACTCAACAGCTTTTGTAATCAAATGTTTTTCTTCAGTTACAAATATCAAAGAGAACATAATCCAGATTCTCTGTGTGGTAGCCATCTTTACGTGGCTTATGTTTTATATTACCTCGAGCCTATTGCTTTAAGCTGCACCATTCTAAGACTGAAACAGCGCTGTGGCTGCTGGCTCCGCCCACTTCAGCTTCCCAACATGGCGGTGGTACATTTTCTGCCAGCTCTGGGAGTCATCAATTCTCAGAAATAGTAGGTCTAAGCTTTTATCAAAGCAGTGTGTAGTCCAGAAACCTCTTTTTTTTTTTTTAAATACTAGTAAAGACTAAATCTACCACACAGCATAATGTGCCACTGGCAGACGCCTCATTTCCGCCATACTGCTGGTCAAACGCACACACCAGGAACCCTCCAGTGTTCAAACCTTCATTTTGCAGCGTCTAGCTGCCCATATGAGACAAGAAGCAGGAACCTGGTTTTGGCTCTGTTTAGAATTGGTTATTAAATATTGTCAGGTTTAAGGTGGAAACTCGAGCCGTTGGGCGCCATTTGTTGCTGGAGGGCTTCTCTCCAGGTTCCCCAAGCCCCGCAGTCTCACAATCCACTTATAAAATAATCACTCAGACGCTTATATTATTTACAAACTGTATGGCCGTGGCAGGCTTCTTGTTAACTGTTCTTTTATCTTAAATTAACCCATTTTTATAAATCTATACCTTGCCACGTGGCTGGTGGCTTACCGGCGTCTTCACATGCTGCTTATCCTGGCGGTGGCTGCAGTGTCTCTTCAGCCTTCTGTTTCCCAGAATTCTCCTCTCTCCTTGTCCCACCTACTTCCTGCCTGTCCACCTACTTCCTGCCTGGTCACTGGCCATCAGTGTTTTATTTATATAGAACAATATCCACAGCATAAAGTCTTTAAAGAGAGAAGTAAAGTTAAAAAATAAAAAAAAGAATAAGCCATGTAGAGATGGGAAATATACAGAAAGCCTGGATCCTGTATAGTGTTGTATTGTCTTTAAACGTTTTGATTGCTGATGAGCAAAATGTTTTGATAGCTGCTGAGAGACATTGGATTATAAAAACTACCAAATTAAACTAGTCTCTATATATATTTTTAAATGTCTTAAATTGAATTAAAAAAAATATGTTACTTTGGGGAAGAAGTTATGCTTTTGTTTCCAAAGGAAATAAAAGGCTATGGATTCATTAAAGGTAATTGGGATCATATTTGATCAGGGGAAACCCCATAAAAATCCTGGCTACAGACATAAAGAAATAATCCTACAAAAACTACAAGACAAGTGATGTATATTTTACCTGCTCAATCAGAAAACTGTTGTTGGCTGTTTTTGTTCTTTTGGGGGTTCCGCTATGCAGCTCTCAAATAAATACACACAGAGAGTTAGTCTTAATTATAAATTCCTGGCCTTAGCTTGGCTTGTTTGAGTCAGCTTTCCTTAACTGAAATTATCCTGTCTACCTTTTGCCTCTGGGCTTTCACATTTCTCTTACTTTTGTATATCTTAATTTTACTCTTCCACCATGGCTGGCTATGTGGCTGGGTGGCTGGCCCCTGAAGTCCTCTTAGCCTTCTCTGGCTCCTTCTTTCTTTTCCTCCCAGATTTATTCTTCTATTTATTCTGCCAGCCCTTTCCTTCCTTTCTCCTGGCCTGCCACTGGCCATCAGCCCTTCACCAGACTATCAAGTACTCTAGACTGGCAAAGCCTGTCTAGAGTACTTCACAAAGCCAAAAAAACACAACATAAAAGAATGCAACACATCCTTTTATCATTAAGCCAATGTTCTACAGAACAAACAAATGTAATACATCTTAAAATAATATTCTACAACATAAAACAAAAAAATCATCTTTAACTGACTTGTGCACACCACAGAGGCCATACTTGTGATAATTTAGATATGTATGTTACCTTTGAAAGTTTGTGTTTTCAGAGCAAGGGGACCAGACACCAAGGAAAACAGATGGTCCAGGTGATCCAGCCTCTCAGAATGCCCCTGTTGCAGTTTCCTCAGAATTCTGCATCCAGAACAGCTTCAAGGCTGCTGGCTGAGATGTTCTTACCTTGTAGGCTATTCTAGCCAGAACTTGACCATCATTCTAATTTTCTTAAGGTCCCCCAAAGATGTCAGTGTCCCCAGACAACAGGAAGAAGTTAAGAGAGCATAACATCCACATTCCCAAGAGGTGGAGTGAGTAGTTTATGGTAATCCAGTGGGTAATGGATGTTTGTTATAATTTAGTGGGGATATTATAATATAGGGGAAAAAGATAACTATTAACCTCAAATATTTTACATTGGTATGGATTTTGGTATATAGATATAAATTTAAAGTTATTTTTGTTACACTGAAGGTATGTTTCTACTCTTATTTAAGATATTGTGCCTATGTAGCTCATTTAAAAATGTAATGTAAAGTTCTTGTCCTTGAAAGCTATTTAGGATAATAAAGAAATACAGGTTAGTAGTTAGTCTTCTATTACAATCAAAATTACAGTCAAGTTAGGTATATTTTCAGGGTCAATCAGAGACATATCTTAAATAGATAGGATGGTCTTCCAACACTTCAGAGACCTACAGAATACAGAATTTTAATGTTTTAATAACATAGGGCTTCTCATGACAGTGAGACACGTCTGCTCCTGGCAGCACCAATTTACTTCAGAGAAGATGATGGCCACTGAAGAAACTCCATATGGAGTTTGCTTTCTTTGTGCCAAAAACTGGCTATTTGGGCAAGAAACTGCCTCTGCCTCTACTGTTGTCACTACACTGCCCAAACTGGACAAGCAGGGCATACAAAAAAGCAACCAAGACAGGATAGGACAGTCCTTCAAAAATTCCTGATTCATAGAAAAGTCTGACAGATAGACTGTAGGCAGAAAATGGATGACCCAATATTGTAGAGGCATGTTGGGTGACTGTCCAGGCAGCCAGATGTCTGTTATTTCTACAGGTTTGGAAGTGGCTTATACTGCACTTCCTGTTTACTCAGGTAATATTATATCCTTCTGAGGTCTTTGATGAAGTTGAAGACTACATAGTTTTAGTTATATTTTTCCTTAGCTATGAAAGAAAATAAGTTAGGTACAAAAACTTTGGAGTCACCAAGATAGGACAAATAATGGAGTATTTTCTTTGAATCTGCCAAATACAAATGGACTGGGTATTGTAAATGTAATCCTTACTTGATAATTGTTCTTACTGTATATAGTTTTATTATGTTAGAGTTAAAAACCCTTTCTTTTTTATTTCCCAAGAAGAGGGAAATGTTGCAAGATATTTGGTTACACTGTGTGAAGATATGTCACTGTGAATGGTTTAATAATAAGCTAAAATGGCCAATAGCTAGGCAGAATTTGGGGAGCACAGAGGACAATGGGAGGAAGAGCAGAGGTGCTGAGAGACAGGAAACAAACAAGACATGCAGATGGAGAAGTAAGAGATATGAGCCACATGGCAGGATGTAGACTAATAGAAACTGGTTAATTTAAATTATAAGAACTAGTTTGAAAAAAGCCTAAGCTATAAGCTGAGATTTCATAATTAAATAAGTTTCTGTGTCATTATTGGGGAGCTAACAGTCCTGATGAAAAAGACCAACAGAAGAAGGAGAAGGACAAAGAGAAAGAGAAAGAGAAGAAGGGGGGAGGAAGAGGAGGAGGAGGAGGAAGAGAAGATAATACCCAAAAGGAATAGACAGCAAAAAAATAGTCAACTCATGGCTGAAATGAAGAGATAGAAGCACATGCCACATGCACACGCGCACATGCACGCACACACACACACACACACCAAAAAAAAAAAAATCAGTGAAATGAAGTTGTTCTTTGAGAATATAAATTAACAAACCCTTAGCAGAATGAACTAAAATATGGAGAAGGGGATCAAAATTTATAAAATTAGAGAAAAAAGGGGGAACATTACAACAGACACCAAGGAAATATAGAGAATCATAAGGACATACTTTAAAAATTCTGTACTCTACCAAACTGGAAAACCTAAGAAACAGATGAATTTCTTGATATATATAACCTACTAAAGTAAAATCAAGATCAAATAAGCAATTTAAATAGATCTCCTAGTGAAATAACACCTAGTGAAATAAAAGCATTAAAAGTCTCCTACTCCAAAAAGAGTTTATGGACTGATGAATTTAGCACAGAATTCTATCAGGCCTTAAAGAAGAATTAACTCCATTACTCCTCAAATTATTACAAAAAATAGAAACTGAAGGAACATTGTATAATTCTTTTTATTAAGCCAATATTATCCTAAAAACTAAACCACAATAAAGGAAATTAAAGACCAGTATGCCTTATGAAGATAGCTGGAATAATTCTCAACAAATACTTAAAAAACCAAATTCAAACGCATAAAAAAGATTATCCATCATGATCAAGTTAGCATTATTCTAGAGACATGGGGATGGTTCAACATGGGTAAATCAATCAATGTAATGAACCATATATACAAACTGAAAGACCAAAATGATATGGTCACCTCATTAGATGCAGAAAAGACCCTTTGCAAAATCCAACACTCCTTCCTGAAGAGTTGGGATACCAAGGACATACATTGACATAATAAAGATGACTTACAGAAATCCCACAGCCAACAGCAACCTAAATGTAGAGAAACCCAAAGCATTTCCACCAAAATCAAGAACAGGACAAAAATGTCCACTCTCTCCATACCTATTCAATATACTACTTGAAGTCTTAGCAAGAACAATAAGACAACTGAAGGAGACCAAGGGGATATGAACAGGAAAGGAGTCAAAGTATCTCTACTTGCAGATGATATGATTATATACATAAATTACCCTAAAAATTCCTCCAGGAAACTTCTACAGTCGATAAACATGTTCAGAAAAGTAGCAGGATTAAAAATTAACACACAAAAAATGGTAGCCTTCCAATATACAAATCATAAACAGGCTGAGAAAGAAATCTGGAAAACAACATCTCTCAGAGACCTTGCCTTGGAGAAGGTGGGTTGGAGGAAGGCTGAGGGGCAGGAGAAGAGAAGACAGAAGAATCTGTGGTTGGTATATAAAATGAATAGAAAAATCTCTTTAATAATAATAACAACAACAATAATAATAAATGAAAAAAACCTTGGGATAACCCTAACCAAGTGAAAGGCATATAATAAAAACATTAAGACACTGAATAGACAAATTGAAGAAGACATTGGACAATGGAAAGATCTCCCATGCTCATGGATAGGTAGGATTAATGTTGTAAAAAAAAGGCCATTCTACCAAAAGCAATCTACAGATTCAGTGCAAGTCTTATAAAAATTTCAATGTGATTCTTCACAGAAATTGAAATGATAATTTTCAGCTTCATGTGGAAACAGAGAGAAAGGGAGGGGGAGGGAGGGAGAGAGAGAGAAATCTCAGGATAGCTAACACTTTCCTGAATAATAAAAGAACTGCTGGAGATCACCATCCCCAACCTCAAATTGTACTACAGAGTATGTACAGTATTGGCATAAAAACTGACACATTGATCGATGGAATTGTATTGAAGATCCAGAAATAAGTACACATACCTATGGGCACCTGGTTTTGATTAAAAAAAAAAAAGCCAGAAATACACAATTGAAAAAAGAAAGCATCTCCAACAAATACTGCTGGTCAAACTGGATAGCTACATGTAAAAGAATTCAAAGAGGTCCATACTTATTGTAGGGAAAAGGGGCCAGCCAAAGAAACCCACCCTGGCCCTGAACCCAGACTCAGTGAAAGAAACACACCCTGAATCTGAGACCTGACCCAGTGAAAGAAACACTTTATCCCTGAACCCAGAAACTAAGAAACATGCCCTGACTCTGAAACCAGTGCCAAAGAAACATACTTTGTCCCTCGAATCAGAGCCAGTGAAATAAATATGCCCTGGCCTTAGAACTAGAGCCAAAAAGCTGAAAAGGGCCAGTTAAAAGAAACAGAGTTTGACCCTGAAACCAAAGCCATCTCTGCCTCCAATCAAGGAAACCAACCAATCCCTGAGCAGGAAAACTAACCAATCTCTGAGTAGAAAATCTTCTCCATCAAGAAACTCCACCCCTAAGAAGCCCTATATAAACATCTCTGCCTGTTCAGTTGTGGACTGTTCCTTCCCACCCTGGCAGAGGCAGCCACTCTCCTGGACTCCTCCTTCCTAATAAGTCTCTTTCTTTTTTCTTCTTCTTTTTTTTTAATTAACAGATTTTCTATTCATTTTACATACCAACCACAGATTCCCCTGTCCTCCCTCCTCCCAACCCCCATGCCCACCTACTCCAAGGCAAGGTCTCCCATGGGGAGTCAGCAGAGCCTGGTACATTCAGTTAAGGCAGGTCCAAGCCCCTCCTCCCTGCACCAAGGCTGCACATAGTGTCTCACCACAGGCACTAGGTTCCAAAAAGCCAGCTCATGCACTAGGGACAGGTCCCATCCCACTGCCTGGGGGCCCCCTAAACAGTTCAAGCTAAACAACTGTCTTGCTTATCCAGAGGGCCTAGTCCAGTTCCATGGGGGCTCCTCGGGTATTGGTCCACAGTTCATGTGTTTCCACTAGTTTGGCTAGTTGTCTCTGTACTTTTTCCAATCATGGTCTTGATATCTCTTGCTCATAGAATCCCTCCTCTCTCTCATTGATTGGACTCCTGGAGCTCCACCTGGGACCCGGCTGTGGATCTCTGCATCTGCTTCCATCAGTCACTGCATGAAGGCTCTATGATGACAGTTAGGGTATTCAGCCATTTGATTACCAGAGTAGGTCAGCTCAGGCACCCTCTCTACCATTGCCGGTAGTCTATGGTGGAGTCATCTTTGTGGATTCCTGGGAACCTCCCTAGCACTCTGCTTCTCCCTATTCTTATAGTGCCTTCATTTATCATGGTCTCTCTTTCCTTGTTCTCCCAAGATTCAATACTCTTGTCTCTTCTAACTCCACTTCTGTCAGCTGTCCACTAGTGCAGCTGGTAGAGTTTAATACTGGACTTTAAAAGAAATAGCATTTTCTTTTTCTCAATTTGTACTTCAATAAAGGAACCAATTGCCTACCTCAAAACATTAAAAACAAAAACTTATAATTGACAAAAAAAAAAAAATGTTAGAAACCAAACTTACCTGTGTGCCTCCGAGCAGTGGCGTTACAGAGATGAAATCAGAAAGGGCCGCCGGCAGGGTTTCAGTGTGAACTTTGGTGCTGGGCTGTTTGCAACTTCCAGAGTGATAAATGTCTTTCTTAAAAGAGTATTAGGTGAAGATCTTCATTTGCAGGTGCAGAACAGAAGAACCTTGCTGAGACATCCCTTAGGGGACTGAGTAAGATGGAGCAGAAAAAGGTAACAGCTTTTCACCAGAGCCTGAGGAGATTGCTACATTTCTGCAGGGGTTTCTCATTTAGCAGAGTTGAGCTGAAGAAGCAACATCTTGGGCCAGAGAGGAGAAGAAGCAGCAGCGCTCTTCTGGGAAGTCCCCCTAAATGGGGGGCGGGGAGGGTGTAGACAGAACAAAGCTCAGCTGTGATGGCTTTCTCCAGGAGAGGAGCAGGATTGCTCTATACTGCAGGGAGACCGCCCCCCTACTGCATCCCAGCTTCAGGTATAGCCTGACTTTGCATTCAAGATACCTTTCCCTCCAGAGCTGAGCTGTCTGCCCTATTGCAGCTCCAAGTATAGCTTGACTTCCCGAACAGTCAGAATACCTTTCCCTCCAGAGCTGTAAAACAAAAAGCATCTCCAACAAATGCGGCTGGTCAAACTGGACAGCTACGTGTAGAAGAATTCAAATAGATCCATACATATGATCCTGCACAAAACTTAATTCCAAATGGACTGAAGAGCTCAACATAGGGCCAGATGCACCAAATCTGATAGACGTGAAAGTGGGGAATAGTCTTGAACTCACTGGCACATGAAAATGCTCCCTGAGCAGAACACCGGTAGCACAGGCACTAGGACCCACCATTACTAATTGGGGCCTCATGAAGTCGAAAGCTTCTGTATGGCAAAGGATGCTATCATTCAGACAAAGTATCAGGCTATAGAATGGGAAAAGATTTTTACCAATTATGTATTGAATAGTGGCTTAGTATCTAAAATACATAAAAAACTAAAACCACTGAACATCAAGAAAATAACCCAGTTCAAAATGGAATAGAACTAAGCAGAGAATTTTCAAGAGATGAAACACAAATGGCTGAGAAGCATTTAAAGAAATCTTGATGGCTAACATCATTAGCCATCAGGGAAATGCAAATTAAAACTACTTTCATTTTATACCAGTCAACCAAAATCATCAATAAGACAAATGGCAGCTCATGCTGGCAAGGATGTTCTAGTCTAATTACACAATGGAATTTCATTCAGCTTAAAAAAACACAAAATTCCTTTGTGTAAATGTACCACATTTTCAATATCTTCTCAATCAGTCAATGGACATCTAGACTAGAACAGTAATGAATGTGGATGAAAAAGTGTCTCTGTAGGAGGAGGTAGAATCCTTTGGGTACATGCCCAAGAGTGGTATATTTAGATCTTCAGGTAGATCTATCCCCAGATTCCTGAGGAACCACCACACTGATTGCCATAGTGACCGTACAAATTTGCACTCCCACCACCAAAGAAAATGTTTTTTCCTTTCCCCACATCCTTGCCACAAAAAGACCAGTCCAAGTTTTACCCAATTTTTCTCCCGTTTTGTTTTCTAAGAAAAAAAAAATACATGAAAAACTTCACCCTGGGCTCTGCCTCTTCTCCCTGGTCCTTGTTATCACTATGGTGAGAATTCTGATGAGACATTTTATAGTACAGGAGGTAGACAGTCTTTACTACAGAGTAAAGTCTGGCACTCTCAACAAGGATAAGTTAACAGTGACCAAAGATACTATTGTGTCAATTTATGTTTTAAGCAAGCTTTATTCCAAAGGCCCCTGATGGGTGTTTTCCTGTGTGGGTGATTGACAAGAGTCGAATTGACTCTTATGGGGAGTGAATATGGTATCCCTTGCTCATTATCAGAGGCCTCTTGTTAGATAGTAATTTTATAAGATTTTTGTAGCAGGCTGAGTGTTCAGCCACTACAGTAGTAGGGCAGGCATGAGTGTAGAGTTAACAAATTCACTCTTTAGACCAGAACAGGAATAATAGTTTATAGAGTAGATTACAAAAGGGAGGCAGGCTGGGAAGTAACTACAGTATCCTCTAGAGCACAGGGCAGCGGGCGGGAGACAGGTGTGGGGTGTCTCCATTTGAGCAAACTACTTTTATAGTAAGGGGGACTTTCCTTGTGTACTTTCCTGGCATGTAGTTCATCCCATGCAAAGAAATGCAGTTCAGATTACCTAGTCTGGGAGGTCAGCATAAACTGTAGTGCACACAATCCTCAATTATGCATTCCTGGGCATGTAAATAGGGCCTGTGCAAATCAGAATCATACAAACAAGAGCAGTTCTGGTTGATTAAAGTTTGGTTCAGGTTAAAGTGTGGGTCACAGGGCAATAGGCTGCAGCTCGGTGATGCCAAGTTGCAGCAATCTGTGGCTAGCAGTTTGAGATATTAGGACCATGCTTTTGAAGATTCCCTAATGGGGATCGGATCTTTTTTTTTTTTTTAATTAAGGTTATTTTCTCAATAATCAGGTATTGTCAGTTACCAGTTTTCTCCAGAACCAGGTTTTGACAGTTATCAATTAAAGTTTTCTTAGCAGTTCAAGATGTCATGTTCCCTTCCAGGATCAGAGATATGACTCAGGTCCCATTCTTCTTGACCATTGATTAGTTGACTGTAGTTGTAGACCTGGGTTTTAAACTATTATGATGTCCTTCAAGCCTACTAATATTGTAGTAGCTATGTAACACTTAGGCCCGAGTAACTCAGCTTTCTCTACCACTTCACAAAGGCCTTGAAAGTTAGTGTGGGGAAGGTGCCAATATACAGTGTACTCATTCATCATCATCTAATTGGAAGTTTACTTACTGCACTGCTGCTAGGTGATGGCCATGGAGCTGAGTGATACAGAAAGGCAAGTCTGTACACCAGGAGGTCACACCAGAATGAGCAACAAGCTGTGTGCAGAAGCTATTAATGCATGGAACAGTAAGCAGTGTGGTCAGTGAAGTCTATCATCAACATGAGGGCTTAGGTCAAGAACTCTGCAAATGCCATCTATTTGACATTGTAGAAAACTTATTTTTCCTCTGCCCATAGGTATTGGTTGCAAATAGCTTCTTGGTTAGGAGTAGGAATCCTGTCCACTTCCCTCTCTCAGAGTGGGGACCCTGTGTGGCTCACCCCTGTGAAGGTGCCACGTGCGCTGCCATGGGCTCTGTGAGTTCACATGTGCGTCAATCCTGTTACATCTGGAGGACAGTGTTTCCTTAGAGTGGTTTGTCACCTCTGGCTCTTGAAATCTTTCCACCTCCTCTTCTGCATAGGTCCCTGAACCATGAGGGGCAGACTTGATGAAGCATATCACTTAGGACTGAGTGTTCCAAAATTCGTCTCTCTGCACATTGTCCAGTTGTGTGTCTTTTTGTCCTCCCTGACCCCATAGGTTTGTTTGACTGCATGATGGCTTTAAGTGCAACCATCCTGGAAATAGTACAGATATTCTAAAATGTGGTCGTATGGTTACGAGGGCTATCCTCTTGATTAGATTGTCATGTGTCTATTGGAGCTCAGCCCCTCTTGTTCTTAGGAGAACAAGCCTGGTATTGCCTCAAGAGGCTTTTTATAAGCTTGGGGTGTTCAGCATAGCTCTTTAGAATTGCTAATACACCCAGGTTGTAACAGAGGGGTAGAATATGTTAAAGGAAGATCTCTTTAGGCATCCTCAGCTGTACAGTTCCTATACTTGATGTGTAAGTGGTACCTATGTTAGGGTCCAAACTGTGACTCTGAATCCCACTATGGTGGTTCAAATGAAAATGGCTTCCATAGGCTCATATATTTGAACACTTGGTCTACAGTTGTTGGAACTGTTTGGGAAGGATTAAGAGGTGTGGCCTTATTGGAGGAGGTGCTATTACTGGGAGCAAATTTTGAGGTTTCAAAAGACTTTTTGCCATTGTGTGTGTGTGTGTGTGTGTGTGTGTGTGTGTGTGTGTGTGTGTGTGTTCTTCTTACTTGTGGATCAAAATGCGAGTTCTCAGCTACTGTTCCAGTGCCATTTCTGCCTCCCAGATACCATGCTTCCTGCCATGATGGTCATGGACTCTAACCTTCTGAAACTTTAAGCCCCAAATTAAAATATTTTCTTTTATAATTTGCCTTGGCCATGATGTTTTATCGCAGAAATATAAACGTAACTAAGACACTCGTTAACCAATTAAAGACACACTGAGTAGTGGAAAGCAGAACTGAAAGACTGATAAAGGAACTCTTTTCTTTGCTTCAGCCCCACCAGACCACTTTCCATGAATGCTGCCCTGACAACACAAGATGGCACCCTAGGAAGGCCTGTTGATGTTGGCTATGATAGTACACTGGGAAGAGGAACAAAGAGGTTCATTGACTCCTCCATCAAGACCATCCTCAGGATCCTATCAGAGGTTTAGTTTTGAATAAAATCAAGAGGTATCCATAGCTCAGCAGTGCTGGTCAAGCTAGTCCCTCCCTCCTGACCCCCTCTACCATTGTCTGAGCTTCAGTCTCCTGAAAAGCAATATGATACGTTTTAAGTTTCTTCTCAGAAAATAAGTCCTCCTGGCTTCCTCAAGGGTCCTGGCTTGTTCCTTCTCTCAGTATGAGATTCTTGGCATCAATGGTATCAGTGTCCTAATACCAAAGGGAGGACCAAAAGTATATCTTTACATTGTTTCATGCCTGCCAGGATGGCTATAGAAGTAGATGCTTTGTGACTTGGAATCACTGCTTTGAGCCCTTACACTCCCTTCTTCCTCTACTGCTACGCCCACAGCTGTGACACCTGTGTAGCTGTAGCAAAGCTTGAAAGCTTGCCGCTGTACTAGAGTCTGGCAGCAAAAGGGCTGAGGTTGAAGCTTCCTGGAGCGAGACCTCAGGCAGTTTCCCCAAGTCCAACGGTCGTCATGCAGCCTGAGGATCTCAGGGCAACAGTCCTTGTTTGCACTAATCATGCTTTTTCTCTGTATGTCTTTTCTGTGTTGTGGGGAGTGAATCATGAAGGAAAAGAAACAACTTTGGAATGATTTGCCTTTCATGGAAAGGCTACCCAGGACTAGAAAGCCTTGGTGCCTTCATAGTAAGGAAGAAAGTCAACAGATCATAGAAAATATGAAGCCAGCCCTAAGGTATTGGTATAGAAGGGTATATGACAATTAAAAAGATAGATGAGCGTATAATAGTTAGAAAAAAATAAATGAAATTATACAAAAAGTATATAGAGGGTGACTTAAACCTTGGCTGGTAAACGTCTGGTTTTCACAGATGTGGTCTTTGGCGCGAGACAGATTTCACAAAATTCTGAGATCATGCCCTTAAGCAACAACCACAAAGAACACCAAGCTGCGAAAGTGATACACAGAAATAGATACTAAAGTACTTTGCTATTGTCTACACAGAAATAGATACTGATATGCTTTGCTATTGTTTTTTGCTGATTCTGTGAAATTGAAAAAGTTTGCTGATTCTGAGTGATTGTAAAAATTATCAGTCTGATGTAATCCCCCTGCCAAGTTCCTTGATTGTAAAAGAATATAAGCACTAGTCTTACAGAAGTAAATCTACAGCAGCACAACAATCTATTGTGTGTCTGTCTGTCATTTCCTCGCCGATTCCTGACTTCTCCTCGAGCCTTCTCCCTGGTTCTCCCGCAGTGGTGGTCTCCCTCTGGGTGGTCTGCGGCAGGTGGCGCCCGAACAGGGACCTGAAGGACAGGTAATCTTTCCCCTCTTTTCTCTTTTTTCCTCTAAAGTCAGGTACGGTTCTTACCAGGGAGCTGCAGTCCCGCCGGTAAAGGATCACCGGTTAAGAGTAAGTAATCAAGAAACCATGGGACACTCATTGACTAAGAATGAAAAAATGTTGGTTACTATGATACAACACATGTTAGCCAAATCAGGGTTCCGGACATCAGTTTCAGATGTGGAACAGTTTATTGAATTTCTAAGAAAGACTAGCCCTTGGTTCGTTGAGGAAGGCTCCTTGACCTCAGAGGAATGGAAGAGAGTGGAAAAAGAAATGCGTAAATATGTGCAGACCAATGGTAAAAAGACTCTGCCCCCTCAGGCATTTCAATTGTGGTTTCATTTGAGGGATCTCTTGTCAGAGACAACCCCGTTTCAGGGACTCTACAGGGAAACCGCTTCTGAACAGGGGGAACCCCCTATTTATACAAAAGTAGGCCAGGAGGAAAGAGACGAGGGAGAGTATATGCCGCTCACTGCCTCTGCTCCTCCTCTGCAGTATAGTACTTTGGAAGACAATAATGATGATTGGGGTCTTGATGATCAACAAGCAGAGCAGGAATGGAAAGACGATCATCGGGATCACTTTGATAATCCCCGATCTCCTAAGGTGCTTGGCGCTGCGGCCAGTCAGCGGCCTGTGCCAAAACCCAGGAAACATCCTCCTTTGCCGCCTGTTGGCTTCCAAGGGGCCATGGCAGAGGCACGCAGGATGGGGGACGCCTCCTTTGGGGTGTTTCCTGTT
Organism: Peromyscus maniculatus bairdii; assembly: GCF_049852395.1. Classification (NCBI taxonomy): domain Eukaryota; kingdom Metazoa; phylum Chordata; class Mammalia; order Rodentia; family Cricetidae; genus Peromyscus; species Peromyscus maniculatus. Next base: position 12,938,993 of record NC_134863.1, on the reverse strand, counting down.
ACAGAATCATGGGAGGATGAGGGTCCTGTATGGGAGCCCCTCTCATTAAAGGTGTTAAAAGAATTACAAAATGCAGTAAAAAATGTTGGGGCTTCTGCTCCCTACACACTGCAAGTAGTGGATGTGGTTGCCAGCTCTTGGTTAACACCCTATGACTGGATGCAAACCACAAAAGCCACTCTCAGCCCTGGGGATTATATCCTCTAGAGGACTAAGTATAAAGACAAGAATAAAGACACTGTGGTACAATCCCTCAGGAAACGTGGCCCTAAGCCCACTATGTCAATGCTTATGGGGACAGAGGATTACACCACCCCACAATCTCAGACCAAGATACCTAAAGATATCTTGCAGTTGATAACAGCCAACGCCGTACAATCATGGCGTAAGATTCCTCCTCGGGAAACCAAAGGAGGAGCATTGGCTAACATTAGGCAAGGTACTGAGGAACCTTACCCAGAGTATATAGCTAGACTTGAGAAAGCTATTTCTAGAATGCTCCCTCCCTCTGAGGGAACGGACATTCTTTTGAAGCAGTTAGCCTGGGAAAATGCCAATGCTCTCTGTCAAGATCTGATTAGGCCAATCAGAAAAACAGGAACCCTACAAGATTATATAAAAGCATGCCAAGATGCCTCACCGGTTGTAGTGCAAGGAATGGCCTACGCCGCAGCAATGAAAGGACAGAAATTCAGCGCCTATGTAAAACAGACATATGGGAATGGCAAGAAGGCCACCCAATCTCCTACTTGTTTTCAATGTGGGAAAGAAGGACATATGCAAAAAGACTGCAGGCAGGGAGACAGAGCAGGACCCAGAAAGGGGGTTCCTGGCCTATGCCCTCGCTGCAAAAAAGGTAGACATTGGAGAAATGAGTGCAAATCAAAGTTTCATAAGGATGGAACTCCCCTAGGTAGGGGAAATTCCAATGATGATCTAAAAAAGACAAAAAACTAGGTCAGGGGTGTTCTCCTAACCCCACACCCAAGGGAGAGGAGGCCAGGCAAAGGACACCTCCCTCAGTGTTAAACCCTGATACTCCAGAATTTACTATTCATGATTTGCCTAGAGCAACTCCAGAGAGTGCCGGCTTGGATCTGGCTAGCACTAAGGATATGATATTATCCAAATGGGATGGAGTGACATTTGTCCCCACTAATATAAAGGGCACTCTGTTGCCACAAACTGTGGGAATAGTCATTGGACGAAGCTTCAATTATCAAAAAAATTTTAAAGTCCTACCGGAAGTTATTGATACAGATACAAAAAATACAATCAAGGTTATGGTGAAACCATTAACAAAAACTATACAAATTCATAAAGGACAGAGGCTAGCTCAATTGATTCTTTTGCCTTTTGTTAAGTTGCCCAATCCTGTTATTAAGGCTGCTCGAGGACAAGGACAATTTGGATCCACTAAAGGTGCATTCATGATACAGGATCTCGGAGAGAGACCCTTTAAGTATATCATGATCAATGGACAAAAGTTTCAGGGTCTGATGGATACAGGTGCGGACAGGACCTGTATAGCTGCCTCAGATTGGCCCAGTAGCTGGCCCGTCCATAAGACAGGTTCTTCTTTGTTAGGGCTTGGCTCTGCTTCAGGAGTTATGCAGAGCACTACATTATTAAAATAAAAGAGTAAAGACAGAAAAAAACTGATTCAACCTTTTGTGCTTCCTTCTCTTCCCTTTACACTATGGGGAAGAGATATGTTAGATTCCATGGATATAAAGTTAGTAACCTCAGACCAAATTAGTCATCAAAATTTTTCATAGGGGCCACTGCAAAACATCTTTATACAGATAAAATAGAGTGGCTTACTCAGGAGCCCGTATGGGTAAGTCAGTGGCCCCTAACAACAAAAAAAATACAGGCTCTAAAACAACTGGTACAAAAACAATTACAAAAAGGACACATAATAAAATCCAATAGTCCATAGAACACTCCTGTCTTTATAATTAAAAAAAAATCAAAAAAATGGAAACTGTTACAAGATCTTAGAACAATTAATACAGTCATAAAAGACATGGGACCTTTACAGCCTGGTCTGCCCTCACCTGTGGCTGTGCCACAAGGATGGCATATAATTGTCATAGATTTACAGGATTGCTTCTTTACCATTAAACTTAACCCCTCAGACAGTAAATATTTTGCCTTTAGTATTCCCTCAGAGAATTTTAAACAGCCTTTTAGGAGGTATCAATGGGTAACTTTACCACAAGGAATGAAAAATTCACCCACATTGTGTCAGAAATTTGTAGATTTGGCTTTACAAAAAATAAGACAGGAACATCGTGATTTGTATCTTATTCATTATATGGATGACATACTTTTGGCTCATAAAGATAAAGCCCAGCTAAAAAAAATATTAAAAAAAACTATTAAAACATTAACTCTACATGGTCTAGTAATTGCCCCTGATAAGGTACAAAGAGATAGGCCGTTAAATTATTTGGGTCAAATTATTAAAAAAGGTTATATTACTTCTCAAAAGGTTTCCATTAAAAGGAATAAATTAAAGACTTTAAATGATTTCCAAAAACTTCTAGGTGACATTAATTGGCTTAGACCTTATTTAAAAATTACCACTGGTATGCTAAGTCCATTGTATACAATTCTTCATGGTGATACAGATCCAAGATCAAAACAAAAATTGACCAAAAAAGCTATTAAAGCTTTACAATTAGTAAAAAAAAGCCTTAACTAAAGCTAGAATACAACAGATAAATTATAAAAAACCTTAGTCTTTGTTAATTTTTACAACTTCCTATACACCTACTGCCTGTCTTTGGCAGGACGGGGTGTTGAAATGGCTACATTTACCACACACTCAAACAAAAATGTTAGCTGATTATCCATATTTGTGTTCCCTGTTAATTTACAAAGGCCACAATCAGTCCAGAAAATTATTTGACAGAGAGCCTCATATTATTATCATTCCATATAATAAGACACAATTAAAAAATTTATATCAATTCAATAAAGATTAAATATTGACATTACAAAATTACACAGGCCAAATATTGTATCATTACCCTAAACATCCTATAATAGAGTTTACAAGACATGTAAAACTGATATTTCCTGTCTGGTTCTCTCACAGCCCCCTAAATCATGCTGTAAATATCTTTACAGACGGTTCTTCCACAGGAAGAGCTGCGGTTTTCACCCAGACACATGGGCTTTGGATAAAAAAAAGAAAAAAAACTTCTACACAACAAACAAAAATAAGAGCTGTTATTTTAACTTTTAAGAAGTTTCCTCAAGAGCTTAACCTTTTTACAGATTCTAAATATGTAACTAATTTGTTTCCAACATTAAAAACTGCTCTTTTATCAGGAAAGTCCCCTATTTTACCATTTTTACAAAAATTACAAAATTTGGTACACCATAGATCACAAAAATTTTATGTGGGACACATAAGGGGACATAACAAACTACCTGGCCCACTGGCTCAGAAAAATGCTATGACAGATCTACTAACACAAAATTCTTTAGGAGCATTTGCTATACAAAAAGCTCAACAAAATCATACAATACATCATCAAAATACATCTGCTTTAAAAAAAATGTTCTCTATAACAAGAGAACAGACAAGACAAATAGTGAGGGAATGTACACATTGCCCTCCTATTCATCATCCACCAAAAATGGGTATAAACCCTAGAGGTTTAAAACCAAATGTCATTTAACAAATGGATGTGACTCATGTCTCCTCCTTTGGTAGGATGAGATATGTCCATGTTACAGTAGACACTTATTCCCACTTCACTTTTGCCTCAGCCAGGACTAGAGAAACAGTCAAAGATGTGGTTCAACATCTCATACAATGTTTTCAGATTATGGGCCTTCCATCACAAATAAAGACAGATAATGGACCAACATATACTTCAAAAACATTTAAACAATTTTACAGCCAGTGGGGAATTGCCCACACTACAAAAATACCCTATAATCCACAGAGACAAACTATCATAAAAAAAACTCATCAAAATCTAAAGCTACAAATAAAGAGGCTACAAGCCTCAAATGGGTACTTTACTCCTCATCATGTTTTATCTCATGCCCTATTTGTGCTCAATCATCTTAATACTAATGACAAAAGACTCACTACAGCCCTAATCCATTGGGATCGTGAGTTCCACAGTACACCTCTACCATTGGTGTATTAAAAAAATTTATTGTCTAACACATGGAAGGAACCAGATGTTCTCATAACCGCGGGACAAGGGTATGCTTGTGTCTTTCCACAGGATGCCGATTCCCCTATCTAGATCCCAGATCGCCTTATCCGACCTACAAAAAAAAAAAAAAAAGGTGCAAGCGCCTCCAAAAACAACAACAAAAAAAACTACTAACAAAAATAAAAAAAATACAACTCGGCGGTGACAATAAAATAAATGTGACTTGGTCACAAATTCAGCTTCTGACTCAAAACACAAAAAAACTGCTGATTAAACAAAAAAAGCCCCTCACCGCTTCATTTTATTTCACTGCCTTTTTGTCTTTGCTCTTTGCTCCGCTACCAGTAGCTCAGGGAGTTTCCTTTTGGGCGTATGTTCCTAATCCCCCAATCATTCAGCCAATGGGATGGTTAGATCGAAAACCCATCAAAATGTTAACAAATAATTCAGTCAGGTTGGGTGGAGCTCAAGATTCCAACGCTCAAAACAGCTCCTCCTCTCTTATAAATTTTAAAGACAGAACAGATTCACTACCAATCTGCCTAACGCTACAAGAAAAAGTGCCTTACGGCTGCTTTCCTACATCTTATAAAACCTTCCTGACTGACGGTCCAAACAAAACAAATGCTGGTAGACGATAGATTTAAGAACTACAGATACAAACTTTAGGAGACAAACTATATAAAGATAATTTTACTCAAGTTAATACTATTCCTATAACTCCTTACATTCAAAAATATAAAGACAAGGATCAATTTTGGGATTCTTCCTTGTCCAAGTTTCCAGCTTGGTTGACTTGTGGCTTTCCTAATGCTGCTGCGTGGTATGAACCACGGGGGTCGTTGGACATGCTTAAAGTTTGGGACTACTCTAATTCTAATGATAACGGAGAGACCTATAAAGATTACTTAAATACTCATAAAAAAAAATTTCATAAATATGTCTTTGAGAGACATAAAGAGCCCCTCAAGAGATGGTTTTCTCCAGGCCTCGTGGAGCCCACCTGGTTTACAAAACAAGACAACATCACTAAAAAACATTCTGATTTGTTTAGGCTTGTTACAGCTGCCAATATGATACTAAAAAAAAAACCTAACCATACTCAACCAGAGGCCATTGGTCTTCGAGCCTGTGTATCCTACCCTAATGCTTTACTCTTGACACAATCTTCCTTTGTTAATATTTCACAAAATGGTAATTCATTTCGGATAATTTGTAGTTCTTATAAATTAACAAATTATATCACTTCCTCAAAACAAAAAAAGTTAAAAACCATGATTATGGTTCGGCGACCTCCTTTTGTCATGTTGCCTATAAAACTAGGCCCTGAGCCTTGGTATGACAATTCAGCCTTACAAATATTAAATACTTTAAGAGATTTGATTCGGCCACAACGGTTTGTTACTACATTATTTTTGGGCATTACTACATTGATTTCTATAATTACTACTTTTTCTATTACAACCACAGCTCTAGTTCAAAAAATTCATACTACTCATTATGTAAATACTCTTAGTAAAAATATTACTATGGCTCTACTAAAACAAAAAGCTATAGATAAAAAATTAGAGTCAAAAATTAATGTTTTAAAAAAAGTGGTTTTGGCCTTAAGACAAGATATTTCTAACCTCAAAACCACAATGTTTGCTCACTGCCATGGTAATTTCAAGTCCATCTGTGTTACTCCATTGCCTTATAATACTTCTCAGCCTTGGGACAAGGTCAAGGCCCACCTACAAGGTGTCTGACAAAATACAGACATTACACTTCAAAAAAAAACATCTCAACTATGAGTCAGGCTCATTTACAGATAAGAGGTTTACAAGACCTAACTTCAAAAATAAAAAAAAAAATCAAAGATTTAAATCCAATGGATTAACTACAATATTTTATAGTCATTGGAATGCTTGTTTTACTGGTGGTGTTGGTCATCTTTCTTTTCCCCTGTCTCATTAAATGTCTCTATACTTCTGTACAAACAGTACAACAAAACATGTTCGAGCTTCATTTTAAAAACAAAAAAGAAAAAACTGCTACACCCACAGCTGTGACACCTGTGTAGCTATAACAAAGCTTAAAAGCTTGCCACTATACTAAAGTCTAACAACAAAAGGGCTAAGGTTAAAGCTTCCTGGAGCGAGACCTCAAACAGTTTCCCCAAGTCCAACGGTCGTCATACGGCCTGAGGATCTCAGGACAACAGTCCTTGTTTACACTAATCATGCTTTTTCTCTGTATGTCTTTTCTGTGTTATGAAAAATAAATCATAAAAAAAAAACAACTTTAAAATGATTTGCCTTTCATGGAAAGGCTAGCCAAGACTAAAAAGCCTTGGTGCCTTCATAATAAAAAAAAAAGTCAACAGATCATAAAAAATATAAAGCCAGCCCTAAGGTATTAATATAAAAAGATATATAACAATTAAAAAGATAAATAAACGTATAATAGTTAAAAAAAATAAATAAAATTATACAAAAAGTATATAGAGGGTAACTTAAACCTTGGCTGATAAACGTCTGGTTTTCACAGATGTGGTCTTTAACACGAAACAGATTTCACAAAATTCTGAGATCATGCCCTTAAACAACAACCACAATAAACACCAAACTACAAAAGTGATACACAAAAATAGATACTAAAATACTTTGCTATTGTCTACACAAAAATAGATACTGATATACTTTACTATTGTTTTTTACTGATTCTGTAAAATTAAAAAAGTTTACTAATTCTAAATGATTATAAAAATTATCAGTCTAATGTAATCCCCCTGCCAAGTTCCTTGATTGTAAAAAAATATAAACACTAGTCTTACAAAAGTAAATCTACAATAACACAACAATCTATTGTATGTCTGTCTGTCATTTCCTCGCCGATTCCTGACTTCTCCTCGAGCCTTCTCCCTGGTTCTCCCACAATGGTGGTCTCCCTCTGGGTGGTCTGCGACACTCTACAGCTTCCAGGTATGGCAGAGTAGAATACACAGAATGAAATGTCAGAATTTACCGCTCATCATTAATTCTTCTGCATCTAAACTAAGATCTACAAGGGGGACTGAGCTCTAAGGATGGGACTTTGCCCTCAGTGGGAGGCTTGGCCAAGTGCTTTATGTCTAACCGCCCTGCTTAAAAAATATATGAGAGCTAAAATGGGAAAAAAAGATTCTAGAAACACCCCAAGACTTTCTAATGGTGGAGACATATGGCTGTTAAAGCTATCTGCAACTAGGGTTGGTGCCTGAGATGTCAAGAATAATGAAGGGAGGGGGTTTCCTATGGAGCTTACATTTCACTAGATAGATAGAAGCCCCCCCAAGTGTATTAAAAAGCAAAGGCTTTATAGGTAACCCTACTTGCAAGAGTAAAAATATTCTAAATAAAACAACTTGTTTTCTTCCTTTTGGCTATCAGACCATCCTGATGGTCCTCTATAAACTGGAATTTCCTCTGGAGTATCATGGCAGGAAGAAATGGCTGAGTCCCTCATCCCTGCGGGGAATGTTTCCCTGTGACACATACTTCTCTCACCTATTTTCCCAAGGCCAAGCTTTGGGCATGTGGTTAACAGGGAAGAAAGGCAAATGTTCTATATATCTTGGATGCAATGGAGGGTGATGCTTTTCATAAGATAAAAAACACTATGGGAACAGACAAGTGGGAAGTCAAATTTCATTCGGAGATTTTAAAGCCTGAGATGCCTGTTAGATATTTAAGTAGAAAAGTCAGGTAGTCAACTGGATATATAAGTCTAGAGTCTGTGGGAAAGAACTAATAGAGAAATGGTGAGGATAGGAAGCCCTAGAATTGAGCACATTTTGGACCAACATCACCATTCTACACCTGTTACACATGCATTGCTGGAATCCAAGAATTTCCTTTGTTGCCGCTCACTTCCCATTGGCCAGCCACACCATCCTGAGTACAGTTTTGATGAGCAGGTGGATATAAAGTGCTTCAAAGAGTGAATTCAAAGAAGCAGTGACTGTGAGGAAATGGAGGCATATGGATTAAATGATACAGAAAATTATTGTGACAAATTTGAAAATGTAGCAAAGCTGTGGGAGGTTACAAATTAAGGAAGATTTATTTCTTTTTAACATGAGATGAACTATAAAATAATAATAACAACAGGAAATTGTGGGGTTGTTATAGCAAAGCTGGTGCTTTCAGGACAGAGGTGGCAGGAGGTTGGTGTAAATGGAGGCTTTTTTCTGTCCCACCCTATCCCATGGCTGCTTCTAAAATAATCACTCAGAGGCTTGATATTAACTACAAACTGCTTGGCTGAACAGCTCAGGCTTATTACTATCTCTTACTATTTAAATTAACCCATTTCTACTGATCTATATATTGCCATGTGGCCATGGCATTACCAGTCTGCTGGCATCTTGCTCCTTGGGCGGCTGGCTGGTTTCTCCCAGACTCCACCCTTCTTCTCCTTTATCTCTGTTTGAATTCCCTGCCTGGCTCTATCCTGCCTTACCATAGCTTTATTTATTAACCAATGAGAGCAACATATATTCATAGTATACAGAAAGACATCCCACATCAGATTGGCTTAGGCTAGAAACTGCATAAGGAAAGACAGACTTGCCCCTGGTGCCTAAGAACAGGCCATCATCTTCAACATCTTTAACTGAGAATTAACCTAGAGTTTAGTAGCTTTGATCCTTGGATCAGAAGGTGGATCAAGTTTTGGAGGTACTATGTGCTATTGTGGTGTAGAGCCTGAGAATCTGACGTGGCAGACGCATACCCAGTCCTCATAGCGTCAATCCCCCACTAGGTTAGTGCTCACGAGACTCTGAAAGTACAAACACCAGTTCTCTGTCTGCTGTGGTTCCTTTCCAATACACTTGAGGGACGGCTTTCAGCTCAAAGCTATCCTAGGAGGTACAATCTAGGGGGGTCTCTAAGGAGGGCAAGGGCGAGAAAATCTGTGCAGCCCATTATTGTAGTTAAGCGCTGCCTTCTGAGGCCCCCGAGATAATGAAAGGGAAAACCTCCTCTGTGAAGGCGGCTCAGGCAAACATCAGACACTTTTCCAATACAGACTCAGCAACATCAGGAAGAAAAGTGGGCGAAATACTAATCATCAACTATTAATGAAGAAAAAGAAAACAAGTATGACTGTGATGTCCAGGAGCTCTGGGCTGCAGGAAGTAGACCAAACTCTCAAATCTGTAGGATGCAAGGAGCTGAGATACACATTAGGAAGGCACAGAGAACCTATTTAAGAAAATTAGAGAAGAAAATTTCCTAAATCTTAGACAATGAAATAAATATTCAAACAAAGGGCCATTTAGAACACCAAACAGACATGACCAGAATACTTATCCACAACATAGTATTGTCAACATGTCAAAATTACAAAGTAAAAGAAGAATATTGAAAGTGGTAAGAGAAAAACACCAATTCATTTACAAAGGCAGAAACATTTAAACAATAGCAGCAACCCTCAAAGCCAGGAAATCCTAGAATGGTGCTATTTCAAGCCCTGAAAGTAAATTACTGACAATTAGGAGTTTTGCCTTACAAAGACATTTTTTTTTTTTTTTTTTTTTTTTTGGTTTTTCGAGACAGGGTTTCTCTGCGTAGCTTTGCGCCTTTCCTGGAGCTCACTTGGTAGCCCAGGCTGGCCTCGAACTCACAGAGATCCGCCTGGCTCTGCCTCCCGAGTGCTGGGATTAAAGGCGTAGACAGGAAAAAAAAAAGAAAGAAAAAAATCAAGGATTCCAAAACAAGCCCACCCCAAGGCAGTGTATCACCACCAACCTCATCTGTGCAGACAGTGCTTAGAGGAACGCTACAAAAGGGAGAGAAAGGAAGACAGGCTCAAATTCAAGAGCACAGGAAACGCATGTTATGGGAGAAATGCCTAAACAAAGAAGAGCTGAGAAAGAGGTCATCATGTCCAGCACAATTAACCAGAGAACCCCTGATACAATGATTGGAAAGAAAAAAAATCAAACAATAAACAGCTAACAAAATTATTGGACTCAGTAAGTAACCTTAAATACAAGTGGATTCAATTTACCAATGAAGAGAAAAGACTGGCTGCCTGAGTTAAAAAAAAAAAAAGAAAAAAGAAAAAAAACAACAGATCCAACTTTCTGTTATCTCTAAGAAGCATTCCTTACTAATAAAGACAACCACAGACTAATAACCAATGATGGGAAACAGTCAAACAAATGGAAACATGTGAATCTGACATAGCTACTATTCTACCAGATGAAGTGGATTCAAATCAAGGATAGAAAGGATAAAGAAAACCACTTCATACTAAATAATGGAACAATTACTGAGAAAATATGGCAATGTAAAAATACATGCATTAAATATCGGTGTCCCCAATTTCATAAAACAAAGTCCAAGGGGCATAAAAGGTCAGGTGGATCCCGATACAATAATACTAGATAATTTCAATACTCCACTCTCATTTCAAGAGAAGTGATCCAAATTAAAAGTGAAAAGAAAAAGAGAAAAGGTAGACTATACTGTAAAGTAAATGGACTTAACAGATGTATACGGAACATTTCATCCAACAAAAACGGAATGAACACCCTTCTTAGGGGCCTACCAACCTTCTCTAATACAGACCACATTTTAGACCACAAATCCAATCCAGGCAAATATAAAATTACCAAAATATTATCTTGTATCTTACCAGACCACAGTGCAAAAAAGAAAAACCTATAATTAAGTAGCAAGGACCACACATGACACAGATACATAGAAACAGAACAGTACATTTTTGAATGACCTGCAGAGCTGTTGAAGAAATTGAAAGAACCTTAGAACCAAATGAAAATAAAAATACATTATTATGGTGATATTTTATTTGTATTCAAATGTTATTTGTATGTTAATAAAGTTGCCTGGGGGTCAGAGCTATTAGCAAGCCATAGGAAAGCAGGGCAGTGGTGGCGTCTGTTTGTAATCCCAGCACTTGGTAGGTAGAGCTAGGTAAGTCTCTGTGTGTTCATGGAATAGCCAGTATTGGATACACATGCCTTTAATCTCAATAACAACCATAGAAAACCTGGAGGTCTATACAGACAGGCCGTGATGAGGCGGTCATGTGGTTGGGTTTACAACCAATGAGAAGGCAGAACAGAAACACTATAAAAAGACAGACACAAAGGAAGTGGTTCTGGTTCGGAGAGGTAGGACCATCGCAGGAGGAAGGGTAAGGTTTTAGCTCCTAGCTCTGACCTCTTGACTTTCTTCTTTGCATTGGTTCTGTGTTTCTTATTTAATAAGATGGTTGGTTACATCTACACATTATATCAAAACTAAAGCAGTTTTATGAGGAGAAAAATATAGTTTTGAGTACTTTCTAAAACCAGAACAAGGGGCTGGAGAGGTGGTTCAGAGGTTAAGAGCACTGGCTGCTCCTCCAAGGGTCCTGAGTTCAATTCCCAGCCACCACATGGAGGCTCACAACCATCTATAATTTGGTCTGGTGCCCTCTTCTGGTATGTAGGCAGAACACTGTGTACATAATAAATAAATCTTTAGAAAAAAACCAGAATAATCTAGAGTAAATAACTTAAGGATGTACCTCAAGTTCCTAAAAACAAGAACAGTCTAAACTCTAAAATAGTAGATGGCAATAAATAATAAAGGCAGAAGATAAGGAAACAGAGATGAAAAGAATACTATATAGAACCAATAAAAAAAAGATTGACAAATTCCTGCCCAATTTGTCAAAAGAGAGAAAAGACCCAAACTGAAAATTTAGAGAAAAAAATTATATAAAATACAAAAAGTCATTAAAGGGTACATTGACAATTTATACACTTCCCCAAACTAAGGAATATAGAAGAAACGGATAAATCTGTAGAAAAATTATCTACCAAAATACAAACAAGAAGTTATAAAGAACTTAAACAGAACCATAATAATAACTGTGGATCAATTTCTCTGATGAATATTGATCCAAGTAGTCTCAATAAAATTCCTACAAGCTGAAATAAAGAACATATTAAGAAAATCAAGTTGGTTTCACACCAGGGAGGATTAAATAAACAAGTGTAATTCAGAACATAGGTAGGCTTAGAAATAGAAACCACATAATTATATTAATCAATGAAAAAAAAAGGTCTTAGATAAAGTCCATCATCCCTTCACGATAAAAACCTCAAAGTAACTAGGAACAGAAGATAAGATAATCTCAAGATAATAAAGGCAGTATACAACAAGTATCAGTGTTATACTAATTGGGGGAAACTTGGATCATTTCCTCTGAAAGCTACAAATAAAAAAGAATGCACATACCTTCCATTGTTATAAAATACAAAGTCTTAGCTAGAGCATTAAGACAAGAAAATTAGAGAAAGAGGATACAAACAGAAAGGAGAGAAGGTGGATTACTGCTATCTGCAGACAGCACAACCTTATACTTAATAGACCCTAACAATTCACCAGTAAACTATAAGCTCTGTCAACACTTTCAGCAGAGTAGCAAGATATAAAAATTGAAACACAAAAATAGTACCCTTTGTATATATCAATAGTAAACTCACTGGGAATAAAGTTAGGGAGAAATCCCATTCATAATAGCTTTTTTAAAAACAGTTGGGAATAGGCCTAATCATGAAAGTAAAAGACCTACAATGAAAATTTATGAAACTAAAGAAAGAAATTGAGAAAGACACTAGAAAATGGAACGACCTCCTGTTCTTTTGGGTAGGCAGAATATTATATACATATTACTCAAAGCAATGTACATATTCAAAGCAATTTCTGACAAAATGACAATGACATTCTTGAATAAGAATAAGAAAAGACAATCTTAAATCTCATATGGAAGCACAATACTCCTAATAACTAATGTAATTCTTAGCAGAAAGAATAATGCAGGGTATGTCACAGTATCCAATCTCAAACTGTATGACATAGTTATGGAACAGAAACAGCAGAGCACTGTCATGAAACCAGGTGTGTAGCCCATTAGTGGGCTAGAATAGATGATCTAGGAATAGAGCCTTAGAGTCACAGTCATATCATTTTGGAAAAGCTGTCCGAAATATAAACTGGAGGCCAAACAGCCTCCTTTACAAATGGTTCTGAGGAAATGATTAACATGTAAAAGGACACAACTAGATCTCTATTTCTCACCCTCCACAGAATCAATTCAAAATGAATCAAAGATATTAATGTGAGACAATAAACTTTACACTGTTCCAAGAAAATCTAAGAAAACACCTGAAGATACAGGAATAGGCAAGCAGTTTTGGAAAAGGACTCTAATACATCGGAAATAGTTCTAAAAATTGACAAATGAGAGATTACATGAAATTAAAACATCTTTGGCACTATAAAAGAAACATTAGAATAAAGCGTCAGTCTACTGAATGGGGGAAAAAATCTGCCTATTACTCATAAAACAAGTCATTGATTTCTAGGATATATATAAATATATATCTACAAAAATGGAACAGATAAAAACAAAGCACCTAAACCAGTTAATGGTCCAATGAACTGAACAGACTATTCTTAAATGAAGAAATACAAATGGGCAATAAATACTTGGAAAAGTGTTCCAAGTCATCAAGGAGACACAAGACTATTTTGAAATTCCATTTCAACCCAGTCAGATGGCCATGATCATGAAAACAAATGACATCAAATGCAGGAGAGGAGGGTGTGTGAGGAGAACCCTTATCATTGCTAGTGGGAACCTGTACAGCCACTATGGAAATAAGTATGGAGGCGCCTCAAAAAATTAAACATTGAATGACCATTTCAATCTCCTATGTGATTCTTACGTATATATTTGAAGGATGCCAAGTTAACATAGACAGAAATACCTTACCTACACATCCACATTTATTGCTGTACTATTTATAATTGCCTGAAATAGAACCAGCCTAGATGCTCATCAACAAGAAATGGATAAAGGAAGCATGATACATATTCACAGTAGAATTTTATGATCCTGTAAGTAAAAATAATATCACAACATTTGTTAGGAAAAGAGGTGCAACTGAAATCTTTGTTAAGTGAACTAAGTTGAACTCAAGCCTAATACCACACTTTCTCTCATGTGCAGGACTTGTATAAATTCGTTTCTCATGACACCAATTTCCCTTCTGTACACTGAATGTGTGCTGCTCTCACTGGTTGATGGTAAAAGTTGACTTGGCCTATAGGCAGGCAGAATAATCCTGGGTGGGAAAGCAAATGGAGATACAGGGAGAAGGAAGGGAGGAGTCAGCAGACTCAAATCCAGTCACACAAAGAACAAGGTATCAGAGAACAGGTAAGCCACAGGCTACATGGCAATGCATAGATGAATAGAAATGAGTTAATCTAAGTATAAGAGCTAGTCAGTAGTTGGCCTGAGCTAATGGCTAAGCAGTTTTAATTAACATAAGCCTCTGTGTGTTTACTTGGGTCTGAGCGGCTGTAGACTGGGTGGGACACAGGAAAACTTCAGCTACAAATGGTGCCCACTGTGGAGCAAGTGTTTCCACCTAAAACCTGAGAAAGCTTTAAGAAAAAAAAAAGATTCTAAAACAGAGCTAAACACAGCTTCTTAGTTGTGTCTCTCAGGCAAGCCGTGAGCTACATTATGGCGGTTTTGCAGCAGTGTGTGGGCTTGACCTGCAGCATGATGTATTCCCGTGGTACACAGAGGCCTCTCCAAGCCACACATTATGCTAAGTGGTGGATTTAGCCTTTGCTAGTACAGGCAAGAAGGGGGGGGGGCGGTTCTGGGCTACACGCTGCTCGATGGAAGCATAGACCCACTGCTTACCAGAGTTGGTGGTGAGCCTGGTTCCTAGAGCTGGCTGTAAACATAGTTCTGTCATGTTGGGAAGCTGAGGTGGGTGGAGCCAGCAGCCACAGCTGCCATTTCATTCCTAGTCATACTGCAGTTTAAAGCAATAGATACACAATAAAACAGATTCAGATGAAATAGTTTACAATCTGTGTAAAAATGCATGTAGGCTTGGAAGAGAGAGAAAAAGGAATATATGCAGTTATATAAAGGAATAGATAGTTTTAAAATAGAAAATCTTTAAAGAGACAGTAAAGGAAGTATAAAAAATAAGCCATATAAAGATGGATATTGCATAGAGAGTCTGGATTATGTTGTCTTTGGAAAGAGACATTTGATTGTAAAAATTGCTGAGTTAAATCAATATGTATATATTAGAGGTATCTCAATTTCAAAATGTATGTCTAAGGATATGTTGCTTTGGGAAAGAGATTCTGCTTTTGTTTCCACAGAAGATAAAAACCTGTGGGCTGCTTCCAGGCTAATATGGTTTGACCAGTCAAGACCCCCTGAAAGGTCTCTGATGTCATCATGGTCCAGATGATCCAACATCCAGAACTGTCTCAAGGCAACTGGCTCAGACAAAGCAGTCTCACCGACTACTCCAGTCAGGACTTGACCATTATCTTGAATTTTTTCAGGATCCCATATGACTACCTATCAGTGCCCCCTATCAACAGGAAGTAGCCTAGAACACTATGCCCACATTCCCAAATAATGGATTATGGATGTTTGTCTTTGTTTAGGTTGTTGGTCACAAATTGTTATTGGTCATAGTCATTATCTTTCTAAAAGAAGAAAGGGGGATATGGTGTGGAAATATAGGATATAGATATGATAGGATAAAAGGGTGAATTGTTGAACCTACTTTTAAAGAGCAACTTGTTTAAAATGTTTTACATTGCTATGAATTTTAGTTTATTGATACAAATTTAAAGTTAATTTTGTTATACTGTATATATATTTCTACTTATATTTAAAGTATTTTGTTTGTGCAACTCATTTGAAACTGTAGTGTATAGTTGAGAAATACAAATTAATAATTAGTCATCCATGATAATCAAACTTATAGTCATGTTAGTTAAGTTTTCTAGATATATATAGATATATTTCAATTAGTTAGTTAATCTTCAAACACTTCAAAGACCCACAGAATATGGGATTTTAATGTTTAATGGCATTTTAAATGTTTTAAAAAACTTAGACTTTCCTGGACAATGAGACATGTCTGCTCCTGGCAGCACTGATTTACTTCAAAGAAAGATGGGCATCAAAGACACTCCATATGGAATTTATTTTTTTCTTGGCAAAAATAGCCATTTGGGCAGAAACTGTTCTTGCCTGGACTGCTTGACAAAATGTTGTATCGACTGAACATACAGGACCCATAGGCAGGTGATCACTGAATTTTGCAACGTGCGATGGTCCTTCAAGTTCCTGCTTCACAGAGGAAACTGCCAGACATTCTAGAGCACACAGAGAAAAGCAACTGAGAGACTCTAGACCTATAGGCTGAAGATGGATGCCCCAACATTGCAGAAGAACTTTGGGTGACTGTCCAGGCAGCTGTCTTTGACATTCTAGATTTTTGGAAGTTGCTTACAATGTACTTCCTGTTTACTTAGGTAATATTATATCCTTCTGAAGTCTTTGATATAGTTGAAGACTAGATAGTTATAATTATGGTTTTCCTTGGTTATGATAAGAGATAAGGTAGATATGAAACTTTAGACTCACAAATATAAGATAGATATTTTCTTTAAATTCACAAAATACAAATAGACTAGATAGTTTAACTGTAATTCTCTTTTAAATTTATTTATTTTTATTTCACATGCATTCATGTTTTGCCTGCATGTATGTGTGTGTGAAGGTGTCAGATCCCCTGGAACTGGAGTTACAGGCAGTTATGAGTTGCCATGTGGGTGCTGGGAATTGAACCTGGTTCCTCTGGAAGAGTAGCCAGCACTCTTAACCACTGAGCCATCTCTCCAGTCCATAACTGTAATTCTTGTTTGTTATATGTAATTTTACTATGTTAAAGTTAAAACCACCAGAGCCTGCAACTAGTTGACAGGAGTTAGCCATAGAGAGTATGAGGGAGCCAGACAGACAGACAGACAGGAAGTAGTAGGGAGATTTGGAGTATTGGCAGTCTTTTGGGTTTGGAACAGCTGGAGAGATACTCTTGCTGGGTCACTAGCCAAAGAGGAAGGTCAGTCAGTTGGTTGCTTTTAGGCTTCTCTGAGCTAGCAGGTTTTCACCCCATCATCTGACTCCCAAGTCTTTATTGGTAAATAGAATGATAGAGACTTAGTTAAAACCTGTGGCAGAACCGATGTCAGAAGGACAGGAAGTCCCACCAAAGCCTGAGTAGAGGGGCACTGGCTGCAGAGCTGCAGACAGCAGCTAAAAATAGCCCTAGATTCAGGTGCAGCTGCCAAGCTGACAGACAGTAAAACAACAGGGGGTTCCTGGCTGTATCCTTAAAGATAACCTCTCCCCTGGCTTCCCATTCCCGGCTTCACTTCCCCCATCCTTTCCCCTTTCATTTCCTTGTGCCTCTGTACCCTTAGATAACGTTCCACCCCAGGTTGCATGATGTTTCTCTGCTTTCTCAGGTATTGATCCACTCACTGAGTTCACAACTAGTTGGGTCTCTGCAGAACCCTCCTGAGCCTTCCTCGGGAACATGGGAAGAAAATTAGGGAAACTCCTGCTTACATTTGTGCTCATAGGATAGCCTGGACCTCAGTCTCCATAGTGAAAATGCACTTCTACCCTGAACCTTGTCACTCGGAGCCTCCAGGTTTTTTTTTGTTGTTGTTGTTTGTTTGTTTGTTTGTTTGTTTTTAAGACGAAACCAAACAACCAACAAAAATAACCCAGGGAACTGGGGGGATGGGTTTGTCTCCAATGGAACTTTCTGACCATGAAGGCCTGACCCCACAGGACTGAAGGAGGTCATGAAAGACACACAGGTGGATTCTTGTGCTTATTTCTATCATTCTTTTGTGCTTCAACTGTGTTATTAGTGTGTCAGGTCCAAAAGAAACTGGGGACAAATGGCTGACTGTGGTACCTATTAACACACCAAAGAACATGCTGGCCTCTAGGCTCTCTCAGCATTGCGAATACCTGTTATAGAGTCCATGACTCCTCTCAGCTCTTCTCACCCCAACCCCTTACCCTAAACTTCTCCAGCTCATGGGCTTCCCTTTCCCCAGCTTCTCATCCCTATAGGACCCTGCCGATTTGGACATGTGCCTTCTTTTTGTTGTCTTGATTCTCTCTCCCTTTTTTTGTCTCCCTTTTATTTATTATTATGTATACAGTGTTCTACCTGCATGTACCCCTGCGTGCCAGAAGAGGACACCAGATCTCATTACAGATGGTTGTGAGCCACCATGTGTTTGCTGGGAATTGAACTCAGGACTTCTGGAAGAACAGCCAGTGCTCTTAACCACTGAGCCATCTCTCCGGCCCCTGTCTTGGTTTTCTTCTCTCTTGGTTCTTGGACCTCTCTCATGGCGCTCCCCCCACCCCCACCCCCACCCCACCCCCCGCCCCCAGTTCAGTATACTGGTCATGTTTAGTCTACTATTTTCTCTCCCTTCTCTGGACTCTTCCAGATACCTCTGGCTGTACATATATACAATAAAAAACTTTTCCTTGCCAGGTGGTAGAGGCGCATGCCTTTAATCCCAGCACTCAGGAGGCAGAGCCAGGCGGATCTCTGTGAGTTCAAGGCCAGCCTGGTCTACAGAGTGAGATACAGGAAACCCTGTCCAAAAAAAAAAAAAAAAAAAACTTTTCCTCAACCATACCTTGAAGATACCGTCTCCTTATTTTGTATACGTGAAGACCATCTTTCTTGACAGAGAATTTGCCTTGGTCTGGGCTTCAGAATAGGGAAGTAGTTATGCTAAATTCAGAGACGTGAAAGAGCCAAGCAGAGTCAGAACTCCCCCATGTCACTTCCAAGGAAGCAGCAAAAAGCCCAGCAAATTCTCAGGTTCCTCCTCTGGGGGAAGCAGTTGACCTCAGTACTTTCTTTTGAAACTTACTTACCTTGTCTTGAGCTTGCATCACCCTGGCTCTTCATCAGCTGGGATGATCTGGGGTTCTGTCCTCTTGTTTCCTATCACAACTGTTGCTTGGTCAGAATGGAAAAGAGTCCCAACTGTTTTAAGTCATCTCAGCCAAATCCTAGACATTAAGGAATAAATACCAGTTAGCCCTATTGGGTCCTGACCAATGTCAGGGTCGTGAGAAACACACACACACACACACACACACACACACACACACACACACACACACACACACACACAACCACATGGTTACTATTTTAAGCCTTGAGTATTGAGAGGCTGGCTTATTACAAGCATAGATAGTTGGACATGGGAGTACTTTTACAAGTTCAACGAAAATACACAAGGATATACACACTAATAATCAAAACACTGACAGCAAAAAAAAATGTACAAAAGGATGAAGTTCTTAATTCATTATTAAGCACAAAGAAAAGCCTAGTCAGGCCATGTTTTTCTTTCATGTTTGTGTTGCTGGGGATTGAACCTGGGCAAGCTGCTAACCAGCTGCCCTACAGCTATTATAAATACCAGACCCTGAGCCTAAGGACTTTTTAAATATGGAAATATTGGCAAATCTCTTTCCATCATTTCTCTTTCCAATCAGTCTGCCTCACTTAATTCACAATAGATAAATTTCAGAGCTTCAGAACTATTGCACAGCTCAGACTACAACTGCCTTAGTTTGTAATTCGGGAAATATCTCTATATTTGAACCTACTAGAGTTCTAATCATTCCATTCAATAGATCCTTGTACTGTGTATGGCATGCTATAGTTTTTCCTGGACTGAAAACTCTTTGTAGGCTGGAAAGTCTACACAACAGTCCTGATACATTGTTCCTTAGTCTACATTTATGGAGTAATATAATGAATGTATGGTTTTCAGTTTCCACCTAGTATGGTTGACCTGCTCAGAGTGTATTGGGGTAGGCTCTATTCTACACAAAATTCTACACATACATGTAGTGGTAGTGAATGATACTTTACATGCCCTTGTATGTTCTTCTTGGTCAGCTGCATGCCTCCTACCCTCACTTCCCTCTGTGTACTACTCTGCCTCTAGACCTTTTACACTTTATTTGATATACAAAATTCCGTTTTTATTTTCTTCTTTTTTTTTGTTTAGTGGTGATGGTGAAATTTTTTCTTTTTCTCTTTCATCTAGCCTTAAAATGTAATTAATTGGAAACCCTCCAAAATAAGTTAAATAAAGCAACAAAATTCTTTTAAAAAATTTTAAAACATCTCATTTTTGGATTAATATTTCAGAAATATAAAATCTAAATATAGTTGGACCCTTATTTTGAAGTAAGCTTTTCACTTATTCAACAAAGATCAACTATTTGCTTTTCTTGGGTCCAGACTTGGGAAATAGGTAGAGGAGTAAGTAATAAGAGATGCAGAAGATACCCTTGACCACAGAAGACTTTATTGAAATTCGTAAGCTGCATTCTTCCATTGCTTTGTCAGAAATTCTGAGCATCATAGGAGTGTGTGTGTGTGTGTGTGTGTGTGTGTGTGTGTGTGTGTGTACAATCTTCCTATTGTTTCAGTGGTCCTTAGGATGCCCAAATCTGATTAGAAGCCAGAAAGCAGTTTTCCCATGGCCTTGTGATTCTGTGGGCTAACAGAAATAGTCACAGAGGAATTTTGCATGGCAAAATTTAATAGAAGTATGGTGGCCCTTTAACCATGAATTCTTCTGTTCTGTATGGATACTCCAAAAAGAAGATTCTATGTTAAGTAGATGTGAGGAGATAGCCCAGGGAGCCAGAAGAAACTGGCAAGCTGCGAGAGAGTAATTCAGGACTGATCCTTGGGAGGAAGGAAGAGAAGCATGGAAAGCAGTAGGCTCGGGCTTGGAGAGCTCTCAAGAAGAAGATTAATATAATCGACCTGTTGTGGAAAGTTGTGCAACCATTTGTACAGGAGGGTGGCTTCACAGTTGCTGTCACTGGCTGAGACTGTGGGACCTGTGGCCTCTAGTGCAAAGTTGGAGGTACATTTAAAACAGATGAGCTGGGGCTTTGAATCAACAACTCTCATGTATTTCCATGGCTACCACATGTCTCTCTATTTCCAAGCACCCTAAGCAGCCCCTCTCCCCTCCTCCTCAACTCTATGGTAACGGATCGTAAATACAAGTTGCAAATGAATTTGTCTTCCACGTTTGCAGTTGTTCATAGGAATTTGATGCAAAGAATCAAAACCACAGACAGTATGTATAGAAGGAGGGTAAAGACACATTTGACTTTTCCACGGATATGAACTGTCTCTATTTCCTCACACTGGCTCTTCAGTGTGAAGCCGTCAGAAGCATGGCCCCTCATCTTCATGCATTCAGCAGCTGCCTTCACTGCTACATACTCAGGTGAGGAGACTTAAGCTCCAACCCAAAGTCGGCAATATCACTTTAGCCACTGATGTCACCATCTCTACCAAGCTTCTCTCCAAATTGCTACCAAAGTTCTGTACTCACTGGGTCAGGAGATGACTGAGAAGCCAAATCATCACTAATTCTTAAAAGAATGAAGAGCGGCACCACAAAGCACCCAATCTCACCAGACACGGTGACAGGAGCGCATTATCTAGGTCATCTCCTTTGGTTTCACCTCAGCCCCCTAAAGTCAGTCTAGATGGCTTCCTTTTCCACAGTTCAGGCCACAGGAAGAAGGACTTGTCTACAACTGAGACCAGGCATTGTGACTCTAAGATCATTGCTCCTTCTAATTTCTCCCATGATTACTGACCCAGATACAGGGAAATGTATATGATTTAAGAATATGTATTAAGGACTAGAAAGGTGGTTCAGAAGTTAAGAGCACTTGCTGCTATTTCAGGGGATCCCAGGTTCAGATCCCAGCACCCATACCAGCCTCCTGTAACTCCAGTGCTAAGGGGTCCAACACCCTCTTCTGGCTTCCATGGGTACTGCATGCACATGCTGCATATACATAAACTCAGGCACAGGCGTGAAACAAAAGGAGATGCATACTTAAAAAAGAATATTGCGGAGTTGGGCTTAAAGCCAGATTGTTTCCTATCAGAAATTATAAATATGAGAAGAAAGAAGCTAGCTTTTTTTTTCCTCCTTTCAACCTAGTATATCTACATCTCAAGGGTAATATTCCCAGAGCAACTCAGAAGGGCCTCTAGTTCCCAGGAACTTATGGGGATCTGACTTCTCCACCTCCTCTCATTTTTGATGCTTTACTGAATCATAAAAGGAAAAGGAAATGGTGTTGCTCTCAAACATTTTCCTCCTTCACAGTCTGAGCTTTTGCTTTCACATGTAGCCTACACAGGGACCTATGTAAAGAGAATTCCAGGAGCCTCCAAATAAGATTAGCCCTCCGGCACCAGAACCTGTCTTTGCCTTAGTTGCCTCCTTGGCCTCCGGGTGGACAGCTCCAGTCAGCTCTGCCAGGCAAGATGACTGACTGTGAGTTCATGTTTATCCACTCTGGCTGAGGACTATCTTCAGTACGTCCTGCAGGTACCCGCTTTAGAATTGGCTCCAAGCAAAACATCCAGAGTGCTACAAAGAGTTGCTTTCTCAGTTCAAAAAAAAGTTGAAAAGAACCTGAAATTATCCTTGGATGATTTTGATGTGGGATCCATAGATTCCACCAGAACTATATTTAATCAAGTGATGGAAAAAGAATTTGAAGACGGCATCATTAACTGGGGAAGGACTGTGACTCTATTTGCCTTTGGGGATGTTCTCAAAAAAAAAAAAAAACCCAAGCGCAGATTGGCTTGGATGTGAATGCTTACAAGCAAGTTTCCAGTTTTGTGGCTGAATTCATAATGAGCAACACAGGAGAATGGATACGGCAGAATGGAGGCTGGGTATGTGTGATGACATTCCTTTTACATTTCTCTACTGCAAAGTTGGAATGGAGAGTTTCCTTACTAATTAAAACAAACAAGAAAATAACAACTAAAAGATTTCAGTCTGTTTCTAGATCTTATTTTAGATACTTTTAATTAAAAGTAAAGAAAGCAGAACTCTCCTGGGTCATTTCCAATGGACCCTACAACTCTACAGTCGGCAAACATTGGTCTGCCCAGCTTTTCTTCTCGCTTGGGAACTAGTCTTGAGGTCTGGGACTGGAAGCAGCAGCTTTTGACTGCATCTTCCGGATCAGCAGTGCAGACCCTCAAGTGTCGCCTTTTGCTAGGATTCTCATGACTATGGAGAATTGGGACAGAAAGAGCTGGGATTAGATCTTCTCATTTGTACTTTGCGGTGTTGTAACAGTAACCTGCCCAGTTTTGTGCATTCCTTACTTACACATTGACCTTTCCCATTTTTTAATATATAAATTGTGGGCTATTGAAGTTTCATGATACAAATAAATGATGTACTGCCTCACTGGAAGGAACCTTTTTAAAGGATATTCAAATATAAAAATTTGCTTTTTTAAAAAAAAAAAACAAAAAAAAACAGTATCTCAAAAATCCAGGACTATGCCAAGAATTTTTGGAGCTCAGGTTATCCAGAAGCCTTGCCCAGCTAGATTTAGATGCTTCACTTTGTGTCTCAATATGCTTAACACAGAGCTGAAAAACATTTCTGTCCCCATGTAGTCTCTCTCCCATCCCCAGCCTTTATCTCCCTCAAGCAATGTCCACTGTTACTATTGTATATACAAAGCATGTTTATTGAACACACCCAAAGAAAATACTTGTAGCATCTCCCATTCTCATTTGGAGGAGAGATTTCACCATTTTGCCCAGGCTGGCCTCCAACTTCCAGAGTATAGTGATGCTACTACCCTCAGCCTTCCACAGATCTGGGGCTCTGGATGTACACTACCATGCTTGGCTAGAAAGACGCCCCTTCAGCCCTTTGTCACCAGGGATCAAACCTAGAGCCTAACACAATCTGAACCCATGTTCTATCACAGCACTGTACCCTCAGCCTCATGGTAGTCTTTCTGAAAAATGCTTTACAAATTAGTATCTGGGCTAGACATGGCAGTGCACATCTGTAATTCCTGAACTCAGAAACAAAAGATAAGAGGACCAAAAGTTCAGAGTCATCTTCAACTACACAGCAAGTCAGTAGAAGGCCAGATCTGGTCATATGAAGGTCTGTTTGATCTGTCCACCCTAAATAATACATAGACTTATCCTGTAACTGTTTTTTCAACCCAGTACTTAAAATAGTATTTTAAAGAATACCTTAGGGACTGGGGAGTAGATCAATTATGGAGCTCCTGCGTTGCATGAACAAGGCCCCTAATTCAATCACTAGCACCACAAATAAACAAAATTAAAAGAGTTCTTAATATGTTCTGCTGAATGCACATGCTGTCCAAGAGCTGTTTATTTGGGCTATTTCCAGAGTTTTCTGTCATAAGCAATGTTTCTTTGAATATACCAATATGAATCCTCTCCTGTGTATAGGTGTTTTCTAGAGTGGATATTTGGTCCTAGAGTTATTTGCTCGTGGTTTATATCCATTTTGAAATTACTAGATTTTTCTGCTCCATAGTGGTTCTCCCAAATTATAATCCTGTCAGCAGCGTGTTAGAGTAGCCATCATTTCCTTGGCACAAGGAGGTCCTAGTAATCTATTACAATTTCTCCACTTTGTTAATACATATACTTAGTATCTTATGTTAATTAATTTTGCCCTAGGTTACTAGTATAGTTAAAGTTCTCTTAATGCTGAGCTCAAGTTCATGTTCATTGACTAATTCTTACTGAAAGATTTGCCTGCTTGTTTCTTTTGCCTGGTTTCCAATTGTTTATTAACAAAGGAATTCCTTGAACAACCTGAATGCAAATTATTTTTATACGTGGCAGATTTCTTTTAGTTTGTTGATTATCTTCTAAAGCTGTAGATGTCTTCAGCAATTACAAGTGTTTGGAATTTGATGCAATTGACTTGATTGAACACAGACTTTGTTCCACTTCTGCTTTGGTGAGTCTGTTTGCTAGGTCACACTGTAAAGCAGTCCTCCTTTTTGATTGCTTTCAACTACCTGTAGCTCTTCCTTCTAACATGCCTGGATTTGGCTCTAGGTGAAACATGCCAGATGTTTGGTTATGTTTCTCCTGGTTGGCTGTAGGAAGGACTCAGAAAAATCTCTGCTGCACTGTGTGCAAATAAACAGCTCTTGGACAGCATGTGCATTCAGCAGAACATATTAAGAACTCTTTTAATTTTTGTTTATTTATGGGGCTATGGACTGATTTTTAAAGGCCTTGTTCATGCAACACAGGAGCTCCACAATTGATCTACTTCCCCAGTCCCTAAAGTGTTCTTTAAAATACTATTTTAAGTACCCTGGGTTGAAAAACATAGTTACAGATAAGTGAAGGCAGGTGTCTTCTAGCACAGAAGCCACAAATGAGCCTGTAGAGAATAGTCTTACAAGCTCTATAGGTTTACTCTATGTTGCCATCGTCTAGCACAATATGTGTAAGACACAGAATATGTGTTGCTTAAATACATGTTAATATAATATATTGTGTGGATTCGTAGAATTAAAAATGAATCAAGGGTATGGAATGGTCTCTTAGAATTTCTAGAAATGCATTCGCCTGGGAATCATAGAGATATTAGCATGTACACAGTAGGAAAAACTTATCCTAATGGAGATATAATAGGACATCTCATGCAATACACACACCTTCCCCCTCCCCCCACACCTTCACCCTTCATAAAGTTTCTATGTGGGTTCTCAGATCTCTTCTTTTACACCTGGGAGCTTATGCTGTAGATATATCAGAAGTGCTCCTTAAGATCATTGTAAAGCCATCTCAATACCATTTTCCAGCCAACAGAAATCACTTATTCTGCTGATGGCAAATAGTTCTATAGTGAGCCAATACACACAGGCATCGCAATCTCTTTTTTGTTTGCTTGTTTTTTTCCCCACAGTGCCATTGACAAATCTGCTTCAATGAATGAGTTTACTTTTGTAGAATGATTCATTTTATAGAAAATGCCCGTGTGTTTGCTAGCAGTCAGGGGACCCAGTAGAAAGGGGAAATAGGAATTTTACAATTTTTTCCTTTTTACTTTTCTGAAAGAGAAAACTCTAAAATGATCATAAACATGCAAGCTATAGTCTTGTTACACTTGAAATATGCCTGAAACTTTATGGGAAGTTTTGGATCAAGATATGATAAAGAAGTACAGCACAGATATTAGGAACACCAGCTCCAATTCAAACAGGGCTGGCTTTATTTCAGGGCTCAGTGCTTATCATCTACGTGAATGGGACAACTTATATACCTTCTCTGTACTTCATTTCCTTGTCTGTAAAAATAGGCCATACTACAATCTATCTGCTGGGACTGGTATAAGGATCACATGAGTTACTCACATACAATGCTTCCAGAGCAATTCCTACAAATCTGCACTCAGTACAATTTCAAGACTATTGTTACTACTGATAAATACTCATGTTAATAACATTAATATCGCATAGCTTCTATTTAGCAAATCCAAGGATATCTAGACTCCAAAAGTTATATGGTCCACTTCAGTTAGATATTAGTCACCATAAACCTCAGGTACACTCAAGTAAAAACCATGAGACTGAGCATTAATAATGGGATGCATAATCTCATTCCTTCTTTTTTAAAAACCAGATTGAATCCTTCCCCATCCCTCTCCTCCTCATTCTTTCATCCTTCCCTCTCCTCCCTCTCATCCTTCCTCTGTTTTTTCCTTCTCCTTCATATCTCCTTTAGTTTCCAGCCTGTCATCTCTGCTCTTCTTCATCTTCTACATTTACTATTATTTTCTCCAGTTCCCTCTACCAGTCTGAAGTGCAAAGCTGGACTCATTCTTGCCTGGCAGAAGATTTAATGTGATTTTTTTCAGCTATCATGAGCATTTGGGAGGAAAAGATAGTTCCTAGAGCCACTAGAGCACATTTTAGTAGCTAGTGTCTGCAGTCTCAGCTACATAGAAGCAAAGGATAGAGGAACATTGCACATCTCTGTATCCTTCATGCTTAGCATAGGGCCTACTGCACACAAGGTACCTGACACACAGCTACAGATCTCAGGAACCGACACTGACATCTGAGGCCTGAACTCCAAATTTCCCTGCTTATTAGAGGCATGACTTAGGTTAAGTTACCTAGGAGGCACTCCAAGATTCATGTTTCCTATGTAATATGTATAACAACACAATATAGCATAATGTAATAATAATTATATTAAGTCATGTAATAATATAGCATAAACAATAAAAATGAAGACAACAATACCTATATGCAAAGAACCAGAAAGCTTTCTGATAAAAGTACTTTGTGAGTATGAAAATAGAATTATTCAAGTATGGGGATTACATGGGAAATTCCAAGAAATTTATAGTTTTAAAAACTACTCTAAGGCCGGGCGGTGGTGGCGCACGCCTTTAATCCCAGCACTCGGGAGGCAGAGGCAGGCGGATCTCTGTGAGTTCGAGGCCAGCCTGGGCTACCAAGTGAGTTCCAGGAAAGGCGCAAAGCTACACAGAGAAACCCTGTCTTGAAAAACCAAAAAAAAAAAAAAAAAAAAAACTACTCTAAATACAAAAAGAAACTCCTTTTAGAAGTGGGGATACACTGAATTGGTCCCTTCCAAGTAACTAGAATAGGAAGAGTTAAACTAAGAGGTCCTCTCCTCTTCTCCTCCCCTCCCTCCCCTCCCGACTTCTTTCCTCTAACTCTAATGGCGTGGGTTAATTTGGTTGACAAAGCAAATCAGCAGAGTGGATACACAGATATGTAAAGATGACTGATTAACCATTCATCTCAGTAAAGGCATTTCCAAAGGTATAAATAGCCAAGACCTGTAAATGCTAAGCACATGCTCCACCATCGAGCTTTAGCCCATCTACCAAAACTGCTCTCCAATGAATCTCTAGAGGAGTGACTGTGGTATCCACTTATATCTTTAAAAAAAATCAGAGCTTTTAATTCTCTTTGGGTTATTGGCACAGTATGTGTCAGCCTGCTTTGTAATGCCATAATGGAATATTGCACAGAAAATGATAATAGAAACGAAGTTGCTAAGGGACTCTGAGAGGGCCAGCATCTAAGGGCACCAGCACTGAAGGGTACCAGTATTGAAGGACTGCATCTGGTGAGAGCCTTTTTGCTGCAGGAAGTGAGATAAGAAGGCAGGGACGGAGGGAGGGAAGGGAGGAGGGAGGGAAGATGACTAGAGGACTGAGCACATCTTTTGATAACAAATCCACCCCTTATGTAATAGTCTCGATCTAGTAGTCATGGAGGGGATGCTCCCATGTGGAATCATTAGCAAACCAGGCAGCCACCAGTCAGGGGAAAGTGTCTGCATGTGGTGTGCAGAGTCAGCTGTGAGGCACGTGAGGTCATGTCCCAATAGAAAAAAAGACATTGCTCATTTCCCTTTATCCTCTTATTAAAGATTCCAACTCTTTTTTTTTAAAGATTTATTTATTTATTATGTATACAGTGTTCTATTTGCATGTATCCCTGCAGGCCAGAAGAGGGAGCCAGATCTCATTACAGATGGTTGTGAGCCACCATATGGGTGCTGGGAATTGAACTCAGGACCTATGGAAGAACAACCAGTGTTCTTAACCTCTGAGCCATCTCTCCAGCCCCAAGATTCCAACTCTTAATAATATCAAAATACAATTAAGTCTCAACATGAGTTTTAGAAAATATAAACACAACATGCAAGCTTGGTATATTACTTATGCTTTAGCCGTTCTCAAAACCAGAGTAGCCCAATTTAGCAAATTTTCACTGCTCCCAGAAGTAATCAGATGTTGGCATTTCTTGTTTATTACCACATTACTGATGTGATAATGAATCCTTATTTGTATATTTATTTTATATTATTTTATATATATTAGCCTTAAGATTCAAATGGCACTATTTCCACTAAAGGAAATAGTTTTGAAAGAATCTGCTTGAAAAAGTATTTTTATAGGTATAAAAAAATTGATTGTATTATAATGTAAAGCTCTTTAATTGATGGTAAAGTGTTTTCCTATATATTATTAGCGATTTATGTCTCAGCGAACTTCTCTTTTTAGCTATTAAGGCCTGATTATTTTTTCTTACATTGGAATGAACTCTTTCCTGATAAATATATTTTCCTGGTTTGTGGTTCTTTAAATTTTAGTTTTTTATAGATTTATGACTGTTTCATACCTTCATTTAACTTTTTCTTTTACTGTCTTTGCCTTAGAAGTTGAAAATATTAGAAGTTAGCATGCTGCCCAGAAATGACTAGTTGTTCTATTAATAAAGGATCATTTTAGAGGCTATCACTGTACCTATCTGCCTCACAGCTGACTCTGCACACCACATGCAGACATTTTCCCCTGACTGATGGCTGCCTGGTTTGCTGATGATTCCACAACTACTAATTTCAAGATCTGCAGAAATTTCCAAAGTCTTCTGACTCTCGAGAAGCTAAACCTGATTCCCATTTTCTGGATTATTCCTATTATGGGATACCCCTTTGGAGACATTGAAATGCTGGAACCTACAAGATGTTGAGCAAATGTTTACTACATGGATATAAAAAATATCAGGGGTGGTGGTACAGAGAGTGTGGTGGTATTCTAATTGTACTGAAATGTGATTTTGATTGTATGTTAATAAATAAAGTTGCCCCGGGGTCAGAGCTATTAGAGCCATAGACAGAGTGTGGCGGTGGTGGCACATGCCTTTAATCCCATAGATCTCTGTGTGTTCAGGGATACAGCCAACATTGGAGACATATGCCTTTAAGACCTAGGGGGCTGTACACTCAGACAGTGACGAGGCAGTCACGTGTTTCGGTTTACAACCAATGAGAAGGCAGGACAATAATACTATAAAAAAGATGTACAGACAGGATATAGCTCTCTTTCAGGAAGCTGGGACAGCAGAAGGAAGGGTGAGATTTTAGCTCTGAGCTCTGACCTCTCAGCTTTCTCTTTTACATTGTTTCTGTGTTTCTTATTTAATAAGACGGTTGGTTACATCTACATCTGGCACCCAACGTGACAAGAATCCATTAAAAATCGCTTGGCTTGGCGGCAGGTCTGCTTTCCAGCAAGGGCGGCAGGCAGCGGCAGGCGGCGGCCGGCTTAATAGTCGGAGCAGCGGCCCCCTAGTCCTTGGCCTCAGGCCGGACTAACTGAGCTGCTTGCTTAAAGCCTGCTAGCTTAAAGCCGGTGCTACAAACAACTCAGATCTGCCCTGCCGAACAGGACCCTGCCTGTAAAGCCAACGCACGTGGTCAGAGCTTAAGGAAGCCAGACCCAAGCCTTGACTCGGCACAAGAGGGAACACGTGGCTTTAGCCGGCTACGCTTTCTTGTGCGTTCTCTCTCTCTCTCTCTCTCTCTCTCTCTCTCTCTCTCTCTCTCTCTGTCTCTCTCTCTGGATTTACACCTGGGACACTAGGTGGCTGTTTTGAAAATCCCCTCGGATTTCTACTGTTCTACACAGATTTGGTAAGTCATAACATATCAGATATTTTAAAGGAAACTATCTAAAAGAGATTTTTTTCTACATTAAAAAATGGGTTTTATGTGTACATTGGAAGAAAATTGGTTTTTGTTCGAAATTTTAGGCAGTCTGACAATGGAACAACTATATAATATTAGTATTGGTGAAATTATGAAGCTTATCACTATGGTAATCCTCATTTCAATATTTAAAAAGATAGTCAATTTAAGTGCCAGGATAACAGCTTTAGAAGAACTTGTTAAACCTGTAAAAATTCAGACAGAAGAAATTAACAGTGAAGTTGTTTCAAGTCTGGATCATAAGGTTACAGAAAGAAAGCCTGTTTTCACACAGTCACTCTTAATTTATCCTGTAACCATACAGCAGATGCCTGATCAAATGGCTACACAAAATATTTGGGCTCCAATTGAAATGTTGGATTTAAAAAGGTTTAAGGAGGCAATAGTATCTTATGGCATGCATTCCCCATATGTAAAGCAAATGTTAAACTCTTGGTCAACATATAATAGGATAGTACCACAGGACTGGCGGGACCTTGCACAAGGTGTTCTGGAACCCAGCCAGAGACTTCAATTTCTGACCTGGTTTAAGGAGGAGGCTAAAAACATAGAAAAACAATGGAGGGATAAAGGAATACAAGTTTGCCAGGATCAGCTTATTGGAGAAGGCCAATATGCTTCAGTACAAACACAATGTTTATATGATGTCCAAACCCTAATTTTATGTCGAACGGCAGCCTTGAATGCATGGGACAGAGTTGAGGAACCAGGAAAAAAATCTGAGTCATTTACAAAGGTGATGCAAGGCCCAAAAGAGTCTTTTACAGATTTTTTACAAAGACTGGCTTCAGCAGTAAAGAGAATGGTCACGGATTCAGAAGCTGGTAAGGCAATAATTGAATCTTTGGCCTTTGAGAATGCGAATGCAGCATGCAAAAGAATAATCAAGCCATTAAGGGCAAGATCTGAACCTATGGAAGATTGGATTAGAGAAACAATTAATGTTGAGGCTGATGAGCATGATGATACGTGGGTAGGAGAAGTAATTTCAAAAGGTTTGAGGAGTGTTAGATGTTTTGGATGTGGAAAGCAAGGACAATTGAAAAGGGACTGTAGACAGGTCATTCCCAGAAAAATGTTTCTTCAAGGAACAATGGCAACAGAATGCCCCCTTCCTTCTGGAGTATGCAGAAGGTGTGGTAAGGGAAAACACTGGACCAACGAATGTAGATCAACAAAGGACAGACAGGGTAATCCTTTGCCTCAGTCTTCGGGAAACTCCCAGAGGGGCCTCAGGCAGGCCCCCATTGCAAATCCAGTTCAAACCTTTCCTGAAGCCATAGAGGAAATCCCTGCTCTGAGCGATTAAATAACCAAATGCCTATTGGAATAAATCATGCTGGTCAGGATGATGAAACAGAGAGAATAGAAAATTCAGGAGAAAACATAAAGAAAATTTTTTGGCAAGCTTTTATTAATGAACAAAGACCAAAATTAACGATAAAAATAAATGGTGTTTTGTTGTCTGGTCTGGTAGACACAGGTGCGGACGTTACCATAATTGCACCAGAATTTTGGCATCCAACTTGGCCTCTTCAGGAGGTAAACGTTCAACTGTTAGGAATTGGGACATTATCTCAGGTGACACAGAGTGCAAGATGGCTCGAATGTATAGGTCCAGAAGGACAGAGAGGAAAATTAAAACCATATGTGGCTAACATAACTATGAACCTGTGGGGTCGAGACTTGTTGCAACAATGGAATACTCAGATTAACATCCCTCCAATCTCAGAAACAAATCATAAACTAGCACATGTTACTGAGAGAAATATTAGAAGATATTGTTCTAATGAGTGGTCACCAGCCATCCATATTATACAAGAACAGGGCACAATAACTGATGATCTTCCAAAGACACCAACAGTTTTACCTTTAAAATGGTTAACAGACAAGCCTGTATGGGTCCAACAATGGCCTTTAACAACAGAGAAACTCCAGGCTTTAGAAGAGCTGGTAGAAGAACAGTTAAATGCTCAGCATATTGAAAAATCAACCAGCCCTTGGAATTCTCCTGTATTTGTTATTAAAAAGAAATCTGGTAAATGGAGAATGGTAACAGACCTTAGAGCAATTAACAAAGTAATTCAGTCAATGGGCTCTCTACAATCTGGGATGCCTTTGCCTACTCTGTTACCAAAAGGATGGCCTCTCATAGTTATTGATTTAAAAGACTGTTTTTATTCAATACCCTTACAAGAAAAAGACAGAGAAAGATTTGCTTTTACAGTGCCTACTTATAATAATTCTCAACCGGTTAAAAGATTTCAATGGAGGGTCCTCCCACAGGGAATGTTGAATAGCCCAACTCTGTGCCAATACTTTGTACAACAGCCATTGGAAGTGATACGTAAAAAATTTCCTAAAACTATAATTTATCATTATATGGACGATATTTTACTAGCTGACTCAAATGCAGATACTTTAGAAATAATGTTTGAAGAAGTAAAGAAAATTTTGCCTTGCTGGGGATTACAAATTGCTCCTGAAAAAATACAAAGAGGAGATTCTATTAATTATTTAGGATATAAAATAGAGCTACAAAAAATTAGACCCCAAAAGGTGCAAATTCAGAGAGATAGGCTACAGACTCTTAATGACTTTCAAAGATTATTTGGAGATATTTCTCATCTACGAACTATTGTTGGGGTAAAAAATGATGAACTGACTAATTTGTTCAAAACCTTAGAAGGTGACAAGGACTTAAATAGTCCAAGAGAATTATCACCTGAAGCTGAGAAAGAATTAGCCTTGGTAGAAAAGAAAGTGCATGAAGGA
This sequence comes from Peromyscus maniculatus bairdii, assembly GCF_049852395.1. Taxonomy (NCBI): domain Eukaryota; kingdom Metazoa; phylum Chordata; class Mammalia; order Rodentia; family Cricetidae; genus Peromyscus; species Peromyscus maniculatus. The sequence goes on along the minus strand of NC_134863.1, from coordinate 12,905,618 downwards.
CACGTGGATCATATTGATCCAAAGCTGGATTGCATTTTGGTTATTTTACCTTCTAGGCGTTCTCCTACTGGAATATTAATGCAGAGGGAAGATATTATATTGGAATGGATATTTTTACCAAATAAACCAAATAAAAAATTAAAAACTTATGTGGAAAAAATCTCTGACTTGATTTACAAAGGAAAATTGAGACTTTGTCAATTAGCAGGCATAGACCCAGCAGAAATTGTCGTACCTTTAACTAAGGAGGACATTGAAAAATTATGGACAGAAAGTGAACCTTGGCAAAGAGCTTGCAGTAATTTTTTGGGAGAAATTAACAGCAAATATCCCAAAAGCAGTAGAATTGATCTTATAAAGAGAGCTGACTGGATCTTGCCTCTAATTGTACGGCAAAAACCCATATCTGGAGTTCGTACATTTTATACAGATGCCAATAAAGAAGGAAAGGCAGGTTACAAATCAGAAAATTTAAGTAAAGTGGTTCAAAGTCCATATAATTCAGTTCAAAAATCAGAATTGTATGTTATTCTTGGTATTAATGGATTTTTCAGAACCTCTCAACATAGTAACTGACTCTCAGTATGCTGAAAGAGTGGTGTTACATATTGAGACTGCAGAATTTATCCCTGATGCTTCAGAATGAACTTCACTATTTATTCAATTACAAGATACAATCAGGAAAAGGAAACATCCTTTATATATAACTCACATTCGATCCCATACTGGTCTGCCAGGCCCTCTAGCACAAGGCAATGATGAGATTGATAAATTATTGATAGGAAATGTGCTGGAGGCCTCAGAATTTCATAAAAAACATCACGTCAATAGTAAAGGTTTAAAAAAGGATTTTTCCATAACCTGGCAACAAGCCAAAGAAATAGTAAAGAAATGTCCTACTTGTTCCTTCTACAATCAAACGCCATTACCAGCAGGATGTAACCCAAAGGGTACTCAGAGAAATGAAATCTGGCAGATGGACGTGTTTCACTTTGCAGAATTTGGAAAACTGAAATATGTACACCACACCATCGATACTTATTTAGGATTTCAATGGGCAACTGCTTTGAGTTCTGAAAAAGCTGATTCTGTAATCACTCATTTGCTAAAAGTCATGGCCATTATGGGTATACCTGCACAAATCAAAACTGACAATGCTCCATCATATGTCTCTGTTAAAATGAAACAGTTTTTTGCTTATTACAATATAAAGCATATTACAGGAATACCAAGGTCAAGCAGTTATAGAAAGATCAAACAGAACTCTAAAGGATATGCTAAATAAACAGAAATGGGTAACAAAAACTCCCAGAAAGAGACTGCATAATGCTCTTCTAACTTTGAATTTCTGAATGCCAATGAGAAAGGAACAACAGCTGCAGAGAGACATTGGATAATAGAAAAAACTACAGAATTAAATCAGCCTATATACTTTAAGGGTGTGCTGACCTCAGAATGGAAACCAGGGTATGTATTACTTTGGGGACGAGGTTTTGCTTTTGTTTCTACAAGAGAAGATAAGCTGTGGGTACCATCAAAATTGATAAAGGTTCGATTTGAACAAGAGAGACCTCTTAATTAGAGGAGGTGATAGTTCATCAACCAGCATGAACATCCAATTTAAACTAACTTGTACCAGTAACACATGCCTTTTCATTTAATCAGATAATAATTTGCCAAGAAGGAACATCCCCAAAATTAGTCTTGGGGAAAGGTTTTTGTTTTTGTCTTTTAGGAGAATGAAGGGTAAGGAATCTGAAGAACACTGGACAAATGAGACAACTGAGGAAAAGGGACAAATCATCTATCCCAAGAAACAGAGTGAAACGGTGTATGGGTATATATTATCTAAAAAATTTTATGTCTTCCTAAATATTTCTGCTTTTCTCTAAAGATTTAACACTATTGGTCTTCTAATAGTCCCAGTTCAATTAAAATTTAAAGCTGACTTTGGAGTTGGAGAATGGCTCTCTCCTTCTTTAAACTCAAACATGTTGTTAAAATGAAAATACAAACTCCCTGTATCATGCCAGAATAAAAGAGCCATCTTCTGCTATGGTACAGGACAAAAGCAAAATTAATTAAGGGACTATTCTATTACTAATCTCAACTCTTTGATTCTATTCTGATTCTTTAAACTTTTCTTAAAGTATGAATTTTATATCAAAATTTACAAGATTAATATATATATAGATATTTATACATTTTAAACTTTGTTAAGATATAAATGGCATCTAGATTACTAACTAATTCTAAAAAAAAAAAAGGCTTCAATTACCTGCATATACATGTCTTTGTGTTCAAGTCTCTTATCAGTTTTCTGCAGGAAATCAGGGCCAGGCCTAACATCAACTGAAGTCTCCAGAAAGAAGATGGGGCCCCACAACAACAACAATTCCACGTGGACAATAATAATATCATTAAGCTGACAAATATCATCCACAGATCAGCTTTGAACTACAAGGTGCTCAGAGCAATTTTGAGATGACTAGCTGAGATGATCCAGTCTCAAAGACTACTTGAATAAGGACTTGAGATAAACCCTGAACTTTGGCATTATACACAGACTGGATAATGAAGGATATAGTTACCTCTCCTAGAATTTGACAATTAACCTAAAATTTTTCTTTCAGGATAAAGAAAACTTCGCCCATACCCAGCAGGAAGCAATTTTAAGAATACGACGCCCACATTCCCAAAGAGGTGGTGTCGGGTGGGTGGTTTTTTGGTCTTTTTAATGGGTTTTGGGTCTGGGATAATTTTCAGTATTTAGGGGGGTTGGTTACAAGTTATTGTCAAGGGTTAGGAAAAAGCACTACTGACGGGAGAGACAAGGGCTCCTGTGACAATGGTGACCAGCACTTAGTACGTCCATTTGCAAACAACTCAGATGGCAGGACTTGACTTCCCGGAGTTGCAGATGTTTTGTTCCCTCTTGAAGGAATAAATGACTGATATCTGTTCCTGGATGTGTTTCATGTTTTAAGTTTTCGAGTCCGCCTGGAACTCCAACAATACTCCACACAGGGACAGGTACTGAAGTAAAGGCTGATGATGACCTGGAGGTAGAGACTCTTCCATAAGGGTGTGCCTATTATCCAACGGCATTCTGTGTCACTAGGCTAAACCATATGGGGCTAAAATCTGCCCCCTGACTCTTTTCTGAGTCCACACTTTATACATCTCGGAGTCCCCGGCTGCTCACAGTTTCTCACCGATGCTCTCCCCTCAACCTGTACTCTCTGGCCTTTCATTTGGGCTTCATGGGTAGGACATTCAGATGTACAGTGCTGGGGTCAGAAATGATACCCTAAAAGGAAGGACTCAAACCACTTTTCTCCCCAACCTTCTCTTGCCTTCTTCCCCCACCACTGCCCCCCCCGCCCCCACTTTCTCCCTAGGCAAGATACAAAAGGTAGAATTCACTTCCCCCAGGTCAAGTCATAATCAATAGTCAGACTATATGTGATCAGTCTGCCTTTCTAGCAGTCAGGAAGGGATCACTTCTCTTTGTGCTCCTACAGCAGGAAACTGGAGTGGTTTGAAGAAAAACAGTTAAGTGAATGAATATCAAGTCATTTTTAAACTTGATTTTTGGGTGTGTGACAAAACTGTCTGTCTTTTGTTAGACCATCTTCCAATGTTTAGGTCAAGTGTGATGGCCATATAGAAATCCTCTATTTTGATCTAGATCACTTGCATTACATTTCCATTCAGACTATTAATAGAGTCAATAAAGACAGAGCCCCTTTTTCCAAGGGCAGGCACATCTTTACAAGGGATCTCTGTAGACGAAATTCTAAACAGTCTTAGTAAATAAGAAACACAGAACCAAATACACAGGTAAATAGCTAAAGAGATCAGAGAGTCGTGACGACCTTATCTTACCTCTCACCTCGTTGCTTCCCAGAGGAGAGAGTTTCTTCCGATATGACTTGTCTTTTTATTACCTTTCTGTTCTGCCTTCTCATTGGCTCTAAACCCAACCACATGACTTCCTTGTCACTGCCTGTCTACATAGACCTCTAGGTTTCTATGGTTGGTACTGGGATTAAAGGCTCGTGTCACCACGATTAGCAGTGTCCTTGACCACACAGAGACTCTGCCTGCCATGTGATCAGATTAAGGACATGTGCTACCACCACTGGACTTATGTTTAATGGCTTGCTTTTACCTCTGATCTCCAGGCAACTTTATTTATTAACATACAAATAAAATCACATTTCAGCCAAATAAAATATCACCACAGATCTCAGTTATCAACACTATCTCTGCGGTGTGATTCCTAACTGAGGGAATGGAGATATTGGGCCAAGTCAGTACGGACCTTAACACCTGATCCTTCTGTTCCCACAGCTGAGGGTTAGGATTACAGCTACATTATCACCACCAGGCTCTGTGTATACAAGGCAAGCACTCTAACAATGGTGCTTCCTAAACAGCATGGACTTTCATTTTTTTACCACCTTTAAACTGGAGAAGGGAAAAGGAATAAGCAAGAAGACAGGTGGGAAGTTACTTAAAACCCTATTGAGGCGAATCAGAACAAGATATCACCTGTGACCTTTGCTGCCCACAGTGATCCACTTATTAGAAATCTTCCAAAGCACCCCCAAATAGTGCCACCAGATAGGGACTAAGTGTTCAGACACATGAGGCTGTGGGTGGGGGAATTTCACATTCAAACCATGAAACTCTGTTTGTTTTAAGACACAGTCTCTGTTGTGTAGCTTAGGATGATCCTGGTACCGCAATCCTCCTGCCTCAGTCTTCTGAATACTGAGATTAGAGGTGTGTGCCACCAATTCAAGATATCCTGTGTGAGATTTCTTTGGTTTGGTTTTGTTTTGAGTCAGGGTTTTCCTATGGACCTATGTAGCTCAGAATGGCCTAGAACCTTCAAGGTTCAGACATTAGCCTGTAAGATCTTTAACAACCTGTTTTCTATATGAACACTTGATCTCTTCTTTTGTTTCAGCTACTCTACAGTGTCATCTACAACATCTTTCCTTAGTGTCGGACACCATTTTGTTATTGAGTCTTCCTATGATTTTGATTTCTGCTGAAAATAATAGCTCCAGATGGTTGAAAACATTGGGGAAATGGAGATATCAGTGATTCTGTCATAAAGCCTTACCTGTGAGAGGACATACAGAACCCTCTGAAGATTCATAACCCCAAAGAGCTTTACACCTAAGGTTGCATGTATTTACTGGTGCAACGATATCCTTGATGAAAATGTACATATGGAACTAAAGTATTTTTGTCAAAGATTGGGATTAAATAAAAAAATGTTTTCCCCCATGCCAAACTGGACAAAGTTATCATTATTTTTGCTGCACTGGCAATCAAACCAAGAGCCTTGTGTATGCTAGGCTTACCTCTTGGTTATATTGACAGACTACGTGTTTATTGCTGAAGGGATGTGCCCATGATATGAAGCCACATAAAATAGCCATGGATATCTAGAAAAAGCCTACCTCCAAAATTCAACAGCAGCAATTCACGTACAACTTATTTGTGTGTGTGTGTGTGTGTGTGTGTGTGTGTGTGTGGTGTTGGTGATAAAACCTAGGACCACATGCACGATAAGTTTTAAATTTCTTCTGCAGATTAATCCTTGCTGCATACATTGATTTATGGTAGTGATTCTCAAACATTAATACGGATAGAGATCACCTGAGGACCATTTGGACTGCCTAGGCGTGGGAATGGCACAGGATTCTCCATACTTGGCATGCTTTTGGGGACGCTGATCCATAGACCACACTCATGTTCAAGTATTGGTAAATGGATATTATGTGGCCACACTGACCTGAATTGTTAGGTCTCTAAGCGTAAAGATGAGACCACAGATGTTAGTGAATTCACTGCTTTTTTTACAGTCCATGGTAAGAATTCTCTTCTTCTCTGTTCTCCCTCTTCCGCCTTGCTTTGTCTTCAGGCACTTAGAGCTGACAGAAATGAACTATATACCTTTTTACATGGGTGATCTGAACTCGGCTCCTCATGCCTTTGTGGCAAGCATTTTACCAACTAAACCACCTTCCCAGCTCTGAAAAATTAACTCTTTAAAAGCCAGTCCTCAGCTATTGAATGGTAACATGGGGGTGATGGTGGTATAAATCCGAGTCAGCCCTCCTCCTCACATCCACTTACTATAATCTCCTCTCTCCACTCAAACATCTGCTAGAGAAAGGCATTATCTGTCTCTGAACAGCAGGTTCCGACAGCAGCAAAACTCTTCGATAATAATGAACAGCGTGTCTGAGTCCTGAGTTTCCCAGAGACGGGACATCCATCTCCAGAAAGGGCCTGCCACTTGCTGTTACAGCGGCCCCCAAATCCATCAGTAACGAGCCAACTGGCTGAAACAGGCACTTGGTGGTAAAGCAGAACGTTCTGTCCTTTGGCCAGGAGAAGCCAAGTGTCCACCGGCGATGATGTACGCGCATCTGGCTCGCTCTGCCCTCCTTCTGATGCCTCTTCAGCCCCGCACTGCACAACGTTAAGGTAATTAGACGAGTACCGAGTCCGCAAGTACCTTTGCTGGACCTTCTGCAGAAGCACGGCTACCTCCGCAGGCTGTGAGGGAGGGTAAATGTCCTGGGCTTGGTGCACAGTCCCCCCAGCTACCGTGCAGGAAAGGCCAAGGACGCCCCAGCACGCTGCCCTTCGCTGCCACCAGACACGGGGCCGGCTCCGACGCCTAAGAGGCCGGTGCACCTCGGCCAGTCTACAGAGGCCACGCCCCCTCCCTCGCGGCAGAAGTGATGGGCGTGGCCTGGGCGGTGATTGCCACGTGACGGCGGCGACCGCTGTAAGCAGCGCCCAGAGCCCGGAGCCTGCGGGCGGAGCTGAAGCAGCGTTTGCGGCGGGCAGAGCTGAAGCAGCGTTTGCGGGCGGAAGTGCGGAGGAGCGGTTGCGCCAGTCCCACTCCTCACTCCGAAGGTGCAAGAACGGACTTAAACGCCTGGAAGCTTGGGCTCAGCTCGCGCGTCTGCACAGGCGCACTTATGCTCCTGGCGCCTGTCTGGCTTCCCAGGGCAGGGGGCGGAGCCTGTGGATAGCCCCGGAGCTTCTAAGGGAGGTTGGACCCGGGCACGTTTGGAGTTATTTTGTTATTGTGAGGAAAGGCCTTGCTGCGAGCTTAAGAAGATGCGGAGTGTGTCGATCCACGCCCTCACCTCCCGGTTTAAATTTAATTCATTCCCATGTGTTGATCACCTAGTAGCAAACCGTTTTGCTGTGTATTGGGTTACAGAGATGAAAAAGATGATCGTTGCCCCCGAAGGATCAGAAGATCTAGCAGAGGAAGCAGGTGAATGAAAAATTGGAGGGCTGCAGATAAGGCTCAGTGGTACAGCTGTTCAAAAATGTGCTACATTTTATTTCTCCATACTTAGAACACTGAATTTGGGTCTGTTTTTCTAGTTTTAAATTGTGTCGTTGTAATAATTTGTGTTCATCTAGGGGTAGATTAATTTTCATGTTGTGAGGCAACTGCATCCGCACAGTCCGGTTTCTGCTTCTGAGTTAGGGTTGTATCTGGTACTCGTTGCCTTCTTTCTTATGTACTTTTTCTTCTCAACTTTTTTAGATTACATCCTTAAATTATTTTTAAAGAAAATACCAATGTGATTGGCAACCTTTATTTATTTTTAGTTCATATGTATGAATGTTTTGCCTGCATGTGTGTAAGTGCATTGTGTGTGTGTGCGCGCGCGCGTGCAAGTGCACCTGATGCCTTTGGAGGTCAGAAGTGGGTGCCAGATCCCCTGGAAATATAGTTAAGGGTGGTTGTAAGCCCCCGTGTAGGTGCTGTAATCTGTTTTTGGTTTGTTTTGGGCTTTTTGGTGCTTTTTGTTTTGTTGTTTGGTTTGGGTTTGGGTTTTTCAAGACAGGGTTTCTCTGTTTAGTCCTGGCTGTCCTGAACTCCCTTTGTAGAGCAGGCTGGCCTCGAACTCACAGAGATCAGCCAGCCTCTGCCTCCAGAGTACTATGATTAAAGGCATGCGCCGCCACCACCCAGTGTAGCTGCTATAATTTGAATCCAGGTTGTCTGTGAGAGCATTAAGTGCTCTTAAACTGCTGAACCATCTCTCTAGACCCAACAACTCCCATTTGACTGCTCAATTGATTTCAAGTTTTTGATTATTTTTTTCCTCATTCTGTTCGAGATCTATGACTTCCAATCTAGAGACTGATGTTTTTGATTTATGTATTATATCTTGTGGCTTAGTTACTGTTCTGTTGCTGTGAAGAGACACCATAACCAAGGTGACTTATAAAAAGAAGCATTTAATTTGGGGCTTGCTTATAGTTTCAGAGGACTAGCCTGTAATCATGGTGGGAAGCATGGAGTCAGGCAGGCAGGCATGGTGCTGGAGAAGTAACTGAGAGCTTACATCTTAACCACAAAATGAAGTAGGGGAAGGAGGGAGGAAGGGAGGGAGAGAGGGAGGGAGGGAGAGGGGGAGGGAGGGGGGGAGGGAGAGAGAGAGAGAGAGAGAGAGAGAGAGAGAGAGAGAGAGAGAGAGAGAGAGACTGAGACTGACTGGATGTCATGGGCTGTGGGATTTTGAAACCTCAAAACCCACTCCAGTGATCTCTGTGATCCCAGAGGCCAGAAGGGTATCATCAGTGTGAAGCAAGAAGTCAGCCTTCCTCAACACAACTCAGTGGCTGTTGTTGGTTCAAACTTCTAGAGGCTAACAAAGGACAGTTTATGTTAGGCATATTTAAGCACAGCACATTTTGAGAAAAAGTTTTCTGGTGATAATTAATTCAATCCTGTGTGTACAACAAAGCTTAAGACATGGTTACATTGAAACTCTTTCCAAGGTACATGGAAAGAGTTTCAATTAAGATGGATTGTATAGATTGACTACATGCGGCATGTTAAAGGTCTGGGGGAAGAGCTGGTGTGGTGTTGGTCATACAGATAGTGCAAAGGTTATTAACTACCTCTGCTCTCATTTGTAAAGTACGTGTGACATCTCCGATAAAGATGGGCTCTACTGGCTGAGAAACAACGCTCAAGATAAGGGTCTGGGGAGGATGACTGAGACAAACACCATGTGTGGTCTGGCCATAGAAATAGTTCAGAGGTCACCAGGCTATTAACCAAATCATTTCCAGCGTTATGGGCAGAGAAGAGATGATACATCTCTTCCTTTGAAGAGACAAGCCTTAGTTTAACGTTCCTGGTTTCCCTAGTGCTTATCTGTGAGCACAAGGATTTCGTGCCCTCTACAGCCCACCCTGAGTGACACACCTTCCACAAGAGGTACTAATCCTTCTAAATAGTTCATCAACTGAGAACACATTCAAATGGATGAGCTTATGGTGTCCATTCTCATTCAAACCACCACATCTTGATAACTAGTTTTCCTCTGGATCTTCTAGGAATTCTTGTTAATTAGATAGTAAAAAGTTTCGATTGATCTTCTGTGTCTCTTAACATTTTTTTTATTTTTTTCCTAATTTGTCTCCCCATGCAGGATTTCTTCCTAGATTGTTTTCATTTTGTTAATCGTGGTTTTAATTTCCAATAATTATTTCTTATTGCTTCCTTTCCATAGCAACCTATTGATGTTTTATAGATTCAGTTATTGTTTTCAGCTTGTCTGAGAAAACTAGAAATCAAAAATAATCTTTTTTTTTTTTTGAATTATCTGTTTAACACTGAATCATTTTTTTCCTTCCATTTTTCATTTTAGAAATCTTTCTATTTTGTACTTTGGCTTTTCAAAATGGTTGAAAATCATTTATTGGCTATGCATATTTATGTCCTTTGGGGGTACTGGGCATCTACTGAGAACCTTGAACATGGTAGTGAAGCCCTCCTACCACTGAATGAAACTCCTGGCCCTTCTTGTCTGTGTATACTTATGAATGAAAGTGTGTTAGCTACAAGAGGCCCCATTTTTGTAGACACTGGTCGGAATTGTCAGGGAAGAATGGATTCTGCCTGCCTCCTGTGTCCATGTTTTAGCGCTGCGTTGTCTGTAAATGCTGTCTCGTTCTCCCTCTGTCTTACAGGAATCAGTCAAATTTCTGCTTTGTTGTCTTCATTGTTATGACGGGTTTCCTTTTTTCCTCCCTTCTTAACAAATAGCATGTAAGTGGGCTTGAGGCAGGAAGGCAAATGCATGTGCATAGTCTCACACAGAATTGTAGCTGTGTGCCTTACTGCCTATTCATTCAGCTCTTGGGTTTCTATCCTCAGCTTTAAAGAGATTGAGAAAAGTACTTTCTCATATAGTAAGTGGTGTCAAAGCCTTGGGCCTCCTCCAAATCTGGGTTCCCCCTTTCCATTTTCTTCACTTATGCCAAGCCTTCCAACAGCTTTACAGCTTTTCAGAAACCGGGGGTTGACTTTCTTCCTCAGCCCTGGTTTGGTATGCTTTGCTTCACTTCTCTCTTCCCTTTGTATTATTGTGACCAGATCGCGACCCCCCAGAGAGACCACCAAAGACCAGTATGCCGGAATGCAAAAGCAAAGTTTAATTCGGGATATCTGAAAGCAATACAAGCCTAGGCAGGGACTTTGTCCACTACATCCAATGCAGTGGAGGCTGGAGGAAGTGCCCACCTTTCTGCAAGCTCAGTTTTTAAAGGCAAAAACCACAAGGTTACATCATTTAGGGGTGCTAGTACGGGTACAATTCTGATTGGCTCGCTTCTAGGGACTTTCTAGAAATCATGGTTTAATCTTACTTCTAAGGGGGTGGTTGCTGCCCGTCACCATTTCTCATTGGCTGCCCTCCGGTGGGGACATTTCTGTGGTCAGTTACCCTGGAAACCAGGGTTGGAACATTCCTTGGTTAAACAGTCATCACCGAATGAATATCTTGTGACTCTGTACTTTGCACTTTCTAATTTCTGGAATCTGGGTTGACTGGTTCCAGTAACTCAAAGCCTATACCTAAAATGGAGAAAGCTTAGGCCTTATTTCTAAGATGGAGGCATTTTGTTCTCATTTTGGTCTCACAGTATTACATGTAACTTGGCTTTCTTTACTGTATCTTTCTGCCAGTCATATTTGTAAGCTGCTTTTGCATTATCCTTCTCTTAGCTTGGAGGGCAGGAAAGAACAGAAAAGGAATAGAGAAAAAAAAGGGAGTTAAGGGCCAACTTCTGAGTCTGGTAAGTTCCTAGGGTTTTGAGCAAAACTTAGCTCCGTTTGCCTGATGAGTGATTCTACTAAATAAGGACTCTTATATGAGGAGCCCCTTGACCCCATTTTAATGAACTTTCTGAACACCCAGTTGAACGGAATAGCATTGGTAGAGACTGTTATAGGGCGTGTTCTCTGGGAGCTTGTGGACTGGTTTAGGACACATAAGCAGTGATTGACTCATGACTCACCTCCTACAGACTGAAGCGCTGAGTTGTGTGCCATTCTAAATGTAGTAAAGGTTCTGCAGAGGTCAGGAAGGTTAGGTCTTGGTTGCGCCAAAAGGGCTAAAATTGGTGGGAGAAATGCCAAACAATCCAAGGACTGGACAATTGGTGAGATCCAAATTTCAAAGAGAAAATAAACCAGAATCCTCTAGTAAGTCTCTGACATGTACTGGAAACTGGGATCACACCTGGAACTCTGAAGATAGACAGCTTTTCCACTTCATGTCTTCTTAATGAGTTTCCATACAGACAACAGGCCTACCAGAGAGGTAAAGGGTTCATTGAATATGCAAATCTTGAGTATGGAAATAAAAGGCAGGTATCAAGACATAGCATTAACTCACTGTACCACTTTACTTAGAAAAGGCTGTGACAAAAGGGAGAAATTGGTAAGAGCAGTTACTAGTTTATAAAAAACTATAGTTTTAAAAATTATAATTGCCATCATTTTCCACTTAGGTGATTGCCCATAGTCAGTATCAGAATTCCAAAAGAATTTCCATCATTTTGAGCATGCAAGATGAAATTGACATGGAAGAGATCATTAAGGACATTTTCAGACAAGGCAAAATCTACTTCATCCCTCGGTACCAATTCCAGAGCAATCACATGGACATGGACATGAGATTAGCATCACCTGAAGAGATCTCCAATGCAGTGGAGGCTGGAGGAAGTGCCCACCTTTCTGCAAGCTCAGTTTTTAAAGGCAAAAACCACAAGGTTACATCATTTAGGGGTGCTAGTACGGGTACAATTCTGATTGGCTCGCTTCTAGGGACTTTCTAGAAATCATGGTTTAATCTTACTTCTAAGGGGGTGGTTGCTGCCCGTCACCATTTCTCATTGGCTGCCCTCCGGTGGGGACATTTCTGTGGTCAGTTACCCTGGAAACCAGGGTTGGAACATTCCTTGGTTAAACAGTCATCACCGAATGAATATCTTGTGACTCTGTACTTTGCACTTTCTAATTTCTGGAATCTGGGTTGACTGGTTCCAGTAACTCAAAGCCTATACCTAAAATGGAGAAAGCTTAGGCCTTATTTCTAAGATGGAGGCATTTTGTTCTCATTTTGGTCTCACAGTATTACATGTAACTTGGCTTTCTTTACTGTATCTTTCTGCCAGTCATATTTGTAAGCTGCTTTTGCATTATCCTTCTCTTAGCTTGGAGGGCAGGAAAGAACAGAAAAGGAATAGAGAAAAAAAAGGGAGTTAAGGGCCAACTTCTGAGTCTGGTAAGTTCCTAGGGTTTTGAGCAAAACTTAGCTCCGTTTGCCTGATGAGTGATTCTACTAAATAAGGACTCTTATATGAGGAGCCCCTTGACCCCATTTTAATGAACTTTCTGAACACCCAGTTGAACGGAATAGCATTGGTAGAGACTGTTATAGGGCGTGTTCTCTGGGAGCTTGTGGACTGGTTTAGGACACATAAGCAGTGATTGACTCATGACTCACCTCCTACAGACTGAAGCGCTGAGTTGTGTGCTAGTTACTAGATGTCCTAGGTACAAAGACGACTTTCTGGAAATGGGAAGACCAGGTGAGGTTCCTCCATTCCCATCTGCAACAACGTCTGCGGCGACTTCCACCGCTGGCGTGGTGGCTAGGAACTGGCCATCTCATTCAGGTATACAAACAGGTTCTGTGGGACCAAAGCAACTCCTGAGCAGCTCAGCTCTCAAGGGAGTGGAGGGCGGGACCTCAGAGCTCCATCAGGTGGCCAGGAGGGGAGTCTGTCTTGGGAGGTTTATGTCAGAGGTCTGGAAGTGGCTTTCTGGAGGCCATCAGCACCATGATTCCCAGAAGGACGATTCCTAAAAATAGGTGATGATCTCTCTCCTATGTGTAATTATGTTACGATGAAGCAGCTGACATTGTGACAAGTCATTAGTCACAAGCCATACTGACTCAGATTCCAGCCTGCGGAGGGGATGACCCGGGCCGCAACTTCCTGAGGGTTTTACTTGACAGGTCTCACCACACTCAGCCTTGGCCCTACCCTGAGGACCACGGGCCGGGCTGGCAGGACCTATGTACGCCTCTCCCGCCGCTGCCGTGAGGTATCTGCTACTCTGCTCCCAAATCACTTGAGTCCGGTGATTTATTTCTCCTTCCTCCTCCCCCTTGCTAATTTTAACTCAACTCCAAATTAATATTTTTTTGAGAGATAACGTAATGCCTGGCCCCTCCTACCACTTCTCATGACTGAGGAATGAACATCAGCACAAAACATCTTGTGGTGGCCTCAGAACAGAAGACAAAGTTAAAGTCTCGGTGTTTTCCCAAAGCTGCCAAAGCGCTGGATCTTCATGCCAATAACTTGTCTACACCATGGTTTCAGTCTGCTGTGGGATCATGCTCTTGTACACTGGTTTAATAAAACGCTGATTGGCCAGTAGTTAGGCAGGAAGTATAGGCAGGGTAAGCAGATGAGGAGAATGCTGGGAAGAGGAAGGGCTGAGTCAGGAGTCGCCAGCCAGACACAGAGGAAGCAAGATGACAAGGCAGAACTGAGAAAAGGTACCAAGCCACGTGGCTAAACATAGATAAGAATTATGGGTTAATTTAAGTGTAAGAACTAGTTAGTAATAAGCCTGAGCTAGTGGCTGAGCAGTTATAAATATTAAACCTCTAGATGATTCTTTTATAATGGCTGTGGGTCTGGGGAGGGGCAGGCAGGACCCAAGAAACCTTCCAACTACATCAGTCTGTTTCAATTGCTTGATCAATGCTTTAAAAAAAAAAAAAAAAAAAAAAAAAAAAAACATGTCCTAGATTCATGAAGTGGGTAGGACTCAAGAGAAGCAGGGTGCCAGCAAACCGCTGGAGCTGCTGAGTGAATACTGGCCTCAGCCTTTGGCCCTTGTTCCTGTTTGAGCTTTGCCCCCTTCAAGATGATTCCAAAACCACCCACCTCTGCATGACTTACTCAGCACTCAGAGTCTTATTTAGGCGCACATGGTGGGAAGAACTTAAGGGCAATTACTTGTTGCACTGGGTAATTTCATGTGGCCCTTTTGGAGAGGTCATGATGTTTAGATGTTTGGCCCAACACAATTGTGTTGCCTGTAAAAGCGTGTTTTGTTTGTGACCTATATTTTAAACAGTAGACTGAGTAAATCCTACTACTCTGTGTAAGGTGGGTGGGTCTCCTGCACACAAAAAAGGGGGTGTTTGTTTGTTGAGACAGCGCCTCCTGAAGCTCAGGTTTGGCCCCCAAACCATGCAGTGAACCACAGATGACGTTGGACTTCTGTCTTCCTGTCTCTACCTCCTGAGTGCTGAGATTATCTTCGCGTACCACTACCCCAGTTGATATGGGCTGGGGACCACACTCAAGGGACTTTGGTGCATGCTAGCCAAACACTGTTCTAGCTGACTCTCCATCGCCAGCCCCAGAAAGGTATTATTTTTCTAATAGTAAAAGGTACCATTTAAAAACCTTCACCCACTCCCAGTTGTTGGTTATAAATCCTCTGGCATTTCTGTAGGTTTTTTAAATTGCTGTTTTTGTTTCTGGGGGTGAGTAGCCTCAGTGCCATCCAGGCTGTGGTTGAACTCCTGAGCCTGAAGGACCCTCCTGCCCCAGCTTCTCATGTGGCTGGAATGGCAGGCCCGGCTCCCTGTTTGTGGTCTCTCCTTGTAACCATAGTACCTGATAGAAACAACCTAAGAGAGGAAGAGTTATTTTGGTTCAGTGTGACAGAGTTTTAGTCCGCCACGGCAGGGAAGCTTGGCAGAGTAGCTCGGTTCATTGTAGACTTTCCTGTGGGCCGCCAGCTCACAGATACGGCGTGGACAGACTTATTATTAATTATGAAAGTGTCGCCTTCCCTTAGGCTTGACCCACAGTTCTTATAACTTAAATCAGCCCATATTTTTTATTAATCTACATTCTGCCACATGGCTTTTACCTCTCTCCCATTTTGTGTGTCTAACTCATTCTGTATCTCGATGGCATTTCACGTGCCTCAGTTCATCTCCTACTTCCTTTCTCTCCGCCCAGAAGTCCCACCTGTACCTCCTGCCTAGCTATTGGCTGTTCAGCTCTTTATTAAACCAATTACAGCAGTATATCTTCACACATTGTACAAATACCCCACAACGGTTCATGGCCATGGGAGAGTTTGGTGATGATGTTCACATCATGGTACATGGAAGCCAAGAGTGCTGGAGCCAGACCCCACCTGAGGTTCCACAGCCTGTTAAGGGATCCAGCGCCACCAGCTGGATACCAAGCGTCCAAAGCCTGAGTCTGGAGCGGCGTTGGCTCTGTAGCACTCCCTAACCTCACAGTTCTCTGTCTCATGATGCTTCCTTTTCTGTCACATTTCCAGTCTTCAGGCTGGTTTCACCATCTTTAAAAGTATTTCTCGATAGTATGCCTCATAAAATACTCGGGAAAACTACTCCCCCACATACACACTCTTACTCACACTCAGTTGTGAATCTTAGAGATAATCACTGTTAACATTTTCATTCATGCCTCAGCTCTGCAGCTGAGAGGGGTCCAGCTCATCTTAGACATCTATTCTAGGCGAATGTTCTACCCTGAGTATTATCCGTAGCCTTGGATGTCTAGTCTAGACTTGATACTTTCTTAAAAATGTTATTTTTTTTATTTATGTGTGTGTGTGGTGGGGTGTTCATGTGTGTGTAGGTCCCTAGGAGGCCAGAAGAGGGAGTCGGATCCCCTGGAGCTGGAATTAGAGGCTGTTGTGATTTGCCCAATGGGGAGGCCGGGAAGTGAAATTCACGTCCTCTGGAAGGTCAGCAAGCACTCTTCCCTGTGGAGCCATCTCTAGCCCAGCTCTACTTGTGATTGATGAGAGAGTTACTCATTTCGTGTCCTTTTTGAGTTCCTGTCCTGACAGTGTCGTGTAGGCTTGGAGCATGTTGGAAATAGTCACCAGTTGCATGTTATTGAAGGAGAGGGCGGAGCTAGCACATGCCGAAGCTGCGGCATGAACTTGATGATAGCACTCTTTATGACGAAGACAGTGGACAGCAGAGCATTGCACCACAGGAGGAATGCAGAGACTGTCTGTGATATTAGAGGTGTGCCTGCAGTGCCTTCGGGACCCTCTAAGGAAGCCAATTTTGATGTGTTGCCTGGAGATTCATCTGAAGGAAGAAACGCACACACACGCATGCACGCAAGCGCGCGCATGCGGTCTGCTTCCTGAGTTCTGGGATTAAAGGCATGCATGCGCCACCACCGCCCATTGAAAAAAATTCTTTCAAGAGATGGCTAGATGTTGAAAAAGAGAGAGCCATTTAATTTTTTTCAAACCCAGACTTGAATTTGAATCATTGGAAAGCTTTAAAAAAAAAAAAACTTAGGTGTGTGTGCACATGCACGTGTGTGTGTGTGTGTGTGTATGTGTGTGTGTGTGTAGGTCAGAACACACTCTCAGGTGTCATCTGCCTTATGCCATGTTTGGGACAAGGCTTTTGTCGATTGCTGCAGTGTATACCAGACTAGCTGGCCCATGACCTTCTGGGAGGCCTCCCCTCCCTGCCACCCTAACTATAGGAACATGGGATCATAGAACCTGCTCTCATGTCCTCTGCACGGGTTCTGAGGGTTTCCAGCTCTGGTTCTCTTTTTGCCCAGGAGTATTAGTTTACCCACGGAGCCGTCTCCCAGCCCTTGGAAAGCGTTTTGTAAACATTAGTGCCTGTGCTCAGTCAAGGACCCATGAAGCTGTGTGCAGTAGGTTTGGCAGTTCAGTGAGGCTGAGGATGGAGGGCAGTGGTAGAACGCTTGCCCAGCATGTTCAGAGCTCAAGTTCAGCTCCCAGCGCAGCAAAGGAAGTTCCCCTGGTCATTTTGATGGTCTTCCAGGCTTCGGAAGTCTTTTGAAAACAAAACAAACAAGTGTGCTAGTGCATATCTACAGTGTCAGCACTCCAGAGGCAGGAGGATTACAGCTTCCAGCCAGTCTAGTGAAATGCTGTCTCAAGTTTTTGTTTGTTTGTTTTTGTTTTTATGAGACAGGGTTTCTCTGTGTAGCCCCGGCTGTCCTGAAACTCACTCTAGAGACCAGGCGGGCCTCAAACTTGGAGATCCACCTACCTCTGCTGGAATTAAGGGTGTGCACCACCACTGCCAGGCTCAAAGTTATTTATTTATTTATTTTTTAAGAAAATAAACCAGGAAATCAGAGTGGGATGAAAGACCAGTTCATAGAGTTTATTCTGTGAAATATGAATATTTATAAACTTTAAATTAGTAAAATGAGGGCTGGAGAGATGGCTCAGCTGTTAAGAACACTTCCTCTTGTGCAGAACCCAGGATCAGTTCCCAGCACCCACATGGTAGCTGTAACTGCCGGTAATTCCAGTTCCTGAAGATCTCACACCCTCTTCTGGCCTCCACAGGCACTGCATGCACATGGTACACAGCTGTACTTGCTGGCAGATACCACACGCGCGCGCGCGCACGCGCACACACACACACACACACACATATGTCTTTTTTCAGAAGCACTAGAACAAATTGAACCTGTTTTTTTTTTTTTTTAAAGATTTATTTTATTTATTATGTATATAGTATTCTGCCTACATGTGTCTTTGCAGGCCAGAAGAGGGCATCAGGTCTCACTACAAGTGGTTGTGAGCCACCATGTGGTTGCTGGGAATTGAACTCAGGACCTCTGGAAGAGCAGGTCGGTGCTCTTAACCATTGAGCCATCTCTCCAGCCCCCCAAATTGAACCTGTTAACTTTAAATTTTTTACTTTATTTATTTACTGTGGGCAGATGGTGCTGATGTGCCCTGGCATGTGTGTGGAAGTCAAGGACAGCTGTCAGGAGTCCTCTCCCCTTCCACCAGATAGGTGCTGGGGGTCAAATCCAGGTCACTGGGCTTGGCAGCAAGCACCCTTACCCAGTGTTTTCCTTACACCAGGGCTGCTTTCTCCTAGAGCACTGGCTGTCATAGACTACAACACGTGTGAGTTACCTGGTCACAGCTCTGGTACAGTAGAGTGGGGCTCTAGCCACGCTTCTCTCAGGGCTTGACCAATAATCAAATACGGTCAAAACACAATCTCAGTTACAGTATTTCCCATATTGTATCTCAAAGAAAAAAAATTTTTTTGAGGCAGGATCTCAACACTATGTATCCCTGGCTGGCCTGGAACTCACTATGTAGACCAGGCTGGCCTCACATTCACAGAAATCTGCCTGCCTCTGCTTCCCAAGTGTTGGGATTAAAGCTTACCTCAAAATTTAACACTGCTACACACAACCCAACAAAACAACCCCTTAAATTTTTTTTTTTTTAATATGAGCAGTGATACAGATACAATAGCAGATTTTAAACCGTGTGCCTTCTGGATTGAATACAGGAAGTGTCACTTTGCTGAAGTGACCTAAGTGTCATATACTAGAGTTCAAATCCAAGCCGAAGGGTTTTTGTTACAGTGGAAAATGGTGATGAATGTTTAAGATTGGAACATAGAAAGAAAACTCAGTGTCTTTGTTAGGGTTCCTTAGTTAGGCTGTAAGGAGACACCATGACCACAGCAGCGCTTATAAAGGAAACATTTAATTGGGGGTGGCTTACAGTTTCAGAGGTTTAGTCTAGTATCATCATGGTGGGACAGGGCAGCAGGCAGGCAGACATGGTGCTGGAGAAGGAGCTAAGAGTTCTACATCTGGATCTGCTGGCAGCAGGAAGTGAACTGTGAGCCACACTGGGCATAGCTTGAGCATATAAGACTTCAAAGCCGGCCTCCACTGACACACTTCCTCCAACAAGGCCACACCTCCTAATAGTGCCACTCCCTGTGGGCCAAGCATACAAGTCTGTGGGGGCCATTCCTATTCAAACCATACTCAGACCCACGGTCCATTAATCATTGTGTCCTGGGGACAGGGAGAGTCTTGTTGAACTCCATGAAGAGTTCATGTGCCCTCTGCTAGTGTGGCTTTTCCTTGAGGGACCTGGGTTTTTGGTCCAGGAGATTTTTCCTCTGGCCAGAGCAAAGCAACCAGTGCTACCATTTAAAATGCCCTAGCAGCGGTCCTTGGAGTGGGAGCAGACACTTCACACTCTTCCAGCCGTGAAGTGTGATTCTTGCTTAAGTTGCCCCACCCTGCACAGCCGCTGAGGCAGCAGCCACAGTCCATGCCTCCGTTTTCTGTCAGGTTAGGTTTCATTCTTACACCGTTCATCTCCAGCCTTTCCACACAGTCCACACAGATGCTCCGCTGTACCTGCGCCTCCTTGGGGGGTACACAGGAGTCATCCCCACTCCAATCACCTCCTTTGCTTCTGCTGCTGCTTCTGTAGGAACCCCAGGGCCAAGCTTTAGGGAATGCCACCTAAGTTTCCATCATTAAAAAAGAAAATCATCATACTCGAGTAGGAGGGATTCTGCAGGGCTTTAAGACAGGAACCAGAATGTTTGGGGTGAAAGGTGTGTGCTTAAATTGTAACTGGGTCCAAGAACGGTGTTCTAGATCAAGTGTAGAAACATCTGAAGTAGACTGGGCATGGTGGCTTACACTTACAGAACTCAGGAGGCCGAGACCACAGGATTACAAGTTCAAGGCCAGCCTGGAGTATATAGCAAGCTTCTGTCTTCAAAGAAAACAGAAAAACAAACAAAAAAATCCACATAACTTGAAATAGAAGGGGATTAATGGGAATGAGCAAAACTAAGGTTCATTAAGGTAGAACCCCGAAGCGAGGAAAGCATTTGGCTGGGGGATGTATGTAATAATGTGTGTGTGACGTTGAAAAAGTTTACCAGCACAGGGAATGCTGAGCTGAGAAACCATCCTCCGCTCCAGACGAAGAGGAGAGCGGGAGCACTGGCTAGGGAACCCTGAGCTCTCGGGGCCTGGAGGTAACACTGGTGGCTTCTGTGTCTGCAGATGGGACCCGGCAGGGTATGGGCCAAGGATGTCCATCAGAGGCCCAAGGGAGGGGCATGCCTGCTCATGAGGACAGGGTTTCCTTTCACGGGGGTTGCCCCTCAGATATCCTGCGTAGTAGATACTTACATTATGACGCAGAACAGTAGACAAATCACAGTTAGGAAGTAGCAGTGGGAATAACGTTCAGCTTCTTGACATTGTCACCTGCAGAGTTGAGAACCATGGACCGAGTCACCAGACAAAACGCCAACCCTTGTAAAGTTTCATTTGAGCCACATTCATGGTTATCCTGGGGTGTATGTAGCCTGTGGGCCACAGGTTAGACACGCCTGTGTGGGTTAGGTGATAGATGAGGTAAGATTGCCACAGGGTGATTAATTGTTAAAGCTGGGGTAATTGTACCATTTCTCTATATCTGTAAGTTAGGACGTTTTTAGAGAAAATGTTAAGACCAATTTTATGACTATAGTTATCAGCACAGAAAGAATCTAACATCACAGCCAGGATGAGGAACACAGCCCCATGAGACTCTCTTGTGGATCGGGATTGTACCGTGTACTCACAGGGCTGGGGGTAAACGGTTCACATTCTCTATGGGAAGGACTGCTTGTTGGCGAGGTGGCCAGTGAGCCCATTGACTTTTGGAATGTGTTTGGAACACTGTCTGGAACCATGGGGAATTGTGCACACTGGACAAGACAGTTCGTTCTGTGGCCGCTTCTGTTTCTAGTCAGCTGTGAGATAGTAAGCAGGTGTCCATGGTGAAACGGGCAGCAGATGGGGAGGCTATGGGTGTGAGCGGGTAGGAGCTGAGTGAAAAGGTCTGTACTGGGATATTGACTGAGAAAGTCCAAAGAAGGCAGAGATTGTGAAGAGAAGAAACAGGACTTGTTGAATTAGTGAGTAGATGTTCAAGTTGGACAGAGGGAAGGAGGGTAATCAGGGGACTCCCTGGCCCTGAGCCGGGGCCAGTGGGAGAAGGGTATATTCTGCTGCTTTATTACGTGTTATATGGATCTCAGGAACAGGGATGGTCTTAGAAGGTAGGATTTTAAAGTGAGTACTGGAGACCATGGCTATGCCCTGCTGCATTTGGGTCAGACAGTCGCCTTATTTTTCATGGCGCAGTGGCTGAGTGGACTCCCCAGGTATGATTTATTTTGGGAGATGATAATTAACTTTTTACAAGAGAGATGTGAGTTGACTTTTTTTCCAAGATAATTATGTATTACCTTCCCTGGATCTTACCCAGTGATGTTGATTCTCCCGGTACAAGGTCTGACTCCTTGAGGCAGTAAAAGATAATAATAATAATAATAATAATAATAATAATAATAATAAAGATAATAAGAAAAAAGGTCAGACATGGAGAGAGGGAGAGAACATTCCTGAAGAAGCTGGCAGTCTTCAGGAGTGGCACCAGTCACCACCAGCACCAGGGGGGCCACAGTGGCCATGGAGCTCAAATGTTGGGAAGGAAATCCCTCCATTGACATTATTCATTTCGACGAGAAGCCTTTGAGCCACACAGTGAAGCAGAACGTTCCTTTCTTTCACACGGCCCTGGCATTTTTGGTAATGCTGACTAATTGGACCGTACAGCGTGATGCTTAAGTTCCTTCTTACTTCTCTGAGTCTCAGGTGAATGAGAGATTAAAACACAGCCATCTAAGTATCTTGTGTATCTTAATTCTCCCTCTTGACTGAAAAGAAAAGCTCTACAATATACTCTTACTAGCTTCTGGCCATAGGAAATAGGTAGAAAATACACTTTGCTTTTTAAACAAATTTCGCTAACAAAATTAAATTTCCCATTAAAAATGGGGGAAGTACAGCAGCTGATTTGGAGTAAGAAATTTAAAGACCATCAATGTTGGAATTGCGGAAAAATGAATAGACATGCTTTTAAACATGTTTAAAGCAGCTCTGGTTTATTTACTTTGTATTTTTCTGTGATACATGTGAGGAACAGGGGCACCTTGTGGGAGGCAGGTCTCTGCTTGCACCATGTGGAGCTGGGTCCCAGGATGGAGCCCAAGTTACTAATTAGGCTTGGTGGCAACACATTTACTTGGGGAGCTGCTGTCTCCCTGGCCCTAAAAGTGCTTTTTAATTCAGCAATGTCAATGTTTCTCTGTGATTAAATCAAGTGTTTTAGGTCACTGTCACCCAGTAGTTACATGCTCAGTGGAGGCGGGAATTCCTGAGAGCTTTACACCTTAGGTCAGCTAGGGACTAGGAGCCCAGACATGGCTGCTTTGGGTGCACTTTTAGATGTTCTTAGGTCTATATTCTTGCCTGGTTTATCTCAGGAACAGGTTCTTTGCTCTCTGAACTAAACTAATTTATTTTCTTGGCTTGATGTCAGGGACCTTTTGAACATAATGTGACTTTTCATTGTAAACGAGCATTTTAAAGAGAGGCTACATCCAAGCTAGTTCTGAGTCGGATCGTTCAGTGGGTAGGGAAGGGACTTGAAAACTTTCTCCTGCTCAGTCTTACCCTGAGCAAGAAGAGATGCCCATAAGAAATGAGCTTGCCCAAGGATGGTGGGCCTGGAAGGAGGTGGCCAGCCAGGGAGTCACCCCAGAGACAGGAGGTCAGATGGTCAGAGTGAGGACTTGTGGCCAGTCTCCATGAACTGTTTATACTTGTATCCATGCCAATTGCCTGTTTGGACTGTAGGCTCCGTTATTCATTTTTGTTAGTGTCTAAACAATAATGATTATGCGTTTTAACTCCGTATTCAAGTGAGGACCTCAACTTCTCAGTGTTTTTTTTTTTTTTTCCCTGTGATATTTCTTAAGTCTAGATGAGTGATAATAAACCAATAGGCAATTATCCTTTATCAACCCAGCCTCAATGTGTAAATATTTAGGCTAAATTACTGTTCTTGGTCTAGCAAGACAGCTCAGTGAGTGAAAAGTGTTTGCCACCAAGCTTGAAGACCTGAGTTGGAGTCCTACCACCTACATGTTTAGAAAGGAGAGAATAGACTCCCAGTTCCCTCAGGTCATCCTCTGACCTAACCTTCACACCTGCACCGTGGGGCATGTACGCACATATACATAGTTAATGATAAATTTTCTCAGTGAGCTCAAACTGGAGAACAGAGACGTTCTCTGAGATTGCAACACCTATTTTTAAATTGTTTTAGTCACTGACCAGAGATGTAATGAGATTGAGTTTGTCAGTGATATAGAAGCTCTTTGTGTCAAGAAGTTGGAGATAAAAGGACACAAAGTTGATGAGGAGGGAAAGGAGTGGATCCAAAAAGAGTTGGGGGGGAGGGGTGACTGTGTTCAGAACGTATTGTACAGAATTCCCAAAGAAGTAGTTAAAATTTTTTGAAAAAAGAAAAAGAAGCAAAGAAAGAAAATTGAGAAGAATGGAATTTAGGCTGACTTTAGAATTATGCAGGGGCAGCCATACATTGGAGAAGGGGGTTGCTATGGTGATGTTGTGATGAAGGAATTCAGCCTCTAACGATTGTACGTATCGTGTCTATCCAGTTCTACCGGTCTAGAATACGTTGACTGGGAAGGAGGGTTTTTATGTAACTAGTCGTTGGTGAAAAGAAATGGCTGCTGCTTGAACTGTTGATGCTTGACTTCCCACAGTGGTGACGGCAGGCCTTGTGGGCTCTTTCTGGTTGCCAGCCACCGCTCCTGATGTCAGGGCACACGGATGCGCTCCTGATGTCAGGGCACACGGATGCGCTCTCTACACTGGACACAGGCGGGCAGTAGTCCTGGGACTCATACACCATGTGCCCCTTTTCAATGCCGCTGAGGACGGTGTGGTGGTGTGAAGGAAAGGGTTTTGTTTTGTCAAGTCAGGGTCTCACACTGTAGTTTCCGCCTGTAACTTGTTATGTAGACAATGGCCTCAAATTTATGGCCACTGTGCTCCTGTCTCTGAGGACTGGGCACAGTCATGTGCCGCCACGCTCAGCTAGAGAATCCTCTTTATTTGTTTATTCTGATTTTTAATGTATCATTTGGGCCTTGGCACGTGTGCAGATGTCAGAGGACAGCTTTGCGGAATCCACTGTCTCCATCCACCTTCCCCGAGGACACTGGATTCAATTCTCTAGGCTTGCCCGGCAATCACCCTGGCCCGCTGAGCCATCCTGGTCCTGGGATCCCTTTTTAAAAAGACAGGAAGAACTCTAGTCACTGCTGGGGACATCCTACTAAAGAAACTGGACTAGTCTCTGTCCATAGATAGAAAACAACAAAGGCCTCTAAGACCCTCAGTAGCCAGTCTTCAAGGCCAGGGCTTGGGACAGTACTGTAACAAAGGTTGGTGAGAGGTACAGGACCAGAGTGATAACGGCTCTGAGAGCTTCTGAATATATAGCAGCTTTAAATCAAGACAGCTTTCTATTCATTCATTCATTCATTCATTCATTCATTCATTCATTTATAGACACATTTGTTTTTGGGGCAGGAGTTCTCTGTGTTGCCCTGACTGTCCTGGAGGCTCACTCTGAAGTCTCTATTCTTACCTTGAACTCACGGAGGTCCACCTGCCTTTGCCTCCCAAGTGCTGGGATTAAAGGTGTACACCACCACCTCCTAGCTAAAATCTATATTTCTTTTTTATCTTTTTTATTAAGAAACTTTCTATACATTTTACATACCAACCACAGATCCCTTCCCCTCTCTCCTCCCACCCCCCAGGCTTCCCTCTCATTCCCACCTCCTTAAGACAAGGGGAGTCAGCAGAGCCTGATTACACTCAGTTGAGGCAGGTCCAAGCTAAAATCCGTATTTCTTAACTCACTCAAAGAGCACTTGTGAATCCTGGTGTGGCAGCGGCACATGTGTGCAATCCCAGTACTTGGTAGCAGAAGCAGGAGAATCACTACGAGTTCTAAGCTATCCAAGCCTACATAAGCAGCCCAGGACCTTTGTTACTACCCAGTGGCATTTAGTGCATCAAGTGTGATGTTCCAACCTGCTGGGAAGCAGCTAGACTGTGGACTGTGTGAGAACTGGGGCAGCATCCCCAGCACCCACATAAAGCAGGTGGGCGTAACAGCCACCTGTGAGCCCCAGCACAGTACCTCGGGGCACGCTAGCTAGCTTAGACTGGCTGGAAATGGCAGGTCCCGGCCTCTGTGAGGAGCCTGCCTCAGTAACTAAGCATAGAGTGTTTGAAGAAGAACCTGGCATCAACTTCCAGCTTCTGCACACACACACATTCAAACGTGCACAGGCATGCTTGCACATCACACACAGAGTCACGCGCAACATAACAGAAACAGAAGATGCTCCCTAACCTTGAACCCTGTAACCTTATACCTTTGAAATTTGTTTTTCCTTGGCCTCTGGCTAACTTTCTTGTCCTGGCAGGACACTTGGCCCCCTCCCTGGGACACTCGTCCATCCTGCCTGATCCTAACCCGGAACTGGAACCGCTCTGTCCTTTCTGGATGACAGGTGGTGGGAAGAGGTCAGAGCAGACTGTTGCCCACTACCTCTCCCTTCAGTTTGTCAGGACAAATGCTGAGGACGCTGCACACAGGCGTCTCAGTTAACTAAGGTTTGCTTTAAGAAATAGATTTTTTTTTTCTACATGAAAGCATAGTATACTGAGTTTGACAGAAAAATGAAAACTATACTTCTATCTTTTAAAAACAAAGAATGTGCCAGGTGGTGGTGGCACACACCTTTAATCCCAGCACTTAGGAGAAAGAGGCAGGGGGATCTCTATGAGTTTGGGGCTAGCCTGATCTATACAGAGTGAGTTCCAGGACTTAAAAAAAACCACAACAAAAAATGTGAGTCTGCACCCTGTTTGGCCCAGCTTCCTCCTCTCTTTCTTCTCTCATTTCTTATGGTGGACAGTTACTACCTTTTATTCTTTTTTTTTTTTTTAAACACAAAGACATATACAATAAGTGTATGCAGCGCCGCGCCCCACCCCCCAATTCAGTGAATGAGTATAAAGTAAATCCGCAAGTCACTACTACTCAGGTCAAGAACATCAAAAGTAACATCATTGTTGGAATACTAACAACTAAAATTATTTTTTATTTTTATTTTTTTTTAGATTTATTTATTTATTATGTGTACAGTGTTCTGCCTGCAAGTATCCCTGCAGGCCAGGAGAGGGCACCAGATCTCATTACAGATGGTTGTGAGCCACCATTTGGTTGCTGGGAATTGAACTCAGGCCCTCTGGAAGAGCAGCCAGTGCTCCTAACCGCTGAGCCATCTCTCCAGCCCCCTAAAATTATTTTTTTAAATATTCTTTCCTGAGTGTCTCGAATGACTGTCTCAGGAATAAAGCAAGACCGTATTAAAGTGCTTGTGCTTAGTAACTGGAAGGCATCTCCCGGGTGCCGGGATCTGCATCTTGTCTCTGGAGTGTCAAAGGTGACAGATGCACCAGCAGTTACTTACCGCGACAGCCCGAGGCTGCTTGTGTCACACAGAGATGTGTTGAGAGTGTGTTAGCTACTAGCTGCCCTCAGTCCACATTTCCCTCCCAGGGAACCTCCTAAAGCACAGTCTTAGCTAGCAGAGGAACTATCAGCATTAACTTTTCAAAGTTTTTTCTTCCCGGTTGGCTGAGTGCCTGCTGTTGACTTCTGTATTGTTACATCTGATTGAGGGTGGCTGTAGATGGTCTGGCTTGTTACATCCGATTGAAGAAGATAACTGTAGATGGTCATCGATTAGTAGACTTCACCCAACCAGAACTCAGAACTCTAATCAGCGTTTGACTCATCATGTGTATGTTCATACATTTGTGGGTCTGCCTGCGTGTTTGTATGTTGAGAACAGAGGCCAACATTGGGCATCTCACTCAGTTGCCTCTTTCTCGTTCTTTGAGACAGTTTCTTGGTGAACATGGAGCTTACCAATTCAGCTGTACTGGCTGGCCAACAGGCCCCAAAGATCTTCCTGTCTCTGCCACCTCAGCACTGGGATTACAGGTAGAAGCTGCCTCACCTGGCTTTTAACAATGTGGGTGATGAGAGCCAGGCATGGTGGTGTACACCTTCAATCACAGCACTTGGGATGCAGAAGCTGGCAGAACTCCGTGAGTTCAAGGGCAGCCTGGTCTACATAATGGGTTCCTAGGCATCCAGGGCTACATAGAAAGAGACCCTGCCTGAGGAAAAAAAATGTTATGCAAGTCATTCATGTTTATTAGAGTGCCACTTCCCAAGAAGCTTGGTTTCTTAGGGCTTTGACTTCTGTTTAAGCGTAGATTGATGAATTCTTGAGCTTGCCGAGTCTTGCTGACCCTAAGTGGAACCTGCGCTGAGAACGTCACAGGGGCTACGGCGGGCCACAGGTCACAAGCAGTGACCATGGACACAGTGCACGTGTTTCCTCTGCTCACACATGCCCACGTTCAAATTAGAGGAACTAGTAAGATTTCTGAACCAGTGCTCTGAAGTCCAGTGTCAGAGGATCCTGTGAGTCTGAGACAAGATCTTGGCTCTCTCCAGCCCCAGTTGTATTTGGTAACTCTGGTATAAGGAGGTACTTAGAGTTATAAGCTGTCTTTCCTTCCTTCCTTCCTTCCTTCCTTCCTTCCTTCCTTCCTTCCTTCCTTCCTTCCTTCCCTCCCTCCTTCCCTCCTTCCCTCCTTCCTTCCAGAACATCATGTGTATGGGTGTTTTGCCTGCATGGATGTCTGTGCACCACATGTATTCAGTTCCTGCAGAGGCCAAAAGAAGGCATCAGATCCCCTGGAACTGGGGTTACATGAACCATCACATAAGTTCTGGGAATAGAACCTGGATCCTCTGGAAGAGCAACAAGTGCCTTTAACCACTGAGCCATCTCTACAGCCCCCTAAACTGCCATTTCTTTTAAAAAAATTGATGAAAAGCAAATTGATAAAGGAAAATGAATTTATTTACATTTACCCAAAGCAGCTCTACTTGTTTTCATGTTTCCTGGGTCACTGTTGGAAATTTTATAGAAGACCAAACCAAAGCCAGAAAGTTAGTGTATGTTCCTGGGGGGTGAGCTCTGCCTCTGCCTGGCATCCGGGATTCAGCCTTTGCCTCCCCCAACACAGGGTTCCTGGAGAAATGTTCATTCTTTGCTGTCTGTTGTTCCAGTAGCCTGAAAGCAGGAAGGAAGGGCTCGTGGGTAGTGTGTCTTGGGAATAGTTTGTTAGGGAGGCTGTTACAGTGAGTCTGTCTGCTTCCCATATCTTTGCTTTAATTGTGCAAATGAGACATGCACATTTTCACACACAGTGTTGGTAGAATTTTATATCAAAGCTTAGGTCACAGATTTGAACTACCCCCTTTTGCTTTGTTTTTTACTGTAGGGGTTTTTGGGGAAGTCTTGGGAAACAGCTACCTAGAGTGTTTGTAAGGGTGGGGTACACATCGGTTACAGAGAGATGTCGGCAGATTGGAAGGAATTTAAAGAGGAACCAGCACTGTTGGAAGGAAGGACATAGGAGACATGAAAGGAGCTGACTAGCACAGCATGGCCGGAGACTGCTGGGAAAGGATGACTGTGAAGGACAGAAACACCACGTGTTTAGAACCATCAAAACAAGAAAGAAAAATGAATGCTGGCCATGAAAACGCTGCAGCAAAACCCATGACTCTGTATGCTAACCAAAATACTAAAAACAACATATATGTTTTTAAAAAAAACCATATATGTCTGAGAGTTTTGTTGGCTGCCAGTGGGAGCCAGAAAATGGCTTGGATCCCCTGGAACTGGAGTTCCTGCCATGTGGGGGTTGGGAACTGAACCCAAGACCTCTGCAAGACCAGTCAGTGCTCTTAACCACCAAGCCAACTAGAAATTAGCCCCTAAAACCCATTTTTAAAAAACTCTAAAAGAGCCGGGCGGTGGTAGTACATGGCTTTAATCCCAGCACTTGGGAGGCAGAAGCAGATGGATCTCTGTGAGTTCAAGGCCAGCCTGGTCTATAGTGTGAGATCCAGGACAGCCAAGGCTGTTTGTTACACAGTGAAACCCTGTCTTGGAAAAACCAAAAGAAAAAAGAAAAAAGAAAAAAACCTCTAAAGGAAAAAAATAATGTTCAGCACAACAAAAAATATCTATTTTTATGGCGAAACCTATTAACTTGAAATTAAAGTCTGGAAGGAATGTCAAAAGCTGCTGTGCAGGAGAGACTCTGAGCTGCTGAGGACTTTCGTCCAGGTCTAATTTTGAAGGCTGAGGTCATGCTCTTCCTAGCGTGGATTTGCCACCCAGTTCTG
Source organism: Peromyscus maniculatus bairdii (assembly GCF_049852395.1). Lineage (NCBI taxonomy): Eukaryota > Metazoa > Chordata > Mammalia > Rodentia > Cricetidae > Peromyscus > Peromyscus maniculatus. The sequence continues at coordinate 12,876,097 of NC_134863.1, read as the reverse complement.
ATTACACAGTTTTGCATATCAGTGTCAGCAGGAGGCATCAGGTTGCAGTCCGTGGGAGCTGACTCAATCTGATGTTCCGGAGACTCATTGAAACTGAGACTATGGTTCCTTCTAAACTCCATCAGCTTCCTCCCTCCTGGTGCCCTCTGCTGGGTTTTCTGAGTATAAACAGGATGGAAGAGCGCAGTGATGAATGGCCACAGTGGGTGAAGCTGGGCAGCCGGTTCCTTGCAGCTCAGTTGCCCTTGAATTGTCATGGCCTGAGTGTGGCGTGATCTTGCACGTGTTGTAGTTGGGAGGTCATGTTCCAGGAGGGAACAGACACCAGAGCCAGCCAATGGGAGCATCACATACAATCTTAGGTGAAAGCTGCAAAAACATTCACCTTTCATTGAGAGAGTTTGCAGGATCAGAGTCTTGGCTCTGGCAACCTTATTAAGCCAGGTTTGGCCTCTCAATCTCATAGGCCAATTAAACACTCATGAGAAGCAGAAAAAGGAGATGTATTCAGTGTGGCCGAATTAAGAAGAAGAGAGATCCAGTGAGAACTCTCTCCCCCAAGTCCATCTGTCCTGACATGAAGTTTAGGTTTAAATAGAACCAAAGTCCCAACCTTTGCACCTCCTAGCCTGAGACTCCTGGGGAAATTCCAATTTCTTGGGGTCCGTCATTTCAACAGTCAGTCAGCTGGGGAGGAGGGGCATAAGTGTCCCCGTAGAAGGCCTTGATTCCTGCCTGGACAGTTGCAAGGTAGCCTTGGAATTATCTCTGCTTTGAGAAACTCAGGCAGGGGAGATAGCCTTCAACTCAGAAACCTGAAAGGGATGTGGTGCCTGATGGGGAAGGAGCCTGAGGGAGCCCACTGAGGCTCTTGGAAGGAACCGTACGAGGCAGGTCCTGGGTCCAACCAGATGTGGGAACAACCAACTTTATTATAATGTGGTTGGTCTGATCTAACAGTATTGTAAAGGGAAACCTGAGGGCCGCCAGGGAGCCGGACACTACCACCGAGTAAAACTTCCGGGAGGGAGCAAGCCAGCTCCTTTTCAGAGGCCTCTTATTGGAGTGGCCAGTGTGGTCAGAGTGGAGTTAGTGAATGCATGCATGTGGTTTTAGACTGATCTGCTCCCACTGGGTGTGGTGTTTCTATTCACTCATCTAACACGTTTTATGAGCCTCCCTCAGGGGACTAGTTTGGAGTCTGGCGGTGGTGTCCACAGGACTGGGGATGCAGTGAGTTCCGAGACCTGGCAGCTATGAAGTGGGCTTGGGGAGTATTTAGTGACTGTGGCCACAACCCGGGTCTTAGATTTTTGGCCTCATACCTGTTGTGTAAAGCTTACCGTGTCTTCCCTGAAGAGTCCTATAATTTAAGTTTTTATTTCCTCACCAAGGTCTTGGCTTCAAATTAGACACACATGTGACAACAGCATCATAAAAGCAAAGATAAGAGAAGATGCTGTCTCTGGCCTTGGGCACGTCCATCTTTTTCCTTCTTGCGAAAGGAGTTGATGCTTCGGATTTTTAAGATAGGATTTACCTATGTGATCCCGGCTGGAAGGAGTTCATACTTTCTGCCCAGCTAGGAACTGTTGGTAGAATTTAATAATACAGACTGGGGAAGGCATGTAACACACACACACCTGCAGATGCTGATTCCTGCTGGGCCGCCTGGCCCAATAGATGCTCTGGCAGAGGTGAGCAGCCTTCTGAGGGACTGGGTTCTTCCCTGCCGCTGCTGAATCTGTAAGGAAAGCTGCGCCCCCTTCTGACAAAGATGTTAAGAGCAGCCTTGAGGCTGGGGGAAGGAAGGGCTGGGACTTGCCTCTACTGGATGTGCCGCCCATGGGAGGACTTGCCTTCTTGTGGGGGGAGGAGTGAGAGTGGGTAGAGAGGGGGGCCTGGGGGATGGGAGGAGGGAAGAGGGGGATCTTTGATTGGTGTGTAAAATGAATGAAAAAAAAGAAGAAAAAAAAAGAGTGTAAGATCGTGTTGAAGTCCTGGTGATGTTTGAATACCTGAATCTTCCTTGGTTGGTTGGTTTTGGTTTATCAAGACAGGGTTTCTCTGTGTAACAGCCCTGGCTGTCCTGGAACTTGCTTTGTAGACCAGGCTGGCCTCAAACTCACAGAGATCCACCTGCCTCTGCCTCCCGAGTGCTTGGATTAAAGGCACGAGCCACCATGCCCGGCTCAGAACAAATGCTTAAATTGTAATATGAGTATGTTTTTTTTTTATACTATCACCAAGTTTGTTTCCCCTCTATTTCTTTCCTGTTTTATTGATAGAGAGCATCCTAGGCCTTTTATATTCCTACTCTACTATATGTATTTAAGGGATATGTGTTTATATTTATTTCATTTATTTTGCTGTGATTTCTCTGATTTCTGATTTTGCTCTAATATCTGTTAAATCTGAGGAAACCCCACCCACACCCACCCCCTGAAGCTTCCGCCTTTGGTCCGGCATATAGTATTGATGGGATTAAGTACGTACTAACATTTCTCTTTTAACCATTCCTCGGCTCCTTTTCCCATTGTCCTCGTCCGCCGGTTTCCCGAAGTTGGGAAGATAGGACATTTCTGTCCTCTGCCGATGTCTGTCAGCTCAGTAGTAAGATAGAGGGATGAGCGTAGGTGGGTTCTAAGGCTGTTGCTCTGTAGGGTTAAAGAAACAAGATCGGTGTTGCACAGACCTGAGATGCTTCACTGCAGCCTTCCCTAGTTCCTGGTGAATGCTGAGAGCGTGGTGGAGCCAGGTGCCGAAGGAGGGAAGGGGTAGCAGCTGGATGACAGCATCGTGGTGAGGAGTGGGGGTGGACCTCGGCAGTGACTGAGCCAGACGCTGTGGCAAGCTGAGGTGTGTGAGCGTTTCTCATGATCTGCATTCTCCATGTGTAGAGAAGGGGAGAGAACAGCTTGTGGGAGAGTCAGTTCTCTGCTTCCGCCATGTGGGTTCCAGAGGTCAAAGTTAGGTTGTACCCATTGAGAGGACTCATTGCCCCAGAAAGGGTATTTTAACAGCCTTTTCAGATAACCGTGTGTGTCTTTCTTTAATGCTGCACCAAAATTGACATGTGGTAGTTTCTCCTTTTAGATCGGTTAATTTCATGTCAAGTGTTTTACTTACATGTGTGACTGTGTGCCGCAGGTGTGCGGTACCCATGGAAGTCAGAAGAGGGCATCAGATCCCCTGGGACTGGAGTTACAGGTGGATTTGAGCCTCTAGGTGCTGGAATTGGACCTGGGTCCTCTGGGAGGACAAGCAGGTGTCCTAGGCCATCTCTCCAGCCCTCAAGCGATAGTTTTTTTTTTTTTAAAGTTTCATTGCTGTGTTGTATCTGAAACCATAGGAGCAACTAACTAACTGACTCCTTCCTTCCTTCCTTCCTTCCTTCCTTCCTTCCTTCCTTCCTTCTCCCTTTCTTCTTTCACTCCCTCCCTTCCTTCTTTTTTCTTTCTTCCCATTTCTAAAATTGAACCTGAAGCCTCACATACGTTAGACCAGCTCTCCATGGACCTGACACACACTAGACCAGCTCTCCATGGACCTGACACACACTAGACCAGCTCTCCATGGACCTGACATACACTAGACCAGCTCTCCATGGACCTGACACACACTAGACCAGCTCTCCATGGACCTGACATACACTAGACCAGCTCTCCATGGACCTGACACACACTAGACCAGCTCTCCATGGACCTGACACACACTAGACCAGCTCTCCATGGACCTGACATACACTAGACCAGCTCTCCATGGACCTGACACACACTAGACCAGCTCTCCATGGACCTGACATACACTAGACCAGCTCTCCATGGACCTGACACACACTAGACCAGCTCTCCATGGACCTGACATACACTAGACCAGCTCTCCATGGACCTGACACACACTAGACCAGCTCTCCATGGACCTGACATACACTAGACCAGCTCTCCATGGACCTGACATACGTTAGACCAGCTCTCCACCATGGACCTCACATATGTTAAACCAGCTCTCCACCATGGACCTTTATCCCAGCACTCATTTATTTCATTTTGATGCACGGTCTCACTAAATTGTCTAGCATGGCCTTGAATCAACTCTGAAGCCCAGGCAGGACTTGAAATTATGATCCTTCTGCCTCAATTTCCTGAGTAGCTGGGACTCATATCTGTATCGTTAGGCCTGGCTCTATAGGAATAATCTTAAAAAGAAGATTCATGGATTTCTTTTTATTGTGTGTGCATGTACATTCACATGCACTTACATGTACCACGTGAATGTAGGTGCCTAAAGGTGAGAGGCAGTTGGACCGCCTAGAACCCAACTGGGTGTCCTCTGCACATGGGTGTCCTCTGCAAGAGCAGTCAGTGCTCTTAAACACTGGGCCGTTTCTGCAGCCCTGTGACTGACTCTTAACATACGTTACTTTAAAACCATTGACTGCTGCGGGATGGTGCCGTCATTTGGAAAATATTAGATTGTTGGGCAGCTCAGAGCTTGTAAATGTTGACTTGTTACACCAGTGTCATAAAACTGTGTGCATCACCTCCATGACCACTCTCACCCCCAAGCCTTCAAATACGGAGAAGTTGTAGGCTCATGGCGTTGTACACACGGTTTCTAAAAATCGAAGTTTTGCCCGAGATACCAAATTTCAGCATTGGCAACAAATACTGGTGTAACAACTTCTTTTGTTCATTTTCAAGAACTGTCTGTCAGAACCCCAATTCCAAGTGTCTCTTGTTGCCAGTCACTGTTAGTGGATTTGAATTTCTGTGCAGAAAGTAGCTGTTCCCATGTCTCTCCTGAGTCATCTTACTTCAGTATGCAACAGGAGTGCTATATTCATCCTTGTTGCATCACATTTTTTTAGATTTGACTCTGGAATCTACAAACTAAACTTTAATAATTTTTACTGCTTCATCAGCACATGACAGAGGGACCCCTGGACTCTTCATACAGCTCAGTGCCCACGCCTCCAGTCAGGCTGAAGCACTTGTAGTTAGCTCAGTGCACACGCCTCCGGTCAGGCTGACACATCTGTAGTTGAATCTACCATTGATTTGTAGAACCTTTGCAAATATCTGCAAGTGGAAAGCATCTTGACATGATGAGGAAAGTAGTTTTATTCCTATGGACTCCCAAAAGGATCATGGGCACCCCGAGGATCTTCAGATCACTCTGAGCACTGTGGGAATTAGTAGTCAAGAGTAAGACTGGGTGTCTCTAGAGTGTGAGTTTGGACCTTGCTACTGCTTCTTACTGGCTGTGACTTGGCAAGGTTACTCAGCCTTGCTGTGACTGTTGCCTGTCGTTAAATGGGTGTGATAATAATAGGCACTTCCCTGAATGAGTTGATCTGCCCAGTAGTTAAGCCACAGTGAGTGTAGGTAGGACTCCGTACTTAGGTTATTGGTTGCATGGTTGGTTGGTTGCTTGCCCTAAAATAGTTCTCTTCTTTCAGCCTTCTAGAATGCCCAAGACATCCACCCATCCATTGCAATTCCTCCTGTATAGTGCCCGTATAATGGTAAGACACATCTTAAGTACATTAAAGCTTGTATCCCAGATGGTAGGTATATCAGCTAACAGCTTGGCAGAGATTGGTCTGTCTGGTGATCCTACCTCTTCCGTCCTGAGTCCAGACTCTGAAGGAATGGAGAGAAGAGAGTGCTTGATGGCAGGTTGAGTCAGGGATACTGTGGAGCATGTCTTGGTCCATTGGACAGGAGCATGGGCGTGCTGAGAGAGGAGGCTCTCCAAAGACAAGGGTGATAACAGGAACTTTGCCTCTCACGCAGAGTGGTTCTGACACGTGTGTGAATTGCTGTCTAGGTGGAGGTATCTATGATATATGATGGAAGTGCCCCTCCATACAGTCTCCGGTTCTAGGGTATAGTCACTGTTGGAGTCGTTACCACAAAGCTCATTAGCTCACACTTGACTAATGCTGAACTTCTTACTCTTTCTACTTATTTGTTTGAGACAGGGTTTCTCTGTGTAGCTTTGCACCTTTCCTGGAACTCACTCTGTAGCCCAGGCTGCCCTCAAACTCACAGAGATCCGCCTGCCTCTGTGTCCCTAGTGCTGGGATTAAAGGCGTGTACCACCACTGCCCAGAGAACTTGTTACTCTTTTTTTTTTTTTTTTTTTTTTGTTTTGTTTTGTTTTGTTTTTCGAGACAGGGTTTCTCTGTGTAGCTTTGCGCCTTTCCTGGAGCTCACTTGGTAGCCCAGGCTGGCCTCGAACTCACAGAGATCCGCCTGGCTCTGCCTCCCGAGTGCTGGGATTAAAGGCGTGCGCCACCAACGCCCGGCCTGAGAACTTGTTACTCTTAAGAGGCACCTCTTAACAGGTTGATCTGTCCAGCCCATGGGCTCTGGAAGCAGGTTTGCCAGGCCTGCTTGCTGACTCCGGCATGGACTAGTTGTACAGCTTTGGCAGTACAGCTGTACCCCTTCCGAATGTTCATTTGGTCTCTATAAAGTGGGACTGCCAGACTTTCCTTAAAGTATTGTTAAGTGTTAAACCAAATAGTGTGCAGTAGGCAGCCAAATGCCTTCCTTATGCTCACTTGATTTTTCTTAAACCTCGGATCTCTTTACTTATAAATAAAAGCCCCTGCATGCTATTCAGACATGATCATCATTGCCTTCCTTCATTAAAAACAGTGTTTTGGGGAAAGTAAACACAGCATTGGAAGAATTTTAGTGTCGCTTCTCCAGGAACTTCTAGCGAGGTCTTAGAAAAGTGTAACTTCTCTTTGCTCTCACTCTTGCTGGGGACTGAGGTGCTCTGATCTGCAGAACTGCCTCTTTGCTGACTCTGCTTGTGGGTTATCCAGTTACTGTTCTGCTTTTGAGGTCCAGAGTCCCAGCCCAGCCCAGCTGTTTGATGCTGTGTCTGCCCACTGGGAAGAAGCAGGGTAACCCACATGAAAGCAGGCATAAGACCACCTCCTTCTCAGAGCCCATGCCTCCCCGTGCTCTGGCTTCCTGTTCTTAGAATGCTCGTTTCTGGAATTCACTGTTTTTGTTTCTCCAATCAGGGTCTCCACTTCTTCCTCTTCTTCATATCACTTTTGAGTGAGATTCAGAGCCTGAGAGTTGTTAATGAATCTATTCCACCCACAACTTTCCCAGAACAGCTTTTTGATCAAAGAATTTACTACAGACATGCAAGGAATCCAGCCAGCCGGATTTCTTGTGCAGTTTCCCAGGTAGAAGGCTGCCCCATCTTAACCCTGCCTTGGTTTTTGCCTTGCAGTCTGGACGGCCTGTTTCCTTCAGTGATACTCTATACCACCCAAGAAATTTGTGGGGTTCAACTGACGCTAGAACTGTTCTCCTAAAGTTTGAAGGACGGGCTGGGGAACTCAGAGAACTGTCTAGGAACCTAGTGTGTACCCTGGAGATAGACAAGTGCATGTGGCCATGTGACCCCCACACTCTTAGAAATGTACATTTTGTCGTCTCTGTTCTTCAGTCCATGTGTCTGTCTGACTTTCCGTCAGTGGCAAAGAGGTTCTCCTCTAATCTTGGCCTTTTTAGGCCCCAGTTGTTTGGATCAATATCAGTCATTTGTCTCTTTGATTACATCTTTCCAGAAGCTGGTTGGCACTTTGAGAAGTCTGTCTCTTTGACTAGCCCCTCCTGCTTGTTGATTTAACTGGATGTAGGCACCTGGAGGCCAGAATCTTCTTAGTATGGTCTCATTCATTTCTAAGGTTTCAGCCCAAATCCTTCATTAGTCAACTTCTGGTCATGAATGTCTAACTTCTTGCTTGCTGGGTGCCTCACAGATTGTCTAGACATCATGTAGGCCCAACATGTTTAGGATGGTGTCTTAGTTTTTCTTTTGCTGTGATAAAATAGTCCAGTGAGTGTGACTCAGAGGATAAAAGATGTGTTCTCACAGTTCAGGGCTAGATTCCTTCATGGTGGGGAAGCCATGTTTGAGGCTGCTGGTTACATTGCATCTACAGTGAGAAGTAGAAAGCAGGGGATGGTGGTTGCCCATGCTTGGTACCCTCCTCCATCTTACACAGTCTAGAATGCCCTGACCAGAGGATGCTGCTGCCTACAATCAAGATTGATTTTCCCACGTCGATTAGTGTTAATACCTCATAGGCATACCCAGAGGCCCGTTCCTCGGGTGATCATAGACTCTGTCAAGTCAGCAGTTACCACTGACCATCACAAAACCCACTCCTTGTCAACTAGACACCCACACACGTTTCTTCAGCTGTCACCTTCCATCTCTTGTCCCTATAGGCTCATGACTGTGTTACAATGTAAAATGCATTCTCTCCAACTTTAAAAGTCCCCATACTCTTTAACAGTTCTAACACTTTAAAAGAGACAAGTCTTGGAACTGTGAGCTCTTTTTTAAAAACAAAAAAACAAAAGTAAAAACCAATAAACAAACAAACAAAAAACAAAATTCTTTATTCCAACATGTAATGGCACAGAATAAGCATTCTTATTCCAGAAGAGAGAAATCTTGGCATAGCAACAAATGATCAGACTACAATCCAGCAGGGCCAACCCCAAATCCTGCAGACCCGGGTGTGGCATCTGAGGCTCATGGTAAAATTGAGTGGCTCCAAAGGGCTTGCTTACCCCAGCTCTGCAGCTCTGTCTGCAGCACGCACAGCCTCTCTCTATGTCTGGCTCCACTCTATGCCTGGAGCTGTCCGTGACGGACGTCCCATCGTCTTGGCATCTCTGCTAGACACCCTGAAGTTCCTACTGCACCTTGGGCTTGGCCGTCATAATACATAGTGGGCTCTGAAGGGTCCCTGGCAGGAGCTCTGACCCTGCCACACATGGCCAGGTCTCAGCTGCTCTCTGAAACCCTGGAACAAGGCTCCAGAATCCTCTCAGTCTTGCATCTTTCACACCTTCCAAACCAGTAGCACATGAACGGCACGGCCAAGTTCTGCTGCCAGCTTGAGATATCGCCTGGCTCCCATGGGCCACAGGTGTATCAGCTGCTGTGTGCTGACCCTTGGAAAACAGTCTCCCTGGAGGAGGAGGGATCCTGACTGCTCAGCCATATTCTCAGTTCCAGCTCTCTCTCTTCGAAAAGCTTGTTTTCACATGTTGGAGCCTTTGATGTGTGAGATTTTTGTCTTCAGGAACTCATTCCTTTTTAGAGATTACATCTACTTTCTCAGCATCTATCCTGTCTGAAGATTCTCGCTACCAAACACATTAGTTCTCTACGTTTGAATTCCTTTAGACTCAGGTTCTCAGGATGCAGACAGAATGCAGCCAGATTCCCAGAGCCCAGTTCCTCATACACTTTTTCTTCTCCCATCTGAAACCTCATGAGCTGACTTCACTCACTGTCTCTGTCTTCTAAGCATTCTTGTCTCCTAAACACTCACCAGAATGGCCCATTAAGCCCTGCTTCCAGCGCATTAGGGCTTTTCTAGCACGAAGCACTAGACTCCTCCACATTTTAACTGTGAAACCATTCCCAGGGCTTCTACACCACCACCCCATGGTCAGGTTTATCACAGCCACAAACCTGCTCCTGGTGCAACAATTTCTTAGTTACTTATTGTTGTGATAAAACACTCTGACTACAGCAACTCAAAAGAGAAAGAATTCATTCTGTTTACAAGTCCAGATGGCAGGCCGTCATGGCGGCAGGATCAAGGTTTCAGGAATTTGAAGTAACTGGTTACATTGTATCACAACAAGAAACAGAAAGCAAGGAATGCCTGTGGCTGCTCAGCCTGCCGTTTCCATTTTCCTTCTGCCTCCTCCAGGAGCCCCTGCTCAGGGAATGTCTCACCACCATTAAGATGGGTCTTCTCACATCAGTTAATGTATCAAGATAACACCCCACAGGCATGCCCAGATTCTCATCTCCCAGATGAGTCTAAATTCTGTCAAATTAACTCCAATCATCACAAATAAAATTTACTTTCTTTCTCCGCTCATTATCTACCAAGAACACCTGTTTGGAGATGTCTGATTCTGGCGGTTGCGTTAGTTCAGGTGTTGGAGTCATTTGAATATCTCACTTTTCCTTGACCTTTGAATCTAATATGTACCTGTAAACTGCTCCTACCAGGACATTCAGTGTTTGCATTCCACAAGATTGGTGATTTCCTCCAAATACACTCCCCTCACCTCGGGTGACCACACTCAGATTAACCTAGAAACCTTCAGCTTGCTTTTAACTACTCCCAAACATTTTCAGGATCCTCCATTGCCTCAAAAGACTTTGTATCTGTTTGTAGTCTCTGTTGTTACATAGGAAGCCCAAATTAGGTGGCTTAAAATAAAACCTGTGTATTTACAGATTCTGTGGGTCAAGAATGGAAAGGGTGCAGTCAGGCATATTTTGTCTCTGCCCTGTGTTGGGCCTTCTGCTGGGAAGACTCAGTGGCCAAGATAATTTGACAGCTGGAGGCCGTTTTCTCCTCTCTCTCTCTCTCTCTCTCTCTCTCTCTCTCTCTCTCTCTCTCTGGCAGGTTGATGTGGCTGACATCTGGGACCTCAGCTGGGCTGTTGGCTGAAGCTGTGGCTTTTCTCTGTGGTTGCTTATTCTTCCTTCTACCATAGTGGCTGAGATCTGAGGGTAGCATTCCTTGGAGAAGCATGCTGTGTGTTCTAGCTTCAGAAGTAAGAGACTCATTTTCTCATTGGTCATGAGCCTGGCTGGATTTCAGAAGAATATCTCAGTGGGAAAAATAGCAAAGTCAGGGTGGTTTTTTTTTTTTTTTTTTTTTTTTTTTTTTTTTTTAATGAAGTCATCTTTAGGAAATTCCGTCTACCACAAAATCCAGACTAATTTGAGAACGCCGATACAATCTGGTTCATCTTCCTTTTAGCTAGAAAAACAGAACAGCTATGTGACAGAAAAATCATGGTGGCCCTTCGTAGGTACTCTTCCAACCTAACAGTTCTGAGACCAGATAAGAGTTGAGTTGGTGAGGTCCAACAGTTCCCCCAAGGTCCCCTAAATACCTGGGTAGATGGGCTTTGAACTGGAACCTTTGGCTTTTCTACATCTGTACTATGGTGGGAGCGGCACATGACGATTATAAGAATTTATTAACAATACATTTTGTCTAGACTCTGACCTCTCACTGTTACAGGAGCTATTTAGGGTTAGAGCCTGAGCCTTGACTGCCCGAATAAGCCAGGTTCAGCCACCCACCCTCACAAGCCAATTAAACCAGTAGTGAAAAGACAAAAAAAGAATCATTCACTGTGACCACACGGAGAAAGAAGAGGGTTAACGATGTCCAGCGGCTTGCCCCCTCCCCCAAGTCCGCTTTCTGGCTCCTAACTTAGGTGGAAGGCTAGATAGGTAAGCGGTTGTACCCAGGGTGTCCTGCCCGTTATTAACCCATCGTTGTCTGGGCTCTAGTTTCTCCTGCAAGGTGGCCACGCAGTTGGTCAGGACTATGTGGGATCTCCTCTAGGTAGTGGAGGGAGGGGACAGGAGGACAAATGACCCCGGCTGGCTGGCACCAGGCTTCGGCCACCTCCTCCCAGCTTGAGATTCCTGGGGGGACATTCCAGTTTCTTGAGGACCTTTGTCTAACAGTTGGGATAGCCGAAGGAAGCTCTGCAAGATCTCTAGAATATTCTTGTTCCTTCCAGGCCCGTCACACCCCTTGTTCATTTGCAGCCCCAGAGGGCTCACACCTAATGGGAAACAAGACTCTTGCTGGCTGAGGGGTCAAGACTGTTTAGTCTGTGGACGACACATGGCCGCTGTGGGCAAGCAGAGCCCATGGGTTGGTCCTAGTGTCTGTCTGTCTCCGCATCCAGGTGCTCTGCCTGTGAGTTGTTGGGTGGGGTGAGGGTGGGGAGATGGCTCCCTCTGTGATGCTCTCCTGACCTGTCCCCTCCCACCCCCCAGGACTCCTGATCCTAGCGTGTATTTGTTTGGCCTCCGCTCATTGCAGCCTTGTGTAGCATCACAGTGTGCTTTCTCTGTGTACTTTGGCGTCTCGGTGATTCGGGACTTTCCTGAGTTTGCCCATATTGAACCTGCTGCTACCTGGTTGGGATTGCCAGCCTTACTTACGCCGTTTTCTCTGCAGGATAAGTGCCCTTTGCTCTTCTTTCTGCCGGATGTCTGTTCTTCCTTCAGGATTAAACTTAGTTCCTACACACCTCCTCTCCTCTGAGCTCTGTACATGGTCCTCAAATGGTCGCACCGTATTCTGTAGGCATTCTTTGGTCTAGTTATGTGGAACGCTCACTAGTCTGGAAGGTCCAGCAGGGAAGAAGCTGTGGGTCACTCTGTAGCCTTTAGTGCCTCTTTGTAACTGAGGGCCAGGGATGCATCCTTCCGAGGGGCGTGTGCATCATCTAGTGTACGGATGCCAGTGCCTGTCTGGGGCAGACACAGAGATACTGGGATGGAAGGAAGAAACAGAGATGTTGGTGTTAGACAATATGGATTCTTGGGCTGACCACTATTATATTCCTTTGTCATTGTGTATGAAGTGAAGGAAGTTGTGGAACACAAAACCATCTTGGTCAGAACAGCTGTGCAAGTGACCCCCAGATCAGGATTAGTGACCGTTGATGTTTCTTCGTGGCAGAGATATGAGGAGGGTTGTTGGACCCTCACCTGAGGGTCTGCCATCCTGTAGCACCTCCTGGGCATTTGTATACAGTTCTGCCCTGATTGCTGGCACTCTGGTGGTCTTGGGAGGTGCTGGAGCATTTAGACTGTGGAAGTTAGCTGCGATGCTATGGGGAAGTCATCCATGCTGGCATGAGACCTTTCGGTGGCCTGGCTGTCTTGGGGTCACCCTCACGAATGCTCTGTAAGTAGGCTCAATGGGCTCATTGGTTCCTCAAGTTGGACTTGAGCAAAATGGTGCCTTGGTTTTGTTGGTGCTCAATAATGAAGGTTTTTGTTTCCACCTCCCTAGGGAGAGTTCTTATAGCAGTTGCCCTGAGAGTTTTTACAACCATATATTCTTAAGATGACTTTTTCTAAAACTTGGCTACAGGCTGCCATGTAAGCAAGCATTAAATTTTGAGTATTGAAAAGATAACTTTGGGCTAGGGATGTGGCTCAGTGACAGGCCCCATCCTCAAAAGTGAATTTCTTTTTTCTTTTTGGTTTTTTTCGAGACAGGGTTTCTCTGTGTACTTTTGGTGCCTGTCCTGGATCTCACTCTGTAGACCAGGCTGGCCTTGAACTCACAGAGATCTGCCTGCCTCTGCCTCCTGAGTGCTGGGATTAAAGGCGTGCGCCACTGCCGCCTGGCAAAAGTGAATTTCTGTGTATTCAGATTGTGTAATTGTTAGTGCTAGAAGCTAATTTAAAACAAGAATTAACATGTTGCAGTTTGGCTTTTCATTGCCGTAACAAGTCCCCGAGGCAGCTAACGTTATAGAGATTAAAGGGTTACTTGACACACAGATTTGATTTGAGCCCGTAACAGCTGTCGGCACATGTGAATAGTATTGAAGGGAGTTGCACCAGTGAACATGTGATGTTTTGAACAAGGAGGGTAAGAGCTGCCAAAGGAGTCACAAGGAAATGCCTCATGTCCCCTGTGACCCAAGAGCGTTATGCTTGGCTTACTTCCCAGAGGTTCCCTTGCTCCTTACAGGTGTGTGCCCCTGCCTCCACCCTGTGGACCCTCAGGGATTCCCAAACCACAGCACCTCCTGAGATGCCAGAGGTGGTCATTGACTGGCATCTCTTCGTGACCTTCAAAACGTGCTTCTTGCTTGGTCTTGATTACAGACTGCTCTCAAATTTGCTCTGTAGCCAAGGCTAGCCTTGGACTTGGGAGCTTTTTCTGCCTAAGGTTCCAGAGAGCCAGGATTACAAGTGTGCGCCCCTCTCCCCCTTCTGAGAAATTACTTTTCTGGATCACCTTGCATTATGATAATTAGCCATTAGAACTTTCTCCTTCCTGTTCTTCCTCCTGGAGCATGTTGCAGATGCATCCTAGGTTTTTGTCGCTCTCCTGTGTGGCAAAGAGAAACTCCGAGAGCTAAATGCAGGGGCGGAGTGTGGGTGTAGAGGAGAGCTTTTTTAACAGGCCCGTGCTACAGCGGCAGGGCCCAACACCAGCTTTCCCGGGGGCCCTTTGCCTTTACTGGAGTGTGTTACATCACAAGGATGGTATACAGGCATGGGCATTTAAAGGTGCTTTGTTTTTAGCAGAAAAAAAAAAATATCTAAAAATGAGCGAGGGAAAGATAGGGACCTGGATTGAGCAATCAGCTGTCCTCGTGTTTATGAGAACGGAGGCTGGTGTTTCACTCCCTAGAGAGTAAGCTGCAAAGGTAGTGTTACTTTGTTCCCTGACACCCCGTGTACAGGTGTTCAGCCTTTTAATATCGTGACATGATGTCACCTGCAGGTGTGCTGGGCCACAGTCACAGCTATCCTGGGTTGCATGCAGCCCACGGGTTGGACAACTTGAAAGAAGGACTGGCTTCTGATAGATACAGCAGGTGTTTGTTGCCTGATTTGGCAATACTTTTAGTTAAAACCTTTAAAGATCATCCTAGTCTTCAAAATCAATCACAGTACTATTAGCTTTTGGTAGGAATATTTGGGTACTGGTGGTCCGATTGTTCAGGACCCCAGGCCTCACACATGATCTGATTGGCCTGGTGTAAGGTGCTTATGAGGGGGAATATGTGGTTTGCACAGCTTTGGACTCCAGAGAGAATTTAACATCAGTAGTATTCATCATGACTATAATGATAAAGATGGTGGACACAGTTTCTTCTTTTGGGGCGGGGTAAAATGGTGTTGGCTCATTATTTATAATGTGAAATGGAAGAAGTGGCTTGTTTAGAGACTAGCCACTGTCATCAACAAAATGGGGTGGACCAGGGGAAAAGGCAGCTGATGCTCAGAGGCTGCTGGTCGCTGAACATTGCTGTGGTCCTGCCTTCTGGGGCAGAAGAAGAAAAGTGAGAAGGATGCTGAGCAGAGGGGGAAAAACAGGGTAGATCCAGGTATGACTTAGAGAAATCGGTGGGTGTGATGCTAAGGAGCACACACTCCCTGGTGACTGGGTGAGCCTGTCCAGGTACCACATCAGAACTTGGCTTCTTTATGTTATTTATCTGAACTCCCTGCTATATGGAAATATTTGTTTGTAACATGGTTAGTCTTAATTATACAGATTTTAAGTCAGGGCTCATATAAAGCTAGTTAATCACTTTTCGAGAAATGGGTTTTGTTAAGTGGAGACTTCATCACACATGAAAGCACGTACTTGTAATCCCAGCACTCAGGAAACTGAGGCAGAAAGATCATTACTTTGAGCCAAGCCTGGGCTATATAGCTAGTTCAGGGCCAGCCTGAGCTACATTCCAAAACTGTGTCTCAGAACACGCGCCCTCCCCCCCCCCCCCCCAGCAGCACTTCATCACAGCAGAATGAGAGACTAAATGGAATGCTTACTTGCGTTTTTGTTTCTTCTGTTTCAACCTTGGAAGGCCGAAGCAAAGTGCGCGTCTTTGGGGTGCACAGACAGATGCAGTCTTTGTATCCAATGTCTCACGTCCCTGAATTCCAATGTGTTCTTCTTTTCAGGCAATACACCGTTACTCTTCTCTGGGAGCTCTCTGGAATTTGTCCCACCTGTATTTTGGGGAGGTTCTAAAATTTGGTCTTGCCCCATGAGGCATGGCACAGCCTGGCAAAGCTGAAGCAGGTGATTTTTCCACGTGTCCCCACCTGTGGAGAAGTTTCCTTCCAGTAGGAGAGGGTGTGGTGAAAATCTGCAGTGAGGTTGATGTTGCAGGAAAGGCTTACATGTTCATCCCTAAGGCTTACACGTTCATCCCTAAGGCTAGTAGTTCTTCTGTCTAAGGGGATGCATCCTACCCAGCCAGGGTCTATTGAAACAAAAATACATCCTTGAAATACAAACTTTTGTTGGTGAATTGGCAATTCCAGTGTGACATTTTTAAATATTTAAATATATAAAGCAAAAAACCTGTCACTCCCTAACTGAGACTTAGATAACTCGGTTTATTTATCTGAAAATTTTTGACAGTGATAGGCACTTCACTAGCAGTGATAAGGCTTCAGTGAGAAGCATAGAGCCATTGATATAAGTGGCACTTGTAGTGTGGGGATATCTTCCTGCTAAAAACTGTGAAGGATGTTTTGGATGTATCTTTGAGATTTTATTAGTCTACATCCCATTAAACCCATAGAGGGGTGAGCGAGAGAGTATCGGTGAGCCCACGGAGAAGATCGGGAAAGCTACCATTATTTTTCTTTATATTGTAAATAATGGGTTGGAGGAGCGTGATGCGGGATGTTATCTAGAGGGAATTCAGAGCTTCAGAAAAGTGTTGGAATTTTCCCGTGACAACATCCCCACCTCCCAGTCTCGCCCTCCTCCTTCCCTCCTTTGCTCTTCCTCTATTTTATCATCCCCCTCATGTTGTTCTTCCTTTTGTTCTTTGAGACAGTCTCACTGTGTAGCCCAGGCTAGCCTGTAACTCTCAATCCTCCTCCCCGAGCCTCAAGGGCACTGGGATTATAGGAATGCCCCTCCGGGCCTGGTTTCCAATTTCCTAAAGAGGTTTTTGTCCAGGCTGTTGGTCCTTCTGTGCTGATCTCCACCCTCCTTTCCCAGTTCTCAGTTCCTTTATTCCTTGATATCCAGATCTGTGGCTAGAGGGGTTGTGGAGAAGCATTTTAGAGATTATGTTTCCAAGCATCCTGACATGGGAATTTAATCAGGTCTGCTTTCTGCTCGCCTGAAATGCAGCCTTCACATGGAAGTATCTGTTGTAAGAAGCGCCGTCATCAGTTAGGGTATGGGATGAGCTACCTGTAGTTCCTCTGCTGTTGCACTTGAACAGATGATTTGTCAAATAAACTGATGCTCTGCAGTAATAGAGGAGGAGATATGAGTGTTGGCTGAAGCGATCCTGTTCCCTCTTTACTTAGCAATTTCTGGTTTACTTTTAATGAATAAATCTTACATATTGACTAAAATGACAGTTATGTCGATTATACCCTGCTTATCAAAGACTTAACAGTTAACATCCACATGTAAGCAAATGCATAACCATATTTGTCTTTTTTGTTGTTGTTGTTTTGTTTTGTTTTTTGGTTTTTCGAGACAGGGTTTCTCTGTGTAGCTTTGCGCCTTTCCTGGATCTCTGGTCTTGTAGACCAGGCTGGCCTCGAACTCACAGAGATCCACCTGGCTCTGCCTCCCAAGTGCTGGGATTAAAGGCGTGCGCCACCACCGCCCGGCTCATATTTGTCTTTTAGGGTCTGGGTTACATCAGAACTTTCATGATTACCTGTGCCTTTCATGATTTCGGTTTAACAGCTGAGTAGTAGTCCATTATGTAAATAAATGTACTACATTGTCTTTCTCTGTCTGCTGATGGAGATCTAGGCTGATTCCAATTTTTCTGACTATGATGAATAGAGCAGCAATGAATATGGTTGAGAAAGTGTCTGTAGTAGAATGGATAGTCCTTTGGGTGTATGTCCAAGAGTGGTATAACTGTATCTTGAGGTAGGTCTATTCCCGCTTCCTGCGGAATTGCCACACTGATTTCCATAGTGGGTGTACAAGTTTACATTCCCACCATTTAACCACAGAGTTCAGGTATAGAGTAAGGGACTAGTGGAGAAGGAAGAATCTCCCTAGGGAAGAAAAATACAAAAGATAGTTATGGGTGGGTGAGGAGAGGCTGGGGGATGCAGTGTGATCGTGGACTGGAACAGGAGGATCACACCAGAAGAGAGGAAAAGAAGGGGGCCATGGGGGAGGGGTATGGGGAGGGACCACTAAACTGAGGGTCATTTGAGGGTTCATATGAAAATCTAATAAAGTAAAAGCTTCTCTCTCTCTCTTTTAAATGACAGGGTTTCCCTATGTAACCCTGACTGTCCTGTAACTGTAGATCTGCCTGCCTCTGCCTCTGGAATGCTGGGATTAAAGTCATGTGCCACCACCACCCAGCAAGTAAAAGCTTCTTAAAATATGTCCATATGTGAAAGAAATCTAAATGGAATCGTTAAATGCAGGGCCCCGCCAAACATCTCTTGTCACTCAACAAAACCTCCAGTGCAGGAAATGGGTAACTTTTAATCAAGGTGTTGGCCAAAGGGATCCCATGGAAACCCCTAAACAACCCAAGCCATGGGTGGCTCCCCACAAACGGATGCTAAGGCCGTATTGCTGAAGACAGCCCCTGCATAACTCACGGAACACGAAGAAGTCGGGCTGACGTACATAGAATAACCTTCACCTGACTGACTAGCAGTCACGGTGCCGGATGGCACTGCGTGTGCTCCCGAAGGAGAAAGACAAACGGACCCAGCTGCAAGCTCTTCTGTCTTCTGTGGCGGCCTGCCTGCCACACACACTGGTGCAGTGGTGGTACAAAGCTCGTGGGAGTGGCCAGCCACCACCCGATTAGATTTCGGGCCCCCTCTGTGAGATGGGACCCCAGCCCTACACTGCCTGGGTGGCCAAGGCACGGAGACTGCATAGGCCGTGGACCTAGGAGAAAACCAAACACTACTGTTCTGCTGAGGGGATGAAGCAATAACATGGCTCTGAGCGCCATTCTGCTGTACTCATAGATCAGTGCCTTGCTCGGCCGTCGTCAGTGAGTTTCCTGCACGTATACATGTGTACAGACCTACTCTTCGGTGCTCTGGATTGCTGAGCTGTGTTTCTAGCCCTGTCTTACTTGTTTAAAAACAAAGATCAACAATTAAAACTCTTATAGTAGCTGAGGGGCTGAGAAAGGAGAATCTATCTCCACAAGTTCAAGGCCATCCTTGGCTACACAGTAGATACAAGCCAGCCATAATAACAGCCCGTATGTTATGGTCTGCGTCCGGGGGCTGGTGATGTGGTTCGGTGGCTGAGAGCATGAACTGCTCCTGTAAGAGGATCGAGTTCAGTTCCTAGCACCCTTGGTGGTTGGCTCCCAACCACCTGTAACTCCAGTTCTAGGGGGTCTGATTCTGGCCTTCATGGTCACCCACATATAGTGCACACACATCCCCATGTACACATATACATACAAATAATTTACAAAACCAGGATCAACTTAATTAGTAACTGGTTTTCTGTAACGACGTGCCTTAGAGAGTTCCCTGCAAGGGTACGTGTGTGTATATACCTACTCCGTTTTTAATAGTTGTCTGTTATAACTCTGTACTTATTTATATATAGCTATATATGACTATATATATAACTATATATATATAACTTATTTATCATGTGCTGATAGATTCTGTGCAGTAGCTATGTTTGTTCGGATAAGTTGCTGTCTGTGGGCTATATTTTTGGTTAGCAGTTAGTCAATATTTATATTTGGAAACAACAAACTTTTTTTTTTAGACATACTCTATCTTCTTAAATTCCCATGACTTTTCTACAGATGGTTTGGTGCACCGTCTGTAGGAAATTTCTCTGCAGCCACCGTAGGCTCTGCCTCTTTCTGAAGAACAGGGGCCAAAGAGTGCGCTAAGCCAGGCTTTTAGGACCTGGAGACAGAAAAGTGGCTCTTGATTCTTGCTGCTTTTTCCGTCCGGCCATGAGATGTGAGGTTTTACATCCTCACCCGTACTAGCCGTTAGCACAGCGCATTCACACTTTAAAGACTACACGGCAGCTCACGCGTGTGACCCCTGCACCAGCCAACCTAGTGTACCTAGTAGCCTTGGGGAGCTCCAGGCTGCTGCAAGACCTTGTCTCTAGGCTCCCGGAGTCTGCCGGAACACACCTGAGGCTGTCCTCTGGCCTCCGCGGGCACTTTCTCAAACCTGCACGTGCAGGGAAGAGATGAGCTGCTCGCTTCACTGGTTTTCCTTCTCGTAGTCTGTACTTCTTTGTTCCTCCGAGGCTGTTGCCAAGGTTGAAGCCATGGGGATGCATGTGGCCGTGTACAAACACTGTTTGGAAATACGAGCACCAGAAAGAAGGGAAAAGGGATGGGGATCACATCCCTCCTCCAGCATCATATCCCATATCCCACCCCCCCACACACACAAATGAGTGTTGATGGAATTGGAGCTCAATGAAAACTGCACTTCTGTACACTGGTGGGTCTTCCCAGGGTTTAATAGGGGCTCAGCAGATGAGAATAGAAAGACCATGCTGCCTTTCTTCCCAGGCTGGCTTTGAACTTATGATCCTCCTGTCTTATGATTGTTAGTATAAGAAACCTAGATCGCCATGCCTGGCTTATTTTCTGTGTAATTTTAATTACATTTTCTATGTAATTGTTTACATAAAAAAAAAAAAAGCAAAAGAAGAGCCGGGCGGCACATACCTTTAATCCCAGCACTCGGAGGGCAGAGGCAGGAGGATCTGTATGAGTCTGAGGTCAGAGCAAGTTCCAGGACAGCCAGGGCTACATATAGAGAGACCCTGTCTTGAAAAACAAAAACAAACACAGAAGATACCTAAATCATTTAGAGCCATTAAACTTTCAGGGTGTCTTATGAACGGCCTCTGAATTTAAAGAGGGAGAGGGGAGGGGGGGGGAGGGAGAGGGGAGAGTTTAAATACTCACGATAAGGAAAGTGGCTAGATGAAATAAATGCCAGACATTCATGGGGTAGTAAACAGACAAGGAAGCTTTCTAAGACAGGAAGATTGTCAGTGTGTTACTGTCAGGTGAAAAAAACAAGGTACAGACTGGAGAACATACCGGTGCTTCTGTAAGAGACGTAAGTCTGTATTTACATGAAACTGAAGATACACAGAAACAAGTTGCTTCCAGCAAGGAGCGGGAGATGGAAAATTTTTATGATGTTTTAATTTCGAACTGCAAATAAATTACCTTCTAGAAATAAATTTTTAAATGAAATTTGACATGAAACAAAATCTTATTTTGTTTAAGCCCATAGTATTTGTGACCTTACCCAGTGTGTTTGAACCTGGGGATAGCATCAGTTGCAAGCATGTATGTTTTGAGAGAATAATCAGAAACAATATATGGTGGTTTATCTTCTGACTTCTTTAGTAGGAAATTGGAAATGTAAATCTGTATTTAAATTGTAGTTTCTTTAACTTGTTGTGATTTGTGGATTTTTTTTTGCTCCCAAGGTAATTGGAAACCTTAAAACCCGGAGCCTACTATCCACTGTAGGAATGTTCTGGGGGGGCAGGGTTGGTGCATATAGTTGGACAGAGAACTTGGTTTATGATCTTCTGTCTGAGTCTGCTATTTGCTGAAGTTGGAGTGTATGGAGAAAATGTTCTAGACTGCTCTTGTCTTTACAGGAGCAGAAAAATCCAGATTCGGAACATCCCGCCTCACCTGCAGTGGGAGGTAAGCCGGGACTCCAGACACCTCCTTGCCTTAGCTTCCTTTTGCTTTAGGACTCAGAGACCTTGAGACTTGTCCCCCACACCTCTGGGTCCTGTCCTTCCTCTCCAGGGCTGGGGCACACGGTGCGATTTAGAGGTTGTTTGTTTCTCCCTCCCCAGCCAGGTGCCCTCTGGCCTCTCAGTCTTCGCCCTCAGGTACCACACCACAAACACCCGCACACCAGCCAGGGGACAAAGTGTGCACCTCTTTGTGATTCTTAGCGTATGATCTGATGAACGATTTTTGTTGTTCCCCATTCTGATTGGCTGAGGCACCGGGAAACCTATGGAAACAGAAAGTTCTTTGTCGGGGTAGATTTGTTTGTTTGTTTGTTTGTTTTTGTTCTGAGTTAGTTGCCATGAGTAACCATTAAAGATATATCTGCAGGGCACTCCAAGTTCTAAGACTGCTATCTTAAATACAGTGGGATGCAAGGAGTGGCCCCACTGTTAGGAACAAACTGCCCTAACCCACAGGATACCAGACCAGCCTAAAAAAAAAGCTGTTTTATCTTTGTCTTTAAAAGCGGAAGAAGAAACAGGACGAGGCTGAAGAGCTGCCTTTGCAGGGGACCCAAGTTCCATTTCCAATAGTCAAATTGAGTGGCTTACCTATGAACCCAGATCCAATACCTCTGGCCTCTGCAAGCGCATGCCTCTCTCTCTCTCTCTCTCTCTCTCTCTCTCTCTCTCTCTCTCTCTCTCTCTCTCTCTCACACACACACACACACACACACACACACACACACACACACAAAATAACCAGGCATTGTGGTGTATAGTAGTGTGTGACTTTAATTCCAGTGCTTAGGAGACTGAGGTAGGCTGATCTCTTGAGTTTGAGGCTAGCCTGGTCTATGTAGGGATTTCCAGGACGGTCAGACCCTATCTCAAAAAAAAAATCCTTTAAAAAAAAAAAAAAAGCAAACTTTTGCCAGGTGATGGTGGCACACATTTTAATCCCAGCACTCGGGAGACAGAGGCAGGCGGATCTCTGAGTTCGAGGCCAGCCTGGTCTACAGAGTGAGTTCTAGGAAAGGCTCCAAAGTTGCATAGAGAAACCTGCCTCAGAACAAAACAAAACAAAGCAAAAGAACAATTTTTTAAAAAGATTTATTATTTTTATGTGTATGTGTGTGTCTCTGTGTGGGTCTTTGTACATCACATGTGTTCAGTAGCACACGAGGCCAGAAGAAGTCATTTGATCCTCCAAAACTGGAGTTACAGGTGGTTATAAGTTGCCATGTGGGTGCTGGGATCTCTACATCCTCAAGAACAATTTTTTACTGTGGAAAAGTCTACACAGTCCATTACTTGAATAAATAAGGAGGCCCCTTGAGGAAAGCCAAAGGAAGAATTGTTAAATCCCCTAAAGAAAAATGAGCTCTGTCCTCTAGTCTGCTTTTCATTTCAACAGCATGGTTTTGAGTCATCAGATGAGTATAACTGTTCAGTTACCAGACTCCAAAATTGTGTGTTATCATCTTATTGAACAGGCTATTGGGAAGCAATCAGCAAAAAGTCCTGAATTCTTAGATGTGTAGAGTTCTTATGGAAGACCTGAAATGCCAACTTATTTACATTATTCCTATGTCTCTGTTTTAAATGTGTTTCACTTACAAATCAGTGTCTTTATTATGATCTTTTCTTCCTGCTCCTTTACAGGTATTGGATGGACTGTTGGCTGAGTGTGGGACAGTGGAGAATATGGAACAAGGTAATGAGCGAGGAGGTTAAACACACGAGGAGGTTAGCTCACTGAATGTTGGAGAGGGCATTGTATTCTTACAGGTTGGGGTCATCAGGGAGAAGTAGTAAGTCCCAACGCCTTTAACATGTTCTTCCGCTAGTGTCTGTTTGTACACCTGCCTGTCGGAGGCATCTATCTGTCATCGCTATATATCTATATAGTTCAGTTCAAGGAATATTCTTTCAGGGTGTCTTTGTGTAGCCCTGGTTGACCTGGCACTATATATATAGAGAGAGATATAGATATAGATATATAGATAGAGATAGATAGATAGATAGATAGATAGATAGATAGATAGATAGATAGATAGATAGATATACCAGGCTGGCCTTAAACTCATATAGAGGCCTGCCTGCCTCTGCCTCCGAGTGCTGGGATTGGAGGTGTGGCCACCTCACCCAGCATTCAGGCACCTGCATGCATAAGCTCTGGCTAAACATAGTTCAGATGAGACAAGCTTAATTCATCTGAGAATAGTTAACACTGCTGTTACTTAAATAACTCCAGCTCACTAGGAGGTGAGGATACAACCTAACATCTGTTTACTATGAGGTAGATTTTCCCTGCCAGGAGTCTTGAGACACTTATGAAAATGTAGGTTCCTAGGGTTCACCACAAACATGCAGAGACTCAGGATGTGTTGCTGGATTTTAACGGCTCCCTTGCGGGGAGGGATCAAGAAGGCACAGCATCAATGACACAGACACTGGGAGTCAGTTGAAGTCAAACAGCAAACTCATTTATTCAATAACGGGGAAGGCCTTATATACCCTCCTCCCAGCACCCATGCTGTGTCCCAACCTGGTGGCATTACATGGTTGTCCCTCATTGGCTGGTCATGATCAGGAACTCTGACAGCACCTGTTGCTAGGCCCTCAGGCAGACTCCAGGTTGGCTCATAAGGAAGTACGTTATGTCCCATGCCTTGGCAACTAGTTTGAGCCCATTTTCTCGACCATTCCTACTTCAGGGGTGGAGGGAGTGGCTCATGGTTGAATCAAGAATCTCTGAGTGGTTTTGTGTGCACTCAGATCTGAGGCCCACCATCACAGGAACAGCACTGCATATGCCCAGGAAACACTTCCTTCTCTCCCGCTACTCGTTTTTATTGGCTAAGGACTGAAGCACTGATTTTTAAGGAGAACCAAAAGGGCACCTGAAGCTGATGTCCCGTACAGCTCTGTAGTGGTCTTGGAAAGGTGGATCCCAGGACACTGACAATGAAGACACCGAAGTATGGTAAAGGTGGCGTTTACATTGGCCCTGATCGCCCCCCTGCCTGTGAACCCGTGGACAGTCACGCAGCCTCACCAACTGAACCACACCGATTCCGTCTCCACTTACATAAAATAAGTGTGATTTCTACCCTTCCTATAGCGTCGAATGGTCACATCACTCAGCGGAAACCTGTTGATGTACTTTGTAGACAAGCGTAAAGGATCACAAAGTCCTTAGGGAAAGATCATATAGAATCCAGTTTCTTACAGATGGTCCAGTCTGTCAGTGTACTAAGCATACTCATTTTGAAGCAGCAATGATGTGGGTGCGCTCCCCTCCACGATTATTAAGAACATTTCTCTGTTTCTCATAACTGCTTGCCCATGCTCAGAGTTGAAAGAAAAGCACTCGGAAGGAAAAATGCTTTCTATGAATTCTGTTCTCAGTTTTCACTTCCTTGTCGTTGAAAGGAAGACATTCTAGTAGTAGCAGGTGGGAACTTGGAAAAAAAAAAGTTTTAAAAACAAAGTGCTGGTCTGGGTGTGGTGGCCCATACCTGGAATCCCAGATTTGGAGAGAGGGAGACAGATTAGCAGCTATAACCATGAGATCGATTCAGGATGGTGCTACCTGAGAAGATGTTCAAGGGCCCTGGGGCAGCAGGCTGCCCTTCGGCACCTGAGCACTGGAGACTGCCCAACTTCCAGCACCTTGAGGCACAGAGCAAGCCGCCGAGCTGCTCATTTGTCGTGTTTCTTGGGTGATTTTGATCCAGTAGAGCCTGTCAGTAAAGTCTTAGGAACATGGCTTTCATGAGCAATGAAGTAAATATACTTCATCATATAAATATACTATATTTTTAAATCTATTTTTCCAGTGATGGACATTTAAATTATTTATTATTTCTGGTTATTATAAATAAAACTGCTATGAAGATAAAAAAAGAAATAAATTATTTAAATAGAGCTCAGCTTCCTCTAGAATTAAGGACCACGTGACTTTCAGAAGACATACCTTTGAAGGGCAGAGACTATTAGTGAAAAGCGAGAGCAAAATCTCAGGATCCGGGATTCCTAGAGGATGTCTTTTCTGGGAGTCTGCATCTGCAGCCTTCTCTGTCGGTCTAGAAAGCTGCAGACTGGAAGCCTCTGACTTAGCACTGACACTGAGTGAGAACGGTGATATACCCCTGCTTTGCACTGTGGGCATCTGTGAGTAAGAACCATTAGGAGCAGCCTGAGTGCACCAGGGCAGAGGCCAGGGCCAGGATCGGTGCTGATGATGTGTCAATCATTGTGCCGATAGTTACTGCTGACTGTGCACCTCCTTCCTACCTGTCCCCCAGCATCCCCCCACCAAGTCTGATGCTGCTTTGAAATTACTGGGCAAAATATGTTTTTATCCTAGACTCTAATGTTTGGGGGATGCCAGATTCCTTTGAGAATCTCAGAGTCACATTTCTTTACATTTTAATAATGTTACAACGGGAATGGTCCTAGAACTCCTGAAGTTTAAGAAGGAGTATTGCTACTTTGAAAGGGAGCTTTATCGTGACTTTCCAGAATTTTTTTTTACTGCTGTTGACTTTAAATTCCACAATGTCTTGTTTTGAATAGAGGATCCAATTTAGTCATTCTTGGTTTTTGTGTAAACATACTTTTCATTTAGGTTTTCTGGGTTAAAGCAAGCTTCATCAATCACGCCCTTTGAATGAATTTGTGTGTGTGTGTGTGTGTGTGTGTGTGTGTGTGTGTGTGTGTGTGTGTCTGTGTCTGTGTCTGTGTCTGTGTCTGTCTGTCTCTCTGTCTGCATGTCTGTGTCTGTTTAGAGATAGGGACTTGCTGTATAACCCAGGCTTCCTGTCCTGCCTCAGTCTCCTATTGTTATCATGGATGGATGGATTGATGGATGGATGGATGGAAACACACACACACACACACACACACACACACACACACACACTGCATGCCACAGATATATATGGTTGACTTTCCTTACTATTGTATGTATATATATATGGTGGATATTGTTACGAGAAGGCTCAGGCCCAGCCATTTCTGGGAGTCAGAGTCTACAGGCTGCAGATTGGAAACTTTTAACAGTCTCTGTGTTTTAAATTAACAATTAAAATTCATAATGAAATGTAATTCAGAATACAGAGTCCAGCGGTGTCTGCAGTCGAGGTGACTTAGCAGCCCTTCAGCATGACAGGCCTGGGGACAGCACGTTCCCAAACACCCCATGGTGAAGCAACTCATGACCTGTTTGCTTTTGTGCCCATATTGAAAGTGAAAATACATAACTATACAGAGATAGTTCACTTACTCAGAAGTACTTATAAAGTAAGTAAAATTCCGGCTGGAGAGATGGCTCAGTGGTTAAGGGCACTGGTTGTCCTGCCAGATGGTCCTTATTCAATTCCCAGCAACCACATGATGGCTCACAACCATCCGCAATGAGATCTGGTGCCCTCTTCTGGCCTGCAGGCGTACATGCAGGCAGAACACTGTATACGTAATAAATAAATAAATCTTTAAAAAAAAAATAAGGGAAATTCAGGGCACCGTTTTATAGGTGCAACTGATTACAGAGTGTGGTATACATTTGATTTACAGATTCTATAATGATAGTAAACAGAGGTGCACATGACTCCGGTTAAGATGATACGATGCGTTTTCCTCTGAAGTTAGCCTTCCCCGGGCTGGAGGGGGATAGCTCTTTTTAAATGATGATGCGATTTTCATTTCTCCCCTAGTCAATACAGATACAGAAACTGCTGTTGTCAACGTCACCTATGCGACCAGAGAGGAAGCAAAGATGTAAGTGGGTCTGGGTTTGCCTCCTTGCAGGTGTGTTCGGGCTTGTCTCTGGTTTCCTTTGAGTCCTGCTCCTGGAAACCCTTCCTGAGAAGACAGGTGCCAGCCAGTCCACGTCCTCTTGGACATGCCAGGACAGCTCCAGGGTATCTATGTCTGTGCAACCCCAGGGATCTCGTCCCAGGCTGTTGGGTGATCATCCAGGGGACTCCGTGTTGAACAGTGTTGAACTTGGCATCAGCAGGAAGGGAAGGATACCAGCGTTATGATACTCCACCCATGGGCTCACTTTGACGAGCTTCCTGGGGCCTCTTTACCTGGAGCCTCTTTACCTGGAGCATGCTCGTTCTCCACAAGGAGTGTGCACAGCCTTCTGTCCACACTCACTGAATGGAGACTAAAGCAGTAGTTTTTAATGTGTACGATATTTTAAAAAGGATTCACCTCAGCGACAACAGCAGGCTTAATTGTCTGGGAATATTCCACCCATGTGCCGGACTTGGACTCTCTACTCTTATTCCGTTCATTACTCTGTTGCTTCAATAATGATTAGAGTTTACTACTAAAAGTTTTTTAAACAATAGCAAAAAACAAGATTTTTTTTTTTAAATCTTTTGGGCTTGAGGTGGGGGGATTATAGCGATGTCCTGCCATGCCTAGCTAAGAAGTTTCTGTTGGTAGGAGGTCCTTGAAGTGCCTCATAGGCCGGTGAACTTAGAAGTATAACAGGTAGTCGTACTTCCTGGCTGTGTGTAGCCCAGGCTATACCCATTCCAAGGTAATTACCTCACTGCTGTTGCAGTTCTCAGCACGTGTGGAGACATAGTGTACCCATTTTCCTACCGACAGGCTCAGGAAGGTAAATAATTGGTCATTGCTAAACGTACGGGCTCATCCGCTGTGAAGCTTGGCCAGGCCATGCCACCTCTGCCCATCCTAGCCATAGCCCAGTGCCACTTGGCTGGTATCTACACGTTACCCGCTTGCCTTCATTGAATTCAGAAGGTTCTGTTTTGGAATGAATTCGCAAATCCTCAGTGTTACCCAGTAGGATGGCTGCGGAAACATGTAAAGGCATTCTCCCACTTCATGTACAGTTTTGAAAACACAGGGGTAGATTTTGTTGTTTATAATGGTTATTTCTAGATAATCTGTAACCTTGAGGACTGAGGGCTTAGACACACCCTAGCTGCTAGAGAATAGTGACTACTGAGACGTTACCAGCCAGACACTGGGCAGTCTGGTCTCTAGGCGTTTGCCCCTGAGGAAGAGCTGTAACTTCAGAGGTACCCAGGGTAACATGATTTTTCAAGAGACTGGGCCTAATGTCCAAGCTTAGGGAGGCTCAGTAGCAAAGGTTACAGCGAACCAGGAGAAGGCTGACCTCGTTTACAGTTGTGTCCAGTGGAGAAGGCTGACCTCGTTTACAGTTGTGTCCAGTGGAGAAGGCTGACCTCGTTTACAGTTGTGTCCAGTGGAGTGGGCAATGGATTCTATAAAAATATTTGATGATGGAAAATGTTTAGCGTGTTAACTGAGTTTTAAGGACCAGAAATAGAATATTCATTTTTAATACATTTTAGTAAATAATGCATAATAAGGACAAGGAAACTATCCATTCTATAGCTTCCCTCATTTGTGTTTATGGGTTTCTGAATTTCTCGAATATATTTAAATTTGTGATATGATTAAGATAATCATGAAGACGTGTTACAGTTAGAAAGCAATTCTCTTGGACCCCTACTTAGAGTTTTTGGTGAGAGGAGTTTAGTCTCAGGGGTGGGGATGGGGATGCAAACTGCAGAATTGTGCCTTAGTCACCTAGACCTAGATGCGGAAAGATTGTCCCCTGAGACTCCAGGGGTGAGACGGGATTTGTCTCTGCATCCTTGATGCTTGGCACAGGCACCACATAAGTGGCTAGTGAGCGAAGTGAGTCAGCCCTCCCTGCAGACACTCAGGCTTTCCTGTACTCTCTGGTAAGCCTTCCTACCGTGCTGTGTTTCAGAGCCATTGAGAAGCTGAGTGGGCATCAGTTTGAGAACTACTCCTTCAAGATTTCCTACATCCCCGATGAAGAGGTGAGCTCTCCTCCGCCCCCTCAGCGAGTCCAGCGTGGGGACCACTCCTCCCGGGAACAAGGCCACAGCCCCGGGAGCTCTTCTCAGGCCAGACAGATTGATTTCCCGCTGCGGATCCTGGTCCCCACCCAGTTTGTTGGTGCCATCATCGGAAAGGAGGGCTTGACCATCAAGAACATCACTAAACAGACCCAGTCCCGGTACGTGCCGCCAGGGCTTCCTTTGCTTCCTTCTGAGGGGTCGCCTGCATCCTGTCTCCGCCATGCTCGGAGCACTTGTTGCTATAGTGGAAGGCTTTGTCATATGGAACAGCTCTTCTCCCGATAGACTGGCTAGACTCACCTCTGGTGGGGGCTGTGGTGAGTGGTCATGCTGATGACGTAATCATCATTCCCTGAAAGGCTGAGTCCATGAAGAGAAGACTGAGGACCTCCAGGAAGGATGGTCCCTTTCGCTGGCGTTCTGTGAGCAGGTCTGGTTCCACAGTGGCTGAGAGGAGCCCTGGTCATAGGATGCTCTGGTGTGAGCTCTTACCTTCTACTGAGTCAGCCTTGGGTTAGCCATTCTTTAGACCATCTAGGTTGTTTTCTGTAGAAGCTGTGGGTCACTGCTACATCGAACAAGCAAGTATCTGGCTTTGTGTCTGGCTTTCTGTGTAAGAAGGCTGAACTGGAGGTAGCAGCCAGTGGGCAAAATGATTTGTACAATTGTTGATTTTTATGTGACCGTTAAGACCACAGCACACTGTAATGAAGACGTAGGACTTGAAAACAGTGACGTGTGTTCAGGTTTTTATGAACTAGTTCATCTCTTTGAGTATCAGTTGCTTCTGTGAAAAAGGAAGCCACTGTGTTTTACCAGGATCGTTGTGAGAAAGCACACAATTGGGCAGATCAAATGAACTGACGTTGCAAAGCACCAGATTGCTAGCAAATACTCTTACCTGAGCTGGTGTGTCTTACTCCAGTCCTGAGTGAATGTCCTGTAACCTGCAGAGGACACCCCCCACCCCACCCCACCCCCCACCCCGCCCCCAGACACTGATGGGTAAGACCCAGCGTGCATATTCCCTGGAGGGAAATGCTGAAGTAAGAAGTTGTAGTCTAGCTGGGTGTGGTGGCGCACGCCTTTAATCTCAGCATTATAAAGTAATTTTTATGTCTCTGTTCTGATTGCAAAAATTGTGTAAGGTGGCTTACGTTTCAGCGAAGCGACATTAGTTCTCGAAGTGTGGGTCCCAGTTTGAGAAAGAGGTTGAAGACTGGGTTCTTTCTAACAGTGAAGTGGAAAGGGGCTGCCATCAGTTACGAGACTCTGAAAGTGGACAGAGCCTGGAGGAAGGCAGACTGCCAACAGAAAGGAAACCAGAACCTTAGGAAGGCAGAGAGGCAGACCTTTGTCCCTCTGTCTCTCTGTCCCTCTGCCCACGCTCCGATACACAAAGCTGGCTTGAGTTTGGTGTTGGAATTTGGATTCACATATGGCAGAGGTCAGCACTGCTCTGTTGGGCTGCTCCCTTCTCACGTTGCTCTTCACTTCTCTAGACGTTTGAAGGCTGCACAAAAGACTTCATTAGCCAAGCTGGTTTTAGTACCAGGTTGTCTGGGCGCCTTGGTCCTGCAACACTCCTGTCAGAATGGCCCCCTTCTGACCGGAGCTGCGGGGGGGGGGGC
The DNA here is from genome assembly GCF_049852395.1 of Peromyscus maniculatus bairdii. Lineage (NCBI taxonomy): Eukaryota > Metazoa > Chordata > Mammalia > Rodentia > Cricetidae > Peromyscus > Peromyscus maniculatus. Next base: position 12,845,225 of record NC_134863.1, on the reverse strand, counting down.
TTACATTTGGTCCAAGCCCCCTTGCACACCAGCCCCTCAGAGAGCAGCCTGAGCTGCAAGTGTGCTGATAGCATTTCCGGTCTCCTCACTGTGTTGGCCGGGCTGTGCTTTCTTGCATCCAAGGCCCTGTTGGACATTGCTGTGCTATGGCTCCTGATTCTTTCCCTATAGGGTAGACATCCACAGAAAGGAGAACTCTGGGGCTGCAGAGAAGCCTGTCACCATCCATGCCACCCCAGAAGGGACATCTGAAGCGTGCCGCATGATTCTTGAAATTATGCAGAAAGAGGCTGATGAGACCAAACTGTAAGTTCGTGCAGTGCTGTAAGATTAAGAAGTATGTTCAAAAGCTCCGAGAGAACACAGCACACAGAATCACCTGTCTAGGATGAATGGGGCTCACAGAGGCCAGGCAGCCTGTAGGGTCTGACCCAGGTCCTCTGCGTGTGTGTTATGACTAAGTAGCTTGGTGTTTTTGTAGGATTCCTAACAGTGGGAGTGGGGGCAGTCCCTGACTCTTCTGCCTACTTATGGACTCTCTTCCTCCTCCTGGGTTGCCTTGTCCAGCCGTGATAGTATATGCATGGTTTTATAGTAGCATATTATGCTGTGTTTTGTTGGTGTCCCTGGGAGGCCTGCTCTTTTCTGAGGGAAGATGGGGGTGGGTGGTGGGTGGGGTGGGGGTGTGGGGAATCTGGAGGAGAGGGGGGAAGAAGGGGAGGGAGAAGAAACGGTTGTTGGGATATAATATGTGAGAGAAGAATGAAAAAAAATGTTAAAATGCTCTTAAGTGTGTTATTCAATAAAGGTAGAGAGGATCATGTTTGTATTACTCAGGGTTCTCTAGAGGAACAGAACTGATAGAATGAATTTACATATGTATATATACATATATTCATACACATGAACATTATATATAAATAGAATGTGTATGTAATGTATACACTATATACAACTAGAATATATGTTACATATATACACATACAAGACCTCCACATATATGAATTTATGTTCATATAAATGTATATGTTCATATATGTGTATATGTGTCTGTATATATTTGTGTGTGTGTATATCTCTATCTATATATCTCTATATCTATCTATCTATATCTATCTATCTATCTATCTATATATATATATATATATATATATATATAGAGAGAGAGAGAGAGAGAGAGAGAAAGAGAGAGATGGGGAGAAAGGGAATTTATTAGGGTGGCCTACAGGCTGTGACCTATGTGGTCTAGCTAGTCCAGCAATGGCTGTCCACTAACAAGAAATCCAAGAGTCCAGCGCTTGTTTGGTCCATGAGGCTGCATGTCTCAGATGGTCTTCAGTAGATGGGATCCCAATGAGGTACACTCTGATGCCAGTGAAGGAATGGACTGGCCAGCAAAAGCAAGAGCTTCCTTCTTCCAAGTCCTTTCTACAGGCTGCCGGAAGAAGTTGTGGCCCAGATTAAAGGTGGATCTTCCCACTTCATATAATTAAGAAAAGTAGCTGGGTGGTGGTGGTGATGCACACCTTTGACCCCAACACTCCAGAGGCAGGGGCGGGTGTTTCTGAGTTCAAGGCCGTTCTAGTTTACAGAGAGTCCCAGGACAACCAGGGCCACACTGAGAAACCCTGTTTCAAAAAAAAAAAAAAATCCTTCACAAGTGTACCCAGCAGCTTAGGTTTTTACTTAAATTTATCTGTAGTTTTAAAAAAGACTGTCAGTCTTCAAAATCTGTGGGCAGTGGTGGCAGCTTTATAGAGAAACGTTGAATATCAAACTCATTTGGCAAATAATAGCAGATGTGATGTGCGGAACCAAGACTAAAGCGTTCTAAAAAGAGCAACGTTACAAATCTGTTATCCCATTTCACCTGACAGTTATCAGGTATTTACTTTACTTGCAACTGTTTGAAGTCCCCTAAATGTCATGGCTTAATTTGAGGGAACCCTTCTTTGATCTAAATTATTGAGGCTTTTACAAATAACACCCCCCTTGGTTCTTTTGATTAGTTGTATGCCTCTTATAAAACGGCCGCCAGATGGGTGTGCGGATGGGGATTTTAAGATGTCGGATAGAACCACGATAGAGTTTGAATGTCTGAGTTTTTCTGAGCAGCTGCCCTGGGCCGAGCACTGAGCTTCGTGTTGAAGCTACAGCTATGAGCTTCATGAGTAAACACGGCGGTGAGAAATCAACCTGCACACGAGACTCATCCAAGACTCGGGGACGCAGGGAGTGACTCGAGGGTCCCGGGAGGACAGGACCAGAGGGGGCGAGGACAAGGCAAATGATACACGATAAGACACTAAGCTCCCTTTAATTTGCCAAGTGTGCTGGATGTGGCTGTATGCACTGGGGATGCGCAGGGAACAAGGCCGACAGGCTCCTCTGCCCTCTGAGGGGTGCATCCTGGGACAGCCCCTAACCGTATTGTTGATTTGGGTGCTTTGCTTGCAATGATGTATGTGCCTCTCAGACGCTTCCGTTCTCAATCAGTAGAAAATACAAGTGGCGTAAGTAGTGAGAACCGTATTGTCAAATAACACAGAGCCCTAAGTTAGAAAAGCTCCGAGGTCGCTGGAACCTTGGACTCAAAGATCTGGGATGTTTGCTTTGCTTTCCTTACAGTATCGCAGGCCTTGTATCACCATAGGAAGATATCCCAAACTTGAAAGGAAGGCTGTCACGTTGTGTGCCTTTTTAAATGTTTGGAAGAACTGTGGTAAAATACACATAACAATGTATTCATTCACACTGTTATAAAATACATGTCCAGAATTTTCTCAGGTTACAAACCTGAACCTCCCTCTGCCCATTAAACAGCTTCTGACTTCCTAGTCTCGTCTCGCTGTTCTCACCAATTGGGTTACTTAGACCAATGGTTCTCAACCTGTCGGTCACAGCCTCCTGGGTCAAACACCCCATTCACAGTCTCGTGTCAGGTGTCCTCTATAACCAGATACTCATGACAGTAGCAAAATTAGTTATAGAGTAGCAACAAAAATAATTTTATGGGGGGCTAGAGAGATGGCTCAGCGGTTAAGAGCACTGACTGCTCTTCCAGAGGTCATGAGTTCAATTCCCAGCACCCACATGGCAGCTCACAACTGTCTGTAATGAGGTCTGATACTCTCTTCTGTAATGCAGGCAAAACACTCATACAACTACACAGAGAAACCCTGTCCCGAAAAGCCAAAAAAAAAAAAAAAAAAAAAAAGAATATAATGGTGGTTGGGGGTTGCCACACATGAGGAACTGCATTAAAGGTCCGCAGCATTAGGAAGGCTGAGAACCACTGCCTTTAATACTTGCTATGAGTGGGTCACATGGATCTGTCTTCCTGTGACTGGTTTATCTCAGCCCCCAAGTTCTTCCACACTGTAGCACATAAAATGTCCACCCCCTAATCTAGATTATACTGCTGTTCCTTGACTCCTTCTTGATGATATTGCTGTGAATGTCGATTTGCAAATAGTCATGGTTTTGATTTCTTTTTGATAAATACCCAGAAGTGGGGTTGCTGGATTCTATGGGACTCTATTTTTTAATGTAGTTCCCACTGGCCTGCCTCTGGACGCACCCACCTGGCTACTAGTGAGTAGAAACTGGAAGTGGAGTTACCACTGTGTGGCTCATTTCAGTCAGGATTTATTAGCTGAGGTTGGGAAAGAACCTTAAAAAATGGGTTTCCATTCGTAAGAAGTGAAGATAATGACACCTGGAGACAGCGCAGCGTCTGTTCTAAGTGGTGAATCTACTTTCTCTTTTTTAGAGCTGAGGAGGTGCCTCTGAAAATCTTGGCCCACAATGGCTTGGTTGGAAGACTGATTGGCAAAGAAGGCAGGAATTTGAAGAAAATTGAACATGACACAGGGACCAAGATCACTATCTCATCGTAAGCTCCCCCTTCAGACTACTTATGTTCAGGAGCGACTGATTGAGCCTTCCTAGCCTCTACTTTTCTCCAGAGGGGAAATGCTCAGCCGTGCCATACTCTGAGCAGCAGGAAGCAGGTCCATAGGGTTGGCTCTATAGCCCACCAGAGCACTGACCAGCAAGAGGCGGCCCTGGGCTCCATCCCCAGCACCATGAAATTGTTAAGATTAAAAAAAATCCGGTCAGTTCTGCGGCACAAGCTTGTAATCCAGGCTCTTGGGAGAAGAGGCAGCTGAAGCAAAAGTCCAAGGCTGGCCTTGGCCACACAGTGAACTCAAGGAGAGCTTTAGTGAGACCTTTCTCAAAATACAAAGTAAGACTTGGGGCTAGGGACATAGCTCAGAGGTAGAAGGCTTTCCTTGTAGTAAGAATTTTCTGTCACACCAGCCAGCTCCCAAATAACCTCACAGAAACTTATTAATTATGAAAGCTTGACCGATAGCTTAGGCTTGTTTCTAACTAGTTTTTATAACTTAAATTAACCCATATCTTTTTTAAAAAACATTTATTTATTTATTATGTATAATGTTCTGTCTGCATGTATGCCTCAGGCCAGAAGAGGGCACCAGATCTCATTACAGATGGCTGTGAGCCACCATGTGGTTGCTGGGAATTGAACTCAGGACCTCTGGAAAAACAGCCAGTGCTCTTAACTTCTTAGCCATCTCTCTAGTCCTAACCCATATCTTTTAATCTATGTTTTTTTACTTTTTCTACTTCCTCTCCGTCTGGCTGGTGACTCCTCTCTTCTTCCTATGTGCCTGAAAATATTGCCTAACTATTGGCCATTCAGCTTTTTAGTAAACAAATCAGAATAACATATCTTCACAGTGTACAAAAAGATTATTCCACAACATTTCCTAGCATTCGTGAAGCCAAGGTTCATAGTACAAGTCACTAGTAAGACTTGCGACTAGATAGCAGAATTCTATGCTACAGTGTTAGGAAAAAAAAATCAAGTCTTTACCAGGATGTGTTTGTGGTCTGGAATTTTATTCTTCCTGTCTTTTCCTCATTGGCCAGCTTGCAGGATTTGAGCATCTATAACCCTGAGAGAACCATCACGGTGAAGGGCGCCATTGATGCATGCGCCAATGCTGAGATAGAGATCATGAAGAAGCTGCGAGAGGCCTTCGAAAACGATATGCTGGCCGTTAATGTAAGTGCCCAGCCCTTCCTTCGCTTGGCTTTCCGACAGCTAAGGCAGGACCCGAGCTCTGTAAGGATAGCTGTCCTTCAGCTGAGGAGGAAGTGCCTTAGGGCAGATGGGAAGAGCGTCCGACTTCCTAGGATTAAAGATGTCTTTAATCTGGTAAACACAGATCAGCATGAGCCAGTAAAATCATACCTTCCAGACCGTAAAGTGGGGTGATGCTCATGATCACATATATTGGAACAGGAAGGTTTCAAAGCTGGGCTACACGCACGCACGCACGCACGCACGCACGCAAAGTAATGTGGGTCAACAGGGCTGGATGCTGTGATACAAGAATAAAAATTACGGGTCCAGGAAAGTGGGTTCCCCTGTTTTCTAAACTTTGTGTAATATTGTGTCCTCTCTTTCTTTAAAATCCCAAGTATATACTTTAGCCAGGCCTGGTGACAGACACCTTTAATCTCAGAACTGGAGAGACAGAGGCAGGTAGATGTCTGTGAGTTCGAGGCCAGTGTGGTCTACATAATGAGTTCCAAGTCAGCTGGGGGTGCATAGTGAAACCCTGTCTCCTTTATATATTTAAAAGACTGGGCTGGAGGTTTACCTCTGTGGTAATATGTGTGTAGCATAGGTAAGGCCTGGAGTTAATTATTCAGGGTTAAAACAGATGGCGTCATAGGGTAGAGAGACCATGTCTAGTCTGGGCTGTTTTGGGGGAAAGTCTATCTGAAGCAGGCATTTCAGAGTGGCTGGTGGGAAGACGGGAGGGGCTAGCTCCTGATTGGCATCTCTTGCTTGCTGGTTGGCACTTGTAGTTGGCCTAGTAAATGCTGTCACCCACTTGAGCGCTCTCTAGCACATTCTTCCTGTTCCTTAATTCTCTCCTTATTAATTGTTTAAAATTATTTCCCCGTCAGCAAAGTCCAGGCTCATCTCAGAAGAGTGAAATCTTTCATTTTTCACTATCATCTTCTGAGACTGGAAAGGGTCCTCTGATCAGCCGTCATGGGCCACAGTTCAGCCCCCACAGTTATCAATCTCACTGACCTCTGAGCTCCATTGGACCCTTCCTCTTCTTCCCATCCCCCGCACTCACATCTCACAGAGGAGTAAACACTGACCGCGATCTGTGTTGCCGCCCCGACTCCCTCAGCAACACTGCACGGTTCTTCCCCGGGTCAGCGTCCAATCCCCCACCTCTGCACCCCCCCCCCATGACTGCCTACCACACAGTAATTGTGGGCCAGGATGGGGAGAGGCAGAGCATCCTGAGTGAGCAACGTGGTGGCATTTTCATCTCGCCGTCTCATTCTCCTGGGGACTCCGTCTTTGCTAAACATCTCTGTCCGTGAACACCTGGATGTGCTCAGAAGGGGTGTAGGTGCCCTACACATCGCCATTTCAGCACATGTCCCTTAGACACCTCTGCCAGGTCCATGCTCTCTCTGTGAGAGAAATCACACAATCACCAGCTCTTAACATACAGCGTGAGGCGATGGTGAAGGATCCAGGCTTGCTGTTCTCCATTTTCACAAAAAGGGACATTTTTTCTAGAGTGACTTTACCCACAGAGAAGGATTGGGACAGGCTGGGCACAGGCCAGCATAGGGACTGCATTTCTCTGCCTCCAGTCCTGGTGAGGATGCTAGGTAGAAATGTGAAATAAGGAAGGAGATCTTGAAGGTTCTGACCTGTCCTTGGGTGGCTAGAAAAGACTGGTGTTTGTTCTCATTCAGCAAATGTTAATATGGAGTACTTTGTGTCCGATATTGAATACAGCTCTGAGTAACATGGCCACTGACCCCGGGAAGTGAGGCAGAAGCGAGGCACTGAGCCCGTGATTCTGTCTTGTATCTTTGAGGGAATAGGAGCGTTAGGAGAGCCTAGAAAAGGCCATGTCAACTGGGAGGGGGTCGGGGAGACACCTGGACAGGGGAGCAGGAAGGACCACCGACAGGGCACCGGAGTCCAGAGGTGAAAGGGCACAGGGTATGGAGGGAGCAGGATTTGGGGGGGTAGCGGCCGGGGCTCAGCAGGAAAGCTGAGTGAAGACATGGCTGACCACAGTCAGATGCGTAGCTACACCCAAGGGGGACGGGGAAGCTTTGAGGGAATGTCATAGTTAGGTTGAGAGGGTGAGGTTTGTTGTCCACGCCCAGTACAAGGTGAGGAAGTCCAGGTACCGGGGCGGGACAGACAGGGAAACACTGGTGCTATGCAGACAGGAGGTGGGGAGTGGCCACGGCCGGCCTGGCCTCTCTGGGCTTCTCTCCCTCATCTTTTTTCTTCGTTTCTGTCCCCAGCAACAAGCCAATCTAATCCCAGGGTTGAACCTCAGTGCACTTGGCATCTTTTCAACAGGACTGTCCGTGCTTCCTCCACCAGCAGGGCCCCGTGGGGTCCCCCCCAGTGCCCCCTACCACCCCTTCGCTGTAAGTAGCTCGGTGTCCCGAGGCTCCCCCAGGCTGGGCTCCTCCAGGCAGCTCAGCTACTCGGCCATGTTGAGTAAGGGCAAAAGCGGTTATTTGCATTCTGTCTCCGTGGGTGATTATAATTGGAGTGGAAGCTTTTCCAGTGGGAGATTGACACCGATCCAAGCTCTGAACGAGTGCCCTCAAACATGGTAAGTGTCATGCCACAGAGAACAAGAGCCGCTCGCTCCCCGATTCATTCACTCGTGGTCCGTTTTATAAAAATAAAAGTTGTTGGTCTGGCAGTGGTGGTGCACACCTTTAATCCCAGCCCTCGGCAGGCAGAGGCAGTTTGAGGCCAGCCTGGTCTACAGAGCAAGTTCCGGGACAGCCAGAGCTACACAGAGAAACCCCGTGGCTGTTTCAAACAACATTCATGAGTGTCCCTTGTTTAATACAGATGACACCTGGATTATTCTTGAGTAGATACACATTCCCACCTTTGTCCATAATTCAGACATACTTTATTGAAAGGAAGTTTTAAAAAGAAAAGGCCCCAGCATCTGAGTCTAAACAGCACACTGCCTGATATTTAGTAGGTTATCAGTCAGTGTGGTTTGACTCATAACTCTCGGCAGAAGAAACGTGATGGTATGTTTCCCGCTTGTTGCCCTCATTCACAATCATCATTCAGGATTAGTACATGACCAAGTGGGGCCTGAAGACACCGGACACCGGACACGAGACAGCTGCCCTCCCCCGCTTTTTCTTCTCTAAACACATGGCTTGTTTTGTGTATAAACTGTCTCAGTGGGGGAGAATCAGGTGGGTGAGCCAGTTCTGTTCTGCTCCTTGGTGTAGTGGGCGTGGCTAGTGGCTCCTGGGGGTCCCCTTGCGTTCACTCTCAAAACCGCACGAGCTGGCACCAGGCCCAGCACCTTCCATCCGGCAGAAGCTTTTCTGAGGTGTTGGGAGTCACCGCATACCATCTCTTCGGTTCTGTCCAATTTCCCTTAAAGGAAAGGAAGGAGCCACCACTGGGCTGTGTAATGGAGGGGTCGTGGCAGACGCACACGGGGCGGCGGATGGGGCGTTCACATCCTTTACCTTTGTTGTGAGACGTAATCTCTGAATTAGTGCCCTTAGAAGCCACCGAAGACGGCTCACTTCCTGGGACGGGCTGAATAAGGGGCCTTGTAGAGTCTGTCTGAAAGCTAAAGCCCCTGATAACTGGAATTACAGTAGGAAATGATGTGTGCAATTTAACCGTCACAGCGTTCTCTTAGACCAAATTGGTGCGGGATTTTTAAGCATAAAGATGATGTTTTCTTAATTCTTGAATGGTGGCTCCTGCCTCTAATCGTAGCACCTGAGAGCCTGAGGGGGTAGGATTCCAGAGGTTTCGGGCAGTCTGGGCTACATAGGTAGACCCTGTCTCAAGAAAATGAAACAGATAAATAAATAAAAACTGAATATGTGATTTTTTTTTGGGGGGGGGGTGGCCTTTAATGCCATGCTAAGGAAAAGGCCTCTTCATTCCAGACTGTAAAAATGTTTTCCTTACACTAATTTTTAGTTGCTGGTTTTGCTGAGGGTTGTTCATAACTGTATTTTACAGGGGATTTATCTTGATCTAACTTTATTATTTTTCCAAGTGAATAGCCAGTTTCCCAAAGTAATTTGTTGAGTTATCTGCTGTTTTATCAGTCAACTGGAAATCCAGCTCTGCCTTTGTTTTGCTTGTGATTCTTTGAGACAGGGTCTCAGGTAGCCCAAGCTGGTCTCACTAACTGTGGCTTCGAGCCGCTGATCTCCTGTCCCACCCCCGCCCCCGCAAGGGTGAAGGCACCACCTTGCCCAGTTCCAGCTGTCCCCCAGCCTTCCTCATCGCATTCCTGCACCTCATCCCATTCCGTTCAACTGTGTCTACACGGGAGTCATTACACTTTTATACTGTCTGGCGGTTTCAGCAGAAAGCTGGCTTGTGTTTTTGTGTTTTTTTTCCACAAAGAATGGACTGGAAAGCTGGCGGCTTTTACTGTTTGACAAAATGAAAGAAAATATACTGAGTTTTGTTGTTGTTGTTGTTGTTGCTTTTAGATAGGATAAATTCTACTCATGAAACATCTTGATCTGGCAACTTTTGTTTAGAAAAAGATGACTTTTTTTTCATTTCTTTTCAAAGTTTTTGGCCTTTTTGGTTAGTTTGTAATTTCTATGAAGTATCCATTTCAGTTGTTGGGGTGAGAGTCGGTGGAGGGATGCTTGCCTGTCACATGCAGGGCCCTGGGTTTGCTCTCCAGCGTGAGGGGAGAATCCATTTTGTCTCTATTTTAGAAACAACAACACCATGAGGCTGTGCATAACAGATTGTTTCCATTTTTTAATATCTGACCTTGTGGTCATTTGTTTCTTGATTCCTAATAGTGTATGTTTATATATATATAAATCTCTCTCCCGCCCATGATGCCTCGTGGCAGATGGCAAGGGGGGCGGCTCTCCCATGCTCACAACTCCGGGGCTGGCTCACCCACTCTCCTGCCAACGGGACTGGTGCGGCCTGAGCTCTTAACCACTCTTCAGTGAGGTCAGGTGGAGCCTCGGGAGAACATTATCAACAAGCCTCCCTATGGTCTCATTAATATATCCTCTCGAGTTAATTTAAATACATCAAAGTACAATGAAATCTCATTGGGCATGTATAAAGAATCAGTGTTGGGGGTGGGGTGGGGTGGGGTAGGAGAGGTGGCTCAGTGGTTAAGAGTACTGGCTGCTCTTCCAAAGGACCTAGGTTCAATTCCCAGCCCTCACGGCAGCTCACAACTGTCTGTAACTCCAGTTCCAGGGGATCTGACACCCTTACATTAATGCACATAAAATAAAATTGAAAAAAAAAAAGAGAGAGAGAGAGAGAGAATGAACGGGGAGAGGGCAGCAAGGCCAGTTAACAGATCCAGTGATCAAGTTCTGAAAGAAAGCAAGACCCCAGAGAATGCAGGAGACAGCCACAATGGACAGGAAACTGTTATCACCTGTAGATTTAACCAAAGTCCCTAGCAGGAGACTGGGCCGGCGCTCAATGGTAAGTACTTGTGAAAGGCAAAGAAGCCCAGGGCTGGGTGCTGGGTAAGAGCCAGGTGTGAGGCCCAGGGCTCGGTGCCCGGCACCGCAGGAGCCAGGTGTGGAGTCACGTGTCACCAGAGCACAGAGGGGTGAGGCAGCAAAGCAGAGGTTCATCCTCGGCTATCCAGGGAGTTTGAGGCTAGCCCGGAATACAGGGAACTGTCACCAACAAATACATAAGCCAGCAGAAAACGGAAAAGTGAAAGTCTGCAACTCTTATTAAGAAAATTAGAGCGAGCCACGCAGTGGTGGCGCATGCCTTTAATTCCCACACTTGGGAGGCAGAGGCAGATGAATTTCTGTGAGTTCGAGGTCAGCCTGGTCTACAGAGTTAGTTTCAGTTCAGCCAGGGCTACAAAGAGAAATTCTGTCTTGATAAAACCATTTAAAAAAAAAAAAATGCCGGGCAGTGGTGGCACACACCTTTAATCCCAGCACTCGGGAGGCAGAGCCAGGTGGATCTCTGTGAGTTTGAGGCCAGCCTGGTCTACAGAGTGAGATCCAGAAATAGCGCAGTTACACAGAGAAACCTTGTCTCAAAAAACCAATATATATATCACCAGAGGAAACAATTTATCCCTTTCTATTGGATACCGTCACCGCCACCTTAGCAAGGGGAGATGGGAAGAGAAAGGACACAGACACCGACTTCATTGTAGATAAATACTCATTCATACTTGAAACAGTCCACACTCTTTGGCTCACAGATGTTCTTGAGGTCAGTCCACATCTGGACCAGGTCTACAAGGCATGATCTCAACCCCCTGCCTTCTCCTTATGCCCTTCCAAATGCCTTTGTATTCTCCATGCTAGCCTCCTGTCTAAATTTCAAAGAGGCCAACCTATCCTGACCCCGCTAGGAACCCCGCTGCTCCACATACTTCTTGCCCAGGGCCATGTGTGATCTTGGGCTTGGAGTCTCCAGGCCCAGCCGGAGTTGCTGCCCTGGGCTGCTTGTTCATTCCATCTTTGTGGTCAATGTCTGAAGACTTCTCTGAAGTTCTTTTCTGCATTTGTCTCCCACATAGACCATAAGTCCCTTGTGTCCCCATCTCCTAAAATAAGGTCTCCCATATGGGTGCTCAAAAGCTGTGAGTGAGTGAGTGGATGGTCAAATACAATCAGATCTAGGCATTTGAGTCTGTGGGTGGACTCAGAAAGCTTTGAAAAAATGGTCCACTTTGTAAAAGAGCTAGAGATTCAGACTCGTGTAGGTCCGAGTCTCAGCTAGAAATGACTTCCTGGTTGCTGAGAAGGAATTCTGTCCTAGCAACCCTGCGGCTCTGACTTATGGATAAAAGGAGTCTGTCCTCATCACCCTTTTATAGCTTATTTAAAAATCTCTTCGTTGTCCCAGGATGGTTCTGTTTTGGGCCATGTTCATGTTAGGACCCTGAGGACTTGGAATACAAGCTGTGCTCTAGATCTGTTCTTGGCCTTGCATGGGTGTTAGACTCACAATTTACAGGAATCACTTTTGCTATGAGAACTGAAGGAATAGTGCTTCGGGCCAGAGGCAGGCAGAGGCCCTATCTCCCTTGGTTAGAGCCTTGAGCAAAAAAGCTACAGGAATCATCTCCCCTGTGCCTACTAGCCGCACCCCAGAACAGGAACCTGCACAGAGGAAGGGCTGGAGTGCTTCCCAGAGAGTTTTCAAAAAGATGCATGAGGCTCCCTCTTGGCCCACCTTCAAAACGGGAGGCTTTCCTGGGATCCCAGTCTGGTGGTGCCCTCTTGTGGGCAGAGACATCACTGCAGTCTCTTCAGTTCAACCAGAGCAAGAGCCCTGATGCCCGCAGCTGTGGCCCTTCCCTAGAACCTGGGAAGCACTCATCTTTTCTCTCCGAGCTCAGAAGAACAGTTGGTTTTGTTGGTAAGAAATCACAAGTGAATCTTAATCTGGAGCTGAGTCTAGCTGGAGATGCAGACGGTGGAAGACACACACATCACCCTGAAATGTGTTCGGGGCCTCAGGTGTCCTCGGGCTCTAAGCTTCATCCACATCGCCCTCTGTCGGGCAGGGCTGCGTGCCTTGGTGCTCTGCACCTGCCACCATCTTGCTGGTGGTAACAGTGATAGCACTGTTTACATGACCTTATGTAAAACATAATTAACACAGCTTTGCTCACTTAGTAAGTGTCCTACCCAGAAGACTATGAACTCGGATATGTTATCACTATGCGGGTTAAGAATTTATAAATAGATGTAGAATATCATTGTCCCTGCTATACTGCAGGTATTCAATTAAAAAGTAGCTACTGCTTCAACTGTGATTTCTTCATAGCCAGCTCTGCGTCGTGAGTCCACATCTGCCCTCCTGATTCTCCTCTCCACATCTGCACACGATGTCTTTGTCTGTCTGCTCCCTCTCTCTTACTGACGCCCTCAGTTTCTCCACACTGAGCTTCTGTTCCTCTGGGAATCTCTGATGCAGCTAACTGCTCCGTCCTCCCAAGATCACATTTGCTTGTTCTGAATAACTCTTGGCTTTTGTCCCCAGGATTCTCTGTGCTTGTAATGCACAACTTGTCATTCCCCCATGGAACAGGAGCCACGAGCCCTGTCCTCACTGAAAGGCGGGTCTGAGCAGTGGGACTGGGCTGTATGCCTAGAGAGCAAGGCTCATCTTAGAAGCTGCGGCCCCGGGGCCTGTTGCAACCAGGTGACACCTTGTCAAGGGTTCAGGGATTAGGGACACAAAGGCACAAGTTTGTAGATGGGACGGTGGTGCTGGCTCACAGAGCACGTGTGCCGCATGGAAACGGACACCTGACTCACTGAACGTCTCATTAATATGCAGACCCACTCCGGATACTTCTCCAGTCTGTACCCTCATCACCATTTCGGCCCATTCCCGCATCATCACTCCGTAAGTGCCCCTCAAACCTGCCCCGGCCACCATTCTTCCTGCTCCACAGCTGCCCCACATGGCCCCGGTGAACAGGCCAGTGACTGGTTACAGTGTGACTGGTCACTGTGGCTCTAGGCTGTCCCAGAAGGATACAGCTCAGAGTGTAAGCACCAAGCCACCCTGCTTCTCACTCAGTGTTGGGGAGCCTCCTCGAATGTGTGGCCTCTTAGGTGATCCTGGGAGTAGGAGGTGGGAGGATCAAGTTTGTGGTCAGCCTGGGCTGTGTAGTGAGTTTCCTGCCAGCCTAAGCTACACACAGGGTAAAATCCTTCCTTAAAGAGCCAAAGACTTAGAGCTATGGCTCAGTCATTAAGGGTGCACACTGCTCTTCAGAGGACTGGAGTTGCCAGCACCCACATCAGGTGACTTATGGTCACGTGTAACTCCAGGGGATCCAGTGTCTCTAGCCTTCATAGGCACCTGCACGTACATATGTATGTACACACACACATACACACACACACACACACACACACACACACACACTTTTAAAAATTATTAAAAACAGAAAACCAGTTAGCAAATATTAATAAGCTAAAGAAAAGTTTCCAGTAGGCAAGGGATGTGGCGCAGTTGGCACAGTACTTGCCATACAAACATGTAGACCTGGGTTCAAATCCTCAGCACCCACATAAAAGCCAGGTGCAGTGGTGCTCCTAGTGCTGAGGAAGTAGTGACGGGACCCCTGGATCTCACTGGCCAGGTTCCATAGGATTCTCGGTGTCAAAGCTAAGGGAGAGAGTGAGGAAGAGGGCAGCATCAACCTCGGGCCTCCAATGTGTGCGTGTGCCCATGAACGTGTGCATAGGCACACACCACACCACACCTCTTTTTTCTTGTCGGTGTTCTTTAATCAAAGTCTGACCCTGAAGACACAGCACTTCCACAAGAACCATTGGCAGCCTGACCTAAGAGCCGCTGTCTTTCCTCGGGGGTTTCCAGGGACAAGTGGCTTGCCCACCTCCCTGGTACTCGCCATGGGGCCTGGGCACAGCAGGGTGAGCCGCCTTGTGAAATGGTATTTCTAGTTATGGAGGGACTGGACAGCTGTGTTTGGCTGGCCAGGCCAACTTTCAGAAAGTGTCTCCTCCCACCATGGGTTCCAGGGATCAGACCATCAGGCTTGTGTGACAAGCACTTTTTAAATCACTGAACCACCACAACCATTCTGGTCTCGGATGAAGGCACAGGAAACATACATATCAAACCTGTGCATGTCAGAGACCCCAGGCTGCCTGTGCCCAGCAAACACAGACCCAGAGGGGATTGTAGGCTCATGCAAGCCCGCTTGGGTTCATGTAGAGAGCATCAGGTCACACAAAGATCCACCATGCCGTGTTGGCCATCTCCCTGGGTAGTGAGGCCTTCCCATACTCTTACGGTACTTGGCTGGGCTGTGAGGTGCCCAGTGAGCCTGACAGTACGCACGTGTTCTTTTCTAGTACCCAGAGCAGGAGACTGTGAATCTCTTCATCCCAACCCAGGCTGTGGGTGCTATCATCGGGAAAAAGGGGGTGCACATCAAACAGCTGGCTCGATTTGCTGGTGCCTCTATCAAGGTAAGATCATTGCTGCCAGCTGCCTGTCCTCTTGGTCTCCTGGTCAGTGCCAGACAGTTCTTACACCACCCAGAGACAGAATCTGCAGAATGTATTTCCAGGACCCTTCCTGTCTGCTCCCATTCTTCATCATAGTCCTTTCCAGTTCCACCAAACAACTACGTTAGAAGAAAGATACTAGTACTGACCAAACCGGGTCCTCCAAGGATTGGCATTGTCCCCTCTTCTCAGAGGATAAAAGAAGGCTTGAAGATCCCGCCACCCCAGCTGAGGGGATGCGCTCTAGTGGAAGGAGCATTTGTGCTAGCACTCAGCACACCGGTGCGTCATTAGTCTGTAGCTAGAGTTTTCCTGCCTGGCCCACAGGACAAATCACTGTCACCTGCCAGTCCCATAGCCTCTCAGACCCAACCAAGTAAACACAGGGACTTATATTGCTTACAAACTGTATGGCCGTGGCAGGCTTCTTGCTAACTGTTCTTATAGCTTAAATTAATCCATTTCCATAAATCGATACCTTGCCATGTGGCTCGTGGCTTACCGGCATCTTCACATGCTTCTTGTCATGGCGGTGGCTGGCAGTGTCTCCTTCTGCCTTCCTGTTCTTTCTTTTCTCTTCTCTGTTAGTCCTGCCTTTACTTCCTGCCTAGCCACTGACCAATCAGTGTTTTATTTATTGGCCAATCAGAGCAATTTGACATACAGACCATCCCACAGCATTAGTCTATGCTTCAAGGACTTAGACTATGAGAAAACAAATTGAATGAAGAACTTTCTGGAAGGTGCTGATAAAATCATGGGCAGACAAGAGCTGATGGCATCACCTATTAAGAGGCCAGGACTGAGCAGAAGGCTAGGGACGTCCTCTTGGCTTGCCTCTCTGGGTTGTCAAGGATTGTTTGCCATGGGCC
This sequence comes from Peromyscus maniculatus bairdii, assembly GCF_049852395.1. Classification (NCBI taxonomy): domain Eukaryota; kingdom Metazoa; phylum Chordata; class Mammalia; order Rodentia; family Cricetidae; genus Peromyscus; species Peromyscus maniculatus. The sequence continues at coordinate 12,829,218 of NC_134863.1, read as the reverse complement.
TGCTTCAAGTCCAGCTGTCAGCTCTGCTAAGACACTGAACACTGCCGGGAACACTTCCCACTGCTGTGGAAGACAATTTGCTACCATGAGACAACCCCAAATTATGAAACCGAGTCTCATGACTTGGAGAGAAAGAATACTTACACTTTCTCCCTAAGAGCTGGAGTTTCTCCCGCAGCAAGTACGACAGAGAAAATAATAAACAAAGAGGAAAACCCAGAACATTCTGAATTGTGCAGAATGAGGACTGCAGTGCCATTGGCAAAGAACTGCACCTTGCTGCACCCTCAGCCTGCATCTGTCTGCTTGCAGTCAGAGACTCGCACTCACACAGGGTGAAGCCTAGACTGGGCGGCTGTGATGTGGACATGCAGTCCTCTTTGCCCAGTGGCCTGACACAGGTAGCTTCCTGGCCTAGACAGTGGAGAAAGTGGGGATGAGAACAGGCTGGCTGCATCCAGGAGATCTTTGCTGGTGCTCAGTGCTGTAGTCTGAGATGCTGAAAACCCACAGTGAGACTATTTGGACCAAAGAGCATGGAGGGGTTCCTTCATCCAAGCTCTTTACTGGAAGAAGTGAGACACAGAATAGGAACTGAGCAAGGAACCTAAGTGGGCAGCCTAGCTCTTAGATACAAATCCCATTGACCTCTAGGATCCTGACCATCTGCTACTGCTGACCACAGCAATAACTTCCCCATTTGCTAACGCTTATGAGAGATGGAGCCCAGGAGGTCTGACTATCTACCCATGGCCACAAAGCTACAGAGTGTGACAGCCGAGACTTGCCCAGATTGTCCTGTTTCTGCTCCACGGCCGCCTCCTCCCGTAGCAACCTACTGGTCTTCAGAGTCATTCCCAGTTAGCGCCTTCAGGGAAATGAAGAGCGAGGGAGTTCAGGCGCAGGTCTGATCAGTCCTGTAGGCATCGCTCCACAGCATTCTCAGGACTCTATGCCAATGGTGAATCTTGAAGTAGACGGGGCTTCCTGCCACCTGTCTCAGGACCAGCCTGCCCCAGTCTCCATCCCCTGAACAGGCTGCGGCTACCACCAAGAAATAACAGCCCACCATGGAGGGTGGTTCTTGGGAGCTTGCTTACTGGTTACCTATGTCTTCCATTTGTCCTCATGCCACAGAGTAAGTAAGCAAGGCCAGAGGAGTCTCCAGAGGTCTTGATGAAGGGTCCTTCTTTTTAGATCAGTGCAGGTGACACCATGCAGTGGATGAGGGTTCCCAAGGAAGCTGGGACACAGCACTGGACCCTGAAGTCCCAGGGTAGACCTTGGCTTAGAGCCTAGATGGGGTGAAAATGGAATCAGACCTCTAAGTGAAGGTCTCTGAGCTTTGGAGACAGTATACCACAGAGCAGAGTGAATGGAACCTCCCTGACCCTGGGTTCCCTCGGCCTGAGCGGCCCTGTAATGGACGATGTTCCCCCTATCTTTTGTTTGCTTGCCTGCGACTTGGTCTCATAGCCTAGGCTAACCGCCAGCTTACCTTGGCGCCTGTGATGACCTTGAAGTCCTGATTCTCCTGCTTCCACCTCCTGAGTGTGCTCTGCTCTGCTGCCACTGTGCTTGGCTGGGCCAATGCTCTAAAGAAGCTGAGTTGAGAATTGTGTCAGGCCTTGCACGACGCATCATGTGATCACCTGTGGCTCCAGGCCCCTCACCCCTATGTTCCTGATGTGCTTCCCATTCATTTGACTTTGAATTACGTTTCATTCTGCCTTGATTTGATGATTGAGTTTTAATTTACTTGTTTTGTTTTTGAGAGGAGAGGTGTGTGCGTGCGTGCGTGTGTTCAAGCTAACCTCTAACATCTAGTCTCGAATGACCATCCTGTATCAGCCTCCTCAGTAGCAGGGGCTACTGACATGAACTGCCAGGTCCAGCTCAGTTTTGTTGTCACCTTCTCCTTTTTCCTCTTCCTCTTCCTCCCCTAAAGATTTGTTTAAGGAAGTCGAGATGTGCTGGGAGAAAATGTAATAAAGACCTTGTCTTAGTCAGTGTTCTACCAATGTGCGGTTCCCTAGACGTTCCACTGTGAACCTCTGGAGGTCATTCTTATTCAAACCATCACTTTCCACTCCCTGGACCCCATAGTCTTGTAGCCATATCATAATGCAAAAACGCATTCAGTCCAGCTTCAAAAGTCCCTGTGGTGTATAATAGTCTCAACACTGTTTAAAATTCCAAAGTTCAAAGTGTCTTCTGAAATGCATGACAATCTCTTAACTATAATCCCTATAAAATCAAAATCAAAAAGCAGGTGCCATACTTTCAACATACAATGTCACAGAATATACTTTACCATTCCAAAAGAGAAGAAAGAGAGCATAGTGAGGAATTACTGAATCAAAGCAAGACTAAAAACTAAAAACCATCTGGACAGACTCCAAACTCTGCATCTCCAGGTCTGATATCAAGTGCTCTTCAGATCTCCAGCTCCTTTCAGCTCTGTTGACTGCAGCACACTGCTCTCTCTTGAGCTGGTTCCACTCCCCATGAGCAGCTTTCCTCAGCAGCTACCTCATGACTGTGGCATCTCCAACATCTTGGGGTCTCCAGTGAAATCCAGGCTTCACTTTCACAGCGTCACACAATGGCCTCTTTGGGCCCCAGCACATTGGTGTCTGTAGCTTTTCTTAGCCATGGAGGGAGAGTCCACAGCACCTGACTTGTATCCTGGACTCTAAAGCCAGAACCACATGGCTGAAGCTGCCAAGTTCTGTTTGCTGGGGCTGGAACTTGGCCCCCTCATTCAAATACATTTTCATCAGCTTTCTGTTGTTGATGGTTTTCTTCATGACTAAACTTTTCTTTAATTCCTTTTCACAAGTGGGAAGCTTAGCTGGGTGGGATCTTGCCCTGAGGTCACCTCTCCCTTTATTCCACTGAGCATCAGGCTTTTCTTGAAACTTTTTATCTCCCTGAGTACCAGACTTATCTCTATTACACTTCCTGGTGCTCCTTTTCTCCTCAAACTGCACATTTTGTATTTTCCCTTTCTCAGCTTGCTCCTTTTCATTATAGATCTGCATGAGAATGACCACTAATATCCAGACAACAGAGTCAGTGCTAGTCTATCTTGAAATCTCTGCTAGTGCCATTAATCCAAAATGCTTCAATTTTGCCTCAGGCAGATTTTTTTGGGGGGTGGGGGGTGGGGACAAGAGCAAAAAGCAGCCACATTTTTTTTTTTTTTTTTTTGCCAAACATCACAAGAATGGTCTCTAGGCCATTTACTAATACCCTTCCCCTCTGAACCTTCTTGAGCTGGGACTTCACAGTCCAAATTGCCTTCAACACTGGCCGTCATGCTCCTAGTGATAGTGGCTCCTTAAGCCCTGCTTAAAGCATTCAGCTGCTTTCCTAATCCAAAGTTCCAAAGTCCACATTCCACCCCAAGCAGCATGGTCAGGCCTGTCACTCCCTGGTGCCAACTCCTGTCACAGTACATGTTCTGTTGCTGTGAAGAGACACCATGACCACCATGGCAGCTCTTATAAAAGAAAGCATTCGGTTGGGGGCTTTCTCACAGTTCAAAGGTTTAGTCCATTTTCGTCATGGCAGGAAGCAGCTAGATACCAGTTGGACAGCATTGTGGACTAGCCTTTCCTTCCCTCTGGGCCTGGGGGTTGGCAGAGCCTGTATCTCCTAGGACTTTGCTGAGGGAAGAGGCAAGTTCTGGAAGGGTGCTCACTGCAGGGACAGGCAGTAACTACTGGCCCTGGGTAGCCAGAGACCCATATTTGATACTGAGAATTACGGTCAGACTTCCTAAGACCCAGGGCAGAGGTGGCACTATGTGTGGCGCTCAGCGGCAGAGGCTGGTCATCAGCTGGTGTCGGCATGCTCTTAATGATCTCCAGCAAGCACAGGAGCTTTGGCATCAGCACGTTCCTTTTCTCAAACTGCAGATAGCTCCGGCAGAAGGTCCGGATGTCAGTGAAAGGATGGTCATCATCACCGGGCCACCTGAAGCCCAGTTCAAGGTCAGTACCAAAGCCCATGCCAGCCCCGCAGGCTCTGGGTGCCGGGCAGACGGCCCAGGGGAGTTGAGGTGCTGCTTTGCCAGCCTGGTGTCCACTTCCACTTCTGCTGCTCACGGGTCAGACTTGTGCCTGGTTCCTCGTTTCTCCTCTGTGCTCTGTCTTCTCTCCATGGAAAGGCAGGGTGTCCGTTGGTGCCCAGTTGGCCAGTGCCTCCAGCATGTCTCTGAGTGGGCGGCCGTCTTGGGCCTCTCCAGCTGAGAGCGTTAACATGGGTGCAGAGGAGAAGCCTCTGTCGTGGAAGTTCTGGCAGTCTGTGAGGGAATTCTAGCAGCATTGGGGGAGAGTTCTTTTGTGAGGAGCATGGCTTTGTGTCTGATGTCCTTCCTCGAGGAACGTTAAAACTTGAGTTTCAAGAAGTCAGAAATGCGCTTTAATTTATAAAAGTTCAGCTCTTACAATGAAAAATCACAGGGGACCAGAAGCTTGGCACTGAACAAACAAAATGTGGTATGTCCACATAAGAGAATGATTTGTCCAATGCGTGCTACAGAGGAGTGGCCCTAGAGAAATAAGAGCATGTAGGCCATGGTTCCATGTACATGTGTCCAGTAGCCAACCATAGAGAAAGACGTAGGCTTGTTGAGAGTGACGGGCAGTCCTCGGGATTGAGCCCAGAGCCTCACACATAGGGGGCGGCAAGCACTCGGCCACTGAGCCACATTCCTAGTCCTCTTCTTTCAGTTTTGATTCAGGGCCTCACTAAATTGCTCAGGTTGGCCTTAACCTGCAATTCTTACCCTCAGCTGTCCAAAGGTTGGGATTATGGGCTTGTCCCACCCCTGAGATGGATCCAGAATATTCTGGATAGTGGCGATGGTCCCACAACATACTAACGACTAAGTACATGATGAGATGATGACTTTGCCAGCACGTGCAAGGCCATGAGTTTGATTCTCAGCACCACAAAAGCAGCGGCGTGTTGAGACTTACCAGATGCTGTTGCCTCCTTCAGTAACCAGAGAACTGAGCATACAGTGGAGGGGGGTTAAGAATGCCTTAAACAAATGCAGCCAATCACGCACTTACAGGCACTGGGCATATGAAAACAAGGTGCAGTCTTGGTGGCTCACGGTTGCCCTTGCCTAGACACACACGTTCCTTAGAGGAAGCAGTCACCTGCAGATCACGAGGCTCGGCAGCGTGCACAGATGGTGGAGCGTGGTGGCTGAGATGGGTGGCAGAACTGAGGCGGGTGGGCAGCTGCCCCGTGCCTGGAGGGAAGCCCACACATCCCGTCCCTGGGACTCCGAGTTCCCGCACAGCACTGACCGAGTGGCCCGATCACCAGTCATCTTGTCCTCAGGCTCAGGGACGGATCTTTGGGAAGCTGAAGGAAGAAAACTTCTTTAACCCCAAAGAAGAGGTGAAGCTGGAAGCCCACATCCGTGTTCCCTCGTCCACAGCCGGCCGCGTGATCGGCAAAGGGGGGAAAACCGTAAGCTGGCTCCCGACTCCCTTCACCTGGATGAGTTCCCTGCCCTGGCCATGCCCGGTTCCCCTCAGACCCTCACTCGCTCCTTTGCTCGCTCTCAGCATGTCTGAGGGCCTTGGGCTGACACGCTTGGGCTCCGGCACGTGCAGGATGCATGAGGCATGGGGATTCCAAGGACAGAAAGGTGATCCGCAGGGCTCTAGCACTAAGGGCCCAGTTCCATGGTGTCAAGCCCACCCTCTTCCTGAGCACTATGCCACCCAGCCCTGTTTATATCCCAAGACAAGAAGGCCATCTCCCATCCCACCCGCCCCCACCCTCACATCCACATGTAGCAGATAGAACCCGTTGGAGACCCCCCTCTCTGTCTGGTTTCCAAGTTCGGAGGCTGCAGCTGCCCTGTACTCTCTCTTGACCACAGTCTCCAGGGGCCTCTCACTCCCTACTGCACATCCCTTTTCCGGTTCTTTCTCAAGTCTGGCCGTCTGCTCTAGGGGAGTTAGCTCAGCAATAGGGTGAGAAAGTGTAGTTTATGTGTCCAGTCTGAAGGTCTCAGTAACACACGTCAGCTGGATTCCGGAGCTGGAGGCATAATTCAGCGATAGAGCATGCACTTATCAAGTATAGGACCCTGGGGTCAACCTTCAGCCCCCCGGAGAAAAGAATATTGATCCCTAGACATCAGTAGGTTATCTGTGGACACAAGAATTTGGCTTTCTCACTTGGTGAGGAGGTGACCGGAGCAGTTCTGGGCCTGTGATGATGAAGTGACGTTGAGTGGCAGGAACTGGGGTCGGGGAGCGCAGGTTCTAGACGTGGTGAGTCATGCACAAGAGAATGTAGTTGGCTAGGATCCACAAGTGCAGTCCAAACCCCAGGTACGCACACTGACCGCTCGACAGACTTGAAGTGTTGGAGACCGTCTCGGAAGCGGTCACTGAATCCTCTCTCTCCCCAGCTGTGGGTGGCCGCCCCTCTGAGCCCCTCACCCTGCCTGTGAGCTGAGCATCAATGCCAAGGGCCAGGGCAGGTAGAACCCAGCCAAACGGAGAGTGGAGGATAGAAGTGCATGGTCATCCTCGCCTATAGAGCAAGTTCAAGGCCAACCTTGGCCCAAAGGGAGCAGAAGGGGAAAAGGAAGGAAAGAAGAGGGTGGGGGGGGGGTGAGGAGAGGGAGGAGAAGGAAGTGGGTGGGTTTATTCTGAGTCAGACGAGAGGAGGCCATAGCTCCTGGACAGCAGCCAGGGAAGCAGGTCCAGAAGTGGGCCACTGACCTGGGCTCTTACTAGAAGTCCGCACGAGTGTCTGCAGAAAGGGAGCATTCAGCCTGAGAGGCAGAGCCTCGTGGAGTTAGGGCTACACCCCCATTTCTCTGTCAGTCAGCCCTTTGGAGCCAAACCTACAGGAGCTGAGGCAGGAGAAGGAAAGGGGGGGGGGCGGTTAGCTTCTCCGTCCACAGCCCAAGTATCAGCTTCATGGGTGACTGGGGTGGGCGGGCTGGGGGGCCGGGTGTGTGTGTGTGTGTTACTCACTCACTTCCTTCTCTGCCTTTCCAGGTCAATGAGCTCCAGAACTTGACAAGCGCAGAAGTTATCGTGCCTCGTGACCAAACCCCAGATGAAAATGAGGAAGTGATCGTCAGGATCATCGGACACTTTTTCGCCAGCCAGGTACTAGTCTGTGAGGACCCTGCCTCCTGCCCAGCTCCTCCCACTAGTTCACGGACTGTATTTGTGTCGAGTGGCCGTGTGCTTAAAGCCCCTCCTGACCACCACACAGCAGGCACGGTGGAAGCCCTCCCTGGCCCCTGACCTCGGGGACTGGAAACGGTTGGTGCAAGGCTCCTAGCATGATGCGCTGGGGTCGGGAGCTTAGCGTCGCTTGCTCTCCCAGCCTTCCTCTGAGGAGCCGCATGTCCAGCCAGCCCCCAGCAGAGCAGCCAGGTGGCCACGTTTCACTGTGGAAAGGGACTACTCACCAAGGTGTTGTGACGAGGGAGGCCTTGGCGGGTTGGGCCAAGGTGCCCTGGTGGGTGAGGGAGACCGGCCATGCAGATGTGTGCAGAGGTGGAGAGTTTAATCTCAGCATCCAGACACAGATGTCCACGTGGAAAGTTTGTTATTAAAGGGGGAGAGAGAGAGAGCGCGAAAGAGGGAGGTGCACTCTACCTCTGGCATGAGTCAGGAGAGACAATGAAGGGGGAGTTTTTTCTTAAAGAGGACTTTACATAAGACGACATCAGGACACTGGGCAAGAAGTCCCCAAGGGGCGGCTCAGAATACCAAGGAAAGGGACCTAGTATTCTGCCGCTCTCTTCCCGGGTCTCCCCAGAACTCCACGTCACTGCTGCCTTGCACTCACAGAAGCCAGCGCTGCAGGGACATGTGGCCCAGTGTGTGGCCTCGATGTCTTGATGCTTTTTTGCTGGGCGGGTTTTAGAAGAGGGCGGCTGTGATCCTCCTGGAGGCCAAAGAAGAAGGGCAGCTGTGAAAACGACTCCCAGCTGCTCGGTGGCCAGCTGCCTGTGACTGCTGCCTGGGCCAGTGGCAGAGTTCAGCCCGTGGGAAGCTGTGGCTCAGGGTTGGAACTCCTGTTCTTCAGGGCTTGTCAGGGCGCTAGTGTCTCCCCTTTCCTGGTCTTTCCAGTGCTTCGGAAAGGGGTGGGGAGGGGAGGGGCACACCAGAGCTCAGGTGGGCGTGGCAGGGCCCTTGGCCTCCACCCCATCACTGACCTCTCCTGCTACTCCCTGGCCATCTGCTCCCTGTGAGCTGCTAGGTACCCCCCCCCCCCGCTCCCACCCCAGTGCACCCTCCTCTCCCCGCCCCCTCCCACCTTGCACCCGGCTGGCTTGGTGAAGGGAAGAAAACTTCTGTCCCTGGCGGCTGAGCGTGGGCAGAAGGGACCTGGGGGAAGTAAGATTGGTCCGAGCACTCAACCTTTCCCAAGTCCGGAGCCCTCTGTTTCCCTGTGGGGGCCCCAGAACTGGGATTGTCTCTTCCCTGTGCCCTCCCTCCCTCTCTCCGCTGCAGACTGCGCAACGCAAGATCAGGGAAATTGTACAGCAGGTGAAGCAGCAGGAGCAGAAATACCCTCAGGGAGTCGCCTCACAGCGCAGCAAGTGAGGCCCCCACAGGCGCCAGCAAACGAGAGATGAATGTAACCCTCCCAACCCCCCGAGAGAGACGAGACCAAACAGCCAGCAGATCGGGAGCAAACCAAAGACCATCCTGAGGAGTGAGAAGTCTGCAGGGCAGCCAGGGCCTGCAGACCCCTGCACATCCTGGGATCCAGGAGGCCATAGGGAGGGCCCGGGTTCCCCAGAAACACCAGTTGGCCTGCGCCCAGCTTCCCCTGGCTTCTGCAGGCTTCCAGCCATCCACTGCCCATCCACTCAGATCCCTCCTCGGCTCCCAGGACGCTATCCCTTTCAGTTGAACTAACATAGGTGACTCAAAGCAAAGCGAAATCCGCAGCCTTTTCTTTGCTGTGGAGCGTTGTCTCTGTACATGTCTGTACATACTAGAAGGGGAAAGATGTTAAGATGTGTGGCCTGTGGGTTACACAGGGTGCCTGCAGCGTTAATATATTTTAGAAATAATATATCAAATAACTCAACTAACTACAATTTTTACTCGATTATTAATTTTGTTTTCTTTTTGAAGAGAAAGCAGGCTTTTCTAGACTTCAAAGAATAAAGTCTTGGGTGAGGTCCATTGGTAGAGAAAGGAACTTTGAGCCGCCCACACGAACTTCACTTGGAGGGAGATCTCGTCAGGAACACTTAATGGCAGTCGTGGGTCACCTGTGTCTATCAACAGAAGGGATACCGTCCCTGAGGAGGGGCCCTAGGCCCTTGTCACCTGTTTATCCCATGCACCCCTTTCTCCGCTTCACAGGTTTTAAACTGTTTTTTTTTTTTGCATACTGCTATATATTTCTATCTCTCTCTGTTTATCTCCCTCCCGTCCCTTCCTCTTTGCCCGCCATCCTTCTGAACCCCTTCGTCCTTTTCTGTTGCCCCATATCTATGCACCCCCCCCCCAGGCAAAGCAGTGCTCTGAGTTATCACATCACACAAACGGAACAAACGTGAAACACACGAACCAGCTTCAGCTTACACTTGGTTCCTCAAGCGAACAAGAGTCGATGGCACTTGTCCCCAGCGTCTCGGAAGAGGAAAGCGGGAACCCTCCAAACCAACCAGCCAACCAAACAAAGGAAAACTCCAGAAAGAAAGAATGTACTTTGTCTTTTTACATTTTGGTATACAAGCCATCATCATTTAGTGAAATTGTTTCTTTCTTTAAAAATTTAAAGTGCAGGAAAATAGCAATTTATACGAGGTTGTTGGCCCAGGGCATTAAATTTACAGATTTTTTTAAAATGAGAAAAACACACAAATAAAGCTACCTCAGGTGTTTTTTACCTCAGCACCTTGCTCTTGTGTTTCCCTTAGAGATTTTGTAAAACTGATAGTTGGAGCATTTTTTATTTTTTTAATAAAAATGAGTTGAAAAAAAAAAAGATTTCAACTGCCAGCCTGGAGCAGGCGGCAGCCCAAGTGTGCAGCGACTGTTCTGACTTGTCTTCCGCTAGCCAAGAGCCTGCGTGGCCTTCTGTGGACAAATCTAAAAATGTTTATTTTTAAAAAACGACAAAGAAAAACAGATGATATTGGAGCCGTCCTGAATTTCAATAGGGTACGTGCCATGAGGGCTTTTGCGCTGAAGGATGACCACGTCCTGGTTATGTGAAGAAGCCAAGACACCACCAGACTGCAATGCCGATTTCCTCTACTGCAAACAGTGTTCTGTGACAAAAAAAAGAAAAAAAAAATATATCCAAGCTAACAAGATCCTGGCGTCCTGGTGTCTTATTTGCTGAGCCTTGTGTCCCCCGGGGGTGTCAGCTGGAGGCCTAGGGGGACAGTAGTTGGACAGTCGGACCCGGGCAGCTCCTTGTCCACCTGGTTCTTGGGAGGGACCCAGCTCCGTGAGTCAGTGTGCAGCGGGCACAGCAGTCTCGCCTGGGGGCTTGTGGGAAGTGCGCCTCTGCTGGGTCCCCGTGGGATGGCAGTTTGTGCGGATCTGTAGAACTACATGCCCGGGCAGGACATGTCAGGCAACTCAGGACAGAGGCTCTCCCTTCCTCTAGAGCAGCGGTTCTCACCTTCCTAATGCTGACCCTTTAATGCAGTTCTTCATGTTGTGGTAACGCACAACCATAAAATTATCTCATCGCCACTTCCTAACTGTAATCTTGCTACTGTTATGAATCATAATGTAAATATCTGTCTTCCAGTGGTCTTAGGTGACCCCTGTGAAAGGGTCTTTCAACAACCCCCAGGGGTTGCGACCCATAGGTTGAGAACTGCTGAGTTGGCCACCTGTCTCCTAATTGTCCCTCTTTAAATATCAGTACAGATGGAAGCTTAGAAATATGTAAAACGGGCATGGTGATGCACACCTTTAACCCTTTAATATAGCTACAGGTTCTGAATTTTTTCCTGGTAAAATTTCTAATGGGCTATAATCCCCCAAAAAAGTTGTGAAACAAAAATTCAGAAGCAAAAATCAACCCAGTTTTAGGTCTCTTTGTTTGGTTCCAGAAGGAAATCTTTTTTTTCCCTCCATTTTTTTAATTAAGAATTTTTTTTCATTTTACACACCAATCAGATCCCCGCTCTTCCCCCTCCCATTCCCCCAGCCTTCACCCCCAACTAACCCCCCACTCCCCCCACAAGAAGGCAAGGCCTCCCAGGGGGAGGCACATCCAGTAGAGGCAAGTCCTAGCCCTTCCCCCTGCCTCAAGGCTACACGTGGTGTCCCATCATAGCCAGAAGGAAATCTTAAGAAGGCTATGCATCAAGGTTAATTAAATTAACAAATTAAGGCTTACAGATTATGAAAGGTTATACGGCACTAGATCAGCGCTGGTTACAGCGGCGGTGCTGGTTTGGTGGATGGTGGAAGAATCACGGGTGGAAGAATCATGAGCCATGGTTACCAGAGTTAGAATGGGCTTTATTAGAAGAGGGGATAGGACAGGAGAATCCAGGCCTGGCAGAGAGGAAACAGAAGGAGAGGGGTGCACAGAGACAGAGCAGAGACAGAGACCAAGAGCAGAGAGGGTGTGTGTGTTTGTGTGTGTGTGTGTGTGTGTGTGTGTGTGTGTGTGTGTGAGAGAGAGAGAGAGAGAGAGAGAGAGAGAGAGAGAGAGAGAGAGAGAGAGAGAGAGAGCGAGCACGTGGGGGTGCATGTCTGGCTTTTAGGCTGGGACGCCGTCGCCCGCTGATGACGTATAAGGCGCCAGAGGAGACCCCCTCCCCTCGAGCTGTGCATCTACAGAATCCTTACAGATTACTCTTTACCTCCATCTCCTCTTAGCTCCCCTACACCCTTGTCTACCCCGTATCTCCCACACCTTCTCATCTGTTAGCTTTGTCCTATGTGACTTTCCATGGCTTCCTTTGTAGCCTGGTGGGCTCAGCAGTGGCTATACAACTGAAGACAACAGCTTCCCCTCCTTAAGAATCTATCAATAACCGATAGTTCAGCAGGAAGGGGTAGAACGCTGTGAGCCCACCCCCATCCATGACTGTTAGCAGGACTGGTCTTGCGAATGCCCAGAGCAGGCAACCCCAGCACTGCATTCCTGATTGCAAGGGTGATGCTGTACTAGAGGACAGCATTGAGCAGCACATCTGTGTTCATTGCTGTTACGAATTTGCAGGAGTGGAGAACTCCCAGCTGGCCAGGCCAGGGTATCCCACATGTGAGGGAAAACACACTGGGCAGATGCAGCAGGGGCAGCTGCACGTGGAAAGTCATTCACACCCAGGCGCTGCATCCGCGTGGAGAGTTTATTATAATAGATGGAAAGAAAGGAAAGAGGGAAATGGAGGAAAGATAAGAGAGAAAGCTGAGGTGTGCACACATCATGGAAATGGAGAAAGAGAACAGAAGAGAGAGGAAGGGGGGAGGAGATTTTCCTTAAAATGAGGCTTTTATGTCAGGACCCAGGGTGGCCCCAAGGGATGGGTCAGAATATTAACAATTGCTGTTCTATTCACAGTAACTAAGAAATGGAAGCAGCCTAGATGATGAATATATAATGAAAATGTGGTACATGGGGCCAGGGTTATGGTTCAGCATTAAAGGGGCTTACTGCTCTTCCAGAGGACCTGGGTTTGGTTCTCAGTACCCACATGGTTCAAAACTGCCTGTAACTCCAGCTCCAGTTCCTCAGGCAATCCCACACATGTGAGGCTCACAAACACATAAGACTAAAAAGTTTAATAAAAAGAAAATATAGTGTCTATACACTTAATTTTATACAGCTGTTAAGAAAAAATTATAAAGTCTGCAGCTGATGGAACTAGAAAAAAATGTACTATTGAGATCACCTAGCTCCAGAAAGACACATGCCACGTGGTATCTCTCACATGTGAATCCTAATTGTGACTCTTGGTTTTTTTGCTGTGAAAGAAAGGAAAGTAGGAAGTGGGCATTGGAGGGCAGAGGGGTGGTGCCTTCAGGCATGAGAAACAGAACCACAGGTAAAAAGAAAGGGGAGTATTAGTGTTAGTTATTTAGCTGCGTTGTGTTCTTACCCTGCAAGGAAACGTCACGAAACACGACAGAATCCGCTTATAAGAGTTTATTAGAGATAAAGGGATAGAGAGTGCGCAGGCCTGTGGGAGAGACACGTGTGTGAAGAGAGACTGGGAAACATGGCGCTCCACTTTTAAAACCGGCTGGGGGCGTGGCCAGGTCACGTCACTACTCCACGCGTGTGTGTAGATCACATGGTCACGTTGCACGCTGCCATGTAATGTCATGGATTCTGGTCACGCGAGATGCCTTGGCCGGAACTTGCTAGGCGGAGGTGTCCGGCCTGACCGGAATTGGCTAGGCGGAAGTGTCCGCCTGGTAAATGCGACCGTTGGGGGGGCGTGTTGTGAACCCTTCATTCCCGACTCTTATTTTTTAAAAAAAGAAAAAATTGTGGTTGACTGGGTACGGGGGCGACGTTTCTCTCAAAGACTGCTTCCAGCTGAATAGTGGGCGTTGGTTGGCTCTTGGGGGGGGGTGAGGGGTATCTTGTGAAGTCCAGGGATGATGGTGGAGGTCCTGGAACGACGTTCTGCCGTCTCCTGGTTCTGCGGCTGTCCATCTATGCTGCTGCTGGGGACCTCCTGTGCTGTGGCTGGGGGCCTCCCATTTAACAAGATACTGTTGACATAGAGAGAGCTTAGAGAGAAAGAATCATTATTATTTTATTTTGGAGTTGGCATTTGTCTGAGGTAGATTTGGCCTGCCCAGATAGAGGCATGTGACATTTACCTGAGGTAGATCTGGTCTTAGTACTCTGCTTAATTTCTATCTGAGACAAGCCTCATTAGAGGTAGTTCATTTAAGGCACCTGTTTTCCTTAGGCAAGCCTTGCTGGAGGTAGTTTATTTAAGGCACCTGTTTCCCTTATTAGGTTAGCACTTAGGAAACACAGGTGATCAGTTGCTGCGTATTGAACAATGATAAATTGTTGTATTACATTATTCTTTACCGCCTAGGTATTTTTGATGGTTCTTTTTGCCTCCGGCTCTGTGTGGCCCTGGTTGGGAAAGGAAGGGGTGATACCTTATTCCTCTGGAATCGGTGACAAGGCAGTGGATCCTGATGTCCTCTGGAGCTTGAGAGTGAGAGGCCCTGTTTGTTTCACTGTATATGAAGAGAGATTTTTCTGGGATGGAGGTGAGATAAAGGGTTTTAGGTGAGACAGGTGGACCCAGTGAGGAAAGCCCTCAAGTTTAGCAGCTGTGGGGGTTACAAGAATTACCTTGAAGGGTCCCTGCCACTTAGGGGAAAGGGGCAAAGGGCGCTGGTCTGGAGGAAAGAGAAGAACCTGATCCCCAATGTGTATTGGAGATGGGCAAGGATTGTCACACGGCTGAGGTAGTGAGCAGTCCGCATAGCTCCATGGAATAGACCTTAGGTGACATAAAAGAGGAGTTAACAGGCTATCTGGAACAGTTGGAGGCTTGGAAAAAAGACCTGGTGTTAGAACTGGTCTGAGGAGATATTTAACTTTTCCTGACAGTGGCCATATGGGTAAAATCGAGCTGTAGCCCTGGGGAGGTAGGAAGCCTCCAGCATGGCCATTATATGGCCTGAGTTAGACACGGATCCTCCTTTTGCTGTGAGAAGTCCACGCTCCCTCCAAATAGCAGCGTGGGACAGGAGGATATGAAAAGCATATTTGGAGTCTGTAGAGTTACTGGCTAGGAGAAGTCGGAGAGCTGCTGGCGTGTCTGGGAGGAGGCAAATGTGTGGAGTGAAAAGAAATGGACGCTCCTACCTTAGCTAGGAGATCCTTCCCCATTAAAGGTACAGGGCAACTTGGCACCACTAAGAATGTATGTGTGAGAGGGATGCCTCTGAAAATACAATTAAATGGCGGTGTCTGCTGAGGTAGATAAGGCTGTCCCCCAACCCCGACAATAAAGGAGGTGGCATCCCAAAACTCCCAGGACTGAGTCAATGGCTCTGGTGTCCAGAAGGAAAGAAACGGATCGCTTCCCTGCTGCGTTCTGGGTTCCCTGTCATGTCTGTAGCCAAGCCTAGGTCTGTTGGAGGTCTTAGCTTGATGTACCCATGCATCTTGGTGCCTGGGGGCAGTCAGCTGACTCTGTCTTTCTAGGCGGCACTTTTAACAAGGCTGTTGATGGCCTGGCAGGGCATTCGGTAGCCCGTGGCCTTTTCCTCATTTAAAACAGGGACCCAACAGCTTTTGGAAGTCAGCGAGTGCCAGCACTTGGCAATTTTGTTTTCCGGCTTTTATCTCTTCCCTGGCACACCTTAAATGCCACAGGTGACTCTTTTGCCTGTGGGGTCAGGAGCCTTGCTCTCCAGATGCTTAAGTTTTAGTCAGGTAGGTCTGGGGAACAAGAGACAGATTTTCGTATTTATCCTGAACTATTTACTGGTTTTAGGGCAGCCTTACAGAGGCCTGTCAGGAGACAGGTAATAAACCTATCTCTGGCTAGACAGCCACTCTGGGTGTTGTAGTCCCAGTGTGGCTCTCGGTCAGGAACCGCTTCAGCTCCTGGGGGATGTGAAAGGTTAGTTTGATGAATTTCGTCTGTATGAGTCCTAGCCTGCTCCCATACACACCTGAGCTCCTCAGGAAATCATGAAAGGTGAGACTATAAGATTGAGTTATATATTGAAACTGTTTAATAAAGGAAGCAGAATTAGATGTATAAGAACCCAGCTTACTTTGTATCTGAGAGAGTTCTGTTAGAGAGAGAGGATGGAACATGAATTTTAATTATTGGTTCCTTAGCAAGATCTAGAGTCAGAGATTCCAGAGTCAGAGAATCCTCTGGTTTACGTACAGCTAGGAGCATATGAGCAGGAGAGAAGGAAACGAGAAGAGACAGTTTAGCGTTGAGAAAGAAGAAAGCAACTCTTTCCATTTGCCTGAACACCGACAGTGATTGGATAGCTCCCGTGAAATATCGGGATCTAAGGAGCCACTCGGCGGCTCTTTGTTATTTTTTAAAACATACTTTGGCCACTTTTTTGAACATAAACAAGTTAGCTTAGAAATCTTTACGTAAGGCATTAAACTGAGAGGTTTTAAAGCTTCAACAAGACAGCCTAATGGAGAGGAAGGACTAACAGGGTTGGAAGCCTTGTTTCCCATGTCTGCATCGGAGGCAGAAAAATAAAAAATAAATGTGATCCGGAGCCAAGGCCCCAGGCGTCCCCAAGGCCAAGGGCGGATACCGGGCGCAGGCTGCTCCTTGACTCGTCAGCCACAGAAGCAGGGGCCCCCTCCACGGTGAGGAAAGGATTCCCCGGGAATCCAGACAACGTTTGCCCCTTCGTCAAGGAGATGGACGTGCCGGCCTCACGTGGCTCCCAGGACGCACCAACGGTGGTGGCCCTAACGCAAGAAATATGTCAGGCTGCAGACGTGGGAGACGGCTAGAAAAGTTAGGCCTGCGATAGGGGCTGACCGTAGCCAATGAAGACCGTGGTCGGGGGTACCCCCGGTCTCAAGAACACGTGTGAGGCGCCGGAACTTGCTAGGCGGAGGTGTCCGGCCTGACTGGAATTGGCTAGGCAGAAGTGTCCGCCTGGTAAATGCGACGGGGGGGGGGGGGGGGCGTGTTGTGAACCCTTCAATTAGGGGCAGAAAGGTTTAAGCAGGGGACACACTGGGGGATTGAAAATCAAGGGGTCAAGGGGTAAGTGATAGCCAAAACAAGGGGTGTACAAAAAGCTATGTGGAAGCCAGGCAGTGGTGTTGCATACCTTTAATCCTAGCGCTCAGGAGGCAGAGGTAGGCAGATCTCTGTGAGTTCAAGTCCAGCCTGGTCTATAGAGTAAGATCCAGGACAAGCTACAAAGCTACACGGAGAAACCTTGTCTCGAAAAAAAAAGCTGTGTGCAGACACTATCTTGTAACCCAATTAAAAAAATGCAAAAGGGATTACAGGCAGACACCCTGCATGGGTAATACTGTTGCCCCTAGCAAAGGGTCACTAAATAAACCCTGGTACTGGGTGTGGGACACCATCATGGGATTGTAAATCTCACCTGATGAGAATAAGACCACAACTACAATTTTTGAGCCCAATTTGAAGCAGGCTTTATTAAATACTGGCCAGGACAATGGACACTGGCCAGGTTCATACCCGGGATTGCCATAGTATGGATATAAATTACATTAGTCAGGAGCCTATAAAGGCACAAATCACAAAGGTATATACTCCCCACTTTTGTCCAATTGGGCAAACATACATCCTGACATTCTTTCTGCCTGTGTGTAATCAAGCACATCCTGTGCAGTTGGGGCAACCAAGCTTTTTTACAGAAGAGAAAAGGTGTGACTTGTTATCTTGCATGAATAATAAATAGCCCCCAGGATTCCAGGAAGTGATCTGTCCTTGGTCAATTAGGATTTACATATTAGAGGCAATTTTGCTTTAAAGATCTCCTAAGCACAGTATTTTAAAATACAACTTTAGCCATCACAGGATCTGATCAGGGAGGACTCAGAAACCTTTAGAGCAATACAGGCTCTTGTCAGTTACTCATCAGAACTAGAGGATGAAGCCTCCATGGAAGACACCATGCATCTTGATTGCAACATTCAAAGAAAGCAAGCTAGAACTGAGCTGGAAACTACTTCTTCCCTGTTGGCTAATTTTCAAAGTTCCCACAAGATGTGAAGCAGGCAGCTGGGCAAGAAAAGTTACCAATGGTCTCTTCCAATTGGAAGATCAAAACTAACCTGCCAGGCCAGATGTGCCCACCTGTGCAATAATGGCACAGTGTTATAGGAACAACCAACTTCTCCATGCTGGATTTGAAGCCTACCCAAATGGAGGGAGTGAATGCCTGGTGTTGTAAGTCTGGTTAATGACTCATGCATAGGCCCAAGGAGGTAACTTACTATTGGAGATTTTTATACCCAAACTACCTTTTTGCAATGATTCAGCTGAGAGTATTCCCAGGCCACTAATAGTGGCAGATATCTGTAATCTCAACTTTCAGGAGGCTGAGGAAAGAGGATCATGGTCAAGGCCAAGCTGGGCTGCATAGTGAGACCCTCTCAAAGAAAAGAACCAGTAAGATGACTTTGAAGGTTAAGGTTTTTGCCAAGTAACTATGCAACCCATGGGAAGGAGGAGGGAGAAAACAAACTTTACAAAGTTGTTCTCTGACCTATGCACACACACTCCACACATATGCAGTAATAAAAAATTTAAAACAGAAAAAAGATTGAATAAATGTTAAAGATTGCTGCAAAGTGCTATCTGATTAGTCCTCAATCACACTGTATCCTAAAGATCCTTGTTGAAAGATGTGGCCCTATGACTAAGTTCTAGCCACAGAACATGAACAAATGTGATTCATGCCTCTCCCATGACTACCCATTAAAAACTGCCTGCCACTCTCCTCCTAGGTTTCCACTGGCTGGTTGTTAAGGACTGAAATGCTCTAAATCAGAGAGGCTCATCACCTTTAGCTAGAAACAAAATAAGTATTTCAGGCTTTGCAGGAAACAGCAGGGAGTGATACAAAATAATACCTCTTGGGGGCTAGAGAGATGCTCAGTGGTTAAGAGCACTGGCTGTTTTTGCAGAGGACCCAGGGTCAATTCCCAGCACCCACATAGCAGCTAACTACGATAAGTCTAGTTCCAGGGAATCTGATGCTCTCTTTTGGCTTCCAGGGGCACTTCATGAACATGATACATAGATATAC
Organism: Peromyscus maniculatus bairdii; assembly: GCF_049852395.1. Taxonomy (NCBI): domain Eukaryota; kingdom Metazoa; phylum Chordata; class Mammalia; order Rodentia; family Cricetidae; genus Peromyscus; species Peromyscus maniculatus. The sequence continues at coordinate 12,810,448 of NC_134863.1, read as the reverse complement.
ATACAGGCTTGTGGGGAGCCATCCCACCCCTACTTTTCCCCAGAGTACTCTTGAGTAGGAGCAGCAGGAAATATTAGAAGTATAGAGGGGAGAGAAGCAGATAGAAAATACAGGATAGCCTCGGGAGGGCCTGTATCCTAATCCATCAAGCCAGAACTTTATTCCAAAGGGCTTTTTATGACAATGCCAAGGGATCCTCCTTGCTAGGTACATCCAAGTGTAGATACTTCCAAACACCTGCTACTCAGGCCCATAGTCCAATCATCCTCTTTATGCAAACCTGCTGGATAAAGCCACCACAAAACCTGGATGAGCTCCAACAGGTCCCCCTTCTTAATATTTAAAAAAAAGAAAAAGAAAAAAATTCCTATTAAGAGCTCACAGCAATCTCCAAATCTGTCACACCTCCCACTGAAGGAGTAGAAGATGATATAGATGGAATGTCCTTTTGGGAATTGGTCTAATATGACTACAGCAGTCTTAGCTGCATCAAACCCTTTTAAAATAAAAAAAAACTCTTGATGCAACTGCATCAAACAAGTCAAACTCCTGATGCAAGTGCATCAAACTTAAAAACTCACTTAGCTTCATCATTAACATTAGCAGGTTAACATAATTCTAACATAAGTATTGCTATACATCATTACAGTTCTCTCAAATTTACATCCAAAAGCAAACTCTGAATAGAATCATTAACACTTAAAAAACTTTAGCAAAAAATCCAAAAGCAACTTTTTAATAAAACTCTTTACACTTTAAAGCAATCTCTTAATATAACCTTTGGATTTCTTACTAACACAACATAGGATAAACTTCTGATGCATCCACATCAAACTTAAATACTCCCTGAACTTGAACTAACTTGGTGTATCAATATCAATAGATTAATAACTCTATCATAAAAGTTACCATACACAATTACAATTCCTACAAAGCTACATTCAAAAGCAATTTCTTAATAGAACTATACAAACATAACATTAATCCACTCAAGTAACAAGAAAATATTTTTTAAATTAAATAGCCTGAGAATATAACATTTCCTTTTGTTTATAATTTCTTAAACTAAATTTCGAGCCTAGTTAGAAGAAAACCCAAACTTCTCCGTTTAGGATAACATAATAACTAACATAAATATTATATACAATTATAATTCCTACAAACCTACATTTAAAAGCAATATTCTCAATATAACCATTAACACTTAAAAAAAACTTCAGCAAAACATTCAAAAGCAATTTCTTAATAAAACTCTCTACACTTTAAAGTAATCTCTTAGTATAACTATTTGCATTTCTTACTAACAAAACATAACATTAATCCACTCAATAAGAAAATACTTTTTTTAAATTAAATAGACTAAGGAATATTAATTCCCCTGTTTCTTTATAATTTTTAAACTAAATATCAAGCCTAGTTAGAAAAAAAACTCCAACTTCTCTATTTAAACAGTTCCATTTGTAACACAAAACCAGTTCCATAAGCAGTTTCTTTTTTATATAAATAGTTCCATTTTAAACACAAAACAATTCATGAATCACCACAGCTAATAAAGCACATATGCATACACTTCATCTTGAGCTTAAGCACAAAAAATAAATTTCTCCATTTAACCAGTTCCATTTTTTAACAAAAATAGTTCCATAAAACAGTTCCTAAGTCATCACCATTGATAGGGTCTATATACATAAGTAAATTCAAAATTGTCCCATTGCAATGAAATCAACCCTATGCAATTCATTTCTTAAGTCCAAAGATTCAAATAATAAATTCTGGTACCAGCTTTCCAAATATGGAGAAACCTATAACCAAAACCTTTTTGTAGTTTTATCTCAGTTTTTCAAGTGCAAAAAGTTAAAAAAAAATTCTGGTATTAGACTTCTACTTCCAAATATGAAGAAATGTTTCTCACAACCAAAACCTTTTTGCAGTTAACAATTTTAGTTCAAACAAGCATCTCTGCAACTTTTGTTCTCATGGACAGAAGTACTTTCAATTACAACAGCATTTTATACTAGTCTTTCCCTCGGGATGAAAGCTATTAGCTCCACAAGAGCTGATTGGTGAAAAGCCCTCTCAAAAGAGACTTTCTTTTAGCCAGCAAACAGAAACTGCAAAGCCTTTGCTGCTAGCTCAGTTTTACAGCTTTTACAGTCCCAGTCTGTCTGTGCCTTTCATAACCGGTCATTTCTGGGACCTCCGAGTCCTGAGAATAGAAAGCTTTCAATCACCTTACAGCCACACAGGCTCAAGGCTCCTTCAGCTGCCATGAGCTGTTGCTTTCCTACAGCAACCCTGGCTCTGGGAGGAAATCCAGCTGCTACTGTGGCTTCCTTGGGTCCCATTACCTGCTTCCAGCACTCTGGGTCCCAGAAACTTCTGGATGCTTTCTTGTTGCATGCTGAATATAACCCCAGGGCGATACCATGGCTCCAGCCACACCCTGCTGCTGGGAGGTTGGGCTGTGTCCCAGCAGTTCCTGCAGAGCCCCCGCCTGAAGCATGCCTCTAGCTCCCTGGGCTCCAGCACTCCAGCTGCTCGCTTGGCTCTTGGCCTCTTCCCTGTCACCTCTGCTGTGTCACCTGCTCAGCTCTCTGCCTTTCCCATGGCATCTCGGGGCTCTGACTGCCAGGGACTACGGTTCCAAGAGGCAAGACTGTACCAGCCACTAGGGTCTAATGAAGCCTTGGCTGCGCTTCCATCCACTACCTGCTGTGGTCTTCACTCCTCTCCGCACTGCTGCTTTCTCTCTGCAGAAAGCTTGCAGGCCCTCGGGCATCTGCCACCTGCACTGCGCTAATGTCCCTCGGGCCTCAGCTGCAGATGCCTGGCTGTGGCTGTTTTGCTGCCCCTAGTGTCCATCATTCTTAGCGGCATCTGGAGTTTCTGAAGCCGCTCAGACTGCCAAACTCGCAGACTGCCAGACACACTACTCTCTGTGTGCTAGGCTGGGAAAACCTACTCCAGTACTCCACTCTAAATTCACCTAAGCCTTCACAAGGTATATACCTAAAGCTTATTCTCCCCTAATATCTCAAAGTAAGTTTGTGGCTTATTTTACTAAAAAGAGAGAAAAACATAGAGAAACATAGACAAAGACAAACATTTACTGTAGCACTTGGGCATCCTTTAGGCCCCTTTTTTTCTTTTTCTCCTGAGGATAAACCCCCCTGCCTCATTTAACATTTTTCACTACAAAATTGGACTGATTCAACTGCTTACTGGCAGGTAGGTCCTTACTCTCACTTTTGCCAAGTACTCTGGATTTTCTTTTTGTCTTTGTCCTTGTTCACTGGCACCATCTGTGGGGGGCCATCCCACCCCCACTTTTCCCCAGAGTACTCTTGAATAGGAGCAGCAGGAAATATTAGTTAGAAGTATAGAAAGGGAGAGAAATAGATAGAAAATACAGGATAGCCTCGGGAGGGCCTGCATCCTAATCCGTCAGGCCAGAACTTTATTCCAAAGGACTTTTTATGACAATGCAAGGGGAGGAGCAGAGGACCTCCCCCTTGCTAGGTACAGCCAAGTGCAGACCCTTCCAAACACCTGATACTCAGGCCCGTAGTCCAATCATCCTCTTTATGCAGACTGCTGGATAAAGCCACCAGGAAACCTAGATGGGCTCCAACACAGGCCAAACAAACACACACACACACACACACACACACACACACACACACAAATTTAAAAATGAAGCTAGTTGAGAGGTGGCAGTGCACACCTTTAATCCCAGCACTCATGAGGCAAAGGCAGGTGGATTTCTGTGAGTTCAAGGCCAGCCTGGTCTACAGATTGAGTTTCAGGACAACTAGGGCTACACAGTGAAGCCATGTCTGGGGATGAGGGGAGAAGCAGCTACCTCTGTGCAAGGAAATTTGGCAGTACCTAGCAAAATGACAAATGCTCCTGGGTATTTGACCCAGCAACCCCATTTCAAGTAACCTACCCCCAAGACAGGTACCTGTCTCACTGTACTGTTCATGATAAGAAAGACTGGTACCCTCAACATCTGTTTAGGAAGGTACAGCAATAAGCCACAGTGCCTTAAATTACTCAGCAATGCGAAGGAACATGAGGAATTGGGTCTAGAACAGCTGAGGTTAAATCAAGGGCTGTGCATGGTTTATTATACCTTCTTTAGGGAAGCAATAGAAAAACATGTAAGTCTTGGCTATATCCAGAAGTCTGGAGGTAAACACGTGAGTGCTGCAGGGAGAACAGGGTGGAAGTGGCAGACCTACTATGAACACACCTTGCCATGGAACTTCGCCCCCATCGTTTGCTCTGTGTAAGCAAAAACAGAGACAAAAGTCCCCAGTCACAAATACAACTTTATACTGAATTGATAGCACAACCACTCATAGTGTGAACAGAGGGGGTTTTGGTGGCATTGGGGATCAAACTTAGGGCCTCAGGGCCGCACCACCAGTTCTTTGGTTTTCAGATGAGTGCTCTCATCATGACTCTAGAACACATCTCATACTGGGCTTAGTGGTCCTGTGAGTAGAACACTGGCATTGAGACTGTGGCACCACTATGGTATATGTTAGGACCAAGCAAATGATTGTTGATGCAGAAGGCCACCCTGATGTGCAGAATTATGGTATAAGAAGAGAAACCTCAGAGTCTCAAATTTGAAAGTGAAAGCAGTGAAAATTCTTCTCTTCAAAGAAAGGCATTTCCTCTTCTATTGCAAAGGTCTGGAAGTACCAATAACCCAGGGATGAGAGCAACTGTGCCCAAATATGGCTTTCTAAATGACCTATGAAAGAAAATCGGGACAGCAATAGGAAATTCCCAGTTTAAGGCAGGGACTGTGTGGTAACAAAACAATAACAATGAACTTAAGCGCCATGCCGTCCCCCACTGTGTAAAATACATGCGCAGCCAAATGGTTGGGAGCTTTTTCTTCCTAGAACAATTCAAACTCATGAGCACAGGAGTAGTGACAGAAATATAAAGTCAGCATTTTGTAATTATGAATGAAACAGCACACGTGCACACACGTGCACACACGTGCACACGCACACTTTAAGAAGGATTTATCAAAACCCACAACGGAGTTCAGACCAACATAGCCTGCACCGCTGACCACAACCAGCGCCACTAACTGGCACAACTTGACATTCCGGGTTCTTGTTGCAGTAAAGTCAGCTAAAGGGGGTCCTCGCCTAATAAACCAAACCAACTACCTGAGAAAATCAACTTCAAAACCTTAGCTCCTGGTTGGGTAGCAAGGCACACAGTGTGGTACATGATAAATGGAGCAAACCCCAAAATAGTTTAGATTCTAACATATTCTTAAAATAATCGGGGAGCTATGGAACTGGATATGGGGATTTTTTTTAATCAATTATTTTGTTAAATGTGAAATGACTCTCTTTGTTGTGAGGGAGACATCCTGATGCATTTATGAAGAACATGACGGCTCATCGGGGTTTTGCTTGCCAGGTTTGACCATCCCCCATTAGAAGAAATAGGTGAACTAAATCAGCATTGTTGCTTTTGTTTTTTAGATAGGAGTTCAATATGTAGCCCAGGCTGGCCTGGAACCCATTGTGCAGACCAGGCTGGCCCAGGACTTTTGTATAATATTTAAGGGTCCAGCCTTAAATTTATACAAATCCAGGGGCCCAGGAGAGACACTACCATTGGCGGGCATGAATCCAGTTGCTTGGATTCACCATCATTCAATCACTAGTTCAACTCTGTCAGATCTCTTCATTTCCTTAGTTCCCTCCATCCTCAGTTCCCTCAAATCTTCAATCCCTCAATCCTCCTCCCTCCTCCCCCAGGACTGGTCTATATCCTATCCCAAACAGCAACACCTTATGTTTTATATACAGCACAAGATTGTAGGGGTCCCAGCTAGAGGCTTCCTGGCAATTTATTTGCAACCCACAAGGGGAGAGGTAAGAGTGGAGTCAGTTAGTAGTTAGGATAAGTCAGAAAAGGAATTTGTATGCTAGAAATATATCCTTACTGTGGTTAGGAGAAAGCATTATGAGTCTATCATAAATGTGTTCAACTATAAACTTACAGGTGATAGGGTAGGGAAAGTCTGTAGGTCACTAAAAGTTAAAACTCACTTTTTTCCTCTGCCACCAGTTTCCTGACAGGGCTGGGAAAGAGTACTGATAGCTGGTCAATGTGCATCACAACTTGAAACACCTGCTGAGGGGGAACTCTCTTTGATCTAAGAGGTTCTCTAGGAGAGAGAGAGAGAGAGAGAGAGAGAGAGAGAGAGAGAGAGAGAGAGAGAGAGAGAGAGGCCTTGATTTGCACAAGAAACAAAGCTTGTTTGTCTAGTTGGTAGGCATTTGACCTGTGAGACATGTAGTCTCAGAAAGGACATTTTATCTTAGTTTGGGAAGTTTTCAGGCATCTAACAGACAGCCTGGTAGCTATCTGTTCCTTGCTTGTCTTTTGAGACTTTGTTTGGGGTTGGCTCTATCTTAGGAAGTAGCTCAAGAAGGGTGTTTGCAAAAGGCAGAAACCCAAAACAAGTGCTAAAGAGGGGGCCTGGAGCTCAGAGCAGAAGGTTCTGTCTACCTGACTATCCAGGTGCTTTGAAATAGAGATTCACACACATACACATTTTAGGAGAATTATGAGCACAAGGAATTCACAGCAAGGCACAACTGAATAGTAAGCCGCATAACACCAATAGACATTGCTGATTGGCTTCCCACTCGACTGACCCCTGGCTTTATCAAAGTATGGCTTATAATATACAGCTGGACTTTTATTTTATATTGCTACGGCTCACCACACAGAACTCTGTTTCCCAAGTGCTGGGATTAAAGTGTATACTGCCATACCTAGTAGAATTATTTGTACTTTAATAACTGCAGAACATATTTGCATAAAGGCTCATTACCCTATATTCTCTTTTTGTCTCTTCAAAATTTTATAAAAAAAAATTCTTGTAAAACTTCTGTGAAGTTCAAGTCATCCCCTGAGATGATTCCTTCTATCCTTCAGTGTGCACTGAATAAAGGCCCACCTGTGAAAAATGTAGGCATTAAATCCCTGGAGACACAGACCTGTTCTGCCCAGATTAGGATCCCCAAAGAGACCACTGGAGACCAAAGATGTCCAGAATGCAACAGCAAGGTTTAATTCAGTGCAAGTGCATAGTTCAAACTAGCAGGGAACCCTCGTCCACCACACCCGATGCAGTGAGGCAGAGAAGAGAGTTCCTCTTTCTTGGAGAAGTTAGTTTTTATAGGCAAAACCCACAAAATTTCTTAGAGGGGAGGGGGTTAGTACAGGTCCATCCTTGATTGGTCCAGTTTTTCCCGGGCCTGGACTTTGTCTTATTCTAGCTTAACTGTTTGCCCAGTCAGGAGTTTTACAACCCATCTCTGGGGTCTGGTCATGTTATCTCTGGAGAGGGGCATCTTGCAGTTGATTGGTCACCACCAGACATCTTGACTTTGTTCTTTTAAAAACACCTGACTTCACCCTCTCCAGGAGGGGGGAACTGACTCAGTTCTGTTAATTTTTAAGATATCTCTTTCCTCAGGTCTTTTGGGTTTCTGGGGGAACTGTGTCTGGGCCTTTGGAACTGTGTCTGGGCCTTTGGTGGAGGTCTTTCAAGACCCTTATCCCATGCTGGAAAGGACAATCATTATAGCTCTGGAGAGTGTCTGGCTACAGGCGTATGCTACCATGCAGTTAACACACACCTAAGTGTTAGCCTAGACACCCAGCCTATGACCAGCAACCTAGATCTTAATGATTCCATTTTGTTCTAAGAGGAAAAGCCAAATATTGTATAAAATGTTATATGTAATGATCTTACAGTTATGGCCATACCTTAGATTATGAAGCAATTGTGACACTGACATGAAGATATGGTCAGGATCAATGTTCGAGATGATGTGTAAAAATAAAAATGATAAAAAGGTATCATATAAGCACAACATGGTATATTTGTTGAATTAAAAATACTCACACATAAGCATGAATATGGTGGAAGGCAGCCAGGATATATGCCAAACAACGTCACAAGCTAACTCTGCATGGTTAAGTTGCAGAATTTTTATTCTTTTCTTTTTTCCTTTAAAAGTTTTTTGAGATTATAATCTAATTACAGTATTTCTCCCTTTTATTTCCTCCCTCCAAATCCTCCCATATACCCTTCCCTGCTCTCCTTCAAACTCATGTCCTGTTTTTTTTTAACCAATTGTTATTTGTATGCATATATGGATATGGATATACATATGCATTACTAAGTAGAGTCTGTTCAGTCCATATAATGCTACCTGTGTGTATAGTTTCAGGGCTGACCATTGGGCGCTGAATCAGTTGGTATGCACTTCTCTGGGAAGGCCGCCTCCCGCCTCCCATTTATAGCCATCCTCAGTTATCTGTATAGTTCTCTGTAGGGTTGAGGCCTCGTGGGTTCTCTATGTAGATTGTCATGTCCATTGGTGTTATCCTTGTTCAGCTCATGTTTGGACAGTCATGCTGGCCAGACATGACTAGGAGACATAGTCCCACAGCAAACTCCCTGATCCTCTGGCTCTTACAAACTTTCCATTTCCTCTTCCACAATGTTCACGGAGGCTTAGGCACAGGAATATTTTGGAGATGCATCCATTGGGACTGGGCTCTATAATTCTGCATTTTTATTGCTTGTGGATTTCTCTAATAATCTCTTTGTGTTGTGAAGAGAAGTTTTCTTGACGAAGATGAAAAATACACTTATCTGTGGGTATAAGGACAAATGATTATAGGCTTTTGATAGAGGTCATGCTAGTTTAGTAAATTAGTGTTTATAGATTCTCTTCCAATAACCATGACTTCACTAGCCCTGATTAGCTAACAAAGTTACCAGTGCCAGGCATGGTTTACCTCTTGTTGAACTTGTCAAGTCCAATCAGAGAGCTACTGGTACCACCAAGGTATGTGTACCACTACCGTCTCTTTAGGGTTATCCTGCCATGCTGGTCTTTGATGTGGCTCACAGGTGTCATAGCTGGGTAGGACTGTTGGTTGTCTCCCTCCCTTGGAAGCTTGCATAGTGCCTTCAGATACCATGAAAGCTGGTCATCAGGGAGGGGACTTTTCAAGTCTGTCCCAGCTTGTGGGCCTCCAGGCTCTGTTTCTGCAGTACCTGTGTCTTCAGCAATAGGGACTTAACTTCACACCTGAGGAGTAGCCAAGGGAAATTGCAATTGACTGTATGTTTTGGGAGTCTCTTAGACAGCCCTAGACAACAACTCATAAGAGTACTTTTCCTGTATGCTATTGGGGTTTTTGTTAGGTGATCTTTGGCTCTTGGAGGGAGCACAAAAAGTCCAGATGAGAAAGGTTCATTAAAATATATATATGTATATTTATACACACAATTTCTTATATTATGTTTTTTTTGGTAAATAATAGTATGATTCCTTGTAGCTTTTTCATATGTCCTTGTTTGTTTTTTGTTTTGGTTCTGGTTTTTGAAGACAGGGTTTCTTCGTGTAGCTTTGGCTGTCCTGGAACTCGCTCTGTAGACCAAACTGGCTTTGAACTCATAGAGATCCTCCTGCCTCTGCCTCCTGAATACTGAGATTAAAGGCGTGTGCCACCACCATGTGGCTAGATATCCTTATTGTTATTTGACCCACCTCTCCTCCTTCTGTATATACTTCCCTCTTCAGTCCCTAAAGAGCCTGCCTTTCCCATTTCCCCATCAAATCGCTTGCGTCCTGCTATTCCCCTTTACCCCCCTTTCACCCTCTTCTGTATTTACTCCCCTCCCCCACCCTAGGGACTCCCCGCTCCCATTTCCCTGGCACCTTGCTAGTCCCCTCTCTATTGTTCCCCTACCTCCCTACCTTGACAATGGTTCTGTTTTACTTTCCTTGTTTCCGTAGTCCCTATAGGCTACGTATTCACATCTGAAGATTGGTGCTAGGAGCCTCCAATAAGAGACCGTACAGTGCATGTCGTTCTGGGTCTAGGTTACCTCTCTCAACTTGACCTTTTCTACTTCCATCTGTTTACCCGCAAAATTATTTCATTTTTCTTTACAGCTGATTAGTATTGCCAGGGTGTATGTGCCACATTTTCATTATCCATTCATCTATTGTAGGACTTGTTTCCAAACAATAAAAACCAGAAGCTTTTGTAGTTTCACGGAGTCCCACTTGTCAATTGCTGGCCTTCAACCTTGTGGAAATGGAGTCCTGTTCAGAAAGTCCTTTCCTACACCTGTATCACTAGGGTATTACTGTTTTCTTCCAGCGGTTTCAGGTTTCAGGTTAAGGTCTTTGATCCATTTGGAGTTTGTTTTTGTGCAAGGTGATAGATACTGTGTACTGCATGTGGACATCCAGTTTTCCCAGTACCATTTGTTGAAGATGCTTCCTTGTTTCCAAGGTTGTTTGGTTTTTGTTTTTGAGTCTTCATCAAATATTAAATGGCTGAAGTTATGTGTGTTCAGGAAAACCGAGGTACCCGATGATATGGATTCACAACACACCCCCAAGGTTGGGCATGGTTGTGCATGCCCCGCGGGACCTAGTCATTTCCGCCTAGTCATTTCTGGGTCGAAATGTCTAGCATGACCAGGACCCGTAAAGCATGCAGCGCAACCATGTAATCTATGCGCATGTGTGGAATAGCCACATGAGCCTGTGTGTGCAGGTGCGGCCCAGCCTTTATAATCTGGCGCCATGATTCCCGGCTCCATCTTTACACATGTGTCCTCTCCATAGGCCTGTGCACCTCTGTCTCTTTACCCTATCTTAATAAAACTCTAGTTAGTGGATTCTATCACATTTCATGACATTTTCTTGCAGGGTAAGATCGCTGCAAATAACCAACACCTGATAAATCATGTAATTTGCACTTGGCATTTGGTCTCTGGGAGCTCCTTTTAGGGTGCTTTGAAGGTATGGAAATTAGCTGCCTAAACTATAATAGAGAGTAAATAAAAATACCCTAGGCAGAGGGAAAGTGCTTCAGTCCTTCGAGACTGGACCCCCCTGCAGCCATGAAAGGCTAGATTCATTCTTAAGATGCCTCTGAGTCTTCATTCCATGGATCTGAGTGGAGCCACACACCCGGGTTGCAACCACACATTTGGTGCCCAACGTGGGGCTTGAAGAAGGGAAAGGATCCACTGAAGGACAGAGGAACCGGTCATCTTAGGAAGTGGAGGGAACATTCGCAGGGTAAGAGGACTCCAGGATTGGCAGGGTCATGGGGAATTTAAACTCCCCATCTCAGGAACAACAAAATGTACAGTTGCTAAATGCTTGTCAAAATAAAAAGTGGTAACTGCACAACTTTTAAAGATAGAAATACAATGGCTCCTGAGACAGGAAAAAAAATAATGAAAAAAGATCTTTCTCAATAGAAAAAAGGGAAAGAAAGAAAATAAAAAAGGAAGTCTTCCCAATAGAGAAGAGGGAAGGGAAGGAAATAAAAGGAAATTCCCAATAGAAAAGGGAAATTTTTTAATCAAGAAAAAAGGATTTTCCCAGTAAAAAGGGGAAAAATATTAAAACTAGGTTTAAAGATTATAAAGTGACCCAGCCAGCAGGGCTATAACGGGTACTCGACCACCCTAAGGATGGAATGTAGGGACAGGAGACACAAAGGAAATACACCAAGTCAAGCTTCTGATCAAGGTGCAACTTAATTTTTCTCCAGGGGGGTTTATATAGCTCCTGCAGGGTGGAGGGAGCAAGAAGCTGTTATCTGCATAAGGTGGGGCAAGCTAACGGGATGTTTGTATAGGATGTTTACAGGGTGAAAGGGTCAAGGGCTCTGACTCAATGTTCTGTTGCTAGACAACCTGACTGTAAGCTGATCTAGTTCCCTGTCTTATCGGGGGTCTGTATTTTTCCACTAACTATAGATTCTGTCCTTGTCCCTGACATCTCCCCCTTCTTAGTAATAAATCTAAGGGCCAACATAAACCAGGTTCGAATGGTCTAAAAGGAGGACTCTGAAAGAGGCTTTGCATGGAGGATTACAGAGGCCCTATCCCTCTAAGGGTTGTGAAAAGGTCCGAGAGGGAATGTCTCTCCAGACTCAAGCACCACAGGCATCCCCATAGTGCGGGAATCAGTGGACCATGCAGTTTTTTGAGGGAGCAGAAATGGGTAAGCGCAAGGTTGCTACTGCACAATCGCTATGCAACAGGGCATATAATCCAGGCTCTCGGGATTTTGGGGTACCATGGTCCCCAGCCTGTGCAGTCCCAGCTGCACTCCAATCATGCCTTGAGTGAGCCCTTTTCCCACACACAGGTGCAGCCTCGCCTGAGTGAAGGGGTCTGTGTGGGGCATCTCTAGTGAGGGGAAATTTCAACCCTGGAGTCCTGCATATCAAAGCAGTGGTAATGAACCTGGATCTGCCTGGCCCCAGGTCTGTTATTTGGCTTCGGATGAACGGAGTGAGCTGGGAAAGTGCCCATGGCCCAAAGGCAAGGACCAGGAGCAGGCCTACAACAGGTCCTGGGAGGGAGGGAAGAAGGGTCGTTAGCCAAGGGGAGGCGGAAAACCAAATCTAGAACCACCCAAGCTCTTGTTCTCCTTTTCTTTTCTCTTTTTCTAGTCCTTTCTTAACCTTTACTATACTGTCCCTGACTACCCCAGTGTGGTCTGTAAAGAAGCAACATTCTCTTTGGACACAGTACAAAGGCCACCCTGTTGTAAAAAGAGGAGATCCAGGCCTCTCCTGTTCTGTAAAACTACCTCAGCTAGGGAGGAAAGGGATGACTCGAGGGCAGAAATTCCCCGTTCAAGTTGGGCAATATCCTCATCTATGGAGAGTTGAAGCTCAGAGTAATGTTGGTTGAACAGGACCAGAGAGGCAATTTCTGTGCCTGTTCCCGCTGCTCCAACCCCCAAAAGGACTGCTAAGGTGATGGCAGTAACAGGCTCCCGTCAAGGCATTTGTCTCAGCACGGCTTCTCTTCCTAGAGGTCTAGGAATTGATCTGGGGAATAATAGGTTGGTCTAGGTGGAAGGAACCTGAGTGCCCTGAGTGGCAACACAGTGACCCGACCCAGTGATCTGCAGGTGCACTGCATATGATGGGACCGGTGGGCTTCCTCTGCCATCAGTGTTACAGGATTTTTTAAAAGAGTATCTTTATGAGCAGAAGGTTAGAATCAACTGAGCGAGGAAGATTTGGGTCTATGGCACACGCATGTGCCTAGTACAAGGCATCTTCTACCATTGCTCCAATGAGGATGATGAGGGCTCCTGCGCTGACCTTCCCTGCTCCTGCTCCCGCTCCCACTGCTGTACCCGCCGGTCCTTCATGGGTGCCCTCTCTCTGGTGCTTCCCTGTTTGCTGTGCTACCTGCCAGCCACAGGCTGTGTCAAGTTGGCCCAACATGGCCATGTCCACCTGTGACACCAAGGCCAGCAGGTCCGACAAGCCTTTCTGACACTTTGGATGAAAATTCAGCACTGCCCTTGGAAACATGGCCCCTGCAGTCAGACTGGATTTGTGACAAGCAGTGTCCCTGCTCAGCCCAGAACGTGATTGACTATGGGACTTGTGTGCTGTGTGAAAGGTCTCAAACACAGTTTGCTGTGAAGTTCCCACTGTCCCCCCCACAGGAACTCTGAGCAGAGTGATAACAGAGCTAAAGGGCTGGTGGGGGTTGCTGTGGGCGAGGACAACAGCCTGGGGGGCTTGCTGGAGGGACAGCATTTGAAACAAAAGAAGTTTCCTCAGGAGAGGGGCTGTCTCTCCTGGGCAGATCAGGTATATTTACAGCTCTAACCAGGCATTCCGGTAACCATCCGGGAGCAGAGTGTATCTCTTTTATGGCACCATTAACAGGATTTAGCCTTTCTGTGATGATCAGCAATGGTGTTAATGCTGAATGTTCTCCTACGTCACATCATGAGAATCAGAATGCTGCTGCCCCCCCCCCAGAGTCCCCCTCCCCCTTCCGGCCCCTGTGACTCTCTCCCCATGAATGAAGGAGCCAGGAGGCGCCAGGGTGGAAAGGCCCTCCCCTCCCCCCTCCACGGCCCCACAAGCTCCCCTCCCCCCAGTGCCACCAAGACCTGACCCTCCACAACAGCAAGCATCCGGCCCCACCAACACCCCAGTCCCGGGAACCACCTCCAAGGCCGGCTCCAGCCCCCCTCCCCCATAAAGACAAACCATCACCAACACCTCCTACACTTCCAGATCCTCCACTACCACCCCCTCCAGACCGGCCTTACTCTGTTGGAGCAGAAACATGATCTCAGAGACGACCCCATCCTGCACACCAGGCGACTGCCCATCCAGAGACAAAATGTCTCCTGTCCCCTCTAGCCACCCAGGGGACTCATGGTTGCCTCAGCAAATCCTGAAAGCACCAGTAGCTACCCCATGCCCTAGTTCCTGGCAGGCAGGGTTTGCGTTTTCAAAGGCCAAGTGTTTAATGTAGGGAATTTTGCCTGTGCTGCATTTGTATCATAGGGGGAGTTGCCGAGAAGTTTCTTTAGCGTCCAAGTTTTTGAGGATGGCTGTTCAATATTCTTTTGAGCAACTTCTCCACAATTTTCTGTAAATTCTGTTTTCTAGAGGACAAAGTCACCCCCAGAAAGAGCCGCACGGGCAAGGAAATACCAGTCATTAGGGGTCAACCAATGTTCACTCTGGTTTTCCACCAAGGCCAGTGTAAAAGGAGCTATAGGACCATACTGAGCACAGGCGGATTTCAGCTTTTTAACAAGGCGGAAATTTAATTTGTGATAAGTCTGTCCTGGCGGGGGTCCTCTGATGACGGCTCCTCCTTCTTCTCCCCCTCCTCATTTTGGTCTTCCAAACCCCGAGGGGCCGCTCTGGGTGGCCGCCTCGGATGAGTCCCCAGAGGTCTGGCTCTGGGTAACGGGAAATGCCAGGACAGGCTGAGGCTTACTTTTTGATTTACTAGATTTTTGAGATGGTTTTAGCAGGCCAGGAGCTACCACTTCAAGGGCAAGATCTTTAAGTTCTTTGTCAAGAGTTTTCAATTCCCTTAAAAGCTCAACAAGTTCCCTGCGAGCCTGGAGGGCCCGTCGCAGTGAGCTGAGATCTAGGACAGGGGGAGCCAACTCATCAAAAACGGGCCTGCAAAAGTGGGAAAACGAAGAAACATAGGGAGGGGGCATTGCAGAAGGGGGAACCGCCGGAGGTTTTTGAGGGGGTATAAAAGGGTCCAAGGACTCCTGTTTTAAGGGGAGATTTTTGCAGGGGGGCCAGTCTGGATTATGGTAACGGGCAGCCCCTTTCTCTAGAAAAGCCTCCTCGGTGGGGTCTGGAGGGGAGTTAGAGGTAAAATTATTAGCAGAGGGATAAAGATGGGCAGGAGCGGACTCCTGGGGATTGTTAGGTTTAAAAGTCGTGAGCGTCTCCTCTTCCATAGAGCACAGGTGGTGATCTGAGGGAATGTTTACAGACCCTAAGAATGTCATTAATAATCAAAAAAGGCTTTAAGAACTTTTTTCTTTACCCTAGTTCCTTGTGTCTTGAGGGACTCTTTTAGGTCAGAAATGAATAAATCTTGTGACAAAGTTGCCTGTCCCATGGCTCATCACTTTCTTACCTGCGTCACCTCCACGCTCCTCCGGGATCGCGTCCTGACCCAGGCGATTTCAGGGGGATCCAAAAACTTCACCAAGGCCTTGGTCTTTCCTCCAGGAGATGACGTTCCGAATCCTCAAGAGGTGGTTTCGTCCATGTTGGGTGCCAGTTGCCCCGGCCAGCAGGGCTTCAACGGGTACTTGACCACCCTAAGGATGGAATGTAGGGACAGGAGATACAAAGGAAATACACCAAGTCAAGCTTCTGATCAAGGTGCAACTTTATTTTTCTCCAGGAGGGTTTATATAGTTCCTGCAGGGTGGGGTGGGGGGGAGCAAGAAGTTGTTATCTGCATAGGGTGGGGCAAGCTAACAGGATGTTTGTGTAGTATGTTTACAGGGTGAAAGGGTCGAGGGCTCTGACTCAATGTCCTGTTGCTAGGCAACCTGACTGTAAGATGATCTAGTTCCCTGTCTTATGGGGGTCTGTATTTTTTTTTTTTTACTAACTAGAGATTCTATCCTTGTCCCTGACAATAAAGCCCCATAAAAGTAAAATAAAGGAAATAAAAACGCCTCTTCTCAGTAGTAATAGAGGGGGGAAAAAGGCTTTTTCTGTGAGACCAAAGTTCCTGCATTTTTACAGAATAACAAGTTAATCATGTGATAGTGAATGTATGACCATGGAATGTCCCAATTCTGGTCTCCATGGTGATTGTTTAACCACAGAATGTCCCCACCTGAGGGCAGCCAATGAGAAATGGTTATGGGCAACCACCCCCCTTAGAAGTAAGATTAAACCATGATTTCTGGAAAGTCCCTAGAAATGAGCCAATCAGAAATGTACATGTATGGAAATCCCCTGCTATTGTAATCTTGTGGATTTTGTCTTTAAAAGCTGTGCACAATTCAGGCTGGGCACTTCCTCCAGCCTCCACTGCATTGGATGTGTTGAACGAAGTCCCTGCCTAGGCTTGTATTGCTCCTGAATATCCTGAATTAAAGCCTTGCTTTTGCATTTTGGTATGCTTGTCTTTCGGTGGTCTCTCTGGGGGTTCGCGATCTGGGCACAGCACTTTCCAATATAAACATTTCAGGATAGCTACAACTCTGAGCTCTTTCTGTCTGTGAGCAGAGTGTTGGTATCTGAATTACAAAGAATCAACAGGTGGGCTTCACTGCTGCTGGCTGGACAAGCAAGCAAGCCCAGAGCTTAAAATTTTGTCTGGTTGCTTAACTTTGGTTTAAATGCGGGAATAATTCAATGTTAAAGATCTCTTTGTGGGAAATGTTTTCTGTTTTTCTCTAATGGTGGGAATAATTCATTATTAGCAGTCCCTTCATGGGAGAAAGAGGAAGTATAAATGGGCTCAACTTCTGGTGAAGAATGGTTTCAGTCAGGACTTGGAATGCTAAGTTGATGCTGTTTGAATTTCCAGAGATATTAATCATTAAGTGTATAGAAGATGTTCTTTCCTTTTGATTGTCTAATAAATGTTTGGATGGAAGTTTGATAAACTAAAGGAACAGGATTCATAATTTTAAATTATATACTGGTTATGCTCTTGTCTATTGATCATTACTGAGTATTTGGATCTGCTCTTTAAGTTACTTTCTAAAAATTTTTGGTTAAATTCTATAGAAATGTAATACCTAAAACAGATTGGGTTGTTAGCTTATTAAATAATGTGATTGCTAGGATAAAAACTCATAGAAAAAAATCTGTTACTGATAAAGAGGTTATTTTTTTTCAGTAAACAAAATACAAGTAAATTGTTTGGTCCACACTGTTAATAATTGGCGAGTTGCATTAATGTGTTACTTGGAATCTATAAAAAAAAAAGGAGCCTCTTTTTAAGATTTTATAAAAATATTTCAGAATATTGCCTAAAGTTACCTCTTAAAATCCTATAGAGATTGTATTTAATGCTTTTATAAATAGCATATGTAAAATTAGAAGCTGGTGATAGAATTGCTCAATTATTATTACTTTCATATCTTAAATGCAAAATGGCACCTATATTTAGAACTGGAGGCTTTGGAAGTACAGAAAAAAATGTGTTTTGACAAACAGTTATCAATGATGAATGGCCCAAATTAAAAGTAAAATTAAATGAAATTGAGATTAAAAGATTATTGGATTCTGATGCTGGATGTTTCTATAATTTCACAAGAATCCTGGGATCCCAACTGGTCTTTACAAGAAGTCTCCACTCAATTTGTTGGAATCCCATCTAAAATAAAACAAAGTATAAAATATATTAAATGTATAGAGCCTAAAGAACAGATAGGAATGTTAAAGCCTTATATGGCTGATACAGCCATGAATTTATGGGGTAGAGATTTGTTACAACAATGGTGAGCTCAAATTAATATTTCTATAATTTCAAAAACAGCTTGTAAATTGTTAATCCTCCAATTAACATAGTAGTAACTTGGGGAGATAGAAATATTCCTGTAGTGGTTAATGAGTCTTCTTGGCTACCTATGTCAACCAAGGTCCCCCTTAGCAAATGGAGGAGGGTAAAGTGATTGACAATTACACTGTTGGAGTACAAGGAATTCCTATTTTCATGGGAAAATAACCTCTCAAGTATGGCTATCCATAGTCAATACTACCCAAGATTATCATACTAAGTTTTATATGCTTCATACATCCGTTTTTTAAGGACAAGAGATTAATGCTACTAGTTCCATAAATCTACCGTTCTGTGAGATGAGGGTTACCAACAAGGAATCTGACTGGGTACATTGGCAACAGTGTAAGAGTGAGAAATCTCGAGTGCTAATTAATATCTTCCAAGGAGACATCATTGATTGGAGCCCTTATGGCACCCCTCAAGGAAATTATTCTCACTCAAAATTAAGATGGTAGTGGTACAATTTAAACGGAACTGTGGAAATCAATGCTTCTATTAATGAACCTACTCGGTGGCATGGAGTTGGAATGTCAAGTCCTCTCCTGCAATTTGGTGATTCATTTCAGACTTACTCATGGAAATTGACAAGTGCCTTCTACCCCCTTAAAGCATGGGAAGGAAAAATAAACATTAAGGATGATAAATACACTCTGTCTTTTAGACTAAATCAAAGCCATCCTATTATGGCATGTGTACCATTACCTTACTTGCTATTAAAGGAGCCTGTACAATGGCACCCAAATAATTACAGCATCACTTATGAATGGTGTACCCTGCATATCTGTGTTAATTCTAGTATTTTTTTAAATTTGACCTTTGAAAGTTTATATATTCTTAGGACAAGGCCAGCAATCTGGATACCGGTGAAGTTGTCGAGGCCTTGGCAAGACTCTCCTGTGATGATCTTGGTATAGAAACTCGCTGACAGAATATTAAAAGAACACATTGACGGTTGGACTGGTGGTTGCAGTTATTATGGGAATCATTTCATTGACAGCTATGGGAACAGCAGCTGAGTGGCCCTTCATAAAGAAATCCAAACTGCTGAATTCATTAGAGACTGGCATAGACATTCAGAAGAACTTTAGACTGAACGAAATAAAATTGATAATGAGATAGTAAATGAATTAGATGAATTAAGGCAAGCTGTTGTATTGTTAGGTGCTGTGGATGATTGATTGATTGATAAATAAAGTACTGATTGGCCAGTAGCCAGGCAGGAAGTATAGGCGGGACAAGGAGAGAGAAGGCTGGGAAGTGGAAGGTTGAGGCAGAGGGACGCTGCCAGCCACTGCCATGAAGAGAGATGTAAGGTACCCGTAAGCCACGAGCCATGTGGCAACTTATAGGCTAATAGATATGTGTTAATTTGAGATATAGGAACTAGGATAGCAAGAAGTCTGAGCCATTAGGCCAAACAATTTAAATAATATAAGTGTCTATGTGTTTATTTTATAAGTGGGCCGCAGGACTGACTGGGCTTGCGGGAACTGGAGAGAAACTCTCAAGCCACAAATGGTGCTAGAACGTGGGGCAAGAATTTCCACCTAAAACCTGAGAAAGAAGATTCTAAAAGAGCTAAAAACAGCTTCCTAGTTGTCTCAAGTTAGTGGCAGCCTGCAGTTTGAGCTACTATGTCAGGGTATGTGAGCTTGACCTATAGTATGGCAGGAATGAGGCGTCTCCAAGTGGCACATTATGCTGCATGGTGAATTTAGCCTTTGCTAGTACAATTAAAAAAAAAAAGGTTTCTGGGCTACACACTGCTTTGATAGAGGCATAGACCCACTGCCTCTGGCGGTGAGCATGGTTCCTCCAAAGCTGGAGGTAAACATACCATCTCCATGGGAAGCTGAGGTGGGCAGAGCCACCAGCCAAAGCTGCTGTTTTAGCCCTAGTAATGCTGCAGTTTAAAGCAATAGTTACACAATAAGGCAGATTCAGAGAGAACAAGACTTTAAATGCTTTACAATGTGTGTAAAATTGTACATAGGCTTGGAAGAGTGATAAAATGGAATATATGCAATATATATATATATATATATATATCTTAAAATATATATATATATGCAATATATATATATATATATATATATATGAGTGTACATAGGCTTGGAAGAGTGATAAAATGGAATATATGCAATATATATATATCTTAAAATATATATATATGCAATATATATATATATATCTTAAAATATATATATATATATATGCAATATATATATATCTTAAAAAGATAAAGTCTTTAAAGAGACAGTAAAGGTAGTATAAAAATAAGCCACATAAAGATGGATATTACACAGAGAATCTGGATTGTGTTGTCTTTGGGATTCTTAACTGCAGAAAAACATTTGATTGTATAAGCTGTTGAGTTAAGCCAATATGTATATTTTAAAGATACCTTGACTTCAAAATTTGGATGTAAGGATATGTTGCTTTGGAAAGGAGGCTCTACTTCTGTTTCCACAGAAAGCCAGAGGCTATGGATTTGTTCCAGATTAAGATACATCAGGTTTGACCAGCCAAGACCCCCTGAAAGGTCTCTGATGACACCATGGCCCAGATGATCCAACATCCAGAATGGATTCAAGGCAACTGGCTCAGATAATACACCCTCATGGACTACTCCACAATCCTAAAATTTTCTTTGTGTCCCCATAAGATACAGTGTCCTCATCCAGAAGGAAGTAGTATGAGAAGCTATGCCCAAATTCCCAAATATACCAAGCTGGCTTTGGAGATGGAATTGGCTTACTCCTTCTCTAAACCCAGGCATATTCCTAAAAGAAAAGGTTGAAAGATTCTTGTATCCCATATCAAAAGAGCCCTCTGGTGTGGGACAGAGAAAAACCAATATTTTTACTTAAAGCAGGTTGATTATAAATACAATCTCTTTCTAAAGAAGAAAAGGGGATAGTTTAGATATGACAGGATGAAAGGGTAGATTAATGAACCTACTTTTAAAGTTTAACAACTTGTTTAAAAAATGTTTTACATTGGTATAGATTTTAGTTTATTGATACAAATTTAGAGTTGGTTTTGTTCTAATATATATATATATATATTTCTACTCTTGTTTAAGGTGCTATGTTTATGTAACTCATTTAGATTGTAATGGATAATTAAGAAATACAGATTTATAATTAGTCTTCTATGATAGTCAAACTTATAGCCATGTTAAGTTTTCTAGGTATACATAGATATAATTCAAACACTTCAAAGACCTACAGAATATGGAATTTAAAATATTTTTAAAAATTTAGACTTTCTGGACAGTGAGACATATCTGCTCCTGGCAGCACCAATTTACTTCAGAGAGGAGGATGGGCATTGAAGACACTCTATATGGAGTTTATCTTCTTCTTGGCCAAAATAGCCATTTGGGCAAAAAATTGTTCTTGCCTGGACTGCTTGATCGACTGGACATGCAGCACCCATAGGAAGGTGACCACTGAACTTTGCTTGGCAAAATGGTCCTTCTGGTTCCTGCTTCACAGAGGAAACTGCCAGACATTCTACAGGACACAGAGAGAAGTGACTGAGAGACTCAAGGCCTGTGGGCTGAAGGCAGATGCCCCAACTTTACAGAAGAACTCTGGATGACTGTCCAGGCTGCCAGCTGTCGCTGTCTATTCTCTCGAGACTCCTGAAAGTTGCTTGCATCCTTCTCCCACTTCTCAGGTAATATTGTATCCTTCTGAGGTCTTTGATGTAGTTGAACACTAGATAGTTATAGTTTTCTTACTCATGATAAAAGATAAGTTATATATGAAACCTTAGATTCACAAATATAGGATAGATAGGATATTTTCTTTAATTTTGCCAAATACAAATAGACTAGATATTATAAATAGACTAGATATTGTAATTGTAATTCTTGCTTAATAATTGTTTTGTTATATGCAATTTTGCTATGTTAAAGTTAAAACCTTCCTTTGTGAAAAAAAGAAAAGGGGAAGTGCTGTGGATGATTTATTGACAAATAAAGTACTGATTGGCCAGTATCCAGGCAGGAAGTATAGGCAGGACAAGGAGAGAGGAGAAGGCTGGGAAGTGGAAGGTTGAGGCAGAGGGATGCTGCCAGCCACTGCCATGAAAAGCGAGATGTAAGGTACCGGTAAGCCATGAGCGATGTGGCAACTTATAGACTAATAGATATGTGTTAATTTGAGATATAGGAACTAGGATAACAAGAAGCCTGAGCCATTAGGCCAAACAGTTTAAATAATATAAGCGTCTGTGTGTTTATTGTATAAGTGGGCCGCAGGACTGACGGGGCTTGGTGGGAGTTGGAGAGAAACTCTCAAGCTACAGTTAGGGGATCAGTTAGAGATTTTGAAGGAGCAGATGAAATTAAACTGTGATTGGAATGTTTCTTGTTATTGTATCACACCCTTAAGATTTAGTGAAAGCAAATATGATTGGGAAAAAGTTAGGATGCATTTGTTGGGTCACCCTAATTCTTCTCAAATGGTTTTTGATTTACAGAAAGAAATCAAAGAAACTTTTGCAAAAAAAGTTACCTGATACGACAGGAATGGACATTATGGAAAGTCTTGCAGGTACTATAGCCTCATTCAATCCTACGAATCACTTTAATAGATTTCTTATCCTAGCAGGTGGTGCCCTTGTTCTAGCAATAGTAACTTTATTGGCTTTAAAATGTGTTTTGGTCTACTTACATAAGATTGTAAGACAGATAGAAAAAAGACTATATTTACTATAAGGCCGCATAACCTTTGAGATAATTGACTTTTTAAATGAAAAAGGGGATCTGTAGTGTATTCCTGCTGAGCTCCTGGCTTGGTTCCAGAGAGTAGCACCTAGACTTAATCCTTCCTTTGTTTAGCCACACCTTTTGTTTCTCTTACCTTTTGTTTCTCTTATTGCCCCATGTGAATCTTGTCTGAGAGTCAAGGATCAGAGAGTCCCCCAAGGATCAAAGGCCTATGCAAAACTTGGTTCAGGAAACCTGGAAAACCATGGTACCTGATAAATCAAGTAATTTGCACTTGACATTTGGTCTCTGGGAGCTCCTTTTAGAGCGCTTTGAAGGTAGGTACATCAATTAACTGGCTAAAATATAATAGAGAGTAGATAAAAATGCCCTAGGTGAAGGGAAAGTGCCCCCTGCAGCCATGAAAGGCTAGATTCATTCTTAAGATGCCTCTGAGTCTTCATTCCATGGACCCGCGGGAACCCACACACCCATGTCATGACCATTCAGTTGCATTGGATGTCCAATTTTGTTCCTTTGGTCCACATGTCTGTTTTTTTTTTTTTTGTTTTTGTTTTTGTTTTTGCCAATACACATTGTTTTTATTACTATGTCTCTGTAATATATCTTATGATCTGGAGTTGTAATCCCTCAGCATTAATTATTCTTTTTATCAAGGGTTGTTTTTCTCTCTCCATGGTCTTTTGTGGTTTCATATGAACTTTAGAATACCTTTTTATATTTCTGTGAAGAATGAGGTACAGATTTTGATTGGGATTGAACCTATAAATAGCTTTTGGTAGAATGGTCATTTTTACAATGTTAATTCTACTAATCCACAGACATGGGTGTCTTTCCATTTTCTTGTGTCTCTGTCTCTTTCTTCAGCAGATTTAAGTTTTCATGTAGAGGTCTGTCCCTTCCTTGGTTAGGTGTACCCCTAGATACTGTATTTTCTTTGAGGCTATTGTGAATGAGTGTGTGTCTATAACCACATTCTCTGTATGTGTTATTGGTATAGAATACCAATAGAAAAGCTATTGATTTGTGCACATTGATTCTGTATCCTGCCACATTGCTGCTTCTGCTATGGCTTCCTATCAGCTCTGACCCCCAGGCAACTTTATTTATTAACATACAAATAAAATCACATTTCAGTACAAATAAAATATCACCATAGAGTGGGGTAGTAGGTGGCCAGAATTTTTATTCTTTACCTTCTATCAGTATTTTTCTACCATAAGTACTTTTTATTGACATTATTAAATGAAATTATAAAAGGTATCAGATACTTAGGAATCACACTTATGACTGCCAAATATGTATGTAACATGCCTGACATATGACATATAGTATGTATGTGTGTGTGTGGGGGGGGTGTTTACAGCAGGGGTGTAGAACTTTTCTTTATATATTTGAATCACATGCCCCCAAGAACTCTTATAGTTCTAACAGCTTCATGTAAACAGTCCCATAGGAGTCTTGGAGACAAGAACTCAATATCTACATTTGAAAGATGCTAGGCTAAGACATTTAGCTAGGCATAGTTGTGTGTGTCTGTAATCCCAGCACGAAGGAGGCTGAGACAAAAGGGTTGTAGTAGGCTTGAGGACAATCTGGACCTTAAAGTGAGTTCCAGGCCAGCCTGAGTTATGGAGACCTTTCTCAAAACAAAATAAAAACAAAGACATAATTTGTTAATGTAAAACCTTCGTGTTGGCTATGCATGTTCAGAAAGAAGACACACTTCTCACATTCACTCAGCCAGGCTCCTTTGTGTTTCTAAATCTGAATGTGTGTGTGTGTGTGTGTGTGTGTGTGTGTGTGTGTGTGTGTGTGTGTGTGTGTTGGCGTTGCATATGGAGGTCAGAGGACAGCTTTTGGATGGTGGTTCTCTCCTTCCCCCGCAGGTTCTAGGGAGTGAACTCAGCTGCTTGTTGGGCCATCCTGTCAATCCCAGATTCCGTCTTATCACCTATGTAGAGAAGGAACAGGACTTCTACTGGAAATGCCAATGTACAAACCAGAGTGATTACCCTACAGATTTCCATTAAGGATCTGGAAGCTTCTAGCCTGTTTGCCTAGGTTTAGATGGATCATTCGAATCAGCCTGTGCCTCTCTTTCACCCTCTTTCCCTCCCTCCCTCTTTGCCCATTTCCTGTCTTTAAAAACCTTTCATTTTGCTTTCTTGTCATTAAGAGCAGTGTTTACAACTATGGCTGGGGAGTCTATTCTGTGATAGCAAACTTGCCCAGCACACCAAAGCCCCTGGATTTGCCCCCAGTACTTCGGAATGAAAAAAAAAAAAAACTTAAAAAGAAAATTTAGAGCTAGACATCCTGGTGCATGCTTTTAATCCCAGCACTGGTGAGGGAGAGGTGGGCAGACCTCTGTGGATTCGAGGCCAGCCTGATTTATATATTATAGGACAGGTGGGGCCCTGTCTCAAAATTTTTATTTTTAATTATCTGTGTGTGGGGTTTGTGCATGGGTGCCAAAGGAGGCCAGAAGAGAGCACTGGATCCCCCGAGGCTCAAAGCAGGTGCTCTTTAAGAACTGAGCCACCTCTCCAGATGGTCTGTGTGTTTGTCTATGTGAGTGTGTACCATGTATGAGTGTGCAGGGCCCAGAGAGGGTGGTGGATTCCCTGGAGTCAGAATTACAGGCCCTTCTGAGCTGCCCAGTGTGGATGCTGGGATTTAAATTTATGGTCCTCTAGAAAACCAGCAAGGGCTCTAACTGTTGCGCCCCCTCTCCAGCCCGAAAAAGCAAACGTTTATTTTACAAAATAAATTGTGTACATGTGTATTATGTATTGATCATAGGATAAAATATATTAATGAGTTTCAATACAAAATCTAAAAGGCCACTTAAGAGATTAATTTATTGGTAAAGAGATAAAATTAGTATCTATTCCAACACACCCAAAATCATCCTTGTGCATATTAAATAATTAAAACAATAAATTAGCAAGCCAGCTGTATCCCTACCTTACAAATAAGTTCTAAAAACTTATTTGATATGGAGGTCTTCTCAAAATCAGTTCACAAAGCCACTTAAATAATGTGAGTTGACTACAGTATTTTATGTTGTTTATGTATTTGGGGTTTACTGTATCTTCAGGAAGACTCCTCATACACACACAAGGCCTCAGGATCATGTGCATCTTCTCGGTGTAGGTGAACATCTAGTATCACCTCAGCAGTCCCCAAGTTGTGTCTAGGACTCAGAAGAGAAGGAATAGGGGTTCTAACAGCCTTAACCAACTTGGGTAGGATACAAAGTGTGGTGATATTTTATTTGTGCTTTAATAAATAAAGCTTGCCTGGAGATCAGAAGAAAATGCCAGCCACAATACAGAAGTCATGCAATGTTAGCACATGCCTTTAATCCTATCACTTGGCAGGCAGGATCTCTGTGTGTTCAAGGCCACACTGGAAACAGAGCCAGATGTGGTGGCACACGCCTTAAATTCCAAAACTAGTCAACCATGGAGGTCTGTAGGTCTGTACAGACAGACAGGAAGTAACAGAGCTGTGTAGGAAGAGGAAGTGATGTAGTTGAATGGAGAGAGCAAATCAGATGGCAGAACAGCAAGACATAAAGACATGGGTAGACAGGAAGGAACTCGCATTTGGAAGCTGCAGAGTTGGTGAGGTAAGGTTAGCTGTGGCTATTTCCCTGATCTCTCTAAGGTTTTCACCCCTATATCTGGCTCCATGTTTTGTATTTAATAAGACCATTTAGAAATTTATCTGCAGTGAAATCTGCAGGGGTGGTTGGACAACTTTCCTCCACCCCAACTCCAGGTAAAGCACAAGCGTAAAGCAGTCGACTGCAGAAAGAGAAGTCACCAACACTGGGAATTTCTTAAAATTTACTCATTTTCAGAGACTGTGGGCTAAACAGAACAATGCAACACTTTTTCAGGTCCCAAAATTGAAATTTCACACACACACACAAATCCCTGGCTTTAATTTTGCTGATTCACTAGTTACACCAATAGCTGTTTTATCACCTATTTTTGTTTCATAATCTGCTTGACTGTAACACTTCTATTACCCACACACTTCTCACAGAACCATGGGTTGTGGTGCCTTAGCCTGGATTCCGGAATTCAGGCAGAGCAGTGCAGCTGCAGCTTCACATCTGTACTCGCTACTTTGCTGTTGTGTGAAGACTTACTGTGTGTCTGCACGAGTGTGGTGTGTGCACATGCCTGCAGATGTGTGCACGAGGCGCCCGGGAGAGGGGTCAGTGTCCTCCATCACTCCTCCTGCTCCTCAGGGTCTGGTCCTCCTGCCCCTATTCCCTCAGAACTGGGATTACAGATGTGAGCAGCTGCCCAGCTTATGACATGGGTGCTGGGCTGAGACTGGGAGTGAATTCTCTTTAGCTTCCTGTTCTGAATTAAGAATAGCTCTCAGGGGCACACATGGGTGAGAAGCTCAGAGGATGCCCCTCAAATACCACATCAACCACAGCACCACTCACCTGAGTGGAGAACAAATCACCATCCAAGAGAACAAAGCCAACAGAAACAAACCTTATCCAAGGCCCTCAATTCCTTTTAAAATCTACTTATTACTATTATGGTGCACCTGTTGGTGTGTGCCAGTGTGCAGGTTAGAGGACAATTTGGGGAGTCAGTTTTCCTTCCATGGTGGGTGCAGGGGATTAAACTCAGGTCAGGCAGCCATCTTGGTATGTCTGTGCCATAAACTCTCAGGTAGAATTCTAGCATCCAATTTTCAGCAGTGTAGACACAGTCAATGTCTGAGCTCCTTTGGTTATAGCTGGATCCCGGCATCACTGGCACAACTCCTAGGGGGGCCAGGAAAAGGGTCTAGGCTAAAGGAAGGGATCTCTGTACAGTCTGTCCTATGGAAGAAGAAGCACAAACAGTTCACCCCTGAACCACTGGACCACATGCTCTCAGGTCTGGCCAGGCCACCAGGTCTCGTTGGGTAGGCTCAGTCATTTGGTCTACATCACAGGCCCAGCTTCCATACCAAGGCCACTTCAAGTCTCAGAAAAAGCAGATTTCAACTGTTACAACCTCTAAGCAGCTTGCCCAGGATTCTCAAGAGCAGATATGTGCATCTGTATCTAACATGCGTGCAGCTTTTCCGAGTTTATCTCTTCTTTTTGTTTGTTTCCAGAACAAGTTTGGAAAGTTGAAGCCGACAAAAGAGGAGAAATTATCAGCATATTCTAGGTTCTGCCAGACAGTCTTTTATTACATGATAAAAGCAACACTAGGCACTAGATCTTGTAAAATATGCTCTGACCAACTTTCTGAAATTAAAAATGCATAACCACATCTGTAGGATTTTTAATGAACAAAAAAGTTAAATACAAACTTTCATATACAAAATAAATGACTGTAAAGATGACCTCAGAGCCAGGTATTAAATCTCTCTCCAGAGGCCTCAGTGGGCATGCTAATGAGCCAAGAACTTAATTTCAGCTTTATATATATTTATATATTTTTTAAAGAAAAAAACTCTGAAGAAAAATAGGCTTAAATTGAGGAGCATCTTCTGAAATAGACGGTTCAGGCCAGCCCTTTACCATTGTGAGGGTCATACTCAACCACACCTAGGATGAAACATTTATGGTCACAGTTACTTTGAATCCAGTTTCGAGAGGAAGCCAAGCTACTTCAGTTCTAAAAAAGAAAGTCTCTAAGATGAGCACGCACTGCTCTGAGGACACAGAGACTGAGGTCCTTGGCCACATTTCCATGAACTGTGCCTGTGTCAGAGCGGCAGAGCCTCTAAGAGGCAGCCAGATCCCCACAACACAGCAGCGTCATTTCTTCTGGCGTTTTCAAGCCTCAAAAGGGAGAACGTTAACTTCATGTCGGCAGTTCCTACTCCAGCATTAGAGAAGCTAGTCAACACCCCCTCCCTCCCCCTGCTGAGGCCCCTCTGCAGCAGGGGGTGGCAGTTTGATTCCATTCTTTTCAGAAATAAATAGTCCAAACAAATTATTATAGTTAATTATAGAAGAGCAGTGAGAAAAGGGCACTGCCCAGTGTTTGCAAATGAGTGAGTGAATGAATGCATGGGAACAAATACAGAAAAAACAATTCATAGAACAAAGCCTGCATTTCCCACATTCATATGGAAATAACTTTAAAACAAACAACATTAATTAGCATTTGTTCTTGTTTGGGGTGAACAGTCCAGGGCTCTGGGCAGGCACAGCCTTACAAACAGGGCTGCAAGCAGCCCCTCCACACCTCAAGTCAGGGCTACTGTGGAGAGGCCTTCATGCACTCTTGATAGCCCAGTACCTGTGAAAGAACAGAAATGATACGGGGACTTTTAACCCATAATGCATGAGGTATATGGAAACATCCATGAAAGAACCACCAGCAGCTAGAAGACCCAGGGCAGGGCATTGTCACAGCAACTGCTGGTGGAGGATTTCCTACACCATCTTCTTCCGGAAGAGAGGCATCTGGTGCTGAAAAGAATCCCACAGACAACAGTATTACACACTTCTGCACACAATATCACAGCATGACAGCCTTTAGGTGTCATCACATACATAAAATAGGATGCACATGTCTATCAATCAGCTTTACATCATGTATAAATTTCTGAAGCACAATAGGCTTTCTTGTCCTAATCTTCCCGGCTATACCTCCAGTGCTGGGATTATAAGGTATGTGTTGCCATGTTTGACAAAGGTTCTTGTTTTATTTTGTTTGTTTGCTTGAGAAGGGTCTTGCTTAAGAGCCTAAGGTGCTATGGTCAAGAGCTTCTTCTGCCTCAGCCTCCCCAGTTCTGGGATTGTAAGTGTCCCACACTTATATACATACATTATGTGTGATTACATGTACATATATATGCACTTACAAGTTAGAAAAACCAAAGCTGAATATAGAATCATATACTACAGGGACAATAATAAAAATAGCAGAAAGAAGGAGGAGGAGGAGGAGGAGGAGGAGGAGGAGGAGGAGGAGAAGAAGAAGAAGAAGAAGAAGAAGAAGAAGAAAGCACCAAATGGGAATGTCTAAGCAGTTGCACAATAGGAAACTTTTCTACATTCTAAGTAAACATCACTTAAAAAAAATAACTCATGCCAGGCAGTGGCGGCGCATGCCTTTAATCCCAGCACCCAGGAGGCAGAGCCAGGTGGATCTCTGTGAGTTTGAGGCCAGCCTGGTCTACAGAGCAAGATCCAGGACAGGCACCAAAACAACACAGAGAAACCCAGTCTCGAGGAAAAAAAATCACTTTTATATTAAAAAAAAATGACCTTAGGGCATGAAGGTATGGCTCCCTGGGAGAGGTCTTGCCTAGTATTTATGAGGCCCTGGTTTCAATTTAAATGGCCTTTATTTAAAAAGCAGGAAAAAGACAGGTGGTGGTGGTGCACCCCTTTAATCCCAGCACTCCAGGGGCAGAGGCAGGTGGATCTCTGTGAATTCAAGGCCAGCCTGGACTACAGAGTGAGTTCCAAGACAGCCAGGGCCACACAGAGAAACCCTGTCTCAAAAAATTAAAACAAATAAACAAACAAACAAACCCCAAAAAATAGAGGGTCCCACCTTTGGCCTATTTGCGGTGCATGGCTATACACGGATAGAGCTAGCTCTCTATCACACACTACTGGGTTTCCGGAGGATGCGTGTGGCAAAAGTCTTAATCCACGATCATACTTTTTTTTTTTTTGAGACAAGGTCTTTCATTATGTAGCTCTGGCTGGCCTGGCATTCACTATGCAAACCAGACTGGCCTGAAACTCACAGAGACCCTCAGGTCTCTGCCTCCCTAGTGCTGAGATTAGAGGCATGTACCATATGCCCAGCCTTAACATGATTCTTAAGTTATTTTAAATAGTTCAAGACATCCAAGGGCTCAGCAGACTATACGCCTAATATGCACAGTGGTGCACACTTATAATCATAGCAATCAGGAGACAGAGGCAGGAGAATGAGAAGTACCAAGGTCATCCTTGGCTACATAGTGATTTCCAGGCCAGCCTGTGCTATGGGAGACCCTGTGTCTCTCAAAAAAAAAAAAAAAAAAACCAAAAAAACAAAAAACAAAAAACAACTCACATAAAACATTACTTTATTCCTAGTAAAGCTGAGAGTGTATTCTCAGAAAGATATGAATTCAGCAGGGCAGCCCTGGTTACTTCATGTTCCTCCAAAGCATTTAGTTCTACTAGTCAATGAACAGTTTGTTTGGCATACAGGAGCTATCCAACAGAGGTCTATGGATGAGAAATATTTATGATTGGGGTTCACTCTGGCTGTAGAAAGACTGAGAGTCCACTATCAAACAGGAACTTAAGGGTTCCTGATGTACTTGAATTTCCTCTCAAGTCTGACATCTTTCAGAAAGGAAAGCACGTTCATTTATGCTTCCATCTTAGACCTGGGGCTGAAGTCCTCACAAGGCGGGGCTTCTCCTCACTGTCATCTATCCTCACATGCCTCCCTTTAGCTAAAAACAGGAACACATAGGAACCAATCAAAAATGGAGTTCAAGGATAAGTAAATTATACCACCCGTCATCAAGAATTCTTGGTCAAGTCCAGGAATACAGCCCATGACGAGCATGCACATCACTGATTCTGAGTGGGGCCTCACCTAAGGTTCCTAGAACAGTCTGTCTGTGAGAAGAGCTTGTCGTGGGCCAGGCACTGCCAAAGGACAGGAACAAGCAAGGACACGAGAAGCAGCTTGGACTCACCTGAGTAAATGTGATAGGTTTGTCCCTAGAAATATAATCTGCATATTTACAAGTAAACATTCCACAATCACTCCCATTCAACTGTTGAGGAATCTCCTAAAACAAACAGAAAGGGGGAAGAGGTAAAATATTGTTACATACACACCCTTAGTCTCTCTCTAAACATCACTGTGGAAAAACAGTACGACAAAGGTGGATAAATCTGGTGTTGCACACACACAGATGCACACACAAACACAATCACTCTTACTCTTTGTGGTATAAAAACCCTAATCATGACACAGCACATGAGGCCCCATAGAAACATCTGACAGAAAAAAGAAGTAAAGCAAGTGAGAGTTCTAAGAGAAACAGAACCCATCAGACATGATGGGGGTGGGAGAAGGAGGAAGAGCATTTGATCATGACAAGAACACTAGCGGTGATTATTTCAGATTATTATAAGCTTTAAATGTGCTTGAATATGACACATATTTACTTCAATATGAAGAGGTCTAACTTAACATTGGTGCAGCCATGACAGGCTGCGGACTAACACTACTGGGCCTGGGCCTCACCATTACAATAACCAGGAAAAGCCACAAACTGTACCCTGTGGGAGACCCATCAGAATTGAGACAAACAAGCACTAAATGCTCTAGAACATGAAGGACAGCTCACACAATCTGTCTATAGATCGCCAGTTTCCTTGCAGCAAATGCCAGTACCAGTCACTGTTTGATACAACTGAGCTCAACGCTCTCCCTGGTCCAATAGCTGTGTCGGAACCGATGGGAAGTCCAAGCTCGAGCTTGCAATAAAGGTTCTTTGCTTTTGCATGTGAACTCTGACTCCTGGTGGTCTCCGGGGGCTCATGACGCAGGCATAACAAATACTGCAGAGGTTACACGGTTTTAACAACCAGAACAACTGCCGGCTGCTTAGGATCCCTAAAGTTGCACGTGAGATGAGAAAACCATCTCAGAGGTTTTAACCAACTAGGATCACTCCTTGAGTTATGTCCCTGAGGCAGAAACAACTAGGAGCAAGCAGCTCTAGGAACATCAGAAGATAAACTCATATGGAAAAAGCTGTGTGCCAAGGTCTGTATCATCCCCATCTTGGCTTGACATGACCGTGGCCATCTTGAAATGTGACCCTAACTGAGCCTGAGTTGAACCTGGTCAGTTTCCCCAGCATATAGTTTCCTAGTATACTGTGGCAGGTAAAGCCATTGAAGTGGTATGTATGGGAGCTGTAGGACCAGACTTTGACACCGAGAATACACAGAATGTGCCTTTATTCTCTAATATTAGCTCAAGAAAAAAAAAAAAACAGAAAATTATTGTTAGATGGGGCCATTTCTATTGTGACCTAACCTTCTGAGCCAATCAGAGGTAGCCACTGGGCCTGCTGCCACTTTGTGCCATGCTTCTGTCCACATGGACTATAAGCTGCAGTCTGTAGTCAGGGGTCTGCCTGCCTTTGATCTCACAATACCCTGGGTCCCATTTTCAGACACGAGACTGGACTTTCCCAAAACAGTTTATATTTAAAGCAAGATAAAAGACAAGAAGCAACTATCTTGGCTATACTGAATGGCTATAGGTTCAGAAGTAGGCCACTTAAGAAATATAAGCTGGGGCTGGAGAGATGGCTCAGCAGTTAGGAGCACTGACTGTTCTTCCAGAGGACCCAGGTTCAATTCCCAGCACCCCCATGACATTTCACAACTGTCTGTAACTCCAGTTCCAGGAGACCTGACACCCTCACACAGACATACAGGCAGGCAAAACACCAATGCACATAAAATAAAAATAAATTATTATAAAAAAGAAATATAAACCTTAGGACTGAGATTGTATCCACAGAGCCTAAATTTAATCTTTAGTGTCACAGACACACAGACACACACACACCCCAACCACACTTCTGGAAATTGTGTGCTTACAGAATGAGAGAAACAAGAAAGAAACACAGACAAGTGTCACTTACATGTGGCTTCATGCTGTAGTGGGCGAAGGGGTTTAGAGTGGCGATCGTGGCTGGCCGTGGCTATCACAGTGGCTGTGGCAGAGGAAGAGAGTGCTGGATGCTGTGGTGGCAGAAGAATCACGAGCCATGGTTACCTTTTTAGAGCTTTATTAGGAGGAAGGACAGAGAGACAGAGAGAGGGAGATAGAGACAGAGAGACAGAGAGAAAGACAGCACAGAGGACAGAAAGAATACAGAGAGTGAGAGACAGAGACAGAGATAGTGAGACAGAGAGAGACACACAGAGAGAAAGAGACTGTGCGGAGGACAGAAAGAATACAGAGAGAGAGAGAGTGGGAGAGCATGTCTGCTTTTTAGGCTGGGATGCCATCGCAGGCTGATAACATAATAAGGACAGAATCCTTACATCCCGGACTTTCGCTTATTATAAAAGCAGCAGGTAGATGGGAATAGGGGCATCGTTTCTCTCAAAAGCTGCTTCTAGCTGACTGTTGGACATCAGTTGGCTCTGGGGGGAATGGGGAAGGGGGGTCTTCCAAGGTAGACAGGCGTTGTGAGATACTGTCTGCTGTCCATTGCTCTGGAGACATGCATCCCTCTTGGCTGTGCTGGGAACCTTCTGTCTGACAAGATGCTGGTGACACAAAAGAATGCTTAGAGAGAAAAGAATAGTTATTATTTCATTTTTTGGAGTGTTTTTAGACCAAGGGAGTTGGCACTTATCTGAGGTAGATCCAGCCTGTCCAGTTAGATTTAAGCTGGTTTTGAAACATGTTAAGCTTTATCAGAGACAGATTATTTTAAAGCACCTGATTCATTTACTAGTTCGGCATCCAGGAGACAGATGATCAATTATTAAAAGCATTTTGTAGTAATAGATGTTTATGTTAAAGTCTTTTTTGTAGTGCCCAGAAGCTTTTGGGTCTGGGGGTGTAAATACCTTTTAGCTGTTACAGTTTCTTACTTAATGATCTCTGGACTCCAGATCTGTGGTGGTCCTGTACCATTAGCTGAACAGTGAGTTAGAACAGGGAACTGGGAAGAGAAAAGCTTGTGGTGCATGAGAACTTACTTTTTGGAATTAGGGACAAGGCAAAGATCAGGGACCTGTCTGTGTGGACGTGAGAAACACAGGCTAGTAGATCTGGAGTGAGGCAATGAAATGAAAGCTCCTATCTTAGTTGGAAATCTTTTCCCATTAAGTAACTCTGAAAGTTCAATTAAATCTGGTGAGGTGGGTAAGGCTGTCTTTTGTACCCCGACAATAGGGAAATGAGGAGAGGTGGCATCCAAAAACTTTCAGGACTGTATCGGTGGTTTTGGTGTCCAGAAGGAAAGAAATGGATCGCTTCCCTGCTGTGTTCTGGGTTCCCTGCCATGTCTGTAGCTAAGCCTAGGTCTGCTGGAGGTCTTAGCTTGATGTACCCATGCGTCTTGGTGCCTGGGGGCAGTCAGCTGACTAGCTGTCTTTATAGGTGGCACTTATAACAAGGCTGTTGATGAGCATGGCAGGGCACTTGCTAGTGTGGCCTTTTCCTCACTTAAAACAGGGACCCAACAGCTTTTGGGAATCAGTGAGTGCCAGCACTTGGCAATTTTGTTTTCGGGCTTTTATCTCTTCCCTGGCACACCTTAAATGCCACAGATGACTCTTTTGCCTGTGGGGTCAGAAACCTTGCTTTTCAGATGCTTCAGTTTTAGTCGGGGTGGTCTAGGGAACAAGAGACGGATTTTACTCTGTGTCCTGAATTTGTTTTTTTGTCTGATGATTGCTGGCTTAAGGACAGCTTTTGGAAGATCTGCCAGGAGGCAGACTATAAACGATCCTTTTGGAAGACTTGTCTGAGGCTATAGGCTGATTTTTGGCTTAAGAGCCATCCTGATTACTGTAAACTTATTTGTATGGATCTTAGCTGCTTCCAGACCTGTCTGTGCCTCTCAAGGCAGTTTGAGAATGAGTGGGTGGAGTGAAGGTGAGTCAGTGCGAGAGTCAGTAGAAGCCACCCAAGCCCGCCCATTTGAGCCTGCCACTGCCGGTCGAAGTCAGACAGAAAAGGTTGCACATGGTAGAGGAAAAGAAAACATCAGAAGTAGGGAGGGAGAAGGGTTCATAGCTTTAGCAGAAAGCTTGGGGATAAAGTAACTCTTTTATTTGCCCGTTCACTGGCAGAAGTTCCCGCAAAGCTGTTTTGTAGCCAGATTTACCCGTATATATATGCCAATGTAAGTGGTAAATGTATCCGCCCCTTTGTCCCACGGCTCTAGCCGAGAGAAAAATAAAAAATTAAAATAACAAACTGGGATCAGACTCCAGTCTCAGGCATCCCCGAGGAGAAAAGAAAGATCTATGAATCAGCTCAGGTTAGCCACCCTCTTCATCAAGGGATGCTAAGGGCTGAGGTGTATGCTGGAGGTGGTCCACCTGATGGACCAAGACAGCATTGACCCCCTTGTCAGGAGCAGCAAAAATGTGTCATTGCCAGTGCAGCCCGAGGACAATTCCCAGGGTGTCTGTCGCAAAGACTATAGGTCAGACTACAGCCTCGAGAATGGCAGAGGAACTCACTGTGTAGTGAAGAAACATGGCGGGAGCAGTAGCGGTGTGGGGGTCCCGCAGAGGTGAGGGACTCACACGCACGCTCGTGGTCTCCGGTCTTGTGGTCTCGCTGGAGTGGGGAGGAGGCAGTGGCGGCGGTGGTGGTCGCAGCAGGTCCTAGTTGATCTCCCCAAGTCTGAATGGCACCAATGAAGGGGTTTAGAGCGGCAGTTGTTCCTGGCCGCGGCTATGGCAGAGAGAGAGAGAGAGAGAGAGAGAGAGAGAGAGAGAGAGAGAGAGAGAGAGAGAGAGACTGTGTGGAGGACAAAGAGAATATATAAAGAGAGTGGGAGGGCACGTCTGCTTTTTAGGCTGGGACACCCTCGCAGACTGATGATGTAATAAGGACAGAATCCTTACAGTGGGTCCACTCTAAGAGATTGAGATCTGTATTTCTTTTGGTCTTACTTTCATCCTGCAAATACTGACTAAAGAAAACAAAAACAAATAGTGACATGTTGAAAGGTAATCATCATGCATGCCTACTTAAAAAAAAACAAAAACCTTTAAAACAAACCAACAAAATTAAATAAAAAAATTAAGTAAGCAAGCAAGCAAGCAAAGAAATAACCCCAGATGTGTAAACCCTAATGCATTAAAGAGGAACAGAAAAAAAAAATCAAGACAGCATACCTCCTCTAGAATTACTGTATTACTGATTAACCATCCAGTAATGGTATCTAGTAAGAGTGATTTTGATGAAATCCCAGAAAACTCAAGATAATGATAACAAACATGTTCAAGAACACAAACAGATGAATAAAATAAAGATGATTGTGGTGAGCCACAAGATATAGTATAGAGATTCAGTTGTGTATTAAAGCTATAATTTGACTGCCCAAGGGTCTGTCAAAAGGCAAGCCATTTATTATGAATATTTGCTGTTATCCAGCTCTTAATGTTTCAGCTGTATTCTGCTATGAAATTTGTGCATGCCCAAATATTCCCAGACCATTTGGCAAACAGGTCAGCTCCTCAGACTTGCTGAACTTCTAGGTAACTAACTCCCCCAATAAGCCTAGGAGACAGGCTGGCTGGAGAAACATAGCTTGGTTTCTTGTGCACATGAAGCTCAGGCCATGCTCTTGCCTTGAGGCCTAGTGGTTCTTCAGAGCAGCTGACTGAGAACAAAAGAGGTTTTTACATATCAAGGTGGAAGGTAGGGTGGAGCAACATTCCCGAGGGGGCAAAGATCCAGGTGGCCAGGGGAAGAAGGGACAGGCGTTTTCTGTAGAGGAGACAGAACAACACCGCCCAGGAGAAGGGAAGAACACAGAGATTTCATAGATGGTAAGACAGAACTCTTGTAGAGTTCATCAGAGCCACAATAGAGAGCAAGTAGAGATGGAGGGTGAAGAAACAGAGGATGAAGATGAGGCTGGAATCATAAGAGCTTAGTTGTTAGCAGGACTATGAGAGGACAGGAAAAGAGGGGACATAGAGGAACTGAGTGTCAGGATGGAGCTGAAGCTATGTAGACAGGATTTCATCCCAGAGAAATAAAGTAGACGTACAAAGAGCTTGGTGTATCTAGTTTTATTCCTGCCTTGAATGCCTGATGGAGCTGTAGCTGAATTGATAAAATTTTGTCTTAGAGGAATAAAGTTAACAGACATAAGAGCATAGTATACATAGATTTTTTTTTCCCTTAGCTATCCCACACCAGACATAGCATCTTCCCTGGACTCTGGGCAATCCATAAGTGATGGATGTTATGAAAGAAAAAAATCAACAAAGAGAGAGACACTGAAGAAAGCCAAGCAGAAATGCTGGAAATAAACCCTGGCAAGTCAAAATTTAAAACTGTGGGAGTCTCAGCAACAGAACAAGTCAAGAAGAGGACAGAAGAGAAATGAAACAACCCCACAAGGCTAAAGATCAAACAATAAAAAGGTACTGGTGGGAAGTACAAGATATATGTGACATTCTGAAAAGATCCAATTTATGGATTATAAGGATAGAAGGAGAAATCTCATTCTAAAGGCACAGAGGCCATTTTCAAAAGAATCACAACAGAAAATTTCCTAGCGTTAGGAAAACAAATGCCAACCTTGATACAGGAGGCATATAGCACTGAACAAACCAGAAAAGTCCCTCCCTGGTCATGTTACAGTTAGAATGCTACAGACACAGACAGGAAGTATACTGAAGGTGGGCGGCAAGAGGGAACACCAAGCCGCAGCCCATCTGAGTAACTGTGGGAGCCCACAGAGGCTTCCTTAGTGAGAACTTACTCAGGATCAGAGAATCTGAGCTGCTTCACCAAGCAGGGCTGCATAATGGGATGATTTCACCATGGGTGTGATTACACTTGGCTGGATGGTGTGCTTGGATCTTGCAAGCAGGTGGTCTTTTGCTTGGCCCATGGCATGTTATAAAAGCCCTTTTCAATGAAGGACAAGGCTGGTGGGTATTGACCAGGCCCTCCCGAAGCTATCCTGTGTTTCTGTCTTTCTTCTTGTCATCTAGGTCTCTCTTTCCATCTGACATTCCTTAATTCCTCTCTCCTCTACCTAGGAACCTTCTAAAAGGTGGGAGCTGGACCCCCACAAATAATGCCAATTTGTAGATGAACAATCTTATTAAATAAGAAACACAGAGCCAATTGCAGAGTTAAAAGCCCAAGAGGTCAGAGCAATAGCTAAGAGCTAAAAACCTTGCCCTTCACTGCCGCTGCTGTCCTCCTCAGCAAGAGAGCTACTTCATGTGTATCTGTCTTCTTATAGACTTTCTGTTCTGTCTCTGACCCCAGATAAGTTTATTAGGGTGCACAATATTTTGGGGAACACAATACCACCACACCAATTAGTCAACAAACATTAAAATCCAGAAGGGCTTGGGGTGATATTTATCAAGTTCTGAAAGTTATCTGCCAGTGTGGAATAATATAAGCAGGCAAAGTTACCTGCCATTATTGGAGGAAAAATAAAAAATTCTGATAAAGATAAAAGTAATTTATGACTATACCAATCCAACTCTGCAGGTGATTGTTAAAGAGATCCTGACTAAAGAGAAAAAAAATCTACCCATGAGGCTCAGGCCAGATGAACCATGCTAGAATTAAATACTAAGGAAGGACAACCCCAAACAGTACAAAACAAATAAAATGGCAGGAATCCGATAGCTTGGTTTAGTCTTAACAAACCTAGGAAAACAGAAGTAATTCTTTGTATCCTATGTTGTGCCCAGATCGCGACCCCCAGAGAGACCACCAAGGACGAGCAAGCCGGAATGCAAAAGCAAGGTTTAATCGTGGATATCCAAATGCAACACAAGCCTAGGCAGGGACTTCGTCCAACAGATCCAACGCAGTGGAAGCTGGAGGAAGTTTTTAAAGGGAAAAATCACAAGGTTACATCATTTAGGAGGTGCTAGTATGGGTACAATTCTGATTGGCTTGTGTCTAGGAATTCCAGAAATCACAATTCAGTTTTCCTTCTAAGGAAGTAGTTGCCCACCACCATTTTTCATTGGCTGCCCCCAGATGGGGGCATCTGGAGATTACCCAGTCACTATGGAAACTAGGGTTGGGACATTCTATGGTCAAGCAGCTGCCTAGGGAGCCAGGGAGAGGACATTCCATAGTCCGGCAGCCATTACCTCCTGACTACCTTGTGACTCTGTACTTTTACACTTCCTGGTTTCTGGAATCTGAACTGACTGGTCTCAGTAACTTCTGGCCTGTTCCAGTAACTTATGGCCTGTAGCTAAAAGGAGTAGTCTTAGGCCTTTACAGTCTTAGGCCTTTAGTTTTGGGGTGAGAGCATTTTGGTCTTATTTTGGTTCCATACCTATTCATCACAATGGAATATGTCTACAGGTGAACATCAAGAGAAACCCTAAGGCACACACAACTGATGTTGATGAAGCCAGTGGAATATGTCTACAGGTGAACATCAAGAGAAACCCTAAGGCACACACAACTGATGTTGATGAACTGTGAAAGCCTAGACTTAACTTCACAGGCTCAGGAATATGCCATGATAACTTGAATGGATACAGAGCAGTATTCTCCTGCAGACATCCTGTCTGCTGTTTAAAGGAAAGCTTAACAAGATCCTGTCTGTGGTTTATGGCCCTTGGAGATATCTACATAATCCTGCTGAGCAGTCCAGATAGTCCTGTTCAGCGGGTTGTTGTTCCCTGCCGAAAGTTTAGACCAATAGTTTAAAAAAAAAAAAAATCACCGTGCCCCTTCTACCCAATCCCAAGTTGCCAGTTCCCAGCTTGTGGTTTTTCCCTTTAAAAATCCTCTGCACCTGGGCTTGTGGCTGTCGTCATCTTTCCTTCCATCTGCCTTGCAGCGGCCCATGTTGAACCTGAATGTAGCGATAACGCCCGTACTACCTGTGTACTGAAAAACAGAGACAAAAGACAGCGGATCATTCACCTCAGCTGAATGCCGAATGCCGTTTATTGAAAGAGGGAAGAAACCTTAAATACAGGCTTACAGCACAATGGGAGAATCCCAGAGGGCAGAAGTTTGCTACTGATGTTTACAATCTTGCATCTAAGCTGTTAATGCCCAATATGCAGGATACACAAACAAGGAACTTCCCTTAAGCATTCAGAAGGGTGGAAACCAGCAGGGAATTAGCATAGGGAGGACATCTGGTCAAGGTTGGCAAGCAGGCAACAGTTACCCAAAATGGGAGGGCCAGGGCCCTACAGGTCCCCCCTTTTTACTAAAAAATGAGCTTCTGACTTAGGTTGTATGGGACGTCAGCAGGTCACCTTACCTGTCATGGAGACACATGCCCAGGCCACACAAATGCTCTGTCTTAGGTTGGTGAGTGCCCCCCAAGCATTACCCGTCTCTGAATACTCATTATCATACAGGCTCAACCACGTGAGCTGTAGAGTTAACTGCTGCCAAAGATCTCAAAGTGGCACTGGGCTTGCAATCTGTGCATTTGACACAGAGAAGACCAACAGAAGTCCAAATGCACCAATAGCCAGTAGGCTAAAGGCAATTGAATCATTCCCTACCTTAATGAGCCTTACTGCAAATTGGAGTCCTTGTAAGATGGTATCCCAAAAGCAAGTGGAACTTGAGTTTATAAATTTTATAACTTTCAAAGCCAATCAAAATGTATTTAACTGTTGAATTAAATTTATCATGCCCAATAGAATAAAAGAGTAATTAACTGTGGTAGCTACTCTTGCTGCCAGGGTCTCCATTGTGCTAGCTGTAGTAACCAATTATGAAATAGCAATCCCAGAAACAGTAGCAACAGTGGCCACCACTGTGATAACAACAAACATTGGCAACAGCAATTTCAGAATCTCTTCTGGAGCGTGTGAGCACCATCTGTGTCTTACTGCCACAGTCCACTGGCATGGACACAACTCCAGGAACAAGAACCACCAAGGCCCATTTTTCTTGATCCCAGCATGACTTAAGCTGGCAGCTCTGCCAAAGAACAACTAAGAACCATAAAGAGAAAACAGACAGCATACAAGGAGCAGAACTAATGGTCTCAATAATGGCTACATTCAGGCTCACAAATTTTAAGGTATCTTCAAAAGAGGCTAGATGAATTTCAGGAGGCCAATAAATGTTTCACAGAGCCACTCCTGAAAAGTAGGTACTACACCAGCTTGAAGAGGGTTACAAAATGTGAAAAGGCTTAGCTGGCATGCTACTGTTAACAAATGGAGGTCAGTGACCTTCAGGGTTATCCTTAATCTCCAAGGTGTCTAGGTGACACGTTCTCAAACATACTTGAAAAAGCAGTTACAGTACCTTACCTTCTGAAGAATCCAACTGCATGGCTATAGTTCCTAGGCTTACATTAATGCTTGCCAAGGCTGGCCATATTGAGCTCTCAATCCCCATTGGCATCAGAAGGGGAGAGTTCTTCACAAAGGACAATAGGTCTCTGCCATGTTGGGATTCAGCAGCAGCTACAGGGTGCACACAGCACTCAGGAACCCAAAGAGGAACCTCATTGTCCTGTGTAAAGACACAAACAGATCCCTGGGCCCACACCAACACTGTATCGGGTCCCCTCCAAGTGCCAGTAGAAAGATCCTTCCATTGCACCAGAGGATGATTTGCAACAGGAGCCCTCCAGTGCTTATCTGCAGCAGATACTCCAGCAAAATCCACCAATAAAAAATTTAAAATATATAAAATAAGGGAAAGAATAGAATGTGGAGAGGAGAGATGAGCCCCTAGCTCCCCCTTTTTACTTTAGCAATATATGTTTTTAAGGTACAATGGCAGTGTTCTACTATAGCCTGTCCTTGAGGATTATAAGGAATACCAGTCTTATTAATGATAGAAAAATCTTGGCAGAATTTTGAAAATCCCATAGTGCTGTAGGCAGGACCATTATCAGTCTTTATGCATTTTGGCACTCCCATGTAAGCAAGAGCATGAAGACAATGATTCTTTACATCTTTAATTTTTTCCCCTGAATGGGCAGAAGCAAAAATTAGAGAGGAGTATGGATCAATAAACACATGGACATATTGTAATTTTCCAAAGGAAGGCACGTGTGTGATGTCCATTTGCCACACATGATTAGGTAAAAGTCCTCAGGGATTAACTCCCAAATGAGGAACAGTTAAAAATTCAGCACAAATAGGACATGATTTAACTATCTGGATGGCTTGTTCCCGGGTTATGCCCGTATGATGATGAAGAGATCCAGCATTAAGATGATAACATTGATGCAACTGAGTAGCCTTTTCAAAGGCAGAACAAACTAATGTGACAGCCATAATGAGTAATGGCATCAGCCCTCTGATTACCTTTGCTTAGAGGTCCAGGCAATTGAGTATGAGCTCTAATATGGCCCACATAAAGGTTATGTGAGTGGGGCCATATGAGTCCTTGCACTTGCAATAAATATTCATGAATGGGAGAAATGGATGGTTTGTAGGCTGGTGTCTCCAAAGGCATAACTGCATGTGCCACATATTGGCTCTCAGTATAAATGTTTAAAAGCTCATCAGAAAACATCTGTAAAGCAAGCAACAGTGCCCATACCTCCACCATCTAGGCAGAAGTGCCTTGGACTTTCATTCTCTTCACTATGTTACCAGAAATTACCACAACAAAACCACGTGAAATGCCATCAGTAAATACCACACAGGCCTGAGGAATAGGAGTCATCTACACTATCTTGGGAAATATAACAGGATGCAATTAAAAAAATTGACACACATTATTAGAGGGCTAGTGAGTATCAAACCGACCCTGCATGGAGCATGTCAATATGGCCCAATCATTATCATTAGCTTGCAACCATTTTGAGACTGGGTGTCTGGGGTCACCACAATATCTGGCTCTTTATCAAAAGTTTGAACATTGATCTTGATTCCCTTAAATATAATCTGAGCAACAGCCTGAGGATAAGGAGTAATGGTTTTTGCTGGAGAAGCTAGGGAATATACCCATAGAATAGGACCTGTTTGCCAAAACACTCCAGTAGGTGAATGAGTAAAACAAAATATCAAATACAATAAGGGAGAAGAAAGATCTATATACTGCATGTGAGCCTGTTCCAGGGCCCCTTGGACACACTGTAGGCCTGTATGCCCTTCAGCTGTTAATTCACGGGGAGATAAAGGGTCAGGGTTGCCCTTTAAGACATACAAAGGATGAAGCTGACCTGTTGGAATCTTTAAAGTGGATCAAAGCCATTGAGTATCTCCCAGAAAGGTTTGGAAATCATTAAGCGTGGGTAGCTGATCCATACGCAGATTAATCTCTTGTGGAAGTATGCCTGTGTGTAACAATTCATGACCTAAATAATGATGGAGAAAGGATACCTGTATCTTTTCTGGGGCTATCTGTAAATTAGCCAGGCTAAGAACCTCTTGTAATTTAGAAAAGGCATCAAAAACAAGTTTTTTATCTTTAAAATATCATC
Source organism: Peromyscus maniculatus bairdii (assembly GCF_049852395.1). Classification (NCBI taxonomy): domain Eukaryota; kingdom Metazoa; phylum Chordata; class Mammalia; order Rodentia; family Cricetidae; genus Peromyscus; species Peromyscus maniculatus. The sequence goes on along the minus strand of NC_134863.1, from coordinate 12,766,610 downwards.
CATATAAGTCAATCACAATTAAATGTCAATATTTAGGAATTGCCACGGGGCAGGCAAACCAGGCTGTGTTGCTCCCATGAGAAGCATGATTGTATTTACAGCTCTAAGATCTTGTAATAGCCCTCATTTTCCTGATTTCTTGTGGAGGCCATTTTGGATCTCAGGATTCTTGTAAACTATAGATATGTCCCGCACCAGAATCCAGTAGTCTTTCAATCTCAATCCCATATAATTGTATTTTTTAATTTAGGCTGTTTATCACTGATATCTGTTTGTCAAATCACCTTTTCTCCTGTACTTCAAAAACCTCCAGTTCTATATATAGGCACAATTTTGCATTTGAAATATGAAAGCAATAATAATTGAGCAGTTCTATCACCAGCCTCTATTTCCATGGTCCTTTTTACATATGTCAATTATAAAAGCATTAAATACAATCTCTATAGGATTTGAAGAGGTAACTTTTGGCAATACTCTGTAGTATTTTTATAAAATCTTCAAGTAACACATTAGCACAAATAGCCAATTATTAACAATGTGGATCAAACAATTTATCTGTATTTTATTTACTGGAAAAATAATTTTGTAACCTCTTTATCAGTAAGAGATTATTTTTTATGGGTTTACCTTAGCAATAACATTTAATAAGCTAACAACCCAATGAATTTCAAGTGTTATATTTCTTTTCTTTCTTCCTTCCTTCCTTCCTTCCTTCCTTCCTTCCTTCCTTCCTTCCTTTCTTTCTTTCTTTCTTTCTTTTTTTTTTTTTGGTTTTTCGAGACAGGGTTTCTCTGTTTAGCTTTGCGCCTTTCCTGCAACTCACTTGGTAGCTCAGGCTGGTCTCAAACTCACAGAGATCTGCCTGGCTCTGCCTCCCAATTGCTGGGATTAAAGGTGTGCACCACCACCACCTGGCTCAGGTGTTATATTTCTATAGAATTCTAGAAAGCAACTTAAAGAGCAGAGCCAAATTTTCAGTAATGATCAACAGACAAAAGCATACCTAATATATAGTTCAAAATTATGAATTCTGTTCCTTAGTTTATCTACCATGAGAGTCAATCATTCATCTGAGAATTTATTAAGACAATCAAAAGAACAGAACATCCTTTATACATGAATGATTAATATCCCTGGAAATTCAAACAGCATTGACTTAGCATTCCATGTCCTGACCGAAACCATTTTTCACCAGAAATTGGGCCCGTTTAAACTTTTAGTGCTAGTCCCTCTCCTGGCCTCTGCTCACTTGCCCGCCCATGAGCCTGTTCCCCTCATGGGCCTTGTGGCTATGCCTCCTGCCTGTGTGTACCCGCCTGCCTGCTGCTCTGGGCTGTCTCGCACACGCCTTCGCTGCCTTGCTGGACGCGTGCCCCACACACGAGCACTCACATTTAAACGTTCTCTTACTCCCATGAAGGGACTACCTAATAATGAGTTATTCCCACCATTAAGGGAAAAACAGAAAAACATTTCCCATGAAGGGATTCTATATATTGAATTATTCCCACTCTGAGAAAAAAATGAACATTTAAACCAAAATTAAGCAAACAGACAACGAAACTTCTATGACTCTTTGTAATTCAGATGCTGCCGCTCTGTGCTGGCAGGCAGAAAGAGCTCAGAGTTTTGGCTATCTTGAAAATTCTAAAATTGGAAAGAGCCTTTTCTTCCTCCATTACCACTGGGAAGAGGCTTTTATCTTTTCTTCATCCTTCCTCCACAGGGCCCTAAAAATCTTTAGGTCTAGTTTCAAAAATTTCCCCCCTTTTACCGGGAAAATCCTTTTTTCTTGATTAAATTTTTTCTACCTTTTCTAATGGGAAATTTCCTTTCCCTCCCTCTTCTCTGTTGGGAAGATTTCCTTTTTTATTTAAAATCTTTAGCTGTCTTGCCCTATCTTAACTTCAGTGCCCTCCTGCTTCAACAGTCCAGTTAACTGACTGTGAGCTAGCTGCACCCATTTCAATTCACCCTTATCTTTTCTTTTTTTTCTTTAAATTGCTGGCCAGGCTTACCTGGGTGTCTATCAGCGATGTCCCTTCTTTCTTGGATCTCGGGACCTCCATTTGTAGCAATAACACCTGCGCTACCACCACCCATTCACCATGTCTGAGTGAGGGGCTGTGGACTGAAAAACAGAGACAAAAGACAGCGGGTCATTCGCCTCAGCAGAATGCTGAATGCTGTTTATTGAAAGAGGGAGGAAACCTTAAATACAGGCTTACAGCAAAATGGGAGAACCCCGGAGGGCAGAAGTTTGCTACTGATATTTACAATCTTGCATCTAAGCTGTTAATGCCCAATATGCAGGATACACCAACAAGGAACTTCCCTTAAGCACTCAGGAGGGTGGAAACCATCAGAGAATTAGCATAGGGAGGACATATGGTCAAGGTTGGCAAGCAGGCAAAAGCTACCCAAATTGGGAGGAGGTCAAATTGGGAAAAGGACCCTTATGTGCTTGCACTGGAAAAAGACTTCTTGGTGGTCTTTGGGGGTTTTGTGAAACGTGTACAACAGAAGCAACAGACTATTGAACAATGAATGGGTCCTGGAACTAAATGACAGTGAAAACAATGTCTCAGAACCTCTGGGACACAATGAAAGCAGTCCTACAGGGACCTTTACAGCTCTACATGTTGATGAAGAAATCAGAGACATTGCAAATACTATGAATGATACACCTTAAAGGATTTTCGTAAAAAGGAAAAAAAAAAAAAAGAATAAGCCAAACCTCAAGTAAGTAAATGAAAAGAAATCTTTATGATCAGTCCAGAAATTAATGAAATAGAAATGAAAAGAAAAACATAATCATTGAAACTAAGAGTGGGTTCTTTGAAAAGATAAATAAGATTGACAAACCAAACTAACCAAAAGAAAGAAGACACCAACTTATACAATTACAGGTAAAAAGGGAACCATCACACCAGATACCAGTGAAATGAAAAACATCAGGTCTGGAGGTTAGAGACAGCTCACTGGGTAAAAGCACTGGTTGCTTTTCCAGAGGACCTGGGTTCAATTCCCAGCACCCACATGGTAGTTCACAGCTGGTCTATAAGTTTGGTCCCAGGGATCTGATGGCCTCTTCTGGCCTCCTTGGGCACTGCAAAATATGATGCACAGACATACATTCAGGCAAAACACCCATTCACATCAAACTAAAACATATAAACAAAAACATAACTTACACAAAACACCACGTCTCATGTTGAAAATACATATTCCACTAAGTCAGAAAATCAAAAAGAAATGGATGAATTTCTAGACAATGTGACTTACTAAAATTGAACCAAGATGAGATGAATAGTTTTAAAAGATCTATAACATGCAATGGATTTAAGCAGTAATTAAAGCTCTCCCAACAAAAAGCAGTCCAGGCCCAGATGGAGTCATGGTGATGTTTATGAAGCCCTCCCATGCTTCTCAAGCCACTCCATAGAAATGGAAGAAACACTTCCAAACCAAAGGCAGATAAAGACATGGAGTGAGAGAATCAACAAACTAATTCCCATGATGACCTTAAACTAAATAATTGCAAATACATCAAAAAGATCATTCACCATGATGAAGCTGGTGGTGTAACTTGATCAGAGATACAGGAACGCAACAGATGTGAGCCAATAAATGTTCTAAGTCACACAAATGGAGCCGAGGACAGAAACACCATGGACATCTGGACAGATGTAGAAAAAACACTGACAAAACCTATCATTCCTTCATGGTAAAGGTTCTGACTTGGATTAGGAAAAAAAATCGTAATATAATAAAGCCTACATATGACAGCCTACAGCCAACATGATATTAAATGGGGAAAACCCTCAAAGCACTTCCACTAAAATAAGGAACGAGACAAAGGTGTCCAACTTTTCCACTCTTCTTCAGTATAGTCCTGGAAGCCTTAGCTAGAGCAAGACAAGGGGAGCACATAAAAGGATACAAACAGCAAAGGAAAGAAGCCAAAGGCCCCTATCTGCATCTGCTATGATTTATACATAAATCATAAAACTATGATTTATTTATAAAGACTAACCAGAAAACTTTTAGAACTGATACACACGTTCAATGGCAGGACACAAAAGTAACACACAAATCCTTCCTATATATCAATGACAAAGAAACTGAAATCTTGGAAGTAATCCAATTTTTTTTTTTTTTTTGGTTTTTCAAGACAGGGTTTCTCTGTGTAACAGCCTTGGCTGTCTTGGAACTCACTCTGTAGACCTGGCTGGAGTCAAACTCACAGAGATCTGCCTGCTTCTGCCTCCTGAGTGCTGGGATTAAAGGTGTGTGCCACCACCGCCTGACAGTGATTCAATTTTTAACAGCCTCAAAAAAGAAAAAAGTACCTTGGAAAAACCTAACCAAGGATATGAAAGATCTCTAAAATGAAAAATTCAAAATACTCAAGAAAAAAAAATCAAGTAAGACACTAGAAGATGTAAAACATGTTCATGGATTTGAAGGATCAATAATTGTGAAATATGGTAGTATTCTATTTGTACTGAAATGTGATTTTAATTGTATGTTAATAAATAAAGTTCCCCGGGGGTCAGAGCTATTACAGCCATAGAAAGAGCCTGGCAGTGGTGGCGCACACCTTTAATCTCATAGATCTCTGTGTGTTTAGGGATACAGCCAGCATTGGAGACATACGCCTTTAAGACCTAGAGGGTTGTACTTACAGGCAGTGATGAGGCAGTCATGTGTCTGGGTTTACAGCCAATGAGAAGGCAGAACAGAAAGACTATTTAAAGATATACACCCAGGAAATAGCTCTCTTTCGGGGAGCTAGGAGCACCGCAGGAGGAAGGGTAAGATTTTAGCTCTGAGCTCTGAGCTCTCGCCTTTCTCTTTTACATTGGTTCTGTGTTTCTTATTTAATAAGACGGTTGGTTACAACTACAGTGAAAACAGTATCTTACAAAATCCAATATAGAGTCAATACTGAGCAATCTCAACCAGACATCCAGTGACATTCTTCACAGAAACAGAAAAGCAATCTTAAGTGAGGTATGGTGGCTCACAATTTTTAATTCCAGCACGTAGGGGGCAGAGGCCAGTCTCCTCCACAGAGTGAGTTCCAGAACATCCAGGACCATTACACAGAGAAATCCTGTCTTGAAAAAAACCAAAACAGACACACTCCCCTCCACACACAAAAAAGCAATTTTAAAGTCCATATGGAAACACAAGAGACTCTGGAGAGGCAAAACAATCCTAAGCAAAAACCAAATCACTGAAGTTATCACCATACCTGATTTGAAGTTATATTACAGATCCATATTAATAAAAAGGGCATGGTACTGATGTAAAAACATATTCAATTGTAGTGATAATTCATCTGTGCCCCAACAATAGAGTTTATCTGAGGTCAGAGGAAAAAGCCAGCCACTATATTTGACGTAGAAGTCAGACAATGGTAGCACACGCCTTTAATCCTATCACTGAGGAGTCAGGGATCTGTCTGGATCTCTGTGAGTTCAAGGCCACACTAAGAACAGAGCCAGGTGTGGTGGCACATGACTTAAATTCCAACACTAGTTAACCATAAAGGTCTGGAGGTCTGTATAGACAGACAGGAGGTGACAGAACTGGACAGGAAGAGGAAGTGATATAGCTGGGCAGTGAGAGGAAATGAGTTAGCAGAACAGAAAGGAATGAATATAGGTGTGGGTATACAGGAAGTAGGTCTCTTTGGAGACTGAAGGTCAGTGAGGTGAGGTTGGCTTGTGGCTTGTCCTATTCCTCTGATCTCTCAGCTTTAACCCCAATTTCTGGCTCCATGTTTTTTATTTTATAAGACCTTTTAAGATTCATTTTACAATTGGTGCTCCGAGGATTGTGGCAAGAATTGCCTGAAAAGCTGCTTGTGGCCTTACAGCTTAGGCCAGAACTGCACGAAGTTGGATCCCTACCTCACATGGGCCAAAGTCTCTTTGGCTTTTTCTCTCCTGGTGGGTGGTGGACTCTCTCTGGATTCTCATCTCAGACTGCTACCACATTAGGTAGCTGCTTTGAAATTCCCTCGGACTTCTACTGTTCTACACAGTTAACAGACTTGGTAACTCAATTAAGATATCTTAAAAGGAGAAATTAGTTAAAAGGGAATTTTTTCCCACATTAAAAAGTGGGAAACATTTTTACAATGGAAGGAATTTGGTCTCTGTTTGATAACACATTAGGCAGTCTGAAAATGGAACAATTAAATGAGAGGATAATTCATGTTGATGAGGTGTACATAACATTAATTATGAATATTATTTGCTTGATCATTTTTATTTTAACATTAAAAAGGTTGACCAATTTGAGTGCCAAGATAAAAGCTTTAGAAAAACCTGTTAAAATGAATTATAGAGAAATTCAGACCCAGACAGAAGAATTTAAAGGTGAATGTATCTCAGGATTGAATCATGTGGTTACAGAGAAACAGCCTCAGGTTACCAGACAGCAAACATTAATCTACCTGCTAACCTTACAGGAACTGCCACATGCTCAAGGGTGTGTACGAGCTAACTGGACTCCAGTGGAAATGTTAGATCTGAGGAGATTTAAAGAAGCTATAGTATCATATGGAATGCATTCTCCATTTGTAAAGTAACACTAACAATAACAGGTCCAGCCTATATTGTTTGCTCCCAGGGTCCGTGGAAGAGTCCAAAAAGCAGCTGAGGACTCTAATCTGAGGGATATCCAATGAATATAAGCATACTGAATTCCTTAGTCCATTCACTATATCCTTCTAAGTCAATTCTATCTACACAGTTTCTTTTCCGTTCTCATATTTAGCTTTTCTCAGTCCCTTCTGGTCTCGGTCCTTTCTGCTCTTCTCTCGTGTCTATCTAGTTCTTTCTGTCTCTGTCCTCATCTTTGTTCTTCTCAATAAATTCTCTTCAGTGCTCTCAGAGAACCAGCATATATACCCAAACAGTAATTCTTTGGCAAAGCAATGTGAGGCTTGAAGTTTTCAGGGTCTCAGAGAGAGGGGATAAGGATCCACACATAAAGCAATAATTGTCAGCTTCCAATTACAAACCAAAAGGGGAGTGACTAAAGGGGAGTTCTCTGGTAGTGTCAATTAAAGACTAAGATCAATTAGGAAATTTATGTGCTCAAACTATAATCTAGAAATGGCTAGGTAGACTGTTAGGGTTCAATAAGTCACAATAAAGTAAACTGTCTTTGGTGCCATTTTTCCTGCTCATCCTGGCTGCAGCTGCTTTCTGATAGGAAGGGGGCATATGCTAGGTGGCTAAGCAACCTATGTCAGAGCAAGTAGCATTTGGTTAGAAAAAGCACTTTCACTCAGAGTAATTGCTGAGCAGAAAATCTAGGAATAGCACCTGACTGAGGAGGAATTAAAACTTAATTTGCACAAGAAAGAAGGTTGGCACCTATGCCTGCCTGGCCTTGAAGGCAATCTCCTTGGGTCAGTGGGAAGTAATTGCCTTAACTCAGTAACTAGCAAATAGCTAAAACATCATCCCTGGAATGTGAGCAGTAAATCTCTTAAGTTAGGGCCTTGTATAAATAACCCGGGGTGAAGATAAGGAGTTGAGGATTTAATTGTTAGTGGTTCTTTTCTCTATCTGTGGGTGAGATGAGCTAATGTTTATTTCTCTGCATTTGTCCTTGGAAAAAGGTATCTTTGCTGAAATACTTTTGTCCAGAGAATGGCCCTGGCCAGATATATGTTAATGAAAAATAGACACAGCTAGGGACAGTTATCCAATTACCCCAAATGTATAGGGAAAGTTGTGCCCAAGATTGAGATACAATCGTGAGATTATATGTACATACAACATGGAGATGCACGGTAAATAGGGAGAATCATAGCTGTTATTGCACAAGAAGTTTACAACAAGAGACAGCCAGTTCATTCAAAAGGCAGTAATTCCACAATGCCTTGCATGATGGTTTCCTCTAACAGAACCCTTAGTTCTGATAGGTTGACCTTCTGAACTCTAGTTGTCACTGCTGTATACTCCATGGACTTTTGCTACCAGTGGCTCTCAATAGAAAAGCAAATGTTAAACTCATGCCCATCTTGTAATAGAATTATTCCTCAGGACTGGAAAGAATTGGTTACAGCTGTCCTAGAGGTCAGTCCACAGTTATAGTGGAGAATGTGGTGGATAGAGGAGGCCAAAACTATAGAACAATAATGTAGGACTAGAGGTGTGGAAATTTCCCAGGATCAGCTTCTTGGAGAAGGTGATTATGCTGATATACAAAGACAATGTTTATATGATAACCTAACCCTAATCCTATGCCACATGGAAGCCATGAATTCATGGGACAGAATTCAGGAAGCAGAAAAAAAAATGAGTCATTTAAGAAAGTTAAACAGGGCCTGAAAGAACCTTCATAGATTTTTTTACAAAGGCCGTCTTCAGCAGAAAATAGAATGATACCAAATTCAGAAGCTAGACAGATAATAATTGAATCTTTGGCTTTTGAGAACATGAATGCAGCATGCAAAAGAAAAATCAGGCCATTAAAGATCAGACCAGCACCCTTGGAGGATCAGATCAGGGACACAATTAACACTGAGTCTCATGACCATGATATGTGGATAGGAGAGGTGATTTTAAGAGCTTTGAAGAAAAATAATAATGTTAGATGCTTTAATTGCAGTAAACCAGGTCACCTATAAAGGGACTATAAACAGGGTATTTCTAGAAACAACGTTTCTTCAAGGAACAATGGCAACAGAATGCCCCTCCCTTCTAGATTATGCAGAAGGTGTGGTAAAGGTAAACTTTGAAATAACAAATGTAGATCAACAAGGGACAGACAAGGTAATCCTTTGCCTTTGCTGTTGGAAAACCCCCTGAGAGGCCTCTCACAGGCACCCATGGCAAATTCTGTTCAGTCTTTTCCTGCCATCTTAGAAGAAACCCCTTCTCAGAGCAATTAAATAACCAAATACCAATTGGAATAAGCCAGACTGTTTGAGGTGATAGAACAGCTATAGCAGAGAGAACAGAAAATTCAGGAGAAACCATAAAGTTAATTTTTTGGCTAACTTCTATAAATGAACAAAGACCAAAATTAAAAATACAAATAAATGATGTTCTCTTGGAAAGTTTTGTAGACAGAGGTATGGATATCACAATAATTGCATCAGCATTTTGCATCCAAATTGGCCTGTTCGGGAGGTAAATGTTCAGCTGTTAAGGACTGGAACATTATCTCAAGTGAAACAGAGCACAAGATGAGTCAAATATATAGGGCCAGAAGGACAGAGATGAAAATTAAAGCCATATATGGCTAATATAGCTATGAATTTATGTAGCCATGATCTATTACAACAATAGAATACCCAGATTAACATTCCTCCAACCTCAGAAACAAACCATAAACTAACACATGTTTCTGAGAGGAATATTAAGAGGTATTATAAAGAACAGTCACTGGCCATCCAGCTTGTATAAGAACTGGGCACAACTGCTGATCCTCCAAAGACACCAACAGCTCTACCTTTAAAATGGTTAACAGACAAGCCTGTATGGGTTCAACAATGGCCTTTAACAACAGAGAAACTGAAGGCTCTAGAAGAGCTGGTACAAGAGCAGTTAAATGGTCATCATATCGAAGAATCAACCAGCCCTTGGAATTCTCCTGTATTTGTTATTGAAAAGAAATCTGGTAAATGGAAAATGGTAACAGACATAAGAGCAATTAACAAGGTAATTCAGCCAATGGGCTCTCTACAATCTGGAATTCCTTTGCCTATTTTGTTACCTAAAGGATGGCCTCTTATAGTTATTGATTAAAAAGACTGTTTCTTCTCAAGACCCTTACAAGAAAAAGACAGAGAAAGATTTGCCTTCATAGTGCCTACTTATAATAATTCTCAGCCGGTTAAGAGATATCTATGGAAGGTTCTCCCACAGGGAATGTTAAATAGCCCAACTTTGTGCCAATATTTTGTATAACAGCCATTGGAAGTGATATGTAAACAATTTCCTAAATCTATAATTTATCATTACACGGAAGATATTTTACTAGCTGATTCAAATGCAGATATCTTAGAAAGAATGTTTGATCGCCTGGCGGTGGTGGCGCACGCCTTTAATCCCAGCACTCAGGAGGCAGAGCCAGGCGGATCTCTGTGAGTTTGAGGCCAGCCTGGGCTACCAAGTGAGTCCCAGGAAAGGCTCAAAGCTACACAGAGAAACCCTGTCTCGAAAAACCAAAAAAAAAAAAAAAAAAAAAAAGAATGTTTGATAAAGTAAAGAAAATTTTGCCTTGTTGGTGATTACAAATTGCTCCTGAAAAGATGCAAAGAGGAGATTCTACTAATTACTTAGGCTATAAAATAGGTTTACAAAAAATTAGACCCCAAAAGGTACAAATTAGGAGAGATCGATTACAGACTTTTACTGACTTTCAAAAATTATTTGGAGACATTTCCTATCTATGGTCTGTTGTTGGGGTAAAAAATGATGAACTAAGCAATTTGTTTAAAACCTTAGAAGGTGAGCAGGACTTATATAGTTCAAGAAAATTATCAGCTGAATCTGAGAGAGAATTGGCCTTGATGGAAAAGAAAATACAGGATGCATGTGTGGATCATGTAGATCCAAAACTTGATTACATATTGCTTATTTTACCGTCTAAGCATTCTCCTATAGGAATTTTAATGCATAGGGAAGATATTATATTGGAATGGATATTTCTACCAAATAAACAGAGTAAAAAATTAAAAACTTCTGTGGAAAAGATCTGAGTTGATTTTAAAAGGAAAATTGAGACTTCATCAATTAGCAGGAATAGGCCCAGCAGAAACTGTAGTACCTTTAACTAAGGATGACATTGACAAATTATGGGTAGAAAGTGAACCTTGGCAAAGAGCTTACAGTAATTTTTTTGGTAGAGATTAACAGCAAATATCCCCAAAGTGATAGAATTGAACTTATAAAGAGAGCTGATTGGATTCTGCCTCATATTGTATGGGAAACACCCATGCCTAACAGCAAATTTGAAGTCTCCAGAAAGATGATGGGGGTTCCACAATGATGATTCCACATGGACAATAATAATACCACTAAGCTGACAAACGTCACCCAAAGATCAGCTCAGGACAATTTCAAGATGACTAGCTGAGATGATCCAGCCTCACAGACTACTAGAACAAGGACTTGAGATAAGCCCTGCACTTTTGCATTATGCAGAGACTGGACAACAAATGATACAGCTACCTCTCCCAGAACTTGACAATTAACACAAGATTTTTCTTTTCAGGATCCCCTAAAGATGCCTTTACCCCCAAACAGCAGGAAGTAAATTTAAGAATATGATGCCCTCATTCCCAAGAGGTAGGGTGGGTAGTTTTTGGTTTTTCAATGGGTTTTGGATAATTGTCATTGTTTAGGATGGTTGGTTACAAGTTGTTATTATTAATGGTCAGGAAAAAGGCTAAACAAAGGAGATTAGATTTAAGGTTCTTGTTTGAAAAAAAGAAAGAAAAAAAGAAAAAGGAGGATATAGATAAGAGGTAGATTATTGAATATACTCTGAAAAAAGATATAGAGATGATAGAATAAAGGGCAGATTATTGAATCTACTCTGAAAAGAAAAAAAAAGCAGATATAGATATGATATAGATAAAAAGGTAGATTATTGAATCTACATTTAAAAGGCAACTACTAGTTTTAAATATTTTACATTGGATTAGATTTTTATATATTGTATAAAAATTATATATTGCTACAAATTTGAGACTGATTTATATAGATATAAGATAAAAAGGTAGAGTATTTAATGTACTTTTAGAAAGCAACTACTAGTTTTAAATATTTTACATTGGATTGGATTTTTGTATATTGTATACAAATTATGTATATTGATACCAATTTGAGATCGATTTTGTTAGAATATATTATATATATATTTCTAATCCTGTTCAAGTTATTGTACCTATACATTTTATTTAACAGTGTAATGCAGTCTGCTAATCCTTGAAAGTTATTATTACCAACTAATTAGGATATAAAGGAATGTAAGTTAGTAGTCATTACAATCAAACTTGTAGTCATATTAGGTATGTTTTCAAGGTCAAGCAGAGATATATTTAGATAGACAGGTCATCTTCAAATCCTTCAGAGGTCTACAGAATATGGCATTTAAGATGTTTTAATAACATAGTTTTTTCTTCTTTTTTTTTATGACTATGAGACATGTCTGCTCCTGGCACCACCAATCTACTTCAGAGAAGATGGGCATTGAAGAGCCTCTATATGGAGTCTATTTTAACTGTGGCAAAAGTTAGCCACTAGGCAAGAAAGTCCCCTTGCATCAAGTATTGACAGTATGCTATCCAAATTGGACAAGCAGGACACAAAACAAAGGACTGCCAATCCTTGCCAAGACAAGGTAGGAAGGCTCTTTAGAAAACCCTGCTACACAGATGCATCTGTCAGATATGCTAAGCCTGTTGGCCAAAGATGATGCCCCAATGTTACAGAGAAACCTCGGGTGACTGTCCAGGTAGCTGGCTGTTTCTGTCATAACTCACATATTTTGGAAGTCACTTGTTTGCACTTACTAGGTAATATTATTTCCTTCTCAGATCTCTGAGGGAGTTGAAGATTAGATAGTTATAGTTATAGTTTTACTCATTAACAATTTCAGAAAAGAAACTCACTAAGAGGTGTAAAGTGTATAATTTTGAAAGACATAGAAGATAGCTTTTGGTTGGTAATACAAGTTAGGATAGAAAGTGAATTAGGTACATTTTGGATTTACCAAAATAGGATAGATAACGTAATATTTTCTCTGAATTTGTCAAATGCAAATGGACTAGACATCATTAATGTATTTATTGCTTGTATATATTGTATATAGTTATTGTATTATTGTATGTAATTTTTCTTATATTAATTATAATTTTTTATTTTTATTAGACAAAAAGGGGAAATGTGGTGATATTTTATCTGTGTCCCCCCAATAAAGTTTATCTGAGGATCAGAGGAAAAGGCTAGCCACTATGTTAAACATAGAAGTCAGGCACATGCCTTTAATCCTATCACTCAGGAGACAGGGATCTGTCTGGATCTCTGTGAGTTCACTGGGAACAGAGCCAAGCATGGTGACACATGCCTTGAATTCCAACACTAGTTAACCATAAAGGTCTGGACAGACAGACAGGAAGTGACAGAGCTTGGCAGAAAGAGGGAGTGATGTAGCTGGGTGAAGAGAGGAAGTGAAATGCAGAACAGAAAAGCAAATAGGTGTGGGTATACAGGAAGTAGGTCTCTTTGACTGGGGATCTCCAAGTGGTGAGAATGTGGCTGGCTTCTTTCTGCTTTTCTGATCTCTCAGTTTTAACCTAAATATCTGGCTCCAGGTTTTTTTTTTTTTTTTTTTTTTGGTTTTTCGAGACAGGGTTTCTCTGCGTAGTTTTGCGCCTTTCCTGGAGCTCACTTGGTAGCCCAGGCTGGCCTCGAACTCACAGCGATCCGCCTGGCTCTGCCTCCCGAGTGCTGGGATTAAAGGCGTGCGCCACCACCGCCCGGCCCAGGTTTTTTTTATTAATAAGAGTGTTTAGCACTTCATCCTACATATGTTGTTTTCTAGTTAAGGCATAGTGAACCCTCTAGTACAAGTTGTCTTCAACTTTGGATGTAGAAGAGTGAAGGAAAAATTAAGAGCACTTTCCTCATAGATCCTTCCTTCTAATAAAAAGCAAAAAAATCTTATATTGCATCTTCTTACTTTTTAGCATTATATGGTTGCTTTTCTTGCTTGTTTCTTGAGACAAGATCTTTGTATGTAGCCCTGGCTGTCCTGGAACTCACTATTTAGATCAGGCTGGCCTTGAACTCATAGAAATCTGCCTGCCTCTGCCTCCTGAGTACTGGGATTAAAGTGTGAGGCACCATGCCTGACAGCTATAGTTACATTTTTAATAAAAGCAACTCTCAAAAGAATAGTTATGATTAATTCATAATTAATTAGTTCATAACACATCATTTTTTCCACACTAGAATCAAACTAAGTTTGAAAATATCTTATACTTGAAACAACATAATATGGAACAGTGGTTCTCAACCTTCCTAATGCTGTGATCTTTAATACAGTTCCTCATGCTGTGGTGACCCCCAATCATAAAATCATTTTTGATGTTACTTTATAACTGTAATTTTGTTGCTGTTATGAATTGTGATGTACATATTTTGCCAAAGGAGTCACAGCCCACAGATTGAGAACCACTGATACAGAATGATGTGAATTCTTCTTTCTCTGACTAAAATCTTTAGTGGTTTTGTCAAACCTGGAAGAGCATTTTGTCCTTTCAGCTCCAGGATTAGAAAATGTTTATCTCCCTAAACAGCACAGTCATTGGTTATTTGGTCATGTTTCAGCACATATTCAATTGTTTCATTTTAATAATTCTGGGATGTGGCTGAGTAGTTGATTGTGAGATCAAAACAGGGACTTGGCTGAAAAACTCCACTGCAGAGGACATTGTCATTTTTTTTTGTCCAAAAATTTTGGACAAAGCAATAGCCTACAGAATGTGAAACAGTTTTTACCAAGTACATGCTTGATAGAAGGCTAATAAAACATAAAGAACTACAAAAATCTAGATATCAAGAAATCAAATAACCCAACTAAAAACTGGGGTACAGATCTAAACAGAATTCTCAACAGAGGAAACTCAAATGGCTGAAAAACATTTAAAAAATGTTCATCATCCTTAGCCCTCAGGGAAATGCAAGTCAAAATTACCTTGAGATTTCATCTTATGCCTGTATGAATGGCTAAGATCAATAAAGTAAGTGTTAGCTCATGCTGGGAGAATACAGATTATGGGCAATGCTCATCCATTGCTGGTAGGAGTGCAAACTTGTACAGCCACTATAGAAATCAACGTGGTAGTTCCTTGGAAAAATAGGAATTGAGCTGCCTCAAGATCCAGCTATTGTGGGGGTATCTTTGTGGATTTCTGTGGGCCTCTTTAGCACTTTGTTTCTTCCTTTTCTCATGTGGTCTTCATTTACCATGGTCTCCTATTCCTTGTTCTTCCTCTCTGTTCTTGATCCAGCTGGGATCTCCCGCTCTCTTTCCCTCGACCCTCGCCCTTCATTGCTCCCACTCATGTCCAGGTTGTTCATGTAGATCTCAGCCATTTCTCTGTCATTTCGCGATCCTCGTGTCTTTCTTGGGGTCCTGTTTTCCAGGTAGCCTCACTGGTGATGTAAGTAGCAGTCCAGTCATCCTTGTTCCACATCTAGTATCCTCCTATGAGTGAGTACATACCATATTTGTCTTTCTGAGTCTGGGTTACCTCACTCAGGATGATTTTTTCTAGATCCATCCATTTGCCTGCAAACCTCATGATGTCATTGTTTTTCTCTGCTGAGTAGTATTCCATTGTGTATATGTGCCACAAGTTATTTATCCATTCTTCAGTTGAAGGGCATCTAGGCTGTTTCCAGGTTTTGGCTATTACAAACAATGCTGATATGAACATAGCTGAGCAAGTGCTCTTGTGGTATGATTGAGCATTTCTTGGGTATATGCCCAGGAGTGGTATAGCTGGATCTTGGGGGAGATTGTTTCCCAATTTTCTAAGAAAGCGCCATATTGATTTCCAAAGTGGTTGTACAAGCTTGCATTCCCACCAGCAGTGGAGGAGAGTTCCCCTAGTTCCACATCCTCTCCAAAATAAAGTGTCTTCAGTGTTTTTGATCTTAGCCATTCTGACAGGCGTTAAGGTGGTATCTCAGAGTTGTTTTGATTTGCATTTCCCTGATGATTAGGGATGTTGAGCAATTCCTTAAATGTCTTTCAGCCATTTGAGTTTCCTCTGTTGAGAATTCTCTGTTTAGTTCTAAAGCCCATTTCTCAATTGGACTGTTGGTCGTTTTAATGTCTAATTTCTTGAGTTCTTTATATATTCTGGATATCAGTCCTCTGTCACATGTGGGGTTGGTGAAGATCTTTTCCCATTCTGTAGGCTGTCGCTTTGCCTTGTTGACTGTATCCTTTGCTCTACAAAAGCTTCTCAGTTTCAAGAGGTCCCATTGATTGATTGTTTGTCTCAGTGTCTGTGCTACTGGTGTTATATTTAGGAAGTGATCTCCTATGCCAATGCATTCAAGACTACTTCCTACTTTCTCTTCTAGCAGGTTCAGAGTAGCTGGATTTATGTTGAGGTCTTTGATCCACTTGGACTTAAGTTTTGTGCACGGTGACAGATATGGATCTATTTGCAGCCCTCTACACGTTGATATCCAGTTATGCCAGCACCATTTGTTGAAGATGCTTTCTTTTTTCCATTGTACACTTTTGGCTTCTTTGTCAAAAATTATATGTTCATAGATGTGTGGGTTAATGTCAGGGTCTTCACTTCGATTCCATTGGTCCACATGTCGGTTTTTATGCCAATACCAAGCTGTTTTTATTACCGTAGCTCTATAGTAGAGCTTGAAGTCAGGGATTGTGATGCCTCCAGAGGTTGTTTTATTGTACAGGATTCTTTTGACTATCCTGGGTTTTTTGTTTTTCCATATGAAGTTGAGTATTATTCTTTCCAGGTCTGTGAAGAATTGTGTTGGTATTTTGATGGGGATTGCATTGAATCTTTAGATTGCTTTTGGTAAGATTGCCATTTTTACTATGTTAACCCTGCCTATCCATGAGCATGGGAGATCTTTCCATTTTCTGACATCTTCTTCAATTTCTTTTTTCAGGGACTTAAAGTTCTTGTCATATAGGTCCTTCACTTGCTTGGTTAGTGTTACCCCAAGGTATTTTATGTCATTTGTGGCTATTGTAAAGGGTGATGCATCTCTAATTGCCTTCTCAGCTTCTTTGTCCATTGTATATATGAGGGCTACTGTTTTTTTTTTTTTGAGTTGATCTTGTATCCTGCTGTGTTGCTGAAGGTGTTTATAAGCTTTATCAATTCCTGGGTGGAATCTTTGGGGTCACTCAAGTATACTATCATGTCATCTGCAAATAGGGAAAGCTTGACCTCTTCCTTTCCAATTTGTATCCCCTTAATCTCCTTATGTTGTCTTATTGCTCTGGCTAGAACTTCAAGTACTATATTGAATAAGTATGGGAAGAGTGGACAGCCTTGCCTCGTTCCTGATTTTAGTGGAATTGCTTTGAGTTTCTCTCCATTTAATTTGATGTTGTCTGTTGGCTTGCTGTAAATTGCCTTTATTATGTTTAGGTATGTTCCCTGTATTCCTGATCACTCCAAGACTTTTATCATGAAGGGGTGTTGGATTTTGTCAAAGGCCTTTTCTGCATCTAGTGAGATGATCATGTGGTTTTTTTCTTTGAGTTTGTTTATATGGTGTATTACATTGATGGACTTTCGTATGTTGAACCACCCTTGCATCCCTGGAATGAAGCCTACTTGATTATGGTGGATAATTGTTCTGATGTGTTCTTGGAGTCTGTTTGCCAGTATTTTATTGAGTATTTTTGCATCAATGTTCATGAGGGAGATCGGTCTGTAGTTCTTTCTTTGTTGCATCCTTGTTTGGTTTAGGAATCAGGGTAATTGTAGCCTCATAGAAGGAGTTTGGTAATGTTCCTTCTGTTTCTATTATGTGGAACAATTTAGAGAGTATTGGTATTAACTCTTCTTTGAAGATCTGGTAGAATTCTGTGCTGAAACCATCTGGTCCTGGGCTTTTTTTTGTTGGGAGACTTAATGACTGTTTCTATTTCCTTAGGGGTTATTGGACTATTTAAATAGTTTATCTGGTCTTGATTTAACTTAGGTATGTGGTACCTATCCAGAAAAATGTCCATTTCTTTTAGGTTTTCCAGTTTTGTGGAGTAGAGGTTTCTGAACTATGACCTGATAATTCTCTTGATTTCCTCAATGTCTGTTGTTATGTCCCCCTTTTCATTTCTGATTTTGTTGATTTGGATTCTCTCTCTCTGTCTTTTGGTTAGTTTGGATAAGGGCTTGTCTATCTTGTTGATTTTCTCAAAGAACCAACTCTTTGTTTCATTATTTTTTTGTATTATTCTCTTAGTTTCTAATTTATTAATTTCACCTCTCACTTTGATAATTTCCTGGCATCTATTCTTCCTGGGAGACTTTGCTTCTTCTTGTTCTAGAGCTTTCAGGTGTGCTGTTAAATCACTAGTGTGAGATTTCTCCAACTTCTTTATGTGAGCATTTAGTGCTATGAATTTCCCTCTTAGCACTGCTTTCATAGTGTCCCATAAGTTTGGGTATGTGGTGTCTTCAGATTTTCATTGATCTCTAGGAAGTCTTTAATTTCTTTCTTTATTTCTTCCTTAACCCATTGGTGATTCAGTTGAGCATTATTCAGTTTCCATGAGATTGTAGGTTTTCTGTAGTTTTTGTTGTTGTTGAAATCTAACTTTAAACCATAGTGGTCTGATAGAACACAGGAGGTTATTCTAATTGTTTTGTATCTGTTGAGATTTGCTTTGTGGCCAAGTATGTGGTCGATTTTAGAGAAAGTTCCATGGGGTGCTGAGAAGAAGGGATATTCTTTCTTGTTAGGATGGGATGTTCTGTAGATATCTATTAGGTCCAATTGGGTCATGACATCAGTTAAGTCCTTTATTTCTCTGTTAAGTTTCGATTTGGGAGATCTGTCCAGTGGTGAAAGTGGAGTGTTGAGATCTCCCATTATTAATGTGTGGGGTTTTATATGTGGTTTAAGCTTTAGTAATGTTTCTTTTACATATGTGGGTGCCCTTGTGCTTGGGGCATAAATGTTCAGAACTGAAACTTCATCTTGGTGCATCATTCCAGTGATGAGGATGTAATGCCCTTCTTGATCTCTTTTGATTGATTTTAGTTTGAAGTCTATTTTGTTGGATATCAGGATGGTTTCACCCGCTTGTTTCTTAAGACCATTTGATTGGAAAGTCTTTTCCCAGCCTTTTATTCTTAGGTAGTGGCTGTCTTTGAATTTGAGATGTGTTTCTTGTATGCAGCAGAAAGATGGGTCCTGCTTTCATATCCATTCTGTCCCGCAGTCCCACAATCCACTTATAAAATAATCACTCAGACGCTTATATCACTTATAAACTGTATGGCCGTGGCAGGCTTCTTGCTAACTGTTCTTTTATCTTAAATTAACCCATTTTTATAAATCTATAACTTGCCACGTGGCTGGTGGCTTACCGGCGTCTTTACATGCTGCTTGTCCTGGCGGTGGCTGCAGTGTCCCTCCCTCCTTCTTCCTGTTTCCCCAATTCTCCTCTCTCCTTGCCCGCCTACACTTCCTGTCTGGTCACTGGCCATCAGTGTTTTATTTATATAGAACGATATCCACAGCAAAGTCTATGTCTTTTTATAGGTGAATTAAGTCCATTGATATTAAGGGATATTAATGACCAGTGATTGTTCATCCCTGTTATTTTTGGTGGTAGTGTGTGTGTACTTCTCTTCTTTGGGGTTTACTGTTGTGGCTTTATCTATTGCCTGTGTTTTCGAGTGTGTATCTGACTTCCTTCGGTTGGAATTTTCCTTCTAGTGCTTTCTGTAGGGCTAGGTTTGTGGATAGGTATTGTTTAAATCTGGCTTTGTCTTGGAATGTCTTGTTCCTTCCGTCTATGATGATTGAAAGTTTTGCTGGGTATTAGTCTGGGCTGACATTCATGGTCTCTTAGTGTCTGCATTACATCTGTCCAGGTCCTTCTGGCTTTCAAAGTCTCCATTGAGAAATCGGGTGTTATTCTGATGGGTTTACCTTTATAGGTCACTTGGCCTTTTTCCTTTGCTGCTCTTAATATTCTTTCTTTATTCTGTACATTTAGTTGTTTAATTATTATGTGTTGAGGGGACTTTTTTTGGGGTCTAGTCTGTTTGGTGTTCTATAGGCTTCTTGTATCTTCATAGGCATTTCCTTCTTTAAGTTGGGAAAGTTTTCTTCTATAATTTTGTTGAATATATTTTCTGTGCCTTTCAGTTGGTATTCTTCACCTTCTTCTGTCCCTATAATTCGTAGGTTTGGTCTTTTCATGGTGTCCCAAATTTCTTGGACATTTTGGTTCATGACTTTGTTGGCTTTAGTGTTTCCTTCAACTGATGAAACTATTTCTTCTACTGTATCTTCAATGCCAGAGATCCTCTCTTCCATCTCTTGCATTCTGTTGGTTATACTTGCATCTGAAGTTCCCGATCTTTTACTCAGGTTTTCTATTTCCAGCATTCTGTCTGTTTGTGTCTTCTTTATTTTTTCATTTTCCCTTTTCAGGTCTCGGACTGTTTCCTTTGTTTGTTTCATTGCTTTTTCATGATTTTCTTTCAGTACTTTATTGTTTTCTTCCAGTACTTTATTGTTTTCTTCTAGGACTTTATTGTTTTCTTCCAGGACTTTATTGCTTTCTTGCAGGACTTTATTGTTTTCTTCTAATTTGTTTGCCCTTTCCTCTAGTTGTTTACAGCGTTCTTCCAATTTTCTTGTCTTTTCCTCTACACAAGCCTCTACCTTCTTCATGATGTTACTCATAAGGCTACTTTCTTCTGCTTCTTCCAATTTTTGATGTTCAGGTCTAGATGTTGGAGGCGGGCTAGGTTCTGGTGATGCTGTATTGCTCTTCATTTTGTTGTATGTACTTCTGCCTTGACGTCTGTCTATCTCCTTGTGGTTCCTTCTTGGTCGTATCAGTGTACTTGGTTCAGAAAGAGCTGACAGATTCAGGAAGTCTCTCTCTCTTGTCCAGATGGGAGTTCTCTTGTCCAAATGGGAACTCCAGGGCAGGATGGAAGCTCTTATCTGGACCAGAAGTCTCTGGTCCATAAGGGAAGTTGGGAGCAGGATGGGAGCTGGGGGCCGGTCTCTAAGTCTCAGGAGGTGGCTGGGGTCTTGGGCAGATGGGCGTGGGGGTTGGGCAGGTCTTCCCAGAGTGGCTGGTGCCCAGGGATGGGGTCTGGGTTGGGCCCGGATACTTACCTCTGGTCCAGAAGGGAAGTCGGGGGCAGGATGGGAGCTGGGGGTCAGTCTCTAAGTCTCAGGAAGTGGCTGGGGTCTCGGGCAGATGGGCGTGGGGGTAGGATGTGGAGATTGCAGGGGCTGCCGGGGGGCTTGGAAAAGGGGATCCCTCCTGGTGGGGCTAGAAGGGCACCTGCCCGGTGGCCAGAATCTGGGGCCAAGTTGGGCATGTCTTCCCGGAGTGGCTGGTGCCCAGGGATGGGGTCCGGGTTGGGCCTGGATACTCACCTCTGGTCCAGAAGGGAAGTTGGGGGCAGACATTTTCAAATCTTGAACTGTTTCCTTCACCTGTTTTTTTCTTAGCGTTCATGAAGCGGTTTATTGATTTCTTCCAACTGTTTTGTTTGTCTTTTCCCCCATTTCTTAAGGAAAATTTTCATTTCCTCTTTAAGGGCCTTTATCATCTTTATAAAGTTATTTTTTAGGTTGTTTTTTTCTGCTTCTTCTACATTGGGGTGTTCAGGTCTTGCTGTTGTAGAACCACCAGTTTCCAGTGGTGCCATATTGTTCTTTATGTTGTTGAATGTATTCTTACACTGTTGTCTACCCATCTCTTCCTCCAGTTGGTGCAGGTGGGACCTGTGGCTTAGGTGGTTGCTCTTCTTCTGGTGCAGTTGGGGCCTGTGGCTCTGATGATCTCTGATGCCTCAGGTGATGTTTGTGGGTATTTGGAGGCAGCTGCCAGGTCACTGGGGCTTTGATGTCTGAGGGTGAGGGAGAGGCAAGAGAAGTACCCCTAGGGGCTAGAGTCTAGGCAACAGGGCTATCCACCAGGGTGCCCAGACACTCACATCCTCCTCCAGGTGCAGGTGGGGCCCTAGTGGTCACTGATAAGGCTGGGATGGCTGGAGGTGGGTAGATGCCGCTGTAGTGTCTCTGGGGCTTAGGTGTCAGTATATAGGGTAGAGACAGGAGATGTGCCCCTGGAGGCTAGGTCCTAGGGAGCAGGGCTATCCAGCTAATGTTATTTTTAAGATGTTATTTTTTAACAGCTGAGTAATAACCCATTATGTAAATGTAGCACATTTACTTTCTATTCTATTTCTATTCTTCTGTTGAGGGACATCTAGGTTGTTTCCAATTTCTGGCTACCATGAAGAGCAGCAATGAACATAACTGAACATGTTTCTTTGTGGTAGGATGAAGTGTCATTTGAGTTATTTGCCCAAGAGTGGTAAAGCCTTTTGTGTTTTCTCTATGGAGAATTCTGTTTAGATCTGTAACCCATTTTTAATTGGGTTGTTTGGTTAGTCTTGAGATTTTTATATAATTTGGGTATTAATCTTCTACTAGATATGGAGTTGTTATAAACTTTTCCCATTCTGTAGGCTGTCACTACTATTTGTAGGAATGATGGTGTCCTTTGTCTTACAGAAGCTTCTCAGTTTCATGAGGCCCCATTTATCAATTGTTTAATTTTATGTCCACACTAACAGTGTTCTGTTCAGAAAGTCATCTCCTGTGTCTACAAGTCAAGACTATTTCCTACTTCCTCTTCAGTAAGGTGCAGTGTATCTGGTCTTATGTTGAGGTCTTTGATCTATTGGGAGTTGTTCTGTGAAGGGTTGTAAGTATAGATCTATTTTCATTCTTCTACATGCGGTCATCCTATTTTACCAGAACCATTTGTTGAAGTTGTTCTTTTTTTCCAAAGTGTATTTCTGGCTTCTTTATAAAAATCAGGTGCCAAAAGAGTGTGGATTTATGTCTGGTTCTTCAATTCTATTCCATGCATCAACATGTCTTTGTTTTTTATGCCAATAAAAACAAATATGGTTTTTGTTAATATAACTTTGTAGTACAACTTAAAATCAGGAATAATGAGATCTCCAGCAGTTCTTTTATTGTTCAAATTGTTTTAGCTATCCTAGATTTTTGTTTTTCGATATGAAGTTGAAAATTGTCCTTTGAAGTTCTGTGAAGAATTGTGTTGGGAATTTTGATGGGCATTACACTGAATCAGTAGATTGCTTTTGGTAGGATGGCCATTTTTAGTATGTTAATCCTACTGATCCATGAGCATGGGAGATCTTTCCATCTTCTAATATTTTCTTCAGTTTCTTTTTTCAAAGACTTTAAGTTTTCATCATATAAATCTTTTACTTTCTTGAGTAGAGTTACCCCAAGATATTTTATATTATTAGTGGCTATGGGGATAGGTGTTGTTTCTCTGAGTGTTTTCTCAGTCCATTTGTCATTTGCATATGGGAGGGCTACTGATTTTTTGTGAGTTTATTTTGTATCCAATTACTTTGCTGAAAGGTTTATCAGGTTTATGAGATCCCTGGTAGAATTTTTAGGTTCACTTATGTATAATATCATATCATCTGCAAATAAAGATTCATTGACTTCTCTCTTTACAGTTTGTATCCTTTTGATTTCCTTCAGTTGTCTTATTGCTGTAGTTAAGAGTTCAAGTAGTATGTTGAATAGATATGGAGAGAGTGGACAGCCTTGTCTTGCTTGTGATTTTAGTGGAGTTGTCTTGAGTTTTTCTCCATTTGTTAATGTTGGCTACAGGTGTACTGTAAGCTGCCTTTATTATTTTGAGTATGTCCCCTGTATCCTTAAACTCTCCAGGATTTTAATAATGAAAAGGTGTTGGATTTTTTTCAAAGGTCTTTTCTCCATCTACTGAGATGACCATGTGTAGTTTTTTCTTTCAGTTTGTTTATATGGTAGATTTCATCTATTGATTTTCACATGTTATCCCATCTCTGCATCTCTCAGATGAAGCCTCCTTGATCATGGTGGATGATCTTTTCGATATATTCTTGGATTTGGTTTTCAAGTATTTTATTGAGTATTTTTGTACCTAAGTTCATAAGGGAAAGTGGTCTGTAATTCTCTTTCTCTGTTGGGTATTCATATGGTTTGGGTATCAGGAAAACTGTGTCCTCATAAAATTAATTGGGCTATGTTCCTTTTGTTTCTATTTTGTAGAATAATTTACAGAGTATTAGCATTAACTCTTCTTTGAATGTCTGGTGAATTCTGCACTCAAAATACTTGGCCCTAGGCTATTTTTAGTTGGGAGACTTTTAATAACTGTTTCTATTTCACTAGGAGTTAGGGGTCAGTTTAAATTGCTTGCATGATCTTAATTTAACTTTTGTAAGTGGTACCTATTCAGAAAATTATCCATTCTTTTAGATTTTTCAATTTAGTGGAATACAAGTTTTTAAACTACACCCTCACGATTCTATGGGTTTCCTCTGTCTGTTGTTATGTCCTCCTTTTCATTTCTGATTTTGTAACTTTGGACATTCTCTTTCTGACTTTTAGTTAATTTCGATGAGGGTTTATCTATCATACTGGATTTCTCAAAGAACCAATCTTTAATTGATTCTTTGTATTGTTCTCTTTGTTTCTCTTTTAATTGATTTCAATCTTGGCTTTGATTATTCCTTGCCATCTACTCCTTTGTGTGTGATTTCTTCTTTTTGTTCTAGCGTTTCAGGTGTTCTGTTATATCTTGCTCTCATGAGAACTCTTTTGTGGAGTCCTGCCCCACCAGGAACCTAGGTCCCCGAGAAGAGAGACCTGGAACTGAGGAAAGGTAAGTGCACTGCTCGCCAGCCTCCCTTTTACCCGGAATCAGACGCAGCAAGGAGCCAAGTCAGGTAGGGACTCATTTATTTAAAAACAACAAGCTCCTTTTAAAAGCATAAAGAATGAGACTGGGGCAGGGGAGGGGCAAATGCCCCATTGTGCAGATCAGCTTAAAGGTTACCCAATAACACACCTGCAGAGTCTACAGAATTTACAGTGTTGTCTATGAGGGAATTATGTACTGACATCACCTTTCTTGACCTGAAGCACCAATCATATTTTTTTTTGTAAGCAACTTGGATTCCACCCTGTACACTCTCCCTTAGGGCCAGCTTTACTAGCACCTGGTTCCATTACCCCCCACCCCCTTGCTTCAGTTGTTTTTTTTTAATTAATTTTTTTTATGTAGGTACTTGGTGCTATGTACTTGCCTCTTAAAATCTCTAGGTCTGCTCTTTTCTGAAGGGAAACAGGAACAGTGGATCTAGGGGAAAGAGGAGGTGAGGGGATTATGAGGAGGGGATGGAGTGGAAGATAAAGACAGGATTATTATATGAGAGAATAATTTTCATTGTATCCCATAATTTTGGGTATGTTGTATATTTATTTTCATTTAATTCTAGAAATTCTTTGTGGTGGTTTGAATGAAAATGGCCTACGTAGGCTCGTAGTGAGTGACATTATATATTGATCTGGCCTGGTGGGAGTAGGTTTGGCTCTTTTGGAAGAAGTGTTCCAAAGAAGGCTTTGAGGTTTCAGAAGTACAAGCCAAGCCCAGTGTCTGTCTTTCTTCCTGCTGCCTGCCAAACCACATGTAGAACTCTCAGTCACCTCTCTAATAACATGTCTGCCTGTGTGCCACCATGCTTACTGCCATGATGATAATCAACTAAACCTCTGAACTGTAAACCATCCCCAATTAAATGTTTTTATTTAAAAAGAGTTGCCATGGTCATGGTGTCTCTTTACAGCAATAGAAACTCTAATGTAGTCTTTAATTTCTTTATTTCTGTCTTGACCCATTTTTCATTTGGTAGAGAGTTGTTCAGTTTCCATGAGTTTGTAAGCTTTCTGTTGATATCAACCTCTATTCTGTGGTGGCTTAATAGGATGCAGTGAGTTATTTCAATTTTCGTGTATCTGTTGAGACTTGCGTTGTGTCCAAGCATGTGGTCAGTTTTGGAGAAAGTTCAATGAGGTGCATAGAAAGTATATTCTTTTTAGTTTGGGTGAAGTATTCTATAAACATGTTTGGTCTATTTAGTTTATAGCATTTGTTAGCTCAAATATTTCCCTGTTTAGTTTTTGTTTGAATGACCTGCATATTGGTGAGAGTGGGGTATTGAAGTTATACACTGTCACCACATGAGGGTCAATATGTGATATAAGCTGTAGTAGTGTTGCTTTTTACAAACTTTGGTGCCCTTGTGTTTGGGGCATAGTTGTTAAGAACTGAAATGTTATCTTGGTGGATTTTTCCTTTGATGAGTATGTAGTGTCCCTTCCCATCTCTTCTGATTAGTTCTGGCTTGAAGTCTGTTTTGTTAGGTAGTAAAATGGCTGCACAACCTTGCTTCTTAGGTTCATTTGCTTGGAATACCTTTTTTCAAATCTTTACTCAGAGGGAATGCCTATTCTTGGTTTTGAGGTATGTTTCTTGAATGCAACAGAAGGATAGATCCTGTTTTCATATCCATTCTATTGATGTCTATGTCTTTCTGTTGGGCAGTTGAAATCATAGCTATTGAGATATCAATGACCGATGATTGTTGATTCCTGTTGTGTTGCTGTTGTTATTGTGTTTTTGTTGTTGTTGGTGGTGGTGTGTTTGTGTGTGTGTGTGTGTGTGTGTGTGTGTGTGTGTGTGTGTGTGTGTGTTTTACCTTCTTTTTGTCTTGCTGGTGTGAGATTATTCCCTGTGTCTTCATGGTTGTAGCTGACCTCCTTAGGTTGCTGTTTTCCTTCTAGCACCTTCTGTAGAGCTAAATTTGTAGATAAATACTGATTAAATTTGGCTTTTGTCTTATTTAGGGTTTCTATTGCTATGAGAAGATACCATGATTCAGAAACTCTTATAAAGGAAAACATTTGAGATGACTTGCTTACATTTTCAGAGGTCTAATTCATTATCATCATGGCAGAATGCAGGCAGGCATGGTACTGGAGAAGTAGCTGAGAATTTACGTCTTGCAAGCAACAGAAAGTGATCTGAAACACTGGGGTGATATCTTGAGCATATATGAGACCTCAAACCCTGCCTCTACAGTGACATGCTTCCTCCAACATGACCACACCTACTCTACCAAGGTCACATCTCCTTATAGTGCCAATCCCTTTGGGGCCATTCTCTTTCAAACCACCACAGCTTTATCATGGAATATCTTATTTTCTCCATCTATGGTGACTGAAAGTTTTGCTGGGTATAGTAGTCTGGGCTGGCATCTGTGGTCTCTCAGAGCCTATAGAATATCTGTCCAGGCTCTTCTGGCTTTTAGAGTGTCCATGGAAAAGTCAGGTATAATTCTAATTGGTCTGCCTTTATGTTACTTCATCTTTTTCCCTTGTAGCTTTTAATTTTTTTTATTGTTCTATATATTTAGTATTCTATTATGTGCTGAGAGGGACTTTCTTTTCTTGGTCCCACCTATTTAGTGCTCTGTATGCTTCTTGTACCTTTTATTCACATCTCCTTTTTTAGGTTAGGAAAATTTTATTCTATGGTTTGGTTGAAAATATTTTCTGGGCATTTGAGCTAGATTTCTTCTCCTTCCTCTATTCCTATTATTCTTAGATTTAGTTTTTTCATAGTGTCCCATCTTTCCTGGATATTTTGTGTCAGTGGTTTTTTAGAATTACCATTTTCTTTGACTGATGTATCAATTTCTTCTATCATACCTTCAACACCTGATATTCTCTCATCCTCTCTTGTATTCTGTCAGTGAAGCCTGCCTCTGTGGTTCCTTTTAAAATTTCTAAGTTTTTCATTTACAGAATTCCCTGTTTGGTTTGTTGTTGTTGTTGATTCTATTTTCATTTTCAGGTCTTGAATTGCCTTATTCATCTTCTTCCTCCATTTGTCTTTTCCTGTATTTAAGGAACTTATTCATTTCCTCCCACTGTTTGCTTTCCTGGACTTCTTTAAGGGATTTATTAATTTCCTCTTTAAGGACCTCTATCATCTTCATACAGACTGTTTTAAGATCTTTTTTTCTAGTGCTTTTAGCTAAACTGGAATATCCAGGGCCTGTTTTGGTATGCCGTGGAATAATCTTTCTACACTGTGAATATGTATTGCTCTCACTGTAAATAAAAAGCTGTTTGATCCATAGAGAGGCAGGATTTTCAGTGCAGAGAAAAATGTTGGGAAGGAGAGCAGGGTCTGAGAGGTCTCCAGGAAATACAGAGGGAAGGAGACATACTGGAGGACAGGTAAAGCCATGAGCCATGTGGAAATTCATAGATTAATAAAAATGGGTATATTAAAGTTGTAAGAATTAGTTGGTAATAAGCCTGAGCTATCAACCAAGCATGTATAATTTATATTAAGTCTTCATGTCAGGTATTTGGGAACTGGTGGACAGGAAAGAAAAGTCTACCTACAGTGGTATGGTTGCAGGGCTGTTTCCTTGGACTGTTCACCTGGTGTTTTTCAAATGAATGCCTGCTGGTGGTATTGGAGCTTGAAATAATGGGATGAGTTGGGGGAAGGAAGGTTGTAGGAAAAGATCTTTGTGGTCCACTGGGGATGGGGTCAGAGAAGAAGGGGAGACTGCAGCAGGTGTTCTGCAACAGAGCTCGGGGTGAGACTGGGTGGATGAATCTGGTGGAGCAGAAGTGGTGAAGATGTGCTAATTCATACTTTTCAAACCACTTGACCAATATCCTCCCATCCACAGACCTTTCAGACAATGGATTGGGGAAGAGGGATTGAGTCTGCTCCTTATCGGGCTCTGAAGATGACAAATATGATGTCCATGCCAAACACTCTTGGCTCTCTTCTGTGTAATCCAGA
The DNA here is from genome assembly GCF_049852395.1 of Peromyscus maniculatus bairdii. Taxonomy (NCBI): domain Eukaryota; kingdom Metazoa; phylum Chordata; class Mammalia; order Rodentia; family Cricetidae; genus Peromyscus; species Peromyscus maniculatus. Next base: position 12,738,086 of record NC_134863.1, on the reverse strand, counting down.
TTGCTGACCTAGTAAAAAGCTTTACCTCCAAGGCCACCTTCCCAGAGGTTGATGATCAGTGGCAAAAGCACCATGGTGTAGAAGATGCATGAGGAAAGTCTTACCTATGTCTCAAGTCTCTCACTTAGTGACATAGATGATGAGCTCAAAGTCATTCTGCACCTTGCCAGTCATGAGATCTATGCACAAATCATCTCAGCCTCCCTAGTGTCTGTTCATGGGCCTTTGGGCCTGCTCTCTTCTTCTGGCTCTGTGGACAAAGTACATCCTGATTTACCTTCTTACCTGAACAGGTGTGGACAATGGTGTGAACTTCCAGATCAGTCAGTATGTTGAGAGTTTTTGTGATCTCTTGGGGCCAGGCTGTAATCTTAAGTTGAGCTTCTATAAGAAAAGACTTTTGTGAAGAAGACAACTTGCCCTAGCAGCAGCATTTGACTATGCTGGAACTTGTAGTTTTCTAGGTATTATAAAACTGGGCTAAACCTCTTCCTGGGTGCATTCTGGATGTCCAAGTTCCAGGCCATGAACCTAAGCAGCCAGCTGTGTACTCAGAATCTGCTTCCTTTAGCACACTGTGTGATGATGTTTTGTGTATGCTCTAACAAAGCTTGCCTAAAGATCAGAGGGCAAAGCCAACCACTAGCTAGCCATAGAGGCCATTCAGTGGTGACATACACCTTTGAGGTCAGCTTTTGGGATCTCACGCCTTTAATCCCAGCACTAGGGAGGTGAAGACAGGAAGTGATATGGCTGGGTGGAGAGAAGAATGTAAGGTAGGAGGAGACAGGAACCCAGTCCCCTTTCAGTCTGATGATTTTGAGGAGGTAAGAACTCTAGTGACTGGCTGCTCTGCTTCTCTTATCTTTCAGCTTTCACCCTGACATCTGAATCTGGGTTATTATTATTATTATTATTATTATTATTATTATTAAGATCAATTAGAATTAATCTACAACACTGGGTTTCTTTGCTAATCCCTGGGCTACTTTCAGAGGCATCATACAGGTAGCCCATGTGATCTTTGGCCCTAGACATGAATTTCTCGCAGGCAACTAGATTAGCTCTCGCCACACTTGCTTTGCTCACCCAGTGAGGATGACCTCTCAGTGGGCACCCAATCCCACAGTGTCTAGGACCTGTTGAGGGTACACGGGACCCTTCAAGGAAGGGCTTTGGTCTGGTGGGCCATATTCAAAGCCTGAAGCCACCGAAGCAGGTCCCCTCAGTCATGTGGCAGGGGGAGGGCCCTTGTCACTTTTATCTAAGGACTGGAGATCTGGAGGGCACCCCAGGGAACAAGCCTAGCCTCTGAAGGAGCACCATTGAAATTTGCTATCTTAGGCTCCCCAGCTACCCAGTGAGGTTCTGAGGTGTCTCTGGAGGAACTTTGCCTATGTTGGCCTCCAGGACCCGAGTATACTACAAGGGGATGTTCAGGGATGATATACTCCTCTTGGAGACATCCACACCTCCTGTCTTAGGTGTTAGAAGTATTCTGGGGGAGTGCTTTTAAGCCCATCTGTATCTGTGGATAGATACTATCAAAATATCAAATGTGCCTTCAAGATAAGAGATCTGGGTACTAGAAAGATGGCTCAGCAGCCAAGTGTGCTTGCTACTCTTACGGAGAACTAAGTAGCTCCACAGGATGGGTTACAACTGTCTATCACAACACCCTGGAGGGGTGACTCCAGTGGGCATGCTCAGAGACATAGAAATAAAAACAAAAAACACATTTATATACGATTATAGGCATTATATTTTTATTGGTACTAGCTTTTCATCCCCCCCTCCTCCCCCTCCTCCTCCTCTTCTTTCTCCTCCTCTGCCTCTTCCCCTGCTGCCGCCAACTCTACCACCTCCTCCTCCTCTTCTTCCTCTGCCTCCCCTGCTTCCGCCTTAGGCGCCGCCGCCTCCTCCTCCTCTGTTTCCGCCTCCTCATCTGTTGCCGCCTCCTCTTCCATTGCAAACTCCTCCACCGGCTCCTCCACCACCACCTCTTCCTCCTCCTCCTCATTCGTATCTTCATTTGAAGATTTAGGTGGGGCTTGGTATAGTACATTTATCTCTAGGGATAGAGTAGGAATAAGTTCAAAATAGGGAAGGAGTCATGGCACAAAGTGTAGCATGAATCTTAACTGGTCTTATTAATAAAATCAAACCTGTGAGCCAGGTATTGGGGTGAAGCTGGAAGATCAGAGATACATAACAGGCCACAGCTAACCTCACCTGGCCAACTTCTCAGCTGATCTTGTTTCCTCAGACAGGAAGCCTCTGTGTCCTCATATCCCAATGACTCTCAGCTGAACTGTGCTGTTCAAAACCTAAAAGCTTAACCTGCCAAATGCTTAACCAGCCAAACACTGCTAGTTTCTGGTCCTCACGCCTTATATACCTTTCTGCTTTCTACCATCACTCCCTGGGATTAGAGGCTTGCTTTCTGGGATTAAAGGCGTGAGTCACCATGCCTGGCTGTATTCTTGAACACATGGATTTCTGCCTCTGGAATGCTAGGATTAAAGGCGTGTGCTACCACTGCCTATCCTAAGTATCTAGTGGCTTTTCTGTTCTCTGACCCCAGATAAGTTTATTAGGGTACACAATATTTTGGGGAACACAATACCCCACAACAGAGCTCTGGGACACTGCTGGGTATTTCTTGCAGGGACCAGGTTGGCCATCCTAGGTGAGTGACTGCTCCCACATGTGCCACCATCCATGCTACCAACATTGTTGGGGACAATTTTCTATTGGCTGCTGTTCTGTTGTTTGTAACTTTTGGATGTTCCCCTTGGGTCTCCTTTCACTTCAGAAACAAAGCTTTGCTTGCTAACTGTGTTGTGCTTAGCATCCCTGTTCCCACTCTGTTCAGCTCCCTGCTTTCCCCAGCTAGGCAAGAACAGCACTTCACCTCTTTTCCACAAGTAATGGTGTGACCAGATGACCTGGTAAGACTCAATTGTGTCTAGCTGGGCATGTCCCTAAGCAATGTCCCATTGTATACACTTCCTATTGGGATTTTGGCTCTCCCATAAACTCTGTAAAGGACTCAGGTGAGGCCACATTTCAAGGGAAGGGGAAGACAACTGGGTACACTTATGCATAAAACAGGAATGAATCCAGGGATCCAGGATGGATTAGGTTAGGTCCGATCAGGTGGGCCAGTCAACTCGGTATGCAGAATCAAGAACAAGGCAGCAGGGACACACTTTCATGGATTACTGGGCATAACGTGCAGAGCCGCCATTCCACTCAGGAAATAGGGAGGAGGGTGGAGAAGGCTCTAGGTAAGGGACAGAAGAGTGGTCAAATGATGTGGCCAGTGAAGTGGGCTCCTTCATCGCTGTGGACACATTGATTAGAAAGAGTCGTCCCTGAGTTTACACAAGCAGAATCAATCCATCAGAAGTAGAAGGGTAGAGGGCAGGCAGACATACTTTGCAATGAAGAAAGACCCTCACCTTACTGCAGGGGTTCCATAAAAGACCTTTGGGGAATATAATCTCCTTTGATTCATACTCTAGACCCGTGGAGACAGGTGAGAACTATACTAAGCATGAAGCCGTATCAGTTTCAGACAGCTTAGAGGACAGAACACACTGGAAGATATGGCAAGGTGATCTGATGAGATGGCAGGAAACTGAGGTTCAGACACACAGAGGATAAGTCAGAGAGGACTCAAGAGATAAAATACAAGTGGCCATGCACTTTAATTCCTGGGATTTTGTACATCCATGATGAACTAGTAATATCTGGAAAGGAGGCCTTATCTGGACCACAGAGTCCCAGATCCATGCTCAAGTACTAGGTCAGAAGCTCCAAGATAGGTGTCAATGTGTCCTTTGACTCATTTGCCCTACAGGTCAGTCTAGTGTGAGGAGCACAGGCTGGAAATGAGCTCACACACAGGCTTCCTTCTGTCCCTGTCCCCACTGACACCATGTCCACATGACAGAGTAGACCCAGAATGCAATGTTGTTACCTACCTGGAGCTATAAGACTTGACTCCTTTCCCAACTCCCTGAGTTGCAGTTCAGGAGCATCACCTGGAAGAAAGCAACAGAGTGGCTCATTCTGCCTACAGAAGATACAGCCACATCAGCTCACACCAGATCAGCCTCAGCTTCCCACTGGTTCCTTGACATCTTAGGTTATGGAAGGTGCTTCAGTGAGGCCAGTATACTCACTCTGCCACCCACCCATAAGATTGTCTTTTATATAAAGACTGAATGGGGGCTGGAGAGGTGGCTCAGAGGTTAAGAGCACTGGCTGCTCTTCTAGAGGTCCTGAGTTCAATTCCAAATAACCACATGGTGGCTCGCAATCATCTATAATGAGATCTGGTGCCCTCTTCTAGCACACAGGCATACATGCAGGTAAAACACTGTATATATAATAAATAAATAAACAAACAAACAAATGAATAAATAGAAGTAGGCACTTCAAGATTTTAAGGAAAAAGAAGACTGAATGGAAACATGGAGGTACTGTTATAAGTCCTGCAGGACCAGCCAGAAGAGGATTCACTTCTGCATTATTGGGCCCACACTACAAGACCTTTGTACTCAGGTTCATGTCATTGACTACCGACAGTTGTGAGCCACTGACAGTTTCTTCTATCACAACTCACCAATCAAAAGTGAGCACCAGATATACACATATTTCCAGACTACATCAGAATACACACAATTTCCGAGGAACGCTACTGATTACAACTGATGGCTAGGAGCGTTGTCGGGGACAGAGGCAGGAAGGATGGGTGTTCCGGTGAAGACCATACTTTTATTTCTAAGTTTGTTTCATCTGCATTGCCTGCATATGAATGCTTGTATATCACATGCATACAATGCCAGGCAAGATCAGAAGAGGGCATGAGATACCCTGGAACTGAGTTACAGATAGTTGTGAGCAGCTCTATGGGTGCTGGAGCTCAAATCTGGTCCTCTGGTAGAACAGATAATGCTCTTAATCATACCAACTCCCATTGACAGTGGGGTTTGGTATGTTTGCTTCTACCTCTCTTTACCATTATGCCTGGATGGAGTAGTATTTAAATCTCCAGGCAAATTTACATCTCACTGATACCTTTCATACTGCCTTAGCCTGCCAAGCAGAAGGTACAACCTTACTGTTACCTGGATCCTCTCCTATCAACTCCAACAGGGCATGCTGTTACTTACTAGGAAAGCTTTCTTTACTACTGATATTCTGATGCTCTTCAACATCTGTGTCCCCCACTTGGGCTATATCTGCAAGAACATCAGGACATAGTGTACCAGGTAAAGCCACACCAGCTCACACAAAGTTGACCCAGGTTCTTCTTGGGATTTTCCACAGAGCCTCTATGGCAGAACCATTTAATCATTTAACTTTCAACTCTCCTTTCCAACAGGAATCCTGATTCAGGCTTCTTAGGAATGAAACACTAAGGTATTTCCTGAACAAGAGAGAGATTTCAGATACTTACGATTTCCAAACACAACAGATGTGATCTGCAACTATGAAAAAGAAAGCATTGTTAAGATTGGGCTATACTGTATCCTTCACAATGGTCTGGTTTTCTCTGGATGACTTAGAGACCGGTGGAAATAGAGCTCTACTGGTGCTGCATATGACACCAGTAGAGACGGAAAGAGCCTTCCTTCCTGGCACTGTACCTCCCAAGTCCACTAACATTGCAAGCAAATCCTTACTAGAACAGGGAAAGGAGTTTCTGAGGGAACTCCTTCTATGTTTCAATTTTAATGAATATGGTGATGTCAACGATACCAGAGAGCTGGAGACCCTGAACTCCACAAAGGAAACTGTCTTTCAAAAAGTAACACACATGGAACCCAAATAGAGCTGTATTTCTACAGAAGACACACAAAGGTATGCTTACCATTTGTCTGGATTCTGGTACACTAATAGCACCAGATAAATCTAGGAGAAAACAGAGTAACTGTGAGGATGTTGGCAACTAATGATTATAAAACACTCAGGGAATATTTTCAATGTGCACACGTGTGTATGGAGATAGCTTGGGCTGCTGCTGGGCCATCCTCCAGTGTAGAAGGATGTTCCAGAAAAGAAAAAATAAAACAGATCAATATGAGACCTAGGTTCTTTGTTCCTCAATTAAAGCCACTTTAAACAATATAAAATAAATCTAGCTGGTTCACACTTTGTGGCATATACTTATTGCTTTTTTTTTTTTTTTTTTTTTTGGAGCTGAGGACCGAACCTGGGGCCTTGTACTTGCTAGGCAAGTGCTCTACCACTGAGCTAAATCCCCAACCCTTATAATCCCAGCATTCAGGAGGTAGTGGAAGGAGGACCAGGCCTCAGCTTCAACCATAGAGCAAGATAGAGGCAGCCTGTGATAAATGTGTCCCTGTCTCAAAATAAAAATAATAACACTAAAGCTGCATAATTTCTAACTGTATTCTAAATATTTATCCTATACTTGCAGGTCAGTGTAGCTTTTACCATCCAACAGAACAATTTCTCTTTGCAACAGAATGAAATCATAACAGAAAACTACAACAAATAAAAATGCAGAGATCAGGTGACTGTGGGGGGCCTGGCCTGAACCTTCCATCTAGAACATTAGTGCTGCAACCAAAACTGTGGAGAGTGGGAGAAAAAAATCCTCTTCCCCTGGGAACAGCCCAGTTGGTTTTCCAACAACAACTGGTCAGCTCTGAAATCTCATAATACAGATAACATTGTATGGAAAGAGTGGATTATATCTATATATTTAGGAATATATCACACACACACACACACACACTCACACACACTCACAAATGCACTCTCTCTCTCTCTCTCTCTCTCTCTCTCTCTCTCTCTCACACACACACACACACACACACACACACATGTAACTACAATCTACAGTTGGAGGGAAGGAGGCCAGAGGTCATAAATTCGAGGAAGAAAGGGGGTGACGCATGGGGATGGTCAGAGGGAGGAAAGAGGAAAATGATATAATTTAATTTCAAAAAACAAAAAGTTTCAAAGCACAGTATGTGTGATTGTTAACACTTGCTATGTGTCACCAACAGGTGTTTCTCAGAACTGCACAGGCTGCTCAACTGATCTGCTTTGGTTACTGACAAGCTGGGTTGGAAAATCTTATTGCTCATAGTGCTATTAGAAAGTGTACTATAATATTTCAGTTGTTTTTTTTTTTGTGTGTGTGTGTGTGTTTGTTTTGTTTTGGGACAGCTTCTAAGACATGAGTCCAAAATCTACAGAAGTAAGTCGCCTTGTCCTACATGATTGCTTTAAACTCCAAAGGTCTGTGTGAAATGACCGGACACAGCAGGGAGTCTTTGGATTTTTCACACAAGTGACTTCAAGCATCTGTGGATGTGGTCTAGTTTAATATGCAGTTAAAATGACATGGAGGCAATTTGTCATGGACAGGCAGCATCTCTGAACCACATGGTAAACCCTCAGCCCTGCTGACAATGCTCTCAAAATTTTCTTAAATGAATTTAAGGCTCAACCACGGAAGCAAGAGCAATGGATTGCCCAGATGGATTCATGTTTTAACTTTCTGCTTTTGACTTTGATCAGAGATTCTTCATTTTTGTTCTGAAGCAGGGGTTATAACAATCCCCAAGCACAAATGTCATGAAGACTAGATGAACTAATAAAGTATAAAGTTCATTTAAAGTATGAATGGGAGCATAAACTATGTCCTCCATAGACCATTACCCATGCAGGGAAACAAGACATTGAAGCACCTGAAACCCTAATATTCTTTATGCACACAGCCTCATGGAAATCTATGCAGAAACCTGGCTGTCAAGGGCATCTAGAACACCCTTAAAAAGTCGTGTTGACTGTTTTGCTCTCTCCAGAAACAGCAAGTTTGGTGGCCTTTCAAAGAGAAGACAGTAAGGGACACCCTACCTATCTTAACATTTACATTCTTCCTCACCAAGGAGTTAAACAATACTTACCGCTTTGGTCTTCTTCCCAGGCTCCCTGAAATTATAGAAACAAAGACATTTTGAGGGTAACATCATGGGGCATACAGGCACATATCTTTCTCTTTTTTTTAATTAAGATTTTTTTCATTCATTTTACACACCAATCAAAGATCCTCTTCTTCCCTCCTTCCATGCCCCCAGCCTCCCCTCCCAATCCACCCCTCACTTCCTCCCACAAGAAGGCAAGTCCTCCCATTTGGAGGCACATTCAGTAGAGGCAAGTCCAAGTCCTTCCCCCCTGCCTCAAGGCTGCACAAGGTATCCCGTCATAGGTAGTGGGCTCCACAAAGCCTGCTCATGCACCAGAGATGGTAACTTGTTATGTACACACTCATAAGTGGATACTAGATATAAAGCAAAGAGTAATCAGGCAACAACCCACAACCCCAGAGAAGCTAACTAACAGGGAAGACCCAAAGAGGGACACATGAACTGCCCTGGGAAGGGGAAACAAATGAGATCTCCATGAGTAAACTGGGTATGAGGAGTGGGCAATGGAGGTTAGGGGATAGGGGATGAGAACATAAGGGAATGGGATGGTTGAACTGGAACAGGGAGGGGGAAAGCAATGAAAGAGATACCATGATAGAGAGAGACATCGTGGGGATAGAGAAAAACCAGGTGCTAGGGAAGTTCCCAGGCATCCCCAAGGATGACCCCAGCCTGGACTACTAGCAATAGTAGAGAGGGTGCCTGAACTGAACTGGCTTGCCCCAGAGATCAGACCGGTGAATACCCTGTCATCACAGAACTTTTCTCCAACTAATGGAAGCAGATGCAGAGATCCACAGCCAATCACTAGACCGAGCTCCAGGAGTCCAGTCAAAGAGAGACAAGAGGATTCTATGAGCAAGTGCATCAGGATCATGATGTGGAAACACGCAGGGACAACCAAACAAACAAGAGGGAATTCATGAAAGTTGGATCAATGGCTGTGGTGCCTACATGGGACTGGACTAGGTCCTCTGCATGGTGAGACAGTTGTGTAGCCTTTATTTCACTGCCAACATTAATGGCTGGCAAAACAAAGATATATCTGTGACAAACCTATGATATTTTTCAGAATGATGTATCTCTAACCCTCCTTCAGTCACCAACCACAAAATAATCTAAAGAAGAAGCATTGTTTTCCAGAGGGACAGGTGATAGCATATATTCTGTACCCTGACTGTGCCATTCACAAATGCTCTTTCTCATAAGGTGTCCATCGGCAAGGAACTATTCTACTATTCCAGAAAACACAGCATAGTATATATACATACTGTCATATTTTAATAGGCAAACTCAAATAAAATAGGAAAGTCAGACAGCAACATTTCTATTTCAGTCATAGAAAGTCCACCTTACCTCAGTAGAATGGTCGATTTCTTCCTCTTTAGAAAATAACTGTTTAATATCAGGGGCATCTTTAGTATCTAGGAAGAGAGAGTGACTGTTCATCACTGGTGCTGTGGGCCATGGCTTCCTTAGAGAACAGTGCTTAGCTTACACAACAGGCTTATATGTATGGCTATGCTCTCGAGGCTAGACCGAAGGGCTGCTGGAGCATCCTCATTGAAAGCACTGAGTCAACGAGAAGCAGGGAAAAAATGGAAAATGGAACACTTGCAGTGTGCTGATGGGAACAGAAGACAATAAAAGTCTTCCAAGGGTACAAGCTTCCCATTACTCCTATCAATCACTTGAAGACCAGACGGATGGTCTTCTAAAACTAAGAAACAATGTGAGTTTTAATTTATGCTAAGTTGCCATCTAGTACACACTTTCCAGGGTACCAAAAGGAATATGGTTTATGGAGTGGTATTGGTGAACACGAGAAAATAAAGACCATGATAACGTGTCCCCTCTGCAGCACATCTGGGTACCTCAGAATGCTGGAAACAAAACAAGGCTCACAGCAATCCAGAAGCTAATTCAATGAACCACTGAATTAGCATTTTAACCTCTAGTGGCACCATGCTCCACTCCCTAGTTCAGTGCATGAACCATAAAGGGGCAGTCACATCCCAGGGAAAGGAAAACCTTAAATGCTGTTGTGTTGGAGCAGCACAGCTTTTCTCTGGAATAGATACTATTTTTAGAGTAGGCTAATAGAGCAATGTAATTTTTCTCTTTGGAGTAGAAAGCACTTTCCCAAGTCATCTGCTAAAAGCATTGGCAGACCATATTTTTCCAGTGGTTTCCTGTGGTAATAGGTATATTCTGGGGCAAACATTCCATAAAATGAAATCACAATAAAACGAGTATCATGGAGATAATTTACACACTTCCTACATTCTTTTGGTTAATCTAAGATTCACACAAATGGAGGACAATGTACACACACACACACACACGGTTCTGAACAATCAAGACATGAGGCTTTATTTCTTTTCCCATTGACACTGAAGTTCTGTTCACATAGGAAGGTTAAACTAAGAATTCTGTACCCTCCAGTGTATTGAAGCTCTCCCCCACAGACCAGTAGAATCCCATGACAAAGACAGGATACTTGCTGGTTGTATGCAGTTAAAACTCACTCCAATCACTAATTCACTATTACAGAAAACCCCCAGAAACACACGAGGAAGAGAATAATCATTGTAAACAATTCATTCACAAAGTCACTAAAGAAACTGAAGATTTAAAACACACAGGAGCAATAATCAACTTCAAGGTAGTAAAACCATTTTATAGCAATGTCTGATTAACAACAAAAACCATAAGGTATTTTTGAAAACATGAAATATGTAGTAATGTGCTACTAAAACTCAAAGTTTCTAGTTGGTAGCTTTAAAAGGACATTATCATAATATTCATCTGATTGTAGTGTGAAATTTAAGATTTAGATACTAACTTGGAGAACCTATAGAGTTCAGGAGACTAGAAAGGGAACATTAATTGGTAAGGAGGAAGGAAGATAGTAAGGGGGTCATGGGGGAGCACAGGTGACATGAAGGGAAAAGGGGGAGTAAAGGGAGGGAGGTCTGAGTGGGGAAAGGGATGGCAGAACAGAACAAAGGAGGGACAGCACGGAGGATGTTTGAAAAGGCTAAATGGAAGATCATAAGATTAAATAGACACACAAATAGTCAAACAAAAATGTATAATTGGGATTGCTCCAAACAGGGAATTATGCCAGATGCCATGGCTTGCCATGTAAACATTTGACAGCCTGGAAAGATGGCTGAGGTAAAGGTCATCTGTCTTTTTCAGAGGACATGGTTGTGATTCTTTGATAGGTTGTATATATTTTATGGAATTATAAAATGGATCATTTGCTTCCGAAAGAGGAAAAGCACAGGAACCTCCCATTTTCCTCGTACTTACAGATCTCTTTCCTGCTCTCTCGCACTCCCAAGCACAGGGTGTGACATGGCCACTACTGGGACCCTTTCCCATTGAACCTGGCCAAGAAGGCTGTTACATATTTCAAATTTCACTTGTACTTTGGGGACTCTTCAGATCTAATCCATCTGTGTCACCCACATGTGGATTAATGTGGGGCGTTTACCCACCACCCCCACAGCTTGCTAGAGTTTTCTTGAGTGCGATCAGCAGGAAATATTAGATAGAAGGATTTATAGCGGAGAATCTTGCGGAGATAAACAGATAGAAAATAAAGGATAGCCTCGAGAGGGCCTGGAACCTATTTCAACGGGCCCCGACTGTCTCTTGCCCAGGGTTTTTATAGAGACGCCAAGGGGTGGAGCAAAAGACCTCCTCCCCCAGCACAGCCAAGTGCAGACCATCTCAGACACCTACACTCAGGCCCGTGGTCCTGATCATCCTCTATTCGGACCTGCTGGGTAAAGCCACGAGGAACCCCAGAACGGGCTCCCACAGATTAAGTAGCAGATAGGGTTACTCACCTGTTTCTGCCCATATCAGGTGAAGCTACATCAACTTATACATGTGCCCCAGCTTTCCTCTAGTTCATAGTATTCAGCGAGAGCCAAAGTGACTTTTATTTTTATTTAATTTTTTAAATACCTCTTAAAATTCTATGGTTGTATTTCTAGGGATGAGATAGATACACTGATATATTTCAGATAGTGAAAGTTCTGGTAAATCTGTTCAGTTTTACCTATGGCACAGAGGATAACTGACTGCTACATATAATGGAAGCAAAGCCTCAATATGTACAGTACCTTCCTCTTGGGTTTGTATTATTTCATCAGATGCGCTACCACTGCCTGGAACAGCAACTGGAGTAGCTGGAGGTTCCTCCGTAACTTGAGGGATGATAATTTTTTTCCTACAAAATCTTCTAAAGAATGAAGTAACTGAAAATGTAGTCACAACAGGGAGAGTTATGTTAGTTTACGGCAGAAAACCAGAAAACTAATCATGGCTGTGTATTTGTAAATATGGTCTAATTTCCTGTTCCAGCTAGTCATCAGTGTCAAGAGTGTTGCTTGTGGAAGATCACATTTTGTGATTAAGCAGTATACAGACAATATAGGTACTGTCTGCATTTACGTGGCTGGTGCAATACAAAAGGAGCAGGACTGAATGTGTTGTATGGGTTTGGTGCCAGATGGCAGCCCTTCCTTCTGACAATCGCATGAATACACTGTTGTTCATACGATTCCTCTTTCTTCCATGCTTTTCTCCAAACACTGGAAGTTTCAGAAGGACTTCTCATGATACTTTCTAGTCTAAAAGAGAACTACAAATGGTAAATCATAAGGAAAGGCACATGTACAGCAGAAATACTCCAATGATGTTTGTTAAATATCAGAGGAATTCAGCTAGAAGCTAGTGACTGAATTTAGAGTGATCCATTGCATCCAGCATGGGAAGTGTGGCTGTTGTTGACTTTCATTCTTTATTCACCTGTGGTCCTTGTAGCTCACAGAGAACATACGGTATTAATAGCCTTACATGACTGAGAAGTAAACAACTGTGTGCACTCCCGACTTTTCACCGTTAGGACCACATTAGTTACACCCCTGTCACTGTGACCAAACCCCTGACAGGAGCAGCCTGAGAGAGAGAGATATTCTTTACCTTCCAATCCCTGACTCAAAACTGGAGTCACTGGAGGGCACTGGCTTAGTACAAATATGTGACTCTTCTCTTGCATCTTCAACCTGTCATATCCCTCCCACTGACTAATTGTGACTGCCAGGGAACCCCACTGAGAGATTATAGATTCGAGCATATTCCTTAGAAATACTCAGAGTCCAAATCATTCTACATCATGTTATTGCACGATGGTTTGACAAAAATGAAACTTCCCTTCAATTGGCCAAGCCTTCCTTGATGTCTTCAACATGACCAGGTAAGGAAAGCAGTCTGGCATTTGGGTGGTAAGTATGCACATGGCTTTCTAGATGACAAATATCCTCAGCCACTGTATGGACAACCCAGATAAATGTAGCTAGAAGGGCAGGGTCTGTATTAGCACCAAGTGTGCACCACAGCTGCTCTGCTCGACTCATCAAAGTCCAGTTTCTACACACTCTTCTACCCACAGACTCTACGGGGCAATTGAGTCAAGCTCATCCCCTAACCATTATTTTAAACTTCTAGAAATACCTCTAATGCAAGATCAGGCTGAAAATCCCTATGTATAAAAGGATGAGTTTCAATTTATGGTTCTCCTCACTCTAGCTCTGAAGAATTGGGTTTACAGAAGTGTGCCACAATGGGCACATATTATACAGTCATTGGGATCAAATCCAGGATTGTGCACATGCTAGAAGCACACTAAACCGAACTGGTCTTTACATTCCTGCCCATTGACCCTCTTTGACAAATCTGACTGTGAGGTTACTCTAACACAGCCAGCATCTTCAGAATGATGATACCCAGCCATGCTCTGCCTGTGTAACTCACTGCTGCTTATATCATTCCACTGAGTGCTCAGACACAGCAGGCAGCAGGGAGACTGACTGCCAGTAATAGAAGTAATACTGGAACACAAACTCGAGCTCACCTTTAAAGATGTATAGATAGCCAAAAGAATGATCCAGTGCAGCTCAAGAATGAAGGGATGACTGGAGGTCTTAGTGGACATTGCCTATAAATTGTGTGGCTCTTTGGGCTCATGTTAATGTTGTCTAATCTGTTAAGCTTTTACAATAGTTCTTACTGGAATGAGCCATCTCTTCCATAAATCCAGTTATCACACACATCCGACCTATTTTTCAGTGCAGTGTCTCCTATAGTCAAATGCTCTGATCTGACCAAACATATGGACTTTCTATGGTGGTATTTTATTTGTACTGAAATGTGATTTAATTGTATGTTAATAAATAAAGTTGCCTGGGGTCTGAGCTATTAGAGCCATAAAAAGAGCGTGGCGGTGGTGGCACATGCCTTTAATCCCAGCACTTGGTAGGCAGAGCTAGGTAAGTCTCTGTATGTTCAGGGATACAGCCAGCATTGGAGACACACGCCTTTAAGACCTGGAGGGCTGTACTTACAGGCAGTGACGAGGCAGTCACGTGTTTGGGTTTACAACCAATGAGAAGGCAGAACAGAAAGACTATATCAAGACAAACACACAGGAAGTAGGTCTCTTTCAGAGAGGTAGGACCACCACAGGAGGAAGGGTAAGGTTTTAGCTCTGAGCTCTGACCTCTTGGCTTTCTCTTTTACATTGGTTCTGTGTTTCTTATTTAATAAGACGGTTGGTTACATCTACAAATTTCCATCTATCATACTTATGAGTGTCTGCAGGCAGCTAAAGAGTACTGCCTGGCTTTCTGCCCACTTGGTGCTCATCATTGTCTGCTGTTTACCTAGGGCTGGGTTATTGCAGGCAGATGCTGGGAAGATGGGCCTCTCATATAGGTATCCCTGAGCCCTTGACAAAATAAAAAGTACTTCCTGAGCTCTACCACTGGAAAGACTGATGACCTATCCATACACTTTGAGCTATCATTCTCCAGAGAAATTCACAAAAAAAAAACCAAAACAAAACCAAGTCTATCACACATCTGTACGGTGAGCTTTGAACACTTTTTTTTTAAAGGTAAAATGTGTATCTTGCTTTTTGAATTGACAAATTTGTCACTGGAAAGTGGACTCTGTCATAGGGATAACTGTATTGGGAAAAAAATCTATTTAGACCCTGCCTGGTACACAAAATGCCAAAATAACTAGAGGCATCAGAACTGAAAGCAGTGACTGTAGACACATTGGTAAGACTCGTTACTTAGGGCATTGCCTTTTCCCTGCTTAAATTCCCAAGTTTCACTCCCAATAGGAGTCTTATATCACATTGGTGTGCCAGAGAAAAGACAGCCAGCATTTAAACAATTCTAAAATGTGTTTGAGAGATTCCGTAATACATACAACAATTAAATTTCCTCTTCTCCACCTGTAATTGAAAGGAAAGAAAACACTTTGAGGTTCAGGTCATACAGAGTCTTTTTGCATAGCTCTTTGGTTCACCCTATGACACAGCATAGTGTAAAGCAGGATAGGAAAAAGACATTAAAAAAAAGACTGTATTCATACATTATGTGATGATGTCACAGAAAACCAGGGCTACGTACTTTGTGACAAAAACTAATACATCACACACTAATGCTGACTCAAAGTGAGAGCAGAGCACCTCTTCTGTTTGGCCTTCACTGAGGGCTCCCTAAGCTACATCCCAGCATGGCAGACCAACTTAACAACCTGCCCTGGGAGATTAATTCCTTCTAAGAGGGGGCCTCCAATTATTTGCACGAGTGCACATGTTTTAAATGTATTATACCCTAAATATTCAAATATTGGATGCATGAAGCTTCCCACCATATTGAGACTTTTGGGGAACAACACAAATTCCATCTAGATGACAGGATGGGAAAACAAATAGGAGAGGCCCCTTAAGGAAAAACACACATCTTAATAGATGATATGCCTGTTAACTTCTGAGTCAATATTACACACATTTATCTAAAGAGGAGCCTTTTTTCTCCAGAAGAAAAGCCCCCCTCATACAGACTGTGACACTTGACACGGGAAGATTTGATTCAGTCTGGACCAAGATGGTACAATTCCACTTTGTCCTCTTCCTAAATTAACTCTCTAATACCCATGATGCCCTGCTCAGTTTCATTGTTCAATGGGATATGCACTGAAACATAAGATCACTAGAATAACCTTTCTATCTTAGAGAAAAGAAAGGCCCCCTTACCTTCTCCACCTTTATTTCTGTCTCTTCAGGTAGCACTAAAGGGGACAGAAAGTGACTGTCAGCTCATGGTCTTGCTTCCTACTTATGCAGCATCCTTACTTGATGTGACTAAAAGTGCATAGACTTAGTACATGTGACTAGACCTACTGAACAGGATTGTTGGGCAGCTGCTGAACTGTCTTCCCTTGAAGGGAAATTAAAACAGAAAAAGGCCTGGAGAGATATGAGTAACAGAATTGTATTTCCAGACAGTGGGGGACCTAAAGCAACATAAAATAATCTATCAGATTGAAGATTAAATACAAATCTTCACAGGTATTCTCTTTGGAGTGACCACTGGTATGCTTCAGTTTGCATGTAGAGGTCAGAAGACAAATTGTGGGATCCCAAATTGTAGATGCATAAGATAACCCCCACACCTAAGGCTCAGGGAACATTTTGGTAGAGGATTGGAAAGACTATAAGAACCAGAGGGACAGGACATATGCTGCTAGATAGTGTCTTCTAGACATGGCAGGGATGATATAGCCCATGAAATCTCAACACAGTTCCCCAAATAGGACCTGCATCATGACAGCCCCTACTGATATGGCACCCTAGACCAGGAGCTACAGAGAGGTTGCAGAGAGATGAATTTTCTCCAGAGGTAAGTCTCCTCATAAGTTATCTAATCCTGAACTAACTGCACTAAACATACAAGAGCACACATAGGTATATATAAGAGCAACATTAAATGAACTCCTCTGTTTATGTAAGTATAGTAGTTATCAGAGAAGAACTCATATATTTGAAGGGGGGACATGGGATGAGATGGATTGAGGAGAAGGTGGGATAGAATGATGTAAACACAGTAGTCACATTAAATTCTCAAAGAATTAAAAATGTAAATTATAACAATCCTGGTCTTTCACTTTTGTCTTCCTTCCTTCAATCAAGGTTTTTCATTGAAGCTAAACTGAGACTAATAGTCATCAGGACCCAGAATCATCCTTCTCTGGCCCTGAATATGCTGGGGTTACGGGTGTGCATAGAATTGTCTGAACTTTTTTATATGTGCACTGGAGATTAAATCATGCTGAGTGAGGTAACCCAGACTCAGAAAGAAAACATGATATGTACTCACTTATAGGAGGATACTAGATGTAAAACAAAGATGACTAGACTGCTACTCACAATTCCAGGGAGGCTACCTAGAAAACAGGACCCCAAGAAAAACATAGGGATCACTCAATGACAGAGAAATGGACGAGATCTACATGAACAACCTGGACGTGAGTGGGGGTAATGAAGGGCAAGGGTGGAGGGAAAGAGAGCTT
Source organism: Peromyscus maniculatus bairdii (assembly GCF_049852395.1). NCBI lineage: Eukaryota > Metazoa > Chordata > Mammalia > Rodentia > Cricetidae > Peromyscus > Peromyscus maniculatus. The sequence continues at coordinate 12,720,666 of NC_134863.1, read as the reverse complement.
AGGGGAACAGGAGATCCCAGATAGATCAAGAACAGAGAGAGAGAACAAGGAATAAAAGACCATGATAAATGAAGACCACATGAGAATAGGAAGAAGCAAAGTGCTAGAGAGGCCCACAGAAATCCACAAAGATACCCCACAATAGACTACTGCCAATGGTCGAGAGACAGCCGGAACTGACCTACTCTGGTGATAGAATGGCCAAACACCCTAACTATCATGCTAGAAACCTCATCCAATGACTGAGGGAACCAGATGCAGAGATCCTCGGCCAGGCCCCGGGTGGAGCTCCAGGAGTCCAATTGGCAAGAAAGAGGAGGGTTTGTATGAGCGAGAATTGTTGAGACCAAGGTTGGAAAAAGCACAGGGACAAATAGCCAAATGAAGGGAAACACAAGAACTATGAACCAATACCTGAGGAGACCCCAACTGGATCAGGCCCTCTGGATAAGTGAGACAGTTGATTAGCTTGATCTGTTTGGGAGGCATCCAGGCAGTGGGACCGGGACCTGCCCTCAGTGCATATGCTGGCAGTTTGGAACCTGGGGCTTATACAGGGACACTTGGCTCATCCTGGGAGGAGGTGACTGGACCTGCCTGGACTGAATCTACCAAGTTGAACTCAATTCTCAGGGGAGTGTTTGCCATGGAGGAGATGGGAATGGGGGGGGGCTGGGAGGAAGGCAGGGGGAGGGCAGGAGGGGGGGAGAACAAGGGAATCCATGGGTATATGTAAAATTAAATTAAATTATAAAATAAAAATTTAAAAAATTAAAAACAAAACAGGGTACCAATGTGTGCACAGTCTAATCACCTTCTGAGCATCTGTACACCATGTACTTAACTTTAAACAACTATTTAAAAGTGAATGTTCATGTCCCATTACATTATCTCTCAAAGGTAAAAATGATGCAATCTTGGTAAGTATGAATAATGAGATAAATTGCAATAATTCATCATATGTGGTGCATATTTTATGAAAGAACAATGCACAATGGCTAATCTACATGTGTTTATGAACATGGTTTTCTGGTCTTTATAACACTTCAGCTTTGTGATATATATATGTATATATATATATAAACATATACATATATATCTGCAAGCCCTTTAAACTTACCAAAACTCCTAAATAATGATTATAAGTTGTGCATTTTTGGCAAGGTGAAGACCAAAGACATGAGACTTCTCTTAGAGAAGGCACAAAGGCTAGGCATTTCTCAGAGGTGATCCTTTCCATGCAAAATGGGGGCCTGTGAACACGAGGCTGCCATCAGTATATAGATGCAGGTAAATTCAAGACAAGGTCATTGTAGGGAGCAGATATTCTAATAATTGGAGTCACAGCTTCAGGTGTTTGGTCCAAATGACCATAACATGTCAGTGACTTTACTGTTGTCATACTTGCTAAGATTTCAGACAATGTTCTTCTGTGTGTGTGTGTGTGTGTGTCTGTGTGTGTGTGTCTGTGTCTATATCTGTCTGTGTGTATAGTGTCTGTGTGTATATGTGTGTGTGTCCCTGGGTGTGTCTTGGTGTGTCTATGTATGTGTTTTCACTTAGTTGTTTTTTTTTTTTTTTCGAGTCAGGGTTTCTCTGGGTAGCTTTGCGCCTTTCCTGGAACTCACTCTGTAGACCAGGCTGGCCTCGAACTCACAGAGATCCACCTGCCTCTGCCTCCCGAGTGCTGAGATTAAAGGCGTGTACCACCACTGCCCGGCTCATGTAGTTGCATGGATCACTTAGTTTTTTTTTTTTCTTATTGTGCCTTGTGTCACTCTGTTTATGTGACTGCTCCAAGCTGACTCTGGTTAACTTCTCTGTCTTTACATGTTCAAGAACTTCAGTTGCACACAACCAGCCTTCTACCTATGCCCATCAGGTGAAGGGATGAGCCAGATGACCTAGTAAGATTCAAATGTCATTCTGTAAATGTAGTACACTAGAAGTTTTGGGTTCCGGACTCTTTTCTTGTGACTGATAAGTTTAGAGAAGGAGGAAGAGAAAATTATAGAATATAAAAGACACGACACATAGAGACTCATTCTGGGGACACTTCTGAGAAATGTTTTATAGTATGAAACACCATGAAAAAATTCCCGGAATAAGGGAATTGTCACACATTGATGTATTACTAGGTACAGAGTCTAGAGTCCACATGGCATTCCAAAAGTAGGAGAAAGTGGCTAGAGAAGAGAGAGATGGAGGATTATGGGGGTGGAGACTGGTCCTGGATCTCTGTGGGGCAACTTGAAATTCCCAAAAGAAAGCCACGAATACACAGAACACTATGGACAATCACAGCCTGTGGCAAGATGTGTGTCAAGAAGGTGGATCCCCAATTGCTCATGTCCTTTAGCTCTTGGAACATGGGTATTAGCTTATGGGAACTTCCTAAGGCACCATCTGTATCTTGGAATCAGAATCAAGAATGCATGAAAAAGAGCCAAGGCAGGGGTCAGAGATCAGATCCCTGCTCACTCATAAGGTCAGAGGTTCAAGGATGAAGGAAAAGTCTCTGACCTCCTCTACACCTCAGTCATCCTGCATGGCAGTCCAGGATGAGGCGCATAGGCTGGGAATGAGCTACACATTAACACTAGGCCCTTCCTTGCCAGTATATTGCAGATGTGGTAGTTGTGTCAGACTAAACAGCCATTTTACCCAGCACTCTACCCTGTTGGTGCCACATGAAGCAGGAGTTAACAGTGAACAGAGGACTATGCATGGACTGCTACAAGTCCTGAAGGAAGAAATGGAAGGGCTCTGTTCTTCCTTTATCATTGGGCTTACTCTGCTAGACTATCACCTACAGGTTCCTTAGAGTACAAGAGAGAATACTGTTCCTCCCCAGACACAGTGGATCTATCACAGGTAAGGACATAAAGTGAACACAACACTTCATGGGCACTGTCATGGTGAATCTCAACAGTCAATTGGATGATACCCAGTACTGGGCAGCAAGTGTGAGATTAGAGCAGTTTAGTTTAGGTGAGGTGGAAAGACTACTGAACTCTGCATGACATCATGGCTTAGGAAGGGATCAAGGATATATAAAAAGGTAAGCTGAGCATGAGCATTAAATCTTCTGGTCACTGACAGGTTATAATGGGACTCTGCCACAGACTCCTGCCTGTATATATAATTACCCCGTGTTACAGTCTATAAGCTGAGACTATATTCAAAAAAGTACAAATTCCCTTTTAGGTTATCTTCACAGGAATTTTTAACAACAACTGAATAAATTATTCAGACAGGCAGAAGTAAAATGCAGAGCTAGTAACTGAATCCCAAGCCCTGAAAGTTTGGTAGTATCACGGACTTAAAGAATAAATGTTCTGCTGGGCGGTGGTGGCGCACGCCTTTAATCCCAGCACTTGGGAGGCAGAGCCAGGCGGATCTCTGTGAGTTCGAGGCCAGCCTGGTCTACCAAGTGAGCTCCAGGAAAGGCGCAAAGCTACACAGAGAAACCCTGTCTCGAAAAAGCAAAAAAAAAAAAAAAAAAAAAAAAAAAAAAAGATAAGATTGGAGCTGGAAAGATGGCTCAGTGGTTAAGAGCACCGACTGCTCTTCCAGAGGTCCTGAGTTCAATTCCCGGCAACCACATGGTGGCTCGAAACCATCTGTAATGAGATCTGGTGCCCTCTTCTGGCCTGCAGGGACACATGCTGTATACATAATAAATAAATCTTAAAAAAAAAAAAAAAAAAGAATAAATCTTCTGGGGAAATGTGTACAAAGGAGAGGAGGATATGCAAAGCACATTTAATAGCACACTCTGCTCACTTTCCATCATGTCCCTGTAATTGGAATAGAACAAGAACCTTCTATTTTCCTTGTCCTTAATGAAATCTTTACCACATTCCTAACTCAAAGACAATGCATAACATGACCACTAGTGGACCCTTGCTCATTGATTCAAACCAGGTACACTGATCCAAATTCACTGAGTTGAATTTCACCCTCAGTCATGTGACATTGGAACAATGTGCCTTGAGGAACATCAGCTCTACTCCATCTGCATTACCCACATGTGGGAGAAAGGATTAGAGGGTGGTCCACCCATTCCTGTCTACAGCAGGTGAAGCCACCCTGACTCATACTAATGAGCCTCAGTTTCCACTGGTTCATGCTATTGAATGAGAGCCGAAGGTGACATCAGATGCATTTTAAATTCTTTAGCTGTGTTTCCATTGAAAACTTAGATATATTAGTATTAACCTACATAGGAAAAATTGTCTTAAACTTCTCTCTAGATTTACATATGAAAGAAAATGATTATCACCACATTACACAACTGGACAGAATTACAGAATTCACAACATGCCTTTTTTCTTATCAGTTGTTTCTATAGAATAAAATTTACAGAATTCTGGTATCATCACATCTGTATGGGGTATAGCTTGTCTCTGCTGAATTCTCTCAATAAAGGAGAAACTGGGAATGCATCGAGAATAGAGTTTCATGTCAGCCTCATGGCAGAAAAACAGAGGAAACTAACAACTGTGTGTTTGTACATTTGATCTGATTGCTTGTTTCCGGGTACAGTCATCAGAGTGAGATTGTGCTTCAGGAGGATCACTGAATAGTGTACAACCAGTTAAGCATTACATGAACATGACAAGTAAAATCTAATTTATGTGGAAATACAGAAGGAAGAGCCCCATGACTGAACACACTTTGTGAGTGTGGTGCCAGAGCAGAGTGGTATCACTCTAATCCTTCTTAGAGCCCATGACACCCTTGCAATGGCTCCATTCACCGCTGTTCACTAAGACCCTAAGAATTTCTTAAGGACTACCCACAGGACTCACTAGGCTAAAACAGATCTTTGTAATGTATACTGTAGGAAAAAGCACAGGCATTCAGAAGTGCCCTGTGATGTCTGTGAGATACCAGAAGACTTCAGCTACACAGGAGTAACTGAATTCAGACAAACTGTTTCATTTACTCTAGAACACTGGAGAACCGCTATTCTTCATTCTTTGACTGCCCCTTATATAATAGTACATCTCATGGACAATGTATGGCATTGTCCATGGGAGGTAGGAAGGTAAGAAGCTTTGAAAACTTGTGACATTTCACACAATGGAGCAGTAACAGCTGCATTTGTGTGCCAGTGACGACCTCTCCTGACAGAAACAACAGACAGGAGACATGCTCTGCCAGGCAGTCCCTGACTCCAAGTGTGAGCTTCATCCGAAGTGAGCTGTGGGATTCCTGGATCAGTAAACAGCACCTTCCTCTATCATCCTCAACCTGCCACTGGCCTCTCAGTGACTGAGTCTGAACCTCCGGAACAAAATTGGGAGGGTACCAATGCTTCCAGGCTCCAAGTCAATCTAAACCAAGTTTTTACGTGAAGGATGGGAGGAAAGGAAACTCTTTTAATCACATCACCCTGCATAAACCCTCATCAGGAAGAGGCTGGAAAAGCAGCCTGGTGCCATTGTAGGTGACAGATGTCCCCTGAAACTGTGTGGACAGTCTGAACTGAGTTCAGCTAACAGAATGGTAGTCTACACAGGCTACATGTGAGTTTGCAAGGTGCTGTTCATCCATTCTTCATGAAAGCTCTGTTTCTCCAGAATCTTTTCCCACACAGAAACACACCGGCAATGGACGAAGTCCTACTCCCCTCTGTTGTTTTCTTTTCCCTTTTTCAGAGAAACGGTCTCTGGCCCACAGTGATCTCAATGCCAATTTGTAGAAATGGATGACTTTGAACATAAAATTCTCCCATCGGTTTATAAAGCTATACAACCACAGCACATCTTTTGCTTACTGGGAGCTCAAACTCAAGGCCTTAGAAATGGTAGGTATGCAATAACCACATTCTCTCTCAAGAACTAGCTCTTCTTTGCCAAAGGCCTTCATAGCACATGCTTGAGCAAATACACAGAAACCATTTTGCAAATAATGATGCTCTTCTCACTCCTACCTGCTGCCTGTGGTCCCCCTAGTGCTCCCACTCACAGGCAGTATGGACACTGACTACCAGTGAGCAGAAGACCCTTGGAGCCCAGAGTCTAGGTCACATTTAAAAACCTGTTGCCAGGAGCAAAGGAGACCAGAGGTTAACATCCCTTGCTGTTCCTGCAGAGGACACAGGTCTGGTTGGTTTCTAACACAGAAAAAACAGCTCAAAACAGTCTATAACTCCAGTTGCTAGAAACCATACAGCTAATTTGAGTCTGCATATGTATCATAGATACAAATGGTGCACATACAATCATACAGGTGAATACTCACATACCCAAAATAAAAATAAATATATCTTTAAAAAATGTCTTCCTATTAGGAAAATGTGTCAGCATAGATCCAGAGCCAAGTGGTAACTGGACACCTGCCCCATCTCCCCATGCAGTATCTGTTTCCCATTCTCAGAATCAGTGATCTGACTAGAAGCCTGTGAGCTTTCTAACCTTTCATTCTTCGGAATGTCTGTATGTAGATGAGAAGTAATGCCCTGGGCTCTCTGTGGTAGTCACTACAGGGTCCTGATCTCTGCAGTTTTGACCTATTGAAGGCAGATACTGGGATGTTCCAAGTTAGGGATTACCAAGTGCTGGGGCTATAGAAGGTCTCTTCATCTCCATGGACAGCCTCATCACTTATCTCTGTGCCTTGGTTTATTCTTTCACAGAGTAGCACACAAACAAATAAATGTACTGCATATGATGGGCTTTGAACATATATACTTTATAAAGGTCAAGCGTGTATCCTAATATGGTAATTCAACAGCTTGTCCCTGTAGATTGGACTGAGCAATTGGGATACCTATCTTGGGGAAAAACAGATTTAGATGTAGCCTGTTGTACACCATTCCAGACTAACTACAGGCATCATAGCTGAATCCAGTGCACATGGACAAATACCTCCACTATTTATTTTAACTTAGAGACCCACTTTTTAAAAAAATACGGTCCAAATGCTTCCCAATAGGTGGCATAGATCACAGTGCCTGGTTAGATATAAGGATACCAAGTATTTACACAGTTCATTCCTAAAACGTGTCTTAGGAAAAAATTCCATAATACATACCTCGTCTTTGGTTTCTGCAATGCACCTGAAATATAAAGGAAAGAAAATAGTATGTGGCCTAGGTCATGATGATTTCTGTTTGCAAGGGTCCTTGAAATACATATCAACATGATATAATGGCAATCAAAGTGGGAAAGAGTCTTCAAATAAAAGACTCTGCTTTAGTATATCATATGATGGTGTCACAAAAGAACTGGGGTTCCTCACTTGTACCACTTCCCACTTTTGCTGGTTCACACACCAGATCAAGAGGCACTATCTGTTTGGTCTCTGCTGCGTGTTCCCTAAGCCACACTGCAACATGCTGGAGCATCTTTATGATCCTGCTATGAAATTAACCCTGCCACAGTGTAGCCTCAATTATTTACACTAATGCTCATGTGTTAAAAGGCTAACCACCTGCAACCCCACACTAGACATAGGAAGCTTGCTCCATATGACTGTTGTGGAACATACTGCATGGAAATTGAGGGGATCTGAAGTGCCTGACAACTTCTAAACCAAAACTTTAAGTTTTATCTAAAGAGAACCTTTTTTCTCCAGAAGAAAAGGCCTGCTCACAAGACTGATAATTAACACTGGATGCTTTGATGCTCTATTCAGTTTGGAACAGGCTGGTACAATTCTTCTTCTCCCCTTCCAAACTAACTCTCTAATACCCATGATGCCTGCTCAGTTTTGTTGTTCAGTGGGATATCCTCTGAAACGTAAGATCACTAAAGTAACCTTTCTATTTTAGAGAGAAAAAGGCTCTCTTACCTCCGACGAATTTTCTTCTGTCGTTGTGCGGCCATCTCGTCTAAGTGTGTTTTCATCATTTTCCGGTATTACTAGGGGGACAGAAAGTCATGAGCTTGCAGACTGTCAGCTCTTGGTCCTGCTTCCTACCTATGTAGCATCTTTGCTTGATGTGGGTAAAAGTGCATGGACTTAGGACATGTGACTAGACCTACTGAACAGGATGGTTGGGCAGCTGCTGAACCGTCTTCCCTTGAAGGAAATTAAAGCAGAGAAAGACCAGGAGAGATATGAGTAAGAGATTTGTTGCATTTCTAGACAGTGGACACCCAAAGCAACATAAAATAATCTGTCTTTGATTGTGTATTGTTAAATTAACATTTTCACATGTATTCTGTTTAGGGCCACTTGTGAGGTTTCATTTTGGGTGTGGAGGTCAGTGGATAGCTTGTGGGATCTGTTTCTCTCCTTTGCCATGTGTGTTCTGAGTTTCAAATCCAGGTCATTGGGCTTAGAGAAGGCATCGATATCCTTGGAAAGAAGAATTTTATCCTTCCCCATGACCAAACTTGTGTTTAAACTTTAGTGTGTGTGTTTACAATTTTTATCATTCCAATTTCAGGAAAGAGTTGACAGATGAGGACGGCAGGAATACAATCTTTTATGTACTAAATGTCTCACATGAAACTCTCAACTTGGAAAGAAGAGAATCACTATGAAGGAAGCAGCTGTATAGGATGTCAGCATTTTACTCCAAGATCAAAAAACATAAAGAAATTTGCACGGACTAGGAAGAGAATCACAAGCTAAGAGCACTAGAACTAGAAATACAAAAGAAACTCCAGGACTTAGAAGATGTGTAACGATAGAATGTTGGCAGATAAATGCCTAGTGATATATGAGAGTGCTTTCATTAGCCACTCTCAAGAAAAAAACCCATGAACTACTAGGAGAAGCAAAGACCATTTTGAAAGATGAAATAGGCAACTTTGAATCCAGAGTGACATCCATTCAGCAGGTGTTAGCACATCTGAAATTTCAGTTGGATGCAAAATTATCCTTCAACATAACCAGTGAGGTTGATGAAAAGGAATCATATCAGCATACATTTAAAATATTTGTCTATCTTCTATGGAGCTGTGGGTTGTAGTTTGGTTAACTTTGCTTTACTTCTGGTAATGAGTGAGTAAATACAAGAGATGCTAGGTAACAAGGCGGATGCTAAAAGGGACGCGAGGAACGCCCTCAGAAGGGGAAATAGATGAGAACTCCTGAGAAACCTGGGGGTTAGGGTGGGACAATGGAAAGTAGGGATATGGGATCGGGGCATAGGGAAATGGGACAGTTGAGCAGGGGATGGGATGGGCAGCTTGGGAGAGCAATGAAAGAGATAACTTGATAGAGGAAGACATCATGGGGATAGGGAGAAACCTGGTCAGGGAAGTTCCCTGGAATCCACAGGCATGACCCAACTTAGAATACTAGCAGTGGTGGAAAGGTTTCCTGAGCTAGCCTACCCTGGTGATCAGATTGCTGAATACCCTAACTGTCATCATAGAGCCTTCATCAAGTAACTGATGGAAACAGATGCAGAGAGCCATGGCCAAGCATGTTCAGTCGAAGAGAGGGAAGAGTAATTCTATGAGCAAGGGGCATCAAGACCATGATGGGAAGACTTACAGATACAACTAAACTAAGCTGGTGGGCACTCATGAACTTTGGACCCATAGCTGTGGATCATGCATGGGAAAGGACTGGGCATTTACTTGGGCAAGACCGTTGTGTAGCTTGGTGTGTTTCATGGCACCCTGACAGTGGGAATAGGATCTATCCCTGGAGCATGAACTGGCTTTTGGAGCCCATTGCCCATGGTAGGGACACCTTGCACAGCCTTGATGAAAGGGGAGAGATGTAGACCTGTCCCAGCTGAATGTTCTGGGCTTGCTGACTCTCCATGGGAGGCCATACATTTTCCAAGGAAGGGATGAGGGGTAGGCTGGTGGAAAAGGCTGGAGTGGGAGCAGAGAGGGAATGAGGGACAAATCTGTGGTTGGTAAGTGAAATGAATAAATTAAAAGATTCCTAAAAAATGTTTGTCTAGCACACTCAAGCATTGTTTTAAATGATAATTTCCATTCTTCAAAGGACATGGATGGGAGTTTTAAACATTTCATTTCATTAATGGAAATCTGTGTATTTAACATATATTGCTTCTTTATTTCATATGTTGAGAAGGAGACAATATTCATGTTCCATTTATATCATAAGTATATCAATTTTAGTAGGTTCATGTGATATTCATAAAATCAGCTAAACCAACAACAACGAGAACTTTAGATTTTCTAAATATTGTGTAGGAAATTGCTGTCTTATGATTGAAATAAACACTCAAATTGAGCAAGTGAAATGTTACATAAATCAGTTCCAATGGAATAGAGCCCCAAGAAAACAATCTCTGCAATGAGCAATGACATGGAAACTCAAGCAAATCATGCAAGTGATTATGTATCTCAATGGTGGCATGATATTTGCCAATAATTAAACTTTACTACAACTTTCACCACAAATGGTTATGATTTTATTGTAATTGTGCACATGCCATTCAGATTTCTTGTTCATGGGTATGCATGAATGTGCATGTGTGAGTGTAGTTTTGATCATAGGTGTGGATTAGATGCATTTGCTTGGTTGCATGTAAGTGTTCGTGTGCATGGATGTGAGAGGAGTGTGTGGACTATCCTACATTAGTCCACACACTCAGTTACCACCTGCCCTCCATTCTGATCCCCTAATGTCAGAACCCACAGTGGTGGTATTGGCAGGGATCATCCTCCATAGTCCTTCCTGCCTAGCTTTATGAAGGACCCTCAAACAAATGCCAACTCAGGGTTGGACACAGGCAAGAGCCCCATATCCAGGCTCTCTGGAGTATTCGAAACCTATTCTAAACCTGTTCTATGATAATGTGCTGCCCACCCATGAAGGCCCTCTATGCCCAGACCCAGGCAGATTTATCAACTCTCTTATGAGTCTGAATCACTTCTCTCCTTCCATTCCACCCATCAGCAGGCCCAGACCCAGAAAGGCAGCACATCTGTCAGCCCTTTTGCTGACTGTGACCCATGATACTCATTCTTCACCCTGTGTGACAATGCCACACCAAACAGATTATGGAGGCCAATACTAGGACCATCTTTTGAAATCTCACCCAGGACCCTTAACTCATCCCACCACTTAGTCTCAGACACAAGGTAGCCAGATCCATGAATAGAAGTCATACATTTTTGGCAAGGCCTAGGTGAAGGCCATATGTGTTGTCTTCAAAAAAGCATTAACGGTAGATACTTCTCAGAGGCTTCTGCCTTTCCATGCAAAATGAGGGTGTCTGTACATGAGGCTGCCTGCAGCACAGCTACAGACGGGTATAAAGTAGAGACAGTGTCAAGGAAGTTACCAGACATTGCACTAATTGGGGTCAGAGCATTAGGTGTTCGAGAGTTCCAAATTGACCATCAAAAGTCAGTGGTTTGGCTTTGTCAATTTCCATAAATTTTGGGACAATTTCCTTCTGTTTTTTTTTTATATAATTTAGTTATTCTTTTACACTACTCTGATTAGGAGACCTTTCCTAGCTGATTTTAGACTCAACTCTTCCCTCTCTTTTCTCATATTCAAGTGCATTATGTATTCAACAGCAGGCTTTCACCTCTACCCACCAGTATCATAAGAGACTCAGATGGGCATTCTTTTGAGCAATGTTTCAATGTTCCCAGGTAGAAAGAATATCCCACACCTTGATGCAATACAAGGTACAGTGTCTAGAGGACTCAGTATCCCAGAGGTAGGTACCAGAGAAGGGAGGAGGAAGATAAAAGGGGTAGAGACTGCTCCTAGATCTAGGAGGGACACCTTGCTCAGAAGTAATAACTGTTGAGTTTAAGGAGAGGAGACACAATGTATTAAGGCTACTGAGATTGTCTATGAAAAGGAGCCAAGCCCCAAGTAGTTCAATGAGATAATGCAGAAGATCAGACAGACTTGTAAAGATCAAAGTCCATCAACCTACCAAAGAGGGGAGAGCCTGGAGGAACCACAATCCTCAGATATGAACTCATTTCTGCCCAAAGACCACCATGTCAGATACTCGAGTACAAAGTCATAAATATACAAAACATAGAGGACAGACACAGCCTGTAGCAAGATGTGTGTCAAGAAGGTGGATCCCCAATTGCTCATGTCCTTCAGCTCTTGGAACATGGATATTAGCTTATGGGAACTTCCTAAGACACCCTCAGTATCTTGGAATCAGAATCAAGAATGCATGAAAAAGAGCCAAGGCAGGGGTCAGAGATCAGATCCCTGCTCACTCATAAGGTCAGAGGCTCAAGGATGAAGAATAAGTCTCTGACCTTCTTTACACCTCAGTCATCCTGCATGGCAGTCCAGGATGAGGCACATAGGCTGGGAATGAGCTACACATTAACACTAGGCACTTCTTTGCAGTATATTGCAGATGTGGTAGTTCTGTCAGACATTTTACCCAGCACTCTACACTGTTGGTGCCACATGAAGAAGGAGTTAACAGTGAACAGAGGACTATGCATGGACTGCTACAAGTCCTGAAGGAAGAAATGGAAGGGCTCTGTTCTTCCTTTATCATTGGGCTTACTCTGCAAGACTATCACCTACAAGACTATCTTGTTCCTTAGAGTAAAAGAGAGAATACTGTTCCTCACCAGCCACATTGGCTCTATCACAGGTAAGGACACAAAGTGAACACAACACTTCATGGGCACTGTCATGGTGAATCTCAACAGTCAATTGGATGATACCCAGTACTGGGCAGCAAGTGTGAGATTAGAGCAGTTTAGGTTAGGTGAGGTGGAAAGACTACTGAACTCTGCATGACATCATGGCTTAGGAAGGGATCAAGGATATATAAAAAGGTAAGCTGAGCATGAGCATTAAATCTTCTGGTCACTGACAGGTTATAATGGGACTCTGCCACAGACTCTTGCCTGTATATATAATTACCCTGTGTTACAGTCTATAAGCTGAGACTATATTCAAAAAAAGTACCACTTCCCTTTTAGGTTATCTTCACAGGAATTTTTAACAACAACTGAATAAATTATTCAGACAGGCAGAAGTAAAATGCAGAGCTAGTAACTGAATCCCAAACCCTGAAAGTTTGGTAGTATCACGGACTTAAAGAATAAATGTTCTGGGGAAATGTGTACAAAGGAGAGGAGGATAAGCAAAGCACATTTAATAGCACACTCTGCTCACTTTCCATCATGTCCCTGTAATTGGAATAGAACAAGAACCTTCTATTTTCCTTGTCCTTAATGAAATCTTTACCACATTCCTAACTCAAAGACAATGCATAACATGACCACTAGTGGACCCTTGCTCATTGATTCAAACCAGGTACACTGATCCAAATTCACTGAGTTGAATTTCACCCTCAGTCATGTGACATTGGAACAATGTGCCTTGAGGAACATCAGCTCTACTCCATCTGCATTACCCACATGTGGGAGAAAGGATTAGAGGGTGGTCCACCCATTCCTGTCTACAGCAGGTGAAGCCACCCTGACTCATACTAATGAGCCTCAGTTTCCACCAGTTCATGCTATTGAATGAGAGCCAAAGGTGACATCAGATGCATTTTAAAATCTGTAGTTGTGTTTACATTGAAGACTTAGATATATTGGAATTATCCTACATAGGGAAATAGTCTTAAGCTTCTCTTTAGATTTACATATAAAGAAAATGATTATCACCACATTACACAACTGGACAGAATTACAGAATTCACAACATACCTTTTTCATTAGGAATTTCTATAGAATAAAATTTACAGATTTCTGGTGTCATCACATCTGTATGCGGTATTGCTTCTCTCTGCTGAATTCTCTTCAATAAAGGAGAAACTGGGAATGCATCGAGAATAGAGTTTCATGTCAGCCTCATGGCAGAAAAACAGAGGAAACTAACAACTGTGTGTTTGTACATTTGATCTGATTGCTTGTTTCCGGGTACAGTCATCAGAGTGAGATTGTGCTTCAGGAGGATCACTGAATAGTGTACAACCAGTTAAGCATTACATGAACATGACAAGTAAAAGCTAATTTATGTGGCAATGCAGAAGGAAGTGCCCCATGACTGAACACACTTTGTGAGTGTGGTGTCAGAGCAGATTGGTATCACTCTAATCCTTCTTAGAGCCCATGACACCTTTGCAATGGCTCCATTCACCAGCTGCTCACTAAGACCCTAAGAATTTCTTAAGGACTACCCACAGGACTCACTAAGCTAATACAGATCTTTGTAATATATACTATAGGAAAAAGCACAGGCATTCAGAAGTGCCCTGTGATTCTGTGAGATACCAGAAGACTTCAGCTACACAGGAGTAACTGAATTCAGACAAACTGTTTCATTTACTCTAGAACACTGGAGAACTGCTATTCTTCATTCTTTGCCTACCCCTTATATAATAGTACATCTCATGGACAATGTATGGCATTGTCCATGGGAGGTAGGAAGGTAAGAAGCTTTGAAAACTTGTGACATTTCACACAATGGAGCAGTAACAGCTGCATTTGTGTGCCAGTGACGACCTCTCCTGACAGAAACAACTGACAGGAGACATGCTCTGCCAGGCAGTCCCTGACTCCAAGTGTGAGCTTCGTCCCAAATGAGCTGTGGGATTCCTGGATCAGTAAACAGCACCTTCCTCTATCATCCTCAACCTGCCACTGGCCTCTCAGTGACTGAGTCTGAACCTCCGGAACAAAATTGGGAGGGTACCAATGCTTCCAGGCTCCAAGTCAATCTAGACCAAGTTGTCACGTGGAAGTTGGGAGGAAAGGAAACTCTTTTAATCACATCACCCTGCATAAACCCTCATCAGGAAGAGGCTGGAAAAGCAGCCTGGTGCCATTGTAGGTGACAGATGTCCCCTGAAATTGTGTGGACAATCTGAACTGAGTTCAGCTAACAGAATGGTAGTCTACACAGGCTACGTGTGAGTTTGCAAGATGCTGCTCATCCATTCTTCATGAAAGCTCTGTTTCTCCAGAATCTTCTCCCACACAGACATAGGGGCAATGGACGAAGTCCTACTCCCCTCTGTTGTTTTCTTTTCACTTTTTTTTAGAGAAAAGGTCTCTGGCCCACAGTGATCTCAATGTCACTTTGTAGAAATGGATGTCTTTGAACTTAAAATTCTCCCATCAGCACCTCTGAAGGAGGTTTATAAAGCTATACAACCACAGCACATCTTTTGCATACTGGGAGCTCACACCCGAGGCCTTAGAAATGGTAGGTATGCAATAACCACATTCTCTCTCAAGAACTAGCTCTTCTTTGCCAAAGGCCTTCATAGCACATGCCTGAGCAAATATACAGAAACCATTTTGCAAATAACGATGCTCTTCTTACTCCTACCTGCTGCCTGTGGTCCCCCTAGTGTTCCCACTCACAGGCAGTATGGACACTGACTACCAGTGAGCAGAAGTCCCCTTGGAGCCCAGAGTCTAGCTCACATTTAAAAACCTGTTGCCAGGAGCTAAGGAGACCAGAGGTTAACATCCCCTGCTGTTCCTGCAGAGGACACAGGTCTGGTTGGTTTCTAACACAGAAAAAACAGCTCAAAATAGTCTATAACTCCAGTTGCTAGAAACCATACAGCTAATTTGAGTCTGCATATGTATCATAGATACAAATGGTGCACATACATTCATACAGGTGAATACTCATATACACAAAATAAAAATAAATAAATCTTTAAAAACATCCTCCTATTAGGAAAATGTGTCAGCTCAGATCCAGAGCCAAGAGGTAACTGGAGTTCCTAGTGGACACTGTTGTTAAGATGAGTGTCTCTTTTGTGCTCATGCTATTGGTTTTTTTTTGCTAAATCATTTATTTCTTTTTGATATATAGTACTTTCATTTTTTCTATTAAAATCTTGATCTTAAATTTGCATGAGAGAATTTTTAAATTTTTCATTTTTTCCCTTTTGTTGGAAATGGATTTTTTTCATACAATATTCCAAATTATAGTTTCTCCTCCCCTTGTTCCTGCCAGTTCCTCCCAATCTCCCATCTCATTTGGATCCATTCTGTCTGTCTCCCACTAGAAAAAAATTTCTGAAAGATAACAACCAAACATGACAAAAGAAATATAAGATATAGAAAAACCATCATATCAAACTATTTCTTTAAAAAATCTTTTTTTTGATATTATAATAAGGACATCATTTCCCACACCTGTTTCTCAATGAAAACCCTCCTCTAGACCCATAAACCTTTCCTTGCTCTCTTTCAAAACATGGCTCCTTTTCTCACTAACTGGAGTGTGTGTGTGTGTGTGTGTGTGTGTGTGTGTGTGTGTGTGTGTGTGTTCCAAATCAAATAAATAGAACCTGATCAGTATACATAATATTACTTTTATGCTTTATATGTATATGTGTTCAGGGCTGAGCATTGTATAAACAATTGTTGTGCTCTTTTTCTGAGAAGTGTTTCTTCCATTTTTCATTAGTTCTTACTGGATTAATCCATGTACTATAAAATTCTAAATGAAACACACCTGCCCCATCTCGCCATGCAGTATCTGTTTCCCATTCTCAGAATCAGTGATCTGACTAGAAGCCTGTGTGCTTTCTAACCTTTCATTCTTCGGAATGTCTGTATGTAGATGAGAAGTAATGCCCTGGGCTCTCTGTGGTAGTCACTACAGGGTCCTGATCTCTGCAGTTTTGACCTATTGAAGGCAGATACTGGGATGTTCCAAGTTAGGGATTACCAAGTGCTGGGGCTATAGAAGGTCTCTTCATCTCCATGGACAGCCTCATCACTTATCTCTGTGCCATGGTTTATTCTTTCACAGAGTAGCACACAAACAAATAAATGTACTGCATATGATGGGCTTTGAACATATATACTTTATAAAGGTCAAGTGTGTATCCTAATAGGGTAATTCAACAGCTTGTCCCTGTAGATTGGACTGAGCAATTGGGATACCTATCTTGGGAAAAAACAGATTTAGATGTGGCCTGGTGTACACCATTCCAGACTAACTACAGGCATCATAGCTGAATCCAGTGCACATGGACAAATGCCTCCACTATTTTTTTAACTTAGAGACCCACTTTTTAAAAAATACAGTCCAAATGCTTCCCAGTGTCATAGATCACAGTGGCTGGTTAGATATAAGGATACCAAGTATTTACACAGTTCATTTCTAAAACGTGTCTTAGGAAAAAGATTCCATAATACATACTTCGTCTTCGATTTCTGCAATGCACCTGAAATGTAAAGAAAAGAAAACAGTCTGTGGCCTAGGTCATGATGAGTTCTGTTTGCATGGGACATTGAAACACATATCAACATGGTATAATGCAAATCAAAGTGGGAAAGAGTCTTCAAATAAAAGACTCTGCTTTAGTATATCATATGATGGTGTCACAAAAGAACTGGGGTTCCTCACTTGTACCTCTTCCCACTTTTGCTGGTTCCCACACCAGATCAAGAGGCACTATCTGTTTGGTCTCTGCTGCATGTTCCCTAAGCCACACTGCAACATGCTGGAGCATCTTTATGATACTGCTATGAAATTAACCCTGCCACAATGTAGCCTCAATTATTTATACTAATGCTCATGTGTTAAAAGTCTAACCACCTGCAACCCCACACTAGACATAAGAAGCTTGCTCCATATGACTGTTGTGGAACATACTGCATGGAAATTGAGGGGATCTGAAGTGCCTGACAACTTCTAAACCAAAACTTTAAGTTTTATCTAAAGAGAACCTTTTTTCTCCAGAAGAAAAAGCTGCTCACAAGACTGATAATTAACACTGGATGCTTTGATGCTCTATTCAGTTTGGAACAGGCTGGTACAATTCTTCTTCTCCCCTTCCTAAGCTAACTCTCTAATACCCATGATGCCTGCTCAGTTTTGTTGTTCAGTGGGATATCCTCTGAAACATAAGATCACTAAAGTAACCTTTCTATTTTAGAGAGAAAAAGGCTCTCTTACCTCCGATGAATTTTCTTCTGTCATTGTGCGGCCATCTTGTCTAAGTGTGTTTTCATCATTTTCCGGTATTACTAGGGGGACAGAAAGTCATGAGCTTGCAGACTGTCAGCTCTTGGTCCTGCTTCCTACCTATGTAGCATCTTTGCTTGATGTGGGTAAAAGTGCATGGACTTAGGACATGTGACTAGACCTACTGAACAGGATGGTTGGGCAGCTGCTGAACCGTCTTCCCTTGAAGGAAATTAAAGCAGAGAAAGACCAGGAGAGATATGAGTAAGAGATTTGTTGCATTTCTAGACAGTGGACACCCAAAGCAACATAAAATAATCTGTCTTTGATTGTGTATTGTTAAATTAACATTTTCACATGTATTCTGTTTAGGGCCACTTGTGAGGTCTCATTTTGGGTGTGGAGGTCAGTGGATAGCTTGTGGGATCTGTTCCTCCCCTTTTGCCAGGTGTGTTCTGAGTTTCTAATCCAGGTCATTGGGCTTAGAGAAGGCATCGATATCCTTGGAAAGAAGAATTTTATCCTTCCCTGTGACCAAACTTGTGTTTAAACTTTAGTGTTTGTGTTTACAATTTTTATCATTCCAATTTCAGGTAAGAGTTGACAGATGAAGACGGCAGGAATACAATCTTTTATGTAGTAAAAGTCTCACATGAAACTCTCAACTTGGAAAGAAGAGAATCACTATGAAGGAAGCAGCTGTATAGGATGTCAGCATTTTACTCCAAGATCAAAAAACATAAAGAAATTTGCATGGACTAGGAAGAGAATCACAAGCTAAGAGCAGAACTAGAAATACAAAAGAAACTCCAGGACTTAGAAGATGTGTAACGATAGAATGTTGGCAGATAAATGCCTAGTGATATATGAGAGTGCTTTCATTAGCCACTCTCAAGAAAAAAACCCATGAACTACTAGGAGAAGCAAAGACCATTTTGAAAGATGAAATAGGCAACTTTGAATCCAGAGTGACATCCATTCAGCAGGTGTTAGCACATCTGAAAGTTCAGTTGGATGCAAAATTATCCTTCAACATAACCAGTGAGGCTGATGAAAAGGAATCATATCAGCATACATTTAAACTATTTGTCTATCTTCTATGGAGCTGTGGGTTGTAGTTTGGTTAACTTTGCTTTACTTCTGGTAATGAGTGAGTAAATACCAGAGATGCTAGATAACAAGGAGGACCCTAAAAGGGACGCGAGGAACGCCCTCAGAAGGGGAAATAGATGAGAACTCCTGAGAAACCTGGGGGTTAGGGTGGGACAATGGAAAGTAGGGATATGGGATCGGGGCATAGGGAAATGGGACGGTTGAGCAGGGGATGGGATGGGTAGCTTGGGAGAGCAATGAAAGAGATAACTTGATAGAGGAAGACATCATGGGGATAGGGAGAAACCTGGTCAGGGAAGTTCCCTGGAATCCACAGGCATGACCCAACTTAGAATACTAGCAGTGGTGGAAAGGTTCCCTGAGCTAGCCTACCCTGGTGATCAGATTGGTGACTACCCTAACTGTCATAAAGAGCCTTCATCTAGTAACTGATGGAAACAGATGCAGAGAGCCATGGCCAAGCATGTTCAGTGGAAGAGAGGGAAGAGTAATTCTATGAGCAAGGGGCATCAAGACCATGATGGGAAGACAGATACAACTAAACTAAACTGGTGGGCACTCATGAACTTTGGACCCACAGCTGTGGATCATGCATGGGAATGGACTGGGCCTTTGCTTGGGCAAGACCGTTGTGTAGCTTGGTGTGTTTCATGGCAACCTGACAGTGGGAATAGGATCTATCCCTGGAGCATGAACTGGCT
Organism: Peromyscus maniculatus bairdii; assembly: GCF_049852395.1. Taxonomy (NCBI): domain Eukaryota; kingdom Metazoa; phylum Chordata; class Mammalia; order Rodentia; family Cricetidae; genus Peromyscus; species Peromyscus maniculatus. The sequence continues at coordinate 12,701,008 of NC_134863.1, read as the reverse complement.
TTTGGAGCCCATTGCCCATGGTAGGGACACCTTGCACAGCCTTGATGAAAGGGGAGAGGTGTGGACCTGCCTCAGCTGAATGTTCTGGGCTTGCTGACTCTCCATGGGAGGCCATACATTTTTGATGGAGGGGATGAGGGTTAGGCTGGGGGGAAAGACGGGAGAGGGAGGAATGAGGGACAAATTTGTGGTTTGTATGTGAAATGAATAAAGAGATTCCTAAAAAGATGTTTGTCTAGCACACTCAAGCATTTTTTTAAATGATAATTTCCATTCTTCAAAGGACTTGGAGGGGAGTTTTAATCATTTCATTTCATTAATGGAAATCTGTGTATTTAACGTATATTGCTTCTTTTTTCATATATTCAGAGGAGACAATATTCATGTATCCATTTATATCATAAGTATATCAATTTTAGTAGGTTCATGTGATATTCATAAAATCAGCTAAACCAACAACAGCGAGAATTTTAGATTTAATAAACATTGTGTAGGTAATTGCTTTCTAATGATTGATGGTCTTATGAGTGAAGTAAACACTCGAATTGAGCAAGTGAAATGTTACATAAATCAGTTCCAATGCAATAGAGACCCAAGAAAACAATCTCTGCAATGAGCAATGACATGGAAACTCAAGCAAATCATGCAAGTGATTAAGTATCTCAATGGTGGCATGATATTTGCCAATAATTAACTTTACTACAACTTTAACCACAAATTGTTATGATTTTATTGTAATTGTGCACATGCCATTCAGATTTCTTGTTCATGGGTATGCATGAATGTGCATGTGTGAGTGTAGTTTTGATCATAGGTGTGGATTAGATGCATTTGCTTGGTTGCAGGTAAGTGTTCGTGTGCATGGATGTGAGAGGAGGGTATGCACTATCCTGCATTAGTCCACACACTCAGTTACCACCTGCCCTCCATTCTGATCCCCTAGTGTCAGAACCCTCACTGGTGGTATTGGCAGGGGTCATCCTCCATAGTCCTTCCTGCCTAGCTTTATGAAGGACCCTCAACCTAATGCCAAAACAGGTATGGACACAGGCAAGTGCCCCATACCCAGGCTCTCTGGAGTATTCTAAACCTATTCTAAACCTGTTCTATCATATAGTGCTACTAACCCATGAAGGCCCTCTATGCCCAGACCCAGGCAGATTTATCAACTCTCTTATGAGTCTGAATCACTTCTCTCCTTCCATTCCACCCACCAGCAGGCCCAGACCCAGAAAGGCAGCACATGTGTAAGTCCTTTTCCTAACTGTGACCCATGATACTCACTCTTCACCCTGTGTGACTATGTCACACCAAACAGATTATGGAGGCCAATACTAGGACCATCTTTTGAAATCTCACCCAGGACCCTTAACTCATCCCACCACTTAGTCTCAGACACAAGTGGTAGCCAGATCCATGCATAGAAGTCGTACATTTTTGGCAAGGCCTAGGTGAAGGCCATATGTGTTGTCTTTAAAAAAAGCACTAAAGGTGGATACTTCTCAGAGGCGTCTGCCTTTCCATGCAAAATGAGGGTGTCTGTACATGAGACTGCCTGCAGCACAGCTACAGACGGGTATAAAGTAGAGACAGTGTCAAGGAAGTTAGCAGACATTGCACTAATTGGTGTCAGTGCATTAGGTGTTCGAGAGTTCCAAATTGACCATCAAAAGTCAGTGGTTTGGCTTTGTCACTTTCCATAAATTTTAGAAAAATTTCCTTCAGTTTTTTTTATAATTTAGTTATTCTTTTACATTAATCTGATTAGGAAATCTTTCCTAGCTGATTTTAGACTCAACTCTTCCCTCTCTTTTCTCATATTCAAGTGCATTAGGTGTTCAACAGCAGGCTTTCACTTCTACCCACCAGTATCATAAGAGACTCAGATGGGCATTCTTTTGAGCAATGTTTCAATGTTCCCAGGTAGAAAGAATATCCCACACCTTGATGTATTACCAGATGCAGTGTCTATAACACTAAGTATCCCAGAGGTAGGTACCAGAGAAGGGAGGAGGAAGATAATGGGGGTAGAGACTGCTCCTAGATCTAGGAGGGACACCTTGTTCAGAAGCAATAGCTGCTGAGTTTAAGGAGAGGAGACACATTGTATTAAGGCTACTGAGATTGTCTATGGAAAGGAGCCAAGGCCAAAGTAGTTCAATGAGACAATGCAGAAGATCAGACAGACTTGTAAAGATCAAAGTCCATCAACCTACCAAAGACGGGAGAGCCTGGAGGAAACACACTTGTCAGATATGAACTCATTTCTGCCCAAAGACCACCATGTCAGATACTCGAGTACAAAGTCATAAATATACAAAACATAGAGGACAGACACAGCCTGTAGCAAGATGTGTGTCAAGAAGGTGGATCCCCAATTGCTCATGTCCTTCAACCCTTGGAACATGGGTATTAGCTTATGGGAACTTCCTAAGACACCATCTGTATCTTGGAATCAGAATCAAGAATGCATGAAAAAGAGCCAAGGCAGGGGTCAGAGATCAGATCCCTGCTCACTCATAAGGTCAGAGGCTCAAGGATGAAGGAAAAGTCTCTGACCTCCTTTACACCTCAGTTATCCTGCATGGAGTCTAAAATGAGGCACACGGGCTGGGAATGAGCTACACATTAACACTAGGCCTTTCTTTGCCAGTATATTGCAGACGTGGTAGTTCTGTCAGAGTAAACATCCATTTTACCCAGCACTCTACACTGTTGGTGCCACATGAAGCAGGAGTTAAAAGTGAACCGAGGACTATGCATGAACTGCTACAAGTCCTGAAGGAAGAAATGGAAGGGCTCTGTTCTTCCTTTATCATTGGGCTTACTCTGCAAGACTATCACCTACAAGACTATCTTGTTCCTTAGAGTAAAAGAGAGAATACTGTTCCTCACCAGCCACATTGGCTCTATCACAGGTAAGTACACAAAGTGAACACAACACTTCATGGGCACTGTCATGGTGAATCTCAACAGTCAATTGGATGATACCCAGTACTTGGCAGCAAGTGTGAGATTAGAGCAGTTTAGTTTAGGTGAGGTGGAAAGACTACTGAACTCTGCATGACATCATGGCTTAGGAAGGGATCAAGGATATATAAAAAGGTAAGCTGAGCATGAGCATTAAATCTTCTGGTCGCTGACATGTTATAACGGGACTCTGCCACAGACTCCTGCCTGTATATATAATTACCCTGTGTTACAGCCTATAAGCTGAGACTATATTGAAAAATCTACCATTTCCCTTTTAGGTTATCTTCACTGGAATTTTTAACAACAACTGAACAAATTATTCAGACAGGCAGAAGTAAAATGCAGAACTAGTAACTGAATCCCAAACCTTGAAAGTTTGGTAGTATCACGGACTTAAAGAATAAATGTTCTGGGGAAATGTGTACAAAGGAGAGGAGGATAAGCAAAGCACATTTAATAGCACACTCTGCTCACTTTCCATCATGTCCCTGTAATTGGAATAGAACAAGAACCTTCTATTTTCCTTGTCCTTAATGAAATCTTTACCACATTCCTAACTCAAAGACAATGCATAACATGACCACTAGTGGACCCTTGCTCATTGATTCAAACCAGGTACACTGATCCAAATTCACTGAGTTGAATTTCACCCTCAGTCATGAGACATTGGAACAAGGTGCCTTGAGGAACATCAGCTCTACTCCATCTGCATCACCCACATGTGGGAGAAAGAATTAGAGGGTGGTGCACCCATTCCAGACTAACTACAGGCATTGTAGCTGATTCCAGGGCATATGGAAAAATGCCTCTAGAATTTTGTTTTTAACTTAGAGGCCCACTTTTTAAAATGTACAGTCCAAATGCTTCCCAATAGGTGGCATAGATCACAGTGCCTGGTTAGACATTAGGATACCCAGTATTTATACAATTCATTTCTAAAAGGTGTCTTAAGAAAGAGATTCCATAATACATACCTCGTCTTCGGTTTCTGCAATTTACCTGAAATGTAAAGAAAAGAAAACAGTCTGTGGCTTAGGTCATGATGAGTTCTGTTTACATGGGTCCTTGAAACACATATGAACATGATATAATGCCAATCAAAGTGGGAAAGAGTCTTCAAATAAAAGACTCTGCTTTAGTATATATGATGGTGTCACAAAAGAACTGGGGTTCCTCACTTGTACCTCTTCCCACTTTTGCTGGTTCCCACACCAGATCAAGAGGCACTATCTGTTTGGTCTCTGCTGCGTGTTCCCTAAGCCACACTGCAACATGCTGGAGCATCTTTATGATCCTGCTATGAAATTAACCCTGCCACAATGTAGCTTCAATTATTTACACTAATGCTCATGTATTAAAAGTCTAACCACCTACAACCCCACACTAGACATAAGAAGCTTGCTCCATATGACTGTTGTGGAACATACTGCATGGAAATTGAGGGGATCTGAAGTGCCTGACAACTTCTAAACCAAAACTTTAAGTTTTATCTAAAGAGAACCTTTTTTCTCCAGAAGAAAAGGCCTGCTCACAAGACTGATAATTAACACTGGATGCTTTGATGCTCTATTCAGTTTGGAACAGGCTGGTACAATTCTTCTTCTCCCCTTCCTAAGCTAACTCTCTAATACCCATGATGCCTGCTCAGTTTTGTTGTTCAGTGGGATATCCTCTGAAACGTAAGATCACTAAAGTAACCTTTCTATTTTAGAGAGAAAAAGGCTCTCTTACCTCCGATGAATTTTCTTCTGTCATTGTGCGGCCATCTCGTCTAAGTGTGTTTTCATCATTTTCCGGTATTACTAGGGGGACAGAAAGTCATGAGCTTGCAGACTGTCAGCTCTTGGTCCTGCTTCCTACCTATGTAGCATCTTTGCTTGATGTGGGTAAAAGTGCATGGACTTAGGACATGTGACTAGACCTACTGAACAGGATGGTTGGGCAGCTGCTGAACCGTCTTCCCTTGAAGGAAATTAAAGCAGAGAAAGACCAGGAGAGATATGAGTAAGAGATTTGTTGCATTTCTAGACAGTGGACACCCAAAGCAACATAAAATAATCTGTCTTTGATTGTGTATTGTTAAATTAACATTTTCACATGTATTCTGTTTGGAGGGCCACTTGTGAGGTCTCGTTTTACGTGTGGAGATCAGTGGATAGCTTGTGGAATCTGTTCCTCCCCTTTTGCCAGGTGTGTCCTGAGTTTCAAATCCAGGTCATCGGGCTTGGTGAAGGCATTGATATCCTTGGAAAGAAGAATTTTTTCCTTCCTTATGGCCAAACTTGTGTTTAATTTGTGTGTGTGTTTACAATTTTTTTTTTTTTTGGTTTTTCGAGACAGGGTTTCTCTGTGCAGCTTTGCGCCTTTCCTGGAGCTCACTTGGTAGCCCAGGCTGGCCTCCAACTCACAGAGATCCACCCACCTCTGCCTCCCGAGTGCTGGGATTAAAGGCGTGCGCCACCACCGCCTGGCTGTGTTTACAATTTTTATCATTCCAATTTCAGGTAAGAGTTGACAGATGAGGACGGCAGGAATACAATCTTTTATGTACTAAATGTCTCACATGAAACTCTCAACTTGGAAAGAAGGGAATCACTGTGAAGGAAGCAGCTGTATAGGATGTCAGCATTTTACTCCAAGATCAAAAAACATAAAGAAATTTGCACGGACTAGGAAGAGAATCACAAGCTAAGAGCAGAACTAGAAATACAAAAGACTCCAGGACTTAGAAGACGTGTAACGATGGAATGTTGGCAGATAAATGCCTAGTGATATATGAGAGTGCTTTCTTTAGCCACTCTCAAGAAAAAAACCCATGAACTACTAGGAGAAGCAAAGACCATTTTGAAAGATGAAATAGGCAACTTTGAATCCAGAGTGACATCCATTCAGCAGGTGTTAGCACATCTGAAAGTTCAGTTGGATGCAAAAATTGTCCATCAACATAACCAGTGAGGCTGGTGAAAAGGATACATATCAGCATGCATTTAAAATATTTGTCTATCTTCTATGGAGCTGTGGGTTGTAGTTTGGTTAACTTTGCTTTACTTCTGGTATATACTAATGAGTGAGTAAATACCAGAGATGCTAGATAACAAGGAGGACCCTAAAAGGGACATGAGGAACGCCCTCAGAAGGGGAAATAGATGAGAAACCTGGGGGTTAGGGTGGGACAATGGAAAGTATGGATATGGCATCAGGGCATGGGGAAATGGGACGGTTGAGCAGGGAATGGGATGGGTAGCATGGGAGAGCAATGAAAGAGATAACTTGATAGAAGGAGACATCATGGGGATAGGGAGAAACCTGGTCAGGGAAGTTCCCTGGAATCCACAGGCATGACCCAACTTAGATTACTAACAATTGTGGAAAGGTTGCCTGAGCTAGCCTACCCTGGTGATCAGATTGGTGACTACCCTAACTGTCATAAAGAGCCTTCATCTAGTAACTGATGGAAACAGATGCAGAGAGCCATGGCCAAGCATGTTCAGTCGAAGAGAGGGAAGAGTAATTCTATGAGCAAGGGGCATCAAGACCATGATGGGAAGACAGATACAACTAAACTAAGCTGGTGGGCACTCATGAACTTTGGACCCACAGCTGTGGATCATGCATGGGAATGGACTGGGCCTTTGCCTGGGCAAGACCGTTGTGTAGCTTGGTGTGTTTCATGGCACCCTGACAGTGGGAATAGGATCTATCCCTGGAGCATGAACTGGCTTTTGGAGCCCATTGCCCATGGTAGGGACACCTTGCACAGCCTTGATGAAAGGGGAGAGGTGTGGACCTGCCTCAGCTGAATGTTCTGGGCTTTGCTGACTCTCCATAGGAGGCCATACATTTTTGATGGAGGGGATGAGGGGTAGGCTGGGGGAAAAGACGGGAGAGGGAGGAATGCGGGACAAATTTGTGGTTGGTATGTGAAATGAATAAATAGTTTCCTAAAAAGATGTTTGTCTAGCACACTCAAGCATTGATTTAAATGATAATTTCCATTCTTCAAAGGACTTGGAGGGGAGTTTTAATCATTTCATTTCATTAATGGAAATCTGTGTATTTAACATATATTGCTTCTTTATTTCATATGTTGAGAAGGAGACAATATTCATGTTCCATTTATATCATAAGTATATCAATTATAGTAGGTTCATGTGATATTCATAAAATCAGCTAAACCATAACAATGAGAACTTTAGATTTACTAAACATTGTGTAGGTAATTGCTTTCTAATGATTGACGGTCTTATGAGTGAAATAAACAATCTAATTGAGCAAGTGAAATGTTACATAAATCAGTTTCAATGCAATAGAGACCCAAGAAAACAATCTCTGCAACGAGCAATGACATGGAAACTCAAGCAAATCATGCAAGTGATTAAGTATCTCAATGGTGGCATGATATTTGCCAATAATTAAACTTTACTACAACTTTAACCACAAATGGTTATGATTTTATTGTAATTGTGCCACATGCCATTCAGATTTCTTTTTCATGGGTATGCATGAATGTGCATGTGTGAGTGTAGGTTTGATCATAGGTGTGGATTAGATGCATTTGCTTGGTTGCAGGTAAGTGTTCCTGTGCATGGATGTGAGAGGAGGGTGTGGACTATCCTGCATTAGTCCACACACTCAGTTACCACCTGCCCTCCATTCTGATCCCCTAGTGTCAGAACCCTCACGGGTGGTATTGGCAGGGGTCATCCTCCATAGTCCTTCTTGCCTAGCTTTATGAAGGACCCTCAACCTAATGCCAATTCAGGTATGGACACAAGCAAGTGCCCCATACCCAGGCTCTCTGGAGTATTCGAAACCTATTCTAAACCTGTTCTATCATAATGTGCTGCCCACCCATGAAGGCCCTCTATTCCCAGACCCAGGCAGATTTATCAACTCTCTTATGAGTCTGAATCACTTCTCTCCTTCCATTCCACCCACCAGCAGGCCCAGACCCAGAAAGGCAGCACATGTGTCAGCCCTTTTGCTGACTGTGACCCATGATACTCACTCTTCACCCTGTGTGACTATGCCACACCAAACAGATTATGGAGGCCAATACTAGGACCATCTTTTGAAATCTCACCCAGGACCCTTAACTCATCCCACCACTTAGTCTCAGACATAAAGTGGTAGCCAGATCCATGCATAGAAGTCATACATTTTTGGCAAGGCCTAGGTGAAGGCCATGTGTTTTGTCTTCAAAAAAGCACTAAAGGTGGATATTTCTCAGAGGCATCTGCCTTTCCATGTAAAAAGAGGGTGTCTGTACATGAGGCTGCCTGCAGCACAGCTACAGACGGGTATAAAGTAGACACAGTGTCAAGGAAATTAGCAGACATTGCACTAATTGGGGTCAGAGCATTAGGTGTTTGAGAGTTCCAAATGGACCATCAAAAGTCAGTGGTTTGGCTTTGTCACTTTCCATAAATTTTGGGACAACTTTTTCAGGGTTTTTTTTAATGTAATTTAGTTGTTCTTTTACACTAATCTGATTAGGAGACCTTTCCTAGCTGATTTTAGACTCAACTCTTCCCTCTCTTTTTTCATATTCAAGTGTATCAGCTGTTCAACAGCAAGGTTTCTCCTCTACCCACAAGGCAAGGGCATGAGTCAGATAACCTATTAAGATTCAACCGTCTTTCTGGGCATGCAGTCTCCAGAGAAGGTTTCTGTTTTGTCTTCTTCTCTCCAAGTTGTCTTGTGACTCTGATGAGCTTAGTGAGGGAGAGAAAATTATGGAATAAAAGAGACATGGGACATAAGAGACTCAGTTGGGCATTCTTTTGAGCAATGTTTCAATGTTCCCAGGTAGAAAGGATATCACACACCTTGATGCATTACCAGGTGCAGTGTCTACAGGACCCATGATCCCAGAGGAATGCACCAGATAAGGGAGGAAGAAGATAATGGGGGTAGAGACTGCTCCTAGATCTAGGAGGGACACCTTGCTCAGAAGCAATAACTGTTGAGTTTAAGTAGAGGAGACACAATGTATTAAGGCTACTGAGATTGTCTGTGAGAAGGAGCCAAGCCCAGAGTTGTTCAATGAGACAATGCAGAAGATCAGACAGACTTGTAAAGATCAAAGTCCATCAACCTACCAAAGAGATGAGAGCCTGGAGGAAACACACTCCTCAGATATGAACTCATTGCCGCCCAAAGACCACCATGTCAGATACTCCAGGAGAAAGTCATAAATATACAAACATAGAGGACAGACACAGCCTGTAGCAAGATGTGTGCCAAGAAGGTTGCTCCCCAATTGCTCATGTCCTTCAGCTCTTGGAACATGGATATTAGCTTATGGGAACTTCCTAAGACACCCTCAGTATCTTGGAATCAGAATCAAGAATGCATGAAAAAGAGCCAAGGTATGGGTCAGAGATCAGATCCCTGCTCACTCATAAGGTCAGAGGCTCAAGGATGAAGGACAAGTCTCTGACCTCCTTTACACTTCAGTCATCCTGCATGGCAGTCCAGGATGAGGCACATAGGCTGGAAATGAGCTACACATTAACACTAGGCCCTTCCTTGCCAGTATATTGCAGATGTGGTCGTTGTGTCAGACTAAACAGCCATTTTACCCAGCAGTCTACACTGTTGGTGCCACGTGAAGCAGGAGTTAAAAGTGAACAGAGGACTATGCATGGACTGCTACAAGTCCTGAAGGAAGAAATGGAAGGGCTCTGTTCTTCCTTTATCATTGGGCTTACTCTGCTAGACTATCACCTACAGGTTCCTTAGAGTACAAGAGAGAATACTGTTCCTCCCCAGACACAGTGGATCTATCACAGGTAAGGACACAAAGTGAACACAACACTTCATGGGCACTGTCATGGTGAATCTCAACAGTCAATTGGATGATACCCAGTACTGGGCAGCAAGTGTGAGATTAGAGCAGTGTACTTTAGGTGAGGTGGAAAGACTACTGAACTCTGCATGACATCATGGCTTAGGAAGGGATCAAGGATATATAAAAAGGTAAGCTGAGCATGAGCATTAAATCTTCTGGTCGCTGACATGTTATAACGGGACTCTGCCACAGATTCCTGCCTGTATATATAATTACCCTGTGTTACAGTCTATAAGCTGAGACTATATTGAAAATGTACCATTTCCCTTTTAGGTTATCTTCACAAGATTTTGTGACAACAACTGAATAAATTATCCAGGCAGGCATAGTTACAATGCAGAGCTAGTAAGTCCATCCCAAACCGTGAATTATTGGTAGTATCACAGACTTAAAACAGTAAATGTTCTGAGGAAATGTGTACCAATGAGAGGATAAGCAAAGCACATTAAATAGCACACTCTGCTCACTTTCCATTATGTCCTTGTAACAGGAACAGAACAGATACCTCCTATTTTTGTTGTCCTTAATGAAATCTTTACCCCATTGCTAACTGAAAAAACAATGCATAACATGACCACTAGTGGACTCTTGCTCATTGGATCATACCTGGAACATTGTTATCTAAGGTGAATCTCACCCTCTGTCATGAGATGCTAGAACTTTGCCAGGTTCCTTTTAGGAACATCAGCTCTACTCCATCTGCATTACCCACATGTGGGAGAAAGGATTAAGGGTGATTCACCTATTCCTGTCTACAGCAGGTGAAGCCACCCTGACTCATACTAATGAGCCTCAGTTTCCAACAGTTCATGCTATTGAATGAGAGCCAAAGGTGACATCAGATGCATTTTAAAATCTGTAGTTGTGTTTACATTGAAGACTTAGATATATTGGAATTATCCTACATAGGGAAATAGTCTTAAGCTTCTCTTTAGATTTACATATAAAGAAAATGATTATCACCACATTACACAACTGGACAGAATTACAGAATTCACAACATACCTTTTTCATTAGGAATTTCTATAGAATAAAATTTACAGATTTCTGGTGTCATCACATCTGTATGCGGTATTGCTTCTCTCTGCTGAATTCTCTTCAATAAAGGAGAAACTGGGAATGCATCGAGAATAGAGTTTCATGTCAGCCTCATGGCAGAAAAACAGAGGAAACTAACAACTGTGTGTTTGTACATTTGATCTGATTGCTTGTTTCCGGGTACAGTCATCAGAGTGAGATTGTGCTTCAGGAGGATCACTGAATAGTGTACAACCAGTTAAGCATTACATGAACATGACAAGTAAAAGCTAATTTATGTGGAAATGCAGAAGGAAGTGCCCCATGACTGAACACACTTTGTGAGTGTGGTGTCAGAGCAGAGTGGTATCACTCTAATCCTTCTTAGAGCCCATGACACCTTTGCAATGGCTCCATTCACCAGCTGCTCACTAAGACCCTAAGAATTTCTTAAGGACTACCCACAGGACTCACTAAGCTAATACAGATCTTTGTAATATATACTATAGGAAAAAGCACAGGCATTCAGAAGTGCCCTGTGATGTCTGTGAGATACCAGAAGACTTCAGCTACACAGGAGTAACTGAATTCAGACAAACTGTTTCATTTACTCTAGAACACTGGAGAACTGTTATTCTTCATTCTTTGACTGCCCCTTATATAGTAGTACATCTCATGGACAATGTATGGCATTGTCCATGGGAGGTAGGAAGGTAAGAAGCTTTGAAAACTTGTGACATTTCACACAATGGAGCAGTAACAGCTGCATTTGTGTGCCAGTGACGACCTCTCCTGACAGAAACAACTGACAGGAGACATGCTCTGCAGGCAGTCCCTGACTCCAAGTGTGAGCTACCTCCCAAATGAGCTGTGGGATTCCTGGATCAGTAAACAGCACCTTCCTCTATCATCCTCAACCTGTCACCGGCCTCTCAGTGACTGAGTCTGAACCTCCGGAACAAAATTGGGAGGATACCAATGCTTCCAGGCTCCAAGTCAATCTAAACCAAGCTGTCACGTGGAGGATGGGAGGAAAGGAAACTCTTTTAATCTCACCAAACCTGGATAAACCCTCTACAGGAAGAGGCTGGAAAAGCAGCCTGGTGCCATTGTAGGTGACAGATGTCCCCTGAAACTGTGTGGACAGTCTGAACTGAGTTCAGCTAAAAGAATGGTAGTCTACACAGGCTACATGTGAGTTTGCAAGGTGCTGTTCATCTATGCTTCATGAAAGCTCTGTTTCTCCAGAATCTTTTCCCACACACAGACACACGGGCAATGGACGAAGTCCTACTCCCCTCTGTTGTTTTCTTTTCACTTTTTTTCAGAGAAACGGTCTCTGGCCCACAGTGATCTCAATGCCACTTTGTAGAAATAGATGACTTTGAACTTAAAATTCTCCCATCGGCACCTCTGAAGGAGGTTTATAAAGCTATACAACCACAGCACATCTTTTGCATACTGGGAGCTCAAACCCAAGGCCTTAGAAATGGTAGGTATGCAATAACCACATTCTCTCTCAAGAACTAGCTCTTCTTTGCCAAAGGCCTTCGTAGCACATGCCTGAGCAAATATACAGAAAACATTTTGCAAATAACGATGCTCTTCTCACTCCTACCTGCTGCCTGTGGTCCCCCTAGTGCTTCCACTCACAGGCAGTATGGACACTGACTACCAGTGAGCAGAAGTCCCCTTGGAGCCCAGAGTCTAGCTCACATTTAAAAACCTGTTGCCAGGAGCTAAGGAGACCAGAGGTTAACATCCCCTGCTGTTCCTGTAGAGGACACAGGTCTGGTTGGTTTCTATCACAGAAAAAACAGCTCAAAACAGTCTATAACTCCAGTTGCTAGAAACCATACAGCTAATTTGAGTCTGCATATGTATCATAGCTACAAATGGTGCACATACATTTATGCAGGTGAACACTTGTATACCCAAAATGAAAATAAATATATCTTTAAAAAACGTCCTTCTGTTAAGAAAATGCTTCAGCACAGATCCAGAGACACGTGGTAACTGGAGTTCCTAGTGGATATTATTGTTTAGATGAGTGTCTCTTTTGTGCTCATGCTAATGTTGTCTATTTACTAAATCTTGTAATTATTTTTTATATATATTACATTTATTTTTGTTCTATTAAAATCGTGATCTTAAATTTGCATGAGAGAATTTTTTAATTTTTCATTTTTTCCCTTTTGTTGGAAACAGATTTTTTCATACAATATTCCTAAATTATAGTTTCATCTCCCCCTGATCCTGCCAGTTCCTCCCAACCCCCCCCTCATCTGGATGCACTCCCTATCTGTCTCCCACTTGAAATAAAAATTTCTGAAAGAAACAACCAAACATGACAAAAGAAATATAAGAGAAAGCAAAAACAATCATATCTAACTATTTCTTTAAAAAATCTTTCTTTCCTATTTGATACTATAATAAGGACATCATTTCCCACGCCTGTTTCTCAATGAAAACCCTCCTCTATACCCATAAACCTTTCCTTGCCCTCTTTCAAAGCATGGCTACTCTTCTAACTAACTGTGTGTGTGTGTGTGTGTGTGTGTGTGTGTGTGTGTGTGTGTGTGTGTGTGTTCCAAATCAGTACTGTACTGTACTGTAAAACTCTAAGGGAAAAACCTCTGCCGCATCACCCCATGCATTGTCTGTCTCCCATTCTCAGATCACTGATCTGACTAGAAGCCTGTGGGCATTCTACCCTTTCATTTATCTGAATGTCTGTAGGTAGATGAGAAACAATACCCTGGGCATTTGCCTTCTGTGGTAGTAACTACAGGGTCCTGATCTCTGCAGTTTTGACCTATTGAAGGCAGATACTGGGATGTTGCAAGTTAGGGATTACCAAGACCTCGGGCTATAGAAGGTCTCTTGATCTGCATGGAAAGCCTCATCATTTACCTCTGTGCCATGGTTTATTCTTCCATAGAGTAGCACACAAACAAATAAATGTACTACATGTGATGGGCTTTGACATATATACTTTAGGTCAAGCGTGTATCCTAATATGGTAATTCAACAGCTTGTCCCTGTAGATTGGACTGAGCAATTGAGATACCTATCTTGGGGAAAACAGATTTAGATGTAGCCTGGTATACACCATTCCAGACTAACTACAGGCATCATAGCTGAATCCAGTGCATATGGACAAATGCCTCCACTATTTTTTTTTAACTTAGGGGTCCACTTTAAAAAAAAAATACAGTCCAAATGCTCCCAATAGGTGGCATAAATCACAGTGGCTGCTTAGATATAAGGATACCCAGTATTTATAAAATTCATTTGTAAAGGGTGTCTTAAGGAAGAGATTCCATAATACATACTCCTTCTTTGGCTGCGGCAACGCACCTGAAACATAAAAGAAAGAAAACAGTCTGTGGCCTAGGTCATGATGAGTTCTGTTTGCATGGGTCCTTGAAACACATATGAACATGATATAATGCCAATCAAAGTGGGAAAGAGTCTTCAAATAAAAGACTCTGCTTTAGTATATATGATGGTGTCACAAAAGAACTGGTGTTCCTCACTTGTACCCCTTCCCACTTTTGCTGGTTCCCACACCAGATCAAGAGGCACTATCTGTTTGGTCTCTGCTGCGTGTTCCCTAAGCCACACTGCAACATGCTGGAGCATCTTTATGATCCTGCTATGAAATTAACCCTGCCACAATGTAGCCTCAATTATTTACACTAATGCTCACGTGTTAAAAGTCTAACCTTCAGCATCCCTACCCTGGACATAGGAAGATTGCTCCATATGACTGTTGTAGAACGTACTGCATGGAAATTGAGGGGATCTGAAGTGCCTGACAACTTCTAAACCAAAACTTTAAGTTTTATCTAAGAGGATCTTTTTTCTCCAGAAGAAAAAGCCTGCTCACAAGACTGATAATTAACACTGGATGCTTTGATGCTCTATTCAGTTTGGAACAGGCTGGTACAATTCTTCTTCTCCCCTTCCAAACTAACTCTCTAATACCCATGATGCCTGCTCAGTTTTGTTGTTCAGTGGGATATCCTCTGAAACATAAGATCACTAAAGTAACCTTTCTACTTTAGAGAGAAAAAGGCCCTCTTACCTCCAAGGGATTTTCTTCTGTGCGGCCATCTGGTCTAAGTGTGTCATCATTTTCCGTTAAACCTAGGGGGACAGAAAGTCATGAGCTTGCAGACTGTCAGCTCTTGGTCCTGCTTCCTACCTATGTAGCATCTTTGCTTGATGTGGGTAAAAGTGCATGGACTTAGGACATGTGACTAGACCTACTGAACAGGATGGTTGGGCAGCTGCTGAACCGTCTTCCCTTGAAGGAAATTAAAGCAGAGAAAGACCAGGAGAGATATGAGTAAGAGATTTGTTGCATTTCTAGACAGTGGACACCCAAAGCAACATAAAATAATCTGTCTTTGATTGTGTATTGTTAAATTAACATTTTCACATGTATTCTGTTTAGGGCCACTTGTGAAGTCTCATTTTGGGTGTGGAGGTCAGTGGATAGCTTGTGGGATCTTTTCCTCCCCTTTTGCCAGGTGTGTTCTGAGTTTCAAATCCAGGTCATTGGGCTTAGAGAAGGCATCGATTTCCTTGGAAAGAAGAATTTTATCCTTCCCTGTGGCCAAACTTGTGTTTAAACTTTAGTGTGTGTGTTTACAATTTTTATCATTCCAATTTCAGGTAAGAGTTGACAGATGAGGACGGCAGGAATACAATCTTTTATGTAGTAAAAGTCTCACATGAAACTCTCAACTTGGAAAGAAGAGAATCACTATGAAGGAAGCAGCTGTATAGGATGTCAGCATTTTACTCCAAGATCAAAAAACATAAAGAAATTTGCACGGACTAGGAAGAGAATCACAAGCTAAGAGCAGAACTAGAAATACAAAAAAACTCCAGGACTTAGAAGATGTGTAACGATAGAATGTTGGCAGATAAATGCCTAGTGATATATGAGAGTGCTTTCATTAGCCACTCTCAAGAAAAAACCCATGAACTACTAGGAGAAGCAAAGACCATTTTGAAAGATGAAATAGGCAACTTTGAATCCAGAGTGACATCCATTCAGCAGGTGTTAGCACATCTGAAAGTTCAGTTGGATGCAAAAATTGTCCATCAACATAACCAGTGAGGCTGGTGAAAAGGAATAACATCAATATGCAAATATTAAAATATTTGTATATCTTATCTGGAGCTGTGGGTTGTAGTTTGGTTACCCTTTTCTTTACTTCTGGTATCCATTTATGAGTGAGTACATACCAGAGAAGCTAGGTAACAAGGAGGTCCTAAGAGGGATGCAAGGAATTCCTGGGAGAGGGAAATAGATGAGACTTCCTGAGTGAACTGGGGGTTATGGGGGACAATGGAGGGTAGTTGTATGGGATGTGAGCATAGGGGAATGGGATGGTGGAACTGGAACAGGGGCAGAGTGGGAGAGCAATGAAAGAGATATCTTGATAGAGGGAGACATTATGGTATGGATAGGGAGAAACCTGGTCAGGGAAGTTCCCAGGAATCCACAGGCATGACCCCAGCTAAGATTACTAGCAATAGTGGAAAGGGTGCCTGAGTTGTCCTACCCTGGTGATCAGATTGGTGAAAAGCCCTAACTGTCATCATAGAGCCTTCAGTGAATAACTGATAGAAACCCATGCAGAGAGCTAAGCACCAGGCTGAGTTCCAGAAGTCCAGTCGATGAGAGGGAAGATTGATTCTATGATCAAGGGGCATCAAGACCATGATGGGAAGACTTACAGAAACAACTGAACCAAGCTAGTGGGAACTCATTAACTCTGGACCCACAGCTGTGGAGCCTTACATGGGACTGTACTGGGCCCTCGGTGGGGGTGAGATATTTGTGTAGCTTGGTGTGTTTCACTGCACCCTGACTGTAGGAATAGGATCTATCCCTGGAGCATGAGCTAGCTTTTTGGAGCCCATTGCCTAATGTGGGACATCTTGCACAGCCTTGATGAAAGGGTGTGGGGCTTGGACCTTCCTCAGCTGAATGTTCTGGGTTTTGCTGACTCTCCATGGGAGGCCATACATTTTTGAAGGAGGAGATGAGTGGTAGGCTGTGGGGAAAGGCTAGAGGCAGAGCAGAAGGGATGAAGGAGGTATCTGTGGTCAATATGTGGAATGAATAAAAAATTTCTTAAAAAGATTTGTCTAGCAAACTCAAGCATTGTTGAAATGATAATTTCCATTCTTCAAAGGACATGGAGAGGAGTTTTAAACATTTCATTTCATTAATGGAAATCTATATATTTAATGTATTTTGCTTCTTTATTTCATATTTTCAGAAGGAGACAATATTTATGTATCCATTTCATATCATAAGTATATCAATTTTAGTGGGTTCATGTGATGTTCATAAAATCAGCTAAACCAACAACGAGAACTTTAGATTTTCTCAATATTGTGTAGGTAATTGCTTTCTAATGATTGACGGTCTTATGAGTGAAATAAACACTCAAATTGAGCAAGTGAAATGTTACATAAATCAGTTCCAATGCAATAGAGACCCAAGGAATCAACAATCTCTGCAATGTGCAATGATCTGGGAATACAAGCAAATCATGCAAATGATTAAGTTTCCCGATGGTGGCATGATATTTGGCAATAATTGACTTGACTACATCTTTAACCAGAAATGGTTATGAATTTATTGCAATTGTGCCACATGCCATTCAGATTTCTTGTTCATGGGTATGCATGAATGTGCATGTGTGAGTGTAGGTTTGATCATAGGTGTGGATTAGATTCATTTGCTTGGCTGCAGGTAAGTGTTCATGCACATGGATGCGAGAGGAGGGTATGCACTATCCTGCATTAGTCCACACACTCAGTTACCACTTGCCCTCCATTCTGATCCCCTAGTGTCAGATCCCTCAGTGGTGGTATTGGCAGGGGTCATCCTCCATTGTCCTTCCTGCCTAGCTTTATGAGGGACCCTCAACCTAATGCCAATTCAGGTATGGACACAGGTAAGTGCCCCATACCCAGCTCTCTGGAGTATTCTAAACCTATTCTAAACCTGTTCTATCATAATGTGCTGCCCACCCATGAAGCCTCTCTATGCCCAGACCCAGGCAGATTTATCAACTCTCTTATGAGTCTGAATCACTTCTCTCCTTCCATTCTACCCACCGGCAGGCCCAGACCCAGAAAGGCAGCACATGTGTCAGCCCTTTTGCTGACTGTGACCCATGATACTCACTCTTCACCCTGTGTGACTATGCCACACCAAACAGGTTATGGAGGCCAATACTAGGACCATCTTTTGAAAGCTCACCCAGGACCCTTAACTCATCCCACCACTTAGTCTCAGACATAAAGTGGTAGCCAGATCCATGCACAGAAGTCGTACATTTTTGGCAAGGCCTAGGTGAAGGCCATGTGTTTTGTCTTCAAAAAAGCACTAAAGGTGGACACTTCTCAGAGGCTTCTGCATTTCCATGCAAAATGAGGGTGTCTGTACATGAGGGTGCCTGCAGCACAGCTACAGACGGGTATAAAGTAGACACAGTGTCAAGGAAGTTAGCAGACATTGCACTAATTGGGGTCAGAGCATTAGGTGTTTGAGAGTTCCAAATGGACCATCAAAAGTCAGTGGTTTGGCTTTGTCACTTTCCATAAATTTTGGGACAAACTTTTTCAGGTTTTTTTAATGTAATTTAGTTGTTCTTTTACACTAATCTGATTAGGAGACCTTTCCTAGCTGATTTTAGACTCAACTCTTCCCTCTCTTTTTTCATATTCAAGTGTATCAGCTGTTCAACAGCAAGGTTTCACCTCTACCCACAAGGCAAGGGCATGAGTCAGATAACCTATTAAGATTCAACCGTCTTTCTGGGCATGCAGTCTCCAGAGAAGGTTTCTGTTTTGTCTTCTTCTCTCCAAGTTGTCTTGTGACTCTGATGAGCTTAGTGAGGGAGAGAAAATTATGGAATAAAAGAGACATGGGACATAAGAGACTCAGTTGGGCATTCTTTTGAGCAATGTTTCAATGTTCCCAGGTAGAAAGGATATCACACACCTTGATGCATTACCAGGTGCAGTGTCTACAGGACCCATGATCCCAGAGGAATGCACCAGAGAAGGGAGGAAGAAGATAATGGGGGTAGAGACTGCTCCTAGGTCTAGGAGGGACACCTTGCTCAGAAGCAATAACTGTTGAGTTTAAGGAGAGGAGACACAATGTATTAAGGCTACTGAGATTGTCTGTGAGAAGGAGCCAAGCCCAGAGTTGTTCAATGAGACAATGCAGAAGATCAGACAGACTTGTAAAGATCAAAGTCCATCAACCTACCAAAGAGATGAGAGCCTGGAGGAAACACAATCCTCAGATATGAACTCATTTCCACCCAAAGACCACCATGTCAGATACTCCAGGAGAAAGTCATAAATATACAAAACATAGAGGACAGACACAGCCTGTAGCAAGATGTGTGTCAAGAAGGTGGATCCCCAATTGCTCATGTCCTTCAGCTCTTGGAACATGGGTATTAGCTTATGGGAACTTCCTAAGGCACCATCTGTATCTTGGAATCAGAATCAAGAATGCATGAAAAAGAGCCAAGGTAGGGGTCAGAGATCAGATCCCTGCTCACTCATAAGGTCAGAGGCTCAAGGATGAAGGACACGTCTCTGACCTTCTTTACACCTCAGTCATCCTGCATGGCAGTCCAGGATGAGGTGCATAGGCTGGAAATGAGCTACCCATTAACACTAGTCCTTTCCTTGCCAGTATATAGGAGACGTGGTAGTTCTGTCAGAGTAAACATCCATTTTACCCAGCACTCTACCCTGTTGGTGCCACGTGAAGCAGGAGTTAACAGTGAACAGAGGACTATGCATGGACTGCTACAAGTCCTGAAGGAAGAAAGGGAAGGGCTCTGTTCTGCCTGCTTCATTGGACCCTAACTGCTAGACTGCTCTTGAATAATCCTTTTGTACACTGTGAATATATGTTGGTGTGATTGGTTTAATAAACAAGCTAAATGGCCAATAGCTGAACAGGTAATAGTTAGGTGGGAAAGCCAAATTGAGAATGATGGGATATGGAAGGGTGGTGTCAGAGGAGTTGCCAGCCAGATGCAGAACGAGTCAGACATACCTAATTGGATAGACGTAAAAGCGCTAAGCCTCATGGGAGAATATACATTAATAGGAATGAGTTGTAAGAGCTAGTTAGTAATAAGCCTGAGCTATTGGGTAAACATTTATAATTTATGTTAAAGCTCAATGTGGTTTTTATGAAGCTGCTGCTAGCACCCAGAGAAACTCTGCCTACAATAGACTATCATCTACAGGTTTCTGTGAGTATAAGAGAGAATGTTGTCCTTCACCAGACAGAATGGCTCTATCGTGTTAGTACACAAAGTGAACTCAATACTTCATGGGCACAATCATGGTGAATCTCAACAGTCAAACAGTCAATTGGATGATACCCAATACTGGGCATGGAAGTGTGAGATTATATCTATTAGGTTAGCTGAGGTGGGATGACTAATGAACTCTTCTTGGCATTATTGCTTAAGAAGGTGTGATGGTTATTGCTTGCCAACTTGTTTGCATCTGGAATGAACTAACCCCCCAAAATGGAGGGCATATCTGTGAGGAATTTTTTTCTTAAGTTGAAGTAGGAAGACCCACTTCTAATTTGGATCTTTGGAAGAAATAGGCTGTAATGCCAGTGAAGGAATGCACTTGTTAACAAGACCAGAACAATCAGGCAAAGAGCAAAAGCTTCCTTCTTCCATGTTCTTATATAGGCTTCCAGCAGGAGGTGTGGGCTGGATTAAAGTGTGGCTTCCTGCCTCAAGTTCTCAGTTAAAGGCATGTGTCTTCATGCCTCAATTGCTTGTCTTTTCCCAGCTCAAAAGATCTAGATTAAAGATGTGTCTTCCTACATCAAAGGGGGAAGTGAACAGGAGCTCCCATTCCTAACCAAGAAGCTATCTTCATTGGCAAACTCAAGGGAAAAATCAGTTTTCTCCAATAGAGTCTCATTAGGTATATTAACCACGCTTAAGGGTAGACCCAATGCAAGCATGCAAGCTGTAGATGGCCAACACACAACATACTTAATGGTTTTGTAGACTTTTTGGGTCTCATATTGCTTTTGGGGGAGCATTTTTAAAATCTTACTGGTCTTTTACAAGTATATTATAGTTTCTGATTTGGTGTTTTTATGTTGCTTTTTTGAGTGTGTGTGTGTGTGAGTGTGTGTGTGTGTGTGTGTGTGTGTGTGTGTGTGTGTATTTGTTGTGCTTTTACACTGATTATATATTGGTTTTCTTTTTTAATTTGCTTGTTTCTTTTCTACAGTGAGAGATAAAGATAGTGGATGGGTGGTAAGGTGGGGAGAATCTGGGAAGAGATGGAGAAGGGGAAACCAAGATCAGAATATATTGTATAAGTTTTCAAGAAAGAAAAGGAAAACATTAAATTTTAAAAAGCAACCCTTGAAAAAGGAGTAATGTCCTGGGAAATACTGTCTTCAAATGGCAAAGTACACTTTCCCCAGACTCTGCTTACCACTGTGCCATTGAAAGAGGAAAAGGACACCCCCCTCTCATTTTCCTTGTCCTTATTGATATCTTTCCCACTCCCTGATCCTCTAACACAATGTGTAACATGACCACCCCTGGATCCTTGCTCATTGGATCAAACCAGGAACACTGTTATCTAAGGTGAATTTCACCCTCAGTCATGAGACGCTGGAACTTTACCAGGTCACTTTGAGGAACATCAGACCTACTCCATCTGCATCACCCACATGTGAGAGAAAGTATGAGAGAGGGTGGTTCACCCATTCCTGTCTACACCCGGTGAAACCACCCTGATGCATACAAGATGAGCCTCAGTTTCCACCAGTTCATGCTACTGAATAAGGTGACATCAGATGCATTTTAAATTCTGTGGTTGTATATACATTGAAGACGTAGATATATTAGTATTATTCTACATAGGAAAAAGTCTTAAGCTTCTCTATAGATTTATATATGAAAGAAAATAATTTGCAACAGTATACACAATTGGACAGAATTATGGAATTCCCACAGCACCTTCCATTTTTATTGGTGTTGTTTGTGTGCTACTTCAGGAATGGGAGATCCTTCCACATCCTGAGGGGCAACAGCTTGCTCCTGACAAATTTCCCTTAAGAATTCAGGAACTGGGAATGCATTATAACAGGGAGTCATGTCAGCCTCATGACAGAAAAACAGAGGAACCTAACAACTGTGTGTTTGTCCATTTGATCTGACGGCTTGTTTCCGGGTACAGTCAACAGAGTGAGAATGGAGCTTCAGGAGGATCACTGAATCAGTTAAGCAATACATGGACTGTGTAGGTAAAGTCTAAATTCATGGCAACGTGACAATAGAGAATACTGGAAAAAGCCATGTATAGCAAAAGCCTAAGTGAAAAACCCCTGCCCCATCTCCCCATGCAGTGTCTGTCTCCCATTCTCAGAAGCGCTGATCTGACTAGAAGCTTGTGGGCTTTCTAACCTTTCATTCTTTGGAATGTCTGTATGTAGATGAGAAGTAATGCCCTGGGCATTTCCCCTCTGTGGTAGTCACTACAGGGTCCTGATCTCTGCAGTTTTGACCTATTGAAGGCAGATGCTGGGATGCTGGAAGTTAGGGATTACTAAGTGCTTGGGCTACGAAATGTTTCTTGATCAATTCTTGAACAGCCTCATCACTTACCTCTGTGCCATGGTTTATTCTTCCATAGAGTAGCACACAAACAAATAAATGTACCACATGTAATGGGCTTTGAACATATATACTGTAGGTAAAGTTTTCATCCTAATTTGTTAATTCATTAGTTTGTCACAGGAGATTTGACTGGGTAATCAGGATACCTATCTTGGGGAAAAACAGATTTAGACACAGCCTGGTACAGAACATCTCAAACAATCTAACGAGATCAGATCTGAATCCAGTGACAGTAGACAACCCCAGTTTTTTTTTTTTTTTAACTTCAGGTACTACTTTTTTTTTAAAAACCAAAATCCAAGTTCTTCCCTATAGGTGGCTTAGATCACAGTGGTGCATTAGACATGAGGATACCCAGTAATTATACTTTTCTAAAATGTGTCTTAACAAGGAGATTTTATAATACATACTGGTATGTTTTCTAGACTCCACCTGAAATTTAAAGGAAAGAAAACAGTTTGAGGCACAGGTCATACTAAATTCTGTTTACATGGGTCTTTAGAACACATGTTGACATGCATTGGTGCCAGGTCCTGGGCTCGTTGCATGAGTTGGCTGTTTGAATCCTGGGACTTATGCAGGGACACTTGGCTCGGTCTGGGAGGGGGGAATGGACCTGCCTGGACTGAGTCTACAAGGTCAACCCCGGTCCTCGGGGGAGACCTTGATCTGGAGGAGGTGGGAATGGGGGGTGGGCTGGGGGGAGGGGTGGGCGAGAGGGGGAGAACAGGGGATTCTGTGGCTATTATGTTGAACTGAATGGTGTTGTAAAATAATAATAATAATAATAATAATAATAATAATAATAATAAAAAAAAAAAAGAAAAAAAATGGGCAAGAGTCCTATGTGTTAGTATATTATGTGACAATGTCCCAGAAGAACTGGGACTTTATAGTTTGTGCCATTCCCACTTTTGCTGGTTCAAAGGCCAAATTAATTTGTTTGGTCTCTGCTGAATGTTCCCTAAGCCAAGCTGTATCTTTATAACCTGACTGTGAGATAATTCCTCCTCCAGCTGGGCCTCAATTATTTACACTAATCCTCATGCAGTAGAAGTCTTACCACTCAACATCTCCATGCTGAAACCCAGAAACTTTGGAACATAAGTAGAACATAAACTGCATCAAGATTTTAGAAACCAGAAGTGGCTGTCAACTTCTGAGTGAAAATTATACACGCATCTAAAGAGGAACCCTTTTCTTCAGGAGAAACTATCCTCTCACACAAACTGTGATAAATGGCACTGCATACTTTTATGTTCAGTTCAGTCAGGAGCAGGCTGGCACAATTCCAGTTCCTTTTCTCCCTGAGCTAACCCATGATGCACCTGGCTTTTGTTAACTGAATTTCATATCCACTACAATGTAAGGGACAAAGTAACTTTTTATATTACTTTGAGAGGAAAGGCAGTCTTACCTCCACCATCATCACGGGTAGCTCTCCCTGTTTTCTAGAAGAAAATGTAGTGGAGTTTTCGTGTATCTCTAAAAAGACAGAAAGTAACTTGTCAACACATGGTATTGTTTTTAATTACTCCAGGGATGTATAGAAGTCTATGTGGCTAGCATATGTGACTTGATCTAATTGTTCCCCCCAATCCACTCCTCCTCTGCTTCTCTGTTCAGAAAGGGGTAGGCCTCCCGTGGGTGTCAACAAATCATGGCACGACAAGTTGCCATGGGACTAAGCACCCCCCTTGCAATAAGGCTGGGCAAGGCGATCCAGTATAAGGAACAGAATCTTAAGAGCCAGCCAAAGTGTTAGGAATGGTTTGCTTTCTGCTTATTCCAGAACTGTGGATTATATTACTGTCACACAAATTAAGGCAAAGAGAAGAACTGAAGAGAAATGAGGAACAGAACTTTTGGCTTCCTAGACAATGGGAATCTAAATCAATGTGGAAGAATCTTTCACTGCATGAAAGTAAATAAGTCTTTCAAAATACACACTGCATTTATTCTGGTTGGAGGAAACCATGCATGTGTGTCTGTGTGCAGGTGGAGTTAGGAGGAGCTCTTCAGGGGTCTGGTTTTCTCCTTTCACCATGTGAGTTGTGGGATTCAACTGCAGTTAGGTCAGCAGGCTGGGCTGAAAAAGTCATTATGCACTGATCCAACCTATCTTTTCTAATAAAAGAAGCTTTATGATTAAGCAACAAAATACTGTCACTTCCTGTTTTAAAGCAGGGAACAATTGATACTTCCTGAGGCACATGTCTCAAATCTATTTCAACCTCCACCAATCCATATATGTTGACTCAGAATTTATCACTAGTTATAATCCATGCTAATGTATCCATTTTACTTGGGAAATTTTACTAGGATGAACATATCTGAAAATATTCTTGCCTATGTTGTGTGTACATTATTCCCTAAAGTATAGCATATCGTGTATTATATTTTGTTATACTGTGCTGAGTATTGTCAGTATTCTACAGGGTTCTAAGGAGCATGGAGAACATGTATGTGTTATAGCCCTATAAGACACAGTGTAATATAAGGGCTTGATTAGTTTCAGATATTGGTGCTAAGGAGTCTGGAAAAAATTCTAAGGAAATACTGAGACAACTGTACATAGTAACACAACTCTGCAAGTCATGACGAAAGAAGGAAAGGAAGCATGGAACCACCTTCCAAATTCACATTATCTAAGAATTCATCCAAAGTACAATGTGAAAGAATCAATCAAAAATTCCAGAAATTTAAGTTCAATGTTGAGTTAGTAGAGCAATTGGGAAACAGTCAATTTGGGTATAGCTGACAACAATGATATTATCAACTATCAAGTACCAACATTTATGGAATTACCACACAAAAAAGAGCAAAATTAACATATGTCTCAAATTTAAAGGTAACACTGGACAGAAGTCAGAATAAGAAATATATCCTTTTCAATTGGCACAGTATAGTCACAGTGTACCATCACATAGTGTACCACTCTCAGAAGAGCACTTGCATGTAAGACTGCACCCACACCACCGCCTTCTCCTCCCATCTCGTTAGTTCCCTTTACTTTGTTCACATCATATACACATATGTAATTTTATTTTTACATAAAAACCTAGTCCTTCAAATGAAAGAAATTACCTGGGACTTGCCTTTTTCAATGAACATAAGACATTTAACATGGCAAGTATATTCACTTACATCTATGTTCTGCAAATGACATAATCCCATGCTCCTTAATAGTTTACACAGTGTCTTACTTAGGGTTTCTATTGCTGTGACCAAACACTATGATCATAAACAACTTGTAGAGGAAAGAGTTTATTTCAGCATACAATTCTCTCTTCACACTCAGTTTCTGGGGGAACTCTGGACAGGAACTGAACAGGGTAAGAACAGAGTCAGGAGAGGATGCAAAGGCCATGAAGGAGTGATGCTTACTCACCAAGGCTCGCTCAGCCTACTTTCTTACAGCACTCAGTGACACCACCATAGGGGTGGCACTGCCTACAGTGAGGTGGGCCCTCACATATCAATCATCAATGAAGAAAATGCACCACAGGCTTGCCTATGGGTGAATCTGGTGGCAGCATTTTCTGAATGGAAGTTTCCTCTTCCCAAATGACTCTGGTTTGTGACAAGTTAAAAAAACAAACAAACAAACAAAACAAAAAACAAAGACAGCACACCTGGATTTCAGGGAGAAGGGGATTCTGACCCCCGTTTTAATTTTTGAAACTATAATTCAGTTACAACATTTCTCCCTTCCCTTTTGGGGAAGGGAATTTAAATTAAGCAAAGTATAAGTAACCTGAAAATTCAAGATGCTAGGAATATGACCTTTCATGAAGTAAAAATCACATATAGACTACTCTACTTCCTAAAATCTTTTCTGTTAATATTAAGCTCCTTGTGGTCTGGCAGCTTTATTGGTGAAATTAAGGGTTAAGGCCAACAACTGAAATGCTATGTATATTAGAAGCAAGGAACTATATGAGAAAGCCACAGACGATCACAACTTTTGTGATTAGAATCTCAAGGATTTTACGATATGTTTGAAATACTTGACCTTATTGCAATAGTAATAGAAGTTGGTTATGAGACTGTTGCAGTAACGTAAAATGTATTTCAGGTAATTGTATCGTGTGTGTGTGTGTGTGTGTGTGTGTGTGTGTGTGTGTGTGTAAGTGCCTGACAATTAAAATATGAGAGCTAAAAGAGGGCATGGCATACCATGATGTATCACCCTTTCTCCTTTCTTTCAGACAGGGTCTCTCACAGATGCCATAGATAGGATGACAGCTAGCAAGCACTAGAAATACTACGGTCCATTCACTCAACAGCATGGGATTACAAATATGAACAGTTCTGTCCAATTTTTTTGTATGTGTGTGAGCAGATTCAAGCTCAGATCTACTGCTTTTTCAGTAAGTATTCTTCTCATTGAGCCATTAATTACCTCAATGATAAATCTTATAAAGCTATTTGAAATGGTATGTTGATCTTGGTTGCAAATCTCTCAAACAGAACTCACCATATGGCCTGTAAGTGTGTAAATAATGATCAAATTTAAGATTTTATCATACTTCATACATATTTTGTGGAAATAAACCAAAACAGATAATGGCCTGTAAATTATGCATGTATGTTTTAATCTTAACTTCATAATATTTCTAGGCCATGTAGTATACATGTAAGCTTTGTACAGCTGGCACAAGTCTTTAAGGAAATTGCAAATACAACAAAAATAAGTAGGGACTTTTTTTCACAAGGTCAATGTCAAGGATACGCACCTTCATTTTACTTCATTTAGGGAAAGCTATAAGGAGAGAGATAACTCAGTGGGGTTTCTGTCCTCCCATGCAAAAGAGGCATTCTGTACAGGACAGGCTGCCTCCAGCCCAGTTACTAGTGGAGAGAGAGTGGAGTGTTGGGTCAAATTTCAGACAAGATACCTTCCTAATTTGTGTCATAGCACTGAGAGTTTCATGAGGGCCAATGTGATGACCACATGCCAGTCACTCCTTCACCTTCTTCCTTACAATCCCTAAGGTTTGGGACAACCTTTTCTGGGTTTATTGTTCTTCTAATATACAGTCTTGCCCTGTTTATGGGACTTCCTCTGGCTGACTGAGTCCAGCCTTTTCTTCTCTCTTCACATATCCATGCCATACAGCTAGGCATCAGGAGCCCTTTAGCTGTGCCTACCAGATCCAGGACTGAACCAGATAAACTACTAAGATTTGATATCTTTGCTCTCAATGGCCTTTCCTGTCCGGTGAGTTTGGTGAGGAAGAGATAATTAGAGATAATACAAAAGGCAAAGAACTATCTGGACTGAGTATGGGAGCATGCCAGAGGGTTAGGCTATATTCTGTGGACAGTGTGTTCTACTATACAGTGTCAGGCACTAAATAATTAGTGGAAAAGAACCTCCAAGACTCTAAGGATAGCCAGGCACAGAACGCAGAATGAACATGGCACCCAGGAAATAGGGAAATTTCTGGAGAAGGATAAAGGGCAAGAAACTGTAACGAGGGATATGAAGTGTGTGCGGCTAGAGGTGGGGTCATGGGGCTCTGTAGGACACGCTACTCACAAGCAGGAGACCCAGAGTATACAGTGAGTAACACAATGCATTAATTCTACAAACACTGCCTGTTATGGTGGAGCCAAACACAGCTAAAGAATGAGAGAATGCAGGAGAAGCCAACACACTTGTGGGGATCAAGGGCCTCGAGCCTAATGAAGAGGCTCCAAGGAAGACACAGGAAACTCATTTCTGAGATTATGAACTCCTTCCCCTAAAGAAGACAAGTCAGGAAAGCCTATAACAAGTGAAAGATACAAATGGTGACAGCACAGAGGACAGACACAGCCCTGTGACCAGATAGGTGCCAAGATAGCCGATACCCAAGTGTCTATAGTCCTTTAGTCCTAGGAACTGAATGTTGAATGTTCTCAATATTGAAGGCTAAACCAAGAATTTCTGAAATGGGGCCAAGTGTGTGCTAGAGTTCAGGATCTAAGATGGATGTCAGACCTCTAATCTCCCTTGTCTCGGCCATCCTGTATGTCAGTCTGAGGTGAGGAACACTGCCTACAAAAGAGTTCAAGTCACCAGGTGGTAGGTGCACACCTATAATCCCAGCTCTCAGGAGGCAGAGGCAGGCAGATCTCCATGAATTCAAGGCCATTCTGGTCTACAAAGAAGTTCCAGGATAGTCATGGCAAATACACAGAGATCTTGAGAAACTAAAAAAAGAAAAAGAAATAAAAGAGCTAAAGTCATACACTGAGCCCTTACTCCCAGGACATTGTAGCCTTGGGGTTTTGACAGAACAAAAAGCCATTCTTGGGTCTCTTTAGCCACTCCACCCTGTGGGGTCCATGAAGTGCTGCTACAAGACCTGGGAGAAAAAGAGAGAGAACCTGTTTCTCGGGCATCATTGGGATCACACTATAAGACATTTACCTATGGGTCCTGGTAAGGAGAGAAAGTTGTTCCCTATAGATAAATTGGCCCTGATACAGGTTATACTCAAAAGTGAAAAACAACACTTCATAGGCTCCATGATGCTGAAACCCAGCTGTCAAACTGATGAGGTCTGTGTCCTCTGGGCATGCCCTTGGGGTTTATCTTGATTAGATTAAGTTAGATGAGAAGAGCTGTTCCCTATGGGTACGAGCATTCCCTTCGATGGGATTCTGGGCAGTATAAAAGTAAGAAAAGTCAGGAGAGTACATTCATTCATTTTTCTTTGCTTCTGGGCTCTGGTTGCAAGGTCAGTCTCCCTCAAGTTTCTGCCTCTACTGCTTCCCAATTATGGACTCCAAACTCAAACTATATGGCAAACTAAACCTTTCTTTGCCCACTGCCTCTGGGAAAGTAATCCTAACAAAATTTCCAAGGAGAGGTATAACAACATTCCAACGCTTGTGCATTGGGAGTGGCAGAGGAAGAACAGTCTATGTGTTCTTGGAAATACAGTCTTTAAATAACAGAACCAGGAGCAAAGCACCCTTAACCCTACCAGTGTTAACTATTATGCATTGGAAAGAGGAAAAGCACACAGGTTTCTGTGTCCTTGCTGATCTTTCCCACTCCCTTGGCCTCCCAAGTACAAGGTCTAAGATGACCATGCCTAGGGCTCTCTCCCAATGGACCTGACTAGAAATGCCTTTATCTAATTCAAATTTCATCCTCATTCTTGAGATTCTGGACATTAAACAGATCACTCTTGAGACTTTCCACATCTGCATCATCCATGTCTGGGACAAAGTGACTGAGAGGGTGGCTCAGTCATTCATGCCTACCCCAGGTGAAGCCATACTCATTCATAGGAAAGTCTCAGGTTTCCTATGGTTTACCACTACTTAATGAAAGGCAAAGGTTACCTTTAACCTTTAAACCTATTTATCCTATTTAAATTCTGTGGTTGTATTTCTACAGATAAGCTAGATAAATTAACAGTATCTACACACTAAAAACTACAGCAAAACGTCTCTATAGATTTATAAATAGTGCATAGTATAAAGGGCATCTATTATACATAACTGAACATAATTCCCTCAGTACCTTCTGTTTTAATGTATGTTTCTTTGGAGGTACCGGAGATGATTTGTGGTCCATCTGTATCAAGTGGGATCACGGTTGTTTTGATGGTCCTTTTCTTTAGTACTGCAGAAACAGGGAATGCAGTCACAACAGGGAAAGTTATGTCAGCTTCACAGCAGACAAACAGAGGAAACTTAGAATAGTTGAGTGTTTGTCACTTGATCTCCTTATTTATTTTCAGGTAAGTCACTGTAATTAGAATGGTGCTTCAGGAAGATCACTGTGTCAGTGTCCAATTAATTATGCATCACATGATGATGTAGATAAAGACTATTATGGTCACATGATGTAGGTAAAGTCTAAATTAGTACAGATGTGACAATAGAGAAGGAAGAGCAATGTGACTATGTTACGTTGGTGTGGTGACTGATACGCAGCGTTCAAATCCCAGTTAGAGCAT
Organism: Peromyscus maniculatus bairdii; assembly: GCF_049852395.1. Classification (NCBI taxonomy): domain Eukaryota; kingdom Metazoa; phylum Chordata; class Mammalia; order Rodentia; family Cricetidae; genus Peromyscus; species Peromyscus maniculatus. The sequence goes on along the minus strand of NC_134863.1, from coordinate 12,670,466 downwards.
CATGACACAGTGAAATCTATGCAATCCCGCTGTGATCACATCTTTGCACCAGTGAACTAAAAATTCATAAGGACCCCCAGGAGTCTTATCGGTGTAAAAGATATGTTAAACCCTAAGGAAAAGCACATGGATTGTACAAGTGTTCTATGATGTTTGTGAAATGTAAAAACAATTCAATTAGACAAGAATGACTGAATCCTGAGCAAGTGTTTAGTGTGCTACACAACAGTGACCAGTGGTTGTTTAATTTCATTCTTTTCTTATCCGGGATATTTCACAGCTCATGCAGGACATATGGTATCACTTTAAGTAGGTTCAGAAGGTAAGCAGCTGTGTATTCCTCTAACTTTTTAACCTTGGGTACCATGTTAGGCATATCCATGATGCTCTGATCAAAGTCCCTGCCAGATATAAGCAAAGAGATAGATGCTGTGCCTTTGATCCCTGACTCCAATTATGTATTTCTTCCAAAATAAGTTGTAGAAGGTCTCTGAATTAGTAAACACAGCCTTTCTCCAACATCTTCATCCTACCAGGTACCTCTCAGCAAGTGACTCTGATCATCAAGGACCCACACTGAGAGGTGACTTATGCTTGTGCCTTCTGTGATGACTCAGAATCTAAGTTATTCTAAATGAAATTGTCACATGAACGTTAGACCAAAAAAAAAAAACAGTTCCTTTAAATTGGCCAACCCTGTATAAACCCTCAACATGAACCGACAAGAAAAGGGGTCTAGTGCTTCATGGTGTAACTACTCTCGAGGTGCCAAGAGATAAGAGGAAGGCAGTGGCTGCACAAGGCATGGCAGTGCGTCTTATCTGCTCACTGTTCCCTCATCGTTTTTAATAAAATATGTGATTCTTTGAGAATTCCATAAAATGTATTTTGATCATATTCATCTCCACTCATCACCCTAACTCTCTTGATTCCATTCATATCTCTCCACTCCTTACCAGCTCTGTGCTCTTTTAGTCTCCCTAAGTAATTCACCAAGTTCAATTTGTGCTAATCACATACATATATATGGGCATGTGGCCAACCTCTGCAATTCAGTCAACCTGTTACTGGCAGAGTCAGCTTCTATACACTCTCCTTCCATCAACAGATCTTCTATTTCAGTTTATTATTTTTGTTTTTTCATTGATTATTTGTTATGTTTTGTTGATGAAAAAGGCCTCTAACCCAGGCTGGCCTAAAATTCACTATTTAGAAAAGGCTGGTCTTGAACTTATGACTTTCTTGAATCTACCACTCTAAATCAAAGATTACAGACTGTGTAATCCTGGGTACATTACATTGAGTACTTGGGATGAAACTCGGGTTTTTAGACACGATAGGCATGTACTAAGCCAATCACCATAAGAGCGCCACTTAACACATTAGCTCACTGGTGAGAGCCCGAGCATGTAGACACCACCAATGTGGATAGAATGATGCCCAGTGGCACTCTTCCCTGCTGCCTGTGTAAATGCACCAAGAGCAAAAATGGAATAGGCAACATGGAGTCTAACTACCCATGACAGGAAGTAGCCTTACTGCTCACTGTCCAGCTCTCCTTTACAAGTATATTGTTGGTTGCTCGCATAGGACCCATATAAGATCAAAGAGGTCAACAGTGTGGTTTGTAGGGAAGAGAGGTTCAAAAACCTTTCTCACCCCTAACTAAGAAGCTATTGGTAATTTATGGCTTCTGTGTGAGGGAGGGAGAGATTAATTAAAGGTGTTGTCCCTGTAGCATTATCCCAGGTTCAGTGGATGCCCCTACATGTTTGCATATATGTTTAACATAAAATGGACTAGCAAGTTATTTTTTAAGGATAAAATTTGGAAAAATGTAAAAAGGGAGAGGATCTATGAACAGTAAGAGTTATAAGGGATGAATAAGATGAAATACGGTGCATAAATATATCAAAATTAATAAAATTATAATAATTAAAAAAATAAAATTTAAATGAATTGCTGGATTGATGATGCAGCACAGATCATTAAATGAATGATGACTGGAAATCTTAGTGCACACTGTCCTTAAATTTTGTGGCTCTTTGTGCCCATGCCAATATTGTCTAATCTGTTAATGCTTTTCTCCAAAACTTACAGGAATACATCAGATCTAAGATAAATCGAATTTGAACTATTCATCCCACTCTCCCCTGTACTTTAATTGTGCGCTTTGTCATCTTAAAAGGAGCACTGTGCTCCTCTACCATTCAAAGCAGTGACTGTCTACTGCATGCCGAGTGACACTTCCTAGGACTTCCAACCACCACAGCCGTCACTGCAGTGTTTGGGATCCCGATCGATCTGCCTTACTGCAGGCAGATGTAAGAAGACAGAGCTCTCCACAGGGATTACTGTGCCCTTGATGAGGTAAGAAGTGGCTCTTAAGATGCACAGCTAAGGAGCCTCATCACTACCTCTTGAGTTCTAGTTAACTCATTTATAAAGGAACACAAGCATGTAACTGACCCTGCATATCTGAGATGAGGTTTGAATACATTTTTGTAGTTACCTTGTATTCTGATTTTCAATGTACACATCTGTAACTGGAAATTGGGTTGTGAAAAAGGCATCCTACTTTTGGGGGGAAAACAGATTTAAACAAGAATCGAAGTACAATACCCTCAAATAACAAAGGATTACTATTGAACACAAGAACCATAGAAATATCCATGATTACTTACTTGTTGTGGCCCTTGCCTTCAAAAGAAACTAAGAAAAAAAATTTAACACAACAATTCTCAAATCATTAATATGTTACATCACAGTGGTGTATCACACAAAATACAACCAGTGTTTTCACAATTCCTACCTCAGGTGTGTCTTAGGAAAATGATCCCACAATACATACCACATTTATGTCTTATAGTCATCACCTGCAATCAATAGGAAAGAAAATATTTAATGTCATGATCATGCTGAGCAATGTCTACAAAGCTGTTTTGCCCACTAACATCGTGTGACTGAAATCAGGACAGAGAAGAGTAGTAACAAAGAGACTATATTAATGGGTACATTATTCGATGATGTCACAGAGATCTGGGACTCTGTCCTTTGTGATACAAACTAGTACTGGGCATACTTTTTCTTATTCAGTGGCAGATCAGGTAAACCTATCTGGCCTATAGAGGGTTGCAAAACTTACATCACATACCATCTATAAAAACTTTTATGTTTCACTAAGGTATTTTTGGTTTCTAGACTATGGTTTACAAATAACTTGAGTATATGGTTGGAAGCTTAGTGTGTCCAGCTTGAGGATGTTCAGAGGATCTTTCAACCATGAGGACTGGTGTAAACTAGAGGCCCCCACCTTGGTGGGATCATTCATACAGCAGGACACAAAGTTGTGCTACATTGTGATGTATGCTGTCTTGATCAGGACCAAGTTGGTACAGTTCCATTCCCTCCTCTTCCTAAATAAGCTCTCTAATATCCGTGATGACTCAGATCAGTTTAATGAATGAAATGTGATACCCACTGAAGCACAAGGGGACCACCGAGGTAACCTTTCTACCTCAGAGAAATGAAAGTCCCTCTTACCCTCACAGTCGTCACTGGTCGGTGTTGCTTGTAGTGGGGTGAGGCCACACTGGTGGTAGGTTCAGGGGACACTAGGGGAAAGGAAGCGACTCTCAGCTCACGGGACTTAGTATTATTACAGGGCATCTTTGCTTGATGTGAGTAAAAGCAACTGGACTTGGAACATCTTATTAAACCTAATGAACAATATGGTTGGGTTGTTGCAGGACTGTCTTCCAGGAAGAGAAATAAAGGCAGAGAGTAGCTCTGGAGAGAAATGAGGAGCAGATTTTTTTTGTTTGTAGGGAATGGTAATCTCAATCAGTGAAAAAGCATCTATTATGTGGTGTAATGATGAAATGAATCATTCAAAAATTTCTTTTTATACGTATTCTGTTTGAGAGGCTCAACAGCTGGCAGTGAATCCAGCAGAAGTGACCCTTCTGTACCTGGTTCTCTCAGTCAACCATGTAGGTTCCAGGCTCAAAGTATTGATCTCAGTCTTTACAGCAAGTGCCTTTACTGCTAAGATCTCACTGGTCCCCTATAACAAATCTTATGATAAAAACCACAGAGTACAATCAGTCCCTGAGATGACTTTCAGGGTAGGGCAATGGCTACTCTCTTCAGCTTCAGGTGAAGTTTTTACCTATGTACCTGTAGTACAGGTCTGATCCACACTTTTATTAGAGACTCAACTGCCTTTCCAGGCATGTTTTTCTGAAAAGGGTCTTTTCTGCTCTCTACCAGTGATCTTTTCAGTCTCATGAGCTTTGTGAGAAACTGACATTTAGTGATTACAGAAAGACCTAGAACACCCAGGACTGAGAATAAGGACATGTCTGGGACTTAGGACCCATTGCATGGACAATGTGTTGCAGTACGGAGAACCCACAATAAGGTAACACAAAGAAGGAACCACATAAGCTTCTGTGGCAATTATGAAAGAGAAGTGGCTGGGGAAGGAGAGGGGCAGGAAATCATAAGAAGAGAGACAGAAAGGGAGTGACTAGAAGAGGAATCCTGTTTCTCTGTCACACACAGCTCAGAAGCAGGCACTACACACTGAATCCACAGTTATAGTCTATGATAGAGAGCAAAAAAAAAAAATCTGTAGAATGAGAGAATCCTAGAGGAGCAGACATAGTTCTGATTAGCCTGGGCTGTGAGTCTACTGAAGAAGTGACAGGGAAGCCACTTAGAGAAGAGAGACTCCTTAGAGCATAATCTCATGTCCCCAGGAAAGAAGAGACAGGTCAGACCACGCCAAAGTGGGAGACTCAAGTACTGACAGCGTAAGAAACAGACACACATTATGGTGCATAGAGAACTGATCCTCTCCTGTCCATACAATTTATTCTGAGAAACATGGGCTGTATTTTAGGGAAGCTCACAAACTCAGTCTCTGCATATTGGAGGCTGAGGCAAGGATGCCTCTAAGAGCACCAAAGATCATCCAGAGGGCAGATCCTTTCTCCCTATGTCATCCATTAATTTAAAGGATCAAAGAAGGATATCACCCTATAACCCTCCTTGACTCAAATTACACAGAATGCCAGTTAAAGTTAAGGAACATAGACTGCTTAGAGCTAATGACACACATGAGGCTTCTATTTATCAGGACATCGCTAAGGTAAGAATGAGGCTAGTGTTGCTAGAGAAGCCTGCTAACTACTTAGCAGTCTGCGATGTCCTACAAGGAGGGACTAAATGGTCCACAGAGGACCTAGTAGGCACTACTACCAATGTCCCCAGGGAGCCGGGAAAAGGATCTGCTCATTCTTTACCACCAGGACCATTTTGTAAGTACTTCAAATGTATATTTGAATGCCCAGGAGTAGGTTGTCCCTCACCAGAGACTGGCTTTATCATAGATTGAAACCCCAAACTGATCACCACTGTTTATGGGCATGGTGATGGCAAATCTCAGGAGTCAACTGATAGGTCAGGGCTCTGGTGATGCCTCTATGGCATTACCTTGACAAGGTTAACTGAGGTAGCAAATGGTTCAGCTGTTAGTACATTACTCTTGGATTGAGATCCATGACTGTAGAAGGAGAAGGTGAGCTGAGCATAAAGAAACACTCCTTTTCTCTATTTCTGTTGCACTGGACCTCTGCCTCAGGCTCCTGTATCTATGATTTCTCAGCAAATATGCACACCATACTCATGGTATCATGGGAAAACAAGCACTCCTTCTTTGGCATGTTTGGGTCATAGTATTTTATCACACAAACTGGGAAAGAACCTTATGCGCAAATTCCATGGAGAGCTAATAAGTACAATGACAGGCTTGGACACTTGGTAGTGGTAAATGGGGATAAGCGCTAAGTGTTGAAAGACTGCCTTCAAATGACAGAGATGAACCCAAGAATATTACCCCTGACAAGGCTACCATGATGCCTTTGAAAAGGAAGAACACAGAAACCTCCTTCCATGACCTTGTCTCTGTTCTTTCCCATAAGCATAGGGTGTGACACACTACTCCAGAGACCCACTCCCCTTTGGTCAGACTAGAAATGCTGTTATCTGTTTCAAATTTTGTGCTCACTCTTGACAATTTTGACAATGACCATGCCAATCTTGAGCTTGTTTACATTCAGTTCATCTACATCACCGCTATGTGGGAGAAAGTAACAGAGAGGTTGCCTCACCTATTCCTGCCTACACCAGGTGAAGGGACAGTGACAGAGACAAGATTGAGTTCACCTTTCCTCTGTTTCTTGTTACTCAATGTTTGCAAAAGGTGAATTTACATTACATTCTTAAATCGTGTGGTTGAATTTCAGCTGAGGAACTATGCAAGTCAACATTATCTACACAGGAAACTATGGTAATATCATCACCTTTCCCTCCTATCATACAATGATGATCCACAACTACCATATGTCACTCAATGAGATTAGTGCATTTCAACAGTACCTTCTCTTTCAGTAGATGGTACATGGCCAGAAGTGTCTGCCAGGACTTCCGGTACTTCAGCATCCTTGGGGGATATCTTCCCTTTCCCAAAGAGTCTTCTTTTAATTCTGCAAACTGGCATGCATTAACAGTAGAGACAGTTATGTCAGTTTCATGGCAGAAAATAGAGGAAACCAGTCTGTTTTAGTATACTCCATGGCATGCCCATTCTCCAGGCACCATCATCAGAGTCACAGTGGTGTTTCAGGAGCATCACTGAGTGCACTGCACACTCCAGCATGCACCGCATTGGTGGTGTAGGCAAGTCCTAAATTCATGGCAGTGTGACAGTGTGTGTGTTTCCTTGCTGAATACATGTACCTAATGAGTGCTCACCTTCAAATCACAGGCACTGACCAACCCTGAGAGGAAAAACACATGAAGCAGAGTGTACCCAACCTTTAAAGATGTATTCCCACTGGATATGGAGTGCACTGCTTTCATAACAGTTCTCTGTAGGCAGAGGAGGTGAAGCTCTGTGATTTCTAGGCCAGTATGGTACATAAGTAGGTAGTTCCAGTATAGATAAGGACAAACTGTGAGTCCCTGAAACCCGCCCCCAAAAGCAATATATTCTCAGAGAATGAGGTAGCACACATCAACCTCCAGGTGGTGACTGCAGTTCTCAGTGCACATGTCCTTAAATTGTGTTCCTCTTTGGGCCCATGCTTCTGTTGTCTACTCTGTTCATGCTATTCTCCAGATCCCAGAGAAACCCATTTTAGAAATATCCATCCTACTCCTCTGTATATTTTATTTAATTGTGAGACTCTGTCATCTTAAAAGGAGCACTGTGCTCCTCTACCATTCAAAGCAGTGACTGTCTGCTGCATGCTGAGTGACATTTCCTAGGACTTCCAACCACCACAGCCGTCACTGCAGTGTTTGGGATCCCTATCGATCTGCCTTACTGCAGACAGATGTAAGAGGACAGAGCTCTCCACGGGGATTACTGTGCCCTTGATGAGGTAAGAAGTGGCTCTTAAGATGCACAGCTAAGAAGCCTCATCACTACCTCTTGAGTTCTAGTTAACTCATTTATGAAGGAAAACAAGCATGTAACTGACCCTGCATATCTGAGATGAGGTTTGAACACATTTTTGTAGTTACCTTGTATTCTGATTTTCAATGTACACATCTGTAACTGGAAATTGGGTTGTGAAAAAGGCATCCTACTTTTGGGGGGAAAACAGATTTAAACAAGAATTGAAGTACAATACCCTCAAATAACAAAAGATTTCTTTTGAACACAAGAACCATAGAAATATCCATGATTACTTACTTGCTGTGGCCCTTGCCTTTAAAAGAAACTAAGAAAAAAAATTTAACACAACAATTCTCAAATCATTAATATGTTACATCACAGTGGTGTATCACACAAAATACAACCAGTGTTTTCACAATTCCTACCTCAGGTGTGTCTTAGGAAAATGATCCCACAATACATACCACATCTATGTTTTTTGGTCTTCGCCTGCAATCAATAGGAAAGAAAATATTTAATGTCATGATCATGCTGAGCAATGTCTACAAAGCTGTTTTGCCCACTAACATCGTGTGACTGAAATCAGGACAGAGAAGAGTAGTAACAAAGAGACTATATTAATGGGTACATTATTCGATGATGTCACAGAGATCTGGGACTCTGTCCTTTGTGATACAAACTAGTACTGGGCATACTTTTTCTTATTCAGTGGCAGATCAGGTAAACCTATCTGGCCTATAGAGGGTTGCAAAACTTACATCACATACCATCTATAAAAACTTTTATATTACACTAAGGTATTTTTTGTTTCTAGACTATGGTTTACAAATAACTTGAGTATATGGTTGGAAGCTTAGTGTGTCCAGCTTGAGGATGTTCAGAGGATCTTTCAACCATGAGGACTGGTGTAAACTAGAGGCCCCCACCTTGGTGGGATCACTCATACAGCAGGACACAAAGTTGTGCCACATTGTGATGTATGCTGTCTTGATCAGGACCAAGTTGGTACAGTTCCATTCCCTCCTCTTCCTAAATAAGCTCTCTAATATCCGTGATGACTCAGATCAGTTTAATGAATGAAATGTGATACCCACTGAAGCACAAGGGGACTACTGAGGTAACCTTTCTACCTCAGAGAAAGGAAAGGCCCTCTTACCCTCACAGTCTTCACTCGTCGATGTTTCTTGTAGCGGGGTGAGGCCGCACTGGTGGTAGGTTCAGGGGACACTAGGGGAAAGGAAGCGACTCTCAGCTCACGGGACTTAGTATTATTACAGGGCATCTTTGCTTGATGTGAGTAAAAGCAACTGGACTTGGAACATCTTATTAAACCTAATGAACAATATGGTTGGGTTGTTGCAGGACTGTCTTCCAGGAAGAGAAATAAAGGCAGAGAGTAGCTCTGGAGAGAAATGAGGAGCAGATTTTTTTTTTTGTTTGTAGGAAATGGTAATCTCAAGCAGTGTAAAAGAATCCATTATGTGGTGTAATGATTAAGGGAATCATTCAAAAATTTCTTTTTATATGTATTCTGTTTGAGAGGCTCAACAGCTGGCACTGCATCCAGCAGAAGTAACCCTTCTGTACCTGGTTCTCTCAGTCAACCATGTAGGTTCCAGGCTCAAAGTATTGATCTCAGTCTTTACAGCAAGTGCCTTTACTGCTAAGATCTCACTGGTCCCCTATAACAAATCTTATGATAAAAACCACAGAGTACAATCAGTCCCTGAGATGACTTTCAGGGTAGGGCAATGGCTACTCTCTTCAGCTTCAGGTGAAGTTTTTACCTATGTACCTGTAGTACAGGTCTGATCCACACTTTTATTAGAGACTCAACTGACTTTCCAGGCATGTTTTTCTGAAAAGGGTCTTTTCTGCTCTCTACCAGTGATCTTTTCAGTCTCATGAGCTTTGTGAGAAACTGACATTTAGTGATTACAGAAAGACCTAGAACACCCGGGACTGAGAATAAGGACATGTCTGGGACTTAGGACCCATTGCATGGACAATGTGTTGCAGTACGGAGAACCCACAATAAGGTAACACAAAGAAGGAACCACATAAGCTTCTGTGGCAATTATGAAAGAGAAGTGGCTGGGGAAGGAGAGGGGCAGGAGATCATAAGAAGAGAGACAGAAAGGGAGTGACTAGAAGAGGAATCCTGTTTCTCTGTCACACACAGCTCAGAAGCAGGCACTACACACTGAATCCACAGTTATAGTCTATGATAGAGAGCAAAAAAAAAAATCTGCAGAATGAGAGAATCCTAGAGGAGCAGACATAGTTCTGATTAGCCTGGGCTGTGAGTCTACTGAAAAAGTGACAGGGAAGCCACTTAGAGAAGAGAGGCTCCTTAGAGCATAATCTCATGTCCCCAGGAAAGAAGAGACAGGTCAGACCACGCCAAAGTGGGAGACTCAAGTACTGACAGCGTAAGAAACAGACACACATTATGGTGCATAGAGAACTGATCCTCTCCTGTCCATACAATTTATTCTGAGAAACATGGGCTGTATTTTAGGGAAGCTCACAAACTCAGTCTCTGCATATTGGAGGCTGAGGCAAGGATGCCTCTAAGAGCACCAAAGATCATCCAGAGGGCAGATCCTTTCTCCCTATGTCATCCATTAATTTAAAGGATCAAAGAAGGATATCACCCTATAACCCTCCTTGACTCAAATTACACAGAATGCCAGTTAAAGTTAAGGAACATAGACTGCTTAGAGCTAATGACACACATGAGGCTTCTATTTACCAGGACATCGCTAAGGTAAGAATGAGGCTAGTGTTGCTAGAGAAGCCTGCTAACTACATAGCAGTCTGCGATGTCCTACAAGGAGGGACTAAATGGTCCACAGAGGACCTAGTAGGCACTACTACCAATGTCCCCAGGGAGCCGGGAAAAGGATCTGCTCATTCTTTACCACCAGGACCATTTTGTAAGTACTTCAAATGTATATTTGAATGCCCAGGAGTAGGTTGTCCCTCACCAGAGACTGGCTTTATCATAGATTGAAACCCCAAACTGATCACCACTGTTTATGGGCATGGTGATGGCAAATCTCAGGAGTCAACTGATAGGTCAGGGCTCTGGTGATGCCTCTATGGCATTACCTTGACAAGGTTAACTGAGGTAGCAAATGGTTCAGCTGTTAGTACATTACTCTTGGATTGAGATCCATGACTGTAGAAGGAGAAGGTGAGCTGAGCATAAAGAAACACTCCTTTTCTCTATTTCTGTTGCACTGGACCTCTGCCTCAGGCTCCTGTATCTATGATTTCTCAGCAAATATGCACACCATACTCATGGTATCATGGGAAAACAAGCACTCCTTCTTTGGCATGTTTGGGTCATAGTATTTTATCACACAAACTGGGAAAGAACCTTATGCACAGATTCCATGGAGAGCTACTAAGTACAATGACAGGCTTGGACACTTGGTAGTGGTAAATGGGGATAAGCACTAAGTGTTGAAAGACTGCCTTCAAATGACAGAGATGAACCCAAGAATATTACCCCTGACAAGGCTACCATGATGCCTTTGAAAAGGAAGAACACAGAAACCTCCTTCCATGACCTTGCCTCTGTTCTTTCCCATAATCATAGGGTGTGACACACTACTCCAGAGACCCACTCCCCTTTGGTCAGACTAGAAATGCTGTTATCTGTTTCAAATTTTGTGCTCACTCTTGACAATTTTGACAATGACCATGTCAATCTTGAGCTTGTTTACATTCAGTTCATCTACATCACCGGTATGTGGGAGAAAGTAACAGAGAGGTTGCCTCACCTGTTCCTGCCTACACCAGGTGAAGGGACAGTGACAGAGACAAGATTGAGTTCACCTTTCTTCTGTTTCTTGTTACTCAATGTTTGCAAAAGGTGAATTTACATTACATTCTTAAATCGTGTGGTTGAATTTCAGCTGAGGAACTATGCAAGTCAACATTATCTACACAGGAAACTATGGTTATATCATCCTTTCCCTCCTATCATACAATGATGATCCACAACTACCATATGTCACCCAATGAGATTAGTGCATTTCAACAGTACCTTCTCTTTCAGTAGATGGTACATGGCCGGAAGTGTCTGCCTGGACTTCCGGTACTTCAGCATCCTTGGGGGATATCTTCCCTTTCCCAAAGAGTCTTCTTTTAATTCTGGAAACTGGCATGCATTAACAGTAGAGACAGTTATGTCAGTTTCATGGCAGAAAATAGAGGAAACCAGTCTGTTTTAGTATACTCCATGGCATGCCCATTCTCCAGGCACCATCATCAGAGTCACAGTGGTGTTTCAGGAGCATCACTGAGTGCACTGCACACTCCAGCATGCACCGCATTGGTGGTGTAGGCAAGTCCTAAATTCATGGCAGTGTGACAGTGTGTGTGTTTCCTTGCTGAATACATGTACCTAATGAGTGCTCACCTTCAAATCACAGGCACTGACCAACCCTGAGAGGAAAAACACATGGAGCAGAGTGTACCCAACCTTTAAAGATGTATTCCCACTGGATATGGAGTGCACTGCTTTCATAACAGTTCTCTGTAGGCAGAGGAGGTGAAGCTCTGTGATTTCTAGGCCAGTATGGTACATAAGTAGGTAGTTCCAGTATAGATAAGGACAAACTGTGAGTCCCTGAAACCCGCCCCCAAAAGCAATATATTCTCAGAGAATAAGGTAGCACACATCAACCTCCAGGTGGTGACTGCAGTTCTCAGTGCACATGTCCTTAAATTGTGTTCCTCTTTGGGCCCATGCTTCTGTTGTCTACTCTGTTCATGCTATTCTCCAGATCCCAGAGAAACCCATTTTAGAAATATCCATCCTACTCCTCTGTATATTTTATTTAATTGTGAGACTCTGTCATCTTAAAAGGAGCACTGTGCTCCTCTACCATTCAAAGCAGTGACTGTCTGTTGCATGCTGAGTGACATTTCCTAGGACTTCCAACCACCACAGCCGTCACTGCAGTGTTTGGGATCCCTATCGATCTGCCTTACTGCAGACAGATGTAAGAGGACAGAGCTCTCCACGGGGATTACTGTGCCCTTGATGAGGTAAGAAGTGGCTCTTAAGATGCACAGCTAAGGAGCCTCATCACTACCTCTTGAGTTCTAGTTAACTCATTTATGAAGGAACACAAGCATGTAACTGACCCTGCATATCTGAGATGAGGTTTGAATACATTTTTGTAGTTACCTTGTATTCTGATTTTCAATTTACACATCAGTAACTGGAAATTAGGTTGTGAAAAAGGCATCCTACTTTTGGGGGGAAAACAGATTTAAACAAGAATTGAAGTACAATACCCTCAAATAACAAAAGATTTCTTTTGAACACAAGAACCATAGAAATATCCATGATTACTTACTTGCTGTGGCCCTTGCCTTCAAAAGAAACTAAGAGAAAAATTAACACAACAATTCTCATATCATTAATATCTTACATCACAGTGGTGTATCACACAAAATACAACCAGTGTTTTCACAATTCCTACCTCAGTTTTGTCTTAGGAAAATGATCCCACAATACATACCACATCTATGTTTTTTGGTCTTCGCCTGCAATCAATAGGAAAGAAAATATTTAATGTCATGATCATGCTGAGCAATGTCTACAAAGCTGTTTTGCCCACTAACATCGTGTGACTGAAATCAGGACAGAGAAGAGTAGTAACAAAGAGACTATATTAATGGGTACATTATTCGATGATGTCACAGAGATCTGGGACTCTGTCCTTTGTGATACAAACTAGTACTGGGCATACTTTTTCTTATTCAATGGCAGATCAGGTAAACCTATCTGGCCTATAGAGGGTTGCAAAACTTACATCACATACCATCTATAAAAACTTTTATGTTTCACTAAGGTATTTTTTGTTTCTAGACTATGGTTTACAAATAACTTGAGTATATGGTTGGAAGCTTAGTGTGTCCAGCTTGAGGATGTTCAGAGGATCTTTCAACCATGAGGACTGGTGTAAACTAGAGGCCCCCACCTTGGTGGGATCACTCATACAGCAGGACACAAAGTTGTGCCACATTGTGATGTATGCTGTCTTGATCAGGACCAAGTTGGTACAGTTCCATTCCCTCCTCTTCCTAAATAAGCTCTCTAATATCCGTGATGACTCAGATCAGTTTAATGAATGAAATGTGATACCCACTGAAGCACAAGGGGACCACCGAGGTAACCTTTCTACCTCAGAGAAAGGAAAGGCCCTCTTACCCTCACAGTCTTCACTCGTCGATGTTTCTTGTAGCGGGGTGAGGCCGCACTGGTGGTAGGTTCAGGGGACACTAGGGGAAAGGAAGGGACTCTCAGCTCACAGGACTTAGTATTATTACAGGGCATCTTTGCTTGATGTGGATAAAACTGCATGGATTTAGTACATGGGTCTAAATATCATCAGACTTTTCTGTCCCCTCAGCAACACCTAAACATTCAGCAGTTGTTTTTGAAATAATTGCGTCTGAGGCTTTATAGTATTTACAAATGCTTGGCCGGTAGCTTAGGCTTATTAATAACTTGATCTTTCACTTATATTAACCCATATCTTATCTATAGTTAGCCACGTGGTGTGGTACCTTTTATCCCTACAGTATTCTCATCTTGCTTCCTCTGGGTCTCGCTGGGGACTCCTGACTCTGCCCTTCCTCTTCCCTGCATTCTCAGTTTGGTCGCCCTGCCTGGCTACTGGCCAATTAGCCTTTTATTAAATCAATTCAAGTGACAAATCTTTACAGTGTACAAGAGGATTCTTCCATGGCAACTAAATCTAATGGAAAATATGGTTGGGTTGTCACTGGACTGTCTTCCAGGAAGACAAATTAAGGCCCCGTACAGGTCTGGAGAGAAATGAGGAACAGATATATTTTCCTTTCTATGAAATCTGAATCTTAAGCAGTGTGAAAGAATAGTTGTATCATGTAAGGATTAAATAAATCTTTCAAAAAATTTCTTTTTACATTTATTATATTTGGGATGCTCAACAGCTGGCAGTGCATCCAGCAGAAGTGACCCTTCTGCACCTGGTTCTCTCAGTCAACCATGAAGGTTCCAGGCTCAAATTATTGATCTCAGTCTTTACCACATGTGCTTTTACTGCTACACACTCAAGAACCACAGAAAAGTAACCTTATGATAAAAATCACAGAGTTCAATCAGTCTCTGAGATGATTTGAACGCAGGATAGCTGCTACTCTCATCAACCTCAGCTGGCCATCAGGAGACTTTTATCTATATACATGTAATAAAGGTCTGATCCACACCCTTTCTAGAGAGTCAACTGACTTTCCAGACATATTTTTCTGAAAAAGGTTCTTTTCTGTTCTCTCCACTGTTCTTTTCAATCTCATGAGCTTTGTGAGACAATAAATGATTACAGAAAGACCTGGAACACCCAGGACAAGATGAGAACATGTGTGGGAATTAGTCCACATTGCCTGGACAACGTGTTCCAGTACACAAAATAACCAATAAAGTAACTGGAAAAATGGACCACATGGGCCTCCAAGGTTTTCCAGACCAAGAAACATGGCAATAATGAAAGGGAAGTGGCTGGAGCGAGGGAGAGGGTGGCAAGAGGTAACAAGAACGGAGATGAAAGTCGGGGGGGCTAGAGGAGAATCTTGTCTCTCTGTCACACACAGGTCAGAAGAGGACAGTATGCATTGAACCTACAGATATAGTGCACAATAGGAAGTTAAAAAAAAAACTGCAGACTGTGAGAATCCAAGGGACGCAGACGTAGTTCTGATGGCCCTGGGCTGTGAGCCTACTGAAGTAGAAAAAGTAAAGCCACGTAGAGAAGAGAGACTCCTTAGAGCATAAACTCATGTCCCCAGGAAAGAAGAGACAGGTCAGACATGCCAAGAGTGAGAGACTCGAGTAGTGACAGCACAGGGGACAGGCACCTCCTGCAGGTGTCTGGAGAGCTGACCCCCTCGGGTGTATAACCTGTATTATGAGGAACATGGGCAATATTTTAGGAAAACTCACAAACACAGTCTCTGCATATTGGAGGATGAAGCAAGGATGTCTCTAAAAGCACCAAAGATCAACCAAAGGGCAGACCCTTTCTCATCCATTAAGTCAAAGGTTCCATGATAGATATCAGCCTGAAATCTCCCTTGACTGAAATCACCTAGCATGGCACTTAAAGACAAGGAACATAGACTGGTATAAGCTAAAGACATATATGAGGTCTTTACTTGTCAGGACATTGCCAGTGTTGCAATGAGGCCGTACAACAGAAGCCTGCTAGCTATTTAGCTGTCTAATCTTTGGTTGTCCTTTGAAGATGGACTAAATGATCAACAGAAGACCAAGAAAGCACTACTACAAATGTCCCAGGGGACCCAGGGACAGGATCTGCTCATTCAGTATCACCAGGACCACTTGGTAAGAAATTTATACACACATTTGAATGCACAGGGGCAAGTTGTCTCTCACCAGAGAGACTGGCTTTATCATAGACTGGAACCCCAAACTGTTTGTGGGCATTATGACGGCAAATCTCAGGAGTCAACTGATAGGTCAGGGCTCTGGTGATGCCTCTATGGCATTATCTTGACAAGGTTAACTGAGGTAGCAAATGGTTCAGCTGTTAGTACATTACTCCTGGACTGAGATCCATGACTGTAGAAGGAGAAGGTGAGCTGAGCATAAAGAAACACTCCTTAGCTGGGCGTGGTGGCGCACGCCTTTAATCCCAGCACTCGGGAGGCAGAGCCAGGTGGATCTTTGTGAGTTCGAGGCCAGCCTGGGCTACCAAGTGAGCTCCAGGAAAGGCGCAAAGCTACACAGAGAAACCCTGTCTCGAAAAAAACCAAAAAAAAAAAAAGAAACACTCCTTTTCTCTATTTCTGTTGCACTGGACCTCTGCCTCAGGCTCCTGTATCTATGGTTTCTCAGCAAATATGCACACCATACTCATGGTATCATGGGAAAACAAGCACTCCTTCTTTGGCATGTTTGGGTCATAGTATTTTATCACACAAACTGGGAAAGAACCTTATGCACAGATTCCATGGAGAGCTACTAAGTACAATGACAGGCTTGGACACTTGGTAGTGGTAAATGGGGATAAGCGCTAAGTGTTGAAAGACTGCCTTCAAATGACAGAGATGAACCCAAGAATATTACCCCTGACAAGGCTACCATGATGCCTTTGAAAAGGAAGAACACAGAAACCTCCTTCCATGACCTTGCCTCTGTTCTTTCCCATAAGCATAGGGTGTGACACACTACTCCAGAGACCCACTCCCCTTTGGTCAGACTAGAAATGCTGTTATCTGTTTCAAATTTTGTGCTCACTCTTGACAATTTTGACAATGACCATGCCAATCTTGAGCTTGTTTACATTCAGTTCATCTACATCACCGGTATGTGGGAGAAAGTAACAGAGAGGTTGCCTCACCTGTTCCTGCCTACACCAGGTGAAGGGACAGTGACAGAGACAAGATTGAGTTCACCTTTCTTCTGTTTCTTGTTACTCAATGTTTGCAAAAGGTGAATTTACATTACATTCTTAAATCGTGTGGTTGAATTTCAGCTGAGGAACTATGCAAGTCAACATTATCTACACAGGAAACTATGGTAATATCATCACCTTTCCCTCCTATCATACAATGATGATCCACAACTACCATATGTCACCCAATGAGATTAATGCATTTCAACAGTACCTTCTCTTTCAGTAGATGGTACATGGCCAGAAGTGTCTGCCTGGACTTGCGGTATTTCAGCATTCTCAGGAGCAACCATGTGCTGCTGTTGATGGTTCTTTTCCAATAGATTGTATTCTGGGACTGCATTAACAGTAGAGACAGTTATGTCAGTTTCATGGCAGAAAATAGAGGAAACCAGTCTGTTTTAGTACACTCCATGGCATGCCCATTCTCTAGGCACCATCATCAGAGTCACAGTGGTGTTTTAGGAGGATCACTGAGTGCACTGCACACTCCAGCATGCACTGCATTGGTGGTGTAGGCAAGTCTAAATTCACATCAATGTGGTGTTGTTAAAAGAAGAGCAACATGACTGTATTAAGTTTGCTTTTACCTGATAAACAATGTCCATGTCTCTCTTGGAGTCCCATAAATATGGTAAACTTTATAAACTCCCTCCTTTCTGAGTAGTGTTTACTAGGGTGCTATATACTGTGAAACTTCTCAGTGCAAAACATATGAATAAACATACATACATACATATAAATATATATCCATCCACATACACACACATGCATGCATACATGCATGTACACACACACACACACACACACACACAGCTTGACCTCAAATAAATGTACATATACTACCGAATTACTCTGTGGTATTTGTTATTGTCAGAACAGTCAGCTACATTTGAGTGAATCCAGGTAGCATGAGGTTGTGTTGGTTACTCATGCAACCAACGGTAGAGAATGTATTTATTTTCACTGTTTACCTTCACTGTTTACATGAGAAACTATAGAAGGGCCCTAGCTTAGCAGAAATATATGATCTTCCTCCAATATTTTCAACCTGCCTAGTGCCTATCAGTTAGTGATTCTCTAGATAGTGGACCACATTGAGAGGTAAGCAAAGCTTCCATATTTTCTAGAGATGCTCAGATTCAAAGTCACTCAGAGCCAAGTTGTCACATAATGGTTGGGATGAGTAGGAACTTCCCTTCCACTAGCCAGGCCTGGATATGTCCTCATCACGAACTGACAAGAACAGTAGCCAGGTGCATTGGTAATATAATAAACAGTGCCTGTACACGTCATTTTCTAGGTGACATCCTCATTGACCATGTGTACAGCCTTTATTAATTCTGGCTAAGATAGGGGTAATGACTACAGGAGCATCGAGAACGCACTATACCTGTTCATGCCTTTCTCACCAAAGTCCTATCTTCTCTATATTGCCGTTTAATTTTTCCAGAACAGATCTGTGTTCTAGTCTAGCCTGAAATTTCTACAGCAAAGAATGAACTTATGTCTCTCTTTCTTCCACTTCTCAAGGACAAGGACTAATAAGATTGAGACATCCTGGGCACATTTTGAGCAGAATTAGGAGTCAGACTCTGGGTTTAATTAGCAAACTGCGCGTGGTTATGCTAATCATGCACTGAGGCAACTGGGCCACAAGCTCCAGCCCATATTAGCATACTAGCTTTTCTTAATACAAACTACCATATAACAAAGTACTGAAAATGTAAACACACTGTGCATAAAATACTTTTGAAATGATGTTACTGAGCCATATACTCTTCATTGCTGAATATATATGTGTGTGTGTGTGTGTGTGTGTGTGTGTGTGTGTGTGTGTGTGTGTACACACATATATGAGTGGTCACACTGAAAACATGAGGACCAATCACCACTGAGAAGAAAACTCCTGGAGCATAATAGAGTGCACCCCATTTTTAAATATATAGTCTCACTGAGTGTGGTAGTGAACTCCTTGTATAACAGTTCTCTGTAGTCACAGGCAGGCAGAACTGTGTGATATCCAAGTCAGAAGGGTATATATGTAGCTAGTTCCAGGAGAGCCATGGATACATAGTGAGATAATGTCTCAAAAACAAAACACTATGTTGTCCAAAAAGTCCGACATCACAGATCAACATCCAGGTGGAGACTAGAGTTCTTAGTGGATACTGTGCCTAAATTGTGTTGCTTTTTGTGTCCATACTAATATTGTTAAACACCTTAAAGTTTTTCAGGTTTTACTGGAAGGAGCCCACGAAGTCTAGCACACATCCATCCTATCTCAATGTAGTGGTAAGCAAAGAATCTGTGATCTACACCACAACATGGGCTGTTTTCTTCCACACTTGCTAAATGTGTGCAGGCAGGGTATTAAATGCAGTCGTTGCACTGCATATGTGAAGATCCTCGTCACTTATTCTGGGCGTTGGTGTATTCATCTGCTTAGGAAAACACATATCAACTCACTACATATGGCTGTGGTGAGCTTTAAACACATTGTTATAGGTAAATCATGAATACTATTTTTTTCTCAAGGAATTTACAATTTTAATATAAACCAGCTGGCTCATTTCCAGTTACATTTTTTTTAATTTTATTTTTCTTTATTAAGAAATTTTCTACTCACTCCTCATGCTATCCACAGACCCCCTCCTCCCTCCTCCCATCCCCAACCCTCTTTCCCAAGCCACCCCGCATCCCCCAAATCAAGGTCTCCCATGGGGAGTCAGCAGAGCCCAGCTCACTGAGCCTAGGCAGGTCCAAGCCCCTTCCCACTGCACCAAGGCTGTGCAAGGTGTCACACCACAGGCACCGGATTCCCAGAAGCCTGCCCATGTACCAGGGACAGATCCCGATCCCACTGCCTGGGTGCCCCCCAAACAGTTTGAGCCAAACAACTGTCTTCCATGTCCAGAGGGCCTAGTCCAGTCCCATGGGGGCTCCACAGCCACCAGACCACAGTTCATGGGCTTCCACTACTGTGGTCCATTATCTCTGCACGTCCTCTCATCATGATCACAATGTCCCTCTCCTGCAGTATCTCTCCTCTCTCTCATCAATTGGATTCCCGGAGCTCAGCCTGGTGCCTGGCCGTGGATCTCTGTATCTGCCTCCATCAGCCACTGGACAGAGGCTCTATGATGACAGCTAGGTTATTTGCTAGGCTGGTCACTAGAGTAGACCGGTCCAGGCACCCTCTGGACCACTGCCAGCAGAACAAGGTGGGGTCAACCTTGTGGACTCCCGAGAGTCTCCCCAGCACCCTGCCTCTTCCTGTTTCCATGATGTCCTCATCTATCATGGTATCTTCCTCCCTGCCCTCCCACTCTGTCCCTGTTCCAGCTTGACCCTCCCATTTCCCTATGTTCTCATCCCCCACTCCTAAAAAAATTGTATTTTGTTTACTCAATCAACATAGATGGAGTAAACAAAATATAGTTTTTTAAAAAAAAGTCTCCCAGAACAAGAATGGAGCCTGTGCTAGACCCTCCACGGTTGTCTTATGGCCAGCTGGCATGGGGGCTCAGGTCCTTAATTTCTTTTTCACAACAGTTTTCCTGAAAATTGGGTTCAATGACATGGACATCTGTCTAGATAAAATAAGTTTAAACATAGCCTGGTGCACAAAATCCCAAACTAAGGAGGTCACAGCTAGACGTAGCAACTGTAGACACATGACTATGATTTCTTACTTGAGGTATCACTTTTTTTTCTAAATCAAACTCCCAACTGTCAATTGATGAATGTGTTTTGCTTACTGTGGTACACTAGACAAAAGACAACCAGTATTCACACAATTCACATCTAAAACATGTCTTCAGTGACTCTGGAATACATACCACATCTGTCTTTTCCTGGGTCCACCTGCAAAACACAGTAAAGAAAACACTTTGAG
Source organism: Peromyscus maniculatus bairdii (assembly GCF_049852395.1). NCBI lineage: Eukaryota > Metazoa > Chordata > Mammalia > Rodentia > Cricetidae > Peromyscus > Peromyscus maniculatus. The sequence goes on along the minus strand of NC_134863.1, from coordinate 12,649,618 downwards.
ACTCAGATTATGGTGAGTTCTGTTTGTACAACACTTTGGCTCACGTGTTTGCTGGGCATTATTACACCAAGGATTGCCAAGCCCTTGGGTGGAAGATTCTGGATTAGTATGTCGTATGATACTGACAGAATATCTCAGGACGTCTTCTTTGTGACAAACACTAGTCTGTTTTTCACTTTTGCTGACTAGAGGCCACATCAGGTATCCCTATGTGTTTCGCCTCCACTGATGGTCAGCTAAGGTATATCACGACATGACAGAGCAACTCTATATCTGGTTACTATGATTTGTTTGTTTGTTTGTTTGTTTGAAACAAGAATTAACCTTTATTGAGCACTTATTATGTGCCAGGACAGATTAATATCTTTTAATATTTTAAGGCAATTAAGTAAATATTGTTATTGCTACTTTATTGAGGAAGGCAATGTAGACACAGAAAGGATACGTTTGCCAAAAGTCACAGAGCCAAGAACTCCCAGTTTTTCCAGACAGGAGGCTTGAAGCTCAGAGCTCAGGTTGTCATACCACCGGCTTTCTTTGTAGAGTCCCTCTGTGGCCCATGGGTTGGAATTCCTGGTCAGTGGCCACTCCCCCCCCCTACATGACCGAGCATGTACTGCCAAAATGATTAGTCATTCCAAGGCTTTATGGCCTATGTAATCCATGCGCTGCATTAGGCAATCTATGCGCATACGTGGCATAGCTACATATGCCCTCGGGCAGGGGAATCCATAAAAAGCTAGTCACAGGGGCCGGGCGGTGGTGGCGCACACCTTTAATCCCAGCACTCGGGAGGCAGAGGCAGGCGGATCTCTGTGAGTTCGAGGCCAGCCTGGGCTACCAAGTGAGTTCCAGGAAAGGTACAAAGCTACACAGAGAAACCCTGTCTCGAAAAACCAAAAAAAAAAAAAACAAAAACCGAAAGCTAGTCACAGCCTCCTGTCCCCTTCTTCTCCTCCCCCTGTCCCCACAGATCTTCCATAGGTCCAAGCACATTCTCTTCTGTCCCTCCTTCCCTAATAAACTCTGAGAGTGGGTTTCGTGGTGCCTCGAACCTTTTCTCGCTCGGTAACAGTGCCGCTTAATGAATAACATCGTGCCGCCACATAAAAGCCAACACCACGTGCTCTTTTGCTCTCCCCAAAAACTGCCGCCGACGCCTGGTTCTCCCGCGCCCGCCGCCGGGGTTTGCTTTCGAGGGCGCTAGTTCAAAGGCGGCCTCAGCTTCCCACGGGTCTCCCGGAGACTGCATATTCCCTGCCTAGTCCAGGGCGTCCGATTCGCAAGGCCACGCCTTGTTCTGATGCCTCGGGAGTCCCTCTCTCTCTTCCGGGCCCACAGTCCAGGATGCCAGCGGCGGCATCTTAGAAAAAAGACCTTAGCGTCCAGGAACCGGGCAGGGCGTGAGGAGAGCGAGGCCGGGGTTTTCTGACACAGCAGGGGCTGACGTGGCAGGGCTGGGGTCTCCCCATCGCCACAACAGGTTTCTCTCCGCTGCCCGCTTCCTGCTGCGCGCCTCGCGAACAAACGCCCCGGGCTCCGCCTTTGACTTTCCCGGGCAGAGAAACCCCGCGGCCCGGTGGCTCTCCGGTGCCTCCCTGCATGGCCGCCCTCTGCGCTTGCGCAGACCGTAGCTCGGGTGCCCCGGGAGGGCCGCGCCTGCCCGCCCGCGCCCAGGCTTCCTGCGGTTTTTCACAAGCTGGAAGCGTGGCTGGCTGCGTGGTGCCTCTCTTCTCTCCTGGCGGCAGCTGAGCGGGGGCGAGGTTGACTTGAGGACTCCGGTCTGCACATGGTGTTGGCAGGGGCTTCCGGAAGGGGAAATACCGTTTTGTTGACCCCAGATGGCCCCGGGGCTGGCCGGGGGCGGGGGTGTTGGAAGAGGACGTGAATTCTGACTGGAAAATGTCCCCCCTCTCTTCAAGGAGGGCCCCAAACAGGCCCCGTCCGGCCTCCTCTCGAGGCCAGGATCTTAGGGAAGGGTGTGTCCATGAGTTGGGTAGGACCCCCTTACACACGCGCGCGGGCGTACACACACACACACACACACACACACACGCACGCACGCACGCACGCACGCACGCACGCACCCCAGTCGAGGCCGAGGGTTTCGTGGTCCCCGAGGATAACGTGCACTTCCATGTGTTTGAGTCAGGCATACTGGTCTACACCTGTAGCTCCCGCACTTGGGTGGTAGAAACGCAGGAGACCAGCAGTGTGAGGCAAGTCTGGGTTGTATGAGACCCAGTCCTACATGCCATAGTTTTAGGATATTTAAGGTATTCAGAATTGTAATCGCCCTTATTTAAGACCTCATAGGCTTAGGATGAGTTGGTGTTTCTGTGTTGAGAAAAAAATAGCCCCATCTCTGTTGTGATTTCTAGAGTGGTACAAAAATATCTAAGTTTCCTGTATTCTACTGATTATTATGATTACTATATTACTACTATGCCCTTTTATGAGGCACTCTAATAATGTACGTGCATCCCATGACTTAGAGTTCTGAGCAACTGGACACCCTATACTGGGGCATATGAAGCTTCCACAACATTGATCTTTGGGGAACAATCAAATTTAACCTAAACCAGAGGCTCTAGAAGTCATAAAAGCGGGAGACCCTTACGTGAACATTCAAGTCTACATGGATGATATGCCTATCAACTTCCAAGTGAAATTTACATACTTTTGTCAAAAGCGGAACACCATGCTCCCAAAGACATCCTGTCCCCTTGACTCAAAATCAATACCTGACATAAGCATGTGTGGGTGTTCTATGCAATCACTAATCTGGTCAAATTCTGTTTTCCCTTCTTCCTAAATATACTATTTAACACCCATGATAACCTAACCAACTTTATTTTTCAAGTGTGAGAGCCACCAAAACCTAAGGGAAGAATCATTAAAGCAGCTTTTCACTCTTTCATAAAGAAACTGTTTACCTTTGTCAAAGAACTGGGGGACTTCTGTACATCAGTTGAAGATGGTGTTGCAACTTGATGTTCAGGTGTAACTAGAGGGACAGAAAAATAACTGTCAGTTCATGGTACCATTTACCCACCCAAGCATCTTTACTTGACATGGATAAAAGTGCATGGCATCAGTACATGTGATTAGACTTAGTTAAGCGACTACTGGACTGTTTTTCCTAATGGCAAATGTAGGCAAAGATTAAAAAAATAATAATAAACAGGGTTTTTTTTTTTCCTGCTTTCTAGAGAATAGGAATCTAAAGCAATGTGAGAGTCTGTGTTTCAATATGTAACTACTGAATGCATGTTTTAAAAAGCTTTTATACATTTATTCAGTGTGGGAGGGAGCACATCAGAAGACAACCTTTGGTGGCCAAGTCTCTCCTTCCATTAGGTGAATTCTGGGGACAGAATCAAAACATCAGGTCTGGTGACAAGCACTGATACTTACTGAGCCATCTCACTCTCTCCATTAAAATAAATCTCACAATTAAACAACATATCACCATCAATTCCTGAGATCATTTTGAAGCCCAGAAGAACTAACAATCCCTTCAGCATATCTCACAAACATATTTCAACCTCCATCAATTGATACATTCTGATTCTGCATTCACCACAAAGAACATAGAATTTTAGCCTTGATAACATATACATTTTACTGGGGAAGTGAATTTAGTATGAGGCATATGGTGTAACTGTATTGATCCTTCATCCTTTGACATACAACAATAATTTACTGAAGAGTGGAAAGCAATAATAAGCATATTGTGTCTTGTTTCTCCTTCTAGTCTTTTCTTACTATTCTATGAACCTTTGTATTCATGTGTTTTGTGGCATCCAATTTAAAACCAGCAGTGATGGGGAAGAATGATTGTCTGGATCCTGTTGATCATTCAAGTCCTTTAACACAGTTCTACATGAGAGTTGCTTCAAGGGTGATGCATACTCTAAAAACTGGGTAGATATTCTGGGTACTTATGTGTCACTCTTTCAGGGTGTATAGCTCACAAGGTCTCTGTACTTCTAAGGGCCACATTTGTATTGCCATTAGACACCAATCAAAGATCTCCCCATTTGTAATTGTCTTTAGGCCAGGGGTAAAGGTGAGTGTCCCAACCCTAAGTATCTGTGAACTGATGAGAAGTACTGGTACTTCCTTATAATGACTAGGATGAAATGTGACACTGATGTAACAATACCTGTCCTGGGCTATGTCATAAAGTAGATAGTACCTAGGACTTCTACAGACTTGCAGATATCCTGACATGTGTTTAGAGACTCAGGATAGTGGGCAATATGTCTGGGTTCACATCTTGGCTCTTCTACTTAAGCATATTCTCTCTCTCTCTCTCTCTCTCTCTCTCTCTCTCTCTCTCTCTCTCTCTCTCTCTCTCTCCCTCCCTCTCCCTCCCTCTCCCTCTCTCTCCCTCTCTCTCCCTCTCTCCTCTCTCTCCCTCCCTCCCCTCCCCTCCCCTTCTCTCTCTCTCTCTCTCTCTCTCTCTCTCTCTCTCTCTCTCTCTCTCTCTCTTTCTCTCTCTCTCTCTGTTGTGTTATTCCACCCTGGGAATTCACATAGTCAATAAAGAAGAACATGTGTCTATGCTGTTGCTGAGTCATTTAATGAATATAACCCAAGCAGTGTCAACACTTGGGAAGGTTAGATATTGTAAAATATCCTGCTATCCAAAGTCCTGAATTTTAAATTCCCAGGTCACTGTTCTTCAATGGCATATGACTGATAGTCCTAAAGACCTACATTTCAAATTTACCAATCTCTATTGAAAAGAGGTATAGATTTTTAAATGATTCCTATGTTGACCTAAGTATACAATCAATCAAATGTCCATGCCTAAAAATAGCCAGCATTGTTCTCTAGAATATTCTAGCTACTTTACCATGGTCAGTGTATACCTGTTTAATGAAATGAACCCCAGAATTCTTGATGGATTAACATTACATATTAAAATGTCTAGTATTATAAGATCATTGAAAACATACAATCTTAATTAACAGCTCTTCACAAATATGAACATCTCTATATTTAGGTTTTGAACAATTCATGAAGACAGCTATAGCTCTGAAAGAGGTCTTCTATTCACAACCCTGGAGCAGTTCTGGGGAGCTAGCCTCTTCTGGACTGTATTTCAAAGTATTTCATAGAGAATAGAATATACATAATACATAATAAAACATAATTCTAACAACACAGAAGTTATAAATATTTAAAGATATTTTGAGAAACATTAACCAGTCTAATTGAAGTATTCAATGGCTAGTAATGTCATACCTCGACTACAGCAGTTCCCCATTATACTCTAATTCCAAAACAATATCTCTGTATCTATAAGCGTGTATATTGGAGGCAAGTCGCAATATATACTGGCACTCTGCACTGCGGTGCGAACATATCTAAGTACATGTCAGCAGCATGTCATAGAACGTTCATTGTGAACTCATCATACTGTGACACCCAACAGCTGCTATCTAGGCAAGTCAGCTCATATAAGTCCAAGACTACAGCCTGGGTTATTTTAAATGCCACTGTACTTTACTTCATGATGGCCAACTACAAAGTAAATGTTTTCCCTACACACACACACACACACACACACACACACACACACACACACACACACAAACACACACACAACTTGCCCTCAAGGAAATGGATGCACTACAGAATTTCTCTGTGGTGTCTATTAAATGGCAGAAGAGTGAGCAACATGAGTGAACTCAGGTAGCATGAGGTTTGTGTTGGTTACTCATGTAACTAACAGTAGAGAATGTATTTATTTTCACTGTTTACCTTCACTGTTTACCTGAGAAACTATAGAAGGGCCCTAGCTTAGCAGAAATATATGATCTTCCTCCAATATTTTCAACCTGCCTAGTGCCTATCAGTTAGTGATTCTCTGGTTAGAGGACCACACTGAGAGGTGAACAAGGCTTCCATATTTTCTAGAGATGCTCAGATTCAAAGTCACTCAGAGCCAAGTTGTCACATGATGGTTGGGATGAGTAGGAACTTCCCTTCCACTAGCCAGGCCTGGATATGTCCTCATTACGAATTGACAAGAACAGTAGCCAGGTGCATTGGTAATATAATAAACAGTGCCTGTACACGTCATTTTCTAGGTGACATCCTCATTGACCATGTGTACAGTCTTTATTAATTCTGGCTAAGATAGGGGTAATGACTACAGGAGCTATGGTGATATTTTATTTGTACTGAAGTGTGATTTTATTTGTATGTTTAAATAAAGTTGCCTGGGGGTCAGAGCTAATAACAAGCCATAGCAGAAGCTGGGTGGTGGTGGCACACACCTTTAATCCTGATCACATGACAGGCAGATCTCTGTGTGTTCAGGAATACAGCCAGCATGGAGACACATGCCTTTAATCTCAATACCAACCATAGAGACCTAGAGGTCTGTATAGACTGGCAGTGACGAGGGGGTCATGTGGTTGGGTTTACAACCAATAAGAAGGCAGAACAGAAAGTCAATAAAAAGACAGACACACAGGAAGTAGGCCTCTTTCTGAGGGGAAGGACAGCAGCGGCAAGAAGGTTAAGAAGGTGGTTTTAAGTCTCAGCTCTTAGCTACTGCTCTGACCTCTTGGGCTTTTGACTCTGCATTTGGCTCTGTGTTTCTTATTTAATAAGACTGTTACATCTACAACAGTGCCTATACACATCGTTTTCTAGGTGGCATCCTCATTGATCATCTGTACAGCCTTTATTAACTCTGGCTAAGATAGGGGTAATGACTACAGGAGCATCGAGAACGCACTATACCTGTTCATGCCTTTCTCACCAAAGTCCTATCTTCTCTATATTGCTATGCTTTCTTTTTTATTTTTTCAGAAAAGATCTCTGTAGTTTCTTTTGTTTTTTACTCTTGCTTTTTGGGGGCCCACCATCCAGCTCCTAAATAAATCACATAGAGGCATATTCTTTCTTATGAATGCCCGGCCTTAGCTTGGCTTGTTTCTAACCAGCTTTTTAACTTAAATTATGCCATCTACCTTTGCCACTGAGCTTTTATCTTTCTCTGTTTCTATATACCTTTCTTTACTTCTTACTCCACAGCTTACTGTGTAGCTGAGTGGCTGGCCCCTGGAGTTCTCCTCTCCTTTTCTTGCTCCTTGATTTCTTCTCAGATTTCTTCTCCAATTCATTCTCTCTGCCTTCCAGCCCTGCCTATCCTTTCTCCTGCCTAGCTGTTGGACATTCAGCTCTTTATTATACCAATAAGGTGTTTTAGGGAGACAAAGTAACATAGCTTCACAGAGTTAAACAAATACAGCATAAAAGAATGCAACATATCTTTGCATCATTAAATAAATATTGCACAGCATAAACAAATGTAACACATCCCAAGCTAATAATCCACAACACATCAGGTCTTTGGTATTTCCTTCAGTCTGCAGAGATAGTCCTGCTGTCGAGTAACCATTCTGTACACTATGAAGATTTGTCACTGTGATTGGTTTAATAAAGAAGATGACTGGCCAATAGCTGAACAGGATAAGCTTAGGTAGGAGAGCCAAACTGAGAATGCTGGGAAGAGAAAGGGTGGAGTCAGAGGAGTTGCCAGCCCAATGCAGAGGGAGCAGGAGATGTAGGTAACATGCTAATAAAAGTACCGCCACATGCAGAGCATAATTGAGGTACATGGGTTAACTTAAAATGTAAGAGCTAGTTAGTAATAAGCCTGAGCTATTGGCTGACATTTATAAGTAATCTTAAGTCTCCATGTTGATTATCTGGGATCGGGGGTCAGGAGAGGAAAACTCTGCCTATAAATGGCACCCAACTTCCAGGGCCATGTTCCTCCACATAAAGCCTGAGCGAGCTTTAAAAAAGGTTCTAAACACACAGAAATGGAGCCAGACATGACTTCCTAGTCTTGTGTCTCTCATGCCTGCTGCAGTACAGTGACAAAGCTCCTGGCAATGGCCACCACACCATGAACTAAGCCACACGGTGGGTTCCCATCACATGGGGCACAGTAGAGAGAAGTATCTCCCAGCAGCATACTGCATGGCAGGTTTAGGGTTTTTGCAGACAGAAAAGGTTACAGATACACAGTAAAGACAGATTCAGATGAAGACTTCTAAATGGATAACAGCATGTTTTAAAATATGCATACCCTTGGGATAGAAAAGATAAAGTGTAGAGAAAGTCCTTTAAAAAGGAATAGAGTACTTTAAAAAATATAACAAGTCACATAAAGATAGGAAATATCGGGCTGGAGAGGTGGCTCAGAGGTTAAGAGCACTGCTTGCTCTTCCAAAGGTCCTGAGTTCAATTCCCAGCAACCACATGATGGCTCACAACCATCTGTAATGAGATCTGGTGTCCTCTTTTGGTTGACTTGTGTACAATGCACAATCTATATTTATATTGATACAGATATGGATGTTACCATTAAAAGTCTATATATTTTCAGAACAAGGGGAACAGACACCAATAAAAATGGATGGACCAAGGTGATCTAGCATGCAAAACAGCTTCAAAGCTGCTGACTAAGATGATCCAGCCTCACAGACTACTCTAGCCAAGACTTAACAATTATCCTGATTTTCTCAAAGTTCCCTCAAAGATTAATAGTGCCCCAAGAAAACAGGAAGCAGTCTATAGAAAACAACATCCACATTCCCAAAATATTGGCTATGGATGTTTGTTATAATTTTAGGGGGGTTGATTACAAGTTGTTATTGGTAATGGTCAGAAAAAAAGCTGACCAAAAGAGATTAGATTCAAGATTCCATTCTGAAAAGAAAAAGGGAGGATATAAAAATAATAGAATAAAATGATAGATTATTGAATCTATTTTTAAACCAAATACAACTACCAGTCTTAAATATTTTATATTGGTATGAGTGTTTATATATTGATACAAATTTGAAGTTAATTTTGTAATACTGCATGTATGTTTCTACTCTTGTTTTGGTTATTATGCTTATGCGTCTCATTTTAAAATGTAATGTATAATTAAAAATACAGATTAAGCCAGGTGATGGTGTTACACACCTTTAATCCCAGCTAGAATTACATAGTGACCCTCACACAGCAATAGTGGGTGACTTCAATACACTTTCTTCAATATACAGGTCATCTAGATAAAAACTAAACAGAGACATGCTAGTGTTAAATAATGCCATAAACCATATGTACCTAGTAGATATCTAGGAAATATTTCATCCAAACACAAAAGAATATACTTTCTTCTCAGCAGCTCATGGAACTTTCTCCAAAATTGACCATACAACTGGACATGAAGTAAGTCTCAATAGATATTTAAAAAAAAAATGGAAATAACATTCTGTATCTTATCTGAACACCATGGATTAAACCTAGATATAAACAACAGCAGAAATGCCAATAAGTGAATGGAGACATGGAAACTAAATAACTAACTACTGATGAAAATTGAGTCAAAACAGAAATCAAGAAAGAAATTTTTCAAATTGAATGAAAATGAAAACACAGCATGCTCAAAGCTATGAGACACAAAGAAGGCATTCTAAGATGCAAGTGTCCACATATAAATCAAACAAACAAAAAAAACAAAGAGATCTAATGTTGGCAACTCAATAGTAAACCTGGAAGCTCTAAAAAAAGAAGGAAAAAGATAATATTGTGAGATACTTGATTACACTGTATGAAAATATGTCACTGTGATTAGTTTAATAAAAAGCTAAATGGCCAATAGCTATGCAGGATTTTGGGGGCACAGAGTATGTTGGAAAGAAAGACAAAGATGCTGAGAGATGGGAATAAACAAAACATGCAGTAGGAGAAGTAACAGACATGACTCATAGCATGACATAGATTAATACAAATAGGTTCATTTAAGTTATAAGAACTAGTTAGAAACAAGCCTAAGCTACAGGCCAAGCTTTAATAATTAATAAGAAATCCCTGTGTCATTATTGGGGAGCTGTTGGTCCCAACAAAAAAATCTGTCTATAAATGGCTTCTAATGTGGAGGGTATGAATACCCAAACATAGGGCCTGAGAAAACAAAAAATAAAATTATGGGCAAAGAACTAGTCCTGTAGTCTCTCCGGCAGGCTAGTTCTTGGCAGTGTACAAAGACATGGCTTCAGGCTGCTGCCTGTGGGATGGAGCCAGTTGCCAGCCACTAGTACCATGTGCCAGTGCCATGGGCTAAGCTGAGCTGTATGTCATGTGATCAGAGAATGACGCAGATGCTTAGTAAAGACAGGTCCAAACACAAGCTATTTGTTATAGCCTCTAGACAGGTTACAGTGCATTTAACAATGTGTGAAGGCTTAAGGGGGAAAAAAGGATATAGACAGTTGTAAAAAGCAATAATTTAAAAATAAAGTTGTTGCTGGAGGGCTTCTCTCCAGGTTCCCCAAGCCCCGCAGTCTCACAATCCACTTATAAAATAATCACTCAGACGCTTATATTATTTACAAACTGTATGGCCGTGGCAGGCTTCTTGTTAACTGTTCTTTTATCTTAAATTAACCCATTTTTATAAATCTATACCTTGCCACGTGGCTGGTGGCTTACCGGCGTCTTCACATGCTGCTTATCCTGGCGGTGGCTGCAGTGTCTCTTCAGCCTTCTGTTTCCCAGAATTCTCCTCTCTCCTTGTCCCACCTACTTCCTGCCTGTCCACCTACTTCCTGCCTGGTCACTGGCCATCAGTGTTTTATTTATATAGAACAATATCCACAGCATAAAGTCTTTAAAGAGAGAAGTAAAGTTAAAAAATAAAAAAAAGAATAAGCCATGTAGAGATGGGAAATATACAGAAAGCCTGGATCCTGTATAGTGTTGTATTGTCTTTAAACGTTTTGATTGCTGATGAGCAAAATGTTTTGATAGCTGCTGAGAGACATTGGATTATAAAAACTACCAAATTAAACTAGTCTCTCTATATATTTTTAAATGTCTTAAATTGAATTAAAAAAAATATGTTACTTTGGGGAAGAAGTTATGCTTTTGTTTCCAAAGGAAATAAAAGGCTATGGATTCATTAAAGGTAATTGGGATCATATTTGATCAGGGGAAACCCCATAAAAATCCTGGCTACAGACATAAAGAAATAATCCTACAAAAACTACAAGACAAGTGATGTATATTTTACCTGCTCAATCAGAAAACTGTTGTTGGCTGTTTTTGTTCTTTTGGGGGTTCCGCTATGCAGCTCTCAAATAAATACACACAGAGAGTTAGTCTTAATTATAAATTCCTGGCCTTAGCTTGGCTTGTTTGAGTCAGCTTTCCTTAACTGAAATTATCCTGTCTACCTTTTGCCTCTGGGCTTTCACATTTCTCTTACTTTTGTATATCTTAATTTTACTCTTCCACCATGGCTGGCTATGTGGCTGGGTGGCTGGCCCCTGAAGTCCTCTTAGCCTTCTCTGGCTCCTTCTTTCTTTTCCTCCCAGATTTATTCTTCTATTTATTCTGCCAGCCCTTTCCTTCCTTTCTCCTGGCCTGCCACTGGCCATCAGCCCTTCACCAGAATATCAAGTACTCTAGACTGGCAAAGCCTGTCTAGAGTACTTCACAAAGCCAAAAAAACACAACATAAAAGAATGCAACACATCCTTTTATCATTAAGCCAATGTTCTACAGAACAAACAAATGTAATACATCTTAAAATAATATTCTACAACATAAAACAAAAAAATCATCTTTAACTGACTTGTGCACACCACAGAGGCCATACTTGTGATAATTTAGATATGTATGTTACCTTTGAAAGCTTGTGTTTTCAGAGCAAGGGGACCAGACACCAAGGAAAACAGATGGTCCAGGTGATCCAGCCTCTCAGAATGCCCCTGTTGCAGTTTCCTCAGAATTCTGCATCCAGAACAGCTTCAAGGCTGCTGGCTGAGATGGTCTTACCTTGTAGGCTATTCTAGCCAGAACTTGACCATCATTCTAATTTTCTTAAGGTCCCCCAAAGATGTCAGTGTCCCCAGACAACAGGAAGAAGTTAAGAGAGCATAACATCCACATTCCCAAGAGGTGGAGTGAGTAGTTTATGGTAATCCAGTGGGTAATGGATGTTTGTTATAATTTAGTGGGGATATTGTAATATAGGGGAAAAAGATAACTATTAACCTCAAATATTTTACATTGGTATGGATTTTGGTATATAGATATAAATTTAAAGTTATTTTTGTTACACTGAAGGTATGTTTCTACTCTTATTTAAGATATTGTGCCTATGTAGCTCATTTAAAAATGTAATGTAAAGTTCTTGTCCTTGAAAGCTATTTAGGATAATAAAGAAATACAGGTTAGTAGTTAGTCTTCTATTACAATCAAAATTACAGTCAAGTTAGGTATATTTTCAGGGTCAATCAGAGACATATCTTAAATAGATAGGATGGTCTTCCAACACTTCAGAGACCTACAGAATACAGAATTTTAATGTTTTAATAACATAGGGCTTCTCATGACAGTGAGACACGTCTGCTCCTGGCAGCACCAATTTACTTCAGAGAAGATGATGGCCACTGAAGAAACTCCATATGGAGTTTGCTTTCTTTGTGCCAAAAACTGGCTATTTGGGCAAGAAACTGCCTCTGCCTCTACTGTTGTCACTACACTGCCCAAACTGGACAAGCAGGGCATACAAAAAAGCAACCAAGACAGGATAGGACAGTCCTTCAAAAATTCCTGATTCATAGAAAAGTCTGACAGATAGACTGTAGGCAGAAAATGGATGACCCAATATTGTAGAGGCATGTTGGGTGACTGTCCAGGCAGCCAGATGTCTGTTATTTCTACAGGTTTGGAAGTGGCTTATACTGCACTTCCTGTTTACTCAGGTAATATTATATCCTTCTGAGGTCTTTGATGAAGTTGAAGACTACATAGTTTTAGTTATATTTTTCCTTAGCTATGAAAGAAAATAAGTTAGGTACAAAAACTTTGGAGTCACCAAGATAGGACAAATAATGGAGTATTTTCTTTGAATCTGCCAAATACAAATGGACTGGGTATTGTAAATGTAATCCTTACTTGATAATTGTTCTTACTGTATATAGTTTTATTATGTTAGAGTTAAAAACCCTTTCTTTTTTATTTCCCAAGAAGAGGGAAATGTTGCAAGATATTTGGTTACACTGTGTGAAGATATGTCACTGTGAATGGTTTAATAATAAGCTAAAATGGCCAATAGCTAGGCAGAATTTGGGGAGCACAGAGGACAATGGGAGGAAGAGCAGAGGTGCTGAGAGACAGGAAACAAACAAGACATGCAGATGGAGAAGTAAGAGATATGAGCCACATGGCAGGATGTAGACTAATAGAAACTGGTTAATTTAAATTATAAGAACTAGTTTGAAAAAAGCCTAAGCTATAAGCTGAGATTTCATAATTTAATAAGTTTCTGTGTCATTATTGGGGAGCTAACAGTCCTGATGAAAAAGACCAACAGAAGAAGAAGAAGGACAAAGAGAAAGAGAAAGAGAAGAAGGGGGGAGGAAGAGGAGGAGGAGGAGGAAGAGAAGATAATACCCAAAAGGAATAGACAGCAAAAAAATAGTCAACTCATGGCTGAAATGAAGAGATAGAAGCACATGCCACATGCACACGCGCACATGCACGCACACACACACACACACACCAAAAAAAAAAAAAATCAGTGAAATGAAGTTGTTCTTTGAGAATATAAATTAACAAACCCTTAGCAGAATGAACTAAAATATGGAGAAGGGGATCAAAATTTATAAAATTAGAGAAAAAAGGGGGAACATTACAACAGACACCAAGGAAATATAGAGAATCATAAGGACATACTTTAAAAATTCTGTACTCTACCAAACTGGAAAACCTAAGAAACAGATGAATTTCTTGATATATATAGCCTACTAAAGTAAAATCAAGATCAAATAAGCAATTTAAATAGATCTCCTAGTGAAATAACACCTAGTGAAATAAAAGCATTAAAAGTCTCCTACTCCAAAAAGAGTTTATGGACTGATGAATTTAGCACAGAATTCTATCAGGCCTTAAAGAAGAATTAACTCCATTACTCCTCAAAATATTACAAAAAATAGAAACTGAAGGAACATTGTATAATTCTTTTTATTAAGCCAATATTATCCTAAAAACTAAACCACAATAAAGGAAATTAAAGACCAGTATGCCTTATGAAGATAGCTGGAATAATTCTCAACAAATACTTAAAAAACCAAATTCAAACGCATAAAAAAGATTATCCATCATGATCAAGTTAGCATTATTCTAGAGACATGGGGATGGTTCAACATGGGTAAATCAATCAATGTAATGAACCATATATACAAACTGAAAGACCAAAATGATATGGTCACCTCATTAGATGCAGAAAAGACCCTTTGCAAAATCCAACACTCCTTCCTGAAGAGTTGGGATACCAAGGACATACATTGACATAATAAAGATGACTTACAGAAATCCCACAGCCAACAGCAACCTAAATGTAGAGAAACCCAAAGCATTTCCACCAAAATCAAGAACAGGACAAAAATGTCCACTCTCTCCATACCTATTCAATATACTACTTGAAGTCTTAGCAAGAACAATAAGACAACTGAAGGAGACCAAGGGGATATGAACAGGAAAGGAGTCAAAGTATCTCTACTTGCAGATGATATGATTATATACATAAATTACCCTAAAAATTCCTCCAGGAAACTTCTACAGTCGATAAACATGTTCAGAAAAGTAGCAGGATTAAAAATTAACACACAAAAAATGGTAGCCTTCCAATATACAAATCATAAACAGGCTGAGAAAGAAATCAAGAAAACAACATCTCTCAGAGACCTTGCCTTGGAGAAGGTGGGTTGGAGGAAGGCTGAGGGGCAGGAGAAGAGAAGACAGAAGAATCTGTGGTTGGTATATAAAATGAATAGAAAAATCTCTTTAATAATAATAACAACAACAATAATAATAAATGAAAAAAACCTTGGGATAACCCTAACCAAGTGAAAGGCATATAATAAAAACATTAAGACACTGAATAGACAAATTGAAGAAGACATTGGACAATGGAAAGATCTCCCATGCTCATGGATAGGTAGGATTAATGTTGTAAAAAAAAGGCCATTCTACCAAAAGCAATCTACAGATTCAGTGCAAGTCTTATAAAAATTTCAATGTGATTCTTCACAGAAATTGAAATGATAATTTTCAGCTTCATGTGGAAACAGAGAGAAAGGGAGGGGGAGGGAGGGAGAGAGAGAGAAATCTCAGGATAGCTAACACTTTCCTGAATAATAAAAGAACTGCTGGAGATCACCATCCCCAACCTCAAATTGTACTACAGAGTATGTACAGTATTGGCATAAAAACTGACACATTGATCGATGGAATTGTATTGAAGATCCAGAAATAAGTACACATACCTATGGGCACCTGGTTTTGATTAAAAAAAAAAAAGCCAGAAATACACAATTGAAAAAAGAAAGCATCTCCAACAAATACTGCTGGTCAAACTGGATAGCTACATGTAAAAGAATTCAAAGAGGTCCATACTTATTGTAGGGAAAAGGGGCCAGCCAAAGAAACCCACCCTGGCCCTGAACCCAGACTCAGTGAAAGAAACACACCCTGAATCTGAGACCTGACCCAGTGAAAGAAACACTTTATCCCTGAACCCAGAAACTAAGAAACATGCCCTGACTCTGAAACCAGTGCCAAAGAAACATACTTTGTCCCTCGAATCAGAGCCAGTGAAATAAATATGCCCTGGCCTTAGAACTAGAGCCAAAAAGCTGAAAAGGGCCAGTTAAAAGAAACAGAGTTTGACCCTGAAACCAAAGCCATCTCTGCCTCCAATCAAGGAAACCAACCAATCCCTGAGCAGGAAAACTAACCAATCTCTGAGTAGAAAATCTTCTCCATCAAGAAACTCCACCCCTAAGAAGCCCTATATAAACATCTCTGCCTGTTCAGTTGTGGACTGTTCCTTCCCACCCTGGCAGAGGCAGCCACTCTCCTGGACTCCTCCTTCCTAATAAGTCTCTTTCTTTTTTCTTCTTCTTTTTTTTTAATTAACAGATTTTCTATTCATTTTACATACCAACCACAGATTCCCCTGTCCTCCCTCCTCCCAACCCCCATGCCCACCTACTCCAAGGCAAGGTCTCCCATGGGGAGTCAGCAGAGCCTGGTACATTCAGTTAAGGCAGGTCCAAGCCCCTCCTCCCTGCACCAAGGCTGCACATAGTGTCTCACCACAGGCACTAGGTTCCAAAAAGCCAGCTCATGCACTAGGGACAGGTCCCATCCCACTGCCTGGGGGCCCCCTAAACAGTTCAAGCTAAACAACTGTCTTGCTTATCCAGAGGGCCTAGTCCAGTTCCATGGGGGCTCCTCGGGTATTGGTCCACAGTTCATGTGTTTCCACTAGTTTGGCTAGTTGTCTCTGTACTTTTTCCAATCATGGTCTTGATATCTCTTGCTCATAGAATCCCTCCTCTCTCTCATTGATTGGACTCCTGGAGCTCCACCTGGGACCCGGCTGTGGATCTCTGCATCTGCTTCCATCAGTCACTGCATGAAGGCTCTATGATGACAGTTAGAGTATTCAGCCATTTGATTACCAGAGTAGGTCAGCTCAGGCACCCTCTCTACCATTGCCGGTAGTCTATGGTGGAGTCATCTTTGTGGATTCCTGGGAACCTCCCTAGCACTCTGCTTCTCCCTATTCTTATAGTGCCTTCATTTATCATGGTCTCTCTTTCCTTGTTCTCCCAAGATTCAATACTCTTGTCTCTTCTAACTCCACTTCTGTCAGCTGTCCACTAGTGCAGCTGGTAGAGTTTAATACTGGACTTTAAAAGAAATAGCATTTTCTTTTTCTCAATTTGTACTTCAATAAAGGAACCAATTGCCTACCTCAAAACATTAAAAACAAAAACTTATAATTGACAAAAAAAAAAAAAATGTTAGAAACCAAACTTACCTGTGTGCCTCCGAGCAGTGGCGTTACAGAGATGAAATCAGAAAGGGCCGCCGGCAGGGTTTCAGTGTGAACTTTGGTGCTGGGCTGTTTGCAACTTCCAGAGTGATAAATGTCTTTCTTAAAAGAGTATTAGGTGAAGATCTTCATTTGCAGGTGCAGAACAGAAGAACCTTGCTGAGACATCCCTTAGGGGACTGAGTAAGATGGAGCAGAAAAAGGTAACAGCTTTTCACCAGAGCCTGAGGAGATTGCTACATTTCTGCAGGGGTTTCCCATTTAGCAGAGTTGAGCTGAAGAAGCAACATCTTGGGCCAGAGAGGAGAAGAAGCAGCAGCGCTCTTCTGGGAAGTCCCCCTAAATGGGGGGCGGGGAGGGTGTAGGCAGAACAAAGCTCAGCTGTGATGGCTTTCTCCAGGAGAGGAGCAGGATTGCTCTATACTGCAGGGAGACCGCCCCCCTACTGCATCCCAACTTCAGGTATAGCCTGACTTTGCATTCAAGATACCTTTCCCTCCAGAGCTGAGCTGTCTGCCCTATTGCAGCTCCAAGTATAGCTTGACTTCCCGAACAGTCAGAATACCTTTCCCTCCAGAGCTGTAAAACAAAAAGCATCTCCAACAAATGCGGCTGGTCAAACTGGACAGCTACGTGTAGAAGAATTCAAATAGATCCATACATATGATCCTGCACAAAACTTAATTCCAAATGGACTGAAGAGCTCAACATAGGGCCAGATGCACCAAATCTGATAGACGTGAAAGTGGGGAATAGTCTTGAACTCACTGGCACATGAAAATGCTCCCTGAGCAGAACACCGGTAGCACAGGCACTAGGACCCACCATTACTAATTGGGGCCTCATGAGGTCGAAAAGCTTCTGTATGGCAAAGGATGCTATCATTCAGACAAAGTATCAGGCTATAGAATGGGAAAAGATTTTTACCAATTATGTATTGAATAGTGGCTTAGTATCTAAAATACATAAAAAACTAAAACCACTGAACATCAAGAAAATAACCCAGTTCAAAATGGAATAGAACTAAGCAGAGAATTTTCAAGAGATGAAACACAAATGGCTGAGAAGCATTTAAAGAAATCTTGATGGCTAACATCATTAGCCATCAGGGAAATGCAAATTAAAACTACTTTCATTTTATACCAGTCAACCAAAATCATCAATAAGACAAATGGCAGCTCATGCTGGCAAGGATGTTCTAGTCTAATTACACAATGGAATTTCATTCAGCTTAAAAAAACACAAAATTCCTTTGTGTAAATGTACCACATTTTCAATATCTTCTCAATCAGTCAATGGACATCTAGACTAGAACAGTAATGAATGTGGATGAAAAAGTGTCTCTGTAGGAGGAGGTAGAATCCTTTGGGTACATGCCCAAGAGTGGTATATTTAGATCTTCAGGTAGATCTATCCCCAGATTCCTGAGGAACCACCACACTGATTGCCATAGTGACCGTACAAATTTGCACTCCCACCACCAAAGAAAATGTTTTTTCCTTTCCCCACATCCTTGCCACAAAAAGACCAGTCCAAGTTTTACCCAATTTTTCTCCCGTTTTGTTTTCTAAGAAAAAAAAAATACATGAAAAACTTCACCCTGGGCTCTGCCTCTTCTCCCTGGTCCTTGTTATCACTATGGTGAGAATTCTGATGAGACATTTTATAGTACAGGAGGTAGACAGTCTTTACTACAGAGTAAAGTCTGGCACTCTCAACAAGGGTAAGTTAACAGTGACCAAAGATACTATTGTGTCAATTTATGTTTTAAGCAAGCTTTATTCCAAAGGCCCCTGATGGGTGTTTTCCTGTGTGGGTGATTGACAAGAGTCGAATTGACTCTTATGGGGAGTGAATATGGTATCCCTTGCTCATTATCAGAGGCCTCTTGTTAGATAGTAATTTTATAAGATTTTTGTAGCAGGCTGAGTGTTCAGCCACTACAGTAGTAGGGCAGGCATGAGTGTAGAGTTAACAAATTCACTCTTTAGACCAGAACAGGAATAATAGTTTATAGAGTAGATTACAAAAGGGAGGCAGGCTGGGAAGTAACTACAGTATCCTCTAGAGCACAGGGCAGCGGGCGGGAGACAGGTGTGGGGGTGTCTCCATTTGAGCAAACTACTTTTATAGTAAGGGGGACTTTCCTTGTGTACTTTCCTGGCATGTAGTTCATCCCATGCAAAGAAATGCAGTTCAGATTACCTAGTCTGGGAGGTCAGCATAAACTGTAGTGCACACAATCCTCAATTATGCATTCCTGGGCATGTAAATAGGGCCTGTGCAAATCAGAATCATACAAACAAGAGCAGTTCTGGTTGATTAAAGTTTGGTTCAGGTTAAAGTGTGGGTCACAGGGCAATAGGCTGCAGCTCGGTGATGCCAAGTTGCAGCAATCTGTGGCTAGCAGTTTGAGATATTAGGACCATGCTTTTGAAGATTCCCTAATGGGGATCGGATCTTTTTTTTTTTTTAATTAAGGTTATTTTCTCAATAATCAGGTATTGTCAGTTACCAGTTTTCTCCAGAACCAGGTTTTGACAGTTATCAATTAAAGTTTTCTTAGCAGTTCAAGATGTCATGTTCCCTTCCAGGATCAGAGATATGACTCAGGTCCCATTCTTCTTGACCATTGATTAGTTGACTGTAGTTGTAGACCTGGGTTTTAAACTATTATGATGTCCTTCAAGCCTACTAATATTGTAGTAGCTATGTAACACTTAGGCCCGAGTAACTCAGCTTTCTCTACCACTTCACAAAGGCCTTGAAAGTTAGTGTGGGGAAGGTGCCAATATACAGTGTACTCATTCATCATCATCTAATTGGAAGTTTACTTACTGCACTGCTGCTAGGTGATGGCCATGGAGCTGAGTGATACAGAAAGGCAAGTCTGTACACCAGGAGGTCACACCAGAATGAGCAACAAGCTGTGTGCAGAAGCTATTAATGCACGGAACAGTAAGCAGTGTGGTCAGTGAAGTCTATCATCAACATGAGGGCTTAGGTCAAGAACTCTGCAAATGCCATCTATTTGACATTGTAGAAAACTTATTTTTCCTCTGCCCATAGGTATTGGTTGCAAATAGCTTCTTGGTTAGGAGTAGGAATCCTGTCCACTTCCCTCTCTCAGAGTGGGGACCCTGTGTGGCTCACCCCTGTGAAGGTGCCACGTGCGCTGCCATGGGCTCTGTGAGTTCACATGTGCGTCAATCCTGTTACATCTGGAGGACAGTGTTTCCTTAGAGTGGTTTGTCACCTCTGGCTCTTGAAATCTTTCCACCTCCTCTTCTGCATAGGTCCCTGAACCATGAGGGGCAGACTTGATGAAGCATATCACTTAGGACTGAGTGTTCCAAAATTCGTCTCTCTGCACATTGTCCAGTTGTGTGTCTTTTTGTCCTCCCTGACCCCATAGGTTTGTTTGACTGCATGATGGCTTTAAGTGCAACCATCCTGGAAATAGTACAGATATTCTAAAATGTGGTCATATGGTTACGAGGGCTATCCTCTTGATTAGATTGTCATGTGTCTATTGGAGCTCAGCCCCTCTTGTTCTTAGGAGAACAAGCCTGGTATTGCCTCAAGAGGCTTTTTATAAGCTTGGGGTGTTCAGCATATCTCTTTAGAATTGCTAATACACCCAGGTTGTAACAGAGGGGTAGAATATGTTAAAGGAAGATCTCTTTAGGCATCCTCAGCTGTACAGTTCCTATACTTGATGTGTAAGTGGTACCTATGTTAGGGTCCAAACTGTGACTCTGAATCCCACTATGGTGGTTCAAATGAAAATGGCTTCCATAGGCTCATATATTTGAACACTTGGTCTACAGTTGTTGGAACTGTTTGGGAAGGATTAAGAGGTGTGGCCTTATTGGAGGAGGTGCTATTACTGGGAGCAAATTTTGAGGTTTCAAAAGACTTTTTGCCATTGTGTGTGTGTGTGTGTGTGTGTGTGTGTGTGTGTGTGTGTGTGTGTTCTTCTTACTTGTGGATCAAAATGCGAGTTCTCAGCTACTGTTCCAGTGCCATTTCTGCCTCCCAGATACCATGCTTCCTGCCATGATGGTCATGGACTCTAACCTTCTGAAACTTTAAGCCCCAAATTAAAATATTTTCTTTCATAATATGCCTTGGCCATGATGTTTTATCGCAGAAATATAAACGTAACTAAGACACTCGTTAACCAATTAAAGACACACTGAGTAGTGGAAAGCAGAACTGAAAGACTGATAAAGGAACTCTTTTCTTTGCTTCAGCCCCACCAGACCACTTTCCATGAATGCTGCCCTGACAATACAAGATGGCACCCTAGGAAGGCCTGTTGATGTTGGCTATGATAGTACACTGGGAAGAGGAACAAAGAGGTTCATTGACTCCTCCATCAAGACCATCCTCAGGATCCTATCAGAGGTTTAGTTTTGAATAAAATCAAGAGGTATCCATAGCTCAGCAGTGCTGGTCAAGCTAGTCCCTCCCTCCTGACCCCCTCTACCATTGTCTGAGCTTCAGTCTCCTGAAAAGCAATATGATACGTTTTAAGTTTCTTCTCAGAAAATAAGTCCTCCTGGCTTCCTCAAGGGTCCTGGCTTGTTCCTTCTCTCAGTATGAGATTCTTGGCATCAATGGTATCAGTGTCCTAATACCAAAGGGAGGACCAAAAGTATATCTTTACATTGTTTCATGCCTGCCAGGATGGCTATAGAAGTAGATGCTTTGTGACTTGGAATCACTGCTTTGAGCCCTTACACTCCCTTCTTCCTCTACTGCTACGCCCACAGCTGTGACACCTGTGTAGCTGTAGCAAAGCTTGAAAGCTTGCCGCTGTACTAGAGTCTGGCAGCAAAAGGGCTGAGGTTGAAGCTTCCTGGAGCGAGACCTCAGGCAGTTTCCCCAAGTCCAACGGTCGTCATGCAGCCTGAGGATCTCAGGGCAACAGTCCTTGTTTGCACTAATCATGCTTTTTCTCTGTATGTCTTTTCTGTGTTGTGGGGAGTGAATCATGAAGGAAAAGAAACAACTTTGGAATGATTTGCCTTTCATGGAAAGGCTAGCCAGGACTAGAAAGCCTTGGTGCCTTCATAGTAAGGAAGAAAGTCAACAGATCATAGAAAATATGAAGCCAGCCCTAAGGTATTGGTATAGAAGGGTATATGACAATTAAAAAGATAGATGAGCGTATAATAGTTAGAAAAAAATAAATGAAATTATACAAAAAGTATATAGAGGGTGACTTAAACCTTGGCTGGTAAACGTCTGGTTTTCACAGATGTGGTCTTTGGCGCGAGACAGATTTCACAAAATTCTGAGATCATGCCCTTAAGCAACAACCACAAAGAACACCAAGCTGCGAAAGTGATACACAGAAATAGATACTAAAGTACTTTGCTATTGTCTACACAGAAATAGATACTGATATGCTTTGCTATTGTTTTTTGCTGATTCTGTGAAATTGAAAAAGTTTGCTGATTCTGAGTGATTGTAAAAATTATCAGTCTGATGTAATCCCCCTGCCAAGTTCCTTGATTGTAAAAGAATATAAGCACTAGTCTTACAGAAGTAAATCTACAGCAGCACAACAATCTATTGTGTGTCTGTCTGTCATTTCCTCGCCGATTCCTGACTTCTCCTCGAGCCTTCTCCCTGGTTCTCCCGCAGTGGTGGTCTCCCTCTGGGTGGTCTGCGGCAGGTGGCGCCCGAACAGGGACCTGAAGGACAGGTAATCTTTCCCCTCTTTTCTCTTTTTTCCTCTAAAGTCAGGTACGGTTCTTACCAGGGAGCTGCAGTCCCGCCGGTAAAGGATCACCGGTTAAGAGTAAGTAATCAAGAAACCATGGGACACTCATTGACTAAGAATGAAAAAATGTTGGTTACTATGATACAACACATGTTAGCCAAATCAGGGTTCCGGACATCAGTTTCAGATGTGGAACAGTTTATTGAATTTCTAAGAAAGACTAGCCCTTGGTTCGTTGAGGAAGGCTCCTTGACCTCAGAGGAATGGAAGAGAGTGGAAAAAGAAATGCGTAAATATGTGCAGACCAATGGTAAAAAGACTCTGCCCCCTCAGGCATTTCAATTGTGGTTTCATTTGAGGGATCTCTTGTCAGAGACAACCCCGTTTCAGGGACTCTACAGGGAAACCGCTTCTGAACAGGGGGAACCCCCTATTTATACAAAAGTAGGCCAGGAGGAAAGAGACGAGGGAGAGTATATGCCGCTCACTGCCTCTGCTCCTCCTCTGCAGTATAGTACTTTGGAAGACAATAATGATGATTGGGGTCTTGATGATCAACAAGCAGAGCAGGAATGGAAAGACGATCATCGGGATCACTTTGATAATCCCCGATCTCCTAAGGTGCTTGGCGCTGCGGCCAGTCAGCGGCCTGTGCCAAAACCCAGGAAACATCCTCCTTTGCCGCCTGTTGGCTTCCAAGGGGCCATGGCAGAGGCACGCAGGATGGGGGACGCCTCCTTTGGGGTGTTTCCTGTTACAGAATCATGGGAGGATGAGGGTCCTGTATGGGAGCCCCTCTCATTAAAGGTGTTAAAAGAATTACAAAATGCAGTAAAAAATGTTGGGGCTTCTGCTCCCTACACACTGCAAGTAGTGGATGTGGTTGCCAGCTCTTGGTTAACACCCTATGACTGGATGCAAACCACAAAAGCCACTCTCAGCCCTGGGGATTATATCCTCTAGAGGACTAAGTATAAAGACAAGAATAAAGACACTGTGGTACAATCCCTCAGGAAACGTGGCCCTAAGCCCACTATGTCAATGCTTATGGGGACAGAGGATTACACCACCCCACAATCTCAGACCAAGATACCTAAAGATATCTTGCAGTTGATAACAGCCAACGCCGTACAATCATGGCGTAAGATTCCTCCTCGGGAAACCAAAGGAGGAGCATTGGCTAACATTAGGCAAGGTACTGAGGAACCTTACCCAGAGTATATAGCTAGACTTGAGAAAGCTATTTCTAGAATGCTCCCTCCCTCTGAGGGAACGGACATTCTTTTGAAGCAGTTAGCCTGGGAAAATGCCAATGCTCTCTGTCAAGATCTGATTAGGCCAATCAGAAAAACAGGAACCCTACAAGATTATATAAAAGCATGCCAAGATGCCTCACCGGTTGTAGTGAAGGAATGGCCTACGCCGCAGCAATGAAAGGACAGAAATTCAGCGCCTATGTAAAACAGACATATGGGAATGGCAAGAAGGCCACCCAATCTCCTACTTGTTTTCAATGTGGGAAAGAAGGACATATGCAAAAAGACTGCAGGCAGGGAGACAGAGCAGGACCCAGAAAGGGGGTTCCTGGCCTATGCCCTCGCTGCAAAAAAGGTAGACATTGGAGAAATGAGTGCAAATCAAAGTTTCATAAGGATGGAACTCCCCTAGGTAGGGGAAATTCCAATGATGATCTAAAAAAGACAAAAAACTAGGTCAGGGGTGTTCTCCTAACCCCACACCCAAGGGAGAGGAGGCCAGGCAAAGGACACCTCCCTCAGTGTTAAACCCTGATACTCCAGAATTTACTATTCATGATTTGCCTAGAGCAACTCCAGAGAGTGCCGGCTTGGATCTGGCTAGCACTAAGGATATGATATTATCCAAATGGGATGGAGTGACATTGGTCCCCACTAATATAAAGGGCACTCTGTTGCCACAAACTGTGGGAATAGTCATTGGACGAAGCTCCAATTATCAAAAAAATTTTAAAGTCCTACCGGAAGTTATTGATACAGATACAAAAAATACAATCAAGGTTATGGTGAAACCATTAACAAAAACTATACAAATTCATAAAGGACAGAGGCTAGCTCAATTGATTCTTTTGCCTTTTGTTAAGTTGCCCAATCCTGTTATTAAGGCTGCTCGAGGACAAGGACAATTTGGATCCACTAAAGGTGCATTCATGATACAGGATCTCGGAGAGAGACCCTTTAAGTATATCATGATCAATGGACAAAAGTTTCAGGGTCTGATGGATACAGGTGCGGACAGGACCTGTATAGCTGCCTCAGATTGGCCCAGTAGCTGGCCCGTCCATAAGACAGGTTCTTCTTTGTTAGGGCTTGGCTCTGCTTCAGGAGTTATGCAGAGCACTACATTATTAAAATAAAAGAGTAAAGACAGAAAAAAACTGATTCAACCTTTTGTGCTTCCTTCTCTTCCCTTTACACTATGGGGAAGAGATATGTTAGATTCCATGGATATAAAGTTAGTAACCTCAGACCAAATTAGTCATCAAAATTTTTCATAGGGGCCACTGCAAAACATCTTTATACAGATAAAATAGAGTGGCTTACTCAGGAGCCCGTATGGGTAAGTCAGTGGCCCCTAACAACAAAAAAAATACAGGCTCTAAAACAACTGGTACAAAAACAATTACAAAAAGGACACATAATAAAATCCAATAGTCCATAGAACACTCCTGTCTTTATAATTAAAAAAAAATCAAAAAAATGGAAACTGTTACAAGATCTTAGAACAATTAATACAGTCATAAAAGACATGGGACCTTTACAGCCTGGTCTGCCCTCACCTGTGGCTGTGCCACAAGGATGGCATATAATTGTCATAGATTTACAGGATTGCTTCTTTACCATTAAACTTAACCCCTCAGACAGTAAATATTTTGCCTTTAGTGTTCCCTCAGAGAATTTTAAACAGCCTTTTAGGAGGTATCAATGGGTAACTTTACCACAAGGAATGAAAAATTCACCCACATTGTGTCAGAAATTTGTAGATTTGGCTTTACAAAAAATAAGACAGGAACATCGTGATTTGTATCTTATTCATTATATGGATGACATACTTTTGGCTCATAAAGATAAAGCCCAGCTAAAAAAAATATTAAAAAAAACTATTAAAACATTAACTCTACATGGTCTAGTAATTGCCCCTGATAAGGTACAAAGAGATAGGCCGTTAAATTATTTGGGTCAAATTATTAAAAAAGGTTATATTACTTCTCAAAAGGTTTCCATTAAAAGGAATAAATTAAAGACTTTAAATGATTTCCAAAAACTTCTAGGTGACATTAATTGGCTTAGACCTTATTTAAAAATTACCACTGGTATGCTAAGTCCATTGTATACAATTCTTCATGGTGATACAGATCCAAGATCAAAACAAAAATTGACCAAAAAAGCTATTAAAGCTTTACAATTAGTAAAAAAAAGCCTTAACTAAAGCTAGAATACAACAGATAAATTATAAAAAACCTTAGTCTTTGTTAATTTTTACAACTTCCTATACACCTACTGCCTGTCTTTGGCAGGACGGGGTGTTGAAATGGCTACATTTACCACACACTCAAACAAAAATGTTAGCTGATTATCCATATTTGTGTTCCCTGTTAATTTACAAAGGCCACAATCAGTCCAGAAAATTATTTGACAGAGAGCCTCATATTATTATCATTCCATATAATAAGACACAATTAAAAAATTTATATCAATTCAATAAAGATTAAATATTGACATTACAAAATTACACAGGCCAAATATTGTATCATTACCCTAAACATCCTATAATAGAGTTTACAAGACATGTAAAACTGATATTTCCTGTCTGGTTCTCTCACAGCCCCCTAAATCATGCTGTAAATATCTTTACAGACGGTTCTTCCACAGGAAGAGCTGCGGTTTTCACCCAGACACATGGGCTTTGGATAAAAAAAAGAAAAAAAACTTCTACACAACAAACAAAAATAAGAGCTGTTATTTTAACTTTTAAGAAGTTTCCTCAAGAGCTTAACCTTTTTACAGATTCTAAATATGTAACTAATTTGTTTCCAACATTAAAAACTGCTCTTTTATCAGGAAAGTCCCCTATTTTACCATTTTTACAAAAATTACAAAATTTGGTACACCATAGATCACAAAAATTTTATGTGGGACACATAAGGGGACATAACAAACTACCTGGCCCACTGGCTCAGAAAAATGCTATGACAGATCTACTAACACAAAATTCTTTAGGAGCATTTGCTATACAAAAAGCTCAACAAAATCATACAATACATCATCAAAATACATCTGCTTTAAAAAAAATGTTCTCTATAACAAGAGAACAGACAAGACAAATAGTGAGGGAATGTACACATTGCCCTCCTATTCATCATCCACCAAAAATGGGTATAAACCCTAGAGGTTTAAAACCAAATGTCATTTAACAAATGGATGTGACTCATGTCTCCTCCTTTGGTAGGATGAGATATGTCCATGTTACAGTAGACACTTATTCCCACTTCACTTTTGCCTCAGCCAGGACTAGAGAAACAGTCAAAGATGTGGTTCAACATCTCATACAATGTTTTCAGATTATGGGCCTTCCATCACAAATAAAGACAGATAATGGACCAACATATACTTCAAAAACATTTAAACAATTTTACAGCCAGTGGGGAATTGCCCACACTACAAAAATACCCTATAATCCACAGAGACAAACTATCATAAAAAAAACTCATCAAAATCTAAAGCTACAAATAAAGAGGCTACAAGCCTCAAATGGGTACTTTACTCCTCATCATGTTTTATCTCATGCCCTATTTGTGCTCAATCATCTTAATACTAATGACAAAAGACTCACTACAGCCCTAATCCATTGGGATCGTGAGTTCCACAGTACACCTCTACCATTGGTGTATTAAAAAAATTTATTGTCTAACACATGGAAGGAACCAGATGTTCTCATAACCGCGGGACGAGGGTATGCTTGTGTCTTTCCACAGGATGCCGATTCCCCTATCTAGATCCCAGATCGCCTTATCCGACCTACAAAAAAAAAAAAAAGGCGCAAGCGCCTCCAAAAAAAACAACAAAAAAAACTACTAACAAAAATAAAAAAAATACAACTCGGCGGCGACAATAAAATAAAAGTGACTTGGTCACAAATTCAGCTTCTGACTCAAAACACAAAAAAACTGCTGATTAAACAAAAAAAGCCCCTCACCGCTTCATTTTATTTCACTGCCTTTTTGTCTTTGCTCTTTGCTCCGCTACCAGTAGCTCAGGGAGTTTCCTTTTGGGCGTATGTTCCTAATCCCCCAATCATTCAGCCAATGGGATGGTTAGATCGAAAACCCATCAAAATGTTAACAAATAATTCAGTCAGGTTGGGTGGAGCTCAAGATTCTAACGCTCAAAACAGCTCCTCCTCTCTTATAAATTTTAAAGACAGAACAGATTCACTACCAATCTGCCTAACGCTACAAGAAAAAGTGCCTTACGGCTGCTTTCCTACATCTTATAAAACCTTCCTGACTGACGGTCCAAACAAAACAAATGCTGGTAGACGATAGATTTAAGAACTACAGATACAAACTTTAGGAGACAAACTATATAAAGATAATTTTACTCAAGTTAATACTATTCCTATAACTCCTTACATTCAAAAATATAAAGACAAGGATCAATTTTGGGATTCTTCCTTGTCCAAGTTTCCAGCTTGGTTGACTTGTGGCTTTCCTAATGCTGCTGCGTGGTATGAACCACGGGGGTCGTTGGACATGCTTAAAGTTTGGGACTACTCTAATTCTAATGATAACGGAGAGACCTATAAAGATTACTTAAATACTCATAAAAAAAAATTTCATAAATATGTCTTTGAGAGACATAAAGAGCCCCTCAAGAGATGGTTTTCTCCAGGCCTCGTGGAGCCCACCTGGTTTACAAAACAAGACAACATCACTAAAAAACATTCTGATTTGTTTAGGCTTGTTACAGCTGCCAATATGATACTAAAAAAAAAAACCTAACCATACTCAACCAGAGGCCATTGGTCTTCGAGCCTGTGTATCCTACCCTAATGCTTTACTCTTGACACAATCTTCCTTTGTTAATATTTCACAAAATGGTAATTCATTTCGGATAATTTGTAGTTCTTATAAATTAACAAATTATATCACTTCCTCAAAACAAAAAAAGTTAAAAACCATGATTATGGTTCGGCGACCTCCTTTTGTCATGTTGCCTATAAAACTAGGCCCTGAGCCTTGGTATGACAATTCAGCCTTACAAATATTAAATACTTTAAGAGATTTGATTCGGCCACAACGGTTTGTTACTACATTATTTTTGGGCATTACTACATTGATTTCTATAATTACTACTTTTTCTATTACAACCACAGCTCTAGTTCAAAAAATTCATACTACTCATTATGTAAATACTCTTAGTAAAAATATTACTATGGCTCTACTAAAACAAAAAGCTATAGATAAAAAATTAGAGTCAAAAATTAATGTTTTAAAAAAAGTGGTTTTGGCCTTAAGACAAGATATTTCTAACCTCGCCGGGCGGTGGTGGCGCACGCCTTTAATCCCAGCACTCGGGAGGCAGAGCCAGGCGGATCTCTGTGAGTTCAAGGCCAGCCTGGGCTACCAAGTGAGTTCCGGGAAAGGCGCAAAGCTACACAGAGAAACCCTGTCTCAAAAAACCAAAAAAAAAAAAAAAAAAAAAAAAAAAAACATATTTCTAACCTCAAAACCACAATGTTTGCTCACTGCCATGGTAATTTCAAGTCCATCTGTGTTACTCCATTGCCTTATAATACTTCTCAGCCTTGGGACAAGGTCAAGGCCCACCTACAAGGTGTCTGACAAAATACAGACATTACACTTCAAAAAAAACATCTCAACTATGAGTCAGGCTCATTTACAGATAAGAGGTTTACAAGACCTAACTTCAAAAATAAAAAAAAAAATCAAAGATTTAAATCCAATGGATTAACTACAATATTTTATAGTCATTGGAATGCTTGTTTTACTGGTGGTGTTGGTCATCTTTCTTTTCCCCTGTCTCATTAAATGTCTCTATACTTCTGTACAAACAGTACAACAAAACATGTTCGAGCTTCATTTTAAAAACAAAAAAGAAAAAACTGCTACACCCACAGCTGTGACACCTGTGTAGCTATAACAAAGCTTAAAAGCTTGCCACTATACTAAAGTCTAACAACAAAAGGGCTAAGGTTAAAGCTTCCTGGAGCGAGACCTCAAACAGTTTCCCCAAGTCCAACGGTCGTCATACGGCCTGAGGATCTCAGGACAACAGTCCTTGTTTACACTAATCATGCTTTTTCTCTGTATGTCTTTTCTGTGTTATGAAAAATAAATCATAAAAAAAAACAACTTTAAAATGATTTGCCTTTCATGGAAAGGCTAGCCAAGACTAAAAAGCCTTGGTGCCTTCATAATAAAAAAAAAAGTCAACAGATCATAAAAAATATAAAGCCAGCCCTAAGGTATTAATATAAAAAGATATATAACAATTAAAAAGATAAATAAACGTATAATAGTTAAAAAAAATAAATAAAATTATACAAAAAGTATATAGAGGGTAACTTAAACCTTGGCTGATAAACGTCTGGTTTTCACAGATGTGGTCTTTAACACGAAACAGATTTCACAAAATTCTGAGATCATGCCCTTAAACAACCACCACAATAAACACCAAACTACAAAAGTGATACACAAAAATAGATACTAAAATACTTTGCTATTGTCTACACAAAAATAGATACTGATATACTTTACTATTGTTTTTTACTGATTCTGTAAAATTAAAAAAGTTTACTAATTCTAAATGATTATAAAAATTATCAGTCTAATGTAATCCCCCTGCCAAGTTCCTTGATTGTAAAAAAATATAAACACTAGTCTTACAAAAGTAAATCTACAATAACACAACAATCTATTGTATGTCTGTCTGTCATTTCCTCGCCGATTCCTGACTTCTCCTCAAGCCTTCTCCCTGGTTCTCCCACAATGGTGGTCTCCCTCTGGGTGGTCTGCGACACTCTACAGCTTCCAGGTATGGCAGAGTAGAATACACAGAATGAAATGACAGAATTTACCGCTCATCATTAATTCTTCTGCATCTAAACTAAGATCTACAAGGGGGACTGAGCTCTAAGGATGGGACTTTGCCCTCAGTGGGAGGCTTGGCCAAGTGCTTTATGTCTAACCGCCCTGCTTAAAAAATATATGAGAGCTAAAATGGGAAAAAAAGATTCTAGAAACACCCCAAGACTTTCTAATGGTGGAGACATATGGCTGTTAATGCTATCTGCAACTAGGGTTGGTGCCTGAGATGTCAAGAATAATGAAGGGAGGGGGTTTCCTATGGAGCTTACATTTCACTAGATAGATAGAAGCCCCCCCAAGTGTATTAAAAAGCAAAGGCTTTATAGGTAACCCTACTTGCAAGAGTAAAAATATTCTAAATAAAACAACTTGTTTTCTTCCTTTTGGCTATCAGACCATCCTGATGGTCCTCTATAAACTGGAATTTCCTCTGGAGTATCATGGCAGGAAGAAATGGCTGAGTCCCTCATCCCTGCGGGGAATGTTTCCCTGTGACACATACTTCTCTCACCTATTTTCCCAAGGCCAAGCTTTGGGCATGTGGTTAACAGGGAAGAAAGGCAAATGTTCTATATATCTTGGATGCAATGGAGGGTGATGCTTTTCATAAGATAAAAAACACTATGGGAACAGACAAGTGGGAAGTCAAATTTCATTCGGAGATTTTAAAGCCTGAGATGCCTGTTAGATATTTAAGTAGAAAAGTCAGGTAGTCAACTGGATATATAAGTCTAGAGTCTGTGGGAAAGAACTAATAGAGAAATGGTGAGGATAGGAAGCCCTAGAATTGAGCACATTTTGGACCAACATCACCATTCTACACCTGTTACACATGCATTGCTGGAATCCAAGAATTTCCTTTGTTGCCGCTCACTTCCCATTGGCCAGCCACACCATCCTGAGTACAGTTTTGATGAGCAGGTGGATATAAAGTGCTTCAAAGAGTGAATTCAAAGAAGCAGTGACTGTGAGGAAATGGAGGCATATGGATTAAATGATACAGAAAATTATTGTGACAAATTTGAAAATGTAGCAAAGCTGTGGGAGGTTACAAATTAAGGAAGATTTATTTCTTTTTAACATGAGATGAACTATAAAATAATAATAACAACAGGAAATTGTGGGGTTGTTATAGCAAAGCTGGTGCTTTCAGGACAGAGGTGGCAGGAGGTTGGTGTAAATGGAGGCTTTTTTCTGTCCCACCCTATCCCATTGCTGCTTCTAAAATAATCACTCAGAGGCTTGATATTAACTACAAACTGCTTGGCTGAACAGCTCAGGCTTATTACTATCTCTTACTATTTAAATTAACCCATTTCTACTGATCTATATATTGCCATGTGGCCATGGCATTACCAGTCTGCTGGCATCTTGCTCCTTGGGCGGCTGGCTGGTTTCTCCCAGACTCCACCCTTCTTCTCCTTTATCTCTGTTTGAATTCCCTGCCTGGCTCTATCCTGCCTTACCATAGCTTTATTTATTAACCAATGAGAGCAACATATATTCATAGTATACAGAAAGACATCCCACATCAGATTGGCTTAGGCTAGAAACTGCATAAGGAAAGACAGACTTGCCCCTGGTGCCTAAGAACAGGCCATCATCTTCAACATCTTTAACTGAGAATTAACCTAGAGTTTAGTAGCTTTGATCCTTGGATCAGAAGGTGGATCAAGTTTTGGAGGTACTATGTGCTATTGTGGTGTAGAGCCTGAGAATCTGACGTGGCAGACGCATACCCAGTCCTCATAGCGTCAATCCCCCACTAGGTTAGTGCTCACGAGACTCTGAAAGTACAAACACCAGTTCTCTGTCTGCTGTGGTTCCTTTCCAATACACTTGAGGGACGGCTTTCAGCTCAAAGCTATCCTAGGAGGTACAATCTAGGGGGGTCTCTAAGGAGGGCAAGGGCGAGAAAATCTGTGCAGCCCATTATTGTAGTTAAGCGCTGCCTTCTGAGGCCCCCGAGATAATGAAAGGGAAAACCCCCTCTATGAAGGCGGCTCAGGCAAACATCAGACACTTTTCCAATACAGACTCAGCAACATCAGGAAGAAAAGTGGGCGAAATACTAATCATCAACTATTAATGAAGAAAAAGAAAACAAGTATGACTGTGATGTCCAGGAGCTCTGGGCTGCAGGAAGTAGACCAAACTCTCAAATCTGTAGGATGCAAGGAGCTGAGATACACATTAGGAAGGCACAGAGAACCTATTTAAGAAAATTAGAGAAGAAAATTTCCTAAATCTTAGACAATGAAATAAATATTCAAACAAAGGGCCATTTAGAACACCAAACAGACATGACCAGAATACTTATCCACAACATAGTATTGTCAACATGTCAAAATTACAAAGTAAAAGAAGAATATTGAAAGTGGTAAGAGAAAAACACCAATTCATTTACAAAGGCAGAAACATTTAAACAATAGCAGCAACCCTCAAAGCCAGGAAATCCTAGAATGGTGCTATTTCAAGCCCTGAAAGTAAATTACTGACAATTAGGAGTTTTGCCTTACAAAGACATTTTTAAATAGACAGGAAAAAAAAAGAAAGAAAAAAATCAAGGATTCCAAAACAAGCCCACCCCAAGGCAGTGTATCACCACCAACCTCATCTGTGCAGACAGTGCTTAGAGGAACGCTACAAAAGGGAGAGAAAGGAAGACAGGCTCAAATTCAAGAGCACAGGAAACGCATGTTATGGGAGAAATGCCTAAACAAAGAAGAGCTGAGAAAGAGGTCATCATGTCCAGCACAATTAACCAGAGAACCCCTGATACAATGATTGGAGAGAAAAAAAATCAAACAATAAACAGCTAACAAAATTATTGGACTCAGTAAGTAACCTTAAATACAAGTGGATTCAATTTACCAATGAAGAGAAAAGACTGGCTGCCTGAGTTAAAAAAAAAAAAATAAAAAAGAAAAAAAACAACAGATCCAACTTTCTGTTATCTCTAAGAAGCATTCCTTACTAATAAAGACAACCACAGACTAATAACCAATGATGGGAAACAGTCAAACAAATGGAAACATGTGAATCTGACATAGCTACTATTCTACCAGATGAAGTGGATTCAAATCAAGGATAGAAAGGATAAAGAAAACCACTTCATACTAAATAATGGAACAATTACTGAGAAAATATGGCAATGTAAAAATACATGCATTAAATATCGGTGTCCCCAATTTCATAAAACAAAGTCCAAGGGGCATAAAAGGTCAGGTGGATCCCGATACAATAATACTAGATAATTTCAATACTCCACTCTCATTTCAAGAGAAGTGATCCAAATTAAAAGTGAAAAGAAAAAGAGAAAAGGTAGACTATACTGTAAAGTAAATGGACTTAACAGATGTATACGGAACATTTCATCCAACAAAAACGGAATGAACACCCTTCTTAGGGGCCTACCAACCTTCTCTAATACAGACCACATTTTAGACCACAAATCCAATCCAGGCAAATATAAAATTACCAAAATATTATCTTGTATCTTACCAGACCACAGTGCAAAAAAGAAAAACCTATAATTAAGTAGCAAGGACCACACATGACACAGATACATAGAAACAGAACAGTACATTTTTGAATGACCTGCAGAGCTGTTGAAGAAATTGAAAGAACCTTAGAACCAAATGAAAATAAAAATACATTATTATGGTGATATTTTATTTGTATTCAAATGTTATTTGTATGTTAATAAAGTTGCCTGGGGGTCAGAGCTATTAGCAAGCCATAGGAAAGCAGGGCAGTGGTGGCGTCTGTTTGTAATCCCAGCACTTGGTAGGTAGAGCTAGGTAAGTCTCTGTGTGTTCATGGAATAGCCAGTATTGGATACACATGCCTTTAATCTCAATAACAACCATAGAAAACCTGGAGGTCTATACAGACAGGCCGTGATGAGGCGGTCATGTGGTTGGGTTTACAACCAATGAGAAGGCAGAACAGAAACACTATAAAAAGACAGACACAAAGGAAGTGGTTCTGGTTCGGAGAGGTAGGACCATCGCAGGAGGAAGGGTAAGGTTTTAGCTCCTAGCTCTGACCTCTTGACTTTCTTCTTTGCATTGGTTCTGTGTTTCTTATTTAATAAGATGGTTGGTTACATCTACACATTATATCAAAACTAAAGCAGTTTTATGAGGAGAAAAATATAGTTTTGAGTACTTTCTAAAACCAGAACAAGGGGCTGGAGAGGTGGTTCAGAGGTTAAGAGCACTGGCTGCTCCTCCAAGGGTCCTGAGTTCAATTCCCAGCCACCACATGGAGGCTCACAACCATCTATAATTTGGTCTGGTGCCCTCTTCTGGTATGTAGGCAGAACACTGTGTACATAATAAATAAATCTTTAGAAAAAAACCAGAATAATCTAGAGTAAATAACTTAAGGATGTACCTCAAGTTCCTAAAAACAAGAACAGTCTAAACTCTAAAATAGTAGATGGCAATAAATAATAAAGGCAGAAGATAAGGAAACAGAGATGAAAAGAATACTATATAGAACCAATAAAAAAAAGATTGACAAATTCCTGCCCAATTTGTCAAAAGAGAGAAAAGACCCAAACTGAAAATTTAGAGAAAAAAATTATATAAAATACAAAAAGTCATTAAAGGGTACATTGACAATTTATACACTTCCCCAAACTAAGGAATATAGAAGAAACGGATAAATCTGTAGAAAAATTATCTACCAAAATACAAACAAGAAGTTATAAAGAACTTAAACAGAACCATAATAATAACTGTGGATCAATTTCTCTGATGAATATTGATCCAAGTAGTCTCAATAAAATTCCTACAAGCTGAAATAAAGAACATATTAAGAAAATCAAGTTGGTTTCACACCAGGGAGGATTAAATAAACAAGTGTAATTCAGAACATAGGTAGGCTTAGAAATAGAAACCACATAATTATATTAATCAATGAAAAAAAAAGGTCTTAGATAAAGTCCATCATCCCTTCACGATAAAAACCTCAAAGTAACTAGGAACAGAAGATAAGATAATCTCAAGATAATAAAGGCAGTATACAACAAGTATCAGTGTTATACTAATTGGGGGAAACTTGGATCATTTCCTCTGAAAGCTACAAATAAAAAAGAATGCACATACCTTCCATTGTTATAAAATACAAAGTCTTAGCTAGAGCATTAAGACAAGAAAATTAGAGAAAGAGGATACAAACAGAAAGGAGAGAAGGTGGATTACTGCTATCTGCAGACAGCACAACCTTATACTTAATAGACCCTAACAATTCACCAGCAAACTATAAGCTCTGTCAACACTTTCAGCAGAGTAGCAAGATATAAAAATTGAAACACAAAAATAGTACCCTTTGTATATATCAATAGTAAACTCACTGGGAATAAAGTTAGGGAGAAATCCCATTCATAATAGCTTTTTTAAAAACAGTTGGGAATAGGCCTAATCATGAAAGTAAAAGACCTACAATGAAAATTTATGAAACTAAAGAAAGAAATTGAGAAAGACACTAGAAAATGGAACGACCTCCTGTTCTTTTGGGTAGGCAGAATATTATATACATATTACTCAAAGCAATGTACATATTCAAAGCAATTTCTGACAAAATGACAATGACATTCTTGAATAAGAATAAGAAAAGACAATCTTAAATCTCATATGGAAGCACAATACTCCTACTAACTAATGTAATTCTTAGCAGAAAGAATAATGCAGGGTATGTCACAGTATCCAATCTCAAACTGTATGACATAGTTATGGAACAGAAACAGCAGAGCACTGTCATGAAACCAGGTGTGTAGCCCATTAGTGGGCTAGAATAGATGATCTAGGAATAGAGCCTTAGAGTCACAGTCATATCATTTTGGAAAAGCTGTCTGAAATATAAACTGGAGGCCAAACAGCCTCCTTTACAAATGGTTCTGAGGAAATGATTAACATGTAAAAGGACACAACTAGATCTCTATTTCTCACCCTCCACAGAATCAATTCAAAATGATTCAAAGATATTAATGTGAGACAATAAACTTTACACTGTTCCAAGAAAATCTAAGAAAACACCTGAAGATACAGGAATAGGCAAGCAGTTTTGGAAAAGGACTCTAATACATCGGAAATAGTTCTAAAAATTGACAAATGAGAGATTACATGAAATTAAAACATCTTTGGCACTATAAAAGAAACATTAGAATAAAGCGTCAGTCTACTGAATGGGGGAAAAAATCTGCCTATTACTCATAAAACAAGTCATTGATTTCTAGGATATATATAAATATATATCTACAAAAATGGAACAGATAAAAACAAAGCACCTAAACCAGTTAATGGTCCAATGAACTGAACAGACTATTCTTAAATGAAGAAATACAAATGGGCAATAAATACTTGGAAAAGTGTTCCAAGTCATCAAGGAGACACAAGACTATTTTGAAATTCCATTTCAACCCAGTCAGATGGCCATGATCATGAAAACAAATGACATCAAATGCAGGAGAGGAGGGTGTGTGAGGAGAACCCTTATCATTGCTAGTGGGAACCTGTACAGCCACTATGGAAATAAGTATGGAGGCGCCTCAAAAAATTAAACATTGAATGACCATTTCAATCTCCTATGTGATTCTTACGTATATATTTGAAGGATGCCAAGTTAACATAGACAGAAATACCTTACCTACACATCCACATTTATTGCTGTACTATTTATAATTGCCTGAAATAGAACCAGCCTAGATGCTCATCAACAAGAAATGGATAAAGGAAGCATGATACATATTCACAGTAGAATTTTATGATCCTGTAAGTAAAAATAATATCACAACATTTGTTAGGAAAAGAGGTGCAACTGAAATCTTTGTTAAGTGAACTAAGTTGAACTCAAGCCTAATACCACACTTTCTCTCATGTGCAGGACTTGTATAAATTCGTATCTCATGACACCAAGTTCCCTTCTGTACACTGAATGTGTGCTGCTCTCACTGGTTGATGGTAAAAGTTGACTTGGCCTATAGGCAGGCAGAATAATCCTGGGTGGGAAAGCAAATGGAGATACAGGGAGAAGGAAGGGAGGAGTCAGCAGACTCAAATCCAGTCACCCAAAGAACAAGGTATCAGAGAACAGGTAAGCCACAGGCTACGTGGCAATGCATAGATGAATAGAAATGAGTTAATCTAAGTATAAGAGCTAGTCAGTAGTTGGCCTGAGCTAATGGCTAAGCAGTTTTAATTAACATAAGCCTCTGTGTGTTTACTTGGGTCTGAGCGGCTGTAGACTGGGTGGGACACAGGAAAACTTCAGCTACAAATGGTGCCCACTGTGGAGCAAGTGTTTCCACCTAAAACCTGAGAAAGCTTTAAGAAAAAAAAAAAGATTCTAAAACAGAGCTAAACACAGCTTCTTAGTTGTGTCTCTCAGGCAAGCCGTGAGCTACATTATGGCGGTTTTGCAGCAGTGTGTGGGCTTGACCTGCAGCATGATGTATTCCCGTGGTACACAGAGGCCTCTCCAAGCCACACATTATGCTAAGTGGTGGATTTAGCCTTTGCTAGTACAGGCAAGAAGGGGGGGGGCGGTTCTGGGCTACACGCTGCTCGATGGAAGCATAGACCCACTGCTTACCAGAGTTGGTGGTGAGCCTGGTTCCTAGAGCTGGCTGTAAACATAGTTCTGTCATGTTGGGAAGCTGAGGTGGGTGGAGCCAGCAGCCTCAGCTGCCATTTCATTCCTAGTCATACTGCAGTTTAAAGCAATAGATACACAATAAAACAGATTCAGATGAAATAGTTTACAATCTGTGTAAAAATGCATGTAGGCTTGGAAGAGAGAGAAAAAGGAATATATGCAGTTATATAAAGGAATAGATAGTTTTAAAATAGAAAATCTTTAAAGAGACAGTAAAGGAAGTAAGTATAAAAAATAAGCCATATAAAGATGGATATTGCATAGAGAGTCTGGATTATGTTGTCTTTGGAAAGAGACATTTGATTGTAAAAATTGCTGAGTTAAATCAATATGTATATATTAGAGGTATCTCAATTTCAAAATGTATGTCTAAGGATATGTTGCTTTGGGAAAGAGATTCTGCTTTTGTTTCCACAGAAGATAAAAACCTGTGGGCTGCTTCCAGGCTAATATGGTTTGACCAGTCAAGACCCCCTGAAAGGTCTCTGATGTCATCATGGTCCAGATGATCCAACATCCAGAACTGTCTCAAGGCAACTGGCTCAGACAAAGCAGTCTCACCGACTACTCCAGTCAGGACTTGACCATTATCTTGAATTTTCTCAGGATCCCATATGACTACCTATCAGTGCCCCCTATCAACAGGAAGTAGCCTAGAACACTATGCCCACATTCCCAAATAATGGATTATGGATGTTTGTCTTTGTTTAGGTTGTTGGTCACAAATTGTTATTGGTCATAGTCATTATCTTTCTAAAAGAAGAAAGGGGGATATGGTGTGGAAATATAGGATATAGATATGATAGGATAAAAGGGTGAATTGTTGAACCTACTTTTAAAGAGCAACTTGTTTAAAATGTTTTACATTGCTATGAATTTTAGTTTATTGATACAAATTTAAAGTTAATTTTGTTATACTGTATATATATTTCTACTTATATTTAAAGTATTTTGTTTGTGCAACTCATTTGAAACTGTAGTGTATAGTTGAGAAATACAAATTAATAATTAGTCATCCATGATAATCAAACTTATAGTCATGTTAGTTAAGTTTTCTAGATATATATAGATATATTTCAATTAGTTAGTTAATCTTCAAACACTTCAAAGACCCACAGAATATGGGATTTTAATGTTTAATGGCATTTTAAATGTTTTAAAAAACTTAGACTTTCCTGGACAATGAGACATGTCTGCTCCTGGCAGCACTGATTTACTTCAAAGAAAGATGGGCATCAAAGACACTCCATATGGAATTTATTTTTTTCTTGGCAAAAATAGCCATTTGGGCAGAAACTGTTCTTGCCTGGACTGCTTGACAAAATGTTGTATCGACTGAACATACAGGACCCATAGGCAGGTGATCACTGAATTTTGCAACGTGAGATGGTCCTTCAAGTTCCTGCTTCACAGAGGAAACTGCCAGACATTCTAGAGCACACAGAGAAAAGCGACTGAGAGACTCTAGACCTATAGGCTGAAGATGGATGCCCCAACATTGCAGAAGAACTTTGGGTGACTGTCCAGGCAGCTGTCTTTGACATTCTAGATTTTTGGAAGTTGCTTACAATGTACTTCCTGTTTACTTAGGTAATATTATATCCTTCTGAAGTCTTTGATATAGTTGAAGACTAGATAGTTATAATTATGGTTTTCCTTGGTTATGATAAGAGATAAGGTAGATATGAAACTTTAGACTCACAAATATAAGATAGATATTTTCTTTAAATTCACAAAATACAAATAGACTAGATAGTTTAACTGTAATTCTCTTTTAAATTTATTTATTTTTATTTCACATGCATTCATGTTTTGCCTGCATGTATGTGTGTGTGAAGGTGTCAGATCCCCTGGAACTGGAGTTACAGGCAGTTATGAGTTGCCATGTGGGTGCTGGGAATTGAACCTGGTTCCTCTGGAAGAGTAGCCAGCACTCTTAACCACTGAGCCATCTCTCCAGTCCATAACTGTAATTCTTGTTTGTTATATGTAATTTTACTATGTTAAAGTTAAAACCACCAGAGCCTGCAACTAGTTGACAGGAGTTAGCCATAGAGAGTATGAGGGAGCCAGACAGACAGACAGGAAGTAGTAGGGAGATTTGGAGTATTGGCAGTCTTTTGGGTTTGGAACAGCTGGAGAGATACTCTTGCTGGGTCACTAGCCAAAGAGGAAGGTCAGTCAGTTGGTTGCTTTTAGGCTTCTCTGAGCTAGCAGGTTTTCACCCCATCATCTGACTCCCAAGTCTTTATTGGTAAATAGAATGATAGAGACTTAGTTAAAACCTGTGGCAGAACCGATGTCAGAAGGACAGGAAGTCCCACCAAAGCCTGAGTAGAGGGGCACTGGCTGCAGAGCTGCAGACAGCAGCTAAAAATAGCCCTAGATTCAGGTGCAGCTGCCAAGCTGACAGACAGTAAAACAACAGGGGTTTCCTGGCTGTATCCTTAAAGATAACCTCTCCCCTGGCTTCCCATTCCCGGCTTCACTTCCCCCATCCTTTCCCCTTTCATTTCCTTGTGCCTCTGTACCCTTAGATAACGTTCCACCCCAGGTTGCATGATGTTTCTCTGCTTTCTCAGGTATTGATCCACTCACTGAGTTCACAACTAGTTGGGTCTCTGCAGAACCCTCCTGAGCCTTCCTCGGGAATATGGGAAGAAAATTAGGGGAACTCCTGCTTACATTTGTGCTCATAGGATAGCCTGGACCTCAGTCTCCATAGTGAAAATGCACTTCTACCCTGAACCTTGTCACTCAGAGCCTCCAGTTTTTTTTGTTGTTGTTGTTTGTTTGTTTGTTTGTTTGTTTTTAAGACGAAACCAAACAACCAACAAAAATAACCCAGGGAACTGGGGGGATGGGTTTGTCTCCAATGGAACTTTCTGACCATGAAGGCCTGACCCCACAGGACTGAAGGAGGTCATGAAAGACACACAGGTGGATTCTTGTGCTTATTTCTCTCATTCTTTTGTGCTTCAACTGTGTTATTAGTGTGTCAGGTCCAAAAGAAACTGGGGACAAATGGCTGACTGTGGTACCTATTAACACACCAAAGAACATGCTGGCCTCTAGGCTCTCTCAGCATTGCGAATACCTGTTATAGAGTCCATGACTCCTCTTAGCTCTTCTCACCCCAACCCCTTACCCTAAACTTCTCCAGCTCATGGCCTTCCCTTTCCCCAGCTTCTCATCCCTATAGGACCCTGCCGATTTGGACATGTGCCTTCTTTTTGTTGTCTTGATTCTCTCTCCCTTTTTTTGTCTCCCTTTTATTTATTATTATGTATACAGTGTTCTACCTGCATGTACCCCTGCGTGCCAGAAGAGGACACCAGATCTCATTACAGATGGTTGTGAGCCACCATGTGTTTGCTGGGAATTGAACTCAGGACTTCTGGAAGAACAGCCAGTGCTCTTAACCACTGAGCCATCTCTCCGGCCCCTGTCTTGGTTTTCTTCTCTCTTGGTTCTTGGACCTCTCTCATGGCGCTCCCCCCACCCCCACCCCCACCCCACCCCCCGCCCCCAGTTCAGTATACTGGTCATGTTTAGTCTACTATTTTCTCTCCCTTCTCTGGACTCTTCCAGATACCTCTGGCTGTACATATATACAATAAAAAACTTTTCCTTGCCAGGTGGTAGAGGCGCATGCCTTTAATCCCAGCACTCAGGAGGCAGAGCCAGGCGGATCTCTGTGAGTTCAAGGCCAGCCTGGTCTACAGAGTGAGATACAGGAAACCCTGTCCAAAAAAAAAAAAAAAAAAAAAAAACTTTTCCTCAACCATACCTTGAAGATACCGTCTCCTTATTTTGTATACGT
The DNA here is from genome assembly GCF_049852395.1 of Peromyscus maniculatus bairdii. Lineage (NCBI taxonomy): Eukaryota > Metazoa > Chordata > Mammalia > Rodentia > Cricetidae > Peromyscus > Peromyscus maniculatus. The sequence goes on along the minus strand of NC_134863.1, from coordinate 12,607,311 downwards.
GAAGACCATCTTTCTTGACAGAGAATTTGCCTTGGTCTGGGCTTCAGAATAGGGAAGTAGTTATGCTAAATTCAGAGACGTGAAAGAGCCAAGCAGAGTCAGAACTCCCCCATGTCACTTCCAAGGAAGCAGCAAAAAGCCCAGCAAATTCTCAGGTTCCTCCTCTGGGGGAAGCAGTTGACCTCAGTACTTTCTTTTGAAACTTACTTACCTTGTCTTGAGCTTGCATCACCCTGGCTCTTCATCAGCTGGGATGATCTGGGGTTCTGTCCTCTTGTTTCCTATCACAACTGTTGCTTGGTCAGAATGGAAAAGAGTCCCAACTGTTTTAAGTCATCTCAGCCAAATCCTAGACATTAAGGAATAAATACCAGTTAGCCCTATTGGGTCCTGACCAATGTCAGGGTCGTGAGAAACACACACACACACACACACACACACACACACACACACACACACACACACACACAACCACATGGTTACTATTTTAAGCCTTGAGTATTGAGAGGCTGGCTTATTACAAGCATAGATAGTTGGACATGGGAGTACTTTTACAAGTTCAACGAAAATACACAAGGATATACACACTAATAATCAAAACACTGACAGCAAAAAAAATGTACAAAAGGATGAAGTTCTTAATTCATTATTAAGCACAAAGAAAAGCCTAGTCAGGCCATGTTTTTCTTTCATGTTTGTGTTGCTGGGGATTGAACCTGGGCAAGCTGCTAACCAGCTGCCCTACAGCTATTATAAATACCAGACCCTGAGCCTAAGGACTTTTTAAATATGGAAATATTGGCAAATCTCTTTCCATCATTTCTCTTTCCAATCAGTCTGCCTCACTTAATTCACAATAGATAAATTTCAGAGCTTCAGAACTATTGCACAGCTCAGACTACAACTGCCTTAGTTTGTAATTCGGGAAATATCTCTATATTTGAACCTACTAGAGTTCTAATCATTCCATTCAATAGATCCTTGTACTGTGTATGGCATGCTATAGTTTTTCCTGGACTGAAAACTCTTTGTAGGCTGGAAAGTCTACACAACAGTCCTGATACATTGTTCCTTAGTCTACATTTATGGAGTAATATAATGAATGTATGGTTTTCAGTTTCCACCTAGTATGGTTGACCTGCTCAGAGTGTATTGGGGTAGGCTCTATTCTACACAAAATTCTACACATACATGTAGTGGTAGTGAATGATACTTTACATGCCCTTGTATGTTCTTCTTGGTCAGCTGCATGCCTCCTACCCTCACTTCCCTCTGTGTACTACTCTGCCTCTAGACCTTTTACACTTTATTTGATATACAAAATTCCGTTTTTATTTTCTTCTTTTTTTTTGTTTAGTGGTGATGGTGAAATTTTTTCTTTTTCTCTTTCATCTAGCCTTAAAATGTAATTAATTGGAAACCCTCCAAAATAAGTTAAATAAAGCAACAAAATTCTTTTAAAAAATTTTAAAACATCTCATTTTTGGATTAATATTTCAGAAATATAAAATCTAAATATAGTTGGACCCTTATTTTGAAGTAAGCTTTTCACTTATTCAACAAAGATCAACTATTTGCTTTTCTTGGGTCCAGACTTGGGAAATAGGTAGAGGAGTAAGTAATAAGAGATGCAGAAGATACCCTTGACCACAGAAGACTTTATTGAAATTCGTAAGCTGCATTCTTCCATTGCTTTGTCAGAAATTCTGAGCATCATAGGAGTGTGTGTGTGTGTGTGTGTGTGTGTGTGTGTGTGTGTGTGTGTACAATCTTCCTATTGTTTCAGTGGTCCTTAGGATGCCCAAATCTGATTAGAAGCCAGAAAGCAGTTTTCCCATGGCCTTGTGATTCTGTGGGCTAACAGAAATAGTCACAGAGGAATTTTGCATGGCAAAATTTAATAGAAGTATGGTGGCCCTTTAACCATGAATTCTTCTGTTCTGTATGGATACTCCAAAAAGAAGATTCTATGTTAAGTAGATGTGAGGAGATAGCCCAGGGAGCCAGAAGAAACTGGCAAGCTGCGAGAGAGTAATTCAGGACTGATCCTTGGGAGGAAGGAAGAGAAGCATGGAAAGCAGTAGGCTCGGGCTTGGAGAGCTCTCAAGAAGAAGATTAATATAATCGACCTGTTGTGGAAAGTTGTGCAACCATTTGTACAGGAGGGTGGCTTCACAGTTGCTGTCACTGGCTGAGACTGTGGGACCTGTGGCCTCTAGTGCAAAGTTGGAGGTACATTTAAAACAGATGAGCTGGGGCTTTGAATCAACAACTCTCATGTATTTCCATGGCTACCACATGTCTCTCTATTTCCAAGCACCCTAAGCAGCCCCTCTCCCCTCCTCCTCAACTCTATGGTAACGGATCGTAAATACAAGTTGCAAATGAATTTGTCTTCCACGTTTGCAGTTGTTCATAGGAATTTGATGCAAAGAATCAAAACCACAGACAGTATGTATAGAAGGAGGGTAAAGACACATTTGACTTTTCCACGGATATGAACTGTCTCTATTTCCTCACACTGGCTCTTCAGTGTGAAGCCGTCAGAAGCATGGCCCCTCATCTTCATGCATTCAGCAGCTGCCTTCACTGCTACATACTCAGGTGAGGAGACTTAAGCTCCAACCCAAAGTCGGCAATATCACTTTAGCCACTGATTTCACCATCTCTACCAAGCTTCTCTCCAAATTGCTACCAAAGTTCTGTACTCACTGGGTCAGGAGATGACTGAGAAGCCAAATCATCACTAATTCTTAAAAGAATGAAGAGCGGCACCACAAAGCACCCAATCTCACCAGACACGGTGACAGGAGCGCATTATCTAGGTCATCTCCTTTGGTTTCACCTCAGCCCCCTAAAGTCAGTCTAGATGGCTTCCTTTTCCACAGTTCAGGCCACAGGAAGAAGGACTTGTCTACAACTGAGACCAGGCATTGTGACTCTAAGATCATTGCTCCTTCTAATTTCTCCCATGATTACTGACCCAGATACAGGGAAATGTATATGATTTAAGAATATGTATTAAGGACTAGAAAGGTGGTTCAGAAGTTAAGAGCACTTGCTGCTATTTCAGGGGATCCCAGGTTCAGATCCCAGCACCCATACCAGCCTCCTGTAACTCCAGTGCTAAGGGGTCCAACACCCTCTTCTGGCTTCCATGGGTACTGCATGCACATGCTGCATATACATAAACTCAGGCACAGGCGTGAAACAAAAGGAGATGCATACTTAAAAAAGAATATTGCGGAGTTGGGCTTAAAGCCAGATTGTTTCCTATCAGAAATTATAAATATGAGAAGAAAGAAGCTAGCTTTTTTTCCCTCCTTTCAACCTAGTATATCTACATCTCAAGGGTAATATTCCCAGAGCAACTCAGAAGGGCCTCTAGTTCCCAGGAACTTATGGGGATCTGACTTCTCCACCTCCTCTCATTTTTGATGCTTTACTGAATCATAAAAGGAAAAGGAAATGGTGTTGCTCTCAAACATTTTCCTCCTTCACAGTCTGAGCTTTTGCTTTCACATGTAGCCTACACAGGGACCTATGTAAAGAGAATTCCAGGAGCCTCCAAATAAGATTAGCCCTCCGGCACCAGAACCTGTCTTTGCCTTAGTTGCCTCCTTGGCCTCCGGGTGGACAGCTCCAGTCAGCTCTGCCAGGCAAGATGACTGACTGTGAGTTCATGTTTATCCACTCTGGCTGAGGACTATCTTCAGTACGTCCTGCAGGTACCCGCTTTAGAATTGGCTCCAAGCAAAACATCCAGAGTGCTACAAAGAGTTGCTTTCTCAGTTCAAAAAAAAGTTGAAAAGAACCTGAAATTATCCTTGGATGATTTTGATGTGGGATCCATAGATTCCACCAGAACTATATTTAATCAAGTGATGGAAAAAGAATTTGAAGACGGCATCATTAACTGGGGAAGGACTGTGACTGTATTTGCCTTTGGGGATGTTCTCAAAAAAAAAAAAAAAAAAAAACCCAAGAGCAGATTGGCTTGGATGTGAATGCTTACAAGCAAGTTTCCAGTTTTGTGGCTGAATTCATAATGAGCAACACAGGAGAATGGATACGGCAGAATGGAGGCTGGGTATGTGTGATGACATTCCTTTTACATTTCTCTACTGCAAAGTTGGAATGGAGAGTTTCCTTACTAATTAAAACAAACAAGAAAATAACAACTAAAAGATTTCAGTCTGTTTCTAGATCTTATTTTAGATACTTTTAATTAAAAGTAAAGAAAGCAGAACTCTCCTGGGTCATTTCCAATGGACCCTACAACTCTACGGTCGGCAAACATTGGTCTGCCCAGCTTTTCTTCTCGCTTGGGAACTAGTCTTGAGGTCTGGGACTGGAAGCAGCAGCTTTTGACTGCATCTTCCGGATCAGCAGTGCAGACCCTCAAGTGTCGCCTTTTGCTAGGATTCTCATGACTATGGAGAATTGGGACAGAAAGAGCTGGGATTAGATCTTCTCATTTGTACTTTGCGGTGTTGTAACAGTAACCTGCCCAGTTTTGTGCATTCCTTACTTACACATTGACCTTTCCCATTTTCTAATATATAAATTGTGGGCTATTGAAGTTTCATGATACAAATAAATGATGTACTGCCTCACTGGAAGGAACCTTTTTAAAGGATATTCAAATATAAAAATTTGCTTTTTTTAAAAAAAAAAAAAAAACAGTATCTCAAAAATCCAGGACTATGCCAAGAATTTTTGGAGCTCAGGTTATCCAGAAGCCTTGCCCAGCTAGATTTAGATGCTTCACTTTGTGTCTCAATATGCTTAACACAGAGCTGAAAAACATTTCTGTCCCCATGTAGTCTCTCTCCCATCCCCAGCCTTTATCTCCCTCAAGCAATGTCCACTGTTACTATTGTATATACAAAGCATGTTTATTGAACACACCCAAAGAAAATACTTGTAGCATCTCCCATTCTCATTTGGAGGAGAGATTTCACCATTTTGCCCAGGCTGGCCTCCAACTTCCAGAGTATAGTGATGCTACTACCCTCAGCCTTCCACAGATCTGGGGCTCTGGATGTACACTACCATGCTTGGCTAGAAAGACGCCCCTTCAGCCCTTTGTCACCAGGGATCAAACCTAGAGCCTAACACAATCTGAACCCATGTTCTATCACAGCACTGTACCCTCAGCCCCATGGTAGTCTTTCTGAAAAATGCTTTACAAATTAGTATCTGGGCTAGACATGGCAGTGCACATCTGTAATTCCTGAACTCAGAAACAAAAGATAAGAGGACCAAAAGTTCAGAGTCATCTTCAACTACACAGCAAGTCAGTAGAAGGCCAGATCTGGTCATATGAAGGTCTGTTTGATCTGTCCACCCTAAATAATACATAGACTTATCCTGTAACTGTTTTTTCAACCCAGTACTTAAAATAGTATTTTAAAGAATACCTTAGGGACTGGGGAGTAGATCAATTATGGAGCTCCTGCGTTGCATGAACAAGGCCCCTAATTCAATCACTAGCACCACAAATAAACAAAATTAAAAGAGTTCTTAATATGTTCTGCTGAATGCACATGCTGTCCAAGAGCTGTTTATTTGGGCTATTTCCAGAGTTTTCTGTCATAAGCAATGTTTCTTTGAATATACCAATATGAATCCTCTCCTGTGTATAGGTGTTTTCTAGAGTGGATATTTGGTCCTAGAGTTATTTGCTCGTGGTTTATATCCATTTTGAAATTACTAGATTTTTCTGCTCCATAGTGGTTCTCCCAAATTATAATCCTGTCAGCAGCGTGTTAGAGTAGCCATCATTTCCTTGGCACAAGGAGGTCCTAGTAATCTATTACAATTTCTCCACTTTGTTAATACATATACTTAGTATCTTATGTTAATTAATTTTGCCCTAGGTTACTAGTATAGTTAAAGTTCTCTTAATGCTGAGCTCAAGTTCATGTTCATTGACTAATTCTTACTGAAAGATTTGCCTGCTTGTTTCTTTTGCCTGGTTTCCAATTGTTTATTAACAAAGGAATTCCTTGAACAACCTGAATGCAAATTATTTTTATACGTGGCAGATTTCTTTTAGTTTGTTGATTATCTTCTAAAGCTGTAGATGTCTTCAGCAATTACAAGTGTTTGGAATTTGATGCAATTGACTTGATTGAACACAGACTTTGTTCCACTTCTGCTTTGGTGAGTCTGTTTGCTAGGTCACACTGTAAAGCAGTCCTCCTTTTTGATTGCTTTCAACTACCTGTAGCTCTTCCTTCTAACATGCCTGGATTTGGCTCTAGGTGAAACATGCCAGATGTTTGGTTATGTTTCTCCTGGTTGGCTGTAGGAAGGACTCAGAAAAATCTCTGCTGCACTGTGTGCAAATAAACAGCTCTTGGACAGCATGTGCATTCAGCAGAACATATTAAGAACTCTTTTAATTTTTGTTTATTTATGGGGCTATGGACTGATTTTTAAAGGCCTTGTTCATGCAACACAGGAGCTCCACAATTGATCTACTTCCCCAGTCCCTAAAGTGTTCTTTAAAATACTATTTTAAGTACCCTGGGTTGAAAAACATAGTTACAGATAAGTGAAGGCAGGTGTCTTCTAGCACAGAAGCCACAAATGAGCCTGTAGAGAATAGTCTTACAAGCTCTATAGGTTTACTCTATGTTGCCATCGTCTAGCACAATATGTGTAAGACACAGAATATGTGTTGCTTAAATACATGTTAATATAATATATTGTGTGGATTCGTAGAATTAAAAATGAATCAAGGGTATGGAATGGTCTCTTAGAATTTCTAGAAATGCATTCGCCTGGGAATCATAGAGATATTAGCATGTACACAGTAGGAAAAACTTATCCTAATGGAGATATAATAGGACATCTCATGCAATACACACACCTTCCCCCTCCCCCCACACCTTCACCCTTCATAAAGTTTCTATGTGGGTTCTCAGATCTCTTCTTTTACACCTGGGAGCTTATGCTGTAGATATATCAGAAGTGCTCCTTAAGATCATTGTAAAGCCATCTCAATACCATTTTCCAGCCAACAGAAATCACTTATTCTGCTGATGGCAAATAGTTCTATAGTGAGCCAATACACACAGGCATCGCAATCTCTTTTTTGTTTGCTTGTTTTTTTCCCCACAGTGCCATTGACAAATCTGCTTCAATGAATGAGTTTACTTTTGTAGAATGATTCATTTTATAGAAAATGCCCATGTGTTTGCTAGCAGTCAGGGGACCCAGTAGAAAGGGGAAATAGGAATTTTACAATTTTTTCCTTTTTACTTTTCTGAAAGAGAAAACTCTAAAATGATCATAAACATGCAAGCTATAGTCTTGTTACACTTGAAATATGCCTGAAACTTTATGGGAAGTTTTGGATCAAGATATGATAAAGAAGTACAGCACAGATATTAGGAACACCAGCTCCAATTCAAACAGGGCTGGCTTTATTTCAGGGCTCAGTGCTTATCATCTACGTGAATGGGACAACTTATATACCTTCTCTGTACTTCATTTCCTTGTCTGTAAAAATAGGCCATACTACAATCTATCTGCTGGGACTGGTATAAGGATCACATGAGTTACTCACATACAATGCTTCCAGAGCAATTCCTACAAATCTGCACTCAGTACAATTTCAAGACTATTGTTACTACTGATAAATACTCATGTTAATAACATTAATATCGCATAGCTTCTATTTAGCAAATCCAAGGATATCTAGACTCCAAAAGTTATATGGTCCACTTCAGTTAGATATTAGTCACCATAAACCTCAGGTACACTCAAGTAAAAACCATGAGACTGAGCATTAATAATGGGATGCATAATCTCATTCCTTCTTTTTTAAAAACCAGATTGAATCCTTCCCCATCCCTCTCCTCCTCATTCTTTCATCCTTCCCTCTCCTCCCTCTCATCCTTCCTCTGTTTTTTCCTTCTCCTTCATATCTCCTTTAGTTTCCAGCCTGTCATCTCTGCTCTTCTTCAACTTCTACATTTACTATTATTTTCTCCAGTTCCCTCTACCAGTCTGAAGTGCAAAGCTGGACTCATTCTTGCCTGGCAGAAGATTTAATGTGATTTTTTTCAGCTATCATGAGCATTTGGGAGGAAAAGATAGTTCCTAGAGCCACTAGAGCACATTTTAGTAGCTAGTGTCTGCAGTCTCAGCTACATAGAAGCAAAGGATAGAGGAACATTGCACATCTCTGTATCCTTCATGCTTAGCATAGGGCCTACTGCACACAAGGTACCTGACACACAGCTACAGATCTCAGGAACCGACACTGACATCTGAGGCCTGAACTCCAAATTTCCCTGCTTATTAGAGGCATGACTTAGGTTAAGTTACCTAGGAGGCACTCCAAGATTCATGTTTCCTATGTAATATGTATAACAACACAATATAGCATAATGTAATAATAATTATATTAAGTCATGTAATAATATAGCATAAACAATAAAAATGAAGACAACAATACCTATATGCAAAGAACCAGAAAGCTTTCTGATAAAAGTACTTTGTGAGTATGAAAATAGAATTATTCAAGTATGGGGATTACATGGGAAATTCCAAGAAATTTATAGTTTTAAAAACTACTCTAAGGCCCGGCGGTGGTGGCGCACGCCTTTAATCCCAGCACTCGGGAGGCAGAGGCAGGCGGATCTCTGTGAGTTCGAGGCCAGCCTGGGCTACCAAGTGAGTTCTAGGAAAGGCGCAAAGCTACACAGAGAAACCCTGTCTTGAAAAACCAAAAAAAAAAAAAAACTACTCTAAATACAAAAAGAAACTCCTTTTAGAAGTGGGGATACACTGAATTGGTCCCTTCCAAGTAACTAGAATAGGAAGAGTTAAACTAAGAGGTCCTCTCCTCTTCTCCTCCCCTCCCTCCCCTCCCGACTTCTTTCCTCTAACTCTAATGGCGTGGGTTAATTTGGTTGACAAAGCAAATCAGCAGAGTGGATACACAGATATGTAAAGATGACTGATTAACCATTCATCTCAGTAAAGGCATTTCCAAAGGTATAAATAGCCAAGACCTGTAAATGCTAAGCACATGCTCCACCATCGAGCTTTAGCCCATCTACCAAAACTGCTCTCCAATGAATCTCTAGAGGAGTGACTGTGGTATCCACTTATATCTTTAAAAAAAATCAGAGCTTTTAATTCTCTTTGGGTTATTGGCACAGTATGTGTCAGCCTGCTTTGTAATGCCATAATGGAATATTGCACAGAAAATGATAATAGAAACGAAGTTGCTAAGGGACTCTGAGAGGGCCAGCATCTAAGGGCACCAGCACTGAAGGGTACCAGTATTGAAGGACTGCATCTGGTGAGAGCCTTTTTGCTGCAGGAAGTGAGATAAGAAGGCAGGGACGGAGGGAGGGAAGGGAGGAGGGAGGGAAGATGACTAGAGGACTGAGCACATCTTTTGATAACAAATCCACCCCTTATGTAAGAGTCTCGATCTAGTAGTCATGGAGGGGATGCTCCCATGTGGAATCATTAGCAAACCAGGCAGCCACCAGTCAGGGGAAAGTGTCTGCATGTGGTGTGCAGAGTCAGCTGTGAGGCACGTGAGGTCATGTCCCAATAGAAAAAAAGACATTGCTCATTTCCCTTTATCCTCTTCTTAAAGATTCCAACTCTTTTTTTTTAAAGATTTATTTATTTATTATATATACAGTGTTCTATTTGCATGTATCCCTGCAGGCCAGAAGAGGGAGCCAGATCTCATTACAGATGGTTGTGAGCCACCATATGGGTGCTGGGAATTGAACTCAGGACCTATGGAAGAACAACCAGTGTTCTTAACCTCTGAGCCATCTCTCCAGCCCCAAGATTCCAACTCTTAATAATATCAAAATACAATTAAGACTCAACATGAGTTTTAGAAAATATAAACACAACATGCAAGCTTGGTATATTACTTATGCTTTAGCCGTTCTCAAAACCAGAGTAGCCCAATTTAGCAAATTTTCACTGCTCCCAGAAGTAATCAGATGTTGGCATTTCTTGTTTATTACCACATTACTGATGTGATAATGAATCCTTATTTGTATATTTATTTTATATTATTTTATATATATTAGCCTTAAGATTCAAATGGCACTATTTCCACTAAAGGAAATAGTTTTGAAAGAATCTGCTTGAAAAAGTATTTTTATAGGTATAAAAAAATTGATTGTATTATAATGTAAAGCTCTTTAATTGATGGTAAAGTGTTTTCCTATATATTATTAGCGATTTATGTCTCAGCGAACTTCTCTTTTTAGCTATTAAGGCCTGATTATTTTTTCTTACATTGGAATGAACTCTTTCCTGATAAATATATTTTCCTGGTTTGTGGTTCTTTAAATTTTAGTTTTTTATAGATTTATGACTGTTTCATACCTTCATTTAACTTTTTCTTTTACTGTCTTTGCCTTAGAAGTTGAAAATATTAGAAGTTAGCATGCTGCCCAGAAATGACTAGTTGTTCTATTAATAAAGGATCATTTTAGAGGCTATCACTGTACCTATCTGCCTCACAGCTGACTCTGCACACCACATGCAGACATTTTCCCCTGACTGATGGCTGCCTGGTTTGCTGATGATTCCACAACTACTAATTTCAAGATCTGCAGAAATTTCCAAAGTCTTCTGACTCTCGAGAAGCTAAACCTGATTCCCATTTTCTGGATTATTCCTATTATGGGATACCCATTTGGAGACATTGAAATGCTGGAACCTACAAGATGTTGAGCAAATGTTTACTACATGGATATAAAAAATATCAGGGGTGGTGGTACAGAGAGTGTGGTGGTATTCTAATTGTACTGAAATGTGATTTTGATTGTATGTTAATAAATAAAGTTGCCCCGGGGTCAGAGCTATTAGAGCCATAGACAGAGTGTGGCGGTGGTGGCACATGCCTTTAATCCCATAGATCTCTGTGTGTTCAGGGATACAGCCAACATTGGAGACATATGCCTTTAAGACCTAGGGGGCTGTACACTCAGACAGTGACGAGGCAGTCACGTGTTTCGGTTTACAATCAATGAGAAGGCAGGACAATAATACTATAAAAAAGATGTACAGACAGGATATAGCTCTCTTTCAGGAAGCTGGGACAGCAGAAGGAAGGGTGAGATTTTAGCTCTGAGCTCTGACCTCTCAGCTTTCTCTTTTACATTGTTTCTGTGTTTCTTATTTAATAAGACGGTTGGTTACATCTACATCTGGCGCCCAACGTGACAAGAATCCATTAAAAATCGCTTGGCTTGGCGGCAGGTCCGCTTTCCCGCAAGGGCGGCAGGCAGCGGCAGGCGGCGGCCGGCTTAATAGTCGGAGCAGCGGCCCCCTAGTCCTTGGCCTCAGGCCGGACTAACTGAGCTGCTTGCTTAAAGCCTGCTAGCTTAAAGCCGGTGCTACAAACAACTCAGACCTGCCCTGCCGAACAGGGCCCTGCCTGTAAAGCCAACGCACGTGGTCGGAGCTTAAGGAAGCCAGACCCAAGCCTTGACTCGGCACAAGAGGGAACACGTGGCTTTAGCCGGCTACGCTTTCTTGTGCGTTCTCTCTCTCTCTCTCTCTCTCTCTCTCTCTCTCTCTCTCTGTCTCTCTCTCTGGATTTACACCTGGGACACTAGGTGGCTGTTTTGAAAATCCCCTCGGATTTCTACTGTTCTACACAGATTTGGTAAGTCATAACATATCAGATATTTTAAAGGAAACTATCTAAAAGAGATTTTTTTCTACATTAAAAAATGGGTTTTATGTGTACATTGGAAGAAAATTGGTTTTTGTTCGAAATTTTAGGCAGTCTGACAATGGAACAACTATATAATATTAGTATTGGTGAAATTATGAAGCTTATCACTATGGTAATCCTCATTTCAATATTTAAAAAGATAGTCAATTTAAGTGCCAGGATAACAGCTTTAGAAGAACTTGTTAAACCTGTAAAAATTCAGACAGAAGAAATTAACAGTGAAGTTGTTTCAAGTCTGGATCATAAGGTTACAGAAAGAAAGCCTGTTTTCACACAGTCACTCTTAATTTATCCTGTAACCATACAGCAGATGCCTGATCAAATGGCTACACAAAATATTTGGGCTCCAATTGAAATGTTGGATTTAAAAAGGTTTAAGGAGGCAATAGTATCTTATGGTATGCATTCCCCATATGTAAAGCAAATGTTAAACTCTTGGTCAACATATAATAGGATAGTACCACAGGACTGGCGGGACCTTGCACAAGGTGTTCTGGAACCCAGCCAGAGACTTCAATTTCTGACCTGGTTTAAGGAGGAGGCTAAAAACATAGAAAAACAATGGAGGGATAAAGGAATACAAGTTTGCCAGGATCAGCTTATTGGAGAAGGCCAATATGCTTCAGTACAAACACAATGTTTATATGATGTCCAAACCCTAATTTTATGTCGAACGGCAGCCTTGAATGCATGGGACAGAGTTGAGGAACCAGGAAAAAAATCTGAGTCATTTACAAAGGTGATGCAAGGCCCAAAAGAGTCTTTTACAGATTTTTTACAAAGACTGGCTTCAGCAGTAAAGAGAATGGTCACGGATTCAGAAGCTGGTAAGGCAATAATTGAATCTTTGGCCTTTGAGAATGCGAATGCAGCATGCAAAAGAATAATCAAGCCATTAAGGGCAAGATCTGAACCTATGGAAGATTGGATTAGAGAAACAATTAATGTTGAGGCTGATGAGCATGATGATACGTGGGTAGGAGAAGTAATTTCAAAAGGTTTGAGGAGTGTTAGATGTTTTGGATGTGGAAAGCAAGGACATTTGAAAAGGGACTGTAGACAGGTCATTCCCAGAAAAATGTTTCTTCAAGGAACAATGGCAACAGAATGCCCCCTTCCTTCTGGAGTATGCAGAAGGTGTGGTAAGGGAAAACACTGGACCAACGAATGTAGATCAACAAAGGACAGACAGGGTAATCCTTTGCCTCAGTCTTCGGGAAACTCCCAGAGGGGCCTCAGGCAGGCCCCCATTGCAAATCCAGTTCAAACCTTTCCTGAAGCCATAGAGGAAATCCCTGCTCTGAGCGATTAAATAACCAAATGCCTATTGGAATAAATCATGCTGGTCAGGATGATGAAACAGAGAGAATAGAAAATTCAGGAGAAAACATAAAGAAAATTTTTTGGCAAGCTTTTATTAATGAACAAAGACCAAAATTAACGATAAAAATAAATGGTGTTTTGTTGTCTGGTCTGGTAGACACAGGTGCGGACGTTACCATAATTGCACCAGAATTTTGGCATCCAACTTGGCCTCTTCAGGAGGTAAACGTTCAACTGTTAGGAATTGGGACATTATCTCAGGTGACACAGAGTGCAAGACGGCTCGAATGTATAGGTCCAGAAGGACAGAGAGGAAAATTAAAACCATATGTGGCTAACATAACTATGAACCTGTGGGGTCGAGACTTGTTGCAACAATGGAATACTCAGATTAACATCCCTCCAATCTCAGAAACAAATCATAAACTAGCACATGTTACTGAGAGAAATATTAGAAGATATTGTTCTAATGAGTGGTCACCAGCCATCCATATTATACAAGAACAGGGCACAATAACTGATGATCTTCCAAAGACACCAACAGTTTTACCTTTAAAATGGTTAACAGACAAGCCTGTATGGGTCCAACAATGGCCTTTAACAACAGAGAAACTCCAGGCTTTAGAAGAGCTGGTAGAAGAACAGTTAAATGCTCAGCATATTGAAAAATCAACCAGCCCTTGGAATTCTCCTGTATTTGTTATTAAAAAGAAATCTGGTAAATGGAGAATGGTAACAGACCTTAGAGCAATTAACAAAGTAATTCAGTCAATGGGCTCTCTACAATCTGGGATGCCTTTGCCTACTCTGTTACCAAAAGGATGGCCTCTCATAGTTATTGATTTAAAAGACTGTTTTTATTCAATACCCTTACAAGAAAAAGACAGAGAAAGATTTGCTTTTACAGTGCCTACTTATAATAATTCTCAACCGGTTAAAAGATTTCAATGGAGGGTCCTCCCACAGGGAATGTTGAATAGCCCAACTCTGTGCCAATACTTTGTACAACAGCCATTGGAAGTGATACGTAAAAAATTTCCTAAAACTATAATTTATCATTATATGGACGATATTTTACTAGCTGACTCAAATGCAGATACTTTAGAAATAATGTTTGAAGAAGTAAAGAAAATTTTGCCTTGCTGGGGATTACAAATTGCTCCTGAAAAGATACAAAGAGGAGATTCTATTAATTATTTAGGATATAAAATAGAGCTACAAAAAATTAGACCCCAAAAGGTGCAAATTCGGAGAGATAGGCTACAGACTCTTAATGACTTTCAAAGATTATTTGGAGATATTTCTCATCTACGAACTATTGTTGGGGTAAAAAATGATGAACTGACTAATTTGTTCAAAACCTTAGAAGGTGACAAGGACTTAAATAGTCCAAGAGAATTATCACCTGAAGCTGAGAAAGAATTAGCCTTGGTAGAAAAGAAAGTGCATGAAGGACACGTGGATCATATTGATCCAAAGCTGGATTGCATTTTGGTTATTTTACCTTCTAGGCGTTCTCCTACTGGAATATTAATGCAGAGGGAAGATATTATATTGGAATGGATATTTTTACCAAATAAACCAAATAAAAAATTAAAAACTTATGTGGAAAAAATCTCTGACTTGATTTACAAAGGAAAATTGAGACTTTGTCAATTAGCAGGCATAGACCCAGCAGAAATTGTCGTACCTTTAACTAAGGAGGACATTGAAAAATTATGGACAGAAAGTGAACCTTGGCAAAGAGCTTGCAGTAATTTTTTGGGAGAAATTAACAGCAAATATCCCAAAAGCAGTAGAATTGATCTTATAAAGAGAGCTGACTGGATCTTGCCTCAAATTGTACGGCAAAAACCCATATCTGGAGTTCGTACATTTTATACAGATGCCAATAAAGAAGAAAGGCAGGTTACAAATCAGAAAATTTAAGTAAAGTGGTTCAAAGTCCATATAATTCAGTTCAAAAATCAGAATTGTATGTTATTCTTGGTATTAATGGATTTTTCAGAACCTCTCAACATAGTAACTGACTCTCAGTATGCTGAAAGAGTGGTGTTACATATTGAGACTGCAGAATTTATCCCTGATGCTTCAGAATGAACTTCACTATTTATTCAATTACAAGATACAATCAGGAAAAGGAAACATCCTTTATATATAACTCACATTCGATCCCATACTGGTCTGCCAGGCCCTCTAGCACAAGGCAATGATGAGATTGATAAATTATTGATAGGAAATGTGCTGGAGGCCTCAGAATTTCATAAAAAACATCACGTCAATAGTAAAGGTTTAAAAAAGGATTTTTCCATAACCTGGCAACAAGCCAAAGAAATAGTAAAGAAATGTCCTACTTGTTCCTTCTACAATCAAACGCCATTACCAGCAGGATGTAACCCAAAGGGTACTCAGAGAAATGAAATCTGGCAGATGGACGTGTTTCACTTTGCAGAATTTGGAAAACTGAAATATGTACACCACACCATCGATACTTATTTAGGATTTCAATGGGCAACTGCTTTGAGTTCTGAAAAAGCTGATTCTGTAATCACTCATTTGCTAAAAGTCATGGCCATTATGGGTATACCTGCACAAATCAAAACTGACAATGCTCCATCATATGTCTCTGTTAAAATGAAACAGTTTTTTGCTTATTACAATATAAAGCATATTACAGGAATACCAAGGTCAAGCAGTTATAGAAAGATCAAACAGAACTCTAAAGGATATGCTAAATAAACAGAAATGGGTAACAAAAACTCCCAGAAAGAGACTGCATAATGCTCTTCTAACTTTGAATTTCTGAATGCCAATGAGAAAGGAACAACAGCTGCAGAGAGACATTGGATAATAGAAAAAACTACAGAATTAAATCAGCCTATATACTTTAAGGGTGTGCTGACCTCAGAATGGAAACCAGGGTATGTATTACGTTGGGGACGAGGTTTTGCTTTTGTTTCTACAGGAGAAGATAAGCTGTGGGTACCATCAAAATTGATAAAGGTTCGATTTGAACAATAGAGACCTCTTAATTAGAGGAGGTGATAGTTCATCAACCAGCATGAACATCCAATTTAAACTAACTTGTACCAGTAACACATGCCTTTTCATTTAATCAGATAATAATTTGCCAAGAAGGAACATCCCCAAAATTAGTCTTGGGGAAAGGTTTTTGTTTTTGTCTTTTAGGAGAATGAAGGGTAAGGAATCTGAAGAACACTGGACAAATGAGACAACTGAGGAAAAGGGACAAATCATCTATCCCAAGAAACAGAGTGAAACGGTGTATGGGTATATATTATCTAAAAAATTTTATGTCTTCCTAAATGTTTCTGCTTTTCTCTAAAGATTTAACACTATTGGTCTTCTAATAGTCCCAGTTCAATTAAAATTTAAAGCTGACTTTGGAGTTGGAGAATGGCTCTCTCCTTCTTTAAACTCAAACATGTTGTTAAAATGAAAATACAAACTCCCTGTATCATGCCAGAATAAAAGAGCCATCTTCTGCTATGGTACAGGACAAAAGCAAAATTAATTAAGGGACTATTCTATTACTAATCTCAACTCTTTGATTCTATTCTGATTCTTTAAACTTTTCTTAAAGTATGAATTTTATATCAAAATTTACAAGATTAATATATATATATAGATATTTATACATTTTAAACTTTGTTAAGATATAAATGGCATCTAGATTACTAACTAATTCTAAAAAAAAAAAAAAGGCTTCAATTACCTGCATATACATGTCTTTGTGTTCGAGTCTCTTATCAGTTTTCTGCAGGAAATCAGGGCCAGGCCTAACATCAACTGAAGTCTCCAGAAAGAAGATGGGGCCCCACAACAACAACAATTCCACGTGGACAATAATAATATCATTAAGCTGACAAACATCATCCACAGATCAGCTTTGAACTACAAGGTGCTCAGAGCAATTTTGAGATGACTAGCTGAGATGATCCAGTCTCAAAGACTACTTGAATAAGGACTTGAGATAAACCCTGAACTTTGGCATTATACACAGACTGGATAATGAAGGATATAGTTACCTCTCCTAGAATTTGACAATTAACCTAAAATTTTTCTTTCAGGATAAAGAAAACTTCGCCCATACCCAGCAGGAAGCAATTTTAAGAATACGACGCCCACATTCCCAAAGAGGTGGTGTCGGGTGGGTGGTTTTTTGGTCTTTTTAATGGGTTTTGGGTCTGGGATAATTTTCAGTATTTAGGGGGGTTGGTTACAAGTTATTGTCAAGGGTTAGGAAAAAGCACTACTGACGGGAGAGACAAGGGCTCCTGTGACAATGGTGACCAGCACTTAGTACGTCCATTTGCAAACAACTCAGATGGCAGGACTTGACTTCCCGGAGTTGCAGATGTTTTGTTCCCTCTTGAAGGAATAAATGACTGATATCTGTTCCTGGATGTGTTTCATGTTTTAAGTTTTCGAGTCCGCCTGGAACTCCAACAATACTCCACACAGGGACAGGTACTGAAGTAAAGGCTGATGATGACCTGGAGGTAGAGACTCTTCCATAAGGGTGTGCCTATTATACAACGGCATTCTGTGTCACTAGGCTAAACCATATGGGGCTAAAATCTGCCCCCTGAGTCTTTTCTGAGTCCACACTTTATACATCTCGGAGTCCCCGGCTGCTCACAGTTTCTCACCGATGCACTCCCCTCAACCTGTACTCTCTGGCCTTTCATTTGGGCTTCATGGGTAGGACAGTCAGATGTGCAGTGCTGGGGTCAGAAATGATACCCTAAAAGGAAGGACTCAAACCACTTTTCTCCCCAACCTTCTCTTGCCTTCTTCCCCCACCACTGCCCCCCCCCGCCCCCACTTTCTCCCTAGGCAAGATACAAAAGGTAGAATTCACTTCCCCCAGGTCAAGTCATAATCAATAGTCAGACTATATGTGATCAGTCTGCCTTTCTAGCAGTCAGGAAGGGATCACTTCTCTTTGTGCTCCTACAGCAGGAAACTGGAGTGGTTTGAAGAAAAACAGTTAAGTGAATGAATATCAAGTCATTTTTAAACTTGATTTTTGGGTGTGTGACAAAACTGTCTGTCTTTTGTTAGACCATCTTCCAATGTTTAGGTCAAGTGTGATGGCCATATAGAAATCCTCTATTTTGATCTAGATCACTTGCATTACATTTCCATTCAGACTATTAATAGAGTCAATAAAGACAGAGCCCCTTTTTCCAAGGGCAGGCACATCTTTACAAGGGATCTCTGTAGACGAAATTCTAAACAGTCTTAGTAAATAAGAAACACAGAACCAAATACACAGGTAAATAGCTAAAGAGATCAGAGAGTCGTGACGACCTTATCTTACCTCTCACCTCGTTGCTTCCCAGAGGAGAGAGTTTCTTCCGATATGACTTGTCTTTTTATTACCTTTCTGTTCTGCCTTCTCATTGGCTCTAAACCCAACCACATGACTTCCTTGTCACTGCCTGTCTACACAGACCTCTAGGTTTCTATGGTTGGTACTGGGATTAAAGGCTCGTGTCACCACGATTAGCAGTGTCCTTGACCACACAGAGACTCTGCCTGCCATGTGATCAGATTAAGGACATGTGCTACCACCACTGGACTTATGTTTAATGGCTTGCTTTTACCTCTGATCTCCAGGCAACTTTATTTATTAACATACAAATAAAATCACATTTCAGCACAAATAAAATATCACCACAGATCTCAGTTATCAACACTATCTCTGCGGTGTGATTCCTAACTGAGGGAATGGAGATATTGGGCCAAGTCAGTACGGACCTTAACACCTGATCCTTCTGTTCCCACAGCTGAGGGTTAGGATTACAGCTCCATTATCACCACCAGGCTCTGTGCATACAAGGCAAGCACTCTAACAATGGTGCTTCCTAAACAGCATGGACTTTCTTTTTTTTTTTTACCACCTTTAAACTGGAGAAGGGAAAAGGAATAAGCAAGAAGACCAGGTGGGAAGTTACTTAAAATCCTATTGAGGCGAATCAGAACAAGATATCACCTGTGACCTTTGCTGCCCACAGTGATCCACTTATTAGAAATGTTCCAAAGCACCCCAAAATAGTGCCACCAGATAGGGACTAAGTGTTCAGACACATGAGGCTGTGGGTGGGGGAATTTCACATTCAAACCATGAAACTGTTTGTTTTAAGACACAGTCTCTGTTGTGTAGCTTAGGATGATCCTCCTGCCTCAGTCTTCTGAATGCTGAGATTAGAGGTGTGTGCCACCAATTCAAGATATCCTGTGTGAGATTTCTTTGGTTTGGTTTGGTTTTGTGTCAGGGTCTTCCTATAGACCTATGTGGCTCAGAATGGCCTAGAACCTTCAAGGTTCAGACATTAGCCTGTAAGATCTTTAACAACCTGTTTTCTATATGAACACTTGATCTCTTCTTTTGTTTCAGCTACTCTACAGTGTCAACTACAACATCTTTCCTTAGTGTCTGACACCAGTTTGTTATTGAGTCTTCCTATGATTTTGATTTCTGCTGAAAATAATAGCTCCAGATGGTTGAAAACATTGGGGAAATGGAGATATCAGTGATACTGTCATGAAGCCTTACCTGTGAGAGGACATACAGAACCCTCTGAAGACTCATAACCCCAAAGAGCTTTACACCTAAGGTTGCATGTATTTACTGGTGCAACGATATCCTTGATGAAAATGTACATGTGGAACTAAAGTATTTTTGTCAAAGATTGGGATTAAGTTAAAAAAAATGTTTTCTCCCATGCCATACTGGACAAAATTATCACTATTTTTGCTGAACTGGTAATCAAACCAAGAGCCTTGTGTATGCTAGGCTTACCCCTAGGTTATATTGACAGACTACGTGTTTATTGCTGAAGGGATGTGCCCATGATATGAAGCCACATAAAATAGCAATGGATATCTAGAAAAAGCCTGCCTCCAAAATTCAACAGCAGCAATTCGCATACAACTTGTGTGTGTGTGTGTGTGTGTGTGTGTGTGTGTGTGTGTGTGGTGTTGGTGATAAAACCTAGGACCACATGCACGATAAGTTTTAAATTTCTTCTGCAGATTAATCCTTGCTGCATACATTGATTTATGGTAGTGATTCTCAAACATTAATACGGATAGAGATCACCTGAGGACCATTTGAACTGCCTAGGCGTGGGAATGGCACAGGATTCTCCATACTTGGCATGCTTTTGGGGACGCTGATCCATAGACCACACTCATGTTCAAGTATTGGTAAATGGATATTACGTGGCCACACTGACCTGAATTGTTAGGTCTCTAAGCGTAAAGATGAGACCACAGATGTAAGTGAATTCACTGCTTGTTTTACGGTCCATGGTAAGAATTCTCTTCTTCTCTGTTCTCCCTCTTCCGCCTTGCTTTGTCTTCAGGCACTTAGATCTGACAGAAATGAACTATATACCTTTTTACATGGGTGCTGGAGATCTGAACTCGGCTCCTCATGCCTGTGTGGCAAGCATTTTACCAACTAAACCATCTTCCCAGCTCTGAAAAATTAACTCTTTAAAAGCCAGTCCTCAGCTATTGAATGGTAACATGGGGGTGATGGTGGTATAAATCCGAGTCAGCCCTCCTCCTCACATCCACTTACTATAATCTCCTCTCTCCACTCAAACATCTGCTAGAGAAAGGCATTATCTGTCTCTGAACAGCAGGCTCCGACAGCAGCAAAACTCTTCGATAAAGTGAACAGCGTGTCTGAGTCCTGAGTTTCCCAGAGACGGGACATCCATCTCCAGAAAGGGCCTGCCATTTGCTGTAACAGCGGCCCCCAAGTCCATCAGTAACGAGCCAACTGGCTGAAACAGGCACTTGGTGGTAAAGCAGAACGTTCTGTCCTTTGGCCAGGAGGAGCCAAGTGTCCACCGGCGATGATGTACGCGCATCTGGCTCGCTCTGCCCTTCTTCTGATGCCTCTTCAGCCGGGCACTGCACACCGTTAAGGTAATTAGACGAGTACCGAGTCCGCAAGTATAGTCCTTTGCTGGACCTTCTGCAGAAGCACGGCTACCTCCGCAGGCTGTGAGGGAGGGTAAATGTCCTGGGCTTGGTGCACAGCCCCCCCCCCTCCCCCAGCTACCGTGCAGGAAAGGCCAAGGACGCCCCAGCACGCTGCCCTTCGCTGCCACCAGACACGGGGCCCGGCTCCGACGCCTAAGAGGCAGGTATACCTCGGCCAGTCTACAGAGGCCACGCCTCCTTCCCCTTCCCCCTCCGCAGAAGGTGATGGGCGTGGCCTGGGCGGTGATTGCCACGTGACGGCGGCGGTCGCAGTAAGCAGTGCCCAGAGCCCGGAGCCTGCGGGCGGAGCTGAAGCAGCGTTTGCAGGCGGAAGTGCGGAGGAGCGGCTGCGCCAGTCCCACTCCTCACTCCGAAGGTGCAAGAACGGACTTAAACGCCTGGAAGCTTGGACTCGGCTCGCGCGTCTGCGCAGGCGCACTTATGCTCCTGGCGCCTGTCTGGCTTCCCAGGGCAGGGGGCGGAGCCTGTGGATAGCCCCGGAGCTTCTATGGGAGGTTGGACCCGGCACGTTTGGAGTTATTTTGTTATTGGGAGAAAAGGCCTTGCTGCGAGCTTAAGAAGATGCCGAGAGTGTCGATCCACGCCCTCACCTCCCGGTTTAAATTTAATTCATTCCCATATGTTTATCACCTAGTAGCAAACCGTTTTGCTGTGTATTGGGTTAGAGATGAAAAAGATGATCGTTGCCCCCGAAGGATCAGAAGATCTAGCAGAGGAAGCAGGTGAATGAAAAATTGAGGGCTGCAGATAAGGCTCAGTGGTACAGCTGTTCAAAAATGTGCTACATTTTATTTCTCCATACTTAGAACACTGAATTTGGGTCTGTTTTTCTAGTTTTAAATTGTGTCGTTGTAATAATTTGTGTTCATCTAGGGGTAGATTAATTTTCATGTTGTGAGGCAACTGCATCCGCACAGTCCGGTTTCTGCTTCTGAGTTAGGGTTGTATCTGGTACTCGTTGCCTTCTTTCTTATGTACTTTTTCTTCTCAACTTTTTTAGATTACATCCTTAAATTATTTTTAAAGAAAATACCAATGTGATTGGCAACCTTTATTTATTTTTAGTTCATATGTATGAATGTTTTGCCTGCATGTGTGTAAGTGCATTGTGTGTGTGTGCGCGCGCGCGTGCAAGTGCACCTGATGCCTTTGGAGGTCAGAAGTGGGTGCCAGATCCCCTGGAAATATAGTTAAGGGTGGTTGTAAGCCCCCGTGTAGGTGCTGTAATCTGTTTTTGGTTTGTTTTGGGCTTTTTGGTGCTTTTTGTTTTGTTGTTTGGTTTGGGTTTGGGTTTTTCAAGACAGGGTTTCTCTGTGTAGTCCTGGCTGTCCTGAACTCCCTTTGTAGAGCAGGCTGGCCTCGAACTCACAGAGATCAGCCAGCCTCTGCCTCCAGAGTACTATGATTAAAGGCATGTGCCGCCACCACCCAGTGTAGCTGCTATAATTTGAATCCAGGTTGTCTGTGAGAGCATTAAGTGCTCTTAAACTGCTGAACCATCTCTCTAGACCCAACAACTCCCATTTGACTGCTCAATTGATTTCAAGTTTTTGATTATTTTTTTCCTCATTCTGTTCGAGATCTATGACTTCCAATCTAGAGACTGATGTTTTTGATTTATGTATTATATCTTGTGGCTTAGTTACTGTTCTGTTGCTGTGAAGAGACACCATAACCAAGGTGACTTATAAAAAGAAGCATTTAATTTGGGGCTTGCTTATAGTTTCAGAGGACTAGCCTGTAATCATGGTGGGAAGCATGGAGTCAGGCAGGCAGGCATGGTGCTGGAGAAGTAACTGAGAGCTTACATCTTAACCACAAAATGAAGTAGGGGAAGGAGGGAGGAAGGAAGGGCGAGAGGGAGGGAGGGAGAGGGAGAGGGGGAGGGAGGGAGGGAGGGAGGGAGGGAGGGAGGGAGGGAGAGAGAGAGAGAGAGAGAGAGAGAGAGAGAGAGAGAGAGAGAGAGAGAGACTGAGACTGACTGGATGTCATGGGCTGTGGGATTTTGAAACCTCAAAACCCACTCCAGTGATCTCTGTGATCCCAGAGGCCAGAAGGGTATCATCAGTGTGAAGCAAGAAGTCAGCCTTCCTCAACACAACTCAGTGGCTGTTGTTGGTTCAAACTTCTAGAGGCTAACAAAGGACAGTTTATGTTAGGCATATTTAAGCACAGCACATTTTGAGAAAAAGTTTTCTGGTGATAATTAATTCAATCCTGTGTGTACAACAAAGCTTAAGACATGGTTACATTGAAACTCTTTCCAAGGTACATGGAAAGAGTTTCAATTAAGATGGATTGTATAGATTGACTACATGCGGCATGTTAAAGGTCTGGGGGAAGAGCTGGTGTGGTGTTGGTCATACAGATAGTGCAAAGGTTATTAACTACCTCTGCTCTCATTTGTAAAGTACGTGTGACATCTCCGATAAAGATGGGCTCTACTGGCTGAGAAACAACGCTCAAGATAAGGGTCTGGGGAGGATGACTGAGACAAACACCATGTGTGGTCTGGCCATAGAAATAGTTCAGAGGTCACCAGGCTATTAACCAAATCATTCCCAGCGTTATGGGCAGAGAAGAGATGATACATCTCTTCCTTTGAAGAGACAAGCCTTAGTTTAACGTTCCTGGTTTCCCTAGTGCTTATCTGTGAGCACAAGGATTTCGTGCCCTCTACAGCCCACCCTGAGTGACACACCTTCCACAAGAGGTACTAATCCTTCTAAATAGTTCATCAACTGAGAACACATTCAAATGGATGAGCTTATGGTGTCCATTCTCATTCAAACCACCACATCTTGATAACTAGTTTTCCTCTGGATCTTCTAGGAATTCTTGTTAATTAGATAGTAAAAAGTTTCGATTGATCTTCTGTGTCTCTTAACATTTTTTTTATTTTTTTCCTAATTTGTCTCCCCATGCAGGATTTCTTCCTAGATTGTTTTCATTTTGTTAATCGTGGTTTTAATTTCCAATAATTATTTCTTATTGCTTCCTTTCCATAGCAACCTATTGATGTTTTATAGATTCAGTTATTGTTTTCAGCTTGTCTGAGAAAACTAGAAATCAAAAATAATCTTTTTTTTTTGAATTATCTGTTTAACACTGAATCATTTTTTTCCTTCCATTTTTCATTTTAGAAATCTTTCTATTTTGTACTTTGGCTTTTCAAAATGGTTGAAAATCATTTATTGGCTATGCATATTTATGTCCTTTGGGGGTAATGGGCATCTACTGAGAACCTTGAACATGGTAGTGAAGCCCTCCTACCACTGAATGAAACTCCTGGCCCTTCTTGTCTGTGTATACTTATGAATGAAAGTGTGTTAGCTACAAGAAGCCCCATTTTTGTAGACACTGGTCGGAATTGTCAGGGAAGAATGGATTCTGCCTGCCTCCTGTGTCCATGTTTTAGCGCTGCGTTGTCTGTAAATGCTGTCTCGTTCTCCCTCTGTCTTACAGGAATCAGTCAAATTTCTGCTTTGTTGTCTTCATTGTTATGACG
Organism: Peromyscus maniculatus bairdii; assembly: GCF_049852395.1. Taxonomy (NCBI): domain Eukaryota; kingdom Metazoa; phylum Chordata; class Mammalia; order Rodentia; family Cricetidae; genus Peromyscus; species Peromyscus maniculatus. Next base: position 12,582,685 of record NC_134863.1, on the reverse strand, counting down.
GGTTTCCTTTTTTCCTCCCTTCTTAACAAATAGCATGTAAGTGGGCTTGAGGCAGGAAGGCAAATGCATGTGCATAGTCTCACACAGAATTGTAGCTGTGTGCCTTACTGCCTATTCATTCAGCTCTTGGGTTTCTATCCTCAGCTTTAAAGAGATTGAGAAAATTACTTTCTCATATAGTAAGTGGTGTCTAAGCCTTGGGCCTCCTCCAAATCTGGGTTCCCCCTTTCCATTTTCTTCATTTATGCCAAGCCTTCCAACAGCTTTACAGCTTTTCAGAAACCGGGGGTTGACTTTCTTCCTCAGCCCTGGTTTGGTATGCTTTGCTTCACTTCTCTCTTCCCTTTGTATTATTGTGACCAGATCGCGACCCCCCAGAGAGACCACCAAAGACCAGTATGCCGGAATGCAAAAGCAAAGTTTAATTCGGGATATCTGAAAGCAATACAAGCCTAGGCAGGGACTTTGTCCAATACATCCAATGCAGTGGAGGCTGGAGGAAGTGCCCACCTTTCTGCAAGCTCAGTTTTTAAAGGCAAAAACCACAAGGTTACATCATTTAGGGGTGCTAGTACGGGTACAATTCTGATTGGCTCGCTTCTAGGGACTTCTAGAAATCATGGTTTAATCTTACTTCTAAGGGGTTGCCCATCACCATTTCTCATTGGCTGCCCTCAGGTGGGGACATTTCTGTGGTCAGTTACCCTGGAAACCAGGGTTGGAACATTCCTTGGTTAAACAGTCATCACCGAATGAATATCTTGTGACTCTGTACTTTGCACTTTCTAATTTCTGGAATCTGGGTTGACTGGTTCCAGTAACTCAAAGCCTATACCTAAAATGGAGAAAGCTTAGGCCTTATTTCTAAGATGGAGGCATTTTGTTCTCATTTTGGTCTCACAGTATTACATGTAACTTGGCTTTCTTTACTGTATCTTTCTGCCAGTCATATTTGTAAGCTGCTTTTGCATTATCCTTCTCTTAGCTTGGAGGGCAGGAAAGAACAGAAAAGGAATAGAGAAAAAAAAGGGAGTTAAGGGCCAACTTCTGAGTCTGGTAAGTTCCTAGGGTTTTGAGCAAAACTTAGCTCCGTTTGCCTGATGAGTGATTCTACTAAATAAGGACTCTTATATGAGGAGCCCCTTGACCCCATTTTAATGAACTTTCTGAACACCCAGTTGAACGGAATAGCATTGGTAGAGACTGTTATAGGGCGTGTTCTCTGGGAGCTTGTGGACTGGTTTAGGACACATAAGCAGTGATTGACTCATGACTCACCTCCTACAGACTGAAGCGCTGAGTTGTGTGCTAGTTACTAGATGTCCTAGGTACAAAGACGACTTTCTGGAAATGGGAAGACCAGGTGAGGTTCCTCCATTCCCATCTGCAACAACGTCTGCGGCGACTTCCACCGCTGGCGTGGTGGCTAGGAACTGGCCATCTCATTCAGGTATACAAACAGGTTCTGTGGGACCAAAGCAACTCCTGAGCAGCTCAGCTCTCAAGGGAGTGGAGGGCGGGACCTCAGAGCTCCATCAGGTGGCCAGGAGGGGAGTCTGTCTTGGGAGGTTTATGTCAGAGGTCTGGAAGTGGCTTTCTGGAGGCCATCAGCACCATGATTCCCAGAAGGACGATTCCTAAAAATAGGTGATGATCTCTCTCCTATGTGTAATTATGTTACGATGAAGCAGCTGACATTGTGACAAGTCATTAGTCACAAGCCATACTGACTCAGATTCCAGCCTGCGGAGGGGATGACCCGGGCCGCAACTTCCTGAGGGTTTTACTTGACAGGTCTCACCACACTCAGCCTTGGCCCTACCCTGAGGACCACGGGCCGGGCTGGCAGGACCTATGTACGCCTCTCCCGCCGCTGCCGTGAGGTATCTGCTACTCTGCTCCCAAATCACTTGAGTCCGGTGATTTATTTCTCCTTCCTCCTCCCCCTTGCTAATTTTAACTCAACTCCAAATTAATATTTTTTTGAGAGATAACGTAATGCCTGGCCCCTCCAACCACTTCTCATGACTGAGGAATGAACATCAGCACAAAACATCTTGTGGTGGCCTCAGAACAGAAGACAAAGTTAAAGTCTCGGTGTTTTCCCAAAGCTGCCAAAGCGCTGGATCTTCATGCCAATAACTTGTCTACACCATGGTTTCAGTCTGCTGTGGGATCATGCTCTTGTACACTGGTTTAATAAAACGCTGATTGGCCAGTAGTTAGGCAGGAAGTATAGGCAGGGTAAGCAGATGAGGAGAATGCTGGGAAGAGGAAGGGCTGAGTCAGGAGTCGCCAGCCAGACACAGAGGAAGCAAGATGACAAGGCAGAACTGAGAAAAGGTACCAAGCCACGTGGCTAAACATAGATAAGAATTATGGGTTAATTTAAGTGTAAGAACTAGTTAGTAATAAGCCTGAGCTAGTGGCTGAGCAGTTATAAATATTAAACCTCTAGATGATTCTTTTATAATGGCTGTGGGTCTGGGGAGGGGCAGGCAGGACCCAAGAAACCTTCCAACTACATCAGTCTGTTTCAATTGCTTGATCAATGCTTTAAAAAAAAAAAAAAAAAAGAAAAAAAAAAAAAAAAAAAAAAAAAAAACCATGTCCTAGATTCATGAAGTGGGTAGGACTCAAGAGAAGCAGGGTGCCAGCAAACCACTGGAGCTGCTGAGTGAATACTGGCCTCAGCCTTTGGCCCTTGTTCCTGTTTGAGCTTTGCCACCTCTGCATGACTTACTCAGCACTCAGAGTCTTATTTAGGCGCACATGGTGGGAAGAACTTAAGGGCAATTACTTGTTGCACTGGGTAATTTCATGTGGCCCTTTTGGAGAGGTCATGATGTTTAGATGTTTGGCCCAACACAATTGTGTTGCCTGTAAAAGCGTGTTTTGTTTGTGACCTATATTTTAAACAGTAGACTGAGTAAATCCTACTACTCTGTGTAAGGTGGGTGGGTCTCCTGCACACAAAAAAGGGGGTGTTTGTTTGTTGAGACAGCGCCTCCTGAAGCTCAGGTTTGGCCCCCAAACCATGCAGTGAACCACAGATGACGTTGGACTTCTGTCTTCCTGTCTCTACCTCCTGAGTGCTGAGATTATCTTCGCGTACCACTACCCCAGTTGATATGGGCTGGGGACCACACTCAAGGGACTTTGGTGCATGCTAGCCAAACACTGTTCTAGCTGACTCTCCATCGCCAGCCCCAGAAAGGTATTATTTTTCTAATAGTAAAAGGTACCATTTAAAAACCTTCACTCACTCCCAGTTGTTGGTTATAAATCCTCTGGCATTTCTGTAGGTTTTTTAAATTGCTGTTTTTGTTTCTGGGGGTGAGTAGCCTCAGTGCCATCCAGGCTGTGGTTGAACTCCTGGGCCTGAAGGACCCTCCTACCCCAGCTTCTCATGTGGCTGGAATGGCAGGCCCGGCTCCCTGTTTGTGGTCTCTCCTTGTAACCATAGTACCTGATAGAAACAACCTAAGAGAGGAAGAGTTATTTTGGTTCAGTGTGAGAGAGTTTTAGTCCGCCACGGCAGGGAAGCTTGGCAGAGTAGCTCGGTTCATTGTAATCAGACTTTCCTGTGGGCTGCCAGCTCACAGATACGGTGTGGACAGACTTATTATTAATTATGAAAGTGTCGCCTTCCCTTAGGCTTGACCCACAGTTCTTATAACTTAAATTAGCCCATATTTTTATTAATCTACATTCTGCCACATGGCTTTTACCTCTCTCCCATTTTGTGTGTCTAACTCATTCTGTATCTCGATGGCATTTCACGTGCCTCAGTTCATCTCCTACTTCCTTTCTCTCCGCCCAGAAGTCCCACCTGTACCTCCTGCCTAGCTATTGGCTGTTCAGCTCTTTATTAAACCAATCACAGCAATATATCTTCACACATTGTACAAATACCCCACAGCAGTTCATGGCCATGGGAGAGTTTGGTGATGATGTTCACATCATGGTACATGGAAGCCAAGAGTGCTGGAGCCAGACCCCACCTTCTGAGGTTCCACAGCCTGTTAAGGGATCCAGCGCCACCAGCTGGATACCAAGCGTCCAAAGCCTGAGTCTGGAGCGGCGTTGGCTCTGTAGCACTCCCTAACCTCACAGTTCTCTGTCCCATGATGCTTCCTTTTCCATCATGTGCTGGGCTAGAGATGGCTCCACAGGGGAGAGTGCTTGCTGACCTTCCAGAGGACGTGAATTTCACTTCCCGGTATCCACATTGGGCAAATCACAACAGCCTGTAATTCCAGCTCCAGGGGATCCGACTCCCTCTTCTGGCCTCCTAGGTACCTACACACACATGAACACCCCACCACACACACACATAAATAAAAAAATAACATTTTTAAGAAAGTATCAAGTCGAGACTAGACATCCAAGGCTATGGATAATACTCAGGGTAGAACATTCGCCTAGAATAGATGTCCATTTCCAGTCTTCAGGCTGGTTTCACTGTCTTTAAAAGTATTTCTCGCTAGTATGCCTCAAAATACTCGGGAAAATTACTCCCCCATGTACACACTCTTACTCACACTCAGTTGTGAATCTTAGAGATAATCACTGTTAACATTTTCATTCATGCCTCAGCTCTGCAGCTGAGAGGGGTCCAGCTCATCTTAGACATCTATTCTAGGCGAATGTTCTACCCTGAGTATTATCCATAGCCTTGGATGTCTAGTCTCGACTTGATACTTTCTTAAAAATGTTATTTTTTTATTTATGTGTGTGTGTGGTAGGGTGTTCATGTGTGTGTAGGTACCTAGGAGGCCAGAAGAGGGGGTCGGATCCCCTGGAGCTGGAATTAGAGGCTGTTGTGATTTGCCCAATGTGGATACTGGGAAGTGAAATTCACGTCCTCTGGAAGGTCAGCAAGCACTCTCCCCTGTGGAGCCATCTCTAGCCCAGCTCTCCTTGTGATTGATGAGAGAGTTACTCATTTCGTGTCCTTTTTGAGTTCCTGTCCTGACAGTGTCGTGTAGGCTTGGAGCATGTTGGAAATAGTCACCAGTTGCATGTTATTGAAGGAGAGGGCGGAGCTAGCACATGCCGCAGCTGCGGCATGAACTTGATGATAGCACTCTTTATGACGAAGACAGTGGACAGCAGAGCATTGCACCACAGGAGGAATGCAGAGACTGTGTGATATTAGAGGTGTGCCTGCAGTGCCTTCGGGACCCTCTAAGGAAGCCAATTTTGATGTGTTGCCTGGAGATTCATCTGAAGGAAGAAACGCACACACACGCATGCATGCAAGTGCGCGCATGCGGTCTGCTTCCTGAGTTCTGGGATTAAAGGCATGCATGCGCCACCACCGCCCATTGAAAAAAATTCTTTCAAGAGATGGCTAGATGTTGAAAAAGAGAGAGCCATTTAATTTTTTTCAAACCCAGACTTGAATTTGAATCATTGGAAAGCTTTAAAAAAAAAATCTTAGGGGTGTGTGTGTGTGTGTGTGTGTGTGTGTGTGTGTGTGTGTGTGTAGGTCAGAACACACTCTCAGGTGTCATCTGCCTTATGCCATGTTTGGGACAAGGCTTTTGTCGCTTGCTGCAGTGTATACCAGACTAGCTGGCCCATGACCTTCTGGGAGGCCTCCCCTCCCTGCCACCCTAACTATAGGAACATGGGATCATAGAACCTGCTCTCATGTCCTCTGCACAGGTTCTGAGGGTTTCCAGCTCTGGTTCTCTTTTTGCCCAGGAGTATTAGTTTACCCACGGAGCCGTCTCCCAGCCCTTGGAAAGCATTTTGTAAACATTAGTGCCTGTGCTCAGTCAAGGACCCATGAAGCTGTGTGCAGTAGGTTTGGCAGTTCAGTGAGGCTGAGGATGGAGGGCAGTGGTAGAACGCTTGCCCAGCATGTTCAGAGCTCAAGTTCAGCTCCCAGCGCAGCAAAGGAAGTTCCCCTGGTCATTTTGATGGTCTTCCAGGCTTCGGAAGTCTTTTGAAAACAAAACAAACAAATGTGCTAGTGCATATCTACAGTGTCAGCGTTCCAGAGGCAGGAGGATTACAGCTTCCAGCCAGTCTAGTGAAATGCTGTCTCAAATTTTTGTTTGTTTTTGTTTTTATGAGACAGGGTTTCTCTGTGTAGCCCCGGCTGTCCTGAAACTCACTCTATAGACCAGGCGGGCCTCAAACTTGGAGATCCACCTACCTCTGCTGGAATTAAGGGTGTGTACCACCACTGCCAGGCTCAAAGTTTTTTTTTTTTTGTTTGTTTTTAAGAAAATAAACCAGGAAATCAGAGTAGGATGAAAGACCAGTTAATAGAGTTTATTCTGTGAAATATGAATATTTATAAACTTTAAATTAGTAAAATGAGGGCTGGAGAGATGGCTCAGCTGTTAAGAACACTTCCTCTTGTGCAGAACCCAGGATCAGTTCCCAGCACCCACATGGCAGCTGTAACTGCCGGTAATTCCAGTTCCTGGGGATCTCACACCCTCTTCTGGCCTTCACAGGCACTGCATGCACATGGTACACAGCTGTACTTGCTGGCAGACACACACCACACACACACACACACACACACACACACACACACACACACACGTCTTTTTTCAGAAGCACTAGAACAAAGTGAACCTTTTTTTTTTTTAAAGATTTATTTTATTTATTATGTATACAGTATTCTGCCTACATGTGTCTTTGCAGGCCAGAAGAGGGCATCAGGTCTCATTACAGGTGGTTGTGAGCCACCATGTGGATGCTGGGAATTGAACTCAGGACCTCTGGAAGAGCAGTCGGTGCTCTTAACCATTGAGCCATCTCTCCAGCCCCCCAAATTGAACCTGTTAACTTTAAATTTTTTACTTTATTTATTTACTGTGGGCAGATGTGCTGATGTGCCCTGGCGTGTGTGTGGAAGTCAAGGACAGCTGTCAGGAGTCCTCTCCCCTTCCGCCAGATAGGTGCTGGGGGTCAAATCCAGGTCACTGGGCTTGGCAGCAAGCACCTTTACCCAGTGTTTTCCTTACACCAGGGCTGCTTTCTCCTAGAGCACTGGCTGTCATAGACTACAACACGTGTGAGTTACCTGGTCACAGCTCTGGTACAGTAGAGCGGGGCTCTAGCCACGCTTCTATCGGGGCTTGGCCTATAATCAAATACGGTCAAAACACAATCTCAGTTACAGTATTTCCCATATTGTATCTCAAAGAAAAAAATTTTTTTTGAGGCAGGATCTCAACACTATGTATCCCTGGCTGGCCTGGAACTCACTATGTAGACCAGGCTGGCCTCACATTCACAGAAATCTGCCTGCCTCTGCCTCCCAAGTGCTGGGATTAAAGCTTACCTCAAAATTTAACACTGCTACACACAACCCAACAAAACAACCCCTTTAAAAAAATTTTTTTTAATATGAGCAGTGATACAGATATAATAGCAGATTTTAAACCGTGTGCCTTCTGGATTGAATACAGGAAGTGTCACTTTGCTGAAGTGACCTAAGTGTTATATACTAGAGTTCAAATCCAAGCCGAAGGGTTTTTGTTACGGTGGAAAATGGTGATGAATGTTTAAGATTGGAACATGGAAAAAAAACTCATGTGTCTTAGTTAGGGTTCCTTAGTTAGGCTGTAAGGAGATACCATGACCACAGCAGCGCTTATAAAGAAAACATTTAATTGGGGGTGGCTTACAGTTTCAGAGGTTTAGTCCAATATCATCATGGTGGGACATGGCAGCATGCAGGCAGACATGGTGCTAGAGAAGGAGCTGAGAGTTCTACATCTGGATCTGCTGGCAGCAGGAAGTGAACTGTGAGCCACACTGGGCATAGCTTGAGCATATAAGACTTCAAAGCCCGCCTCCACAGTGACACACTTCCTCCAACAAGGCCACACCCCCTAATAGTGCCACTCCCTGTGGGCGAAGCATACAAGTCTGTGGGGGCCATTCCTATTCAAACCATACTCAGACCCATGGTCCATTAATCATTGTGTCCTGGGGATAGGGAGAGTCTTGTTGAACTCGATGAAGAGTTCATGTGCCCTCTGCTAGTGTGGCTTTTCCTTGAGGGACCTGGGTTTTTGGTCCAGGAGATTTTTCTTCTGGCCAGAGCAAAGCAACCAGTGCTACCATTTAAAATGTCCTAGCAGCGGTCCTTGGAGTGGGAGCAGACACTTCACACTCTTCCAGCCGTGAAGTGTGATTCTTGCTTAAGTTGCTTCACACTGCACAGCCACTGAGGCAGCAGCCACAGTCCATGCCTCCGTTTTCTGTCAGGTTAGGTTTCATTCTTACACCGTTCATCTCCAGCCTTTCTACACAGTCCACACAGAGGCTCCGCTGTACCTGCGCCTCCTTGGGGGGTACACAGGAGTCATCTCCACTCCAGTTGCCTCCTTTGCTTCTGCTGCTGCTTCTGTAGGAACCCCAGGACCAAGCTTTAGGGAATGCCACCTAAGCTCCCATCATTAAAAAAGAAAATCATCATACCCGAGTGGGAGGGATCCTGCAGGGCTTTAAGACAGGAACCAGGATGTTCGGGGTGAAAGGTGTGTGCTTAAATCTTACCTGGGTCCAGGAATGGTGTTCTAGATCAAGCGTAGAAACATCTGAAGTAGACTGGGCATGGTGGCTTACACTTACAGAACTCAGGAGGCTGAGACCACAGGATTACAAGTTCAAGGCCAGCCTGGAGTATATAGCAAGCTTCTGTCTTCAAAGAAAACAGAAAAACAAACAAAAAATCCCCATAACTTGAAATAAAAGGGGATTAATGGGAATGAGCAAAACTAAGGTTAATTAAGGTAGAACCCCAAAGCGAGGAAAGCATTTGGCTGGGGGAATGTATGTAATAATGTGTGCGTGACGTTGAAAAAGTCAGCACGGGAATGCCGAGCTGAGAAACCATCCTCCGCTCCAGACGAAGAGGAGAGCGGGAGCACTGGCTAGGGAGCTCTCAGGGCCTGGTGGTAACACTGGTGGCTTCTATGTCTGCAGATGGGACCCGGCAGGGTATGGGCCAAGGATGTCCATCAGAGGCCCAAGGGAGGGGCATGCCTGCTCATGAGGACAGGGTTTCCTTTCACGGGGGTTGCCCCTCAGATATCCTGCGTAGTAGAAACTTACATTATGACGCAGAACAGCAGACAAATCACAGTTAGGAAGTAGCAGTGGGAATAACGTTCAGCTTCTTGACATTGTCACCTGCAGAGTTGAGAACCACAGACCGGGTTACCAGACAAAATGCCAATCCTTGTAAAGTTTCAGTTGGGCCACATTCATGGTTATCCTGGGGTGTATGTAGCCTGTGGGCCACAGGTTAGACACGCCTGTGTGGGTTAGGTGATACATGAGGTAAGATTGCCACAGGGTGATTAATTGTTAAAGCTGGGGTAATTGTACCATTTCTCTATATCTGTAAGTTAGGACGTTTTTGGAGAAAATGTTAAGACCAATTTTATGACTAGAGTATCAGCACAGAAAGAATCTAACATCACAGCCAGGATGAGGAACACAGCCCCATGAGACACTCTCGTGGATCAGGATTGTACAGAGTACTCACAGGGCTGGGGGTAAACGGTTCACATTCTCTATGGGAAGGACTGCTTGTTGGCGAGGTGGCCAGTGAGCCCATTGAGTTTTGGAATGTGTTTGGAACACTGTCTGGAACCATGGGGAATTGTGCATGCTGGACAAGACAGTTCATTCTGTGGCCGCTTCTGTTTCTAGTCAGCTGTGAGATAGTAAGCAGGTGTCCATGGGTGAAACGGGCAGCAGATGGGGAGGCTGTGGGTGTGAGCGGGTATGAGCTGAGTGAAAAGGTCTGTACTGGGATATTGACTGAAAAAGTCCAAAGAAGGCCGAGATTGTGAAGAGAAGAAACAGGACTTGTTGAATTAGTGAGTAGATGCTCAAGTTGGACAGAGGGAAGGAGGATAATCAGAGGACTCCCTGGCCCTGAGCTGGGCTCAGTGGGAGAAGGGTATATTCTGCTGCTTTATTACATGTTACATGGATCTCAGGAACAGGGATGGTCTTAGAAGGTAGGATTTTAAAGTGAGTACTGGAGACCATGGCTATGCCCTGCTGCATTTGGGTCAGACAGTCGCCTTATTTTTCATGGCGCAGTGGCTGAGTGGACTCCCCAGGTATGATTTATTTTGGGAGATGATAATTAACTTTTTACAAGAGAGATGTGAGTTGACTTTTTTTCCAAGATAATTATGTAGTACCTTCCCTGGATCTTACCCAGTGATGTTGATTCTCCCGGTACGAGGTCTGACTCCTTGAGGCAGTAAAAGATAATAATAATAGAAAAAAGATAATAAGAAAAAAGGTCAGACATGGAGAGAGGGAGAGAACATTCCTGAAGAAGCTGGCAGTCGTCAGGAGTGGCACCAGTCACCACCAGCACCAGGGGAGCCACGGTGGCCATGGAGCTCAAATGTTGGGAAGGAAATCCCTCCATTGACATTATTCATTTCGACGAGAAGCCTTTGAGCCGCACAGTGAAGCAGAACGTTCCTTTCTTTCACACGGCCCTGGCATTTTTGATAATGCTGACTAATTGGACCATACAGCATGATGCTTAAGTTCCTTCTTACTTCTCTGAGTATCAGGTGAATGAGAGATTAAAACACAGCCATCTAAGTATCTTGTGTATCTTAATTCTCCCTCTTGACTGAAAAGAAAAGCTCTACAATATACTCGTACTAGCTTCTGGCCATAGGAAATAGGTAGAAAATACACTTTGCTTTTTAAACAAATTTCGCTAACAAAATTAAATTTCCCATTAAAAATGGGGGAAGTACAGCAGCTGATTTGGAGTAAGAAATTTAAAGACCATCAATGTTGGAATTGCGGAAAAATGAATATACATGCTTTTAAACATGTTTAAAGCGGCTCTGGTTTATTTACTTTGTATTTTTCTGTGATACATGTGAGGAACAGAGGGCACCTTGTGGGAGGCAGGTCTCTGCTTGCACCATGTGGAGCTGGGTCCCAGGATGGAGCCCAAGTTACTAATTAGGCTTGGTGGCAACACATTTACTTGGGGAGCTGCTGTCTCCCTGGCCCTAAAAGTGCTTTTTAATTCAGCAATGTCAATGTTTCTCTCTGATTAAATCAAGTGTTTTAGGTCACTGTCACCCAGTAGTTACATGCTCAGTGGAGGCGGGAATTCCCGAGAGCTTTACACCTTAGGTCAGCTAGGGACTAGGAGCCCAGACATGGCTGCTTTGGGTGCACTTTTAGATGTTCTTAGGTCTATATACTTGCCTGGTTTATCTCAGGAACAGGTTCTTTGCTCTCTGAACTAAACTAATTTATTTTCTTGGCTTGCTGTCAGGGACCTTTTGAACATAATGTGACTTTTCATTGTAAACGAGCATTTTAAAGAGAGGCCACATCCAGGCTAGTTCTGAGTCGGATCGTTCAGTGGGAAGGGAAGGGACTTGAAAACTTTCTCCTGCTCAGTCTTACCCTGAGCAAGAAGAGATGCCCATAAGAAATGAGCTTGCCCAAGGATGGTGGGCCTGGAAGGAGGTGGCTAGCCAGGGAGTCACCACAGAGACAGGAGGTCAGATGGTCAGAGTGAGGACTTGTGGCCAGTCTCCATGAACTGTTTATACTTGTATCCATGCCAATTGCCTGTTTGGACTGTAGGCTCCGGAGTTCATTTTTGTTAGTGTCTAAACAATAATGATTATGTGTTTTAACTCCGTATTCAAGTGAGGACCTCAACTTCTCAGTGGTTTTTTTTTTTTTTTTTCCCTGTGATATTTCTTAAGTCTAGATGAGTGATAAATAAACCAATAGGCAATTATCCTTTATCAACCAGCCTCAATGTGTAAATATTTAGGCTAAATTACTGTTCTTGGTCTAGCAAGACAGCTCAGTGAGTGAAAAGTGTTTGCCACCAAGCTTGAAGACCTGAGTTCGAGTCCTACCACCTACATGTTTAGAAAGGAGAGAATAGACTCCCAGTTCCCTCAGGTCATCCTCTGACCTAACCTTCACACCTGCACCGTGGGGCATGTACGCACATATACAAAGTTAATGATAAATTTTCTCAGTAAGCTCAAACTGGAGAACAGAGAAGTTCTCTTAAATTGCAACACCTATTTTTAAATTGTTTTAGTCACTGACCAGAGATGTAATGAGATTGAGTTTGTCAGTGATATAGAAGCTCTTCGTGTCAAGAAGTTGGAGATAAAAGGTACAAAGTTGATGAGGAGGGAAAGGAGTGGATCCATAAAGAGTTGGGGGGGGGAGGGGTGACTGTGTTCAGAACGTATTGTACAGAATTCCCAAAGAAGTAGTTAAAATTTTTTGAAAAAAGAAAAAGAAGCAAAGAAAGAAAATTGAGAAGAATGGAATTTAGGCTGACTTTAGAATTATGCAGGGGCAGCCATACATCGGAGAAGGGGGTTGCCATGGTGATGTTGTGATGAAGGAATTCAGCCTCTAACGATTGTACGTATCGTGTCGATCCAGTTCTACCGGTCTAGAATACGTTGACTGGGAAGGAGGGTTTTTATGTAACTAGTCGTTGGTGAAAAGAAATTGCTGCTGCTTGAACTGTTGATGCTTGACTTCCCACAGTGGTGACGGCAGGCCTTGTGGGCTCTTTCTGGTTGCCAGCCACCGCTCCTGATGTCAGGGCACACGGATGCGCTCCTGATGTCAGGGCACACGGATGCGCTCCTGATGTCAGGGCACACGGATGCGCTCTCTACACTGGACACAGGCGGGCAGTAGTCATGGGACTCATACACCATGTGCCCCTTTTCACTGCCGCTGAGGACGGTGTGGTGGTGTGAAGGAAGGGGTTTTGTTTTGTCAAGTCAGGGTCTCACACTGTAGTTTCCGCCTGTAACTTGTTATGTAGACAATGGCCTCAAATTTATGGCCACTGCTCCTGTCTCTGAGGACTGGGCACAGTCATGTGCCGCCACGCTCAGCTAGAGAATCCTCTTTGTTTATTCTGATTTTTAATGTATCATTTGGGCCTTGGCACGTAGGCCGAGGTCAGAGGACAGCTTTGCGGAATCCACTGTCTCCATCCACCTTCCCCGAGGACACTGGATTCAATTCTCTAGGCTTGCTCGGCAATCACCCTGGCCCGCTGAGCCATCCTGGTCCCGGGATCCCTTTTTAAAAAGACAGGAAGAACTCTAGTCACCACTGGGGACATCCTACTAAAGAAACCGGACTAGTCTCTGTCCATAGATAGAAAACAACAAAGGCCTCTAAGACCCTCAGTAGCCAGTCTTCAAGGCCAGGGCTTGGGACAGTACTGTAACAAAGGTTGGTGAGAGGTACAGGACCAGAGTGATAACGGCTCTGAGAGCTTCTGAATATACAGCAGCTTTAAATCAAGACAGCTTTCTATTCATTCATTCATTCATTCATTCATTCATTCATTCATTCACTTATAGATACATTTGTTTTTGGGACAGGAGTTCTCTGTGTTGCCCTGGCTGTCCTGGAGGCTCACTCTGAAGTCTCTATTCTTACCTTGAACTCACGGAGGTCCACCTGCCTTTGCCTCCCGAGTGCTGGGATTAAAGGTGTGCACCACCACCTCCTAGCTAAAATCTATATTTCTTTTTTATCTTTTTTATTAAGAAACTTTCTATACATTTTACATACCAACCACAGATCCCTTCCCCTCCCTCCTCCCACCCCCCAGGCTTCCCTCTCATTCCCACCTCCTTAAGACAAGGGGAGTCAGCAGAGCCTGATTACACTCAGTTGAGGCAGGTCCAAGCTAAAATCCGTATTTCTTAACTCACTCAAAGAGCACTTGTGAATCCTGGTGTGGCAGCGGCACATGTGTGCAATCCCAGTACTTGGTAGCAGAAGCAGGAGAATCACTACGAGTTCTAAGCTATCCAAGCCTACATAAGCAGCCCAGGACCTTTGTTACTACCCAGTGGCATTTAGTGCATCAAGTGTGATGTTCCAACCTGCTGGGAAGCAGCTAGACTGTGGACTGTGTGAGAACTGGGGCAGCATCCCCAGCACCCACATAAAGCAGGTGGGCGTAACAGCCACCTGTGAGCCCCAGCACAATACCTCGGGGCACGCTAGCTAGCTTAGACTGGCTGGAAATGGCAGGTCCCGGCCTCTGTGAGGAGCCTGCCTCAGTAACTAAGCGAAGAGTGTTTGAAGAAGAACCTGGCATCAACTTCCAGCTTCTGCACACACACACATTCAAACGTGCACAGGCATGCTCGAACATCACACACAGAGTCACGCGCAACATAACAGAAACAGAAGATGCTCCCTAACCTTGAACCCTGTAACCTTATACCTTTGAAATTTGTTTTTCCTTGGCCTCTGGCTAACTTTCTTGTCCTGGCAGGACACTTGGCCCCCTCCCTGGGACACTCGTCCATCCTGCCTGATCCTAACCCGGAACTGGAACCGCTCTGTCCTTTCTGGATGACAGGTGGTGGGAAGAGGTCAGAGCAGACTGTCGCCCACTACCTCTCCCTTCAGTTTGTCAGGACAAATGCTGAGGACGCTGCACACAGGCGTCTCAGTTAACTAAGGTTTGCTTTAAGAAATAGATTTGTTTTTCTACATGAAAGCATAGTATACTGAGTTTGACAGAAAAATGAAAACTATGCTTCTATCTTTTAAAAACAAAGGATGTGCCAGGTGGTGGTGGCACACACCTTTAATCCCAGCACTTAGGAGAAAGAGGCAGGGGGATCTCTATGAGTTTGGGGCTAGCCTGATCTACAGAGTGAGTTCCAGGACTTAAAAAAAAACCACAACAAAAAATGTGAGTCTGCACCCTGTTTGGCCCAGCTTCCTCCTCTCTTTCTTCTCTCATTTCTTATGGTGGACAGTTACTACCTTTTATTCTTTTTTTTTTTAAACACAAAGACATATACAATAAGTGTATGCAGCGCCGCGCCCCCCACCCCCAATTCAGTGAATGAGTATAAAGTAAATCCCCAAGTCACTACTACTCAGGTCAAGAACATCAAAAGTAACATCATTGTTGGAATACTAACAACTAAAATTATTTTTTATTTTTATTTTTTTTTAGATTTATTTATTTATTATGTGTACAGTGTTCTGCCTGCAAGTATCCCTGCAGGCCAGGAGAGGGCACCAGATCTCATTACAGATGATTGTGAGCCACCATGTGGTTGCTGGGAATTGAACTCAGGACCTCTGGAAGAGCAGCCAGTGCTCCTAACCGCTGAGCCATCTCTCCAGCCCCCTAAAATTAGTTTTTAAAATATTTTTTCCTGAGTGTCTTGAATGACTGTCTCAGGAATAAAGCAAGACCGTATTAAAGTGCTCGTGCTTAGTAACTGGAAGGCATCTCCCACGTGCCGGGAATCTGCATCTTGTCTCTGGAGTGTCAAAGGTGACAGATGCACCAGCAGTTACTCACCGCGACAGCCCGAGGCTGCTGGTGTCACACAGAGATGTGTTGAGAGTGTGTTAGTTGTACTAGCTGCCCTCAGCCCACATTTCCCTCCCAGGGAACCTCCTAAAGCACAGTCTTAGCTAGCAGAGGAACTATTAGCATTAACTTTTCAAAGTTTTCTTCCCGATTGGGCTGAGTGCCTGCTGTTGACTTCTGGATTGTTACATCTGATTGAGGGTGGCTGTAGATGGTCTGGCTTGTTACATCCGATTGAGCGTGGCTGGAGGTGGTCTGGATTGTTACATCCGATTGAAGGTGGCTATAGATGGTCTGGATTGTTTCATCCGATTGAGGGTGGCTGTAGATGGTCTGGATTGTTACATCCGATTGAAGGTGGCTGTAGATGGTCTGGATTGTTACATCCGATTGAAGGTGGCTGTAGATGGTCTGGATTGTTACATCTGATTGAGGGTGGCTGTAGATGGTCTGGCTTGTTACATCCGATTGAAGAAGATAACTGTAGATGGTCATCGATTAGTAGACTTCACCCAACCAGAACTCAGAACTCTAATCAGCGTTTGACTCATCATGTGTATGTTCATACATTTGTGGGTCTGCCTGCGTGTTTGTATGTTGAGAACAGAGGCCAACGTCGGGCATCTCACTCAGTTGCCTCTTTCTCGTTCTTTGAAACAGTTTCTCAGTGAACATTGAGCTTACCAATTCAGCTGTACTGGCTGGCCAGCAGGCCCCAAAGATCTTCCTGTCGCTGCCACCTCAGCACTGGGATTACAGGTAGAAGCTGCCTCACCTGGCTTTTAACGATGTGGGTGATGAGAGCCAGGCATGGTGGTGTACACCTTCAATCACAGCACTTGGGATGCAGAAGCTGGCAGAACTCCGTGAGTTCAAGGGCAGCCTGGTCTACATAATGGGTTCCAAGGCATCCAGGGCTACATAGAAAGAGACCCTGCCTGAGGAAAAAAATGTTATGCAAGTCATTCATGTTTATTAGAGTGCCACTTCCCAAGAAGCTTGGTTTCTTAGGGCCTTGACTTCTGTTTAAGCGTAGATTGATGAATTCTTGAGCTTGCTGAATCTTGTTGACCCTAAGTGGAGTCCATCGGAACCTGACTGAGAACATCACAAGGGCTACGGCAGGCCACAGGTCACAAGCAGTGACCATGGACACAGTGCACGTGTTTCCTCTGCTCACACATGCCCACGTTCAAATTAGAGGAACTAGTAAGATTTCTGAGCCAGTGCTCTGAAGTCCAGTGTCAGAGGATCCTGTGAGTCTGAGACAAGATCTTGGCTCTCTCCAGCCCCAGTTGTATTTGGTAATTCTGGTATAAGGAGGTACTTAGAGTTATAAGCTGTCCTCCTCCCTCCCTCCCTCCCTCCCTCCCTCCCTCCCTCCCTCCCTCCCTCCCTCCTTGCTCGCTCTTTCTTTCTTTCTTTCTTTCTTTCTTTCTTTCTTTCTTTCTTTCTTTCTTTCTTTCTCTCTCTCTCTCTCTCTCTCTCTCTCTCTCTCTCTCTCTCTCCTTCCTTCCTTCCTTCCTTCCTTCCTTCCTTCCTTCCTTCCTTCCTTCCTTCATCATGTGTATGGGTGTTTTGCCTGCATGGATGTCTGTGCACCACATTTATTCAGTTCCTGCAGAGGCCAAAAGAAGGCATCAGGTCCCCCTGGAACTGGGGTTACATGAGCCATCACATAAGTTCTGGGAAGAGAACCTGGATCCTCTGGAAGAGCAACAAGTGCCTTTAACCACTGAGCCATCTCTACAGCCCCCTAAACTGCCATTTCTTTAAAAAAAAATTGATGAAAAGCAAATTGATAAAGGAAAGTGAATTTATTTACATTTACCCAAAGCAGTGAGAAAAAGAGCCCTAGTTGTTTTCATGTTTCCTGGGTCACTGTTGGAAGTTTTATAGAAGACCAAACCAAAGCCAGAAAGTTAGTGTATGTTCCTGGGGGGTGAGCTCTGCCTCTGCCTGGCATCCGGGATTCAGCCTTTGCCTCCCCCAACACAGGGTTCCTGGAGAAATGTTCCTTCTTTGCTGTCTGTTGTTCCAGTAGCCTGAAAGCAGGAAGGAAGGGCTCGTGGGTAGTGTGTCTTGGGAATAGTTTGTTAGGGAGGCTGTTACAGTGAGTCTGTCTGCTTCCCATATCTTTGCTTTAATTGTGCAAATGAGACACGCACATTTTCACGCACAGTGTTGGTAGAATTTTATATCAAAGCTTAGGTCACAGATTTGAACTACCCCCTTTTGGTTTGTTTTTTACTGTAGGGGTTTTTGGAGAAGTCTTGAGAAACCTAGAGTGTTTGTAAGGGTGGGGTACGCATCGGTTACAGAGAGATGTCGGCAGATTGGAAGGAATTTAAAGAGGAGCCAGCACTGTTGGAAGGAAGGACATAGGAGACATGAAAGGAGCTGACTAGCACAGCATGGCCAGAGACTGCTGGGGAAGGATGAATGTGAAGGACAGAAACACCACGTGTTTAGAACCATCAAAACAAGAAAGAAAAATGAATGCTGGCCATGAAAACGCTGCAGCAAAACCCATGACTCTGTATGCTAACCCAAAATACTAATTAAAAAAAAAAAAAAACCATATATGTCTGAGAGTTTTGTTGGCTGCCAGTGGGAGCCAGAAAATGGCTTGGATCCCCTGGAACTGGAGTTGCAGATAGCTGTGCCCGCCATGTGGGGGCTGGGAACTGAACCCAAGACCTCTGCAAGACCAGTCAGTGCTCTCAACCACCAAGCCAACTAGAAATTAGCCCCTAAAACCCATTTTTAAAAAACTCTAAAAGAGCCGGGCAGTGGTAGTACATGGCTTTAATCCCAGCACTTGGGAGGCAGAAGCAGACAGATCTCTGTGAGTTCAAGGCCAGCCTGGTCTATAGTGTGAGATCCAGGACAGCCAAGGCTGTTTGTTACACCGTGAAACCCTGTCTTGGAAAAACCAAAAGAAAAAAAAAAAACTCTAAAGGAAAAAAATAATGTTCAGCATAAAAAAATCTATTTTTATGGCGAAACCTATTAACTTGAAATTAAAGTCTGGAAGGAATGTCAAAAGCTGCTGTGCAGGAGACACTCTGAGCTGCTGAGGGCTTTCGTCCAGGTCTAATTTTGAAGGCTGAGGTCATGCTCTTCCTAGCGTGGATTTGCCACCCAGTTCTGATTACACAGTTTTGCATATCAGTGTCAGCAGGAGGCGTCAGGTTGCAGTCCGTGGGAGCTGACTCAATCTGATGTTATGGAGACTCATTGAAACTGAGACTACGGTTCCTTCTAAACTCCATCAGCTTCCTCCCTCCTGGTGCCCTCTGCTGGGATCTCTGAGTATAAACAGGATGGAAGAGCGCAGTGATGAATGGCCACAGTGGGTGAAGCTGGGCAGCCAGTTCCTTGCAGCTCAGTTGCCCTTGAATTGTCATGGCCTGAGTGTGGCATGATCTTGCACGTGTTGTAGTTGGGAGGTCATGTTCCAGGAGGGAACAGACACCAGAGCCAGCCAATGGGAGCATCACATACAATCTTAGGTGAAAGCTGCAAAAACATTCACCTTTCATTGAGAGAGTTTGCAGGATCAGAGTCTTGGCTCTGGCAACCTTATTAAGCCAGGTTTGGCCTCTCAATCTCATAGGCCAATTAAACACTCATGAGAAGCAGAAAAAGGAGATGTATTCAGTGTGGCCGAATTAGGAAGAAGAGAGATCCAGTGAGAACTCTCTCCTCAAGTCCATCTGTCCAGACATGAAGTTTAGGTTTAAATAGAACCAAAGTCCCAGCCTTTGCACCTCCTAGCCTGAGACTCCTGGGGAAATTCCAATTTCTTGCGGTCCATTCATTTCAACAGTCAGACAGCTGGGGTGGAGGGGCATAAGTGTCCCCGTAGAAGGCCTTGATTCCTGCCTGGACAGTTAGTTGCAAGGTAGCCTTGGAATTATCTCTGCTTTGAGGAACTCAGGCAGGGGAGATCGCCTTCAACTCAGAAACCTGAAAGGGGTGTGGTGCCTGATGCGGAAGGAGCCTGAGGGAGCCCGCTGAGGCTCTTGGAAGGAACCGTACGAGGCAGGTCCTGGGTCCAACCAGATGTGGGAACAACCAACTTTATTATAATGTGGTTGGTCTGATCTAACAGTATTGTAAAGGGAAACCTGAGGGCCGCCAGGGAGCTGGACACTACCACCGAGTAAAACTTCCGGGAGGGAGCAAGCCAGCTCGTTTTCAGAGGCCTCTTACTGGAGTGGCCAGTGTGGTCAGAGTGGAGTTAGTGAATGCATGCATGTGGTCTTAGACTAATCTGCTCCCACTGGGTGTGGCGTCTCTATTCACTCCTCTAACACTTTTTATGAGCCTCCCTTAGGGGACTAGTTTGGAGTCTGGCGGTGATGTCCGAAGGACTGGGGATGCAGTGAGTTCCGAGACCTGGCAGGTATGAAGTGGGCTTGGGGAGTATTTAGTGACTGTGGCCACAACCTGGGTCTTAGATTTTTGGCCTCATACCTGTTGTGTAAAGCTCACCGTGTCTTCCCTGAAGAGTCCTGTAATTAAGTTTTTATTTCCTCACCAAGGTCTCGGCTTCAAATTAGACACACATGTGACAACAGCATCATAAAAGCAAAGATAAGAGAAGATGCTGTCTCTGGCCTTGGGCACGTCCATCTTGTTCCTTCTTGCAAAAGGAGTTGATGCTTCAGATTTTTAAGATAGGATTTACCTATGTGATCCCAGCTGGAAGGAGTTCATACTTTCTGCCCAGCTAGGAACTGTTGGTAGAATTTAATAATACAGACTGGGGAAGGCATTTAACACACACACACCTGCAGATGCTGATTCCTGCTGGGCCGCCTGGCCCAATAGATGCTCTGGCAGAGGTGAGCAGCCTTCTGAGGAATTGGGGGCTTCCCTGCCGCTGCTGAATCTGTAAGGAAAGCTGCGCCCCCTTCTGACAAAGATGTTAAGAGCAGCCTTGAGGCTGGGACTTGCCTCTCCTGGATGTGCCGCCCTCGACTTGCCTTCTTGTGGGGGGAGGAGTGGGGAGTGGGTAGGGAGCGGGGGCTGGGGGGCGGGAGGAGGGAAGAGGGGGATCTTTGATTGGTGTGTAAAATGAATGAAAAAAGAAGAAAAAAAAAAAGAGTGTAAGATCGTGCTGAAGTCCTGGTGATGTTTGAATACCCGAATCTTCCTTGGTTGGTTGGTTTTGGTTTATCAAGACAGGGTTTCTCTGTGTAACAGCCCTGGCTGTCCTGGAACTTGCTTTGTAGACCAGGCTGGCCTCAAACTCACAGAGATCCACCTGCCTCTGCCTCCCGAGTGCTTGGATTAAAGGCACGAGCCACCATACCCGGCTCAGAACAAATGCTTAAATTGTAATATGAGTATGTTTTTATTTATTTATTTTTATTTATTTATTTTTATTTATTTATTTTTTTACTATCACCAAGTTTGTTTTCCCTCTATTTCTTTCCTGTTTTATTGATAGAGAGCATCCTAGGCCTTTTATATTCCTACTCTACTATATGTATTTAAGGGATATGTGTTTATATTTCATTTATTTTGCTGTGATTTCTCTGATTTCTGATTTTGCTCTAATATCTGTTAAATCTGAGGAAACCCCACCCCCACCCCCCACCCCCCGCAGCTTCTGCCTTTGGTCCGGCATGTAGTGTTGATGGGATTAAGTACATACTAACATTTCTCTTTTAACCATTCCTCGGCTCCTTTTCTTATTGTCCTCGTATGCCGGTTTCCCTGGAACATACCGAAGTTGGGAAGATAGGACATTCCTGTCCTCTGCCGTTGTCTGTCAGCTCAGTAGTAAGATAAAGGGATAGGTGTAGGTGAGTTCTAAGGCTGTCGCTCTCTAGGGTTAAAGAAACAAGATCGGTGTTGCACAGACCTGAGATGCTTCACTGCAGCCTTCCCTAGTTCCGGGTGAATGCTGAGAGCGTGGCGGAGCCAGGTGCCGAAGGAGGGAAGGGGTAGCAGCTGGATGACAGCATCGTGGTGAGGAGTGGGGGTGGACCTCGGCAGTGACTGAGCCAGACGCTGTGGCAAGCTGAGGTGTGTGAGCATTTCTCATGATCTGCATTTTCCATGTGTAGAGAAGGGGAGAGAACAGCTTGTCAGAGAGTCAGTTCTCTGCCTCCGCCATGTGGGTTCCAGAGGTCAAAGTTAGGTTGTACCCATTGAGATGACTGACTCGTTGCCCCAGAAAGGATATTTTAACAGCCTTTTCGGATAACCGTGTGTGTCTTTCTTTAATGCTGCACCAAGATTGACAAGTGGTAGTTTCTCCTTTTAGATCGGTTAATTTCATGTCAAGTGTTTTACTTACATGTGTGACTGTGTGCCGCAGGTCTGCGGTACCCATGGAAGTCAGAAGAGGGCATCAGATCCCCTGGGGCTGGAGTTACAGGTGGATTTGAGCCTCTAGGTGCTGGAATTGGACCTGGGTCCTCTGGGAGGACAAGCAAGTGTCCTAGGCCATCTCTCCAGCCCTCAAGCGATAGTTTTTGTTTTTTTGTTTTTTTTTTAAGTTTCATTGCTGTGTTGTATCTGAAACCATAGGAACAACTAGCTAACTGACTTCTTCCTTTTTTCCTCCCTCCCTCCCTCCCTCCCTCCCTCCCTCCCTCCCTCCCTCCTTCCCTCCCTTGCTTCCTTCTCCCCTTCTTTTCTCCCTTTCTTCTTTCACTCCCTCCCTCCCTTCTTTTTTCTTTCTTCCCATTTCTAAAATTGAACCTGAAGCCTCACATACACTAGACCAGCTCTCCATCATGGACCTGACATACACTAGACCAGCTCTCCATGGACCTGACACACACTAGACCAGCTCTCCATGGACCTGACACACACTAGACCAGCTCTCCATGGACCTCACATACACCAGACCAGCTCTCCATGGACCTCACATACACCAGACCAGCTCTCCATGGACCTGACATACACTAGACCAGCTCTCCATGGACCTGACATACGTTAGACCAGCTCTCCATGGACCTCACATACACCAGACCAGCTCTCCATGGACCTGACATACGTTAGACCAGCTCTCCATGGACCTCACATACACTAGACCAGCTCTCCATGGACCTCACATACACTAGGCCAGCTCTCCATGGACCTGACATACACCAGACCAGCTCTCCATGGACCTCACATACACCAGACCAGCTCTCCATGGACCTCACATATGTTAGACCAGCTCTCCATGGACCTCACATATGTTAGACCAGCTCTCCATGGACCTCACATACACCAGACCAGCTCTCCATGGACCTCACATACACTAGACCAGCTCTCCATGGACCTCACATACACTAGACCAGCTCTCCATGGACCTCACATATGTTAGACCAGCTCTCCATGGACCTCACATACACCAGACCAGCTCTCCATGGACCTCACATACACTAGACCAGCTCTCCATGGACCTCACATACACTAGGCCAGCTCTCCATGGACCTGACACACACTAGACCAGCTCTACGTGGACCTCACATACACTAGACCAGCTCTCCATGGACCTCACATATGTTAGACCAGCTCTCCATGGACCTCACATACACCAGACCAGCTCTCCATGGACCTGACATACACTAGACCAGCTCTCCATGGACCTCATATACACTAGACCAGCTCTCCATGGACCTCACATACGTTAGACCAGCTCTCCATGGACCTCACATACGTTAGACCAGCTCTGCATGGACCTGACATACACTAGACCAGCTCTCCATGGACCTGACATACACTAGGCCAGCTCTCCACCATGGACCTCACATATGTTAGACCAGCTCTCCACCATGGACCTTTATCCCAGCACTCATTTATTTCATTTTGATGCAAGGTCTCACTAAATTGTCTAGCATGGCCTTGAATCAACTCTGAAGCCCAGGCAGGACTTGAATTTATGATCCTTCTGCCTCGATTTCCTGAGTAGCTGGGACTCACACCTGTATCGTTAGGCCTGGCTCTATAGGAATAATCTTAAAAAGAAGATTCATGGATTTCTTTTTATTGTGTGTGCACGCACATTCACATGCACTTACATGTACCACGTGAATGTAGGTGCCTAGAGGTGAGAGGCAGTTGGAACGCCTAGAACCCAACTGGGTGTCCTCTGCACATGGGTGTCCTCTGCAAGAGCAGTCAGTGCTCTTAAACACTGAGCCGTTTCTGCAGCCCTGTGACTGACTCTTAATATACGTTACTTTAAAACCATTGACTGCCGCGGGATGGTGCCGTCATTTGGAAAATATTAGATTGTTGGGCAGCTCAGAGCTTGTAAAGGTTGACTTGTCACACCAGTGTCATAAAACTGCGTGCACCACCGCGGTGACCACTCTCACCCCCAAACCTTCAAATACGGAGAAGTTGTAGGCTCATGGCATTGTACACACGGTTTCTAAAAATCGAAGTTTTGCCCGAGATACCAAATTTCAGCATTGGCAACAAATACTGGTGTAACAACTACTTTTGTTCATTTTCAAGAACTGTCTGTCAGAACCCCAATTCCAAGTGTCTCTTGTTGCCAGTCACTGTGAGTGGATTTGAATTTCCGTGCAGAAAGTAGCTGTTCCCATGTCTCTCCTGAGTCATCTTACTTCAGTATGCAATACGAGTGCTATATTCATCCTTGTTGCATCACATTTTTTTAGATTTGACTCTGGAATCTACAAACTAAACTTTAATAATTTTTACTGCTTCATCAGCACATGACAGAGGGACCCCTGGACTCTTCATACAGCTCAGTGCACACGCCTCCAGTCAGGCTGACACATCTGTAGTTAGCTCATTGCCCACGCCTCCGGTCAGGCTGACACATCTGTAGTTGAATCTACCATTGATTTGTAGAACCTTTGCAAATATCTGCAAGTGGAAAGCATCTTGACGTGATGAGGAAAGTAGTTTTATTCCTATGGACTCCCAAAAGGATCTTGGGCACCCCGAGGATCTTCAGATCACTCTGAGCACTGTGGGAATTAGTAGTCAAGAGTAAGACTGGGTGTCTCTAGAGTGTGAGTTTGGACCTTGCTGCTGCTTCTTACTGGCTGTGACTTGGCAAGGTTACTCAGCCTTGCTGTGACTGTTGCCTGTCGTTAAATGGGTGTGATAATAATAGGCACTTCCCTGAATGAGTTGATCTGCCCAGTAGTAGTTAAGCCACAGTGAGTGTAGGTAGGACTCCGTACTTAGGTTATTGGTTGCATGGTTGGTTGGTTGCTTGCCCTAAAATAGTTCTCTTCTTTCAGCCTTCTAGAATGCCCAAGACATCCATCCATCCGTTGCAATTCCTCCTGTATAGTGCCCGTATAATGGTAAGACACATCTTAAGTACATTAAAGCTTGTATCCCAGATGGTAGGTATATCAGCTAACAGCTTGGCAGAGACTGGTCTGTCTGGTGATCCTGCCTCTTCCGTCCTGAGTCCAGACTCTGAAGGAATGGAGAGAAGAGAGTGCTTGATGGCAGGTTGTCAGGGATACTGTGGAGCATGTGTTGGTCCATTGGACAGGAGCATGGGCGTGCTGAGAGAGGAGGCTCTCCAAAGACAAGGGTGATAGCAGGAACTTTGCCTCTCACGCAGAGTGGTTCTGACATGTGTGTGAATTGCTGTCTAGGTGGAGGTGTCTATGATATATGATGGAAGTGCCCCTCCATACAGTCTCCGGTTCTAGGGTATAGTCGTTGTTGGAGCATTACCACAAAGCTCATTAGCTCACACTTGACTAATGCCTAACTTCTTACTCTTTCTATTTGTTTGTTTGTTTGTTTGTTTGTTTGTTTGTTTGTTTGTTTGTTTGAGACAGGGTTTCTCTGCGTAGCTTTGAGCCTTTCCTGGAACTCACTCTGTAGCCTAGGCTGCCCTCGAACTCACAGAGATCCGCCTGCCTCTGCCTCCCAAGTGCTGGGATTAAAGGCGTGCACCACCACTGCCCAGCGAACTTGTTACTCTTAAGAGGCACCTCTTAACAGGTTGATCTGTCCAGCCCATGGGCTCTGGAAGCAGGCTTGCCAGGCCTGCCTGCTGACTCTGGCATGGACTAGTTGTACAGCTTTGGCAGTACAGCTGTACCCCTTCCAAATGTTCATTTGGTCTCTATAAAGTGGGACTGCCAGACTTTCCTTAAAGTATTGTTAAGTGTTAAACCAAATAGTGTGCAGTAGGCAGCCAAATGCCTTCCTTATGCTCGCTTGATTTTTCTTAAACCTCGGATCTCTTCACTTATTTAAAAAAAAAAAAAAAAAGCCCCTGCATGCTGTTCAGACATGATCATCATTGCCTTCCTTCATTAAAAACAGTGTTTTGGGGAAAGTAAGCACAGCACTGGAAGAATTTTAGTGTTGTTTCTCCAGGAACTTCTAGCAAGGTCTTAGAAAACTGTAACTTCTTTTTGCTCTCACTCTTGCTGGGGACTGAGGTGCTCTGATCTGCAGAACTGCCTCTTTGCTGACTCTGCATGTGGGTTATCCAGTTACTATTCTGCTTTTGAGGTCCAGAGTCCCAGCTCAGCCCAGCTGTTTGATGCTGTGTCTGCCCACTGGGAAGAAGCAGGGTAACCCACATGAAAGCAGGCATAAGACCACCTCCTTCTCAGAGCCCATGCCTCCCCGTGCTCTGGCTTCCTGTTCTTAGAATGCCCGTTTCTGGAATTCACTGTTTTTGTTTCTCCAATCAGGGTCTCCACTTCTTCTTCTTCTTCATATCACTTTTGAGTGGGATTCAGAGCCTTAGAGTTGTTAATGAATCTATTCCACCCACAACTTTCCCAGAACAGCTTTTTGATCATAGAATTTACTACAGACATACAAGGAATCCAGCCAGCCGGATTTCTTGTGCAGTTTCCCAGGTAGAAGGCTGCCCCATCTTAACCCTGCCTTGGTTTTTGCCTTGCAGTCTGGACAGCCTGTTTCCTTCAGTGATACTCTATACCACCCAAGAAATTTGTGGGGTTCAACTGACGCTAGAACCATTCTCCTAAAGTTTGAAGGACGGGCTGAGGAACTCAGAGAACTGTCTAGGAACCTAGTGTGTACCCTGGAGATAGACAAGTCCAGGTAGCCATGTGACCCCCACACTCTTAGAAATGTACATTTTGTCGTCTCTGTTCTTCAGTCCATGTGTCTGTTTGACTTTCCGTCAGTGGCAAAGAGGTTCTCCTCTAATCTTGGCCTTTTTAGGCCCCAGTTGTTTGGATCAATATCAGTCATTTGTCTCTTTGATTACATCTTTCCAGAAGCTGGTTGGCACTTTGAGAAGTCTGTCTCTTTGATGGAGCAACCCTAGTCCCTCCTGTTTGTTGATTTAACTGAATGTAGGCACCTGGAGGCCAGAACTTTCTTAGTATGGTCTCATTCATTTCTAAGGTTTCAGCCCAAATCCTTCATTAGTCAACTTCTGGTCATGAATGTCTAACTTCTTGCTTGCTGGGTGCCTCACAGATTGTCTAGACATCATGTAGGCCCAACATGTTCAGGATGGTGTCTTAGTTTTTCTTTTGCTGTGATGAAATAGTCCAGTGAGTGTGACTCAGAGGATAAAAGATGTGTTCTCACAGTTCAGGGCTAGATTCTGTCATGGTGGGGAAGCCATGTTTGAGGCTGCCGGTTACATTGCATCTACAGTGAGAAGTAGAAAGCAGGGGATGGTGGTTGCCCATGCTTGGTACCCTCCTCCATCTTACACAGTCTAGAATGCCCTGACCAGAGGATGCTTCTGCCTACAATCAAGATTGATTTTCCCATGTCGATTAGTGTTAAGACCTCATAGCATACCCAGAGGCCCATTCCTCAGGTGATCATAGGCTCTGTCAAGTCAGCAGTTATCACTAACCATCACAAACCCACCCTTTGTCAGCTAGACACCCACACACGTTTCTTCAGCTGTCACCTTCCATCTCTTGTCCCTATAGGCTCATGACTGTGTTACAATGTAAAATGCATTCTCTCCAACTTTAAAAGTCCCCATACTCTTGAACAGTTCTAACACTTTAAAAGAGCCAAGTCTTGGAACTGTGAGCTCTTTTTTAAAAACAAAAAAACAAAAGTAAAAACCAATAAACAAACAAACAAAAAACAAAATTCTTTATTCCAACATGTAATGGCACAGAATAAGCATTCTTATTCCAGAAGAGAGAAATCTTGGCATAGCAACAAATGATCAGACTACAATCCAGCAGGGCCGACACCCAATCCTGCAGCCCCGTGTGTGGCATCTGAGGCTCATGGTAAAACTGAGTGGCTCCAAAGGGCTTGCTTAGCCCCAGCTCTGCAGCTCTTTCTGCAGCACGCACAGCCTCTCTCTATGTCTGGCTCCACTCTATGCCTGGAGCTGTCCGTGACGGACGTCCCATCGTCTTGGCATCTCTGGTAGACACCCTGAAGTTCCTACTGCACCTTGGGCTTGGCCGTCATAATACATAGTGGGCTCTGAAGGGTCCCTGGCAGGAGCTCTGACCCCGCCACACATGGCCAGGTCTCAGCTGCTCTCTGAAACCCTGGAACAAGGCTCCAGAATCCTCTCACTCTTACATCTTTCATACCTCCCAAGTTCTGCTGCCAGCTTGAGATATAGCCTGGCTCCCATGGGCCACAGGTGTATCAGCTGCTGTGTGCTGACCCTTGGAAAACAGTCTCCTTGGAGGAGGAGGGATCCTGATTGCTCAGCCATATTCTCAGTTCCAGCTCTCTCTCTTCGAAAAGCTTGTTTTCACATGTTGGAGCCTTTGATGTGTGAGATTTTTGTCTTCAGGAACTCATTCCTTTTTAGCGATTACATCTACTTTCTCAGCATCTATCCTGTCTGAAGATTCTCGCTACCAAACACATTAGTTCTATACGTTTGAATTCCTTTAGACTCAGGTTCTCAGGATGCAGATAGAATGCAGCCAGATTCCCCAGAGCCCAGTTCCTCATACACTTTTTCTTCTCCCATCTGAAACCTCATGAGCTGACTTCACTCACTGTCTCTGTCTTCTAAGCATTCTTGTCTCCTAAACACTCACCAGAATGGCCCATTAAGCCCTGCTTCCAGCGCATTAGGGCTTTTCTAGCATGAAGCACCAAACTCCTCCGCATTTTAACTGTGAAACCATTCCCAGGGCTTCTACACCACCACCCCATGGTCAGGTTTATCACAGCCACAAACCTGCTCCTGGTGCAACAATTTCTTAGTTACTTATTGTTGTGATAAAACACTGACTACAGCAACTCAAAAGAGAAAGAATTCATTCTGTTTACAAGTCCAGATGGCAGGCGGTCATGGCGGCAGGATCAAGGTTTCAGGAATTTGAAGTAACTGGTTACATTGTATCACAACAAGAAACAGAAAGCAAGGAATATCTGCGGCTGCTCAGCCTGCCTTCTCCATTCTCCTTCTGCCTCCTCCAGGAGCCCCTGCTCAGGGAATGTCTCACCACCATTAAGATGGGTCTTCTCACATCAGTTAATGTATCAAGATAACACCCCACAGGCATGCCCAGATTCTCATCTCCCAGATGAGTCTAAATTCTGTCAAATTAACTCCAATCATCACAAATAAAATTTACTTTCTTTCTCCGCTCATTATCTACCAAGAACACCTGTTTGGAGATGTCTGATTCTGGCAGTTGCGTTAGTTCAGGTGTTGGAGTCATTTGAATATCTCACTTTTCCTTGACCTCTGAATCTAATATGTACATGTAAACTGCTCCTACCAGGACATTCAGTGTTTGCATTCCACAAGATTGGTGATTTCCTCCAAATACACTCCCCTCACCTCGGGTGACCACACTCAGATTAACCTAGAAACCTTCAGCTTGCTTTTAACGACTCCCAAACATTTTCAGGATCCTCCATTGCCTTAAAAGACTTTGTATCTGTTTGCAGTCTCTGTTATTACATAGGAAGCCCAAATTAGGTGGCTTAAAATAAAACCTATGTATTTACAGATTCTGTGGGTCAAGAATGGAACGGGTGTAGTCAGACATATTTTGTCTCTGCCCTGTGTTGGGCCTTCTGCTGGGAAGACTCAGTGGCCAAGATAATTTGACAGCTGGAGGCCGCTTTCTCCTCTCTCTCTCTCTCTCTCTCTCTCTCTCTCTCTCTCTCTCTCTCTCTGGCAGGTTGATGTGGCTGACATCTGGGACCTCAGCTGGGCTATTGGCTGAAGCTGTGGCTTTTCTCTGTGGTTGCTTGTTCTTCCTTCTACCATAGTGGCTGAGATCTGAGGGTAGCATTCCTCAGAGAAGCATGCTGTGTGTTCTAGCTTCAGAAGTAAGAGACTCATTTTCTCATTGGTCATGAGCCTGGCTGGATTTCAGAGGAATATCTCAGTGGGGAAAAATAGCAAAGTCAGGGTGGGATTTTTTTTTTTTTAAATGAAGTCATCTTTAGGAAATTCCGCCTACCACAAAATCCAGACTAATTTGAGAACGCCGATACAATCTGGTTCATCTTCCTTTTAGCTAGAAAAACAGAACACCTATGTGACAGAAATCATGGTGGCCCTTCGTAGGTACTCTTCCAACCTAACAGTTCTGAGACCAGATAAGAGT
The DNA here is from genome assembly GCF_049852395.1 of Peromyscus maniculatus bairdii. NCBI lineage: Eukaryota > Metazoa > Chordata > Mammalia > Rodentia > Cricetidae > Peromyscus > Peromyscus maniculatus. The sequence continues at coordinate 12,552,769 of NC_134863.1, read as the reverse complement.
TGAGTTGGTGAGGTCCAACAGTTCCCCCAAGGTCCACTAAATACTGGGTAGATGGGCTTTGAACTGGAACCTTTGGCTTTTCTACATCTGTACTATGGTGGGAGCGGCACATGACAATTATAAGAATTTATTAACAATACATTTTGTCTAGACTCTGACCTCTCACTGTTACAGGAGCTATTTAGGGTTAGAGCCTGAGCCTTGACTGCCCGAATAAGCCAGGTTCAGCCACCCACCCTCACAAGCCAATTAAACCAGTAGTGAAAAGACAAAAAAAGAATCATTCACTGTGGCCACACGGAGAAAGAAGAGGGTTAACGATGTCCAGCGGCTTGCCCCCTCCCCCAAGTCCGCTTTCTGGCTCCTAACTTAGGTGGAAGGCTAGATAGGTAAGTGGTTGTACCCAGGGTGTCCTGCCCGTTATTAACCCATCGTTGTCTGGGCTCTAGTTTCTCTGCAAGGTGGCCACGCAGTTGGTCAGGACTATGTGGGATCTCCTCTAGGTAGTGGAGGGAGGGGACAGGAGGACAAATGACCCCGGCTGGCTGGCACCAGGCTTCGGCCACCTCCTCCCAGCTTGAGATTCCTGGGGGGAAATTCCAGTATCTTGAGGACCTTTGTCTAACAGTTGGGATAGCCAAAGGAAGCTCTGCAAGATCTCTAGAATATTCTTGTTCCTTCCAGGCCCGTCACACCTCTTGTCCATTTGCAGCCCCAGAGGGCTCACACCTAATGGGAAACAAGACTCTTGCTGGCTGAGGGGTCAAGACTGTTTAGTCTGTGGACGACACATGGCCGCTGTGGGCAAGCAGAGCCCACGGGTTGGTCCTAGTGTCTGTCTGTCTCCGAATCCAGGTGCTCTGCCTGTGAGTTGTTGGGTGGGGGTGAGGGTGGGGAGATGGCTCCCTCTGTGAGCGTTCTCCTGACCCGTCCCCTCCCACCCCCCAGGACTCCTGATCCTAGCGTGTATTTGTTTGGCCTCGGCTCATTGCAGCCTTGTGTAGCATCACAGTGTGCTTTCTCTGTGTACTTTGGCGTCTCGGTGATTGATTCGGGACTTTCCTGAGTTTGCCCATATTGAACCTGCTGCTACCTGGTTGGGATTGCCAGCCTTACTTATGCCGTTTTCTCTGCAGGATAAGTGCCCTTTGCTCTTCTTTCTGCCGGATGTCTGTTCTTCCTTCAGGATTAAACTTAGTTCCTACACACCTCCTCTCCTCTGAGCTCTGTACATGGTCCTCAAATGGTCGCACTGTATTCTGTAGGCATTCTTTGGTCTAGTTATGTGGAACGCTCACTAGTCTGGAAGGTCCAGCAGGAAAGAAGCTGTGGGTCACTCTTCCTGTAGCCTTTAGTGCCTCTTTGTAACTGAGGGCCAGGGATGCATCCTTCCGAGGGGCGTGTACATCATCTAGTGTATGGATGCCAGTGCCTGTCTGGGGCAGACACAGAGATACTGGGGTGGAAAGAAGAAACAGAGATGTTGGTGTTAGACCATATGGATTCTTGGGCTGAACACTATTATATTCCTTTGTCGTTGTGTATGAAGTGAAGGAAGTTGTGGAACACAAAACCATTTTGGTCAGAACAGCTGTGCAAGTGACCCCCAGATCAGGATTAGTGACCGTTGATGTTTCTTCGTGGCAGAGATGTGGGGAGGGTTGTTGGACACTCAGCTGAGGGTCTGCCATCCTGTAGCACCTCCCGGGCATTTGTGTACAGTTCTGCCCTGATTGCTGGCGCTCTGGTAGTCTTGGGAGGTGCTGGAGCATATAGACTGTAGAAGTTAGCTGCGATGCTATGGGGAAGTCATCCATGTTGGCATGAGACCTTTCAGTGGCCTGGCTGTCTTGGGGTCACCCTCACGCATGCTCTGTAAGTAGGTTCAATGGGCTCATTGGTTCCTCAAGTTGGACTTGAGCAAAATGGTGCCTTGGTTTTGTTGGTGCTCAGTAATGAAGGTTTTTGTTTCCACCTCCCTAGGGAGAATTCTTATAGCAGTTGCCCTGAGAGTTTTTACAACCATATATTCTTAAGATGACTTTTTCTAAAACTTGGCTACAGGCTGCCATGTAAGCAAGCATTAAATTTTGAGTATTGAAAAGATAACTTTGGGCTAGGGATGCGGCTCGGTGACAGGCCCCATCCTCAAAAGTGAATTTCTTTTTTCTTTTTGTTTTTTTTCGAGACAGGGTTTCTCTGTGTACTTTTGGTGCCTGTCCTGGATCTCGCGCTGTAGACCAGGCTGGCCTTGAACTCACAGAGATCTGCCTGCCTCTGCCTCCCGAGTGCTGGGATTAAAGGCGTGTGCCACCGCCGCCTGGCAAAAGTGAATTTCTGTGTATTCAGATTGTGTAATTGTTAGTGCTAGAAGCTAATTTAAAACAAGAATTAACATGTTGCAGTTTGGCTTTTCATTGCCGTAACAAGTCCCCGAGGCAGCTAACTTTATAGAGATTAAAGGGTTACTTGACACACAGATTTGATTTGAGCCCGTAACAGCTGTCGGCACATGTGAATAGTACTGAAGGGAGTTGCACCAGTGAACATGTGATGTTTTGAACAAGGAGGGTAAGAGCTGCCAAAGGAGTCACAAGGAAATGCCTCATGTCCCCAGTGACCCAAGAGCGTTATGCTTGGCTTACTTCCCAGAGGTTCCCTTGCTCCTTACAGGTGTATGCCCCTGCCTCCACCCTGTGGACCCTCAGGGATTCCCAAACCACAGCACCTCCTGAGATGCCAGAGGTGGTCATTGACTGGCATCTCTTCGTGACCTTCAAAACGTGCTTCTTGCTTGGTCTTGATTACAGACTGCTCTCAAATTTGCTCTGTAGCCAAGGCTAGCCTTGGACTTAGGAGCTTTTTCTGCCTAAGGTTCCAGAGAGCCAGGATTACAGGTGTTCGCCCCTCCCCCCCCCACTTCGGAGAAATTACTTTTCTGGATCACCTTGCATTATGATAATTAGCCATTAGAACTTTCTCCTTCCTGTTCTTCCTCCTGGAGCATGTTGCAGATGCATCCTAGGATTTTGTCGCTCTCCTGTGTGGCAAAGAGAAACTCCGAGAGCTAAATGCAGGGGTGGAGTATGGGTGTAGAGGAGAGCTTTTTCAACAGGCCCGTGCTACAGCGGCAGGGCCCAACACCAGCTTTCCCGGGGGCTCTTTGCCTTTACTGGAGTGTGTTACATCACAAGGATGTTATACAGGCATGGGCATTTAAAGGTGCTTTGTTTTTAGTAGGAAAAAAAAATATCTAAAAATGAGCGAGGGAAAGATAGGGACCTGGATTGAGCAAACAGCTGTCCTAGTGTTTATGAGAATGGAGGCTGGTGTTTCACTCCCTAGAGAGTAAGCTGCAAAGGTTATGTTACTTTGTTCCCTGACCCCCCGGTGTACAGGTGTTCAGCCTTTTGATATCATGACATGATGTCACCTGCAGGTGTGCTGGGCCACAGTCACAGCTATCCTGGGTTGCATGCAGCCCACGGGTTGGACAACTTGAAAGGACTGGCTTCTCATAGATACAGCAGGTGTTTGTTGCCTGATTTGGCAATACTTTTAGTTAAAACCTTTAAAGATCATCCTAGTCTTCAAAATCAATCACAGTACTATTAGCTTTTGGTAGGAATATTTGGGTACTGGTGGTCCAATTGTTCAGGACCCCAGGCCTCACACACGATCTGATTGGCCTGGTGGAAGGTGCTTATGAGGGGGAATATGTGGTTTGCACAGCTTTGGACTCCAGAGAGAATTTAACATCAGTAGTATTCATCATGACTATAATGATAAAGATGGTGGACACAGTTTCTTCTTTTGGGGGCGGGGGATAAAATGGTGTTGGCTCATTGTTTATAATGTGAAATGGAAGAGGTGACTTGTTTAGAGACTAGCCACTGTCATCAACAAAATGGGGTGGACCAGGGGAAAAGGCAGCTGATGCTCAGAGGCTGCTGGTCGCTGAACATTGCTGTGGTCCTGCCTTCTGGGGCAGAAGAAGAAAAGTGAGAAGGATGCTGAGCAGAGGGGGAAAAAACAGGGTAGATCCAGGTATGACGTAGAAAAATCGGTGGGTGTGATGCTAAGGAGCGAGCCTGTCCAGGTGCCACATCAGAACTTGGGTTCTTTGTTATTTATCTGAACTCCCTGATGTATGTAAATATTTGTTTGTAACATGGTTAGTTTTAATTATACAGATTTTTAAGTCAGGGCTCGTATAAAGCTAGTTAATCACTTTTCGAGAAATGGGTTTTGTTAAGTGGAAACTTCATCACACATGAAAGCACATACTTGTAATCCCAGCACTCAGGAAACTGAGGCAGAAAGATCATGAGTTTGAGCCAAGCCTGGGCTATATAGCTAGTTCAGGGCCAGCCTGAGCTACATTCCAAAACTGTGTCTCAGAACACCCCCCCACCCCCAGCAGCCCTTCCATCACAGCAGAATGAGAGACTAAATGGAATGCTTACTTGCGTTTTTGTTTCTTCTGTTTCAACCTTGGAAAGCTGAAGCAAAGTGCGCGTCTTTGGGATGCACAGACAGATGCAGTCTTTGTATCCAATGTCTCACGTCCCTGAATTCCAATGTGTTCTTCTTTTCAGGCAATACACTATTACTCTTCTCTGGGAGCTCTCTGGAATGTGTCCCACCTGTATTTTGGGGAGGTTCTAAAACTTGGTCTTGCCCCATGAGGCATGGCACAGCCTGGCAAAGCTGAAGAAGGTGACTTTTCCACATGTCCCCACCAGTAGGAGATGGTGTGGTGAAAATCTGCAGTGAGGTTGATGTTGCAGGAAAGGCTTACACGTTCATCCCTAAGGCTAGTAGTTCTTCTGTCTAAGGGGATGCATCCTACCCAGGGTCTATTGAAACAGAAATACATCCTTGAAATACAAACTTTTGTTGTTGAATTGGCAATTCCAGTGTGACATTTTTAAATATTTAAATATATAAAGCAAAAAACCTGTCACTCCCTAACTGAGACTTAGATAACTCGGTTTATTTATCTGAAAATTTTTGACAGTGATAGGCACTTCACTAGCAGTGGTAAGGCTTCAGTGAGAAGCATAGAGCCGTTGATATAAGGAGCACTTGTAGTGTGGGGATATCTTCCTGCTAAAAACTGTGAAGGATGTTTTGGATGTATCTTTGGGATTTTATTAGTCTACATCCCATTAAACCGATAGAGGGGTGAGCAAGAGAGTATCGGTGAGCCCACAGAGAAGATCGGGAAAGCTACCATTATTTTTCTTTATATTGTAAATAATGGGTTGGAGGAGCGTGATGCGGGATGTTATCTAGAGGGAATGATATTCAGAGCTTCAGAAAAGTGTTGGAATTTTCCCATGACAACATCTCCCCATCCCAGTCTCGCCCTCCTCCTTCCCTCCTTTGCTCTTCCTCTATTTTATCATCCCTCTCATGTTGTTCTTCCTTTTGTCCTTTGAGACAGTCTCACTGTGTAGCCCAGGCTAGCCTGTAACTCTCAATCCTCCTCCCCGAGCCTCAAGGGCACTGGGATTATAGGAATGCCCCTCTGGGCCTGGTTTCCAATTTCCTAAAGAGGTTTTTGTCCAGGCTGTTGGTCCTTCTGTGGTGATCTCCAACCTCCTTTCCCAGTTCTCAGTTCCTTTATTCCTTGATGTGGACAAGCATTTTAGAGATTATGTTTCCAAGCATCCTGACATGGGAATTTAATCAGGTCTGCTTTCTGCTCACCTGAAATGCAGCCTTCACATGGAAGTATCTGTTGCAAGAAGCGCCGTCATTTGAGGGCTGTTCAGTTAGGGTATGGGATGAGCTACCTGTAGTTCCTCTGCTGTTGCACTTGAACAGATGATTTGTCAAATAAACTGACGCTCTGCAGTAATAGAGCAGGAGATAGGAATGTTGACTGACACAGTCCTGTTCCCTCTTTACTTAGCAAGTTCTGGTATGCTTTTAATGAATAAATCTTACATATTGATTAAAATGACAGTTATGTCAATTATACCCTGCTTATCAAAGACTTAACAGTTAACACCCACATGTAAGCAAATGTATAACCATATTTGTCTTTTAGGGTCTGGGTTACATCAGAACTTTCATGATTACCTGTGACTTTCATGATTTCGATTTAACAGCTGAGTAGTAGTCCATTGTGTAAATAAATGTACCACATTGTCTTTCTCTGTCTGCTGATGGAGATCTAGGCTGATTCCAGCTTTCTGGCTATGATGAATAGAGCAGCAGTGAACATGGTTGAGAAAGTGTCTATAGTAGAATGGATAGTCCTTTGGGTATATGTCCAAGAGTGGTATAACTGTATCTTGAGGTAGGTCTATTCCCGCTTCCTGCGGAATTGCCACACTGATTTCCATAGTGGGTGTACAAGTTTACATTCCCACCATTTAACCACAGAGTCCAGGTATAGAGTAAGGGACTAGTGGAGAAGGAAGAATCTCCCTAGGGAAGAAAAATACAAAAGATAGTTATGGGTGGGTGAGGAGAGGCTGGGGGATGCAGTGTGATCATGGACTGGAACAGGAGGATCAAACCAGAAGAGAGGAAAAGAAGGGGGCCATGGGGGAGGAGTATGGGGAGGGACCACTCAACTGAGGGTCATTTGAGGGTTCATATGGAAATCCAATAAAGTAAAAGCTTCTCTCTCTCTCTTTTAAATGACAGGGTTTCCCTATGTAACCCTGACTGTCCTGTAACTCTGTAGATCCGCCTGCCTCTGCCTCTGGAATGCTGGGATTAAAGTCGTGTGCCACCACCACCCAACAAGTAAAAGCTTCTTAAAATATGTCCATATGCGAAAGAAATCTAAATGGAATCGTTAAATGCAGGGCCCCGCCAAACATCTCTTGTCACTCAACAAAACCTCTAGTGCAGGAAATGGGTAACTTTTAATCAAGGTGTTGGCCAAAGGGATCCCATGGAAACCCCTAAACAACCCAAGCCATGGGTGGCTCCCCACAAACGGATGCTAAGGCCGTATTGCTGAAGACAGCCCCTGCATAACTCACGGAACACGAAGAAGTCGGGCTGACGTACATAGAACAACCTTCACCTGACTGACTAGCAGTCACGGCGCCGGACGGCACTGCGCATGCTCCCTAAGGAGAAAGGCAAACAGACCTAGCTGCAAGCTCTTCTGTCTTCCGTGGCGGCCTGCCTGCCACACACACTGGTGCAGTGGTGGTACAAAGCTCGTGGGAGTGGCCAGCCACCACCTGATTAGATTTCGGGCCCACTCTGTGAGATGGAACCCCAGCCCTACACTGCCTGGGTGGCCAAGGCACGGAGACTGCATAGGCCGTGGACCTAGGAGAAAACCAAACACTACTGTTCTGCTGAAGGGATGAAACAATAACATGGCTCCGAGCGCCATTCTGCTGTAGTCATAGATCAGTGCCTTGCTCGGCCATCGTCAGTGAGTTTCCTGCACGTATACATGTGTACAGACCTACTCTTCGGTGCTCTGGATTGCTGAGCTGTGTTTCTAGCCCTGTCTTACTTGTTTAAAAACAAAGGTCAACAATTAAAACTCTTATAGTAGCTGAGGGGCTGAGAAAGGAGAATCTGTCTCCACAAGTTCAAGGCCATCCTTGGCTACATAGTAGATACAAGCCAGCCATAATAACAGCCCGTATGTTATGGTCTGCGTCCGGGGGGCTGGTGATGTGGTTCCGTGGCTGAGAGCATGAACTGCTCCTGTAAGAGGATCGAGTTCAGTTCCTAGCACCCTTGGTGGCTGGCTCCCAACCACCTGTAACTCCAGTTCTAGGGGGTCTGATTCTGGCCTTCATGGGCACCCACACATAGTGCACACACACCCCCATGTACACATATACATACAAATAATTTACAAAACCAGGATCAACTTAATTAGTAACTGGTTTTCTGTAACGATGTGCCTTAGAGAGTTCCCTGCAAGGGTACGTGTGTGTATATATCTACTCCATTTTTAACAGCTGTCTGTTATAACTGTGCTTATTTATATATAACTATATATGACTATATATATAACTATATATGTATATAACTTATTTATCACGTGCTGATAGATACTCACTGTGCAGTAGCTATGTTTGTTCGGATGTCCTTGAGCTCATGAATAAGTTGCTGTCTGTGGGCTATATTTTTGGTTAGCAGTTAGTCAATATTTATATTTGGAAATAACAAACTTTTTTTTTTTTTTAAGACATACTCTATCTTCTTAAATTCCGATGACTTTTCTACAGATGGGTTTGGTGCGCCGTCTGTAGGAAATTTCCGTGCAGCCACCGTAGGCCTGCCTCTTTATGAAGAACAGGGGCCAAAGAGCATGCTAAGCCAGGCTTTAGGACCTGGAGACAACAAAGTGGCTCTTGATTCTTGCTGCTTTTTCCATCCGGCCATAAGATGTGAGGTTTTACATCCTCACCCGTACTAGCCATTAGCACAGCGCATTCACACTTTAAAGACTACACGGCAGCTCACGCGTGTGACCCCTGCACCAGCCAACCTAGTGTACCTAGTAGCCTTGGGGAGCTCCAGGCTGCTGCAAGACCTTGTCTCTAGGCTCCCGGAGTCTGCCGGAACACACCCGAGGCTGGCCTCTGGCCTCCGCGGGCACTTTCTCAAACCTGCACGTGCAGGGAAGAGATGAGCTGCTCGCTTCACTGGTTTTCCTTCTCGTAGTCTGTACTTCTTTGTTCCTCCAAGGCTGTTGCCAAGGTTGAAGCCATGGGGATGCATGTGGCCCTGTACAAACACTGTTTGGAAATACTAGCACCAGAAAGAAGGGAAAAGGAATGGGGACCACATCCCTCCTCCAGCATTCCCCGCAAATGAGTGTTGATGGAATTGGAGCTCAATGAAAATTGCACTTCTGTACACTGGTGGGTCTTCCCAGGGTTTAATAGGGTCTCAGCAGATGAGAATAGAAAGACCATGATGCCTTTCTTCCCAGGCTGGCTTTGAACTTATGATCCTCCTGTCTTATGATTGTTAGTATAAGAAACCTAGATCGCCATGCCTGGCTTATTTTCTGTGTAATTTTAATTACATTTTCTATGTAATTGTTTACATAAAAAAAAAAAAAGGCAGAAGAGCTGGGCGGCACATACCTTTAATTCCAGCACTCGGAGAGCAGAGGCAGGAGGATCTGTATGAGTCTGAGGTCAGAGCAAGTTCCAGGACAGCCAGGGCTACATATAGAGAGACCCTGTCTTGAAAAACAAAAACAAACACAGAAGATACCTAAATCATTTAGAGCCATCAGACTTTCAGGGTGTCTTATGAACGGCCTCTGAATTTAAAGATAGGGGGGAGGAGAGGGGAGAGGAGGAAGAGAGGGGAGAGGGGAGAGTTTAAATACTCACGATAAGGAAAGTGGCTAGATGAAATAAATGCCAGACATTCATGGGGTAGGAAACAGACAAGGAAGCTTTCTAAGACAGGAAGATTGTCAGTGTGTTACTATCAGGTGAAAAAACAAGGTACAGACTGGAGAACGTACCGGTGCTTCTGTAAGAGACGTAAGTCTGTATTTACATGAAACTGAAGATACACAGAAAGAAGTTGCTTCCAGTGGGGAGCGGGAGATGGAAAATTGTTATGATGTTTTAATTTCGAACCGCAAATAAATTACCTTCTGGAAATAAATTTTTAAATGAAATTTGACATGAAACAAAATCTGATTTTGTTTAAGCCCATAGTATTTGTGACCTTACCCAGTGTGTTTGAACCTGGGGGTAGGATCAGTTGCAAGCATGAATGTTTTGAGAGAATAATCATAGAAACAATATATGGTGGTTTATCTTCTGACTTCTCTAGTAGGAAATTGGAAATGTAAATCTGTATTTAAATTGTAGTTTCTTTAACTTGTTGCGATTTGTGGATTTTTTTTTCTCCTCCCAAGGTAATTGGAAACCTTAAAACCCGGAGCCTACTATCCACTGTAGGAATGTTCTCTGTGTGTGTGTGTGGGGGGGGGGGGTTGGTGCATATAGTTGGACAGTGAACTTGGTTTATGATCTTCTGTCTGATTTTGTTATTTGCTGAAGTTGGAGTGTATGGAGAAAATGTTCTAGACTGCTCTTGTCTTTACAGGAGCAGAAAAATCCAGATTCGGAACATCCCGCCTCACCTGCAGTGGGAGGTAAGCCGGGACTCCAGACACCTCCTTGCCTTAGCTTCCTTTTGCTTTAGGACTCAGAGACCTTGAGACGTGTCCCCCACACCTCTGGGTCCTGTCCTTCCTCTCCAGGGCTGGGCACACGGTGCGATTTAGAGGTTGTTTGTTTCTCCCTCCCCAGCCAGGTGCCCTCTGGCCTCTCACAGTCTTCTCCCTCAGGTACCACACCACAAACACCTGCACACCAGCCAGGGGACAAAGTGTGCACCCCTTTGTGATTCTTAGCGTATGATCTGATGAACGATTTTTGTTGTTCCCCATTCTGATTGGCTGAGGCACCGGGAAACCTATGGAAACAGAAAGTCCTTTGTCGGAGTAGATTTGTTTGTTTGTTTGTTTTTGTTCTGAGTTAGTTGCCATGAGTAACCATTAAAGATATATCTGCAGGGCACTCCAAGTCTAAGATTGCTATCTTAAATACAGTAGGATGCAAGGAGTGGCCCCACTGTTAGGAACAAACTGCCCTAACCCACAGGATACCAGACCAGCCTCAAAAAAAAGCTGTTTTATCTTTATCTTTAAAAGCGGAAGAAGAAACAGGACGAGGCTGAAGAGCTGCCTTTGCAGGGGACCCAAGTTCCATTTCCAATAGTCAAATTGAGTGGCTTACCTATGACCCCAGATCCAATACCTCTGGCCTCTGCAAGCGCATGCCCCTCTCTCTCTCTCTCTCTCTCTCTCTCTCTCTCTCTCTCACACACACACACACACACACACACACACACACACACACACACACAAAATAACCAGGCATTGTGGTGTATAGTGGTGTGTGACTTTAATTCCAGTGCTTAGGAGACTGAGATAGGCTGATCTCTTGAGTTTGAGGCTAGCCTGGTCTATGTAGGGATTTCCAGGACGGCCAGACCCTATCTCAAAAATAAATCTTTTTTTTAAAAAAGCAAACTTTTGCCAGGTGATGGTGGCACACACCTTTAATCCCAGCACTCGGAAGACAGAGGCAGGCGGATCTCTGAGTTCGAGGCCAACCTGTTCTACAGAGTGAGTTCTAGGAAAGGCTCCAAAGTTACATAGAGAAACCTGCCTCAGAACAAAACAAAACAAAGCAAAAGAACAAATTTTTAAAAAGATTTATTATTTTTATGTGTGTGTGTGTGTGTGTGTGTGTGTCTGTGTGGGTCTTTGTACACCACATGTGTTCAGTAACACACGAGGCCAGAAGAAGTCATTTGATCCCCCAGAACTGGAGTTACAGGTGGTTATAAGTTGCCATGTGGGTGCTGGGATCTCTCCATCCTCAAGAACAGTTTTTTACTATGGAAAAGTCTACACAGTCTATTACTTGAATAAATAAGGAGGCCAAAGGAAGAATTGTTAAATCCCCTAAAGAAAAATGAGCTCTGTCTTCTAGTCTGCTTTTCATTTCAATAGCATGGTTTTGAGTCATCAGATGAGTATAACTGTTCAGTTACCAGACTCCAAAATTGTGTGGTGTCATCTTATTGAATAGGCTGTTGGGAAGCAATCAGCAAAAAGTCCTGAATTCTTAGATGTGTAGAGTTCTTATGGAAGACCTGAAATGCCAACTTATTTACACTATTCCTATGTCTCTGTTTTAATGTGTTTCACTTGCGGAGGCAAATCAGTGTCTTTTTTATGATCTTTTCTTGCTGTTCCTTTACAGGTATTGGATGGACTGTTGGCTGAGTGTGGGACAGTGGAGAATGTGGAACAAGGTAATGAGCGAGGAGGTTAAACACACGAGGAGGTTAGCTCACTGAATGTTGGAGAGGGCATCATATTTCTTACAGGTTGGGGTCATCAGGGAGAAGTAGTAAGTCCCAACGCTTTTGACATGTTCTTCCGCTAGTGTCTGTTTGTACAGCTGCCTGTCAGAGGCATCTGTCATCTCTATATATCTATATAGTTCAGTTCAAGGAATATTCTTTTTTTTTTTTTTTTTTTTTTTTTTTTTTTTTTGGTTTTTCGAGACAGGGTTTCTCTGTGTAGCTTTGCGCCTTTCCTGGAGCTCACTTGGTAGCCCAGGCTGGCCTCGAACTCACAGAGATCCGCCTGGCTCTGCCTCCCGAGTGCTGGGATTAAAGGCGTGCGCCACCAACGCCCGGCTTTTTTTTTTGATTTTTTGAGACAGGGTTTCTCTGTGTAGCTTTGCACCTTTCCTGGAACTCACTTGGTAGCCCAGGCTGGCCTCGAACTCACAGAGATCCACCTGCCTCTGCCTCCTGAGTGCTAGGATTAAAGGCGTGAGCCACCACCGCCCAGCAAGGAATATTCTTTCAGGGTGTCTTTGTGTAGCCCTGGTTGACCTGGCACTCAATATATATATATATACCAGGCTGGCTTTAAACTCATATAGAGGCCTGCCTGCCTCTGCCTCCGAGTGCTGGGATTGGAGGTGTGGCCACCTCACCCAGCATTCAGGCACCTGCATGCATAAGCTCTGGATAAACATAGTTCGGATGGGACAAGCTTAATTCATCTGAGAATAGTTAACACTGCTGTTACTTAACTAACTCCAGCTCACTAGGAGGTGAGGACACAACCTAACATCTGTTTACTATGAGGTAGATTTTCCCTGCCAGGAGTCTTGAGACACTTATGAAAATGTAGGTTCCTAGGGTTCACCACAAACATGCAGAGACTCAGGGTGTGTTGCTGGATTTTAACGGCTCCCTTGCAGGGAGGGATCGAGAAGGCACAGCATCAATGACACAGACACTGGGAGTCAGTTGAAGGCAAACAGCAAACTCATTTATTCAATAACGGGGAAGGCCTTATATACCCTCCTCCCAGCACCCACGCTGTGTCCCAACCTGGTGGCATTGTGTGGTCATCCCTCACTGGCTGGTCATGATCAGGACCTCTGACAGCGTCTGTTGCTAGGCCCTCAGGCAGACTCCAGGTCGGCTCATAAGGAAGTACGTTATGTCCCATGCCTTGGCAACTGGTTTGAGTCCATTTCCTCGACCATTCCTACTACAGGGGTGGAGGGAATGGCTTATGGTTGAATCAAGAATCTCTGAGTGGTTTTGTGTGCACTCAGATCTGAGGCCCACCATCACAGGAACAGCACTGCATATGCCCAGGAAATATTCCTTCTCTCATGCTACTCATTTTTATTGGCTAAGGACCAAAGCACTGATTTTTAAGGGGAACCAAAAGGACACCTGAAGCTGATGTCCTGTATAGCTCTGTAGGAGTCTTGGAAAGGTGGATCACAGGACACTGACAATGAAGACGCCAAAGTATGGTAAAGGTGGCGTTTACATTGGCCCTGATCGCCCCCTGCCTGTGAACCCGTGGACAGTCGCTCAGCCTCACCAACTGAACCGCACCGATTCCGTCTCCACTTACGTAAAATAAGTGTGATTTCTACCCTTCCTATAGCGTCGAATGGTCACATCACTCAGGGGAAACCTGTTGATGTATTTTGTAGACAAGTGTAAAGGATCACAAAGTCCTTAGGGAAAGATCATATAGAATCCGATTTCTTACAGATGGTCCAGTCTGTCAGTGTACTAAGCATACTCATTTTGAAACAGCAATTACGTGGGTATGCTCCCCTCCACGATTATTAAGAACATTTCTCTGTTTCTCATAACTGCTTGCCCATGCTCAGAGTTGAAAGAAAAGCACTCGGAAGGAAAAATGCTTTCTATGAACTCTGTTCTCAGTTTTCACTTCCTTGTCGTTGAAAGGAAGACATTCTAGTAGTAGCAGGTGGGAACTTGGAAAAAAAAAAGTTGTAAAAACAAAGTGCTGGTCTGGGTGTGGTGGCCCATACCTGGAATCCCAGATTTGGAGAGAGGGAGACAGATTAGCAGCTGTAACCATGAAATCGATTCAGGATGGTGCTACCTGAGAAGATGTTCAAGGGCCCTGGGGCAGCAGGCTGCCCTTCGGCACCTGAGCACTGGAGACTGCCCAACTTCCAGCACCTTGAGGCACAGAGCAAGCCACCGAGCTGCTCATTTGTCGTGTTTCTTGGGTGATTTTGATCCAGTAGAGCCTGTCAGTAAAGTCTTAGGAACATGGCTTTCATGAGCAATGAAGTAAATTATTTAAATGGAGCTCAGCTTCCTCTAGAATTAAGGACAACGTGACTTGCAGAAGACATATCTTTGAAGGGCAGAGACTATTAGTGAAAAGCGAGAGCAAAATCGCAGGATCCGGGATTCCTAGAGGATGCCTTTTCTGGGAGTCTGCATCTGCAGCCTTCTCTGTCGGTCTAGAAAGCTGCAGACTGGAAGCCTCTGACTTAGCACTGACACTGAGTGAGGACGGTGATATACCCCCGCTTGCTCTGTGGGCATCTGTGAGTAAGAACCATTAGGAGCAGCCTGAGTGCACCAGGGCAGAGGCCAGGGCCGGGATCGGTGCTGATGATGTGTCAATCATTGTGCTGATAGCTACTGCTGACTGTGCACCTCCTTCCTACTGGTCCCCCAGCATCTCCCCCATCAAGTCTGAAGCTGCTTTGAAATTACTGGGCAAAATATGGTTTTATCTTAGAGTCTTTAATGTTTGGGGGATGCCAGATTCCTTTGAGAATCTCAGAGTCACATTTCTTTACATTTTAATAATGTTACAACGGGGATGGTCCTAGAACCCCTGAAGTTTAAGAAGGAGTATTGCTACTTTGAAAGGGAGCTTTATTGTGACTTTCCAGAATTTTTTTTTTTTTACTGCTGTTGACTTGAAATTCCACAACGTCTTGTTTTGAATAGAGGATCCAATTTAGTCATTCTTGGTTTTTGTGTAAACATTTATGTTTTCTGGGTTAAAGCAAGCTTCATCAATCATGCCCTTTGAATGAATTGTGTGTGTGTGTGTGTGTGTGTGTGTGTCTGTGTCTGTGTCTGTCTGTCTCTCTGTCTACATGTCTGTGTCTGTTTAGAGATAGGGACTTGCTGTATAACCCAGGCTTCCTGTCCTGCCTCAGTCTCCTGTTGTTATCATAGATGAATGGGTTGATGGATGGATGGATGGAAACACACACACACACACACACACACACACACACACACACACACACTGCATGCCACAGATATATATGGTTGACTTTCCTTACTATTATTGTATGTTTATAAAGTAAGTAAAATTCCGGCTGGAGAGATGGCTCAGTGGTTAAGGGCACTGGTTGTCCTGCCAGATGGTCCTGATTCAATTCCCAGCAACCACGTGGTGGCTCACAACCATCCGCAATGAGATCTGGTGCCCTCTTCTGGCCTGCAGGCGTACATGCAGGCAGAACACTGTATACTTAATAAATAAATAAATCTTTAAAAAAAATAAGGGAAATTCAGGGCACCGTTTTATAGGTGCAACTGATTACAGAGTGTGGTATACATTTGATTTACAGATTCTATAATGATAGTAAACAGAGGTGCACATGACTCTGGTTAAGGGTTTCCCCCTGAAGTTAGCCTTCCCCGGGCTGGAGGGGGATAGCTCTTTTTAAATGATGATGCGATTTTCATTTCTCCCCCAGTCAATACAGATACAGAAACCGCTGTTGTCAACGTCACCTATGCGACCAGAGAGGAAGCAAAGATGTAAGTGGGTCTGGGTTTGCCTCCTTGAACGTGTATTCGGGCTTGTCTCTGGTTTCCTTTGAGTCCTGCTCCTGGAAACCCTTCCTGAGAAGACAGGTGCCAGCCAGTCCACATCCTCTTGGGCATGCCAGGACAACTCCAGGGTATCCATGTCTGTGCAACCCCAGGGAGCTCGTCCCAGGCTGTTGGGTGATCATCCAGGGGACTCCGTGTTGAACAGTGTTGAACTTGGCATCAGCAGGAAGGGAAGGATACCAGCGGTTATGATACCGCACCCATGGGCTCACTTTGACGAGCTTCCTGGGGCCTCTTTACCTGGAGCCTCTTTACCTGGAGCATGCTCGTTCTCCACAAGGAGTGTGCACAGCCTTCTGTCCACACTCACTGAATGGAGACTAAAGCAGTAGTTTTTAATGTGTACGATATTTTAAAAAGGATTCACCTCAGCGACAACAGCAGGCTTAATTGTCTGGGAATATTCCACCCATGTGCCGGACTTGGACTCTCTACTCTTATTCCGTTCATTACTCTGTTGCTTCAATAATGATTAGAGTTTACTTCTAAAAGTTTTTTAAACAATAACAAAAAACAAGATTTTTTTTTTTAAATCTTTTGGGCTTGAGGTGGGGGGATTATAGCCATGTCCTGCCATGCCTAGCTAAGAAGTTTCTGTTGGTAGGAGGTCCTTGAAGTGCCTCATAGGCCGGTGAACTTAGAAGTATAACGGGTAGTCGTACTTCCTGGCTGTGTGTAGCCCAGGCTATACCCATTCCAAGGTAATTACCTCATTGCTGTTGCAGTTCTCAGCACGTGTGGAGACATAGTGTACCCATTTTCCTACCGACAGGCTCAGGAAGGTAAATAATTGGTCATTGCTAAACGTACGGGCTCATCTGCTGTGAAGCTTGGCCAGGCCATGCCACCTCTGCCCATCCTAGCCATAGCCCAGTGCCACGTGGCTGGATCTACACGTTACCCGCTTGCCTTCATTGAATTCAGAAGGTTCTGTTTTGGAATGAATTCGCAAACCCTCAGTGTTACCCAGTAGGATGGCTGCAGAAACATGTAAGGCATTCTCCCACTTCATGTACAGTTTTGGAAACACAGAGGTAGATCTTGTTGTTTATAATGGTTATTTGTAGATAATCTGTAACCTTGAGGACTGAGGGCAGACACACCCTATCTGCTAGAGAATAGTGAATACTGAGACGTTACCAGCCGGACACTGGGCAGTCTGGTCTCTAGGCGTTTGCCCCTGAGGAAGAGCTGTAACTTCAGAGGTACCCAGGGTAATGTGATTTTTCAAGAGACTGGGCCTAATGTCCAAGCTTAGGGAGGCTCAGTAGCAAAGGTTACAGCGAACCGGGAGAAGGCTGACCTCGTTTACAGTTGTGTCCAGAGGAGAAGGCTGACCTCGTTTACAGTTGTGTCCAGTGGAGAAGGCTGACCTCGTTTACAGTTGTGTCCAGTGGAGAAGGCTGACCTCGTTTACAGTTGTGTCCAGTGGAGTGGGCAATGGATTCTATAAAAATATTTGATGATGGAAAATGTTTAGCATGTTAACTGAGTTTTAAGGACCAGAAATAGAATATCCATTTTTAATACGTTTTAGTAAACAATGCATAATAAGGACAAGGAACTATCCATTCTATAGCTTCCCTCATTTGTGTTTATGGGTTTCTGAATTTCTCGAATGTATTTAAATTTGTGATATGATTAAGATAATCATGAAGACGTGTTACAGTTAGAAAGCAATTCTCTTGGACCCCTACTTAGAGTTTTTGGTGAGAGGAGTTTAGTCTCGGGGGGGGGGGTGAGGTTGGGGATGGGGATGCAAACCGCAGAATTGTGCCTTAGTCACCTAGACCTAGATGCGGAAAGATCGTCCCCTGAGACTCCAGGGGTGAGACGGGATTTGTCTCTGCATCCTTGGTGCTTGGCACAGGCACCACATAAGTGGCTAGTGAGCAAAGTGAGTCAGCCCCTCCTCCAGACACCCAGGCTTTCCTGTACTCTCCGCTAAGCCTTCCTACCCCGCTGTGTTTCAGAGCCATTGAGAAGCTGAGTGGGCATCAGTTTGAGAACTACTCCTTCAAGATTTCCTACATCCCCGATGAAGAGGTGAGCTCTCCTCCGCCCCCTCAGCGAGTCCAGCGTGGGGACCACTCCTCCCGGGAACAAGGCCACAGCCCCGGGAGCTCTTCTCAGGCCAGACAGATTGATTTCCCGCTGCGGATCCTGGTCCCCACCCAGTTTGTTGGTGCCATCATCGGAAAGGAGGGCTTGACCATCAAGAACATCACTAAACAGACCCAGTCCCGGTACGTGCCGCCAGGGCTTCCTTTGCTTCCTTCTGAGGGGTCGCCTGCATCCTGTCTCCGCCATGCTCGGAGCACTTGTTGCTATAGTGGAAGGCTTTGTCATATGGAGCAGCTCTTCTCCCGATAGACTGGCTAGACTCACCTCTGGTGGGGGCTGTGGTGAGTGGTCATGCTGATGACGTAATCATCATTCCCTGAAAGGCTGAGTCCATGAAGAGAAGACTGAGGACCTCCAGGAAGGATGGTCCCTTTCACTGGCGTTCTGTGAGCAGGTCTGGTTCCACAGTGGCTGAGAGGAGCCCTGGTCATAGGATGCTCTGGTGTGAGCTCTTACCTTCTACTGAGTCAGCCTTGGGTTAGCCATTCTTTAGACCATCTAGGTTGTTTTCTGTAGAAGCTGTGGGTCACTGCTACATCGAACAAGCAAGTATCTGGCTTTGTGTCTGGCTTTCTGTGTAAGAAGGCTGAACTGGAGGTAGCAGCCAGTGGGCAAAATGATTTGTACAATTGTTGATTTTTATGTGACCGTTAAGACCACAGCACACTGTAATGAAGACGTAAGACTTGAAAACAGTGACGTGTGTTCAGGTTTTTATGAACTAGTTCATCTCTTTGAGTATCAGTTGCTTCTGTGAAAAAGGAAGCCACTGTGTTTTACCAGGATCGTTGTGAGAAAGCACACAATTGGGCAGATCAAATGAACTGACGTTGCAAAGCACCAGATTGCTAGCAAATACTCTTACCTGAGCTGGTGTGTCTTACTCCAGTCCTGAGTGAATGTCCTGTAACCTGCAGAGGACACCCCCCACCCCACCCCACCCCCCACCCCGCCCCCAGACACTGATGGTTAAGACCCAGCGTGCATATTCCCTGGAGGGAAATGCTGAAGTAAGAAGTTGTAGTCTAGCTGGGTGTGGTGGCGCACGCCTTTTATCTCAGCATTATAAAGTAATTTTTATGTCTCTGTTCTGATTGCAAAAATTGTGTAAGGTGGCTTACGTTTCAGCGAAGCGACATTAGTTCTCGAAGTGTGGGTCCCAGTTTGAGAAAGAGGTTGAAGACTGGGTTCTTTCTAACAGTGAAGTGGAAGGGGCTGCCATCAGTTACGAGACTCTGAAAGTGGACAGAGCCTGGAGGAAGGCAGACTGCCAACAGAAAGGAAACCAGAACCTTAGGAAGGCAGAGAGGCAGACCTTTGTCCCTCTGTCTCTCTGTCCCTCTGCCCACGCTCCGATACACAAAGCTTGCTCGAGTTTGGTGTTGGAATTCGGATTCATGTATGGCAGAGGTCAGCACTGCTCTGTTGGGCTGCTCCCTTCTCATGTTGCTCTTCACTTCTCTAGACATTTGAAGGCTGCACAAAATACTTCATTAGCCAAGCTGGCTTTAGTAGCAGGTTGTCTGGGTGCCTTGGTCCTGCACCACTCCTGTCAGAACGGCCCCCTTCTGACCGGAGCTGCGGGGGGCTTACATTTGGTCCAAGCCCCCTTGCATACCGGCCCCTCGGAGAGCAGCCTGAGCTGCAAGTGTGCTGATGGCATTTCCGCTCTCCTCACTGTGTTGGCCGGGGCTGTGCTTTCTTGCGTCCAAGGCCCTGTTGGGCATTGCTTTGCTATGGCTCCTGATTCTTTCCCTATAGGGTAGACATCCACAGAAAGGAGAACTCTGGGGCTGCAGAGAAGCCTGTCACCATCCATGCCACCCCAGAAGGGACATCTGAAGCGTGCCGCATGATTCTTGAAATTATGCAGAAAGAGGCTGATGAGACCAAACTGTAAGTTCGTGCAGTGCTGTAAGATTAAGAAGTATGTTAAAAAGCTCCGCCAGAACACAGCACACAGAATCACCTGTCTAGGATGGATGGGGGCTCACAGAGGCCAGGGAGCCTGTAGGGTCTGACCCAGGTCCTCTGCGTGTGTGTTATGACTAAGTAGCTTGGTGTTTTTGTAGGATTCCTAACAGTGGGAGTGGGGGCAGTCCCTGACTCTTCTGCCTACTTATGGACTCTCTTCCTCCTCCTGGGTGCCTTGTCCAGCTGTGATAGTATATGCATGGTTTTATAGTAGCATATTATGCTGTGCTTGGTTGGTGTCCCTGGGAGGCCTGCTCTTTTCTGAGGGAAGATGGGGGTGGGTGGTGGGTGGGGTGGGGGGGGTGGGGAATCTGGAGGAGAGGGGGAAGAGGGGGAGGGAGAAGAAATGGTGGTTGGGATGTAATATGTGAGAGAAGAATGAAAAAAAATGTTAAAAAGCTCTTAAGTGTGTTATTCAATAAAGGTAGAGAGGATCATGTTTGTATTACTCAGGGTTCTCTAGAGGAACAGAACTGATAGAATGAATTTACATATGTATATATACATATATTCATACACATGAACATTATATATAAATAGAATGTGTATGTAATGTATACACTACATACAACTAGAATATGTATGTTATATATATACACATACAAGACCTCCACATATATGAATTTATGTTCATATAAATGTATATGTTCATATATGTATATATGTGTCTGTGTATATATTTGTGTGTGTGTGTGTGTGTGTGTGTGTGTAGAGAGAGAGAGATGGGGAGAAAGGGAATTTATGAGAGTGGCCTACAGGCTGTGACCTATGTGGTCTAGCTAGTCCAGCAGTGGCTGTCCACTAATAAGAAATCCAAGAGTCCAGCACTTGTTTGGCCCATGAGGCTGCATGTCTCAGATGGTCTTCAGTAGATGGGATCCCAAAGAGGTACACTCTGATGCCAGTGAAGGAGTGGACTGGCCAGCAAAAGCAGGAGCTTCCTTCTTCCAGTCCTTTCTACAGGCTGCTGGCAGAAGTTGTGGCCCAGATTAAAGGTGGATTAAAGGGTTAAAGGTGGATCTTCCCACTTCATATAATTAAGAAAAATAGCTGGGTGGTGGTGATGCACACCTTTGACCCCAGCACTCCAGAGGCAGGGCAGGTGTCTCTGAGTTCAAGGCCGTTCTAGTCTACAGAGAGTTCTAGGACAACCAGGGCCACACTGAGAAACTCTGTTTCAAAAAAAAAAAGAAAAAGAAAAAGAAAAGTCCTTCACAAGTGTACCCAGCAGCTTAGGTTTTACTTAAATTTATCTGTAGTTTTAAAAAAGACTGTCAGTCTTCAAAATCTGTGGGCAGTGGTGGCAGCTTTATAGAGAAACGTTGAATATCAAACTCATTTGGCAAATAATAGCAGATGTGATGTGCGGAACCAAGACTAAAGTGTTCTAAAAAGATCAACGTTACAGATCTGTTCTCCCATCTCACCTGACAGTTATCAGGTATTTACTTTACTTGCAACTGTTTGAAGCCCCCTAAATGTCATGGCTTTAATTTGAGGGAACCCTTCTTTGATCTAAATTATTGAGGCTTTTACAAATAACACCCCCCTTGGTTCTTTTGATTAGTTTTACGCCACTTATAAAATGGCCACAAGATGGGTGTGCAGATGGGGATTTTAAGATGTCGGACAGAACCACGATAGAGTTTGAATGTCTGAGTTTTTCTGAGCAGCTGCCCTGGGCCGAGCACTGAGCTTCGTGTAGAAGCTACAGCTATGAGCAGGAGTAATCATGGCGGTGAGAAATCAGCCTGCACACGAGACTCATCCAAGACTCGGGGACGCAGGGAGTGACTCGAGGGTCCCGGGAGGACAGGACCAGAGGGGGCGAGGACAAGGCACATGATACACAATAAGACACTAAGCTTCCTTTAATTTGCCAAGTGTGCTGGATGTGGCTGTATGCACTGGGGATGCGCAGAGAGCAAGGCAGACAGGCTCCTCTGCCCTCTGAGGGGTGCATCCTGGGACAGCCTCTACCATATTGTTGATTTGGGTGCCTTGCAATGATGTGCCTCTCAGACACTTCCGCTCTCAATTAGTAGAAAATACAAGTGGCGTAAGTAGTGAGAAACGTATTGTCAAATAACACAGAGCCCTAAGTTAGAAAAGCTCCGAGGTCGCTGGAACCTTGGACTCAATGATCTGGGATGTTTGCTTTGCTTTCCTTACAGTATCTCAGACCTTGTATCACCACAGGAAGATATCCCAAACTTGAAAGGAAGGCTGTCACGTTGTGTGCCTTTTTAAATGTTTGGAAGAATTGTGGTAAAATACACATAACAATGTATTCATTCACACTGTTATAAAATACATGTCCAGAATTTTCTCAGGTTACAAACCTGAACCTCCCTTGGCCCATTCAACAGCTTCTGACTTTCTAGTCTCGTCTCGCTGTTCTCACCAATTGGGTTACTTAGACCAATGGTTCTCAACCTGTCGGTCACAGCCTCCTGGGGTCAAACACCCGTTTCACAGTCACATGTCAGGTGTCCTCTATAACCAGATATTCATGACAATAGCAAAATTAGTTATAGGGTAGCAACAAAAATAATTTTATGGGGGGCTAGAGAGATGGCTCAGCGGTTAAGAGCACTGACTGCTCTTCCAGAGGTCATGAGTTCAATTCCCAGCAACCACATGGCAGCTCACAACCGTCTGTAATGAGGTCTGATGCCCTCTTCTGTAATGCAGGCAAAACACTCATACAACTACACAGAGAAACCCTGTCTCGAAAAACCAAAAAAAAAAAAAAAAAAAAAAAAAAAGAATATAATGGTGGTTGGGGGTCACCACAACATGAGGAACTGCATTAAAGGTCCGCAGCATTAGGAAGGTTGAGAACCGCTGCCTTTAATACTTGCTATGAGTGGGTCACATGGATCTGTCTTCCTGTGACTGGTTTATCTCAGCCCTCAAGTTCTTCCACACTGTAGCACATAAAATGTCCACCCCCCAATCTGGATTATACTGCTGTGCCTTGACTGCTTCTTGATGATATTGCTGTGAATGTCGGTTTGCAAATAGTCATGGTTTTGATTCCTTTTTGATACATACCCAGAAGTGGGATTGCTAGATTCTATGGGATTCTATTTTTTAGTGTAGTTCCCACTGGCCTGCATCTGGACGCACTCACTGCCACCTGGCTACTAGTGAGTAGAAACTGGAAGTAGAGTTACCACTGTGTGGCTCATTTCAGTCAGGATTTATTAGCTAAGAGTGGGAAAGAACCTTAAAAAATGGGTTTCCATTTGTAAGAAGTGAAGATAACGACGCCCAGAGACAACGCAGCGTCTGTTCTAAGTGGTGAATCTACTTTCTCTTTTTTAGAGCTGAGGAGGTGCCTCTGAAAATCTTGGCCCACAATGGCTTGGTTGGAAGACTGATTGGCAAAGAAGGCAGAAATTTGAAGAAAATTGAACATGACACAGGGACCAAGATCACCATCTCATCGTAAGCTCCCCCTTCAGACTACTTATGTTCAGGAGCGACTGATTGAGTCTTCCTAGCCTCTACTTTTCTCCAGAGTGGAAATGCTCAGCCGTGCCATACTCTGAGCAGCAGGAAGCAGGTCCATAGGGTTGGCTCTATAGCCCACCAGAGCACTGACCAGCAAGAGGGGGGCCCTGGGCTCCATCCCCAGCACCATGAAATTGTTAAGATAAAAAAAAAATCCGGTCAGTTCTGCGGCACAAGCTTGTAATCCAGGCTCTTGGGAGAAGAGGCAGCTGAAGCAAAAGTCCAAGGCTGGCCTTGGCCGCACAGTGAACTCAAGGAGAGCTTTAGTGAGACCTTTCTCAAAATACAAAGTAAGACTTGGGGCTAGGGACATAGCTCAGAGGTAGAAGGCTTTCCTGTAGTCAGAATTTTCTGTCCCACCAGCCAGCTCCCAAATAACCTCACAGAAACTTATTAATTATGAAAGCTTGACCGATAGCTTAGGCTTGTTTCTAACTAGTTTTTATAACTTAAATTAACCCATATCTTTTTTAAAAAAAAAAAATTATTTATTAAGTATACAGTGTTCTGTCTGCATGTGTAACTCAGGCCAGAAGAGGGCACCACATCTCATAACAGATGGCTGTGAGCCACCATGTGGTTGCTGGGAATTGAACTCAGGACCTCTGGAAGAACAGCCAGTGCTCTTAACTTCGGAGCCATTTCTCCAGTCCTAACCCATATCTTTTAATCTATGTTTTTTTACTTTTTCTACTTCTTCTCTGTCTGGCTGGTGACTCCTCTCTTCTTCCCAGCATCCTATGTGCCTGAAAATATTGCCTAACTATTGGCCATTCAGCTTTTTAGTAAACAAATCAGAATAACATATCTTCACAGTGTACAAAAAGATTATTCCACAACATTTTCTAGCATTCGTGAAGCCAAGGTTCATAGTACTAATCACTAGTAAGACTTGCGACTAGATAGCAGGATTCTATGCTACAGTGTTAGGAAAAAAAAATCAAGTCTTTACCAGGATGTGTTTGTGGTCTGGAATTTTATTCTTCCCATCTTTTCCTCATTGGCCAGCTTGCAGGATTTGAGCATCTATAACCCTGAGAGAACCATCACGGTGAAGGGCGCCATTGATGCATGCGCCAATGCTGAGATAGAGATCATGAAGAAGCTGCGAGAGGCCTTCGAAAACGATATGCTGGCCGTTAATGTAAGTGCCCAGCCCTTCCTTCGCTTGGCTTTCCGACAGCTAAGGCAGGACCCGAGCTCTGTAAGGATAGCTGTCCTTCAGCTGAGGAGGAGGTGCCTTAGGGCAGATGGGAAGAGCGTCCGACTTCCTAGGATTAAAGATGTCTTTAATCTGGTAAACACAGATGAGCATGAGCCAGTAAAATCTTACCTTCCAGACCGCAAAGTGGGGTGATGCTCATGATCACATATATTGGAACAGGAAGGTTTCAAAGCTGGGCTACACACACACACACACAAACACACACACACACACACACACACAGTAATGTGGGTCAACAGGGCTGGATGCTGTGATATGAGAATAAAAATTACGGGTCCAGGAAAGTGGGTTCCCCTGTTTTCTAAACTTTGTGTAATATTGTGTCCTCTCTTTCTTTAAAATCCCAAGTATATACTTTAGCCAGGCCTGGTGACACACACCTTTAATCTCAGAACTGGAGAGACAGAGGCAGGTAGATGTCTGTAAGTTCGAGGCCAGCGTGGTCTACATAATGAGTTCTAAGCCAGCTGGGGGTGCATAGTGAAACCCTATCTCCTTTATATATTTAAAAGACTGGGCTGGAGGTTTACCTCTGTGGTAATATGTGTGTAGCATAGGTAAGGCCTGGAGTTAATTATTCAGGGTTAAAACAGATGGCGTCATAGGGTAGAGAGACCATGTCTAGTCTGGGCTGTTTGGGGGGAAAGTCTATCTGAAGCAGGCATTTCTGAGTGGCTGGTGGGAGGAAGGCAGGGGCTAACTCCTGATTGGCATCTCTTGCTTGCTGGTTGGCGCTTGTAGTTGGCCTAGTAAATGCTGTCACCCACTTGAGCGCTCTCTAGCACATTCTTCCTGTTCCTTAATTCTCGCCTTATTAATTGTTTAAAATTGTTTCCCCGTCAGCAAAGTCCAGGCTCATCTCAGAAGAGTGAAATCTTTCATTTTTCACTATCATCTTCTGAGACTGGAAAGGGTCCTCTGACCAGCCGTCATGGGCCACAGTTCAGCCCCCACAGTTATCAACCTCACTGACCTCTAGGCTCCATTGGACCCTTCCTCTTCTTCCCATGCCCCACACTCACATCTCACAGAGGAGTAAACACTGACCTGGCGGCGATCTGTGTTGCCGCCCCGCCTCCCTCAGCAACGCTGCACGGTTCTTCCCCGGGTCAGCATCCCATCCCCCACCTCTGGAACCCCCCCCCCCATGACTGCCTACCACACAGTAATTGTGGGCCAGGATGGGCAGAGGCAGAGCATCCTGAGTGAGCAGCGTGGTGGCATTTTCTTCTGGCCGTCTCATTCTCCTGGGGACTCTGTCTTTGCTAAACATCTCTGTCCGTGAACACCTGGATGTGCTCAGAAGGGGTGTAGGTGCCCTACACATCACCATTTCAGCACATGTCCCTTAGACACCTGTGCCAAGTCCATGCTCTCTCTGTGAGAGAAATCACACAATCACCAGCTCTTAACATACAGCGTGAGGTGATGGTGAAGGATCCAGGCTTGCTGTTCTCCATTTTTACAAAAAGGGACATTTTTCTAGAGTGACTTGACCCACAGAGAAGGATTGAGGCAGGCTGGGCACAGGCCAGCACAGGGACTGCATTTCTCTGCCTCCAGCCCTGGTGAGGATGCTAGGTAGAAATGTGAAATAAGGAAGGAGATCTTGAAGGTTCTGACCCGTCCTTGGGTGGTTAGAAAACACTGGTGTTTGTTCTCATCCAGCAAATGTTAATATGGAGTACTGTGTGTCAGATATTGAATACAGCTCTAAATAACATGGCCACTGACCCCGGGAAGTGAGGCAGAAGTGAGCCACTGAGCCCGTGATTCTGTCTTGTATCTTTGAGGGAATAGGAGTGTTAGGAGAGCCTAGAAAAGGCCATGTCAACTGGGAGGGGGTCGGGGAGACACCTGGACAGGGGAGCAGGAAGGACCAATGATAGGGCACCGGAGTCCAGAGGTGAAAGGGCGCAGGGTGTGGAGGGAGCAGGAATGGTGGGTAGCAGCCGGGGCTCAGCAGGAAAGCAGCTGGTGAAGGCGTGGCTGACCACAGTCAGATGCGTAGCTACACCCAAGGGGGACGGGGAAGCTTTGAGGGAATGTCAGAGTTAGGTTGAGAGGGTGAGGTTTGTTGTCCACGCCCAGTACAAGGTGAGGAAGTCCAGGTACCGGGGCGGGACAGACAGGGAAACACTGGTGCTGTGCAGACAGGAGGTGGGGAGTGGCCACGGCCGGCCTGGCCTCTCTGGGCTTCTCTCCCTCATCTTTTTTCTTCGTTTCTGTCCCCAGCAACAAGCCAATCTAATCCCAGGGTTGAACCTCAGTGCACTTGGCATCTTTTCAACAGGACTGTCCGTGCTTCCTCCACCAGCAGGGCCCCGTGGGGTCCCCCCCAGTGCCCCCTACCACCCCTTCGCTGTAAGTAGCTCGGTGTCCTGAGGCTCCCCCAGGCTGGGCTCCTCCAGGCAGCTCAGCTACTCGGCCATGTTGAGTAAGGGCAAAAGTGGTTATTTGCATTCTGTCTCCGTGGGTGATTATTATTCGAGTGAAAGCTTTTCCAGTGGGAGATTGACACCGATCCAAGCTCTGAACGTGTGCTCTCAAACATGGTAAGTGTCCTGCCACAGAGAACAAGAGCCGCTCGCTTCCCGATGCTTTCACTCGAGGTCCGTTTTATAAAAATAAAAGTTGTTGGTCTGGCAGTGGTGGTGCACACCTTTAATCCCAGCCCTCGGCAGGCAGAGAGGCAGTTCAAGGCCAGCCTGGTCTACAGAGCAAGTTCCGGGACAGCCAGAACTACACAGAGAAACCCCGTGGCTGTTTCAGACAACATTCATGAGTGTCCCTTGTTTAATACAGATGACACCTGGATTATTCTTGAGTAGATACACATTCCCACCTTTGTCCATAATTCAGACATACTTTATTGAAAGGAAGTTTTAAAAGGAAAAGGCCCCAGTGTCTGAGTCTAAACAGCACACTGCCTGATATTTAGTAGGTTATCAGTCAGTGTGGTTTGACTCATAACTCTCAGAAGAAACGTGAATGGTATGTTTCCCGCTTGTTGCCCTCATTCACAATCATCATTCAGGATTAGTACATGACCAAGTGGGGCCTGAAGACACCGGACACCAGACACGGGACAGCTGCCCTCCCCCGCTTTTTCTTCTCTAAACACATGGCTTGTTTTGTGTATAAACTGTCTCAGTGGGGAGAATCAGGTGGGTGAGCCAGTTCTGTTCTGCTCCCTGGTGTAGTGGGCGTGGCTAGTGGCTCCTGGGGAGGGGCCCCCTTGCGTTCACTCAAAACCGGCACGAGCTGGCACCAGGCCCAGCACCTTCCATCCGGCAGAAGCTTTTCTGAGGTGTTGGGAGTCACCGCATACCATCTCTTCGGTTCTGTCCAATTTCCCTTAAAGGAAAGGAAGGAGCCACCACTGGGCTGTGTAATGGAGGGGTCGTGGCAGACACACACGGGGGCGGCGGATGGGGAGTTCACATCCTTTACCTTTGCTGTGAGACGTAATCTCCGAGTAAGTGCCGTTAGAAGCCACCGAAGACGGCTCACTTCCTGGGACGGGCTGAATAAGGAGCCTTAGAGTCTGTCTGAAAGCTAAAGCCCCTGATAACTGGAATTACAGTAGGAAATGATGTATGCAATTTAACCGTCACAGCATTCTCTTAGACCAAATTGGTGCTGGATTTTTAAGCATAAAGATAATGTTTTCTTAATCCTTGAATGGTGGCTCCTGCCTCTAATCGTAGCACCTGAGAGCCTGAGGGGGTAGGATTCCAGAGGTTTCAGGCAGTCTGGGCTACGTAGGTAGACCCTGTCTCAAGAAAATGAAACAAATAAATAAAAACTGAATATGTGATTTTTTTTTTGGGGGGGGGCGCGTGGCCTTTAATGCCATGCTAAGGAAAAAGCCTCTTCATTCAAGACTGTAAAAATGTTTTCCTTACACTAATTTTTAGTTGCTGGTTTTGCTGGGGGTTGTTCATAACTATTTTACAGGGGATTTATCTTGATCTAACTTTATTATTTTTCCAAGTGAAGAGCCAGTTTCCCAAAGTAATTTATTGAGTTATCTGCTGTTTTATCAGTCAACTGGAAATCCAGCTCTGCCTTTGTTTTGCTTGTGATTCTTTGAGACAGGGTCTCAGGTAGCCCAAGCTGGTCTCACTAACTGTGGCTTCGAGCCGCTGATCTCCTGTCCCACCCCACCCCCGCAAGGGTGAATGCACCACCTTGCCCAGTTCCAGCTGTCCCCCAGCCTACCTCATCGAATTCCTGCACCTCATCCCATTCCGTTCAACTGTGTCTACACGGGAGTCACTACACTTTTATACTGTCTGGCGGTTTCAGCAGAAAGCTGGCTTGTGTTTTTGTGGTTTTTTTCCCACAAAGAATGGACTGGAAAGCTGGCGGCTTTTACTATTTGACAAAATGAAAGAAAATATACTGAGTTTTGTTGTTGTTGTTGCTTTTAGATAGGATAAATTCTACTCATGAAACATCTTGATCTGGCAACTTTTGTTTAGAAAAAGATGACTTTTTTTCCATTTCTTTTCAAAGTTTTTGGCCTTTTTGGTTAGTTTGTAATTTCTATGAAGTGTCCATTTCAGTTGTTGGGTTGAGAGTCGGTGGAGGGATGCTTGCCTGTCACATGCAGGGCCCTGGGTTTGCTCTCCAGCGTGAGGGGAGAATCCATTTTGTCTCTATTTTAGAAACAACAACGCCATGAGGCTGTGCATAACAGATTGTTTCCATTTTTTAATATCTGACCTTGTGGTCATTTGCTTCTTGATTCCTAATAGTGTATGTGTATATATATATAAATCTCTCTCCCGCCCATGATGCCTCGTGGCAGATGGCAAGGGGGGCGGCTCTCCCATGCTCACAACTCCGGGGCTGGCTCACCCACGCCCCTGCCAACGGGACTGGTGCGGCCTGAGCTCTTAACCACTCTTCAGTGAGGTCAGGTAGAGCCTCGGGAGAACATTATCAACAAACCTCCCCATGGTCTCATTAATATATCCTCTCGAGTTAACTTAAATACATGAAAGTACAATGAAATCTCATTGGGCATGTATAAAGAATCAGTGTTGGGGGTGGGGTGGGGTGGGGTAGGAGAGGTAGCTCAGTGGTTAAGAGCACTGGCTGCTCTTCCAAAGGACCTAGGTTCAATCCCCAGCACCCTCACGGCAGCTCACAACCGTCTGTAACTCCAGTTCCAGGGGATCTGACACCCTTACACTAATGCACATAAAATAAAATTGAGAGGGGGGGGAGGGCAGCGAGGCCAGTCAACAGACACAGTGATCAAGTTCTGAAAGAAAGCAAGATCCCAGAGAATGCAGGAGACAGCCACAATGAGCAGGAAACCCTTATCACCTGTAGATTTAACAAAAGTCCCTAGCAGGAGACTGGGCCCAATTGGTAAGTACTTGTGAAAGGCAAAGAAGCCCAGGGCCTGGTGCCTGCAGGAGCCAGGTGTGAGGCCCAGGCCTGGGTGCTGGGCACCGCAGGAGCCAGGTGTGTGGAGTCACGTGTCACCAGAGCACAGAGGGGTGAGGCAGCAAAGCAGAGGTTCATCCTCGGCTACACAGGGAGTTTGAGGCTAGCCCGGAATACAGGGAACTGTCACCATCAAATACATAAGCCAGTAGAAAATGGAAAAGTGAAAGTCTGCAACTCTTATTAAGAAAATTAGAGCGAGCCACGCAGTGGTGGCACACGCCTTTAATTCCCACACTTGGGAGGCAGAGGCAGATGAATTTCTGTGAGTTCGAGGCCAGCCTGGTCTACAGAGTGAGTTTCAGGTCAGCCAGGGCTACAAAGAGAAATCCTGTCTTGATAAAACCATTTAAAAAAAAAGAATATGCCCGGCAGTGGTGGCACACACCTTTAATCCCAGCACTCGGGAGGCAGAGCCAGGCGGATCTCTGTGAGTTTGAGGCCAGCCTGGTCTACAGAGTGAGATCCAGAAATAGCGCAGTTACACAGAGAAACCCTGTCTCAAGAAACCAATATATATATATATATCACCAGAGGAAACAATTTATCACTTTCTATTGGATACCGTCACCGCCACCTTAGCAAGGGGAGATGGGAAGAGAAAGGACACAGACACCGACTTCATTGTAGATAAATACTCATTCGTACTTGAAACAGTCCACACTCTTTGGCTCACAGATGTTCTTGAGGTCAGTCCACATCTGGACCAGGTCTACAAGGCATGATCTCAACCCCCTGCCTTCTCCTTATGCCCTTCCAAATGCCTTTGTATTTGCCATGCTAGCCTTCTGTCTAAATTTCAAAGAGGCCAACCTATCCTGGCCTGACCTAGGAACCCCGCTGCTCCACATACTTCTTGCCGAGGGCCATGTGTGATCTTGGGCTTGGAGTCTCCAGGCCCAGCCGGAGGGGCTGCTCGTTCATTCCGTCTTTGTGGTCAATGTCTGAAGACTTCTCTGAAGTTCTTTTCTGCATTTGTCTCCCACATAGACCATAAGTCCTTTGTGTCCCTGTCTCCTAAAATAAGGTCTCCCACATGGGTGCTCAAAAGCTTGTGAGTGAGTGAGTGGATGGTCAAACACAATCTGATATAGGCATTTGAGTCTGTGGGTGGACTCAGAAAGCTTTGAAAAAATGGTCCACTTTGTAAAAGAGCTAGAGATTCACACTCGATTAGGTCCGAGTCTCAGCTAGAAATGACTTCCTGGTTGCTGAGAAAGAATTCTGTCCTTCTAGCAATCCTGTGGCTCTGACTTATGGATAAAAGGAGTCTGTCCTCATCACCCTTTTATAGCTTATTTAAAAATCTCTTCGTTGTCCCAGGATGGTTCTGATTTGGGCCGTGTTCATGTTAGGACCCTGAGGACTTGGAATACAAGCTGTGCTCTAGATCTGTTCTTGGCCTTGCATTGGTGTTAGAATCACAATTTACAGGAATCACTTTTGCTATGAGAACTGAAGGAATAATGCTTCTGGCCAGAGGCAGGCAGAGGCCCTATCTCCCTTGGTTTAGAGCCTTGAGCGAAAAAGCTACAGGAATCATCTCCCCTGTGCCTACTAGCCGCACCCCAGAACAGGAGCCTGCACAGATAAAGGACCTGGAGTCCCTGTGCTTCCCAGAGAGTTTTCAAAAAGATGCAGCTTCCTCTTGGCCCACCTTCAAAACGCGAGGCTTTCCTGGGATCCCAGTCTGGTGATGCCCTCTTGTGGGCAGAGACATCACTGCAGTCTCTTCAGTTCAACCAGAGCAAGAGCCCTGATGCTGCCCACAGCTGTGGCCCTTCCCTAGAACCTGGGAAGCACTCATCTTTTCTTTCCGAGCTCAAAAGAACAGTTGGTTTTGTTGGTAAGAAATCACAGGTGGATCTTAATCTGGAGCTGAGTCTAGCTGGAGATGCAGACGGTGGAAGACACACACATCACCCTGAAATGTGTTCGGGGCCTCAGCTGTCCTCGGGCTCCAAGCTTCACCCACATGGCCCTCTGTCGGGCAGGGCTGCGTGCCTTGGTGCTCCGCACCTGCCACCGTCTTGCTGGGGGTAACAGTGATAGCACTGTTTACATGACCTTATGTAAAACATAATTAACACAGCTTTGCTCACTTAGTAAGTGTCCTACCCAGAAGACTATGAACTCGGGTATGTTATCACTATGCGGGTTAAGAACTTATAAATAGATGTAGAATATCATTGTCCCTGCTATACTGCAGGTATTCAATTAAAAAGTAGCTACTGCTTCAACTGTGATTTTTTCATAGCCAGCTCTGCGTCGTGAGTCCACATCTGCCCTCCTGATTCTCCTCTCCACATCTGCACACGATGTCTTTGTCTGTCTGCTCCCTCTCTCTTACTGACACTCTCAGTTTCTCCACACTGAGCTTCTGTTCCTCTGGGAATCTCTGATGCAGCTAACTGCTCCGTCCTCCCAAGATCACATTTGCTTGTTCTGAATAACTCTTGGCTTTTGTCCCCAGGATTCTCTGTGCTTGTAATGCACAACTTGTCGTTCCCCCATGGAACAGGAGCCACGAGCCCTGTCCTCACTGAAAGGCGGGTCTGAGCAGTGGGACTGGGCTGAATGCCTAGAGAGCAAGGCTCATCTTAGAAGCTGCGGCCGGCCCGGGGCCTGATGCAGCCAGGTGACACCTTGTCAAGGGTTCAGGGATTAGAGACACAAAGGCACAAGTTTGTGGATGGGACGGTGGTGTTGGTTACAGAGCACATGCGCCGCCTGGAAACGGACACCTGACTCACTGAACGTCTCATTAATATGCAGACCCACTCCGGATACTTCTCCAGTCTGTACCCTCATCACCATTTCGGCCCATTCCCGCATCATCACTCCGTAAGTGCCCCTCAAACCTGCCCCGGCCACCATCCTTCCTGCTCCACAGCTGCCCCACATGGCCCCGGTGAACAGGCCAGTGACTGGTTACAGTGTGACTGGTCACTGTGGCTCTAGGCTGTCCCAGAAGGATATGGCTCAGAGTGTAAGTACCAAGCCACCCTGCTTCTCACTCAGTGTTGGGGAGCCTCCTCGACTGTGTGGCCTCTTAGATGACCCTGGGAGTGGGAGGTGAAAGGATTGAGTTTGTGGTCAGCCTGGGCTGTGTAGTGAGTTTCCTGCCAGCCTAAGCTACACACAGGGTAAAATCCTTCCTTAAAGAACCAAAGACTTAGAGCTGTGGCTCAGTCATTAAGGGTGCACACTGCTCTTCAGGGGACTGGAGATGCCAGCACCCACATCAGGTGATTCACGGTTACGTGTAACTCCAGGGGATCCAGTGTCTCTAGCTCTTGTAGGCACCTGCACTTACGTACACACACACACACACACACACACACACACACACACACACACACACACACACTTTTTAAAATATATTAAAAACACAAAGAAAACCAGTTAGCAAATATTAATAAGCTAAAGAAAAGTTTCCAGTAGGCAAGGGATGTGGCGCAGTTGGCACAGTACTTGCCATACAAACCTGCAGACCTGGGTTCAAATCCTCAGCACCCACATAAAAGTCAGGTGTGGTGGTGCTCCTAGTGCTGAGGAAGTAGTGATGGGACCCCTGGATCTCACTGGCCAGGTCCCATAAGATTCTCGGTGTCAAAGCTAAGGGAGGGAGTGAGTGAGGAAGACGGCAGCATCAACCTCGGGCCTCCAATGTGTGCGTGTGCCCATGAACGTGTGCATAGGCACACACCACACCACACCTTTTTTTTCCTTGTCGGTGTTCTTTAATCAAAGTCTGACCCTGAAGACACAGCACTCCCACAAGAACCATTGGCAGCCTGACCTAAGAGCCGCTCTTTCCTCGGGGGTTTCCAGGGACAAGTGGCTTGCCCATCCCTGGTACTCGCCATGGGGCCTGGGCACAGAGTGAGCCGCCTTGTGAAATGGTATTTCTAGTTATGGAGGGACTGGACAGCTGTCCCTCTGTCTGTGGGCAGGTGTGTTTGGCTGGCCAGGACAACTTTCAGAAAATGTCTCCTCCCACCGTGGGTTCCAGGGATCAGACCATCAGGCTTGCGTGACAAGCACTTTTTAATCCACTGAGCCCCCACAACCATTCTGGTCTCGGATGAAGGCACAGGAAACATACATATCAAATCTGTGCATGTCAGAGAACCCAGGCTGCCTGTGCCCAGCAAACAGACCCAGAGGGGATTGTAGGCTCATGCAATCCCGCTTGGGTTCATGTAGAGAGCACCAGGTCACACAAAGATCCACCATGCCGTGTTGGCCATCTCCCTGGGTAGTGAGGCCTTCCCATACTCTTACGGTACTTGGCTGGGCTGTGAGGTGCCCAGTGAGCCTGACAGTTCGCA
This sequence comes from Peromyscus maniculatus bairdii, assembly GCF_049852395.1. NCBI lineage: Eukaryota > Metazoa > Chordata > Mammalia > Rodentia > Cricetidae > Peromyscus > Peromyscus maniculatus. Next base: position 12,518,356 of record NC_134863.1, on the reverse strand, counting down.
CGTGTTCTTTTCTAGTACCCAGAGCAGGAGACTGTGAATCTCTTCATCCCAACCCAGGCTGTGGGTGCTATCATCGGGAAAAAGGGGGTGCACATCAAACAGCTGGCTCGATTTGCTGGTGCCTCTATCAAGGTAAGATCATTGCTGCCAGCTGCCTGTCCCCTTGGTCTCCTCTGGTCAGTGCCAGACAGTTCTTACACCACCTAGAGACAGAATCTGCAGAATGTATTTCCAGGACCCTTCCTGTCTGCTCCCATTCTTCTTCATAGTCCTTTCCAGTTCCACCAAACAACTACGTTAGAAGAAAGATACTAGTACTGACCAAACCGGGTCCTCTGAGGATTGGCATTGTCCCCTCTTCTCAAGAGGATAAAAGAAGGCTGAAGATCCCCCCCACCCCCCAGCTGAGGGGATGTGCTCGAGTGGAAGGAGCATTTGTGCTAGCACTCAGCACACCGGTGCGTCATTAGTCTGTAGCTAGAGTTTTCCTGCCTTGCCCACAGTCAGGACAAATCTTTGTCACCCGCCAGTCCCACAGCCTCTCAGACCCAACCAAGTAAACACAGGGACTTATATTGCTTACAAACTGTATGGCCGTGACAGGCTTCTTGCCAACTGTTCTTATAGCTTAAATTAATCCATTTCCATAAATCGATACCTTGCCATGTGGCTCGTGGCTTACTGGCATCTTCACATGCCACACAGCTGGCAGTGTCTCCCTCTGCCTTCCTATTCTTTGTTTTCTCCTCTCTGTTAGTCCTGCCTATACTTCCTGCCTAGCCACGGCCAATCAGGTTTTATTTATTGACCAATCAGAGCAATTTGACATACAGACCATCCCACAGCATTAGTCTATGCTTCAAGGACTTACAGACTATGAGAAAACAAATTGAATGAAGAACTTTCTGGAAGGTGCTGATAAAATCATGGGCAGACAAGAGCTGATGGCATTACCTGTTAGGAGGCCAGGACTGAGCAGAAGGCTAGGGACGTCCTCTTGGCTTGAAAATTGGTGTGTGCAGATGCGGCTGCCGTTAGCCCCAGATTCTGCCTCTCTCGGGTGTCAAGGATTGTTTGGTGTGGGCCTGCTTCAAGCCCGTCTGTCAGCTCTGCTAAGATGCTAAACACTGCCAGGAACACTTCCCACTGCTGTGGAAGACAATTGGCTACCATGAGACAACCCCGAATTATGAAACTGAGTCTCATGACTTGGAGAGAAAGAATACTTACACTTTCTCCCTAAGAGCTGGAGTTTCTCCTGCAGCAAGTATGACAGAGAAAATAATAAACAAACAGGAAAACCCAGAATATTCTGAATTGTGCAGAATGAGGACTGCAGTGCCGTTGGCAAAGAACTGCACCTTGCTGCACCCTCAGCCTGCATCTGTCTGCTTGCAGTCAGAGACTCGTACTCACACAGGGTGAAGCCTAGACCGGGCGGCTGTGATGCGGACATGCGGTCCTCTATGTCCAGTGGCCTGACACAGGCAGCTTCCTGGCCTAGACAGTGGAGAAAGTAGCGATGAGAACAGGCTGGCTGCATCCAGGAGATCTTTGCTGGTGCTCAGTGCTGTAGTCTGAGATGCTGAAAACCCACAGTGAGACAATTTGGACCAAAGAGCCTTGAGGGGTTCCTTCATCCAAGCCCCACTTCACTGGAAGAAGTGAGACAATAGGAACTGAGCAAGGAACCTAAGTGGGCAGCCTAGGCTCTTAGATATAAATTCCATTGACCTCTAGGATCCTGACCATCTGCTATTGCTGACCACAGCAATAACTTCCCCATTTGCTAATGCTTATGAGAAGTGGAGCCAGGAGGTCTGACTATCTACCCAGGCCACAAAACTACAGAGTGTGACAGCCGAGACTTGCCCAGATTGTCCTGTTTCTGCTCCACGGCCTCCTCCTCCTGTAGCAACCTTACTGATCTTCAGAGTCATTCCCAGTTAGCGCCTTCAGGGAAACGAAGAGCGAGGGAGTTCAGACGCAGGTCTGATCAGTCCTGTAGGCATCGCTCCACAGCATTCTCAGGACTCTGTGCCAATGGTGAATCTTGAAGTAGACAGGGCTTCCTGCCACCTGTCTCAGGGCCAGCCTGCCCCAGTCTCCATCCCCTGAACATGCTGCGGCTACCACCAAGCAATAACTGCCCACCATGGAGGGTGGTCCTCGGGAGCTTGCTTACTGGTTACCTATGTCTTTCATTTGTCCTCATGCCACAGAGTAAGTAAGCAAGGCCAGAGGAGTCTCCAGAGGTCTCGATGAAGGGTCCTCCTTTCTAGATCAGTGAAGGTGACACCATGCAGTGGATGAGTGTTCCCAAGGAAGCTGGGACACAGCACTGGACCCTGAAGTCCCAGGGTAGACCCTGGCTTAGAGCCTAGATGGGGTGAAAACAGAATCAGACCTCTGAGTGAAGGTCTCTGAGCTTTGGAGACAGTATACCACAGAGCAGAGTGAATGGCACCTCCCTGACCCTGGGTTCCCTCTGCCTGAGCGGCCCTGTAATGGACGATGTTCCACCTATCTTTTGTTTGCTTGCCTGCGACTTGGTCTCATAGCCTAGGCTAACCGCCAGCTTACCTTGGCGCCTGTGATGACCTTGAAGTCCTGATTCTCCTGCTTCCACCTCCTGAGTGTGCTCTGCTCTGCTGTCACTGTGCTTGGCTGGGCCAGTGCTCTAGAGAAGCTGAGTTGAGAATTGTGTCAGGCGTTGCACGATGCATTGTGTGCTCACCTGTGGCTCCTGGCTCCTCACCGCTATGTTCCTGATGTGCTTCCCATTCATTTGACTTTGAATTACGTTTCATTCTGCCTTGATTTGATGATTGAGTTTTAATTTACTTGTTTTGTTTTTGAGAGGAGAGGTGTGTGCGTGCGTGCGTGCGTGCGTGCGTGTGTTCAAGCTAACCTCTAACATCTAGTCTCGAATGACCGTCCTGTCTCAGCCTCCTCAGTAGCAGGGGCTACTGACATGAACTGCCAGGTCCAGCTCAGTTTTGTTGTCACCTTCTCCTTTTTCCTCTTCCTCTTCCTCCCCTAAAGATTTGTTTAAGGAAGTCGAGATGTGCTGGGAGAAAATGTAATAAAGACCTTGTCTTAGTCAGTGTTCTACCAATGTGCGGTTCCCTAGACGTTCCACTGTGAACCTCTGGAGGTCATTCTTATTCAAACCATCACTTTCCACTCCCTGGACCCCATAGTCTTGTAGCCATATCATAATGCAAAAACGCATTCAGTCCAGCTTCAAAAGTCCCTGTGGTGTATAATAGTCTCAACACTGTTTAAAATTCCAAAGTTCAAAGTGTCTTCTGAAATGCATGACAATCTCTTAACTATAATCCCTATAAAATCAAAATCAAAAAGCAGGTGCCATACTTTCAACATACAATGTCACAGAATATACTTTATCATTCCAAAAGAGAAGAAAGAGAGCATAGTGAGGAATTAGTGAATCAAAGCAAGACTAAAAACTAAAAACCATCTGGACAGAGTCCAAACTCTGCATCTCCAGGTCTGATATCAAGCGCTCTTCAGATCTCCAACTCCTTTCAGCTCTGTTGACTGCAGCACACTGCTCTCTCTTGAGCTGGTTCCACTCCCCATGAGTAGCTTTCCTCAGCAGCTACCTCATGACTGTGGCATCTCCAACATCTTGGGGTCTCCAGTGAAATCCAGGCTTCACTTTCACAGCGTCACACAATGGCCTCTTTGGGCCCCAGCACACTGGTGTCTGTAGCTTTTCTTAGCCATGGAGGGAGAGTCCACAGCACCTGACTTGTATCCTGGACTCTAAAGCCAGAACCACATGGCTGAAGCTGCCAAGTTCTGTTTGCTGGTCCTGGAACTTGTCCCCCTCATTCAAATACATTTTCATCAGCTTTCTGTTGTTGATGGTTTTCTTCATGACTAAACTTTTCTTTAATTCCTTTTCACAAGTTGGAAGCTTAGCTGGGTGGGATCTTGCCCTGAGGTCACCACTCCCTTTATTCCATTGAGCATCAGGCTTTTCTTGAAACTTTTTATCTCCCTGAGTACGAGACTTATCTCTATTATACTCCCTGGTGTTCCTTTTCTCCTCAAAATGTACATTTTGTATTTTCCCTTTCTCAGCTTGCTCCTTTTCATTATAGATCTGCATGAGAGTGACCACTAATATCCAGACAACAGAATCAGTGCTAGTCTATCTTGAAATCTCTGCTAGTGCCATTAATCCAAAATGCTTCAATTTTGCCTCAGGCAGATTTTTTTGGGGGGTGGGGGGTGGGGACAAGAGCAAAAAGCAGCCCCCCCCTTTTTTTTTTTTTCAGCCAAACATCGCAAGAATGGTCTCTAGGCCATTTACTAATACCCTTCCCCTCTGAACCTTCTTGAGCTGGGACTTCACAGTCCAAATTGCCTTCAACACTGGCCGTCATGCTCCTAGTGATAGTGGCTCCTTAAGCCCTGCTTAAAGCATTCAGCTGCTTTCCTAATCCAAAGTTCCAAAGTCTACATTCCACCCCCAAGCAGCGTGGTCAGGCCTGTCACTCCCTGGTGCCAACTCCTGTCACAGTACATGTTCTGTTGCTGTGAGGAGACACCATGACCACCACGGCAGCTCCTATAAAAGAAAGCATTCGGTTGGGGCTTTCTCACAGTTCAAAGGTTTAGTCCATTTTCGTCATGGCGGGAAGCAGCTAGATACCAGTTGGAGAGCATTGTGGACTAACCTTCCCTTCCCTCTGAGCCTGGGGGTTGGCAGAGCCTGTATCTCCTAGGACTTGGCTGAGGGAAGAGGCAAGTTCTGGAAGGGTGCTCACTGCAGGGACAGGCAGTAACTACTGGCCCTGGGTAGCCAGAGACCCATATTTGATACTGAGAATTACGGTCAGACTTCCTAAGACCCAGGGCAGAGGTGGCATTATGTGTGGCGCTCAGAGGCAGAGGCTGGTCATCAGCTGGTGCCGGCATGCTCTTAATGCTCTCCGGCAAGCACAGGAGCTTTGGCATCAGCACGTTCCTTTTCTCAAACCGCAGATAGCTCCGGCAGAAGGTCCAGATGTCAGTGAAAGGATGGTCATCATCACCGGGCCACCTGAAGCCCAGTTCAAGGTCAGTACCAAAGCCCATGCCGGCCTGCAGGCTCTGGGTGCTGGGCAGACGGCCCAGGGGAGTTGAGGTGCTGCTTTGCCAGCCTGGTGTCCACTTCCCCTTCTGCTGCTCACGGGTCAGACTTGTGCCTGGTTCCTCGTTTCTCCTCTGTGCTCTGTCTTCTCTCCATGGAAAGGCAGGGTGTCCGTTGGTGCCCAGTTGGCCAGTGCCTCCAGCATGTCTCTGATTGGGCGGCCGTCTTGGGCTTCTCCAGCTGAGAGCGTTAACATAGGTGCAGAGGAGAACCTTTTGTCGTGGAAGTTCTGGCAGTCTGTGAGGGAATTCTAGCAGCGTTGGGGGAGAGTTCTTTTGCGAGGAGCATGGCTCTGTGTCTGATGTCCTTCCTCGAGGAACGTTAAAACTTGCGTTTCAAGAAGTCAGAAATGTGCTTTGATTTATAAAAGTTCAGCTCTTACAATGAAAATCACAGGGGACCAGAAGCTTGGCACTGAATAAACAAAATGTGGTATGTCCACAAAAGAGAATGATTTGTCCAATGCATGCTACAGAGGAATGACCCTAGAGAAATAAGAGCATGGAGGCCATGGTTCCACGTGCATGTGTCCAGTAGCAAACCATAGAGAAAGACGTAGGCTGGTTGAGAGTGGCGGGCAGTCCTCGGGATTAAGCCCAGGGCCTCACACATAGGAGGCGGCAAGCACTCGGCCACTGAGCCACATTCCTAGTCCTCTTCTTTCAGTTTTGATTCAGGGCCTCACTAAATTGCTCAGGTTGGTCTTAACCTGCAATTCTTTTCCTCGACTGTCCAAAGGTTGGGATTATGGGCTTGTCCCATCCCTGAGATGGATCCAGAATATTCTGGATAGTGGCGATGGTCCCACAACATACTAACGACTAAGTACATGATGAGATGATGACTTGGCCAGCATGTGCAAGGCCATGAGTTTGATTCTCAGCACCACAAAAGCAGCGGCGTGTTGAGACTTAGCAGATCCTGTTGCCTCCTTCAGTAACCAGAGAACTGAGCATACAGTGGAGGGGGGTTAAGAATGCCTTAAACACATTCAGCCAATCACGTACTTACAGGCACTGGGCATATGAAAACAGGGTGCAGTCTTGGTGGCTCACGGTTGCCCTTGCCTAGACACACACGTTCCTTAGAGGAAGCAGTCACCTGCAGATCACGAGGCTCGGCAGCATGCACAGACGGTGGAGCGTGGTGGCTGAGATGGGTGGCAGAACTGAGGCGGGTGGGCAGCTGCCCCGTGCCTGGAGGGAAGCCCACACATCCCGTCCCTGGGACTCCCGAGTTCCCGCACAGCGCTGACCGAGTGGCCCGATCACCAGTCATCTTGTCCTCAGGCTCAGGGACGGATCTTTGGGAAGCTGAAGGAAGAAAACTTCTTTAACCCCAAAGAAGAGGTGAAGCTGGAAGCCCACATCCGTGTTCCCTCGTCCACAGCCGGCCGCGTGATCGGCAAAGGGGGGAAAACCGTAAGCTGGCTCCCGACTCCCTTCACCTGGATGAGTTCCCTGCCCTGGCCATGCCCGGTTCCCCTCAGACCCTCACTCGCTCCTTTGCTCGCTCTCAGCATGTCTGAGGGCCTTGGGCTGACACGCTTGGGCTCCGGCACGTGCAGGATGCATGAGGCATGGGGATTCCAAGGACAGAAAGGTCATCCGCTGGGCTCTAGCACTAAGGGCCCAGTTCCATGGTGTCAAGCCCACCCTCTTCCTGAGCACTATGCCACCCAGCCCTGTTTATATCCCAAGACAAGAAGGCCATCTCCCATCCCACCTACCCCCACCCTCACATCCACATGTAGCAGATAGAACCCGTTGGAGACCCCTCTCTGTCTGGTTTCCAAGTTCGGAGGCTGCAGCTGCCCTGTGCTGTCTCTGGACCACAGTCTCCAGGGACCCTCTCACTCCCTACTGCACATCCCATTTTCTGGTTCTTTCTCAAGTCTGGCCATCCGCTCTAGGGGAGTTAGCTCAGCAATAGGGTGAGAAAGTGTAATTTATGTGTCCAGTCTGAAGGTCTCAGTAACACACGTCAGCTGGATTGCGGAGCTGGAGGCATAATTCAGCGATAGAGCATGCACTTAGCAAGTATGGGACCCTGGGGTCAACCTTCAGCCGCCCCCCCCCCCGAGAAAAGAATATTGATCCCTAGACATCAATAGGTTATCTGTGGACACAAGATTTTGGCTTTCTCACTTGGTGAGGAGGTGACCGGAGCAGTTCTGGGCCTGTGATGATGAAGTGACGTTGAGTGGCAGGAACTGGGGTCGGGCAGTGCAGATTCTAGACGTGGTGAGTCATGCACAAGAGAATGTAGTTGGCTAGGATCCACAAGTGCAGTCCAAACCCCAGGTACGCACACTGACCGCTCGACAGACTTGAAGTGCTGGAGACCGAGACTGGAAGCGGTCACTGAATCCTCTCTCTCCCCAGCTGTGGGTGGCCACCCCTCTGAGCCCCTCACCCTGCCTGTGAGCTGAGCATCAATGCCAAGGGCCAGGGCAGGTAGAACCCAGCCAAACGGAGAGTGGAGGATAGAAGTGCATGGTCATCCTCGCCTATAGAGCAAGTTCAAGGCCAACCTTGGCCCAAAGGGAGCAGAGGGGGCAAAGGAAGGAAAGAAGAGGGCGGGGGGGGGGGGGGGTGAGGAGAGGGAGGAGAAGGAAGTGGGTGGGTTTATTCTGAGTCAGAGGAGGCCATAGCTCCTGGCCAGCAGCCAGGGAAGCAGGTCCAGAAGTGGGCCACTGACCTGGGCTCTTACTAGAAGTCCGCACGAGTGTCTGCAGAATGGGAGCATTCAGCCTGAGAGGCAGAGCCTCGTGGAGTTAGGGCTACACCCCCATTTCTCTGTCAGTCAGCCCTTTGGAGCCAAACCTACAGGAGCTGAGGCAGGAGAAGGAAAGGGGGCGGGCGGTTAGCTTCTCCGTCCACAGCCCAAGTATCAGCTTCATGGGTGACCGGGGTGGGCGGGCTGGGGGGCCGGGTGTGTGTGTGTGTTACTCACTCACTTCCTTCTCTGCCTTTCCAGGTCAATGAGCTCCAGAACTTGACAAGCGCAGAAGTTATCGTGCCTCGTGACCAAACCCCAGATGAAAATGAGGAAGTGATCGTCAGGATCATCGGACACTTTTTCACCAGCCAGGTACTATCCTGTGAGGGCCCTGCCTCCTGCCCAGCTCCTCCCACTAATTCACGTACTGTATTTTTGTGTCGAGTGGCCGTGTGCTTAAAGCCCCTCCTGACCACCACACAGCACACACGGGGGAAGCCCTCCCTGGCCCCTGACCTCGGGGACTGGAAACGGTTGGTGCAAGGCTCCTAGCATGATGCGCTGGGGTCGGGAGCTTAGCGTCGCTTGCCCTCCCAGCCTTCCTCTGAGGAGCCACATGTCCAGCCAGCCCCCAGCAGAGCAGCCAGGTGGCCACCTTTCACTGTGGAAAGTGACTACTCACAGAGGTGTTGTGACGAGGGAGGCCTTGGCGGGTTGGGCCAAGGTGCCCTGGTGGGTGAGGGAGACCGGCCATGCAGATGTGTGGAGAGGTGGAGAGTTTAATCTCAGCATCCAGACACAGATGTCCACGCGGAAAGTTTGTTATTAAAGGGGGAGAGAGAGAGCGCGAAAGAGGGAGGTGCACTCTACCTCTGGCATGAGTCAGGAGAGACAATGAAGGGGGAGTTTTTTCTTAAAGAGGACTTTACATAAGACGACATCAGGACGCTGGGCAAGAAGTCCCCAAGGGGCGGCTCAGAATACCAAGGAAAGGGACCTAGTATTCTGCCGCTCTCTTCCCGGGTCTCCCCAGAACTCCACGTCACTGCTGCCTTGCACTCACAGAAGCCAGCGCTGCAGGGACATGTGGCCCAGTGTGTGGCCTCGATGTCTTGATGCTTTTTTGCTGGGCGGGTTTTAGAAGAGGGCGGCTGTGATCCTCCTGGAGGCCAAAGAAGAAGGGCAGCTGTGAAAACGACTCCCAGCTGCTCGGTGGCCAGCTGCCTGTGACTGCTGCCTGGGCCAGTGGCAGAGTTCAGCCCGTGGGAAGCTGTGGCTCAGGGTTGGAACTCCTGTTCTTCAGGGCTTGTCAGGGCGCTAGTGTCTCCCCTTTCCTGGTCTTTCCAGTGCTTCGGAAAGGGGTGGGGAGGGGAGGGGCACACCAGAGCTCAGGTGGGCGTGGCAGGGCCCTTGGCCTCCACCCCATCACTGACCTCTCCTGCTACTCCCTGGCCATCTGCTCCCTGTGAGCTGCTAGGTACCCCCGCTCCCACCCCAGTGCACCCTCCTCTCCCCGCCCCCTCCCACCTTGCACCCGGCTGGCTTGGTGAAGGGAAGAAAACTTCTGTCCCTGGCAGCTGAACGTGGGCAGAAGGGACCTGGGGGAAGTAAGATTGGTCCGAGCACTCAACCTTTCCCAAGTCCGGAGCCCTCTGTTTCCCTGTGGGGGCCCCAGAACTGGGATTGTCTCTTCCCTGTGCCCTCCCTCCCTCTCTCCGCTGCAGACTGCGCAACGCAAGATCAGGGAAATTGTACAGCAGGTGAAGCAGCAGGAGCAGAAATACCCTCAGGGAGTCGCCTCACAGCGCAGCAAGTGAGGCCCCCACAGGCGCCAGCAAACAAGAGATGAATGTAACCCTCCCAACCCCCCCGAGAGAGACGAGACCAAACAGCCAGCAGATCGGGAGCAAACCAAAGACCATCCTGAGGAGTGAGAAGTCTGCAGGGCAGCCAGGGCCTGCAGACCCCTGCACATCCTGGGATCCAGGAGGCCATAGGGAGGGCCCGGGTTCCCCAGAAACACCAGTTGGCCTGTGCCCAGCTTCCCCTGGCTTCTGCAGGCTTCCAGCCATCCACTGCCCATCCACTCAGATCCCTCCTCGGCTCCCAGGACGCTCTCCCTTTCAGTTGAACTAACATAGGTGACTCAAAGCAAAGCGAAATCCGCAGCCTTTTCTTTGCTGTGGAGCGTTGTCTCTGTACATGTCTGTACATACTAGAAGGGGAAAGATGTTAAGATGTGTGGCCTGTGGGTTACACAGGGTGCCTGCAGCGTTAATATATTTTAGAAATAATATATCAAATAACTCAACTAACTACAAGTTTTACTCGATTATTAATTTTGTTTTCTTTTTGAAGAGAAAGCAGGCTTTTCTAGACTTCAAAGAATAAAGTCTTGGGTGAGGTCCATTGGTAGAGAAAGGAACTTTGAGCCGCCCACACGAACTTCACTTGGAGGGAGATCTCGTCAGGAACACTTAATGGCAGTCGTGGGTCACCTGTGTCTATCAACAGAAGGGATACCGTCCCCGAGGAGGGGCCCCAGGCCCTTGTCACCTGTTTACCCCATGCACCCCTTTCTCTGCTTCACAGGTTTTAAACTGGTTTTTTTTTTTTTTTTTGCATACTGCTATATATTTCTATCTCTCTCTGTTTATCTCCCTCCCCTCCCTTCCTCTTTGCCCGCCATCCTTCTGAACCCCTTCGTCCTTTTCTGTTCCCCCCGTATCTATGCACACCCCCCCCCAGGCAAAGCAGTGCTCTGAGTTATCACATCACACAAACGGAACAAACGTGAAACACACGAACCAGCTTCAGCTTACACTTGGTTCCTCAAGCGAACAAGAGTCGATGGCACTCCTCCCATCTCGGAAGAGGAAAGCGGGAACCCTCCAAACCAACCAGCCAACCAAACAAAGGAAAACTCCAGAAAGAAAGAATGTACTTTGTCTTTTTACATTTTGGTATACAAGCCATCAACATTTAGTAGTGAAATTATTTCTTTCTTTAAAAATTTAAAGTGCAGGAAAATAGCAATTTATACGAGGTTGTTGGCCCAGGGCATTAAATTTGCAGATTTTTTTAAAATGAGAAAAACACACAAATAAAGCTACCTCAGGTGTTTTTTACCTCAGCACCTTGCTCTTGTGTTTCCCTTAGAGATTTTGTAAAACTGATAGTTGGAGCATTTTTTATTTTTTTAATAAAAATGAGTTGAAAAAAAAAAAAGATTTCAACTGCCAGCCTGGAGCAGGCGGCAGCCCAAGTGTGCAGCGACTGTTCAGACTTGTCTTCCGCTAGCCAAGAGCCTGCGTGGCCTTCTGTGGACAAATCTAAAAATGTTTATTTTTAAAAAACGACAAAGAAAAACAGATGATATTGGAGCCGTCCTGAATTTCAATAGGGTACGTGCCATGAGGGCTTTTGCGCTGAAGGATGACCACGTCCTGGTTATGTGAAGAAGCCAAGACACCACCAGACTGCAATGCCGATTTCCTCTACTGCAAACAGTGTTCTGTGACAAAAAAAAGAAAAAAAAAATATATCCAAGCTAACAAGATCCTGGCGTCCTGGTGTCTTATTTGCTGAGCCTTGTGTCCCCCGGGGGTGTCAGCTGGAGGCCTAGGGGGACAGTAGTTGGACAGTCGGACCCGGGCAGCTCCTTGTCCACCTGGTTCTTGGGAGGGACCCAGCTCCGTGAGTCAGTGTGCAGCGGGCACAGCAGTCTCGCCTGGGGGCTTGTGGGAAGTGCGCCTCTGCTGGGTCCCCGTGGGATGGCAGTTTGTGCGGATCTGTAGAACTACATGCCCGGGCAGGACATGTCAGGCAACTCAGGACAGAGGCTCTCCCTTCCTCTAGAGCAGCGGTTCTCACCTTCCTAATGCTGACCCTTTAATGCAGTTCTTCATGTTGTGGTAACGCACAACCATAAAATTATCTCATCGCCACTTCCTAACTGTAATCTTGCTACTGTTATGAATCATAATGTAAATATCTGTCTTCCAGTGGTCTTAGGTGACCCCTGTGAAAGGGTCTTTCAACAACCCCCAGGGGTTGCGACCCATAGGTTGAGAACTGCTGAGTTGGCCACCTGTCTCCTAATTGTCCCTCTTTAAATATCAGTACAGATGGAAGCTTAGAAATATGTAAAACGGGCATGGTGATGCACACCTTTAACCCTTTAATATAGCTACAGGTTCTGAATTTTTTCCTGGTAAAATTTCTAATGGGCTATAATCCCCCAAAAAAGTTGTGAAACAAAAATTCAGAAGCAAAAATCAACCCAGTTTTAGGTCTCTTTGTTTGGTTCCAGAAGAAAATCTTTTTTTTCCCTCCATTTTTTTAATTAAGAATTTTTTTTCATTTTACACACCAATCAGATCCCCGCTCTTCCCCCTCCCATTCCCCCAGCCTTCACCCCCAACTAACCCCCCACTCCCCCCACAAGAAGGCAAGGCCTCCCAGGGGGAGGCACATCCAGTAGAGGCAAGTCCTAGCCCTTCCCCCTGCCTCAAGGCTACACGTGGTGTCCCATCATAGCCAGAAGGAAATCTTAAGAAGGCTATGCATCAAGGTTAATTAAATTAACAAATTAATGCGTACAGATTATGAAAGGTTATACGGCACTAGATCAGCGCTGGTTACAGCGGCGGTGCTGGTTTGGTGGATGGTGGAAGAATCATGGGTGGAAGAATCATGAGCCATGGTTACCAGAGTTAGAATGGGCTTTATTAGAAGAGGGGATAGGACAGGAGAATCCAGGCCTGGCAGAGAGGAAACAGAAGGAGAGGGGTGCACAGAGACAGAGCAGAGACAGAGACCAAGAGCAGAGAGGGTGTGTGTGTTTGTGTGTGTGTGTGTGTGTGTGTGTGTGTGTGTGTGTGTGTGAGAGAGAGAGAGAGAGAGAGAGAGAGAGAGAGAGAGAGAGAGAGAGAGAGAGAGAGGGAGAGAGGGAGAGAGGGAGAGAGAGAGAACACGTGGGGGTGCATGTCTGGCTTTTAGGCTGGGACGCAGTCGCCCGCTGATGACGTATAAGGCGCCAGAGGAGACCCCCTCCCCTCGAGCTGTGCATCTACAGAATCCTTACAGATTACTCTTTACCTCCATCTCCTCTTAGCTCCCCTACACCCTTATCTACCCCGTATCTCCCACACCTTCTCATCTGTTAGCTTTGTCCTATGTAACTTTCCATGGCTTCCTTTGTAGCCTGGTGGGCTCAGCAGTGGCTATACAACTGAAGACAACAGCTTCCCCTCCTTAAGAATCTATCAATAACCGATAGTTCAGCAGGAAGGGGTAGAACGCTGTGAGCCCACCCCCATCCATGACTGTTAGCAGGACTGGTCTTGCGAATGCCCAGAGCAGGCAACCCCAGCACTGCGTTCCTGATTGCAAGGGTGATGCTGTACTAGAGGACAGCATTGAGCAGCACATCTGTGTTCATTGCTGTTACGAATTTGCAGGAGTGGAGAACTCCCAGCTGGCCAGGCCAGGGTATCCCACATGTGAGGGAAAACACACTGGGCAGATGCAGCAGGGGCAGCTGCACGTGGAAAGTCATTCACACCCAGGCGCTGCATCCGCGTGGAGAGTTTATTATAATAGATGGAAAGAAAGGAAAGAGGGAAACGGAGGAAAGATAAGAGAGAAAGCTGAGGTGTGCACACATCATGGAAATGGAGAAAGAGAACAGAAGAGAGAGGAAGGGGGGAGGAGATTTTCCTTAAAATGAGGCTTTTATGTCAGGACCCAGGGTGGCCCCAAGGGATGGGTCAGAATATTAACAATTGCTGTTCTATTCACAGTAACTAAGAAATGGAAGCAGCCTAGATGATGAATATATAATGAAAATGTGGTACATGGGGCCAGGGTTATGGTTCAGCATTAAAGGGGCTTACTGCTCTTCCAGAGGACCTGGGTTTGGTTCTCAGTACCCACATGGTTCAAAACTGCCTGTAACTCCAGCTCCAGTTCCTCAGGCAATCCCACACATGTGAGGCTCACAAACACATAAGACTAAAAAGTTTAATAAAAAGAAAATATAGTGTCTATACACTTAATTTTATACAGCTGTTAAGAAAAAATTATAAAGTCTGCAGCTGATGGAACTAGAAAAAAATGTACTATTGAGATCACCTAGCTCCAGAAAGACACATGCCACGTGGTATCTCTCACATGTGAATCCTAATTGTGACTCTTGGTTTTTTTGCTGTGAAAGAAAGGAAAGTAGGAAGTGGGCATTGGAGGGCAGAGGGGTGGTGCCTTCAGGCATGAGAAACAGAACCACAGGTAAAAAGAAAGGGGAGTATTAGTGTTAGTTATTTAGCTGCGTTGTGTTCTTACCCTGCAAGGAAACGTCACGAAACACGACAGAATCCGCTTATAAGAGTTTATTAGAGATAAAGGGATAGAGAGTGCGCAGGCCTGTGGGAGAGACACGTGTGTGAAGAGAGACTGGGAAACATGGCGCTCCACTTTTAAAACCGGCTGGGGGCGTGGCCAGGTCACGTCACTACTCCACGCGTGTGTGTAGATCACATGGTCACGTTGCACGCTGCCATGTAATGTCATGGATTCTGGTCACGCGAGATGCCTTGGCCGGAACTTGCTAGGCGGAGGTGTCCGGCCTGACCGGAATTGGCTAGGCGGAAGTGTCCGCCTGGTAAATGCGACCGTTGGGGGGGCGTGTTGTGAACCCTTCATTCCCGACTCTTATTTTTTAAAAAAAGAAAAAATTGTGGTTGACTGGGTATGGGGGCGACGTTTCTCTCAAAGACTGCTTCCAGCTGAATAGTGGGCGTTGGTTGGCTCTTGGGGGGGGGGGTGAGGGGTATCTTGTGAAGTCCAGGGATGATGGTGGAGGTCCTGGAACGACGTTCTGCCGTCTCCTGGTTCTGCGGCTGTCCATCCGTGCTGGTGCTGGGGGCCTCCCATTTAACAAGATACTGTTGACATAGAGAGAGCTTAGAGAGAAAGAATCATTATTATTTTATTTTGGAGTTGGCATTTGTCTGAGGTAGATTTGGCCTGCCCAGATAGAGGCATGTGACATTTACCTGAGGTAGATCTGGTCTTAGTACTCTGCTTAATTTCTATCTGAGACAAGCCTCATTAGAGGTAGTTCATTTAAGGCACCTGTTTTCCTTAGGCAAGCCTTGCTGGAGGTAGTTTATTTAAGGCACCTGTTTCCCTTATTAGGTTAGCACTTAGGAAACACAGGTGATCAGTTGCTGCGTATTGAACAATGATAAATTGTTGTATTACATTATTCTTTACCGCCTAGGTATTTTTGATGGTTCTTTTTGCCTCCGGCTCTGTGTGGCCCTGGTTGGGAAAGGAAGGGGTGATACCTTATTCCTCTGGAATCGGTGACAAGGCAGTGGATCCTGATGTCCTCTGGAGCTTGAGAGTGAGAGGCCCTGTTTGTTTCACTGTATATGAAGAGAGATTTTTCTGGGATGGAGGTGAGATAAAGGGTTTTAGGTGAGACAGGTGGACCCAGTGAGGAAAGCCCTCAAGTTTAGCAGCTGTGGGGGTTACAAGAATTACCTTGAAGGGTCCCTGCCACTTAGGGGAAAGGGGCAAAGGGCGCTGGTCTGGAGGAAAGAGAAGAACCTGATCCCCAATGTGTATTGGAGATGGGCAAGGATTGTCACACGGCTGAGGCAGTGAGCAGTCCGCATAGCTCCATGGAATAGACCTTAGGTGACATAAAAGAGGAGTTAACAGGCTATCTGGAACAGTTGGAGGCTTGGAAAAAAGACCTGGTGTTAGAACTGGTCTGAGGAGATATTTAACTTTTCCTGACAGTGGCCATATGGGTAAAATCGAGCTGTAGCCCTGGGGAGGTAGGAAGCCTCCAGCATGGCCATTATATGGCCTGAGTTAGACACGGATCCTCCTTTTGCTGTGAGAAGTCCACGCTCCCTCCAAATAGCAGCGTGGGACAGGAGGATATGAAAAGCATATTTGGAGTCTGTAGAGTTACTGGCTAGGAGAAGTCGGAGAGCTGCTGGCGTGTCTGGGAGGAGGCAAATGTGTGGAGTGAAAAGAAATGGACGCTCCTACCTTAGCTAGGAGATCCTTCCCCATTAAAGGTACAGGGCAACTTGGCACCACTAAGAATGTATGTGTGAGAGGGATGCCTCTGAAAATACAATTAAATGGCGGTGTCTGCTGAGGTAGATAAGGCTGTCCCCCAACCCCGACAATAAAGGAGGTGGCATCCCAAAACTCCCAGGACTGAGTCAATGGCTCTGGTGTCCAGAAGGAAAGAAACGGATCGCTTCCCTGCTGCGTTCTGGGTTCCCTGTCATGTCTGTAGCCAAGCCTAGGTCTGTTGGAGGTCTTAGCTTGATGTACCCAAGCATCTTGGTGCCTGGGGGCAGTCAGCTGACTCTGTCTTTCTAGGCGGCACTTTTAACAAGGCTGTTGATGGCCTGGCAGGGCATTCGGTAGCCCGTGGCCTTTTCCTCATTTAAAACAGGGACCCAACAGCTTTTGGAAGTCAGCGAGTGCCAGCACTTGGCAATTTTGTTTTCCGGCTTTTATCTCTTCCCTGGCACACCTTAAATGCCACAGGTGACTCTTTTGCCTGTGGGGTCAGGAGCCTTGCTCTCCAGATGCTTAAGTTTTAGTCAGGTAGGTCTGGGGAACAAGAGACAGATTTTCGTATTTATCCTGAACTATTTACTGGTTTTAGGGCAGCCTTACAGAGGCCTGTCAGGAGACAGGTAATAAACCTATCTCTGGCTAGACAGCCACTCTGGGTGTTGTAGTCCCAGTGTGGCTCTCGGTCAGGAACCGCTTCAGCTCCTGGGGGATGTGAAAGGTTAGTTTGATGAATTTCGTCTGTATGAGTCCTAGCCTGCTCCCATACACACCTGAGCTCCTCAGGAAATCATGAAAGGTGAGACTATAAGATTGAGTTATATATTGAAACTGTTTAATAAAGGAAGCAGAATTAGATGTATAAGAACCCAGCTTACTTTGTATCTGAGAGAGTTCTGTTAGAGAGAGAGGATGGAACATGAATTTTAATTATTGGTTCCTTAGCAAGATCTAGTGTCAGAGATTCCAGAGTCAGAGAATCCTCTGGTTTACGTACAGCTAGGAGCATATGAGCAGGAGAGAAGGAAACGAGAAGAGACAGTTTAGCGTTGAGAAAGAAGAAAGCAACTCTTTCCATTTGCCTGAACACCGACAGTGATTGGATAGCTCCCGTGAAATATCGGGATCTAAGGAGCCACTCGGCGGCTCTTTGTTATTTTTTAAAACATACTTTGGCCACTTTTTTGAACATAAACAAGTTAGCTTAGAAATCTTTACGTAAGGCATTAAACTGAGAGGTTTTAAAGCTTCAACAAGACAGCCTAACGGAGAGGAAGGACTAACAGGGTTGGAAGCCTTGTTTCCCATGTCTGCATCGGAGGCAGAAAAATAAAAAATAAATGTGATCCGGAGCCAAGGCCCCAGGCGTCCCCAAGGCCAAGGGCGGATACCGGGCGCAGGCTGCTCCTTGACTCGTCAGCCACAGAAGCAGGGGCCCCCTCCACGGTGAGGAAAGGATTCCCCAGGAATCCAGACAACGTTTGGCCCTTCGTCAAGGAGATGGACGTGCCGGCCTCACGTGGCTCCCAGGACGCACCAACGGTGGTGGCCCTAACGCAAGAAATATCTCAGGCTGCAGACGTGGGAGACGGCTAGAAAAGTTAGGCCTGCGATAGGGGCTGACCGTAGCCAATGAAGACCGTGGTCGGGGGTACCCCCGGTCTCAAGAACACGTGTGAGGCGCCGGAACTTGCTAGGCGGAGGTGTCCGGCCTGACTGGAATTGGCTAGGCAGAAGTGTCCGCCTGGTAAATGCGACGGGGGGGGGGGGGGGCGTGTTGTGAACCCTTCAATTAGGGGCAGAAAGGTTTAAGCAGGGGACACACTGGGGGATTGAAAATCAAGGGGTCAAGGGGTAAGTGATAGCCAAAACAAGGGGTGTACAAAAAGCTATGTGGAAGCCAGGCAGTGGTGTTGCATACCTTTAATCCTAGCGCTCAGGAGGCAGAGGTAGGCAGATCTCTGTGAGTTCAAGTCCAGCCTGGTCTATAGAGTAAGATCCAGGACAAGCTACAAAGCTACACGGAGAAACCTTGTCTCGAAAAAAAAAGCTGTGTGCAGACACTATCTTGTAACCCAATTAAAAAAATGCAAAAGGGATTACAGGCAGACACCCTGCATGGGTAATACTGTTGCCCCTAGCAAAGGGTCACTAAATAAACCCTGGTACTGGGTGTGGGACACCATCATGGGATTGTAAATCTCACCTGATGAGAATAAGACCACAACTACAATTTTTGAGCCCAATTTGAAGCAGGCTTTATTAAATACTGGCCAGGACAATGGACACTGGCCAGGTTCATACCCGGGATTGCCATAGTATGGATATAAATTACATTAGTCAGGAGCCTATAAAGGCACAAATCACAAAGGTATATACTCCCCACTTTTGTCCAATTGGGCAAACATACATCCTGACATTCTTTCTGCCTGTGTGTAATCAAGCACATCCTGTGCAGTTGGGGCAACCAAGCTTTTTTACAGAAGAGAAAAGGTGTGACTTGTTATCTTGCATGAATAATAAATAGCCCCCAGGATTCCAGGAAGTGATCTGTCCTTGGTCAATTAGGATTTACATATTAGAGGCAATTTTGCTTTAAAGATCTCCTAAGCACAGTATTTTAAAATACAACTTTAGCCATCACAGGATCTGATCAGGGAGGACTCAGAAACCTTTAGAGCAATACAGGCTCTTGTCAGTTACTCATCAGAACTAGAGGATGAAGCCTCCATGGAAGACACCATGCATCTTGATTGCAACATTCAAAGAAAGCAAGCTAGAACTGAGCTGGAAACTACTTCTTCCCTGTTGGCTAATTTTCAAAGTTCCCACAAGATGTGAAGCAGGCAGCTGGGCAAGAAAAGTTACCAATGGTCTCTTCCAATTGGAAGATCAAAACTAACCTGCCAGGCCAGATGTGCCCACCTGTGCAATAATGGCACAGTGTTATAGGAACAACCAACTTCTCCATGCTGGATTTGAAGCCTACCCAAATGGAGGGAGTGAATGCCTGGTGTTGTAAGTCTGGTTAATGACTCATGCATAGGCCCAAGGAGGTAACTTACTATTGGAGATTTTTATACCCAAACTACCTTTTTGCAATGATTCAGCTGAGAGTATTCCCAGGCCACTAATAGTGGCAGATATCTGTAATCTCAACTTTCAGGAGGCTGAGGAAAGAGGATCATGGTCAAGGCCAAGCTGGGCTGCATAGTGAGACCCTCTCAAAGAAAAGAACCAGTAAGATGACTTTGAAGGTTAAGGTTTTTGCCAAGTAACTATGCAACCCATGGGAAGGAGGAGGGAGAAAACAAACTTTACAAAGTTGTTCTCTGACCTATGCACACACACTCCACACATATGCAGTAATAAAAAATTTAAAACAGAAAAAAGATTGAATAAATGTTAAAGATTGCTGCAAAGTGCTATCTGATTAGTCCTCAATCACACTGTATCCTAAAGATCCTTGTTGAAAGATGTGGCCCTATGACTAAGTTCTAGCCACAGAACATGAACAAATGTGATTCATGCCTCTCCCATGACTACCCATTAAAAACTGCCTGCCACTCTCCTCCTAGGTTTCCACTGGCTGGTTGTTAAGGACTGAAATGCTCTAAATCAGAGAGGCTCATCACCTTTAGCTAGAAACAAAATAAGTATTTCAGGCTTTGCAGGAAACAGCAGGGAGTGATACAAAATAATACCTCTTGGGGGCTAGAGAGATGCTCAGTGGTTAAGAGCACTGGCTGTTTTTGCAGAGGACCCAGGGTCAATTCCCAGCACCCACATAGCAGCTAACTACGATAAGTCTAGTTCCAGGGAATCTGATGCTCTCTTTTGGCTTCCAGGGGCACTGCATGAACATGATACATAGATATACATACAGGCTTGTGGGGAGCCATCCCACCCCTACTTTTCCCCAGAGTACTCTTGAGTAGGAGCAGCAGGAAATATTAGAAGTATAGAGGGGA
Source organism: Peromyscus maniculatus bairdii (assembly GCF_049852395.1). Classification (NCBI taxonomy): domain Eukaryota; kingdom Metazoa; phylum Chordata; class Mammalia; order Rodentia; family Cricetidae; genus Peromyscus; species Peromyscus maniculatus. The sequence goes on along the minus strand of NC_134863.1, from coordinate 12,498,388 downwards.
GAGAAGCAGATAGAAAATACAGGATAGCCTCGGGAGGGCCTGTATCCTAATCCATCAAGCCAGAACTTTATTCCAAAGGGCTTTTTATGACAATGCCAAGGGATCCTCCTTGCTAGGTACATCCAAGTGTAGATACTTCCAAACACCTGCTACTCAGGCCCATAGTCCAATCATCCTCTTTATGCAAACCTGCTGGATAAAGCCACCACAAAACCTGGATGAGCTCCAACAGGTCCCCCTTCTTAATATTTAAAAAAAAGAAAAAGAAAAAAATTCCTATTAAGAGCTCACAGCAATCTCCAAATCTGTCACACCTCCCACTGAAGGAGTAGAAGATGATATAGATGGAATGTCCTTTTGGAAATTGGTCTAATATGACTACAGCAGTCTTAGCTGCATCAAACCCTTTTAAAATAAAAAAAACTCTTGATGCAACTGCATCAAACAAGTCAAACTCCTGATGCAAATGCATCAAACTTAAAAACTCACTTAGCTTCATCATTAACATTAGCAGGTTAACATAATTCTAACATAAGTATTGCTATACATCATTACAGTTCTCTCAAATTTACATCCAAAAGCAAACTCTGAATAGAATCATTAACACTTAAAAAACTTTAGCAAAAAATCCAAAAGCAACTTTTTAATAAAACTCTTTACACTTTAAAGCAATCTCTTAATATAACCTTTGGATTTCTTACTAACACAACATAGGATAAACTTCTGATGCATCCACATCAAACTTAAATACTCCCTGAACTTGAACTAACTTGGTGTATCAATATCAATAGATTAATAACTCTATCATAAAAGTTACCATACACAATTACAATTCCTACAAAGCTACATTCAAAAGCAATTTCTTAATAGAACTATACAAACATAACATTAATCCACTCAAGTAACAAGAAAATATTTTTTAAATTAAATAGCCTGAGAATATAACATTTCCTTTTGTTTATAATTTCTTAAACTAAATTTCGAGCCTAGTTAGAAGAAAACCCAAACTTCTCCGTTTAGGATAACATAATAACTAACATAAATATTATATACAATTATAATTCCTACAAACCTACATTTAAAAGCAATATTCTCAATATAACCATTAACACTTAAAAAAAACTTCAGCAAAACATTCAAAAGCAATTTCTTAATAAAACTCTCTACACTTTAAAGTAATCTCTTAGTATAACTATTTGCATTTCTTACTAACAAAACATAACATTAATCCACTCAATAAGAAAATACTTTTTTTAAATTAAATAGACTAAGGAATATTAATTCCCCTGTTTCTTTATAATTTTTAAACTAAATATCAAGCCTAGTTAGAAAAAAACTCCAACTTCTCTATTTAAACAGTTCCATTTGTAACACAAAACCAGTTCCATAAGCAGTTTCTTTTTTATATAAATAGTTCCATTTTAAACACAAAACAATTCATGAATCACCACAGCTAATAAAGCACATATGCATACACTTCATCTTGAGCTTAAGCACAAAAAATAAATTTCTCCATTTAACCAGTTCCATTTTTTAACAAAAATAGTTCCATAAAACAGTTCCTAAGTCATCACCATTGATAGGGACTATATACATAAGTAAATTCAAAATTGTCCCATTGCAATGAAATCAACCCTATGCAATTCATTTCTTAAGTCCAAAGATTCAAATAATAAATTCTGGTACCAGCTTTCCAAATATGGAGAAACCTATAACCAAAACCTTTTTGTAGTTTTATCTCAGTTTTTCAAGTGCAAAAAGTTAAAAAAAAATTCTGGTATTAGACTTCTACTTCCAAATATGAAGAAATGTTTCTCACAACCAAAACCTTTTTGCAGTTAACAATTTTAGTTCAAACAAGTATCTCTGCAACTTTTGTTCTCATGGTCAGAAGTACTTTCAATTACAACAGCATTTTATATTAGTCTTTCCCTCGGGATGAAAGCTATTAGCTCCACAAGAGCTGATTGGTGAAAAGCCCTCTCAAAAGAGACTTTCTTTTAGCCAGCAAACAGAAACTGCAAAGCCTTTGCTGCTAGCTCAGTTTTACAGCTTTTACAGTCCCAGTCTGTCTGTGCCTTTCATAACCGGTCATTTCTGGGACCTCCGAGTCCTGAGAATAGAAAGCTTTCAATCACCTTACAGCCACACAGGCTCAAGGCTCCTTCAGCTGCCATGAGCTGTTGCTTTCCTACAGCAACCCTGGCTCTGGGAGGAAATCCAGCTGCTACTGTGGCTTCCTTGGGTCCCATTACCTGCTTCCAGCACTCTGGGTCCCAGAAACTTCTGGATGCTTTCTTGTTGCATGCTGAATATAACCCCAGGGCGATACCATGGCTCCAGCCACACCCTGCTGCTGGGAGGTTGGGCTGTGTCCCAGCAGTTCCTGCAGAGCCCCCGCCTGAAGCATGCCTCTAGCTCCCTGGGCTCCAGCACTCCAGCTGCTCGCTTGGCTCTTGGCCTCTTCCCTGTCACCTCTGCTGTGTCACCTGCTCAGCTCTCTGCCTTTCCCATGGCATCTCGGGGCTCTGACTGCCAGGGACTACGGTTCCAAGAGGCAAGACTGTACCAGCCACTAGGGTCTAATGAAGCCTTGGCTGCGCTTCCATCCACTACCTGCTGTGGTCTTCACTCCTCTCCGCACTGCTGCTTTCTCTCTGCAGAAAGCTTGCAGGCCCTCGGGCATCTGCCACCTGCACTGCGCTAATGTCCCTCGGGCCTCAGCTGCAGATGCCTGGCTGTGGCTGTTTTGCTGCCCCTAGTGTCCATCATTCTTAGTGGCGTCTGGAGTTTCTGAAGCCGCTCAGACTGCCAAACTCGCAGACTGCCAGACACACTACTCTCTGTGTGCTAGGCTGGGAAAACCTACTCCAGTACTCCACTCTAAATTCACCTAAGCCTTCACAAGGTATATACCTAAAGCTTATTCTCCCCTAATATCTCAAAGTAAGTTTGTGGCTTATTTTACTAAAAAGAGAGAAAAACATAGAGAAACATAGACAAAGACAAACATTTACTGTAGCACTTGGGCATCCTTTAGGCCCCTTTTTTTCTTTTTCTCCTGAGGATAAACCCCCCTGCCTCATTTAACATTTTTCACTACAAAATTGGACTGATTCAACTGCTTACTGGCAGGTAGGTCCTTACTCTCACTTTTGCCAAGTACTCTGGATTTTCTTTTTGTCTTTGTCCTTGTTCACTGGCACCATCTGTGGGGGGCCATCCCACCCCCACTTTTCCCCAGAGTACTCTTGAATAGGAGCAGCAGGAAATATTAGTTAGAAGTATAGAAAGGGAGAGAAATAGATAGAAAATACAGGATAGCCTCGGGAGGGCCTGCATCCTAATCCATCAGGCCAGAACTTTATTCCAAAGGACTTTTTATGACAATGCAAGGGGAGGAGCAGAGGACCTCCCCCTTGCTAGGTACAGCCAAGTGCAGACCCTTCCAAACACCTGATACTCAGGCCCGTAGTCCAATCATCCTCTTTATGCAGACTGCTGGATAAAGCCACCAGGAAACCTAGATGGGCTCCAACACAGGCCAAACAACCACACACACACACACACACACACACACACACACACACACACACAAATTTAAAAATGAAGCTAGTTGAGAGGTGGCAGTGCACACCTTTAATCCCAGCACTCATGAGGCAAAGGCAGGTGGATTTCTGTGAGTTCAAGGCCAGCCTGGTCTACAGATTGAGTTTCAGGACAACTAGGGCTACACAGTGAAGCCATGTCTGGGGATGAGGGGAGAAGCAGCTACCTCTGTGCAAGGAAATTTGGCAGTACCTAGCAAAATGACAAATGCTCCTGGGTATTTGACCCAGCAACCCCATTTCAAGTAACCTACCCCCAAGACAGGTACCTGTCTCACTGTACTGTTCATGATAAGAAAGACTGGTACCCTCAACATCTGTTTAGGAAGGTACAGCAATAAGCCACAGTGCCTTAAATTACTCAGCAATGCGAAGGAACATGAGGAATTGGGTCTAGAACAGCTGAGGTTAAATCAAGGGCTGTGCATGGTTTATTATACCTTCTTTAGGGAAGCAATAGAAAAACATGTAAGTCTTGGCTATATCCAGAAGTCTGGAGGTAAACACGTGAGTGCTGCAGGGAGAACAGGGTGGAAGTGGCAGACCTACTATGAACACACCTTGCCATGGAACTTCGCCCCCATCGTTTGCTCTGTGTAAGCAAAAACAGAGACAAAAGTCCCCAGTCACAAATACAACTTTATACTGAATTGATAGCACAACCACTCATAGTGTGAACAGAGGGGGTTTTGGTGGCATTGGGGATCAAACTCAGGGCCTCAGGGCCGCACCACCAGTTCTTTGGTTTTCAGATGAGTGCTCTCATCATGACTCTAGAACACATCTCATACTGGGCTTAGTGGTCCTGTGAGTAGAACACTGGCATTGAGACTGTGGCACCACTATGGTATATGTTAGGACCAAGCAAATGATTGTTGATGCAGAAGGCCACCCTGATGTGCAGAATTATGGTATAAGAAGAGAAACCTCAGAGTCTCAAATTTGAAAGTGAAAGCAGTGAAAATTCTTCTCTTCAAAGAAAGGCATTTCCTCTTCTATTGCAAAGGTCTGGAAGTACCAATAACCCAGGGATGAGAGCAACTGTGCCCAAATATGGCTTTCTAAATGACCTATGAAAGAAAATCGGGACAGCAATAGGAAATTCCCAGTTTAAGGCAGGGACTGTGTGGTAACAAAACAATAACAATGAACTTAAGCGCCATGCCGTCCCCCACTGTGTAAAATACATGCGCAGCCAAATGGTTGGGAGCTTTTTCTTCCTAGAACAATTCAAACTCATGAGCACAGGAGTAGTGACAGAAATATAAAGTCAGCATTTTGTAATTATGAATGAAACAGCACACGTGCACACACGTGCACACACGTGCACACGCACACTTTAAGAAGGATTTATCAAAACCCACAACGGAGTTCAGACCAACATAGCCTGCACCGCTGACCACAACCAGCGCCACTAACTGGCACAACTTGACATTCCGGGTTCTTGTTGCAGTAAAGTCAGCTAAAGGGGGTCCTCGCCTAATAAACCAAACCAACTACCTGAGAAAATCAACTTCAAAACCTTAGCTCCTGGTTGGGTAGCAAGGCACACAGTGTGGTACATGATAAATGGAGCAAACCCCAAAATAGTTTAGATTCTAACATATTCTTAAAATAATCGGGGAGCTATGGAACTGGATATGGGGATTTTTTTTAATCAATTATTTTGTTAAATGTGAAATGACTCTCTTTGTTGTGAGGGAGACATCCTGATGCATTTATGAAGAACATGACGGCTCATCGGGGTTTTGCTTGCCAGGTTTGACCATCCCCCATTAGAAGAAATAGGTGAACTAAATCAGCATTGTTGCTTTTGTTTTTTAGATAGGAGTTCAATATGTAGCCCAGGCTGGCCTGGAACCCATTGTGCAGACCAGGCTGGCCCAGGACTTTTGTATAATATTTAAGGGTCCAGCCTTAAATTTATACAAATCCAGGGGCCCAGGAGAGACACTACCATTGGCGGGCATGAATCCAGTTGCTTGGATTCACCATCATTCAATCACTAGTTCAACTCTGTCAGATCTCTTCATTTCCTTAGTTCCCTCCATCCTCAGTTCCCTCAAATCTTCAATCCCTCAATCCTCCTCCCTCCTCCCCCAGGACTGGTCTATATCCTATCCCAAACAGCAACACCTTATGTTTTATATACAGCACAAGATTGTAGGGGTCCCAGCTAGAGGCTTCCTGGCAATTTATTTGCAACCCACAAGGGGAGAGGTAAGAGTGGAGTCAGTTAGTAGTTAGGATAAGTCAGAAAAGGAATTTGTATGCTAGAAATATATCCTTACTGTGGTTAGGAGAAAGCATTATGAGTCTATCATAAATGTGTTCAACTATAAACTTACAGGTGATAGGGTAGGGAAAGTCTGTAGGTCACTAAAAGTTAAAACTCACTTTTTTCCTCTGCCACCAGTTTCCTGACAGGGCTGGGAAAGAGTACTGATAGCTGGTCAATGTGCATCACAACTTGAAACACCTGCTGAGGGGGAACTCTCTTTGATCTAAGAGGTTCTCTAGGAGAGAGAGAGAGAGAGAGAGAGAGAGAGAGAGAGAGAGAGAGAGAGAGAGAGAGAGAGAGGCCTTGATTTGCACAAGAAACAAAGCTTGTTTGTCTAGTTGGTAGGCATTTGACCTGTGAGACATGTAGTCTCAGAAAGGACATTTTATCTTAGTTTGGGAAGTTTTCAGGCATCTAACAGACAGCCTGGTAGCTATCTGTTCCTTGCTTGTCTTTTGAGACTTTGTTTGGGGTTGGCTCTATCTTAGGAAGTAGCTCAAGAAGGGTGTTTGCAAAAGGCAGAAACCCAAAACAAGTGCTAAAGAGGGGGCCTGGAGCTCAGAGCAGAAGGTTCTGTCTACCTGACTATCCAGGTGCTTTGAAATAGAGATTCACACACATACACATTTTAGGAGAATTATGAGCACAAGGAATTCACAGCAAGGCACAACTGAATAGTAAGCCGCATAACACCAATAGACATTGCTGATTGGCTTCCCACTCGACTGACCCCTGGCTTTATCAAAGTATGGCTTATAATATACAGCTGGACTTTTATTTTATATTGCTACGGCTCACCACACAGAACTCTGTTTCCCAAGTGCTGGGATTAAAGTGTATACTGCCATACCTAGTAGAATTATTTGTACTTTAATAACTGCAGAACATATTTGCATAAAGGCTCATTACCCTATATTCTCTTTTTGTCTCTTCAAAATTTTATAAAAAAAAATTCTTGTAAAACTTCTGTGAAGTTCAAGTCATCCCCTGAGATGATTCATTCTATCCTTCAGTGTGCACTGAATAAAGGCCCACCTGTGAAAAATGTAGGCATTAAATCCCTGGAGACACAGACCTGTTCTGCCCAGATTAGGATCCCCAAAGAGACCACTGGAGACCAAAGATGTCCAGAATGCAACAGCAAGGTTTAATTCAGTGCAAGTGCATAGTTCAAACTAGCAGGGAACCCTCGTCCACCACACCCGATGCAGTGAGGCAGAGAAGAGAGTTCCTCTTTCTTGGAGAAGTTAGTTTTTATAGGCAAAACCCACAAAATTTCTTAGAGGGGAGGGGGTTAGTACAGGTCCATCCTTGATTGGTCCAGTTTTTCCCGGGCCTGGACTTTGTCTTATTCTAGCTTAACTGTTTGCCCAGTCAGGAGTTTTACAACCCATCTCTGGGGTCTGGTCATGTTATCTCTGGAGAGGGGCATCTTGCAGTTGATTGGTCACCACCAGACATCTTGACTTTGTTCTTTTAAAAACACCTGACTTCACCCTCTCCAGGAGGGGGGAACTGACTCAGTTCTGTTAATTTTTAAGATATCTCTTTCCTCAGGTCTTTTGGGTTTCTGGGGGAACTGTGTCTGGGCCTTTGGAACTGTGTCTGGGCCTTTGGTGGGGGTCTTTCAAGACCCTTATCCCATGCTGGAAAGGACAATCATTATAGCTCTGGAGAGTGTCTGGCTACAGGCGTATGCTACCATGCAGTTAACACACACCTAAGTGTTAGCCTAGACACCCAGCCTATGACCAGCAACCTAGATCTTAATGATTCCATTTTGTTCTAAGAGGAAAAGCCAAATATTGTATAAAATGTTATATGTAATGATCTTACAGTTATGGCCATACCTTAGATTGTGAAGCAATTGTGACACTGACATGAAGATATGGTCAGGATCAATGTTCGAGATGATGTGTAAAAATAAAAATGATAAAAAGGTATCATATAAGCACAACATGGTATATTTGTTGAATTAAAAATACTCACACATAAGCATGAATATGGTGGAAGGCAGCCAGGATATATGCCAAACAACGTCACAAGCTAACTCTGCATGGTTAAGTTGCAGAATTTTTATTCTTTTCTTTTTTCCTTTAAAAGTTTTTTGAGATTATAATCTAATTACAGTATTTCTCCCTTTTATTTCCTCCCTCCAAATCCTCCCATATACCCTTCCCTGCTCTCCTTCAAACTCATGTCCTGTTTTTTTTTAACCAATTGTTATTTGTATGCATATATGGATATGGATATACATATGCATTACTAAGTAGAGTCTGTTCAGTCCATATAATGCTACCTGTGTGTATAGTTTCAGGGCTGACCATTGGGCGCTGAATCAGTTGGTATGCACTTCTCTGGGAAGGCCGCCTCCCGCCTCCCATTTCTAGCCATCCTCAGTTATCTGTATAGTTCTCTGTAGGGTTGAGGCCTCGTGGGTTCTCTATGTAGATTGTCATGTCCATTGGTGTTATCCTTGTTCAGCTCATGTTTGGACAGTCATGCTGGCCAGACATGACTAGGAGACATAGTCCCACAGCAAACTCCCTGATCCTCTGGCTCTTACAAACTTTCCATTTCCTCTTCCACAATGTTCACGGAGGCTTAGGCACAGGAATATTTTGGAGATGCATCCATTGGGACTGGGCTCTATAATTCTGCATTTTTTTTTTTTTTGGTGTTTTCGAGACAGGGTTTCTCTGTGTAGCTTTGCGCCTTTCCTGGAACTCACTTGGTAGCCCAGGCTGGCCTCGAACTCACAGAGATCCGCCTGGCTCTGCCTCCCGAGTGCTGGGATTAAAGGCGTGCGCCACCACCGCCCGGCTAATTCTGCATTTTTATTGCTTGTGGATTTCTCTAATAATCTCTTTGTGTTGTGAAGAGAAGTTTTCTTGACGAAGATGAAAAATACACTTATCTGTGGGTATAAGGACAAATGATTATAGGCTTTTGATAGAGGTCATGCTAGTTTAGTAAATTAGTGTTTATAGATTCTCTTCCAATAACCATGACTTCACTAGCCCTGATTAGCTAACAAAGTTACCAGTGCCAGACATGGTTTACCTCTTGTTGAACTTGTCAAGTCCAATCAGAGAGCTACTGGTACCACCAAGGTATGTGTACCACTACCGTCTCTTTAGGGTTATCCTGCCATGCTGGTCTTTGATGTGGCTCACAGGTGTCATAGCTGGGTAGGACTGTTGGTTGTCTCCCTCCCTTGGAAGCTTGCATAGTGCCTTCAGATACCATGAAAGCTGGTCATCAGGGAGGGGACTTTTCAAGTCTGTCCCAGCTTGTGGGCCTCCAGGCTCTGTTTCTGCAGTACCTGTGTCTTCAGCAATAGGGACTTAACTTCACACCTGAGGAGTAGCCAAGGGAAATTGCAATTGACTGTATGTTTTGGGAGTCTCTTAGACAGCCCTAGACAACAACTCATAAGAGTACTTTTCCTGTATGCTATTGGGGTTTTTGTTAGGTGATCTTTGGCTCTTGGAGGGAGCACAAAAAGTCCAGATGAGAAAGGTTCATTAAAATATATATATGTATATTTATACACACAATTTCTTATATTATGTTTTTTTTGGTAAATAATAGTATGATTCCTTGTAGCTTTTTCATATGTCCTTGTTTGTTTTTTGTTTTGGTTCTGGTTTTTGAAGACAGGGTTTCTTCGTGTAGCTTTGGCTGTCCTGGAACTCGCTCTGTAGACCAAACTGGCTTTGAACTCATAGAGATCCTCCTGCCTCTGCCTCCTGAATACTGAGATTAAAGGCGTGTGCCACCACCATGTGGCTAGATATCCTTATTGTTATTTGACCCACCTCTCCTCCTTCTGTATATACTTCCCTCTTCAGTCCCTAAAGAGCCTGCCTTTCCCATTTCCCCATCAAATCGCTTGCGTCCTGCTATTCCCCTTTACCCCCCTTTCACCCTCTTCTGTATTTACTCCCCTCCCCCACCCTAGGGACTCCCCGCTCCCATTTCCCTGGCACCTTGCTAGTCCCCTCTCTATTGTTCCCCTACCTCCCTACCTTGACAATGGTTCTGTTTTACTTTCCTTGTTTCCGTAGTCCCTATAGGCTACGTATTCACATCTGAAGATTGGTGCTAGGAGCCTCCAATAAGAGACCGTACAGTGCATGTCGTTCTGGGTCTAGGTTACCTCTCTCAACTTGACCTTTTCTACTTCCATCTGTTTACCCGCAAAGTTATTTCATTTTTCTTTACAGCTGATTAGTATTGCCAGGGTGTATGTGCCACATTTTCATTATCCATTCATCTATTGTAGGACTTGTTTCCAAACAATAAAAACCAGAAGCTTTTGTAGTTTCACGGAGTCCCACTTGTCAATTGCTGGCCTTCAACCTTGTGGAAATGGAGTCCTGTTCAGAAAGTCCTTTCCTACACCTGTATCACTAGGGTATTACTGTTTTCTTCCAGCGGTTTCAGGTTTCAGGTTAAGGTCTTTGATCCATTTGGAGTTTGTTTTTGTGCAAGGTGATAGATACTGTGTACTGCATGTGGACATCCAGTTTTCCCAGTACCATTTGTTGAAGATGCTTCCTTGTTTCCAAGGTTGTTTGGTTTTTGTTTTTGAGTCTTCATCAAATATTAAATGGCTGAAGTTATGTGTGTTCAGGAAAACCGAGGTACCCGATGATATGGATTCACAACACACCCCCAAGGTTGGGCATGGTTGTGCATGCCCCGCGGGACCTAGTCATTTCCGCCTAGTCATTTCTGGGTCGAAATGTCTAGCATGACCAGGACCCGTAAAGCATGCAGCGCAACCATGTAATCTATGCGCATGTGTGGAATAGCCACATGAGCCTGTGTGTGCAGGTGCGGCCCAGCCTTTATAATCTGGCGCCATGATTCCCGGCTCCATCTTTACACATGTGTCCTCTCCATAGGCCTGTGCACCTCTGTCTCTTTACCCTATCTTAATAAAACTCTAGTTAGTGGATTCTGTCACATTTCATGACATTTTCTTGCAGGGTAAGATCGCTGCAAATAACCAACACCTGATAAATCATGTAATTTGCACTTGGCATTTGGTCTCTGGGAGCTCCTTTTAGGGTGCTTTGAAGGTATGGAAATTAGCTGCCTAAACTATAATAGAGAGTAAATAAAAATACCCTAGGCAGAGGGAAAGTGCTTCAGTCCTTCGAGACTGGACCCCCCTGCAGCCATGAAAGGCTAGATTCATTCTTAAGATGCCTCTGAGTCTTCATTCCATGGATCTGAGTGGAGCCACACACCCGGGTTGCAACCACACATTTGGTGCCCAACGTGGGGCTTGAAGAAGGGAAAGGATCCACTGAAGGACAGAGGAACCGGTCATCTTAGGAAGTGGAGGGAACATTCGCAGGGTAAGAGGACTCCAGGATTGGCAGGGTCATGGGGAATTTAAACTCCCCATCTCAGGAACAACAAAATGTACAGTTGCTAAATGCTTGTCAAAATAAAAAGTGGTAACTGCACAACTTTTAAAGATAGAAATACAATGGCTCCTGAGACAGGAAAAAAAATAATGAAAAAAGATCTTTCTCAATAGAAAAAAGGGAAAGAAAGAAAATAAAAAAGGAAGTCTTCCCAATAGAGAAGAGGGAAGGGAAGGAAATAAAAGGAAATTCCCAATAGAAAAGGGAAATTTTTTAATCAAGAAAAAAGGATTTTCCCAGTAAAAAGGGGAAAAATATTAAAACTAGGTTTAAAGATTATAAAGTGACCCAGCCAGCAGGGCTATAACGGGTACTCGACCACCCTAAGGATGGAATGTAGGGACAGGAGACACAAAGGAAATACACCAAGTCAAGCTTCTGATCAAGGTGCAACTTAATTTTTCTCCAGGGGGGTTTATATAGCTCCTGCAGGGTGGAGGGAGCAAGAAGCTGTTATCTGCATAAGGTGGGGCAAGCTAACGGGATGTTTGTATAGGATGTTTACAGGGTGAAAGGGTCAAGGGCTCTGACTCAATGTTCTGTTGCTAGACAACCTGACTGTAAGCTGATCTAGTTCCCTGTCTTATCGGGGGTCTGTATTTTTCCACTAACTATAGATTCTGTCCTTGTCCCTGACATCTCCCCCTTCTTAGTAATAAATCTAAGGGCCAACATAAACCAGGTTCGAATGGTCTAAAAGGAGGACTCTGAAAGAGGCTTTGCATGGAGGATTACAGAGGCCCTATCCCTCTAAGGGTTGTGAAAAGGTCCGAGAGGGAATGTCTCTCCAGACTCAAGCACCACAGGCATCCCCATAGTGCGGGAATCAGTGGACCATGCAGTTTTTTGAGGGAGCAGAAATGGGTAAGCGCAAGGTTGCTACTGCACAATCGCTATGCAACAGGGCATATAATCCAGGCTCTCGGGATTTTGGGGTACCATGGTCCCCAGCCTGTGCAGTCCCAGCTGCACTCCAATCATGCCTTGAGTGAGCCCTTTTCCCACACACAGGTGCAGCCTCGCCTGAGTGAAGGGGTCTGTGTGGGGCATCTCTAGTGAGGGGAAATTTCAACCCTGGAGTCCTGCATATCAAAGCAGTGGTAATGAACCTGGATCTGCCTGGCCCCAGGTCTGTTATTTGGCTTTGGATGAACGGAGTGAGCTGGGAAAGTGCCCATGGCCCAAAGGCAAGGACCAGGAGCAGGCCTACAACAGGTCCTGGGAGGGAGGGAAGAAGGGTCGTTAGCCAAGGGGAGGCGGAAAACCAAATCTAGAACCACCCAAGCTCTTGTTCTCCTTTTCTTTTCTCTTTTTCTAGTCCTTTCTTAACCTTTACTATACTGTCCCTGACTACCCCAGTGTGGTCTGTAAAGAAGCAACATTCTCTTTGGACACAGTACAAAGGCCACCCTGTTGTAAAAAGAGGAGATCCAGGCCTCTCCTGTTCTGTAAAACTACCTCAGCTAGGGAGGAAAGGGATGACTCGAGGGCAGAAATTCCCCATTCAAGTTGGGCAATATCCTCATCTATGGAGAGTTGAAGCTCAGAGTAATGTTGGTTGAACAGGACCAGAGAGGCAATTTCTGTGCCTGTTCCCGCTGCTCCAACCCCCAAAAGGACTGCTAAGGTGATGGCAGTAACAGGCTCCCGTCAAGGCATTTGTCTCAGCACGGCTTCTCTTCCTAGAGGTCTAGGAATTGATCTGGGGAATAATAGGTTGGTCTAGGTGGAAGGAACCTGAGTGCCCTGAGTGGCAACACAGTGACCCGACCCAGTGATCTGCAGGTGCACTGCATATGATGGGACCGGTGGGCTTCCTCTGCCATCAGTGTTACAGGATTTTTTAAAAGAGTATCTTTATGAGCAGAAGGTTAGAATCAACTGAGCGAGGAAGATTTGGGTCTATGGCACACGCATGTGCCTAGTACAAGGCATCTTCTACCATTGCTCCAATGAGGATGATGAGGGCTCCTGCGCTGACCTTCCCTGCTCCTGCTCCCGCTCCCACTGCTGTACCCGCCGGTCCTTCATGGGTGCCCTCTCTCTGGTGCTTCCCTGTTTGCTGTGCTACCTGCCAGCCACAGGCCGTGTCAAGCTGGCCCAACATGGCCATGTCCACCTGTGACACCAAGGCCAGCAGGTCCGACAAGCCTTTCTGACACTTTGGATGAAAATTCAGCACTGCCCTTGGAAACATGGCCCCTGCAGTCAGACTGGATTTGTGACAAGCAGTGTCCCTGCTCAGCCCAGAACGTGACTGACTATGGGACTTGTGTGCTGTGTGAAAGGTCTCAAACACAGTTTGCTGTGAAGTTCCCACTGTCCCCCCCACAGGAACTCTGAGCAGAGTGATAACAGAGCTAAAGGGCTGGTGGGGGTTGCTGTGGGCGAGGACAACAGCCTGGGGGGCTTGCTGGAGGGACAGCATTTGAAACAAAAGAAGTTTCCTCAGGAGAGGGGCTGTCTCTCCTGGGCAGATCAGGTATATTTACAGCTCTAACCAGGCATTCCGGTAACCATCCGGGAGCAGAGTGTATCTCTTTTATGGCACCATTAACAGGATTTAGCCTTTCTGTGATGATCAGCAATGGTGTTAATGCTGAATGTTCTCCTACGTCACATCATGAGAATCAGAATGCTGCTGCCCCCCCCCCAGAGTCCCCCTCCCCCTTCCGGCCCCTGTGACTCTCTCCCCATGAATGAAGGAGCCAGGAGGCGCCAGGGTGGAAAGGCCCTCCCCTCCCCCCTCCACGGCCCCACAAGCTCCCCTCCCCCCAGTGCCACCAAGACCTGACCCTCCACAACAGCAAGCATCCGGCCCCACCAGCACCTCAGTCCCAGGAACCACCTCCAAGGCCGGCTCCAGCCCCCCTCCCCCATAAAGACAAACCATCACCAACACCTCCTACACTTCCAGATCCTCCACTACCACCCCCTCCAGACCGGCCTTACTCTGTTGGAGCAGAAACATGATCTCAGAGACGACCCCATCCTGCACACCAGGCGACTGCCCATCCAGAGACAAAATGTCTCCTGTCCCCTCTAGCCACCCAGGGGACTCATGGTTGCCTCAGCAAATCCTGAAAGCACCAGTAGCTACCCCATGCCCTAGTTCCTGGCAGGCAGGGTTTGCGTTTTCAAAGGCCAAGTGTTTAATGTAGGGAATTTTGCCTGTGCTGCATTTGTATCATAGGGGGAGTTGCCGAGAAGTTTCTTTAGCGTCCAAGTTTTTGAGGATGGCTGTTCAATATTCTTTTGAGCAACTTCTCCACAATTTTCTGTAAATTCTGTTTTCCAGAGGACAAAGTCACCCCCAGAAAGAGCCGCACGGGCAAGGAAATACCAGTCATTAGGGGTCAACCAATGTTCACTCTGGTTTTCCACCAAGGCCAGTGTAAAAGGAGCTATAGGACCATACTGAGCACAGGCGGATTTCAGCTTTTTAACAAGGCGGAAATTTAATTTGTGATAAGTCTGTCCTGGCGGGGGTCCTCTGATGACGGCTCCTCCTTCTTCTCCCCCTCCTCATTTTGGTCTTCCAAACCCCGAGGGGCCGCTCTGGGCGGCCGCCTCGGATGAGTCCCCAGAGGTCTGGCTCTGGGTAACGGGAAATGCCAGGACAGGCTGAGGCTTACTTTTTGATTTACTAGATTTTTGAGATGGTTTTAGCAGGCCAGGAGCTCCCACTTCAAGGGCAAGATCTTTAAGTTCTTTGTCAAGAGTTTTCAATTCCCTTAAAAGCTCAACAAGTTCCCTGCGAGCCTGGAGGGCCCGTCGCAGTGAGCTGAGATCTAGGACAGGGGGAGCCAACTCATCAAAAACGGGCCTGCAAAAGTGGGAAAACGAAGAAACATAGGGAGGGGGCATTGCAGAAGGGGGAACCGCCGGAGGTTTTTGAGGGGGTATAAAAGGGTCCAAGGACTCCTGTTTTAAGGGGAGATTTTTGCAGGGGGGCCAGTCTGGATTATGGTAACGGGCAGCCCCTTTCTCTAGAAAAGCCTCCTCGGTGGGGTCTGGAGGGGAGTTAGAGGTAAAATTATTAGCAGAGGGATAAAGATGGGCAGGAGCGGACTCCTGGGGATTGTTAGGTTTAAAAGTCGTGAGCGTCTCCTCTTCCATAGAGCACAGGTGGTGATCTGAGGGAATGTTTACAGACCCTAAGAATGTCATTAATAATCAAAAAAGGCTTTAAGAACTTTTTTCTTTACCCTAGTTCCTTGTGTCTTGAGGGACTCTTTTAGGTCAGAAATGAATAAATCTTGTGACAAAGTTGCCTGTCCCATGGCTCGTCACTTTCTTACCTGCGTCACCTCCACGCTCCTCCGGGATCGCGTCCTGACCCAGGCGATTTCAGGGGGATCCAAAAACTTCACCAAGGCCTTGGTCTTTCCTCCAGGAGATGACGTTCCGAATCCTCAAGAGGTGGTTTCGTCCATGTTGGGTGCCAGTTGCCCCGGCCAGCAGGGCTTCAACGGGTACTTGACCACCCTAAGGATGGAATGTAGGGACAGGAGATACAAAGGAAATACACCAAGTCAAGCTTCTGATCAAGGTGCAACTTTATTTTTCTCCAGGAGGGTTTATATAGTTCCTGCAGGGTGGGGTGGGGGGGAGCAAGAAGTTGTTATCTGCATAGGGTGGGGCAAGCTAACAGGATGTTTGTGTAGTATGTTTACAGGGTGAAAGGGTCGAGGGCTCTGACTCAATGTCCTGTTGCTAGGCAACCTGACTGTAAGATGATCTAGTTCCCTGTCTTATGGGGGTCTGTATTTTTTTTTTTTTTTACTAACTAGAGATTCTATCCTTGTCCCTGACAATAAAGCCCCATAAAAGTAAAATAAAGGAAATAAAAACGCCTCTTCTCAGTAGTAATAGAGGGGGGAAAAAGGCTTTTTCTGTGAGACCAAAGTTCCTGCATTTTTACAGAATAACAAGTTAATCATGTGATAGTGAATGTATGACCATGGAATGTCCCAATTCTGGTCTCCATGGTGATTGTTTAACCACAGAATGTCCCCACCTGAGGGCAGCCAATGAGAAATGGTTATGGGCAACCACCCCCCTTAGAAGTAAGATTAAACCATGATTTCTGGAAAGTCCCTAGAAATGAGCCAATCAGAAATGTACATGTATGGAAATCCCCTGCTATTGTAATCTTGTGGATTTTGTCTTTAAAAGCTGTGCACAATTCAGGCTGGGCACTTCCTCCAGCCTCCACTGCATTGGATGTGTTGAACGAAGTCCCTGCCTAGGCTTGTATTGCTCCTGAATATCCTGAATTAAAGCCTTGCTTTTGCATTTTGGTATGCTTGTCTTTCGGTGGTCTCTCTGGGGGTTCGCGATCTGGGCACAGCACTTTCCAATATAAACATTTCAGGATAGCTACAACTCTGAGCTCTTTCTGTCTGTGAGCAGAGTGTTGGTATCTGAATTACAAAGAATCAACAGGTGGGCTTCACTGCTGCTGGCTGGACAAGCAAGCAAGCCCAGAGCTTAAAATTTTGTCTGGTTGCTTAACTTTGGTTTAAATGCGGGAATAATTCAATGTTAAAGATCTCTTTGTGGGAAATGTTTTCTGTTTTTCTCTCATGGTGGGAATAATTCATTATTAGCAGTCCCTTCATGGGAGAAAGAGGAAGTATAAATGGGCTCAACTTCTGGTGAAGAATGGTTTCAGTCAGGACTTGGAATGCTAAGTTGATGCTGTTTGAATTTCCAGAGATATTAATCATTAAGTGTATAGAAGATGTTCTTTCCTTTTGATTGTCTAATAAATGTTTGGATGGAAGTTTGATAAACTAAAGGAACAGGATTCATAATTTTAAATTATATACTGGTTATGCTCTTGTCTATTGATCATTACTGAGTATTTGGATCTGCTCTTTAAGTTACTTTCTAAAAATTTTTGGTTAAATTCTATAGAAATGTAATACCTAAAACAGATTGGGTTGTTAGCTTATTAAATAATGTGATTTCTAGGATAAAAACTCATAGAAAAAAATCTGTTACTGATAAAGAGGTTATTTTTTTTCAGTAAACAAAATACAAGTAAATTGTTTGGTCCACACTGTTAATAATTGGCGAGTTGCATTAATGTGTTACTTGGAATCTATAAAAAAAAAAGGAGCCTCTTTTTAAGATTTTATAAAAATATTTCAGAATATTGCCTAAAGTTACCTCTTAAAATCCTATAGAGATTGTATTTAATGCTTTTATAAATAGCATATGTAAAATTAGAAGCTGGTGATAGAATTGCTCAATTATTATTACTTTCATATCTTAAATGCAAAATGGCACCTATATTTAGAACTGGAGGCTTTGGAAGTACAGAAAAAAATGTGTTTTGACAAACAGTTATCAATGATGAATGGCCCAAATTAAAAGTAAAATTAAATGAAATTGAGATTAAAAGATTATTGGATTCTGATGCTGGATGTTTCTATAATTTCACAAGAATCCTGGGATCCCAACTGGTCTTTACAAGAAGTCTCCACTCAATTTGTTGGAATCCCATCTAAAATAAAACAAAGTATAAAATATATTAAATGTATAGAGCCTAAAGAACAGATAGGAATGTTAAAGCCTTATATGGCTGATACAGCCATGAATTTATGGGGTAGAGATTTGTTACAACAATGGTGAGCTCAAATTAATATTTCTATAATTTCAAAAACAGCTTGTAAATTGTTAATCCTCCAATTAACATAGTAGTAACTTGGGGAGATAGAAATATTCCTGTAGTGGTTAATGAGTCTTCTTGGCTACCTATGTCAACCAAGGTCCCCCTTAGCAAATGGAGGAGGGTAAAGTGATTGACAATTACACTGTTGGAGTACAAGGAATTCCTATTTTCATGGGAAAATAACCTCTCAAGTATGGCTATCCATAGTCAATACTACCCAAGATTATCATACTAAGTTTTATATGCTTCATACATCCGTTTTTTAAGGACAAGAGATTAATGCTACTAGTTCCATAAATCTACCGTTCTGTGAGATGAGGGTTACCAACAAGGAATCTGACTGGGTACATTGGCAACAGTGTAAGAGTGAGAAATCTCGAGTGCTAATTAATATCTTCCAAGGAGACATCATTGATTGGAGCCCTTATGGCACCCCTCAAGGAAATTATTCTCACTCAAAATTAAGATGGAAGTGGTACAATTTAAACGGAACTGTGGAAATCAATGCTTCTATTAATGAACCTACTCGGTGGCATGGAGTTGGAATGTCAAGTCCTCTCCTGCAATTTGGTGATTCATTTCAGACTTACTCATGGAAATTGACAAGTGCCTTCTACCCCCTTAAAGCATGGGAAGGAAAAATAAACATTAAGGATGATAAATACACTCTGTCTTTTAGACTAAATCAAAGCCATCCTATTATGGCATGTGTACCATTACCTTACTTGCTATTAAAGGAGCCTGTACAATGGCACCCAAATAATTACAGCATCACTTATGAATGGTGTACCCTGCATATCTGTGTTAATTCTAGTATGTTTTTAAATTTGACCTTTGAAAGTTTATATATTCTTAGGACAAGGCCAGCAATCTGGATACCGGTGAAGTTGTCGAGGCCTTGGCAAGACTCTCCTGTGATGATCTTGGTATAGAAACTCGCTGACAGAATATTAAAAGAACACATTGACGGTTGGACTGGTGGTTGCAGTTATTATGGGAATCATTTCATTGACAGCTATGGGAACAGCAGCTGAGTGGCCCTTCATAAAGAAATCCAAACTGCTGAATTCATTAGAGACTGGCATAGACATTCAGAAGAACTTTAGACTGAACGAAATAAAATTGATAATGAGATAGTAAATGAATTAGATGAATTAAGGCAAGCTGTTGTATTGTTAGGTGCTGTGGATGATTGATTGATTGATAAATAAAGTACTGATTGGCCAGTAGCCAGGCAGGAAGTATAGGCGGGACAAGGAGAGAGAAGGCTGGGAAGTGGAAGGTTGAGGCAGAGGGACGCTGCCAGCCACTGCCATGAAAAGAGAGATGTAAGGTACCCGTAAGCCACGAGCCATGTGGCAACTTATAGGCTAATAGATATGTGTTAATTTGAGATATAGGAACTAGGATAGCAAGAAGTCTGAGCCATTAGGCCAAACAATTTAAATAATATAAGTGTCTATGTGTTTATTTTATAAGTGGGCCGCAGGACTGACTGGGCTTGCGGGAACTGGAGAGAAACTCTCAAGCCACAAATGGTGCTAGAACGTGGGGCAAGAATTTCCACCTAAAACCTGAGAAAGAAGATTCTAAAAGAGCTAAAAACAGCTTCCTAGTTGTCTCAAGTTAGTGGCAGCCTGCAGTTTGAGCTACTATGTCAGGGTATGTGAGCTTGACCTATAGTATGGCAGGAATGAGGCGTCTCCAAGTGGCACATTATGCTGCATGGTGAATTTAGCCTTTGCTAGTACAATAAAAAAAAAAGGTTTCTGGGCTACACACTGCTTTGATAGAGGCATAGACCCACTGCCTCTGGCGGTGAGCATGGTTCCTCCAAAGCTGGAGGTAAACATACCATCTCCATGGGAAGCTGAGGTGGGCAGAGCCACCAGCCAAAGCTGCTGTTTTAGCCCTAGTAATGCTGCAGTTTAAAGCAATAGTTACACAATAAGGCAGATTCAGATAGAACAAGACTTTAAATGCTTTACAATGTGTGTAAAATTGTACATAGGCTTGGAAGAGTGATAAAATGGAATATATGCAATATATATATATATATCTTAAAATATATATATATATGCAATATATATATATATATATATATGAGTGTACATAGGCTTGGAAGAGTGATAAAATGGAATATATGCAATATATATATATCTTAAAATATATATATATGCAATATATATATATATATCTTAAAATATATATATATATATGCAATATATATATATCTTAAAAAGATAAAGTCTTTAAAGAGACAGTAAAGGTAGTATAAAAATAAGCCACATAAAGATGGATATTACACAGAGAATCTGGATTGTGTTGTCTTTGGGATTCTTAACTGCAGAAAAACATTTGATTGTATAAGCTGTTGAGTTAAGCCAATATGTATATTTTAAAGATACCTTGACTTCAAAATTTGGATGTAAGGATATGTTGCTTTGGAAAGGAGGCTCTACTTCTGTTTCCACAGAAAGCCAGAGGCTATGGATTTGTTCCAGATTAAGATACATCAGGTTTGACCAGCCAAGACCCCCTGAAAGGTCTCTGATGACACCATGGCCCAGATGATCCAACATCCAGAATGGATTCAAGGCAACTGGCTCAGATAATACACCCTCATGGACTACTCCACAATCCTAAAATTTTCTTTGTGTCCCCATAAGATACAGTGTCCTCATCCAGAAGGAAGTAGTATGAGAAGCTATGCCCAAATTCCCAAATATACCAAGCTGGCTTTGGAGATGGAATTGGCTTACTCCTTCTCTAAACCCAGGCATATTCCTAAAAGAAAAGGTTGAAATATTCTTGTATCCCATATCAAAAGAGCCCTCTGGTGTGGGACAGAGAAAAACCAATATTTTTACTTAAAGCAGGTTGATTATAAATACAATCTCTTTCTAAAGAAGAAAAGGGGATAGTTTAGATATGACAGGATGAAAGGGTAGATTAATGAACCTACTTTTAAAGTTTAACAACTTGTTTAAAAAATGTTTTACATTGGTATAGATTTTAGTTTATTGATACAAATTTAGAGTTGGTTTTGTTCTAATATATATATATATATTTCTACTCTTGTTTAAGGTGCTATGTTTATGTAACTCATTTAGATTGTAATGGATAATTAAGAAATACAGATTTATAATTAGTCTTCTATGATGGTCAAACTTATAGCCATGTTAAGTTTTCTAGGTATACATAGATATAATTCAAACACTTCAAAGACCTACAGAATATGGAATTTAAAATATTTTTAAAAATTTAGACTTTCTGGACAGTGAGACATATCTGCTCCTGGCAGCACCAATTTACTTCAGAGAGGAGGATGGGCATTGAAGACACTCTATATGGAGTTTATCTTCTTCTTGGCCAAAATAGCCATTTGGGCAAAAAATTGTTCTTGCCTGGACTGCTTGATCGACTGGACATGCAGCACCCATAGGAAGGTGACCACTGAACTTTGCTTGGCAAAATGGTCCTTCTGGTTCCTGCTTCACAGAGGAAACTGCCAGACATTCTACAGGACACAGAGAGAAGTGACTGAGAGACTCAAGGCCTGTGGGCTGAAGACAGATGCCCCAACTTTACAGAAGAACTCTGGATGACTGTCCAGGCTGCCAGCTGTCGCTGTCTATTCTCTCGAGACTCCTGAAAGTTGCTTGCATCCTTCTCCCACTTCTCAGGTAATATTGTATCCTTCTGAGGTCTTTGATGTAGTTGAACACTAGATAGTTATAGTTTTCTTACTCATGATAAAAGATAAGTTATATATGAAACCTTAGATTCACAAATATAGGATAGATAGGATATTTTCTTTAATTTTGCCAAATACAAATAGACTAGATATTATAAATAGACTAGATATTGTAATTGTAATTCTTGCTTAATAATTGTTTTGTTATATGCAATTTTGCTATGTTAAAGTTAAAACCTTCCTTTGTGAAAAAAAGAAAAGGGGAAGTGCTGTGGATGATTTATTGACAAATAAAGTACTGATTGGCCAGTATCCAGGCAGGAAGTATAGGCAGGACAAGGAGAGAGGAGAAGGCTGGGAAGTGGAAGGTTGAGGCAGAGGGATGCTGCCAGCCACTGCCATGAAAAGCGAGATGTAAGGTACCGGTAAGCCATGAGCGATGTGGCAACTTATAGACTAATAGATATGTGTTAATTTGAGATATAGGAACTAGGATAGCAAGAAGCCTGAGCCATTAGGCCAAACAGTTTAAATAATATAAGCGTCTGTGTGTTTATTGTATAAGTGGGCCGCAGGACTGACGGGGCTTGGTGGGAGTTGGAGAGAAACTCTCAAGCTACAGTTAGGGGATCAGTTAGAGATTTTGAAGGAGCAGATGAAATTAAACTGTGATTGGAATGTTTCTTGTTATTGTATCACACCCTTAAGATTTAGTGAAAGCAAATATGATTGGGAAAAAGTTAGGATGCATTTGTTGGGTCACCCTAATTCTTCTCAAATGGTTTTTGATTTACAGAAAGAAATCAAAGAAACTTTTGCAAAAAAAGTTACCTGATACGACAGGAATGGACATTATGGAAAGTCTTGCAGGTACTATAGCCTCATTCAATCCTACGAATCACTTTAATAGATTTCTTATCCTAGCAGGTGGTGCCCTTGTTCTAGCAATAGTAACTTTATTGGCTTTAAAATGTGTTTTGGTCTACTTACATAAGATTGTAAGACAGATAGAAAAAAGACTATATTTACTATAAGGCCGCATAACCTTTGAGATAATTGACTTTTTAAATGAAAAAGGGGATCTGTAGTGTATTCCTGCTGAGCTCCTGGCTTGGTTCCAGAGAGTAGCACCTAGACTTAATCCTTCCTTTGTTTAGCCACACCTTTTGTTTCTCTTACCTTTTGTTTCTCTTATTGCCCCATGTGAATCTTGTCTGAGAGTCAAGGATCAGAGAGTCCCCCAAGGATCAAAGGCCTATGCAAAACTTGGTTCAGGAAACCTGGAAAACCATGGTACCTGATAAATCAAGTAATTTGCACTTGACATTTGGTCTCTGGGAGCTCCTTTTAGAGCGCTTTGAAGGTAGGTACATCAATTAACTGGCTAAAATATAATAGAGAGTAGATAAAAATGCCCTAGGTGAAGGGAAAGTGCCCCCTGCAGCCATGAAAGGCTAGATTCATTCTTAAGATGCCTCTGAGTCTTCATTCCATGGACCCGCGGGAACCCACACACCCATGTCATGACCATTCAGTTACATTGGATGTCCAATTTTGTTCCTTTGGTCCACATGTCTGTTTTTTTTTTTTTTTTTTTTTTTTTTTTTGTTTTTGTTTTTGCCAATACACATTGTTTTTATTACTATGTCTCTGTAATATATCTTATGATCTGGAGTTGTAATCCCTCAGCATTAATTATTCTTTTTATCAAGGGTTGTTTTTCTCTCTCCATGGTCTTTTGTGGTTTCATATGAACTTTAGAATACCTTTTTATATTTCTGTGAAGAATGAGGTACAGATTTTGATTGGGATTGAACCTATAAATAGCTTTTGGTAGAATGGTCATTTTTACAATGTTAATTCTACTAATCCACAGACATGGGTGTCTTTCCATTTTCTTGTGTCTCTGTCTCTTTCTTCAGCAGATTTAAGTTTTCATGTAGAGGTCCGTCCCTTCCTTGGTTAGGTGTACCCCTAGATACTGTATTTTCTTTGAGGCTATTGTGAATGAGTGTGTGTCTATAACCACATTCTCTGTATGTGTTATTGGTATAGAATACCAATAGAAAAGCTATTGATTTGTGCACATTGATTCTGTATCCTGCCACATTGCTGCTTCTGCTATGGCTTCCTATCAGCTCTGACCCCCAGGCAACTTTATTTATTAACATACAAATAAAATCACATTTCAGTACAAATAAAATATCACCATAGAGTGGGGTAGTAGGTGGCCAGAATTTTTATTCTTTACCTTCTATCAGTATTTTTCTACCATAAGTACTTTTTATTGACATTATTAAATGAAATTATAAAAGGTATCAGATACTTAGGAATCACACTTATGACTGCCAAATATGTATGTAACATGCCTGACATATGACATATAGTATGTATGTGTGTGTGTGGGGGGGTGTTTACAGCAGGGGTGTAGAACTTTTCTTTATATATTTGAATCACATGCCCCCAAGAACTCTTATAGTTCTAACAGCTTCATGTAAACAGTCCCATAGGAGTCTTGGAGACAAGAACTCAATATCTACATTTGAAAGATGCTAGGCTAAGACATTTAGCTAGGCATAGTTGTGTGTGTCTGTAATCCCAGCACGAAGGAGGCTGAGACAAAAGGGTTGTAGTAGGCTTGAGGACAATCTGGACCTTAAAGTGAGTTCCAGGCCAGCCTGAGTTATGGAGACCTTTCTCAAAACAAAATAAAAACAAAGACATAATTTGTTAATGTAAAACCTTCGTGTTGGCTATGCATGTTCAGAAAGAAGACACACTTCTCACATTCACTCAGCCAGGCTCCTTTGTGTTTCTAAATCTGAATGTGTGTGTGTGTGTGTGTGTGTGTGTGTGTGTGTGTGTGTGTGTGTGTGTGTGTGTGTTGGCGTTGCATATGGAGGTCAGAGGACAGCTTTTGGATGGTGGTTCTCTCCTTCCCCCGCAGGTTCTAGGGAGTGAACTCAGCTGCTTGTTGGGCCATCCTGTCAATCCCAGATTCCGTCTTATCACCTATGTAGAGAAGGAACAGGACTTCTACTGGAAATGCCAATGTACAAACCAGAGTGATTACCCTACAGATTTCCATTAAGGATCTGGAAGCTTCTAGCCTGTTTGCCTAGGTTTAGATGGATCATTCGAATCAGCCTGTGCCTCTCTTTCACCCTCTTTCCCTCCCTCCCTCTTTGCCCATTTCCTGTCTTTAAAAACCTTTCATTTTGCTTTCCTGTCATTAAGAGCAGTGTTTTCAACTATGGCTGGGGAGTCTATTCTGTGATAGCAAACTTGCCCAGCACACCAAAGCCCCTGGATTTGCCCCCAGTACTTCGGAATGAAAAAAAAAAAAAAACTTAAAAAGAAAATTTAGAGCTAGACATCCTGGTGCATGCTTTTAATCCCAGCCCTGGTGAGGGAGAGGTGGGCAGACCTCTGTGGATTCGAGGCCAGCCTGATTTATATATTATAGGACAGGTGGGGCCCTGTCTCAAAATTTTTATTTTTAATTATCTGTGTGTGGGGTTTGTGCATGGGTGCCAAAGGAGGCCAGAATAGAGCACTGGATCCCCCGAGGCTCAAAGCAGGTGCTCTTTAAGAACTGAGCCACCTCTCCAGATGGTCTGATTGTGTGTTTGTCTATGTGAGTGTGTACCATGTATGAGTGTGCAGGGCCCAGAGAGGGTGGTGGATTCCCTGGAGTCAGAATTACAGGCCCTTCTGAGCTGCCCAGTGTGGATGCTGGGATTTAAATTTATGGTCCTCTAGAAAACCAGCAAGGGCTCTAACTGTTGCGCCCCCTCTCCAGCCCGAAAAAGCAAACGTTTATTTTACAAAATAAATTGTGTACATGTGTATTATGTATTGATCATAGGATAAAATATATTAATGAGTTTCAATACAAAATCTAAATGGCCACTTAAGAGATTAATTTATTGGTAAAGAGATAAAATTAGTATCTATTCCAACACACCCAAAATCATCCTTGTGCATATTAAATAATTAAAACAATAAATTAGCAAGCCAGCTGTATCCCTACCTTACAAATAAGTTCTAAAAACTTATTTGATATGGAGGTCTTCTCAAAATCAGTTCACAAAGCCACTTAAATAATGTGAGTTGACTACAGTATTTTATGTTGTTTATGTATTTGGGGTTTACTGTATCTTCAGGAAGACTCCTCATACACACACAAGGCCTCAGGATCATGTGCATCTTCTCGGTGTAGGTGAACATCTAGTATCACCTCAGCAGTCCCCAAGTTGTGTCTAGGACTCAGAAGAGAAGGAATAGGGGTTCTAACAGCCTTAACCAACTTGGGTAGGATACAAAGTGTGGTGATATTTTATTTGTGCTTTAATAAATAAAGCTTGCCTGGAGATCAGAAGAAAATGCCAGCCACAATACAGAAGTCATGCAATGTTAGCACATGCCTTTAATCCTATCACTTGGCAGGCAGGATCTCTGTGTGTTCAAGGCCACACTGGAAACAGAGCCAGATGTGGTGGCACACGCCTTAAATTCCAAAACTAGTCAACCATGGAGGTCTGTAGGTCTGTACAGACAGACAGGAAGTAACAGAGCTGTGTAGGAAGAGGAAGTGATGTAGTTGAATGGAGAGAGCAAATCAGATGGCAGAACAGCAAGACATAAAGACATGGGTAGACAGGAAGGAACTCGCATTTGGAAGCTGCAGAGTTGGTGAGGTAAGGTTAGCTGTGGCTATTTCCCTGATCTCTCTAAGGTTTTCACCCCTATATCTGGCTCCATGTTTTGTATTTAATAAGACCATTTAGAAATTTATCTGCAGTGAAATCTGCAGGGGTGGTTGGACAACTTTCCTCCACCCCAACTCCAGGTAAAGCACAAGCGTAAAGCAGTCGACTGCAGAAAGAGAAGTCACCAACACTGGGAATTTCTTAAAATTTACTCATTTTCAGAGACTGTGGGCTAAACAGAACAATGCAACACTTTTTCAGGTCCCAAAATTGAAATTTCACACACACACACAAATCCCTGGCTTTAATTTTGCTGATTCACTAGTTACACCAATAGCTGTTTTATCACCTATTTTTGTTTCATAATCTGCTTGACTGTAACACTTCTATTACCCACACACTTCTCACAGAACCATGGGTTGTGGTGCCTTAGCCTGGATTCCGGAATTCAGGCAGAGCAGTGCAGCTGCAGCTTCACATCTGTACTCGCTACTTTGCTGTTGTGTGAAGACTTACTGTGTGTCTGCACGAGTGTGGTGTGTGCACATGCCTGCAGATGTGTGCACGAGGCGCCCGGGAGAGGGGTCAGTGTCCTCCATCACTCCTCCTGCTCCTCAGGGTCTGGTCCTCCTGCCCCTATTCCCTCAGAACTGGGATTACAGATGTGAGCAGCTGCCCAGCTTATGACATGGGTGCTGGGCTGAGACTGGGAGTGAATTCTCTTTAGCTTCCTGTTCTGAATTAAGAATAGCTCTCAGGGGCACACATGGGTGAGAAGCTCAGAGGATGCCCCTCAAATACCACATCAACCACAGCACCACTCACCTGAGTGGAGAACAAATCACCATCCAAGAGAACAAAGCCAACAGAAACAAACCTTATCCAAGGCCCTCAATTCCTTTTAAAATCTACTTATTACTATTATGGTGCACCTGTTGGTGTGTGCCAGTGTGCAGGTTAGAGGACAATTTGGGGAGTCAGTTTTCCTTCCATGGTGGGTGCAGGGGATTAAACTCAGGTCAGGCAGCCATCTTGGTATGTCTGTGCCATAAACTCTCAGGTAGAATTCTAGCATCCAATTTTCAGCAGTGTAGACACAGTCAATGTCTGAGCTCCTTTGGTTATAGCTGGATCCCGGCATCACTGGCACAACTCCTAGGGGGGCCAGGAAAAGGGTCTAGGCTAAAGGAAGGGATCTCTGTACAGTCTGTCCTATGGAAGAAGAAGCACAAACAGTTCACCCCTGAACCACTGGACCACATGCTCTCAGGTCTGGCCAGGCCACCAGGTCTCGTTGGGTAGGCTCAGTCATTTGGTCTACATCACAGGCCCAGCTTCCATACCAAGGCCACTTCAAGTCTCAGAAAAAGCAGATTTCAACTGTTACAACCTCTAAGCAGCTTGCCCAGGATTCTCAAGAGCAGATATGTGCATCTGTATCTAACATGCGTGCAGCTTTTCCGAGTTTATCTCTTCTTTTTGTTTGTTTCCAGAACAAGTTTGGAAAGTTGAAGCCGACAAAAGAGGAGAAATTATCAGCATATTCTAGGTTCTGCCAGACAGTCTTTTATTACATGATAAAAGCAACACTAGGCACTAGATCTTGTAAAATATGCTCTGACCAACTTTCTGAAATTAAAAATGCATAACCACATCTGTAGGATTTTTAATGAACAAAAAAGTTAAATACAAACTTTCATATACAAAATAAATGACTGTAAAGATGACCTCAGAGCCAGGTATTAAATCTCTCTCCAGAGGCCTCAGTGGGCATGCTAATGAGCCAAGAACTTAATTTCAGCTTTATATATATTTATATATTTTTTAAAGAAAAAAACTCTGAAGAAAAATAGGCTTAAATTGAGGAGCATCTTCTGAAATAGACGGTTCAGGCCAGCCCTTTACCATTGTGAGGGTCATACTCAACCACACCTAGGATGAAACATTTATGGTCACAGTTACTTTGAATCCAGTTTCGAGAGGAAGCCAAGCTACTTCAGTTCTAAAAAAGAAAGTCTCTAAGATGAGCACACACTGCTCTGAGGACACAGAGACTGAGGTCCTTGGCCACATTTCCATGAACTGTGCCTGTGTCAGAGCGGCAGAGCCTCTAAGAGGCAGCCAGATCCCCACAACACAGCAGCGTCATTTCTTCTGGCGTTTTCAAGCCTCAAAAGGGAGAATGTTAACTTCATGTCGGCAGTTCCTACTACAGCATTAGAGAAGCTAGTCAACACCCCCTCCCTCCCCCTGCTGAGGCCCCTCTGCAGCAGGGGGTGGCAGTTTGATTACATTCTTTTCAGAAATAAATAGTCCAAACAAATTATTATAGTTAATTATAAAAGAGCAGTGAGAAAAGGGCACTGCCCAGTGTTTGCAAATGAGTGAGTGAATGAATGCATGGGAACAAACACAGAAAAAACAATTCATAGAACAAAGCCTGCATTTCCCACATTCATATGGAAATAACTTTAAAACAAACAACATTAATTAGCAGTTGTTCTTGTTTGGGGTGAACAGTCCAGGGCTCTGGGCAGGCACAGCCTTGCAAACAGGGCTGCAAGCAGCCCCTCCACACCCCAAGTCAGGGCTACTGTGGAGAGGCCTTCATGCACTCTTGATAGCCCAGTACCTGTGAAAGAACAGAAATGATACGGGGACTTTTAACCCATAATGCATGAGGTATATGGAAACATCCATGAAAGAACCACCAGCAGCTAGAAGACCCAGGGCAGGGCACTGTCACAGCAACTGCTGGTGGAGGATTTCCCACACCATCTTCTTCCGGAAGAGAGGCATCTGGTGCTGAAAAGAATCCCACAAACAATAGTATTACACACTTCTGCACACAATATCACAGCATGACAGCCTTTAGGTGTCATCACATACATAAAATAGGATGCACATGTCTATCAATCAACTTTACATCATGTATAAATTTCTGAAGCACAATAGGCTTTCTTGTCCTAACCTTCCCGCCTATACCTCCAGTGCTGGGATTATAAGGATTATAAGGCATGTGTTGCCATGTTTGACAAAGGTTCTTGTTTTATTTTGTTTGTTTGCTTGAGAAGGGTCTTGCTTAAGAGCCTAAGCTGCTATGGTCAAGAGCTTCTCCTGCCTCAGCCTCCCCAGTTCTGGGATTGTAAGTGTCCCACACTTATATACATACATTATGTGTGATTACATGTGCATACATATGCACTTACAAGTTAGAAAAACCAAAGCTGAATACAGAATAATATACTACAGGGACAATAATAAAAATAGCAAAGAGAAGAAGAAAAAAGAGGAGGAAGAGGAGAAGAAGAAGAAGAAGAAGAAGAAGAAGAAAGCACCAATTGGAAATGTCCAAGCAGTGGTACAATAGGAAACTTTTCTACATTCTAAGTAAACATCACTTTAAAAAAAATCATTCACTTTTATATTTAAAAAAAAATGACCTTAGGGCATGAAGGTATGGCTCCCTGGGAGAGGTCTTGCCTAGTATTTATGAGGCCCTGGTTTCAATTTAAATGACCTTTATTTAAAATGCAGGAAAAAGACAGGTGGTGATGATGCATGCCTTTAATCCCAGCACTCCAGAGGCAGAGGCAGGTGGATCTCTGTGAGTTCAAGGCCAGCCTGGTCTACAGAGTGAGTTCTAAGACAGCCAGGGCCACACAGAGAAACCCTCTCTCGAAAAATTAAAACAAACAAACAAACCCCAAATAAACAGAGGGTGCCACCTTTGGCCTGTTTGTGGTGCATTGCTATACATAGGGGGAGCTAGCTCTCTGCTCTCTATTACACACTCCTGGGTTTCTGGAGGATGTGTGTGGCAAAAGTCTTAATACATGATCATACAATTTTTTTTCCAGACAAGGTCTTTCATTATGTAGCTCTGGCTGGCCTGGCACTCACTATGCAAACCAGACTGGCCTGAAACTCACAGAGACCCTCAGGTATCTGCCTCCCTAGTGCTGAGATTAGAGGCATGTACCATATGCCCAGCCTTAACATGATTCTTAAGTTATTTTAAATAGTTCAAGACATCCAAGGGCTCAGCAGACTATATGCCTAATATGCACAGTGGTGCACACTTATAATCATAGCAATCAGGAGACAGAGGCAGGAGGATGAGAAGTACCAAGGTCATCCTTGGCTACATAGTGATTTCCAGGCCAGCCTGTGCTATGGGAGACCCTGTGTCTCTCTCAAATAAATAAATAAATAAATAAATAAATAAATAAATAAAAAATAAACTCACGTAAAACATTACTTTATTCCTAGTAAAGCTGAGAGTGTATTCTCCGAGATCAGAAAGATATGCAT
The DNA here is from genome assembly GCF_049852395.1 of Peromyscus maniculatus bairdii. Classification (NCBI taxonomy): domain Eukaryota; kingdom Metazoa; phylum Chordata; class Mammalia; order Rodentia; family Cricetidae; genus Peromyscus; species Peromyscus maniculatus. The sequence goes on along the minus strand of NC_134863.1, from coordinate 12,467,650 downwards.
TCAGCAGGGCAGCCCTGGTTACTTCATGTTCCTCCAAAGCATTTAGTTCTACTAGTCAATGAACAGTTTGTTTGGCATACAGGAGCTATCCAACAGAGGTCTATGGATGAGAAATATTTCTGATTGGGGTTAACTCTGGCTGTAGAAAGATTGAGAGTCCACTATCAAACAGGAACTTAAGGGTTCCTGATGTACTTGAATTTCCTCTCAAATACGACATCTTTCAGAAAGGAAAGCACATTCATTTATGCTTCCATCTTAGACCGGGGTTGAAGTCCTCACAAGGCGGGGTTTCTCCTCACTGTCATCTATCCTCACATGCCTCCCTTTAGCTAAAAACAGTAACAATAGGAACCAATCAAAAATGGAGTTCAAGGATAAGCAAATTATACCACCCGTCATCAAGAATTCTTGGTCAAGTCCAGGAATACAGCCCATGACGAGCATGCACATCACTGATTCTGAGTGGGGCCTCACCTAAGGTTCCTAGAACAGTCTGTCTGTGAGAAGAGCCTGTCGTGGGCCAGGCACTGCCAAAGGACAGGAACAAGCAAGGACACGAGAAGCAGCTTGGACTCACCTGAGTAAATGTGATAGGTTTGTCCCTAGAAATATAATCTGCATATTTACAAGTAAACATTACACAATCACTCCCATTCAACTGTTGAGGAATCTCCTAAAACAAACAGAAAGGGGGAAGAGGTAAAATATTGTTACATACACACCCTTAGTCTCTCTCTAAACATCACTGTGGAAAAACAGTACGACAAAGGTGGATAAATCTGGTGTTGCACACACACAGATGCACACACAAACACAATCACTCTTACTCTTTGTGGTATAAAAACCCTAATCATGACACAGCATATGAGGCCCCATAGAAACATCTGACAGAAAAAAGAAGTAAAGCAAGTGAGAGTTCTAAGAGAAACAGAACCCATCAGACATGATGGGGGTGGGAGAAGGAGGAAGAGCATTTGATCATGACAAGAACACTAGTGGTGATTATTTCAGATTATTATAAGCTTTAAATGTGCTTGAATATGACACATATTTACTTCAATATGAAGAGGTCTAACTTAACATTGGTGCAGCCATGACAGGCTGCGGACTAACACTACTGGGCCTGGGCCTCACCATTACAATAACCAGGAAAAGCCACAAACTGTACCCTGTGGGAGACCCATCAGAATTGAGACAAACAAGCACTAAATGCTCTAGAACATGAAGGACAGCTCACACAATCTGTCTATAGATCGCCAGTTTCCTTGCAGCAAATGCCAGTACCAGTCACTGTTTGATACAACTGAGCTCAACGCTCTCCCTGGTCCAATAGCTGTGTCGGAACCGATGGGAAGTCCAAGCTCGAGCTTGCAATAAAGGTTCTTTGCTTTTGCATGTGAACTCTGACTCCTGGTGGTCTCCGGGGGCTCATGACGCAGGCATAACAAATACTGCAGAGGTTACACGGTTTTAACAACCAGAACAACTGCCGGCTGCTTAGGATCCCTAAAGTTGCACGTGAGATGAGAAAACCATCTCAGAGGTTTTAACCAACTAGGATCACTCCTTGAGTTATGTCCCTGAGGCAGAAACAACTAGGAGCAAGCAGCTCTAGGAACATCAGAAGATAAACTCATATGGAAAAAGCTGTGTGCCAAGGTCTGTATCATCCCCATCTTGGCTTGACATGACCGTGGCCATCTTGAAATGTGACCCTAACTGAGCCTGAGTTGAACCTGGTCAGTTTCCCCAGCATATAGTTTCCTAGTATACTGTGGCAGGTAAAGCCATTGAAGTGGTATGTATGGGAGCTGTAGGACCAGACTTTGACACCGAGAATACACAGAATGTGCCTTTATTCTCTAATATTAGCTCAAGAAAAAAAAAACAGAAAATTATTGTTAGATGGGGCCATTTCTATTGTGACCTAACCTTCTGAGCCAATCAGAGGTAGCCACTGGGCCTGCTGCCACTTTGTGCCATGCTTCTGTCCACATGGACTATAAGCTGCAGTCTGTAGTCAGGGGTCTGCCTGCCTTTGATCTCACAATACCCTGGGTCCCATTTTCAGACACGAGACTGGACTTTCCCAAAACAGTTTATATTTAAAGCAAGATAAAAGACAAGAAGCAACTATCTTGGCTATACTGAATGGCTATAGGTTCAGAAGTAGGCCACTTAAGAAATATAAGCTGGGGCTGGAGAGATGGCTCAGCAGTTAGGAGCACTGACTGTTCTTCCAGAGGACCCAGGTTCAATTCCCAGCACCCACATGACATTTCACAACTGTCTGTAACTCCAGTTCCAGGAGACCTGACACCCTCACACAGACATACAGGCAGGCAAAACACCAATGCACATAAAATAAAAATAAATTATTATAAAAAAGAAATATAAACCTTAGGACTGAGATTGTATCCACAGAGCCTAAATTTAATCTTTAGTGTCACAGACACACAGACACACACACACCCCAACCACACTTCTGGAAATTGTGTGCTTACAGAATGAGAGAAACAAGAAAGAAACACAGACAAGTGTCACTTACATGTGGCTTCATGCTGTAGTGGGCGAAGGGGTTTAGAGTGGCGATCGTGGCTGGCCGTGGCTATCACAGTGGCTGTGGCAGAGGAAGAGAGTGCTGGATGCTGTGGTGGCAGAAGAATCACGAGCCATGGTTACCTTTTTAGAGCTTTATTAGGAGGAAGGACAGAGAGACAGAGAGAGGGAGATAGAGACAGAGAGACAGAGAGAAAGACAGCACAGAGGACAGAAAGAATACAGAGAGTGAGAGACAGAGACAGAGATAGTGAGACAGAGAGAGACACAGAGAGAGAAAGAGACTGTGCGGAGGACAGAAAGAATACAGAGAGAGAGAGAGTGGGAGAGCATGTCTGCTTTTTAGGTTGGGATGCCATCGCAGGCTGATAACATAATAAGGACAGAATCCTTACATCCCGGACTTTCGCTTATTATAAAAGCAGCAGGTAGATGGGAATAGGGGCATCGTTTCTCTCAAAAGCTGCTTCTAGCTGACTGTTGGACATCAGTTGGCTCTGGGGGGAATGGGGAAGGGGGGTCTTCCAAGGTAGACAGGCGTTGTGAGATACTGTCTGCTGTCCATTGCTCTGGAGACATGCATCCCTCTTGGCTGTGCTGGGAACCTTCTGTCTGACAAGATGCTGGTGACACAAAAGAATGCTTAGAGAGAAAAGAATAGTTATTATTTCATTTTTTGGAGTGTTTTTAGACCAAGGGAGTTGGCACTTATCTGAGGTAGATCCAGCCTGTCCAGTTAGATTTAAGCTGGTTTTGAAACATGTTAAGCTTTATCAGAGACAGATTATTTTAAAGCACCTGATTCATTTACTAGTTCGGCATCCAGGAGACAGATGATCAATTATTAAAAGCATTTTGTAGTAATAGATGTTTATGTTAAAGTCTTTTTTGTAGTGCCCAGAAGCTTTTGGGTCTGGGGGTGTAAATACCTTTTAGCTGTTACAGTTTCTTACTTAATGATCTCTGGACTCCAGATCTGTGGTGGTCCTGTACCATTAGCTGAACAGTGAGTTAGAACAGGGAACTGGGAAGAGAAAAGCTTGTGGTGCATGAGAACTTACTTTTTGGAATTAGGGACAAGGCAAAGATCAGGGACCTGTCTGTGTGGACGTGAGAAACACAGGCTAGTAGATCTGGAGTGAGGCAATGAAATGAAAGCTCCTATCTTAGTTGGAAATCTTTTCCCATTAAGTAACTCTGAAAGTTCAATTAAATCTGGTGAGGTGGGTAAGGCTGTCTTTTGTACCCCGACAATAGGGAAATGAGGAGAGGTGGCATCCAAAAACTTTCAGGACTGTATCGGTGGTTTTGGTGTCCAGAAGGAAAGAAATGGATCGCTTCCCTGCTGTGTTCTGGGTTCCCTGCCATGTCTGTAGCTAAGCCTAGGTCTGCTGGAGGTCTTAGCTTGATGTACCCATGCGTCTTGGTGCCTGGGGGCAGTCAGCTGACTAGCTGTCTTTATAGGTGGCACTTATAACAAGGCTGTTGATGAGCATGGCAGGGCACTTGCTAGTGTGGCCTTTTCCTCACTTAAAACAGGGACCCAACAGCTTTTGGGCATCAGTGAGTGCCAGCACTTGGCAATTTTGTTTTCCGGCTTTTATCTCTTCCCTGGCACACCTTAAATGCCACAGATGACTCTTTTGCCTGTGGGGTCAGAAACCTTGCTTTTCAGATGCTTCAGTTTTAGTCGGGGTGGTCTAGGGAACAAGAGACGGATTTTACTCTGTGTCCTGAATTTGTTTTTTTGTCTGATGATTGCTGGCTTAAGGACAGCTTTTGGAAGATCTGCCAGGAGGCAGACTATAAACGATCCTTTTGGAAGACTTGTCTGAGGCTATAGGCTGATTTTTGGCTTAAGAGCCATCCTGATTACTGTAAACTTATTTGTATGGATCTTAGCTGCTTCCAGACCTGTCTGTGCCTCTCAAGGCAGTTTGAGAATGAGTGGGTGGAGTGAAGGTGAGTCAGTGCGAGAGTCAGTAGAAGCCACCCAAGCCCGCCCATTTGAGCCTGCCACTGCCGGTCGAAGTCAGACAGAAAAGGTTGCACGTGGTAGAGGAAAAGAAAACATCAGAAGTAGGGAGGGAGAAGGGTTCATAGCTTTAGCAGAAAGCTTGGGGATAAAGTAACTCTTTTATTTGCCCGTTCACTGGCAGAAGTTCCCGCAAAGCTGTTTTGTAGCCAGATTTACCCGTATATATATGCCAATGTAAGTGGTAAATGTATCCGCCCCTTTGTCCCACGGCTCTAGCCGAGAGAAAAATAAAAAATTAAAATAACAAACTGGGATCAGACTCCAGTCTCAGGCATCCCCGAGGAGAGAAGAAAGATCTATGAATCAGCTCAGGTTAGCCACCCTCTTCATCAAGGGATGCTAAGGGCTGAGGTGTATGCTGGAGGTGGTCCACCTGATGGACCAAGACAGCATTGACCCCCTTGTCAGGAGCAGCAAAAATGTGTCATTGCCAGTGCAGCCCGAGGACAATTCCCAGGGTGTCTGTCACAAAGACTATAGGTCAGACTACAGCCTCGAGAATGGCAGAGGAACTCACTGTGTAGTGAAGAAACATGGCGGGAGCAGTAGCGGTGTGGGGGTCCCGCAGAGGTGAGGGACTCACACGCACGCTCGTGGTCTCCGGTCTTGTGGTCTCGCTGGAGTGGGGAGGAGGCAGTGGCGGCGGTGGTGGTCGTAGCAGGTCCTAGTTGATCTCCCCAAGTCTGAATGGCACCAATGAAGGGGTTTAGAGCGGCAGTTGTTCCTGGCCGCGGCTATGGCAGAGAGAGAGAGAGAGAGAGAGAGAGAGAGAGAGAGAGAGAGAGAGAGAGAGAGACTGTGTGGAGGACAAAGAGAATATATAAAGAGAGTGGGAGGGCACGTCTGCTTTTTAGGCTGGGACACCCTCGCAGACTGATGATGTAATAAGGACAGAATCCTTACAGTGGGTCCACTCTAAGAGATTGAGATCTGTATTTCTTTTGGTCTTACTTTCATCCTGCAAATACTGACTAAAGAAAACAAAAACAAATAGTGACATGTTGAAAGGTAATCATCATGCATGCCTACTTAAAAAAAAACAAAAACCTTTAAAACAAACCAACAAAATTAAATAAAAAAATTAAGTAAGCAAGCAAGCAAGCAAAGAAATAACCCCAGATGTGTAAACCCTAATGCATTAAAGAGGAACAGAAAAAAAAAATCAAGACAGCATACCTCCTCTAGAATTACTGTATTACTGATTAACCATCCAGTAATGGTATCTAGTAAGAGTGATTTTGATGAAATCCCAGAAAACTCAAGATAATGATAACAAACATGTTCAAGAACACAAACAGATGAATAAAATAAAGATGATTGTGGTGAGCCACAAGATATAGTATAGAGATTCAGTTGTGTATTAAAGCTATAATTTGACTGCCCAAGGGTTTGTCAAAAGGCAAGCCATTTATTATGAATATTTGCTGTTATCCAGCTTTTAATGTTTCAGCTGTATTCTGCTATGAAATTTGTGCATGCCCAAATATTCCCAGACCATTTGGCAAACAGGTCAGCTCCTCAGACTTGCTGAACTTCTAGGTAACTAACTCCCCCAATAAGCCTAGGAGACAGGCTGGCTGGAGAAACATAGCTTGGTTTCTTGTGCACATGAAGCTCAGGCCATGCTCTTGCCTTGAGGCCTAGTGGTTCTTCAGAGCAGCTGACTGAGAACAAAAGAGGTTTTTACATATCAAGGTGGAAGGTAGGGTGGAGCAACATTCCCGAGGGGGCAAAGATCCAGGTGGCCAGGGGAAGAAGGGACAGGCGTTTTCTGTAGAGGAGACAGAACAACACCGCCCAGGAGAAGGGAAGAACACAGAGATTTCATAGATGGTAAGACAGAACTCTTGTAGAGTTCATCAGAGCCACAATAGAGAGCAAGTAGAGATGGAGGGTGAAGAAACAGAGGATGAAGATGAGGCTGGAATCATAAGAGCTTAGTTGTTAGCAGGACTATGAGAGGACAGGAAAAGAGGGGACATAGAGGAACTGAGTGTCAGGATGGAGCTGAAGCTATGTAGACAGGATTTCATCCCAGAGAAATAAAGTAGACGTACAAAGAGCTTGGTGTATCTAGTTTTATTCCTTCCTTGAATGCCTGATGGAGCTGTAGCTGAATTGATAAAATTTTGTCTTAGAGGAATAAAGTTAACAGACATAAGAGCATAGTATACATAGATTTTTTTTTCCCTTAGCTATCCCACACCAGACATAGCATCTTCCCTGGACTCTGGGCAATCCATAAGTGATGGATGTTATGAAAGAAAAAAATCAACAAAGAGAGAGACACTGAAGAAAGCCAAGCAGAAATGCTGGAAATAAACCCTGGCAAGTCAAAATTTAAAACTGTGGGAGTCTCAGCAACAGAACAAGTCAAGAAGAGGACAGAAGAGAAATGAAACAACCCCACAAGGCTAAAGATCAAACAATAAAAAGGTACTGGTGGGAAGTACAAGATATATGTGACATTCTGAAAAGATCCAATTTATGGATTATAAGGATAGAAGGAGAAATCTCATTCTAAAGGCACAGAGGCCATTTTCAAAAGAATCACAACAGAAAATTTCCTAGCGTTAGGAAAACAAATGCCAACCTTGATACAGGAGGCATATAGCACTGAACAAACCAGAAAAGTCCCTCCCTGGTCATGTTACAGTTAGAATGCTACAGACACAGACAGGAAGTATACTGAAGGTGGGCGGCAAGAGGGAACACCAAGCCGCAGCCCATCTGAGTAACTGTGGGAGCCCACAGAGGCTTCCTTAGTGAGAACTTACTCAGGATCAGAGAATCTGAGCTGCTTCACCCAGCAGGGCTGCATAATGGGATGATTTCACCATGGGTGTGATTACACTTGGCTGGATGGTGTGCTTGGATCTTGCAAGCAGGTGGTCTTTTGCTTGGCCCATGGCATGTTATAAAAGCCCTTTTCAATGAAGGACAAGGCTGGTGGGTATTGACCAGGCCCTCCCGAAGCTATCCTGTGTTTCTGTCTTTCTTCTTGTCATCTAGGTCTCTCTTTCCATCTGACATTCCTTAATTCCTCTCTCCTCTACCTAGGAACCTTCTAAAAGGTGGGAGCTGGACCCCCACAAATAATGCCAATTTGTAGATGAACAATCTTATTAAATAAGAAACACAGAGCCAATTGCAGAGTTAAAAGCCCAAGAGGTCAGAGCAATAGCTAAGAGCTAAAAACCTTGCCCTTCACTGCCGCTGCTGTCCTCCTCAGCAAGAGAGCTACTTCATGTGTATCTGTCTTCTTATAGACTTTCTGTTCTGTCTCTGACCCCAGATAAGTTTATTAGGGTGCACAATATTTTGGGGAACACAATACCACCACACCAATTAGTCAACAAACATTAAAATCCAGAAGGGCTTGGGGTGATATTTATCAAGTTCTGAAAGTTATCTGCCAGTGTGGAATAATATAAGCAGGCAAAGTTACCTGCCATTATTGGAGGAAAAATAAAAAATTCTGATAAAGATAAAAGTAATTTATGACTATACCAATCCAACTCTGCAGGTGATTGTTAAAGAGATCCTGACTAAAGAGAAAAAAAATCTACCCATGAGGCTCAGGCCAGATGAACCATGCTAGAATTAAATACTAAGGAAGGACAACCCCAAACAGTACAAAACAAATAAAATGGCAGGAATCCGATAGCTTGGTTTAGTCTTAACAAACCTAGGAAAACAGAAGTAATTCTTTGTATCCTATGTTGTGCCCAGATCGCGACCCCCAGAGAGACCACCAAGGACGAGCAAGCCGGAATGCAAAAGCAAGGTTTAATCGTGGATATCCAAATGCAACACAAGCCTAGGCAGGGACTTCGTCCAACAGATCCAACGCAGTGGAAGCTGGAGGAAGTTTTTAAAGGGAAAAATCACAAGGTTACATCATTTAGGAGGTGCTAGTATGGGTACAATTCTGATTGGCTTGTGTCTAGGAATTCCAGAAATCACAATTCAGTTTTCCTTCTAAGGAAGTAGTTGCCCACCACCATTTTTCATTGGCTGCCCCCAGATGGGGGCATCTGGAGATTACCCAGTCACTATGGAAACTAGGGTTGGGACATTCTATGGTCAAGCAGCTGCCTAGGGAGCCAGGGAGAGGACATTCCATAGTCCGGCAGCCATTACCTCCTGACTACCTTGTGACTCTGTACTTTTACACTTCCTGGTTTCTGGAATCTGAACTGACTGGTCTCAGTAACTTCTGGCCTGTTCCAGTAACTTATGGCCTGTAGCTAAAAGGAGTAGTCTTAGGCCTTTACAGTCTTAGGCCTTTAGTTTTGGGGTGAGAGCATTTTGGTCTTATTTTGGTTCCACACCTATTCATCACAATGGAATATGTCTACAGGTGAACATCAAGAGAAACCCTAAGGCACACACAACTGATGTTGATGAAGCCAGTGGAATATGTCTACAGGTGAACATCAAGAGAAACCCTAAGGCACACACAACTGATGTTGATGAACTGTGAAAGCCTAGACTTAACTTCACAGGCTCAGGAATATGCCATGATAACTTGAATGGATACAGAGCAGTATTCTCCTGCAGACATCCTGTCTGCTGTTTAAAGGAAAGCTTAACAAGATCCTGTCTGTGGTTTATGGCCCTTGGAGATATCTACATAATCCTGCTGAGCAGTCCAGATAGTCCTGTTCAGCGGGTTGTTGTTCCCTGCCGAAAGTTTAGACCAATAGTTTAAAAAAAAAAAAAAAATCACCGTGCCCCTTCTACCCAATCCCAAGTTGCCAGTTCCCAGCTTGTGGTTTTTCCCTTTAAAAATCCTCTGCACCTGGGCTTGTGGCTGTCGTCATCTTTCCTTCCATCTGCCTTGCAGCGGCCCATGTTGAACCTGAATGTAGCGATAACGCCCGTACTACCTGTGTACTGAAAAACAGAGACAAAAGACAGCGGATCATTCACCTCAGCTGAATGCCGAATGCCGTTTATTGAAAGAGGGAAGAAACCTTAAATACAGGCTTACAGCACAATGGGAGAATCCCAGAGGGCAGAAGTTTGCTACTGATGTTTACAATCTTGCATCTAAGCTGTTAATGCCCAATATGCAGGATACACAAACAAGGAACTTCCCTTAAGCATTCAGAAGGGTGGAAACCAGCAGGGAATTAGCATAGGGAGGACATCTGGTCAAGGTTGGCAAGCAGGCAACAGTTACCCAAAATGGGAGGGCCAGGGCCCTACAGGTCCCCCCTTTTTACTAAAAAATGAGCTTCTGACTTAGGTTGTGTGGGACGTCAGCAGGTCACCTTACCTGTCATGGAGACACATGCCCAGGCCACACAAATGCTCTGTCTTAGGTTGGTGAGTGCCCCCCAAGCATTACCCGTCTCTGAATACTCATTATCATACAGGCTCAACCACGTGAGCTGTAGAGTTAACTGCTGCCAAAGATCTCAAAGTGGCACTGGGCTTGCAATCTGTGCATTTGACACAGAGAAGACCAACAGAAGTCCAAATGCACCAATAGCCAGTAGGCTAAAGGCAATTGAATCATTCCCTACCTTAATGAGCCTTACTGCAAATTGGAGTCCTTGTAAGATGGTATCCCAAAAGCAAGTGGAACTTGAGTTTATAAATTTTATAACTTTCAAAGCCAATCAAAATGTATTTAACTGTTGAATTAAATTTATCATGCCCAATAGAATAAAAGAGTAATTAACTGTGGTAGCTACTCTTGCTGCCAGGGTCTCCATTGTGCTAGCTGTAGTAACCAATTATGAAATAGCAATCCCAGAAACAGTAGCAACAGTGGCCACCACTGTGATAACAACAACATTGGCAACAGCAATTTCAGAATCTCTTCTGGAGCGTGTGAGCACCATCTGTGTCTTACTGCCACAGTCCACTGGCATGGACACAACTCCAGGAACAAGAACCACCAAGGCCCATTTTTCTTGATCCCAGCATGACTTAAGCTGGCAGCTCTGCAAAAGAACAACTAAGAACCATAAAGAGAAAACAGACAGCATACAAGGAGCAGAACTAATGGTCTCAATAATGGCTACATTCAGGCTCACAAATTTTAAGGTATCTTCAAAAGAGGCTAGATGAATTTCAGGAGGCCAATAAATGTTTCACAGAGCCACTCCTGAAAAGTAGGTACTACACCAGCTTGAAGAGGGTTACAAAATGTGAAAAGGCTTAGCTAGCATGCTACTGTTAACAAATGGAGGTCAGTGACCTTCAGGGTTATCCTTAATCTCCAAGGTGTCTAGGTGACACGTTCTCAAACATACTTGAAAAAGCAGTTACAGTACCTTACCTTCTGAAGAATCCAACTGCATGGCTACAGTTCCTAGGCTTACATTAATGCTTGCCAAGGCTGGCCATATTGAGCTCTCAATCCCCATTGGCATCAGAAGGGGAGAGTTCTTCACAAAGGACAATAGGTCTCTGCCATGTTGGGATTCAGCAGCAGCTACAGGGTGCACACAGCACTCAGGAACCCAAAGAGGAACCTCATTGTCCTGTGTAAAGACACAAACAGATCCCTGGGCCCACACCAACACTGTATCGGGTCCCCTCCAAGTGCCAGTAGAAAGATCCTTCCATTGCACCAGAGGATGATTTGCAACAGGAGCCCTCCAGTGCTTATCTGCAGCAGATACTCCAGCAAAATCCACCAATAAAAAATTTAAAATATATAAAATAAGGGAAAGAATAGAATGTGGAGAGGAGAGATGAGCCCCTAGCTCCCCCTTTTTACTTTAGCAATATATGTTTTTAAGGTACAATGGCAGTGTTCTACTATAGCCTGTCCTTGAGGATTATAAGGAATACCAGTCTTATTAATGATAGAAAAATCTTGGCAGAATTTTGAAAATCCCATAGTGCTGTAGGCAGGACCATTATCAGTCTTTATGCATTTTGGCACTCCCATGTAAGCAAGAGCATGAAGACAATGATTCTTTACATCTTTAATTTTTTTCCCCTGAATGGGCAGAAGCAAAAATTAGAGAGGAGTATGGATCAATAAACACATGGACATATTGTAATTTTCCAAAGGAAGGCACGTGTGTGATGTCCATTTGCCACACATGATTAGGTAAAAGTCCTCAGGGATTAACTCCCAAATGAGGAACAGTTAAAAATTCAGCACAAATAGGACATGATTTAACTATCTGGATGGCTTGTTCCCGGGTTATGCCCGTATGATGATGAAGAGATCCAGCATTAAGATGATAACATTGATGCAACTGAGTAGCCTTTTCAAAGGCAGAACAAACTAATGTGACAGCCATAATGAGTAATGGCATCAGCCCTCTGATTACCTTTGCTTAGAGGTCCAGGCAATTGAGTATGAGCTCTAATATGGCCCACATAAAGGTTATGTGAGTGGGGCCATATGAGTCCTTGCACTTGCAATAAATATTCATGAATGGGAGAAATGGATGGTTTGTAGGCTGGTGTCTCCAAAGGCATAACTGCATGTGCCACATATTGGCTCTCAGTATAAATGTTTAAAAGCTCATCAGAAAACATCTGTAAAGCAAGCAACAGTGCCCATACCTCCACCATCTAGGCAGAAGTGCCTTGGACTTTCATTCTCTTCACTATGTTACCAGAAATTACCACAACAAAACCACGTGAAATGCCATCAGTAAATACCACACAGGCCTGAGGAATAGGAGTCATCTACACTATCTTGGGAAATATAACAGGATGCAATTAAAAAAATTGACACACATTATTAGAGGGCTAGTGAGTATCAAACCGACCCTGCATGGAGCATGTCAATATGGCCCAATCATTATCATTAGCTTGCAACCATTTTGAGACTGGGTGTCTGGGGTCACCACAATATCTGGCTCTTTATCAAAAGTTTGAACATTGATCTTGATTCCCTTAAATATAATCTGAGCAACAGCCTGAGGATAAGGAGTAATGGTTTTTGCTGGAGAAGCTAGGGAATATACCCATAGAATAGGACCTGTTTGCCAAAACACTCCAGTAGGTGAATGAGTAAAACAAAATATCAAATACAATAAGGGAGAAGAAAGATCTATATACTGCATGTGAGCCTGTTCCAGGGCCCCTTGGACACACTGTAGGCCTGTATGCCCTTCAGCTGTTAATTCACGGGGAGATAAAGGGTCAGGGTTGCCCTTTAAGACATACAAAGGATGAAGCTGACCTGTTGGAATCTTTAAAGTGGATCAAAGCCATTGAGTATCTCCCAGAAAGGTTTGGAAATCATTAAGCGTGGGTAGCTGATCCATACGCAGATTAATCTCTTGTGGAAGTATGCCTGTGTGTAACAATTCATGACCTAAATAATGATGGAGAAAGGATACCTGTATCTTTTCTGGGGCTATCTGTAAATTAGCCAGGCTAAGAACCTCTTGTAATTTAGAAAAGCCATCAAAAACAAGTTTTTTATCTTTAAAATATCATCCATATAAGTCAATCACAATTAAATGTCAATATTTAGGAATTGCCACGGGGCAGGCAAACCAGGCTGTGTTGCTCCCATGAGAAGCATGATTGTATTTACAGCTCTAAGATCTTGTAATAGCCCTCATTTTCCTGATTTCTTGTGGAGGCCATTTTGGATCTCAGGATTCTTGTAAACTATAGATATGTCCCGCACCAGAATCCAGTAGTCTTTCAATCTCAATCCCATATAATTGTATTTTTTAATTTAGGCTGTTTATCATTGATATCTGTTTGTCAAATCACCTTTTCTCCTGTACTTCAAAAACCTCCAGTTCTATATATAGGCACAATTTTGCATTTGAAATATGAAAGCAATAATAATTGAGCAGTTCTATCACCAGCCTCTATTTCCATGGTCCTTTTTACATATGTCAATTATAAAAGCATTAAATACAATCTCTATAGGATTTGAAGAGGTAACTTTTGGCAATACTCTGTAGTATTTTTATAAAATCTTCAAGTAACACATTAGCACAAATAGCCAATTATTAACAATGTGGATCAAACAATTTATCTGTATTTTATTTACTGGAAAAATAATTTTGTAACCTCTTTATCAGTAAGAGATTATTTTTTATGGGTTTACCTTAGCAATAACATTTAATAAGCTAACAACCCAATGAATTTCAAGTGTTATATTTCTTTTCTTCCTTCCTTCCTTCCTTCCTTCCTTCCTTCCTTCCTTCCTTCCTTCCTTCCTTTCTTTCTTTCTTTCTTTCTTTCATTTTTTTTTTTTTTGGTTTTTCGAGACAGGGTTTCTCTGTTTAGCTTTGCGCCTTTCCTGCAACTCACTTGGTAGCTCAGGCTGGTCTCAAACTCACAGAGATCTGCCTGGCTCTGCCTCCCAATTGCTGGGATTAAAGGTGTGCACCACCACCACCTGGCTCAGGTGTTATATTTCTATAGAATTCTAGAAAGCAACTTAAAGAGCAGAGCCAAATTTTCAGTAATGATCAACAGACAAAAGCATACCTAATATATAGCTCAAAATTATGAATTCTGTTCCTTAGTTTATCTACCATGAGAGTCAATCATTCATCTGAGAATTTATTAAGACAATCAAAAGAACAGAACATCCTTTATACATGAATGATTAATATCCCTGGAAATTCAAACAGCATTGACTTAGCATTCCATGTCCTGACCGAAACCATTTTTCACCAGAAATTGGGCCCGTTTAAACTTTTAGTGCTAGTCCCTCTCCTGGCCTCTGCTCACTTGCCCGCCCATGAGCCTGTTCCCCTCATGGGCCTTGTGGCTATGCCTCCTGCCTGTGTGTACCCGCCTGCCTGCTGCTCTGGGCTGTCTCGCACACGCCTTCGCTGCCTTGCTGGACGCGTGCCCCACACACGAGCACTCACATTTAAACGTTCTCTTACTCCCATGAAGGGACTACCTAATAATGAGTTATTCCCACCATTAAGGGAAAAACAGAAAAACATTTCCCATGAAGGGATTCTATATATTGAATTATTCCCACTCTGAGAAAAAAATGAACATTTAAACCAAAATTAAGCAAACAGACAACGAAACTTCTATGACTCTTTGTAATTCAGATGCTGCCGCTCTGTGCTGGCAGGCAGAAAGAGCTCAGAGTTTTGGCTATCTTGAAAATTCTAAAATTGGAAAGAGCCTTTTCTTCCTCCATTACTACTGGGAAGAGGCTTTTATCTTTTCTTCATCCTTCCTCCACAGGGCCCTAAAAATCTTTAGGTCTAGTTTCAAAAATTTCCCCCCTTTTACCGGGAAAATCCTTTTTTCTTGATTAAATTTTTTCTACCTTTTCTAATGGGAAATTTCCTTTCCCTCCCTCTTCTCTGTTGGGAAGATTTCCTTTTTTATTTAAAATCTTTAGCTGTCTTGCCCTATCTTAACTTCAGTGCCCTCCTGCTTCAACAGTCCAGTTAACTGACTGTGAGCTAGCTGCACCCATTTCAATTCACCCTTATCTTTTCTTTTTTTTCTTTAAATTGCTGGCCAGGCTTACCTGGGTGTCCATCAGCGATGTCCCTTCTTTCTTGGATCTCGGGACCTCCATTTGTAGCAATAACACCTGCGCTACCACCACCCATTCACTATGTCTGAGTGAGGGGCTGTGGACTGAAAAACAGAGACAAAAGACAGCGGGTCATTCGCCTCAGCAGAATGCTGAATGCTGTTTATTGAAAGAGGGAGGAAACCTTAAATACAGGCTTACAGCAAAATGGGAGAACCCCGGAGGGCAGAAGTTTGCTACTGATATTTACAATCTTGCATCTAAGCTGTTAATGCCCAATATGCAGGATACACCAACAAGGAACTTCCCTTAAGCACTCAGGAGGGTGGAAACCATCAGAGAATTAGCATAGGGAGGACATCTGGTCAAGGTTGGCAAGCAGGCAAAAGCTACCCAAATTGGGAGGAGGTCAAATTGGGAAAAGGACCCTTATGTGCTTGCACTGGAAAAAGACTTCTTGGTGGTCTTTGGGGGTTTTGTGAAACGTGTACAACAGAAGCAACAGACTATTGAACAATGAATGGGTCCTGGAACTAAATGACAGTGAAAACAATGTCTCAGAACCTCTGGGACACAATGAAAGCAGTCCTACAGGGACCTTTACAGCTCTACATGTTGATGAAGAAATCAGAGACATTGCAAATACTATGAATGATACACCTTAAAGGATTTTCGTAAAAAGGAAAAAAAAAAAAAAGAATAAGCCAAACCTCAAGTAAGTAAATGAAAAGAAATCTTTATGATCAGTCCAGAAATTAATGAAATAGAAATGAAAAGAAAAACATAATCATTGAAACTAAGAGTGGGTTCTTTGAAAAGATAAATAAGATTGACAAACCAAACTAACCAAAAGAAAGAAGA
Organism: Peromyscus maniculatus bairdii; assembly: GCF_049852395.1. Lineage (NCBI taxonomy): Eukaryota > Metazoa > Chordata > Mammalia > Rodentia > Cricetidae > Peromyscus > Peromyscus maniculatus. Next base: position 12,451,724 of record NC_134863.1, on the reverse strand, counting down.
CACCAACTTATACAATTACAGGTAAAAAGGGAACCATCACACCAGATACCAGTGAAATGAAAAACATCAGGTCTGGAGGTTAGAGACAGCTCACTGGGTAAAAGCACTGGTTGCTTTTCCAGAGGACCTGGGTTCAATTCCCAGCACCCACATGGTAGTTCACAGCTGGTCTATAAGTTTGGTCCCAGGGATCTGATGGCCTCTTCTGGCCTCCTTGGGCACTGCAAAATATGATGCACAGACATACATTCAGGCAAAACACCCATTCACATCAAACTAAAACATATAAACAAAAACATAACTTACACAAAACACCACGTCTCATGTTGAAAATACATATTCCACTAAGTCAGAAAATCAAAAAGAAATGGATGAATTTCTAGACAATGTGACTTACTAAAATTGAACCAAGATGAGATGAATAGTTTTAAAAGATCTATAACATGCAATGGATTTAAGCAGTAATTAAAGCTCTCCCAACAAAAAGCAGTCCAGGCCCAGATGGAGTCATGGTGATGTTTATGAAGCCCTCCCATGCTTCTCAAGCCACTCCATAGAAATGGAAGAAACACTTCCAAACCAAAGGCAGATAAAGACATGGAGTGAGAGAATCAACAAACTAATTCCCATGATGACCTTAAACTAAATAATTGCAAATACATCAAAAAGATCATTCACCATGATGAAGCTGGTGGTGTAACTTGATCAGAGATACAGGAACGCAACAGATGTGAGCCAATAAATGTTCTAAGTCACACAAATGGAGCCGAGGACAGAAACACCATGGACATCTGGACAGATGTAGAAAAAACACTGACAAAACCTATCATTCCTTCATGGTAAAGGTTCTGACTTGGATTAGGAAAAAAAATCGTAATATAATAAAGCCTACATATGACAGCCTACAGCCAACATGATATTAAATGGGGAAAACCCTCAAAGCACTTCCACTAAAATAAGGAACGAGACAAAGGTGTCCAACTTTTCCACTCTTCTTCAGTATAGTCCTGGAAGCCTTAGCTAGAGCAAGACAAGGGGAGCACATAAAAGGATACAAACAGCAAAGGAAAGAAGCCAAAGGCCCCTATCTGCATCTGCTATGATTTATACATAAATCATAAAACTATGATTTATTTATAAAGACTAACCAGAAAACTTTTAGAACTGATACACACGTTCAATGGCAGGACACAAAAGTAACACACAAATCCTTCCTATATATCAATGACAAAGAAACTGAAATCTTGGAAGTAATCCAATTTTTTTTTTTTTTTTTTTTTTTTGGTTTTTCAAGACAGGGTTTCTCTGTGTAACAGCCTTGGCTGTCTTAGAACTCACTCTGTAGACCTGGCTGGAGTCAAACTCACAGAGATCTGCCTGCCTCTGCCTCCTGAGTGCTGGGATTAAAGGTGTGTGCCACCACCGCCTGACAGTGATTCAATTTTTAACAGCCTCAAAAAAGAAAAAAGTACCTTGGAAAAACCTAACCAAGGATATGAAAGATCTCTAAAATGAAAAATTCAAAATACTCAAGAAAAAAAAATCAAGTAAGACACTAGAAGATGTAAAACATGTTCATGGATTTGAAGGATCAATAATTGTGAAATATGGTAGTATTCTATTTGTACTGAAATGTGATTTTAATTGTATGTTAATAAATAAAGTTCCCCGGGGGTCAGAGCTATTACAGCCATAGAAAGAGCCTGGCAGTGGTGGCACACACCTTTAATCTCATAGATCTCTGTGTGTTCAGGGATACAGCCAGCATTGGAGACATACGCCTTTAAGACCTAGAGGGTTGTACTTACAGGCAGTGACGAGGCAGTCATGTGTCTGGGTTTACAGCCAATGAGAAGGCAGAACAGAAAGACTATTTAAAGATATACACCCAGGAAATAGCTCTCTTTCGGGGAGCTAGGAGCACCGCAGGAGGAAGGGTAAGATTTTAGCTCTGAGCTCTGAGCTCTCGCCTTTCTCTTTTACATTGGTTCTGTGTTTCTTATTTAATAAGACGGTTGGTTACAACTACAGTGAAAACAGTATCTTACAAAATCCAATATAGAGTCAATACTGAGCAATCTCAACCAGACATCCAGTGACATTCTTCACAGAAACAGAAAAGCAATCTTAAGTGAGGTATGGTGGCTCACAATTTTTAATTCCAGCACGTAGGGGGCAGAGGCCAGTCTCCTCCACAGAGTGAGTTCCAGAACATCCAGGACCATTACACAGAGAAATCCTGTCTTGAAAAAAACCAAAACAGACACACTCCCCTCCACACACAAAAAAGCAATTTTAAAGTCCATATGGAAACACAAGAGACTCTGGAGAGGCAAAACAATCCTAAGCAAAAACCAAATCACTGAAGTTATCACCATACCTGATTTGAAGTTATATTACAGATCCATATTAATAAAAAGGGCATGGTACTGATGTAAAAACATATTCAATTGTAGTGATAATTCATCTGTGCCCCAACAATAGAGTTTATCTGAGGTCAGAGGAAAAAGCCAGCCACTATATTTGACGTAGAAGTCAGACAATGGTAGCACACGCCTTTAATCCTATCACTGAGGAGTCAGGGATCTGTCTGGATCTCTGTGAGTTCAAGGCCACACTAAGAACAGAGCCAGGTGTGGTGGCACATGACTTAAATTCCAACACTAGTTAACCATAAAGGTCTGGAGGTCTGTATAGACAGACAGGAGGTGACAGAACTGGACAGGAAGAGGAAGTGATATAGCTGGGCAGTGAGAAGAAATGAGTTAGCAGAACAGAAAGGAATGAATATAGGTGTGGGTATACAGGAAGTAGGTCTCTTTGGAGACTGAAGGTCAGTGAGGTGAGGTTGGCTTGTGGCTTGTCCTATTCCTCTGATCTCTCAGCTTTAACCCCAATTTCTGGCTCCATGTTTTTTATTTTATAAGACCTTTTAAGATTCATTTTACAATTGGTGCTCCGAGGATTGTGGCAAGAATTGCCTGAAAAGCTGCTTGTGGCCTTACAGCTTAGGCCAGAACTGCACGAAGTTGGATCCCTACCTCACATGGGCCAAAGTCTCTTTGGCTTTTTCTCTCCTGGTGGGTGGTGGACTCTCTCTGGATTCTCATCTCAGACTGCTACCACATTAGGTAGCTGCTTTGAAATTCCCTCGGACTTCTACTGTTCTACACAGTTAACAGACTTGGTAACTCAATTAAGATATCTTAAAAGGAGAAATTAGTTAAAAGGGAATTTTTTCCCACATTAAAAAGTGGGAAACATTTTTACAATGGAAGGAATTTGGTCTCTGTTTGATAACACATTAGGCAGTCTGAAAATGGAACAATTAAATGAGAGGATAATTCATGTTGATGAGGTGTACATAACATTAATTATGAATATTATTTGCTTGATCATTTTTATTTTAACATTAAAAAGGTTGACCAATTTGAGTGCCAAGATAAAAGCTTTAGAAAAACCTGTTAAAATGAATTATAGAGAAATTCAGACCCAGACAGAAGAATTTAAAGGTGAATGTATCTCAGGATTGAATTATGTGGTTACAGAGAAACAGCCTCAGGTTACCAGACAGCAAACATTAATCTACCTGCTAACCTTACAGGAACTGCCACATGCTCAAGGGTGTGTACGAGCTAACTGGACTCCAGTGGAAATGTTAGATCTGAGGAGATTTAAAGAAGCTATAGTATCATATGGAATGCATTCTCCATTTGTAAAGTAACACTATCAATAACAGGTCCAGCCTATATTGTTTGCTCCCAGGGTCCGTGGAAGAGTCCAAAAAGCAGCTGAGGACTCTAATCTGAGGGATATCCAATGAATATAAGCATACTGAATTCCTTAGTCCATTCACTATATCCTTCTAAGTCAATTCTATCTACACAGTTTCTTTTCCGTTCTCATATTTAGCTTTTCTCAGTCCCTTCTGGTCTCGGTCCTTTCTGCTCTTCTCTCGTGTCTATCTAGTTCTTTCTGTCTCTGTCCTCATCTTTGTTCTTCTCAATAAATTCTCTTCAGTGCTCTCAGAGAACCAGCATATATACCCAAACAGTAATTCTTTGGCAAAGCAATGTGAGGCTTGAAGTTTTCAGGGTCTCAGAGAGAGGGGATAAGGATCCACACATAAAGCAATAATTGTCAGCTTCCAATTACAAACCAAAAGGGGAGTGACTAAAGGGGAGTTCTCTGGTAGTGTCAATTAAAGACTAAGATCAATTAGGAAATTTATGTGCTCAAACTATAATCTAGAAATGGCTAGGTAGACTGTTAGGGTTCAATAAGTCACAATAAAGTAAACTGTCTTTGGTGCCATTTTTCCTGCTCATCCTGGCTGCAGCTGCTTTCTGATAGGAAGGGGGCATATGCTAGGTGGCTAAGCAACCTATGTCAGAGCAAGTAGCATTTGGTTAGAAAAAGCACTTTCACTCAGAGTAATTGCTGAGCAGAAAATCTAGGAATAGCACCTGACTGAGGAGGAATTAAAACTTAATTTGCACAAGAAAGAAGGTTGGCACCTATGCCTGCCTGGCCTTGAAGGCAATCTCCTTGGGTCAGTGGGAAGTAATTGCCTTAACTCAGTAACTAGCAAATAGCTAAAACATCATCCCTGGAATGTGAGCAGTAAATCTCTTAAGTTAGGGCCTTGTATAAATAACCCGGGGTGAAGATAAGGAGTTGAGGATTTAATTGTTAGTGGTTCTTTTCTCTATCTGTGGGTGAGATGAGCTAATGTTTATTTCTCTGCATTTGTCCTTGGAAAAAGGTATCTTTGCTGAAATACTTTTGTCCAGAGAATGGCCCTGGCCAGATATATGTTAATGAAAAATAGACACAGCTAGGGACAGTTATCCAATTACCCCAAATGTATAGGGAAAGTTGTGCCCAAGATTGAGATACAATCGTGAGATTATATGTACATACAACATGGAGATGCACGGTAAATAGGGAGAATCATAGCTGTTATTGCACAAGAAGTTTACAACAAGAGACAGCCAGTTCATTCAAAAGGCAGTAATTCCACAATGCCTTGCATGATGGTTTCCTCTAACAGAACCCTTAGTTCTGATAGGTTGACCTTCTGAACTCTAGTTGTCACTGCTGTATACTCCATGGACTTTTGCTACCAGTGGCTCTCAATAGAAAAGCAAATGTTAAACTCATGCCCATCTTGTAATAGAATTATTCCTCAGGACTGGAAAGAATTGGTTACAGCTGTCCTAGAGGTCAGTCCACAGTTATAGTGGAGAATGTGGTGGATAGAGGAGGCCAAAACTATAGAACAATAATGTAGGACTAGAGGTGTGGAAATTTCCCAGGATCAGCTTCTTGGAGAAGGTGATTATGCTGATATACAAAGACAATGTTTATATGATAACCTAACCCTAATCCTATGCCACATGGAAGCCATGAATTCATGGGACAGAATTCAGGAAGCAGAAAAAAAAATGAGTCATTTAAGAAAGTTAAACAGGGCCTGAAAGAACCTTCATAGATTTTTTTACAAAGGCCGTCTTCAGCAGAAAATAGAATGATACCAAATTCAGAAGCTAGACAGATAATAATTGAATCTTTGGCTTTTGAGAACATGAATGCAGCATGCAAAAGAAAAATCAGGCCATTAAAGATCAGACCAGCACCCTTGGAGGATCAGATCAGGGACACAATTAACACTGAGTCTCATGACCATGATATGTGGATAGGAGAGGTGATTTTAAGAGCTTTGAAGAAAAATAATAATGTTAGATGCTTTAATTGCAGTAAACCAGGTCACCTATAAAGGGACTATAAACAGGGTATTTCTAGAAACAATGTTTCTTCAAGGAACAATGGCAACAGAATGCCCCTCCCTTCTAGATTATGCAGAAGGTGTGGTAAAGGTAAACTTTGAAATAACAAATGTAGATCAACAAGGGACAGACAAGGTAATCCTTTGCCTTTGCTGTTGGAAAACCCCCTGAGAGGCCTCTCACAGGCACCCATGGCAAATTCTGTTCAGTCTTTTCCTGCCATCTTAGAAGAAACCCCTTCTCAGAGCAATTAAATAACCAAATACCAATTGGAATAAGCCAGACTGTTTGAGGTGATAGAACAGCTATAGCAGAGAGAACAGAAAATTCAGGAGAAACCATAAAGTTAATTTTTTGGCTAACTTCTATAAATGAACAAAGACCAAAATTAAAAATACAAATAAATGATGTTCTCTTGGAAAGTTTTGTAGACAGAGGTATGGATATCACAATAATTGCATCAGCATTTTGCATCCAAATTGGCCTGTTCGGGAGGTAAATGTTCAGCTGTTAAGGACTGGAACATTATCTCAAGTGAAACAGAGCACAAGATGAGTCAAATATATAGGGCCAGAAGGACAGAGATGAAAATTAAAGCCATATATGGCTAATATAGCTATGAATTTATGTAGCCATGATCTATTACAACAATAGAATACCCAGATTAACATTCCTCCAACCTCAGAAACAAACCATAAACTAACACATGTTTCTGAGAGGAATATTAAGAGGTATTATAAAGAACAGTCACTGGCCATCCAGCTTGTATAAGAACTGGGCACAACTGCTGATCCTCCAAAGACACCAACAGCTCCACCTTTAAAATGGTTAACAGACAAGCCTGTATGGGTTCAACAATGGCCTTTAACAACAGAGAAACTGAAGGCTCTAGAAGAGCTGGTACAAGAGCAGTTAAATGGTCATCATATTGAAGAATCAACCAGCCCTTGGAATTCTCCTGTATTTGTTATTGAAAAGAAATCTGGTAAATGGAAAATGGTAACAGACATAAGAGCAATTAACAAGGTAATTCAGCCAATGGGCTCTCTACAATCTGGAATTCCTTTGCCTATTTTGTTACCTAAAGGATGGCCTCTTATAGTTATTGATTAAAAAGACTGTTTCTTCTCAAGACCCTTACAAGAAAAAGACAGAGAAAGATTTGCCTTCATAGTGCCTACTTATAATAATTCTCAGCCGGTTAAGAGATATCTATGGAAGGTTCTCCCACAGGGAATGTTAAATAGCCCAACTTTGTGCCAATATTTTGTATAACAGCCATTGGAAGTGATATGTAAACAATTTCCTAAATCTATAATTTATCATTACACGGAAGATATTTTACTAGCTGATTCAAATGCAGATATCTTAGAAAGAATGTTTGATCGCCTGGCGGTGGTGGCGCACGCCTTTAATCCCAGCACTCAGGAGGCAGAGCCAGGCGGATCTCTGTGAGTTTGAGGCCAGCCTGGGCTACCAAGTGAGTCCCAGGAAAGGCTCAAAGCTACACAGAGAAACCCTGTCTCGAAAAACCAAAAAAAAAAAAAAAAAAAAAGAATGTTTGATAAAGTAAAGAAAATTTTGCCTTGTTGGTGATTACAAATTGCTCCTGAAAAGATACAAAGAGGAGATTCTACTAATTACTTAGGCTATAAAATAGGTTTACAAAAAATTAGACCCCAAAAGGTACAAATTAGGAGAGATCGATTACAGACTTTTACTGACTTTCAAAAATTATTTGGAGACATTTCCTATCTATGGTCTGTTGTTGGGGTAAAAAATGATGAACTAAGCAATTTGTTTAAAACCTTAGAAGGTGAGCAGGACTTATATAGTTCAAGAAAATTATCAGCTGAATCTGAGAGAGAATTGGCCTTGATGGAAAAGAAAATACAGGATGCATGTGTGGATCATGTAGATCCAAAACTTGATTACATATTGCTTATTTTACCGTCTAAGCATTCTCCTATAGGAATTTTAATGCATAGGGAAGATATTATATTGGAATGGATATTTCTACCAAATAAACAGAGTAAAAAATTAAAAACTTCTGTGGAAAAGATCTGAGTTGATTTTAAAAGGAAAATTGAGACTTCATCAATTAGCAGGAATAGGCCCAGCAGAAACTGTAGTACCTTTAACTAAGGATGACATTGACAAATTATGGGTAGAAAGTGAACCTTGGCAAAGAGCTTACAGTAATTTTTTTGGTAGAGATTAACAGCAAATATCCCCAAAGTGATAGAATTGAACTTATAAAGAGAGCTGATTGGATTCTGCCTCATATTGTATGGGAAACACCCATGCCTAACAGCAAATTTGAAGTCTCCAGAAAGATGATGGGGGTTCCACAATGATGATTCCACATGGACAATAATAATACCATTAAGCTGACAAACGTCACCCAAAGATCAGCTCAGGACAATTTCAAGATGACTAGCTGAGATGATCCAGCCTCACAGACTACTAGAACAAGGACTTGAGATAAGCCCTGCACTTTTGCATTATGCAGAGACTGGACAACAAATGATACAGCTACCTCTCCCAGAACTTGACAATTAACACAAGATTTTTCTTTTCAGGATCCCCTAAAGATGCCTTTACCCCCAAACAGCAGGAAGTAAATTTAAGAATATGATGCCCTCATTCCCAAGAGGTAGGGTGGGTAGTTTTTGGTTTTTCAATGGGTTTTGGATAATTGTCATTGTTTAGGATGGTTGGTTACAAGTTGTTATTATTAATGGTCAGGAAAAAGGCTAAACAAAGGAGATTAGATTTAAGGTTCTTGTTTGAAAAAAAGAAAGAAAAAAAGAAAAAGGAGGATATAGATAAGAGGTAGATTATTGAATATACTCTGAAAAAAGATATAGAGATGATAGAATAAAGGGCAGATTATTGAATCTACTCTGAAAAGAAAAAAAAAGCAGATATAGATATGATATAGATAAAAAGGTAGATTATTGAATCTACATTTAAAAGGCAACTACTAGTTTTAAATATTTTACATTGGATTAGATTTTTATATATTGTATAAAAATTATATATTGCTACAAATTTGAGACTGATTTATATAGATATAAGATAAAAAGGTAGAGTATTTAATGTACTTTTAGAAAGCAACTACTAGTTTTAAATATTTTACATTGGATTGGATTTTTGTATATTGTATACAAATTATGTATATTGATACCAATTTGAGATCGATTTTGTTAGAATATATTATATATATATTTCTAATCCTGTTCAAGTTATTGTACCTATACATTTTATTTAACAGTGTAATGCAGTCTGCTAATCCTTGAAAGTTATTATTACCAACTAATTAGGATATAAAGGAATGTAAGTTAGTAGTCATTACAATCAAACTTGTAGTCATATTAGGTATGTTTTCAAGGTCAAGCAGAGATATATTTAGATAGACAGGTCATCTTCAAATCCTTCAGAGGTCTACAGAATATGGCATTTAAGATGTTTTAATAACATAGTTTTTTCTTCTTTTTTTTTTATGACTATGAGACATGTCTGCTCCTGGCACCACCAATCTACTTCAGAGAAGATGGGCATTGAAGAGCCTCTATATGGAGTCTATTTTAACTGTGGCAAAAGTTAGCCACTAGGCAAGAAAGTCCCCTTGCATCAAGTATTGACAGTATGCTATCCAAATTGGACAAGCAGGACACAAAACAAAGGACTGCCAATCCTTGCCAAGACAAGGTAGGAAGGCTCTTTAGAAAACCCTGCTACACAGATGCATCTGTCAGATATGCTAAGCCTGTTGGCCAAAGATGATGCCCCAATGTTACAGAGAAACCTCGGGTGACTGTCCAGGTAGCTGGCTGTTTCTGTCATAACTCACATATTTTGGAAGTCACTTGTTTGCACTTACTAGGTAATATTATTTCCTTCTCAGATCTCTGAGGGAGTTGAAGATTAGATAGTTATAGTTATAGTTTTACTCATTAACAATTTCAGAAAAGAAACTCACTAAGAGGTGTAAAGTGTATAATTTTGAAAGACATAGAAGATAGCTTTTGGTTGGTAATACAAGTTAGGATAGAAAGTGAATTAGGTACATTTTGGATTTACCAAAATAGGATAGATAACGTAATATTTTCTCTGAATTTGTCAAATGCAAATGGACTAGACATCATTAATGTATTTATTGCTTGTATATATTGTATATAGTTATTGTATTATTGTATGTAATTTTTCTTATATTAATTATAATTTTTTATTTTTATTAGACAAAAAGGGGAAATGTGGTGATATTTTATCTGTGTCCCCCCAATAAAGTTTATCTGAGGATCAGAGGAAAAGGCTAGCCACTATGTTAAACATAGAAGTCAGGCACATGCCTTTAATCCTATCACTCAGGAGACAGGGATCTGTCTGGATCTCTGTGAGTTCAAGGCTACACTGGGAACAGAGCCAAGCATGATGACACATGCCTTGAATTCCAACACTAGTTAACCATAAAGGTCTGGACAGACAGACAGGAAGTGACAGAGCTTGGCAGAAAGAGGGAGTGATGTAGCTGGGTGAAGAGAGGAAGTGAAATGCAGAACAGAAAAGCAAATAGGTGTGGGTATACAGGAAGTAGGTCTCTTTGACTGGGGATCTCCAAGTGGTGAGAATGTGGCTGGCTTCTTTCTGCTTTTCTGATCTCTCAGTTTTAACCTAAATATCTGGCTCCAGGTTTTTTATTAATAAGACTGTTTAGCACTTCATCCTACATATGTTGTTTTCTAGTTAAGGCATAGTGAACCCTCTAGTACAAGTTGTCTTCAACTTTGGATGTAGAAGAGTGAAGGAAAAATTAAGAGCACTTTCCTCATAGATCCTTCCTTCTAATAAAAAGCAAAAAAATCTTATATTGCATCTTCTTACTTTTTAGCATTATATGGTTGCTTTTCTTGCTTGTTTCTTGAGACAAGATCTTTGTATGTAGCCCTGGCTGTCCTGGAACTCACTATTTAGATCAGGCTGGCCTTGAACTCATAGAAATCTGCCTGCCTCTGCCTCCTGAGTACTGGGATTAACGTGTGAGGCACCATGCCTGACAGCTATAGTTACATTTTTAATAAAAGCAACTCTCAAAAGAATAGTTATGATTAATTCATAATTAATTAGTTCATAACACATCATTTTTTCCACACTAGAATCAAACTAAGTTTGAAAATATCTTATACTTGAAACAACATAATATGGAACAGTGGTTCTCAACCTTCCTAATGCTGTGATCTTTAATACAGTTCCTCATGCTGTGGTGACCCCCAATCATAAAATCATTTTTGATGTTACTTTATAACTGTAATTTTGTTGCTGTTATGAATTGTGATGTACATATTTTGCCAAAGGAGTCACAGCCCACAGATTGAGAACCACTGATACAGAATGATGTGAATTCTTCTTTCTCTGACTAAAATCTTTAGTGGTTTTGTCAAACCTGGAAGAGCATTTTGTCCTTTCAGCTCCAGGATTAGAAAATGTTTATCTCCCTAAACAGCACAGTCATTGGTTATTTGGTCATGTTTCAGCACATATTCAATTGTTTCATTTTAATAATTCTGGGATGTGGCTGAGTAGTTGATTGTGAGATCAAAAGAGGGACTTGGCTGAAAAACTCCACTGCAGAGGACATTGTCATTTTTTTTTTGTCCAAAAATTTTGGACAAAGCAATAGCCTACAGAATGTGAAACAGTTTTTACCAAGTACATGCTTGATAGAAGGCTAATAAAACATAAAGAACTACAAAAATCTAGATATCAAGAAATCAAATAACCCAACTAAAAACTGGGGTACAGATCTAAACAGAATTCTCAACAGAGGAAACTCAAATGGTTGAAAAACATTTAAAAAATGTTCATCATCCTTAGCCCTCAGGGAAATGCAAGTCAAAATTACCTTGAGATTTCATCTTATGCCTGTATGAATGGCTAAGATCAATAAAGTAAGTGTTAGCTCATGCTGGGAGAATACAGATTATGGGCAATGCTCATCCATTGCTGGTAGGAGTGCAAACTTGTACAGCCACTATAGAAATCAACGTGGTAGTTCCTTGGAAAAATAGGAATTGAGCTGCCTCAAGATCCAGCTATTGTGGGGGTATCTTTGTGGATTTCTGTGGGCCTCTTTAGCACTTTGTTTCTTCCTTTTCTCATGTGGTCTTCATTTACCATGGTCTCCTATTCCTTGTTCTTCCTCTCTGTTCTTGATCCAGCTGGGATCTCCCGCTCTCTTTCCCTCGACCCTCGCCCTTCATTGCTCCCACTCATGTCCAGGTTGTTCATGTAGATCTCAGCCATTTCTCTGTCATTGGGCGATCCTCGTGTCTTTCTTGGGGTCCTGTTTTCCAGGTAGCCTCACTGGTGATGTAAGTAGCAGTCCAGTCATCCTTGTTCCACATCTAGTATCCTCCTATGAGTGAGTACATACCATATTTGTCTTTCTGAGTCTGGGTTACCTCACTCAGGATGATTTTTTCTAGATCCATCCATTTGCCTGCAAACCTCATGATGTCATTGTTTTTCTCTGCTGAGTAGTATTCCATTGTGTATATGTGCCACAAGTTATTTATCCATTCTTCAGTTGAAGGACATCTAGGCTGTTTCCAGGTTTTGGCTATTACAAACAATGCTGATATGAACATAGCTGAGCAAGTGCTCTTGTGGTATGATTGAGCATTTCTTGGGTATATGCCCAGGAGTGGTATAGCTGGATCTTGGGGGAGATTGTTTCCCAATTTTCTAAGAAAGCGCCATATTGATTTCCAAAGTGGTTGTACAAGCTTGCATTCCCACCAGCAGTGGAGGAGAGTTCCCCTAGTTCCACATCCTCTCCAAAATAAAGTGTCTTCAGTGTTTTTGATCTTAGCCATTCTGACAGGCGTTAAGGTGGTATCTCAGAGTTGTTTTGATTTGCATTTCCCTGATGATTAGGGATGTTGAGCAATTCCTTAAATGTCTTTCAGCCATTTGAGTTTCCTCTGTTGAGAATTCTCTGTTTAGTTCTAAAGCCCATTTCTCAATTGGACTGTTGGTCGTTTTAATGTCTAATTTCTTGAGTTCTTTATATATTCTGGATATCAGTCCTCTGTCACATGTGGGGTTGGTGAAGATCTTTTCCCATTCTGTAGGCTGTCGCTTTGCCTTGTTGACTGTATCCTTTGCTCTACAAAAGCTTCTCAGTTTCAAGAGGTCCCATTGATTGATTGTTTGTCTCAGTGTCTGTGCTACTGGTGTTATATTTAGGAAGTGATCTCCTATGCCAATGCATTCAAGACTACTTCCTACTTTCTCTTCTAGCAGGTTCAGAGTAGCTGGATTTATGTTGAGGTCTTTGATCCACTTGGACTTAAGTTTTGTGCACGGTGACAGATATGGATCTATTTGCAGCCCTCTACACGTTGATATCCAGTTATGCCAGCACCATTTGTTGAAGATGCTTTCTTTTTTCCATTGTACACTTTTGGCTTCTTTGTCAAAAATTATATGTTCATAGATGTGTGGGTTAATGTCAGGGTCTTCACTTCGATTCCATTGGTCCACATGTCGGTTTTTATGCCAATACCAAGCTGTTTTTATTACCGTAGCTCTATAGTAGAGCTTGAAGTCAGGGATTGTGATGCCTCCAGAGGTTGTTTTATTGTACAGGATTCTTTTGACTATCCTGGGTTTTTTGTTTTTCCATATGAAGTTGAGTATTATTCTTTCCAGGTCTGTGAAGAATTGTGTTGGTATTTTGATGGGGATTGCATTGAATCTTTAGATTGCTTTTGGTAAGATTGCCATTTTTACTATGTTAACCCTGCCTATCCATGAGCATGGGAGATCTTTCCATTTTCTGACATCTTCTTCAATTTCTTTTTTCAGGGACTTAAAGTTCTTGTCATATAGGTCCTTCACTTGCTTGGTTAGTGTTACCCCAAGGTATTTTATGTCATTTGTGGCTATTGTAAAGGGTGATGCATCTCTAATTGCCTTCTCAGCTTCTTTGTCCATTGTATATATGAGGGCTACTGTTTTTTTTTTGAGTTGATCTTGTATCCTGCTGTGTTGCTGAAGGTGTTTATAAGCTTTATCAATTCCTGGGTGGAATCTTTGGGGTCACTCAAGTATACTATCATGTCATCTGCAAATAGGGAAAGCTTGACCTCTTCCTTTCCAATTTGTATCCCCTTAATCTCCTTATGTTGTCTTATTGCTCTGGCTAGAACTTCAAGTACTATATTGAATAAGTATGGGAAGAGTGGACAGCCTTGCCTCGTTCCTGATTTTAGTGGAATTGCTTTGAGTTTCTCTCCATTTAATTTGATGTTGTCTGTTGGCTTGCTGTAAATTGCCTTTATTATGTTTAGGTATGTTCCCTGTATTCCTGATCACTCCAAGACTTTTATCATGAAGGGGTGTTGGATTTTGTCAAAGGCCTTTTCTGCATCTAGTGAGATGATCATGTGGTTTTTTTCTTTGAGTTTGTTTATATGGTGTATTACATTGATGGACTTTCGTATGTTGAACCACCCTTGCATCCCTGGAATGAAGCCTACTTGATTATGGTGGATAATTGTTCTGATGTGTTCTTGGAGTCTGTTTGCCAGTATTTTATTGAGTATTTTTGCATCAATGTTCATGAGGGAGATCGGTCTGTAGTTCTTTCTTTGTTGCATCCTTGTTTGGTTTAGGAATCAGGGTAATTGTAGCCTCATAGAAGGAGTTTGGTAATGTTCCTTCTGTTTCTATTATGTGGAACAATTTAGAGAGTATTGGTATTAACTCTTCTTTGAAGATCTGGTAGAATTCTGTGCTGAAACCATCTGGTCCTGGGCTTTTTTTTGTTGGGAGACTTAATGACTGTTTCTATTTCCTTAGGGGTTATTGGACTATTTAAATAGTTTATCTGGTCTTGATTTAACTTAGGTATGTGGTACCTATCCAGAAAAATGTCCATTTCTTTTAGGTTTTCCAGTTTTGTGGAGTAGAGGTTTCTGAACTATGACCTGATAATTCTCTTGATTTCCTCAATGTCTGTTGTTATGTCCCCCTTTTCATTTCTGATTTTGTTGATTTGGATTCTCTCTCTCTGTCTTTTGGTTAGTTTGGATAAGGGCTTGTCTATCTTGTTGATTTTCTCAAAGAACCAACTCTTTGTTTCATTAATTTTTTGTATTATTCTCTTAGTTTCTAATTTATTAATTTCACCTCTCACTTTGATAATTTCCTGGCATCTATTCTTCCTGGGAGACTTTGCTTCTTCTTGTTCTAGAGCTTTCAGGTGTGCTGTTAAATCACTAGTGTGAGATTTCTCCAACTTCTTTATGTGAGCATTTAGTGCTATGAATTTCCCTCTTAGCACTGCTTTCATAGTGTCCCATAAGTTTGGGTATGTGGTGTCTTCAGATTTTCATTGATCTCTAGGAAGTCTTTAATTTCTTTCTTTATTTCTTCCTTAACCCATTGGTGATTCAGTTGAGCATTATTCAGTTTCCATGAGATTGTAGGTTTTCTGTAGTTTTTGTTGTTGTTGAAATCTAACTTTAAACCATAGTGGTCTGATAGAACACAGGAGGTTATTCTAATTGTTTTGTATCTGTTGAGATTTGCTTTGTGGCCAAGTATGTGGTCGATTTTAGAGAAAGTTCCATGGGGTGCTGAGAAGAAGGGATATTCTTTCTTGTTAGGATGGGATGTTCTGTAGATATCTATTAGGTCCAATTGGGTCATGACATCAGTTAAGTCCTTTATTTCTCTGTTAAGTTTCGATTTGGGAGATCTGTCCAGTGGTGAAAGTGGGGTGTTGAGATCTCCCATTATTAATGTGTGGGGTTTGATATGTGGTTTAAGCTTTAGTAATGTTTCTTTTACATATGTGGGTGCCCTTGTGCTTGGGGCATAAATGTTCAGAACTGAAACTTCATCTTGGTGCATCATTCCAGTGATGAGGATGTAATGCCCTTCTTGATCTCTTTTGATTGATTTTAGTTTGAAGTCTATTTTGTTGGATATCAGGATGGTTTCACCCGCTTGTTTCTTAAGACCATTTGATTGGAAAGTCTTTTCCCAGCCTTTTATTCTTAGGTAGTGGCTGTCTTTGAATTTGAGATGTGTTTCTTGTATGCAGCAGAAAGATGGGTCCTGCTTTCATATCCATTCTGTCCCGCAGTCCCACAATCCACTTATAAAATAATCACTCAGACGCTTATATCACTTATAAACTGTATGGCCGTGGCAGGCTTCTTGCTAACTGTTCTTTTATCTTAATTTAACCCATTTTTATAAATCTATAACTTGCCACGTGGCTGGTGGCTTACCGGCGTCTTTACATGCTGCTTGTCCTGGCGGTGGCTGCAGTGTCCCTCCCTCCTTCTTCCTGTTTCCCCAATTCTCCTCTCTCCTTGCCCGCCTACACTTCCTGTCTGGTCACTGGCCATCAGTGTTTTATTTATATAGAACGATATCCACAGCAAAGTCTATGTCTTTTTATAGGTGAATTAAGTCCATTGATATTAAGGGATATTAATGACCAGTGATTGTTCATCCCTGTTATTTTTGGTGGTAGTGTGTGTGTACTTCTCTTCTTTGGGGTTTACTGTTGTGGCTTTATCTATTGCCTGTGTTTTCGAGTGTGTATCTGACTTCCTTCGGTTGGAATTTTCCTTCTAGTGCTTTCTGTAGGGCTAGGTTTGTGGATAGGTATTGTTTAAATCTGGCTTTGTCTTGGAATGTCTTGTTCCTTCCGTCTATGATGATTGAAAGTTTTGCTGGGTATTAGTCTGGGCTGACATTCATGGTCTCTTAGTGTCTGCATTACATCTGTCCAGGTCCTTCTGGCTTTCAAAGTCTCCATTGAGAAATCGGGTGTTATTCTGATGGGTTTACCTTTATAGGTCACTTGGCCTTTTTCCTTTGCTGCTCTTAATATTCTTTCTTTATTCTGTACATTTAGTTGTTTAATTATTATGTGTTGAGGGGACTTTTTTGGGGGTCTAGTCTGTTTGGTGTTGTATAGGCTTCTTGTATCTTCATAGGCATTTCCTTCTTTAAGTTGGGAAAGTTTTCTTCTATAATTTTGTTGAATATATTTTCTGTGCCTTTGAGTTGGTATTCTTCACCTTCTTCTGTCCCTATAATTCGTAGGTTTGGTCTTTTCATGGTGTCCCAAATTTCTTGGACATTTTGGTTCATGACTTTGTTGGCTTTAGTGTTTCCTTCAACTGATGAAACTATTTCTTCTACTGTATCTTCAATGCCAGAGATCCTCTCTTCCATCTCTTGCATTCTGTTGGTTATACTTGCATCTGAAGTTCCCGATCTTTTACTCAGGTTTTCTATTTCCAGCATTCTGTCTGTTTGTGTCTTCTTTATTTTTTCATTTTCCCTTTTCAGGTCTCGGACTGTTTCCTTTGTTTGTTTCATTGCTTTTTCATGATTTTCTTTCAGTACTTTATTGTTTTCTTCCAGTACTTTATTGTTTTCTTTCAGTACTTTATTGTTTTCTTCTAGGACTTTATTGTTTTCTTCCAGGACTTTATTGCTTTCTTGCAGGACTTTATTGTTTTCTTCTAATTTGTTTGCCCTTTCCTCTAGTTGTTTACAGCGTTCTTCCAATTTTCTTGTCTTTTCCTCTACACAAGCCTCTACCTTCTTCATGATGTTACTCATAAGGCTACTTTCTTCTGCTTCTTCCAATTTTTGATGTTCAGGTCTAGATGTTGGAGGCGGGCTAGGTTCTGGTGATGCTGTATTGCTCTTCATTTTGTTGTATGTACTTCTGCCTTGACGTCTGTCCATCTCCTTGTGGTTCCTTCTTGGTCGTATCAGTGTACTTGGTTCAGAAAGAGCTGACAGATTCAGGAAGTCTCTCTCTCTTGTCCAGATGGGAGTTCTCTTGTCCAAATGGGAACTCCAGGGCAGGATGGAAGCTCTTATCTGGACCAGAAGTCTCTGGTCCAGAAGGGAAGTTGGGAGCAGGATGGGAGCTGGTGGCCGGTCTCTAAGTCTCAGGAGGTGGCTGGGGTCTTGGGCAGATGGGCGTGGGGGTTGGGCAGGTCTTCCCAGAGTGGCTGGTGCCCAGGGATGGGGTCTGGGTTGGGCCCGGATACTTACCTCTGGTCCAGAAGGGAAGTCGGGGGCAGGATGGGAGCTGGGGGTCAGTCTCTAAGTCTCAGGAAGTGGCTGGGGTCTCGGGCAGATGGGCGTGGGGGTAGGATGTGGAGATTGCAGGGGCTGCCGGGGGGCTTGGAAAAGGGGATCCCTCCTGGTGGGGCTAGAAGGGCACCTGCCCGGTGGCCAGAATCTGGGGCCAAGTTGGGCATGTCTTCCCGGAGTGGCTGGTGCCCAGGGATGGGGTCCGGGTTGGGCCTGGATACTCACCTCTGGTCCAGAAGGGAAGTTGGGGGCAGACATTTTCAAATCTTGAACTGTTTCCTTCACCTGTTTTTTTCTTAGCGTTCATGAAGCGGTTTATTGATTTCTTCCAACTGTTTTGTTTGTCTTTTCCCCCATTTCTTAAGGAAAATTTTCATTTCCTCTTTAAGGGCCTTTATCATCTTTATAAAGTTATTTTTTAGGTTGTTTTTTTCTGCTTCTTCTACATTGGGGTGTTCAGGTCTTGCTGTTGTAGAACCACCAGTTTCCAGTGGTGCCATATTGTTCTTTATGTTGTTGAATGTATTCTTACACTGTTGTCTACCCATCTCTTCCTCCAGTTGGTGCAGGTGGGACCTGTGGCTTAGGTGGTTGCTCTTCTTCTGGTGCAGTTGGGGCCTGTGGCTCTGATGATCTCTGATGCCTCAGGTGATGTTTGTGGGTATTTGGAGGCAGCTGCCAGGTCACTGGGGCTTTGATGTCTGAGGGTGAGGGAGAGGCAAGAGAAGTACCCCTAGGGGCTAGAGTCTAGGCAACAGGGCTATCCACCAGGGTGCCCAGACACTCACATCCTCCTCCAGGTGCAGGTGGGGCCCTAGTGGTCACTGATAAGGCTGGGATGGCTGGAGGTGGGTAGATGCCGCTGTAGTGTCTCTGGGGCTTAGGTGTCAGTATATAGGGTAGAGACAGGAGATGTGCCCCTGGAGGCTAGGTCCTAGGGAGCAGGGCTATCCAGCTAATGTTATTTTTAAGATGTTATTTTTTTAACAGCTGAGTAATAACCCATTATGTAAATGTAGCACATTTACTTTCTATTCTATTTCTATTCTTCTGTTGAGGGACATCTAGGTTGTTTCCAATTTCTGGCTACCATGAAGAGCAGCAATGAACATAACTGAACATGTTTCTTTGTGGTAGGATGAAGTGTCATTTGAGTTATTTGCCCAAGAGTGGTAAAGCCTTTTGTGTTTTCTCTATGGAGAATTCTGTTTAGATCTGTAACCCATTTTTAATTGGGTTGTTTGGTTAGTCTTGAGATTTTTATATAATTTGGGTATTAATCTTCTACTAGATATGGAGTTGTTATAAACTTTTCCCATTCTGTAGGCTGTCACTACTATTTGTAGGAATGATGGTGTCCTTTGTCTTACAGAAGCTTCTCAGTTTCATGAGGCCCCATTTATCAATTGTTTAATTTTATGTCCACACTAACAGTGTTCTGTTCAGAAAGTCATCTCCTGTGTCTACAAGTCAAGACTATTTCCTACTTCCTCTTCAGTAAGGTGCAGTGTATCTGGTCTTATGTTGAGGTCTTTGATCTATTGGGAGTTGTTCTGTGAAGGGTTGTAAGTATAGATCTATTTTCATTCTTCTACATGCGGTCATCCTATTTTACCAGAACCATTTGTTGAAGTTGTTCTTTTTTTCCAAAGTGTATTTCTGGCTTCTTTATAAAAATCAGGTGCCAAAAGAGTGTGGATTTATGTCTGGTTCTTCAATTCTATTCCATGCATCAACATGTCTTTGTTTTTTATGCCAATAAAAACAAATATGGTTTTTGTTAATATAACTTTGTAGTACAACTTAAAATCAGGAATAATGAGATCTCCAGCAGTTCTTTTATTGTTCAAATTGTTTTAGCTATCCTAGATTTTTGTTTTTCGATATGAAGTTGAAAATTGTCCTTTGAAGTTCTGTGAAGAACTGTGTTGGGAATTTTGATGGGCATTACACTGAATCAGTAGATTGCCTTTGGTAGGATGGCCATTTTTAGTATGTTAATCCTACTGATCCATGAGCATGGGAGATCTTTCCATCTTCTAATATTTTCTTCAGTTTCTTTTTTCAAAGACTTTAAGTTTTCATCATATAAATCTTTTACTTTCTTGAGTAGAGTTACCCCAAGATATTTTATATTATTAGTGGCTATGGGGATAGGTGTTGTTTCTCTGAGTGTTTTCTCAGTCCATTTGTCATTTGCATATGGGAGGGCTACTGATTTTTTGTGAGTTTATTTTGTATCCAATTACTTTGCTGAAAGGTTTATCAGGTTTATGAGATCCCTGGTAGAATTTTTAGGTTCACTTATGTATAATATCATATCATCTGCAAATAAAGATTCATTGACTTCTCTCTTTACAGTTTGTATCCTTTTGATTTCCTTCAGTTGTCTTATTGCTGTAGTTAAGAGTTCAAGTAGTATGTTGAATAGATATGGAGAGAGTGGACAGCCTTGTCTTGCTTGTGATTTTAGTGGAGTTGTCTTGAGTTTTTCTCCATTTGTTAATGTTGGCTACAGGTGTACTGTAAGCTGCCTTTATTATTTTGAGTATGTCCCCTGTATCCTTAAACTCTCCAGGATTTTAATAATGAAAAGGTGTTGGATTTTTTTCAAAGGTCTTTTCTCCATCTACTGAGATGACCATGTGTAGTTTTTTCTTTCAGTTTGTTTATATGGTAGATTTCATCTATTGATTTTCACATGTTATCCCATCTCTGCATCTCTCAGATGAAGCCTCCTTGATCATGGTGGATGATCTTTTCGATATATTCTTGGATTTGGTTTTCAAGTATTTTATTGAGTATTTTTGTACCTAAGTTCATAAGGGAAAGTGGTCTGTAATTCTCTTTCTCTGTTGGGTATTCATATGGTTTGGGTATCAGGAAAACTGTGTCCTCATAAAATTAATTGGGCTATGATCCTTTTGTTTCTATTTTGTAGAATAATTTACAGAGTATTAGCATTAACTCTTCTTTGAATGTCTGGTGAATTCTGCACTCAAAATACTTGGCCCTAGGCTATTTTTAGTTGGGAGACTTTTAATAACTGTTTCTATTTCACTAGGAGTTAGGGGTCAGTTTAAATTGCTTGCATGATCTTAATTTAACTTTTGTAAGTGGTACCTATTCAGAAAATTATCCATTCTTTTAGATTTTTCAATTTAGTGGAATACAAGTTTTTAAACTACACCCTCACGATTCTATGGGTTTCCTCTGTCTGTTGTTATGTCCTCCTTTTCATTTCTGATTTTGTAACTTTGGACATTCTCTTTCTGACTTTTAGTTAATTTCGATGAGGGTTTATCTATCATACTGGATTTCTCAAAGAACCAATCTTTAATTGATTCTTTGTATTGTTCTCTTTGTTTCTCTTTTAATTGATTTCAATCTTGGCTTTGATTATTCCTTGCCATCTACTCCTTTGTGTGTGATTTCTTCTTTTTGTTCTAGCGTTTCAGGTGTTCTGTTATATCTTGCTATCATGAGAACTCTTTTGTGGAGTCCTGCCCCACCAGGAACCTAGGTCCCCGAGAAGAGAGACCTGGAACTGAGGAAAGGTAAGTGCACTGCTCGCCAGCCTCCCTTTTACCCGGAATCAGAAGCAGCAAGGAGCCAAGTCAGGTAGGGACTCATTTATTTAAAAACAACAAGCTCCTTTTAAAAGCATAAAGAATGAGACTGGGGCAGGGGAGGGGCAAATGCCCCATTGTGCAGATCAGCTTAAAGGTTACCCAATAACACACCTGCAGAGTCTACAGAATTTACAGTGTTGTCTATGAGGGAATTATGTACTGACATCACCTTTCTTGACCTGAAGCACCAATCATATTTTTTTTTGTAAGCAACTTGGATTCCACCCTGTACACTCTCCCTTAGGGCCAGCTTTACTAGCACCTGGTTCCATTAGCCCCCACCCCCTTGCTTCAGTTGTTTTTTTTTAATTAATTTTTTTTATGTAGGTACTTGGTGCTATGTACTTGCCTCTTAAAATCTCTAGGTCTGCTCTTTTCTGAAGGGAAACAGGAACAGTGGATCTAGGGGAAAGAGGAGGTGAGGGGATTATGAGGAGGGGATGGAGTGGAAGATAAAGACAGGATTATTATATGAGAGAATAATTTTCATTGTATCCCATAATTTTGGGTATGTTGTATATTTATTTTCATTTAATTCTAGAAATTCTTTGTGGTGGTTTGAATGAAAATGGCCTACGTAGGCTCGTAGTGAGTGACATTATATATTGATCTGGCCTGGTGGGAGTAGGTTTGGCTCTTTTGGAAGAAGTGTTCCAAAGAAGGCTTTGAGGTTTCAGAAGTACAAGCCAAGCCCAGTGTCTGTCTTTCTTCCTGCTGCCTGCCAAACCACATGTAGAACTCTCAGTCACCTCTCTAATACCATGTCTGCCTGTGTGCCACCATGCTTACTGCCATGATGATAATCAACTAAACCTCTGAACTGTAAACCATCCCCAATTAAATGTTTTTATTTAAAAAGAGTTGCCATGGTCATGGTGTCTCTTTACAGCAATAGAAACTCTAATGTAGTCTTTAATTTCTTTATTTCTGTCTTGACCCATTTTTCATTTGGTAGAGAGTTGTTCAGTTTCCATGAGTTTGTAAGCT
This sequence comes from Peromyscus maniculatus bairdii, assembly GCF_049852395.1. Lineage (NCBI taxonomy): Eukaryota > Metazoa > Chordata > Mammalia > Rodentia > Cricetidae > Peromyscus > Peromyscus maniculatus. Next base: position 12,429,172 of record NC_134863.1, on the reverse strand, counting down.
TTCTGTTGATATCAACCTCTATTCTGTGGTGGCTTAATAGGATGCAGTGAGTTATTTCAATTTTCGTGTATCTGTTGAGACTTGCGTTGTGTCCAAGCATGTGGTCAGTTTTGGAGAAAGTTCAATGAGGTGCATAGAAAGTATATTCTTTTTAGTTTGGGTGAAGTATTCTATAAACATGTTTGGTCTATTTAGTTTATAGCATTTGTTAGCTCAAATATTTCCCTGTTTAGTTTTTGTTTGAATGACCTGCATATTGGTGAGAGTGGGGTATTGAAGTTATACACTGTCACCACATGAGGGTCAATATGTGATATAAGCTGTAGTAGTGTTGCTTTTTACAAACTTTGGTGCCCTTGTGTTTGGGGCATAGTTGTTAAGAACTGAAATGTTATCTTGGTGGATTTTTCCTTTGATGAGTATGTAGTGTCCCTTCCCATCTCTTCTGATTAGTTCTGGCTTGAAGTCTGTTTTGTTAGGTAGTAAAATGGCTGCACAACCTTGCTTCTTAGGTTCATTTGCTTGGAATACCTTTTTTCAAATCTTTACTCAGAGGGAATGCCTATTCTTGGTTTTGAGGTATGTTTCTTGAATGCAACAGAAGGATAGATCCTGTTTTCATATCCATTCTATTGATGTCTATGTCTTTCTGTTGGGCAGTTGAGATCATAGCTATTGAGATATCAATGACCGATGATTGTTGATTCCTGTTGTGTTGCTGTTGTTATTGTGTTTTTGTTGTTGTTGTTGTTGGTGTGTTTGTGTGTGTGTGTGTGTGTGTGTGTGTGTGTGTGTGTGTGTGTGTGTTTTACCTTCTTTTTGTCTTGCTGGTGTGAGATTATTCCCTGTGTCTTCATGGTTGTAGCTGACCTCCTTAGGTTGCTGTTTTCCTTCTAGCACCTTCTGTAGAGCTAAATTTGTAGATAAATACTGATTAAATTTGGCTTTTGTCTTATTTAGGGTTTCTATTGCTATGAGAAGATACCATGATTCAGAAACTCTTATAAAGGAAAACATTTGAGATGACTTGCTTACATTTTCAGAGGTCTAATTCATTATCATCATGGCAGAATGCAGGCAGGCATGGTACTGGAGAAGTAGCTGAGAATTTACGTCTTGCAAGCAACAGAAAGTGATCTGAAACACTGGGGTGATATCTTGAGCATATATGAGACCTCAAACCCTGCCTCTACAGTGACATGCTTCCTCCAACATGACCACACCTACTCTACCAAGGTCACATCTCCTTATAGTGCCAATCCCTTTGGGGCCATTCTCTTTCAAACCACCACAGCTTTATCATGGAATATCTTATTTTCTCCATCTATGGTGACTGAAAGTTTTGCTGGGCATAGTAGTCTGGGCTGGCATCTGTGGTCTCTCAGAGCCTATAGAATATCTGTCCAGGCTCTTCTGGCTTTTAGAGTGTCCATGGAAAAGTCAGGTATAATTCTAATTGGTCTGCCTTTATGTTACTTCATCTTTTTCCCTTGTAGCTTTTAATTTTTTTTATTGTTCTATATATTTAGTATTCTATTATGTGCTGAGAGGGACTTTCTTTTCTTGGTCCCACCTATTTAGTGCTCTGTATGCTTCTTGTACCTTTTATTCACATCTCCTTTTTTAGGTTAGGAAAATTTTATTCTATGGTTTGGTTGAAAATATTTTCTGGGCATTTGAGCTAGATTTCTTCTCCTTCCTCTATTCCTATTATTCTTAGATTTAGTTTTTTCATAGTGTCCCATCTTTCCTGGATATTTTGTGTCAGCGGTTTTTTAGAATTACCATTTTCTTTGACTGATGTATCAATTTCTTCTATCATACCTTCAACACCTGATATTCTCTCATCCTCTCTTGTATTCTGTCAGTGAAGCCTGCCTCTGTGGTTCCTTTTAAAATTTCTAAGTTTTTCATTTACAGAATTCCCTGTTTGGTTTGTTGTTGTTGTTGATTCTATTTTCATTTTCAGGTCTTGAATTGCCTTATTCATCTTCTTCCTCCATTTGTCTTTTCCTGTATTTAAGGAACTTATTCATTTCCTCCCACTGTTTGCTTTCCTGGACTTCTTTAAGGGATTTATTAATTTCCTCTTTAAGGACCTCTATCATCTTCATACAGACTGTTTTAAGATCTTTTTTTCTAGTGCTTTTAGCTAAACTGGAATATCCAGGGCCTGTTTTGGTATGCCGTGGAATAATCTTTCTACACTGTGAATATGTATTGCTCTCACTGTAAATAAAAAGCTGTTTGATCCATAGCGAGGCAGGATTTTCAGTGCAGAGAAAAATGTTGGGAAGGAGAGCAGGGTCTGAGAGGTCTCCAGGAAATACAGAGGGAAGGAGACATACTGGAGGACAGGTAAAGCCATGAGCCATGTGGAAATTCATAGATTAATAAAAATGGGTATATTAAAGTTGTAAGAATTAGTTGGTAATAAGCCTGAGCTATCAACCAAGCATGTATAATTTATATTAAGTCTTCATGTCAGGTATTTGGGAACTGGTGGACAGGAAAGAAAAGTCTACCTACAGTGGTATGGTTGCAGGGCTGTTTCCTTGGACTGTTCACCTGGTGTTTTTCAAATGAATGCCTGCTGGTGGTATTGGAGCTTGAAATAATGGGATGAGTTGGGGGAAGGAAGGTTGTAGGAAAAGATCTTTGTGGTCCACTGGGGATGGGGTCAGAGAAGAAGGGGAGACTGCAGCAGGTGTTCTGCAACAGAGCTGGGGGTGAGACTGGGTGGATGAATCTGGTGGAGCAGAAGTGGTGAAGATGTGCTAATTCATACTTTTCAAACCACTTGACCAATATCCTCCCATCCACAGACCTTTCAGACAATGGATTGGGGAAGAGGGATTGAGTCTGCTCCTTATCGGGCTCTGAAGATGACAAATATGATGTCCATGCCAAACACTCTTGGCTCTCTTCTGTGTAATCCAGATTGCTGACCTAGTAAAAAGCTTTACCTCCAAGGCCACCTTCCCAGAGGTTGATGATCAGTGGCAAAAGCACCATGGTGTAGAAGATGCATGAGGAAAGTCTTACCTATGTCTCAAGTCTCTCACTTAGTGACATAGATGATGAGCTCAAAGTCATTCTGCACCTTGCCAGTCATGAGATCTATGCACAAATCATCCCAGCCTCCCTAGTGTCTGTTCATGGGCCTTTGGGCCTGCTCTCTTCTTCTGGCTCTGTGGACAAAGTACATCCTGATTTACCTTCTTACCTGAACAGGTGTGGACAATGGTGTGAACTTCCAGATCAGTCAGTATGTTGAGAGTTTTTGTGATCTCTTGGGGCCAGGCTGTAATCTTAAGTTGAGCTTCTATAAGAAAAGACTTTTGTGAAGAAGACAACTTGCCCTAGCAGCAGCATTTGACTATGCTGGAACTTGTAGTTTTCTAGGTATTATAAAACTGGGCTAAACCTCTTCCTGGGTGCATTCTGGATGTCCAAGTTCCAGGCCATGAACCTAAGCAGCCAGCTGTGTACTCAGAATCTGCTTCCTTTAGCACACTGTGTGATGATGTTTTGTGTATGCTCTAACAAAGCTTGCCTAAAGATCAGAGGGCAAAGCCAACCACTAGCTAGCCATAGAGGCCATTCAGTGGTGACATACACCTTTGAGGTCAGCTTTTGGGATCTCACGCCTTTAATCCCAGCACTAGGGAGGTGAAGACAGGAAGTGATATGGCTGGGTGGAGAGAAGAATGTAAGGTAGGAGGAGACAGGAACCCAGTCCCCTTTCAGTCTGATGATTTTGAGGAGGTAAGAACTCTAGTGACTGGCTGCTCTGCTTCTCTTATCTTTCAGCTTTCACCCTGACATCTGACTCTGGGTTATTATTATTATTATTATTATTATTATTATTATTATTATTATTAAGATCAATTAGAATTAATCTACAACACTGGGTTTCTTTGCTAATCCCTGGGCTACTTTCAGAGGCATCATACAGGTAGCCCATGTGATCTTTGGCCCTAGACATGAATTTCTCGCAGGCAACTAGATTAGCTCTCGCCACACTTGCTTTGCTCACCCAGTGAGGATGACCTCTCAGTGGGCACCCAATCCCACAGTGTCTAGGACCTGTTGAGGGTACACGGGACCCTTCAAGGAAGGGCTTTGGTCTGGTGGGCCATATTCAAAGCCTGAAGCCACCGAAGCAGGTCCCCTCAGTCATGTGGCAGGGGGAGGGCCCTTGTCACTTTTATCTAAGGACTGGAGATCTGGAGGGCACCCCAGGGAACAAGCCTAGCCTCTGAAGGAGCACCATTGAAATTTGCTATCTTAGGCTCCCCAGCTACCCAGTGAGGTTCTGAGGTGTCTCTGGAGGAACTTTGCCTATGTTGGCCTCCAGGACCCGAGTATACTACAAGGGGATGTTCAGGGATGATATACTCCTCTTGGAGACATCCACACCTCCTGTCTTAGGTGTTAGAAGTATTCTGGGGGAGTGCTTTTAAGCCCATCTGTATCTGTGGATAGATACTATCAAAATATCAAATGTGCCTTCAAGGTAAGAGATCTGGGTACTAGAAAGATGGCTCAGCAGCCAAGTGTGCTTGCTACTCTTACGGAGAACTAAGTAGCTCCACAGGATGGGTTACAACTGTCTATCACAACACCCTGGAGGGGTGACTCCAGTGGGCATGCTCAGAGACATAGAAATAAAAACAAAAAACACATTTATATACGATTATAGGCATTATATTTTTATTGGTACTAGCTTTTCATCCCCCCTCCTCCCCCTCCTCCTCCTCTTCTTTCTCCTCCTCTGCCTCTTCCCCTGCTGCCTCCAACTCTACCACCTCCTCCTCCTCTTCTTCCTCTGCCTCCCCTGCTTCCGCCTTAGGCGCCGCCGCCTCCTCCTCCTCCTCTGTTTCCGCCTCCTCATCTGTTGCCGCCTCCTCCTCCACTGGGAACTCCTCCACCGGCTCCTCCACCACCACCTCTTCCTCCTCCTCCTCCTCCTCCTCATTCATATCTTCATTTGAAGATTTAGGTGGGGCTTGGTATAGTACATTTATTTCTAGGGATAGAGTAGGAATAAGTTCAAAATAGGGAAGGAGTCATGGCACAAAGTGTAGCATGAATCTTAACTGGTCTTATTAATAAAATCAAACCTGTGAGCCAGGTATTGGGGTGAAGCTGGAAGATCAGAGATACATAACAGGCCACAGCTAACCTCACCTGGCCAACTTCTCAGCTGATCTTGTTTCCTCAGACTGGAAGCCTCTGTGTCCTCATATCCCAATGACTCTTAGCTGAACTGTGCTGTTCAAAACCTAAAAGCTTACCCTGCCAAATGCTTAACCAGCCAAACACTGCTAGTTTCTGGTCCTCATGCCTTATATACCTTTCTGCTTTCTACCATCACTCCCTGGGATTAGAGGCTTGCTTTCTGGGATTAAAGGCATGAGTCACTATGCCTGGCTATATTCTTGAACACATGGATTTCTGCCTCTGGAATGCTAGGATTAAAGGCGTGTGCTACCACTGCCTATCCTAAGTATCTAGTGGCTTTTCTGTTCTCTGACCCCAGATAAGTTTATTAGGGTACACAATATTTTGGGGAACACAATACCCCACAACAAAGCTCTGGGACACTGCTGGGTATTTCTTGCAGGGACCAGGTTGGCCATCCTAGGTGAGTGACTGCTCCCACATGTGCCACCATCCATGCTACCAACATTGTTGGGGACAATTTTCTATTGGCTGCTGTTCTGTTGTTTGTAACTTTTGGATGTTCCCCTTGGGTCTCCTTTCACTTCAGAAACAAAGCTTTGCTTGCTAACTGTGTTGTGCTTAGCATCCCTGTTCCCACTCTGTTCAGCTCCCTGCTTTCCCCAGCTAGGCAAGAACAGCACTTCACCTCTTTTCCACAAGTAATGGTGTGACCAGATGACCTGGTAAGACTCAATTGTGTCTAGCTGGGCATGTCCCTAAGCAATGTCCCATTGTATACACTTCCTATTGGGATTTTGGCTCTCCCATAAACTCTGTAAAGGACTCAGGTGAGGCCACATTTCAAGGGAAGGGGAAGACAACTTGGTACACTTATGCATAAAACAGGAATGAATCCAGGGATCCAGGATGGATTAGGTTAGGTCCGATCAGGTGGGCCAGTCAACTCGGTATGCAGAATCAAGAACAAGGCAGCAGGGACACACTTTCATGGATTACTGGGCATAACGTGCAGAGCCGCCATTCCACTCAGGAAATAGGGAGGAGGGTGGAGAAGGCTCTAGGTAAGGGACAGAAGAGTGGTCAAATGATGTGGCCGGTGAAGTGGGCTCCTTCATCGCTGTGGACACATTGATTAGAAAGAGTCGTCCCTGAGTTTACACAAGCAGAATCAATCCATCAGAAGTAGAAGGGTAGAGGGCAGGCAGACATACTTTGCAATGAAGAAAGACCCTCACCTTACTGCAGGGGTTCCATAAAAGACCTTTGGGGAATATAATCTCCTTTGATTCATACTCTAGACCCGTGGAGACAGGTGAGAACTATACTAAGCATGAAGCCGTATCAGTTTCAGACAGCTTAGAGGACAGAACACACTGGAAGATATGGCAAGGTGATCTGATGAGATGGCAGGAAACTGAGGTTCAGACACACAGAGGATAAGTCAGAGAGGACTCAAGAGATAAAATACAAGTGGCCATGCACTTTAATTCCTGGGATTTTGTACATCCATGATGAACTAGTAATATCTGGAAAGGAGGCCTTATCTGGACCACAGAGTCCCAGATCCATGCTCAAGTACTAGGTCAGAAGCTCCAAGATAGGTGTCAATGTGTCCTTTGACTCATTTGCCCTACAGGTCAGTCTAGTGTGAGGAGCACAGGCTGGAAATGAGCTCACACACAGGCTTCCTTCTGTCCCTGTCCCCACTGACACCATGTCCACATGACAGAGTAGACCCAGAATGCAATGTTGTTACCTACCTGGAGCTATAGGACTTGACTCCTTTCCCAACTCCCTGAGTTGCAGTTCAGGAGCATCACCTGGAAGAAAGCAACAGAGTGGCTCATTCTGCCTACAGAAGATACAGCCACATCAGCTCACACCAGATCAGCCTCAGCTTCCCACTGGTTCCTTGACATCTTAGGTTATGGAAGGTGCTTCAGTGAGGCCAGTATACTCACTCTGCCACCCACCCATAAGATTGTCTTTTATATAAAGACTGAATGGGGGCTGGAGAGGTGGCTCAGAGGTTAAGAGCACTGGCTGCTCTTCTAGAGGTCCTGAGTTCAATTCCAAATAACCACATGGTGGCTCGCAATCATCTATAATGAGATCTGGTGCCCTCTTCTAGCACACAGGCATACATGCAGGTAAAACACTGTATATATAATAAATAAATAAATAAACAAACAAATGAATAAATAGAAGTAGGCACTTCAAGATTTTAAGGAAAAAGAAGACTGAATGGAAACATGGAGGTACTGTTATAAGTCCTGCAGGACCAGCCAGAAGAGGATTCACTTCTGCATTATTGGGCCCACACTACAAGACCTTTGTACTCAGGTTCATGTCATTGACTACCGACAGTTGTGAGCCACTGACAGTTTCTTCTATCACAACTCACCAATCAAAAGTGAGCACCAGATATACACATATTTCCAGACTACATCAGAATACACACAATTTCCGAGGAACGCTACTGATTACAACTGATGGCTAGGAGCGTTGTCGGGGACAGAGGCAGGAAGGATGGGTGTTCCGGTGAAGACCATACTTTTATTTCTAAGTTTGTTTCATCTGCATTGCCTGCATATGAATGCTTGTATATCACATGCATACAATGCCAGGCAAGATCAGAAGAGGGCATGAGATACCCTGGAACTGAGTTACAGATAGTTGTGAGCAGCTCTATGGGTGCTGGAGCTCAAATCTGGTCCTCTGGTAGAACAGATAATGCTCTTAATCATACCAACTCCCATTGACAGTGGGGTTTGGTATGTTTGCTTCTACCTCTCTTTACCATTATGCCTGGATGGAGTAGTATTTAAATCTCCAGGCAAATTTACATCTCACTGATACCTTTCATACTGCCTTAGCCTGCCAAGCAGAAGGTACAACCTTACTGTTTCCTGGATCCTCTCCTATCAACTCCAACAGGGCATGCTGTTACTTACTAGGAAAGCTTTCTTTACTACTGATATTCTGATGCTCTTCAACATCTGTGTCCCCCACTTGGGCTATATCTGCAAGAACATCAGGACATAGTGTACCAGGTAAAGCCACACCAGCTCACACAAAGTTGACCCAGGTTCTTCTTGGGATTTTCCACAGAGCCTCTATGGCAGAACCATTTAATCATTTAACTTTCAACTCTCCTTTCCAACAGGAATCCTGATTCAGGCTTCTTAGGAATGAAACACTAAGGTATTTCCTGAACAAGAGAGAGATTTCAGATACTTACGATTTCCAAACACAACAGATGTGATCTGCAACTATGAAAAAGAAAGCATTGTTAAGATTGGGCTATACTGTATCCTTCACAATGGTCTGGTTTTCTCTGGATGACTTAGAGACCGGTGGAAATAGAGCTCTACTGGTGCTGCATATGACACCAGTAGAGACGGAAAGAGCCTTCCTTCCTGGCACTGTACCTCCCAAGTCCACTAACATTGCAAGCAAATCCTTACTAGAACAGGGAAAGGAGTTTCTGAGGGAACTCCTTCTATGTTTCAATTTTAATGAATATGGTGATGTCAACGATACCAGAGAGCTGGAGACCCTGAACTCCACAAAGGAAACTGTCTTTCAAAAAGTAACACACATGGAACCCAAATAGAGCTGTATTTCTACAGAAGACACACAAAGGTATGCTTACCATTTGTCTGGATTCTGGTACACTAATAGCACCAGATAAATCTAGGAGAAAACAGAGTAACTGTGAGGATGTTGGCAACTAATGATTATAAAACACTCAGGGAATATTTTCAATGTGCACACGTGTGTATGGAGATAGCTTGGGCTGCTGCTGGGCCATCCTCCAGTGTAGAAGGATGTTCCAGAAAAGAAAAAATAAAACAGATCAATATGAGACCTAGGTTCCTTGTTCCTCAATTAAAGCCACTTTAAACAATATAAAATAAATCTAGCTGGTTCACACTTTGTGGCATATACTTATTGCTTTTTTTTTTTTTTTTTTTTTTTGGAGCTGAGGACCGAACCTGGGGCCTTGTACTTGCTAGGCAAGTGCTCTACCACTGAGCTAAATCCCCAACCCTTATAATCCCAGCATTCAGGAGGTAGTGGAAGGAGGACCAGGCCTCAGCTTCAACCATAGAGCAAGATAGAGGCAGCCTGTGATAAATGTGTCCCTGTCTCAAAATAAAAATAATAACACTAAAGCTGCATAATTTCTAACTGTATTCTAAATATTTATCCTATACTTGCAGGTCAGTGTAGCTTTTACCATCCAACAGAACAATTTCTCTTTGCAACAAAATGAAATCATAACAGAAAACTACAACAAATAAAAATGCAGAGATCAGGTGACTGTGGGGGGCCTGGCCTGAACCTTCCATCTAGAACATTAGTGCTGCAACCAAAACTGTGGAGAGTGGGAGAAAAAAATCCTCTTCCCCTGGGAACAGCCCAGTTGGTTTTCCAACAACAACTGGTCAGCTCTGAAATCTCATAATACAGATAACATTGTATGGAAAGAGTGGATTATATCTATATATTTAGGAATATATCACACACACACACACACACACTCACACACACTCACAAATGCACTCTCTCTCTCTCTCTCTCTCTCTCTCTCTCTCTCTCTCACACACACACACACACACACACACACATGTAACTACAATCTACAGTTGGAGGGAAGGAGGCCAGAGGTCATAAATTCGAGGAAGAAAGGGAGTGACGCATGGGGATGGTCAGAGGGAGGAAAGAGGAAAATGATATAATTTAATTTCAAAAAACAAAAAGTTTCAAAGCACAGTATGTGTGATTGTTAACACTTGCTATGTGTCACCAACAGGTGTTTCTCAGAACTGCACAGGCTGCTCAACTGATCTGCTTTGGTTACTGACAAGCTGGGTTGGAAAATCTTATTGCTCATAGTGCTATTAGAAAGTGTACTATAATATTTCAGTTGTTTTTTTTTTGTGTGTGTGTGTGTTTGTTTTGTTTTGGGACAGCTTCTAAGACATGAGTCCAAAATCTACAGAAGTAAGTCGCCTTGTCCTACATGATTGCTTTAAACTCCAAAGGTCTGTGTGAAATGACCGGACACAGCAGGGAGTCTTTGGATTTTTCACACAAGTGACTTCAAGCATCTGTGGATGTGGTCTAGTTTAATATGCAGTTAACATGACATGGAGGCAATTTGTCATGGACAGGCAGCATCTCTGAACCACATGGTAAACCCTCAGCCCTGCTGACAATGCTCTCAAAATTTTCTTAAATGAATTTAAGGCTCAACCATGGAAGCAAGAGCAATGGATTGCCCAGATGGATTCATGTTTTAACTTTCTGCTTTTGACTTTGATCAGAGATTCTTCATTTTTGTTCTGAAGCAGGGGTTATAACAATCCCCAAGCACAAATGTCATGAAGACTAGATGAACTAATAAAGTATAAAGTTCATTTAAAGTATGAATGGGAGCATAAACTATGTCCTCCATAGACCATTACCCATGCAGGGAAACAAGACATTGAAGCACCTGAAACCCTAATATTCTTTATGCACACAGCCTCATGGAAATCTATGCAGAAACCTGGCTGTCAAGGGCATCTAGAACACCCTTAAAAAGTCGTGTTGACTGTTTTGCTCTCTCCAGAAACAGCAAGTTGGGTGGCCTTTCAAAGAGAAGACAGTAAGGGACACCCTACCTATCTTAACATTTACATTCTTCCTCACCAAGGAGTTAAACAATACTTACCGCTTTGGTCTTCTTCCCAGGCTCCCTGAAATTATAGAAACAAAGACATTTTGAGGGTAACATCATGGGGCATACAGGCACATGTCTTTCTCTTTTTTTTAATTAAGATTTTTTTCATTCATTTTACACACCAATCAAAGATCCTCTTCTTCCCTCCTTCCATGCCCCCAGCCTCCCCTCCCAATCCACCCCTCACTTCCTCCCACAAGAAGGCAAGTCCTCCCATGTGGAGGCACATTCAGTAGAGGCAAGTCCAAGTCCTTCCCCCCTGCCTCAAGGCTGCACGAGGTATCCCGTCATAGGTAGTGGGCTCCACAAAGCCTGCTCATGCACCAGAGATGGTAACTTGTTATGTACACACTCATAAGTGGATACTAGATATAAAGCAAAGAGTAATCAGGCAACAACCCACAACCCCAGAGAAGCTAACTAACAGGGAAGACCCAAAGAGGGACACATGAACTGCCCTGGGAAGGGGAAACAAATGAGATCTCCATGAGTAAACTGGGTATGAGGAGTGGGCAATGGAGGTTAGGGGATAGGGGATGAGAACATAAGGGAATGGGATGGTTGAACTGGAACAGGGAGGGGGAAAGCAATGAAAGAGATACCATGATAGAGAGAGACATCGTGGGGATAGAGAAAAACCAGGTGCTAGGGAAGTTCCCAGGCATCCCCAAGGATGACCCCAGCCTGGACTACTAGCAATAGTAGAGAGGGTGCCTGAACTGAACTGGCTTGCCCCAGAGATCAGACCGGTGAATACCCTGTCATCACAGAACTTTTCTCCAACTAATGGAAGCAGATGCAGAGATCCACAGCCAATCACTAGACCGAGCTCCAGGAGTCCAGTCAAAGAGAGAGAAGAGGATTCTATGAGCAAGTGCATCAGGATCATGATGTGGAAACACGCAGGGACAACCAAACAAACAAGAGGGAATTCATGAAAGTTGGATCAATGGCTGTGGTGCCTACATGGGACTGGACTAGGTCCTCTGCATGGTGAGACAGTTGTGTAGCCTTTATTTCACTGCCAACATTAATGGCTGGCAAAGCAAAGATATATCTGTGACAAACCTATGATATTTTTCAGAATGATGTATCTCTAACCCTCCTTCAGTCACCAACCACAAAATAATCTAAAGAAGAAGCATTGTTTTCCAGAGGGACAGGTGATAGCATCTATTCTGTACCCTGACTGTGCCATTCACAAATGCTCTTTCTCATAAGGTGTCCATCGGCAAGGAACTATTCTACTATTCCAGAAAACACAGCATAGTATATATACATACTGTCATATTTTAATAGGCAAACTCAAATAAAATAGGAAAGTCAGACAGCAACATTTCTATTTCAGTCATAGAAAGTCCACCTTACCTCAGTAGAATGGTCGATTTCTTCCTCTTTAGAAAATAACTGTTTAATATCAGGGGCATCTTTAGTATCTAGGAAGAGAGAGTGACTGTTCATCACTGGTGCTGTGGGCCATGGCTTCCTTAGAGAACAGTGCTTAGCTTACACAACAGGCTTATATGTATGGCTATGCTCTCGAGGCTAGACCGAGGGGCTGCTGGAGCATCCTCATTGAAAGCACTGAGTCAACGAGAAGCAGGGAAAAAATGGAAAATGGAACACTTGCAGTGTGCTGATGGGAACAGAAGACAATAAAAGTCTTCCAAGGGTACAAGCTTCCCATTACTCCTATCAATCACTTGAAGACCAGACGGATGGTCTTCTAAAACTAAGAAACAATGTGAGTTTTAATTTATGCTAAGTTGCCATCTAGTACACACTTTCCAGGGTACCAAAAGGAATATGGTTTATGGAGTGGTATTGGTGAACACGAGAAAATAAAGACCATGATAACGTGTCCCCTCTGCAGCACATCTGGGTACCTCAGAATGCTGGAAACAAAACAAGGCTCACAGCAATCCAGAAGCTAATTCAATGAACCACTGAATTAGCATTTTAACCTCTAGTGGCACCATGCTCCACTCCCTAGTTCAGTGCATGAACCATAAAGGGGCAGTCACATCCCAGGGAAAGGAAAACCTTAAATGCTGTTGTGTTGGAGCAGCACAGCTTTTCTCTGGAATAGATACTATTTTTAGAGTAGGCTAATAGAGCAATGTAATTTTTCTCTTTGGAGTAGAAAGCACTTTCCCAAGTCATCTGCTAAAAGCATTGGCAGACCATATTTTTCCAGTGGTTTCCTGTGGTAATAGGTATATTCTGGGGCAAACATTCCATAAAATGAAATCACAATAAAACGAGTATCATGGAGATAATTTACACACTTCCTACATTCTTTTGGTTAATCTAAGATTCACACAAATGGAGGACAATGTACACACACACACACACACACACACACACACACACACACACACACGGTTCTGAACAATCAAGACATGAGGCTTTATTTCTTTTCCCATTGACACTGAAGTTCTGTTCACATAGGAAGGTTAAACTAAGAATTCTGTACCCTCCAGTGTATTGAAGCTCTCCCCCACAGACCAGTAGAATCCCATGACAAAGACAGGATACTTGCTGGTTGTATGCAGTTAAAACTCACTCCAATCACTAATTCACTATTACAGAAAACCCCCAGAAACACACGAGGAAGAGAATAATCATTGTAAACAATTCATTCACAAAGTCACTAAAGAAACTGAAGATTTAAAACACACAGGAGCAATAATCAACTTCAAGGTAGTAAAACCATTTTATAGCAATGTCTGATTAACAACAAAAACCATAAGGTATTTTTGAAAACATGAAATATGTAGTAATGTGCTACTAAAACTCAAAGTTTCTAGTTGGTAGCTTTAAAAGGACATTATCATAATATTCATCTGATTGTAGTGTGAAATTTAAGATTTAGATACTAACTTGGAGAACCTATAGAGTTCAGGAGACTAGAAAGGGAACATTAATTGGTAAGGAGGAAGGAAGATAGTAAGGGGGTCATGGGGGAGCACAGGTGACATGAAGGGAAAAGGGGGAGTAAAGGGAGGGAGGTCTGAGTGGGGAAAGGGATGGCAGAACAGAACAAAGGAGGGACAGCACGGAGGATGTTTGAAAAGGCTAAATGGAAGATCATAAGATTAAATAGACACACAAATAGTCAAACAAAAATGTATAATTGGGATTGCTCCAAACAGGGAATTATGCCAGATGCCATGGCTTGCCATGTAAACATTTGACAGCCTGGAAAGATGGCTGAGGTAAAGGTCATCTGTCTTTTTCAGAGGACATGGTTGTGATTCTTTGATAGGTTGTATATATTTTATGGAATTATAAAATGGATCATTTGCTTCCGAAAGAGGAAAAGCACAGGAACCTCCCATTTTCCTCGTACTTACAGATCTCTTTCCTGCTCTCTCGCACTCCCAAGCACAGGGTGTGACATGGCCACTACTGGGACCCTTTCCCATTGAACCTGGCCAAGAAGGCTGTTACATATTTCAAATTTCACTTGTACTTTGGGGACTCTTCAGATCTAATCCATCTGTGTCACCCACATGTGGATTAATGTGGGGCGTTTACCCACCACCCCCACAGCTTGCTAGAGTTTTCTTGAGTGCGATCAGCAGGAAATATTAGATAGAAGGATTTATAGCGGAGAATCTTGCGGAGATAAACAGATAGAAAATAAAGGATAGCCTCGAGAGGGCCTGGAACCTATTTCAACGGGCCCCGACTGTCTCTTGCCCAGGGTTTTTATAGAGACGCCAAGGGGTGGAGCAAAAGACCTCCTCCCCCAGCACAGCCAAGTGCAGACCATCTCAGACACCTGCACTCAGGCCCGTGGTCCTGATCATCCTCTATTCGGACCTGCTGGGTAAAGCCACGAGGAACCCCAGAACGGGCTCCCACAGATTAAGTAGCAGATAGGGTTACTCACCTGTTTCTGCCCATATCAGGTGAAGCTACATCAACTTATACATGTGCCCCAGCTTTCCTCTAGTTCATAGTATTCAGCGAGAGCCAAAGTGACTTTTATTTTTATTTAATTTTTTAAATACCTCTTAAAATTCTATGGTTGTATTTCTAGGGATGAGATAGATACACTGATATATTTCAGATAGTGAAAGTTCTGGTAAATCTGTTCAGTTTTACCTATGGCACAGAGGATAACTGACTACTACATATAATGGAAGCAAAGCCTCAATATGTACAGTACCTTCCTCTTGGGTTTGTATTATTTCATCAGATGCGCTACCACTGCCTGGAACAGCAACTGGAGTAGCTGGAGGTTCCTCCGTAACTTGAGGGATGATAATTTTTTTCCTACAAAATCTTCTAAAGAATGAAGTAACTGAAAATGTAGTCACAACAGGGAGAGTTATGTTAGTTTACGGCAGAAAACCAGAAAACTAATCATGGCTGTGTGTTTGTAAATATGGTCTAATTTCCTGTTCCAGCTAGTCATCAGTGTCAAGAGTGTTGCTTGTGGAAGATCACATTTTGTGATTAAGCAGTATACAGACAATATAGGTACTGTCTGCATTTACGTGGCTGGTGCAATACAAAAGGAGCAGGACTGAATGTGTTGTATGGGTTTGGTGCCAGATGGCAGCCCTTCCTTCTGACAATCGCATGAATACACTGTTGTTCATACGATTCCTCTTTCTTCCATGCTTTTCTCCAAACACTGGAAGTTTCAGAAGGACTTCTCATGATACTTTCTAGTCTAAAAGAGAACTACAAATGGTAAATCATAAGGAAAGGCACATGTACAGCAGAAATACTCCAATGATGTTTGTTAAATATCAGAGGAATTCAGCTAGAAGCTAGTGACTGAATTTAGAGTGATCCATTGCATCCAGCATGGGAAGTGTGGCTGTTGTTGACTTTCATTCTTTATTCACCTGTGGTCCTTGTAGCTCACAGAGAACATACGGTATTAATAGCCTTACATGACTGAGAAGTAAACAACTGTGTGCACTCCCGACTTTTCACCGTTAGGACCACATTAGTTACACCCCTGTCACTGTGACCAAACCCCTGACAGGAGCAGCCTGAGAGAGAGAGATATTCTTTACCTTCCAATCCCTGACTCAAAACTGGAGTCACTGGAGGGCACTGGCTTAGTACAAATATGTGACTCTTCTCTTGCATCTTCAACCTGTCATATCCCTCCCACTGACTAATTGTGACTGCCAGGGAACCCCACTGAGAGATTATAGATTCGAGCATATTCCTTAGAAATACTCAGAGTCCAAATCATTCTACATCATGTTATTGCACGATGGTTTGACAAAAATGAAACTTCCCTTCAATTGGCCAAGCCTTCCTTGATGTCTTCAACATGACCAGGTAAGGAAAGCAGTCTGGCATTTGGGTGGTAAGTATGCACATGGCTTTCTAGATGACAAATATCCTCAGCCACTGTATGGACAACCCAGATAAATGTAGCTAGAAGGGCAGGGTCTGTATTAGCACCAAGTGTGCACCACACCTGCTCTGCTCGACTCATCAAAGTCCAGTTTCTACACACTCTTCTACCCACAGACTCTACGGGGCAATTGAGTCAAGCTCATCCCCTAACCATTATTTTAAACTTCTAGAAATACCTCTAATGCAAGATCAGGCTGAAAATCCCTATGTATAAAAGGATGAGTTTCAATTTATGGTTCTCCTCACTCTAGCTCTGAAGAATTGGGTTTACAGAAGTGTGCCACAATGGGCACATATTATACAGTCATTGGGATCAAATCCAGGATTGTGCACATGCTAGAAGCACACTAAACCGAACTGGTCTTTACATTCCTGCCCATTGACCCTCTTTGACAAATCTGACTGTGAGGTTACTCTAACACAGCCAGCATCTTCAGAATGATGATACCCAGCCATGCTCTGCCTGTGTAACTCACTGCTGCTTATATCATTCCACTGAGTGCTCAGACACAGCAGGCAGCAGGGAGACTGACTGCCAGTAATAGAAGTAATACTGGAACACAAACTCGAGCTCACCTTTAAAGATGTATAGATAGCCAAAAGAATGATCCAGTGCAGCTCAAGAATGAAGGGATGACTGGAGGTCTTAGTGGACATTGCCTATAAATTGTGTGGCTCTTTGGGCTCATGTTAATGTTGTCTAATCTGTTAAGCTTTTACAATAGTTCTTACTGGAATGAGCCATCTCTTCCATAAATCCAGTTATCACACACATCCGACCTATTTTTCAGTGCAGTCTCTCCTATAGTCAAATGCTCTGATCTGACCAAACATATGGACTTTCTATGGTGGTATTTTATTTGTACTGAAATGTGATTTAATTGTATGTTAATAAATAAAGTTGCCTGGGGTCTGAGCTATTAGAGCCATAAAAAGAGCGTGGCGGTGGTGGCACATGCCTTTAATCCCAGCACTTGGTAGGCAGAGCTAGGTAAGTCTCTGTATGTTCAGGGATACAGCCAGCATTGGAGACACACGCCTTTAAGACCTGGAGGGCTGTACTTACAGGCAGTGACGAGGCAGTCACGTGTTTGGGTTTACAACCAATGAGAAGGCAGAACAGAAAGACTATATCAAGACAAACACACAGGAAGTAGGTCTCTTTCAGAGAGGTAGGACCACCACAGGAGGAAGGGTAAGGTTTTAGCTCTGAGCTCTGACCTCTTGGCTTTCTCTTTTACATTGGTTCTGTGTTTCTTATTTAATAAGACGGTTGGTTACATCTACAAATTTCCATCTATCATACTTATGAGTGTCTGCAGGCAGCTAAAGAGTACTGCCTGGCTTTCTGCCCACTTGGTGCTCATCATTGTCTGCTGTTTACCTAGGGCTGGGTTATTGCAGGCAGATGCTGGGAAGATGGGCCTCTCACATAGGTATCCCTGAGCCCTTGACAAAATAAAAAGTACTTCCTGAGCTCTACCACTGGAAAGACTGATGACCTATCCATACACTTTGAGCTATCATTCTCCAGAGAAATGCACAAAAAAAAAACCAAAACAAAACCAAGTCTATCACACATCTGTACGGTGAGCTTTGAACACTTTTTTTTAAAGGTAAAATGTGTATCTTGCTTTTTGAATTGACAAATTTGTCACTGGAAAGTGGACTCTGTCATAGGGATAACTGTATTGGGAAAAAAATCTATTTAGACCCTGCCTGGTACACAAAATGCCAAAATAACTAGAGGCATCAGAACTGAAAGCAGTGACTGTAGACACATTGGTAAGACTCGTTACTTAGGGCATTGCCTTTTCCCTGCTTAAATTCCCAAGTTTCACTCCCAATAGGAGTCTTATATCACATTGGTGTGCCAGAGAAAAGACAGCCAGCATTTAAACAATTCTAAAATGTGTTTGAGAGATTCCGTAATACATACAACAATTAAATTTCCTCTTCTCCACCTGTAATTGAAAGGAAAGAAAACACTTTGAGGTTCAGGTCATACAGAGTCTTTTTGCATAGCTCTTTGGTTCACCCTATGACACAGCATAGTGTAAAGCAGGATAGGAAAAAGATATTAAAAAAAAGACTGTATTCATACATTATGTGATGATGTCACAGAAAACCAGGGCTACGTACTTTGTGACAAAAACTAATACATCACACACTAATGCTGACTCAAAGTGAGAGCAGAGCACCTCTTCTGTTTGGCCTTCACTGAGGGCTCCCTAAGCTACATCCCAGCATGGCAGACCAACTTAACAACCTGCCCTGGGAGATTAATTCCTTCTAAGAGGGGGCCTCCAATTATTTGCACGAGTGCACATGTTTTAAATGTATTATACCCTAAATATTCAAATATTGGATGCATGAAGCTTCCCACCATATTGAGACTTTTGGGGAACAACACAAATTCCATCTAGATGACAGGATGGGAAAACAAATAGGAGAGGCCCCTTAAGGAAAAACACACATCTTAATAGATGATATGCCTGTTAACTTCTGAGTCAATATTACACACATTTATCTAAAGAGGAGCCTTTTTTCTCCAGAAGAAAAGCCCCCCTCATACAGACTGTGACACTTGACACGGGAAGATTTGATTCAGTCTGGACCAAGATGGTACAATTCCACTTTGTCCTCTTCCTAAATTAACTCTCTAATACCCATGATGCCCTGCTCAGTTTCATTGTTCAATGGGATATGCACTGAAACATAAGATCACTAGAATAACCTTTCTATCTTAGAGAAAAGAAAGGCCCACTTACCTTCTCCACCTTTATTTCTGTCTCTTCAGGTAGCACTAAAGGGGACAGAAAGTGACTGTCAGCTCATGGTCTTGCTTCCTACTTATGCAGCATCCTTACTTGATGTGACTAAAAGTGCATAGACTTAGTACATGTGACTAGACCTACTGAACAGGATTGTTGGGCAGCTGCTGAACTGTCTTCCCTTGAAGGGAAATTAAAACAGAAAAAGGCCTGGAGAGATATGAGTAACAGAATTGTATTTCCAGACAGTGGGGGACCTAAAGCAACATAAAATAATCTATCAGATTGAAGATTAAATACAAATCTTCACAGGTATTCTCTTTGGAGTGACCACTGGTATGCTTCAGTTTGCATGTAGAGGTCAGAAGACAAATTGTGGGATCCCAAATTGTAGATGCATAAGATAACCCCCACACCTAAGGCTCAGGGAACATTTTGGTAGAGGATTGGAAAGACTATAAGAACCAGAGGGACAGGACATATGCTGCTAGATAGTGTCTTCTAGACATGGCAGGGATGATATAGCCCATGAAATCTCAACACAGTTCCCCAAATAGGACCTGCATCATGACAGCCCCTACTGATATGGCACCCTAGACCAGGAGCTACAGAGAGGTTGCAGAGAGATGAATTTTCTCCAGAGGTAAGTCTCCTCATAAGTTATCTAATCCTGAACTAACTGCACTAAACATACAAGAGCACACATAGGTATATATAAGAGCAACATTAAATGAACTCCTCTGTTTATGTAAGTATAGTAGTTATCAGAGAAGAACTCATATATTTGAAGGGGGGACATGGGATGAGATGGATTGAGGAGAAGGTGGGATAGAATGATGTAAACACAGTAGTCACATTAAATTCTCAAAGAATTAAAAATGTAAATTATAACAATCCTGGTCTTTCACTTTTGTCTTCCTTCCTTCAATCAAGGTTTTTCATTGAAGCTAAACTGAGACTAATAGTCATCAGGACCCAGAATCATCCTTCTCTGGCCCTGAATATGCTGGGGTTACGGGTGTGCATAGAATTGTCTGAACTTTTTTATATGTGCACTGGAGATTAAATCATGCTGAGTGAGGTAACCCAGACTCAGAAAGAAAACATGATATGTACTCACTTATAGGAGGATACTAGATGTAAAACAAAGATGACTAGACTGCTACTCACAATTCCAGGGAGGCTACCTAGAAAACAGGACCCCAAGAAAAACATAGGGATCACTCAATGACAGAGAAATGGACGAGATCTACATGAACAACCTGGACGTGAGTGGGGGTAATGAAGGGCAAGGGTGGAGGGAAAGAGAGCTTAGGGGAACAGGAGATCCCAGATAGATCAAGAACAGAGAGAGAGAACAAGAAATAAAAGACCATGATAAATGAAGACCACATGAGAATAGGAAGAAGCAAAGTGCTAGAGAGGCCCACAGAAATCCACAAAGATACCCCCACAATAGACTACTGCCAATGGTCGAGAGACAGCCGGAACTGACCTACTCTGGTGATAGAATGACCAAACACCCTAACTATCATGCTAGAAACCTCATCCAATGACTGAGGGAACCAGATGCAGAGATCCTCGGCCAGGCCCCGGGTGGAGCTCCAGGAGTCCAATTGGCAAGAAAGAGGAGGGTTTGTATGAGCGAGAATTGTTGAGACCAAGGTTGGAAAAAGCACAGGGACAAATAGCCAAATGAAGGGAAACACAAGAACTATGAACCAATACCTGAGGAGACCCCAACTGGATCAGGCCCTCTGGATAAGTGAGACAGTTGATTAGCTTGATCTGTTTGGGAGGCATCCAGGCAGTGGGACCGGGACCTGCCCTCAGTGCATATGCTGGCAGTTTGGAACCTGGGGCTTATACAGGGACACTTGGCTCATCCTGGGAGGAGGTGACTGGACCTGCCTGGACTGAATCTACCAAGTTGAACTCAATTCTCAGGGGAGTCTTTGCCATGGAGGAGATGGGAATGGGGGGGGGGCTGGGAGGAAGGCAGGGGGAGGGCAGGAGGGGGGGAGAACAAGGGAATCCATGGGTATATGTAAAATTAAATTAAATTATAAAATAAAAATTTAAAAAATTAAAAACAAAACAGGGTACCAATGTGTGCACAGTCTAATCACCTTCTGAGCATCTGTACACCATGTACTTAACTTTAAACAACTATTTAAAAGTGAATGTTCATGTCCCATTACATTATCTCTCAAAGGTAAAAATGATGCAATCTTGGTAAGTATGAATAATGAGATAAATTGCAATAATTCATCATATGTGGTGCATATTTTATGAAAGAACAATGCACAATGGCTAATCTACATGTGTTTATGAACATGGTTTTCTGGTCTTTATAACACTTCAGCTTTGTGATATATATATGTATATATATATATAAACATATACATATATATCTGCAAGCCCTTTAAACTTACCAAAACTCCTAAATAATGATTATAAGTTGTGCATTTTTGGCAAGGTGAAGACCAAAGACATGAGACTTCTCTTAGAGAAGGCACAAAGGCTAGGCATTTCTCAGAGGTGATCCTTTCCATGCAAAATGGGGGCCTGTGAACACGAGGCTGCCATCAGTATATAGATGCAGGTAAATTCAAGACAAGGTCATTGTAGGGAGCAGATATTCTAATAATTGGAGTCACAGCTTCAGGTGTTTGGTCCAAATGACCATAACATGTCAGTGACTTTACTGTTGTCACACTTGCTAAGATTTCAGACAATGTTCTTCTGTGTGTGTGTGTGTGTGTGTCTGTGTGTGTGTGTCTGTGTCTATATCTGTCTGTGTGTATAGTGTCTGTGTGTATATGTGTGTGTGTCCCTGGGTGTGTCTTGGTGTGTCTATGTATGTGTTTTCACTTAGTTGTTTTTTTTTTTTTTTCGAGTCAGGGTTTCTCTGGGTAGCTTTGCGCCTTTCCTGGAACTCACTCTGTAGACCAGGCTGGCCTCGAACTCACAGAGATCCACCTGCCTCTGCCTCCCGAGTGCTGAGATTAAAGGCGTGTACCACCACTGCCCGGCTCATGTAGTTGCATGGATCACTTAGTTTTTTTTTTTCTTATTGTGCCTTGTGTCACTCTGTTTATGTGACTGCTCCAAGCTGACTCTGGTTAACTTCTCTGTCTTTACATGTTCAAGAACTTCAGTTGCACACAACCAGCCTTCTACCTATGCCCATCAGGTGAAGGGATGAGCCAGATGACCTAGTAAGATTCAAATGTCATTCTGTAAATGTAGTACACTAGAAGTTTTGGGTTCCGGACTCTTTTCTTGTGACTGATAAGTTTAGAGAAGGAGGAAGAGAAAATTATAGAATATAAAAGACACGACACATAGAGACTCATTCTGGGGACACTTCTGAGAAATGTTTTATAGTATGAAACACCATGAAAAAATTCCCAGAATAAGGGAATTGTCACACATTGATGTATTACTAGGTACAGAGTCTAGAGTCCACATGGCATTCCAGAAGTAGGAGAAAGTGGCTAGAGAAGAGAGAGATGGAGGATTATGGGGGTGGAGACTGGTCCTGGATCTCTGTGGGGCAACTTGAAATTCCCAAAAGAAAGCCACGAATACACAGAACACTATGGACAATCACAGCCTGTGGCAAGATGTGTGTCAAGAAGGTGGATCCCCAATTGCTCATGTCCTTTAGCTCTTGGAACATGGGTATTAGCTTATGGGAACTTCCTAAGGCACCATCTGTATCTTGGAATCAGAATCAAGAATGCATGAAAAAGAGCCAAGGCAGGGGTCAGAGATCAGATCCCTGCTCACTCATAAGGTCAGAGGTTCAAGGATGAAGGAAAAGTCTCTGACCTCCTCTACACCTCAGTCATCCTGCATGGCAGTCCAGGATGAGGCGCATAGGCTGGGAATGAGCTACACATTAACACTAGGCCCTTCCTTGCCAGTATATTGCAGATGTGGTAGTTGTGTCAGACTAAACAGCCATTTTACCCAGCACTCTACCCTGTTGGTGCCACGTGAAGCAGGAGTTAACAGTGAACAGAGGACTATGCATGGACTGCTACAAGTCCTGAAGGAAGAAATGGAAGGGCTCTGTTCTTCCTTTATCATTGGGCTTACTCTGCTAGACTATCACCTACAGGTTCCTTAGAGTACAAGAGAGAATACTGTTCCTCCCCAGACACAGTGGATCTATCACAGGTAAGGACACAAAGTGAACACAACACTTCATGGGCACTGTCATGGTGAATCTCAACAGTCAATTGGATGATACCCAGTACTGGGCAGCAAGTGTGAGATTAGAGCAGTTTAGTTTAGGTGAGGTGGAAAGACTACTGAACTCTGCATGACATCATGGCTTAGGAAGGGATCAAGGATATATAAAAAGGTAAGCTGAGCATGAGCATTAAATCTTCTGGTCACTGACAGGTTATAATGGGACTCTGCCACAGACTCCTGCCTGTATATATAATTACCCCGTGTTACAGTCTATAAGCTGAGACTATATTCAAAAAAGTACCAATTCCCTTTTAGGTTATCTTCACAGGAATTTTTAACAACAACTGAATAAATTATTCAGACAGGCAGAAGTAAAATGCAGAGCTAGTAACTGAATCCCAAACCCTGAAAGTTTGGTAGTATCACGGACTTAAAGAATAAATGTTCTGCCGGGCGGTGGTGGCGCACGCCTTTAATCCCAGCACTTGGGAGGCAGAGCCAGGCGGATCTCTGTGAGTTCGAGGCCAGCCTGGTCTACCAAGTGAGCTCCAGGAAAGGCGCAAAGCTACACAGAGAAACCCTGTCTCGAAAAAGCAAAAAAAAAAAAAAAAAAAAAAAAAAAAAAAAGATAAGATTGGAGCTGGAAAGATGGCTCAGTGGTTAAGAGCACCGACTGCTCTTCCAGAGGTCCTGAGTTCAATTCCCGGCAACCACATGGTGGCTCGAAACCATCTGTAATGAGATCTGGTGCCCTCTTCTGGCCTGCAGGGACACATGCTGTATACATAATAAATAAATCTTAAAAAAAAAAAAAAAAAAAAGAATAAATGTTCTGGGGAAATGTGTACAAAGGAGAGGAGGATATGCAAAGCACATTTAATAGCACACTCTGCTCACTTTCCATCATGTCCCTGTAATTGGAATAGAACAAGAACCTTCTATTTTCCTTGTCCTTAATGAAATCTTGACCACATTCCTAACTCAAAGACAATGCATAACATGACCACTAGTGGACCCTTGCTCATTGATTCAAACCAGGTACACTGATCCAAATTCACTGAGTTGAATTTCACCCTCAGTCATGTGACATTGGAACAATGTGCCTTGAGGAACATCAGCTCTACTCCATCTGCATTACCCACATGTGGGAGAAAGGATTAGAGGGTGGTCCACCCATTCCTGTCTACAGCAGGTGAAGCCACCCTGACTCATACTAATGAGCCTCAGTTTCCACTGGTTCATGCTATTGAATGAGAGCCGAAGGTGACATCAGATGCATTTTAAATTCTTTAGCTGTGTTTACATTGAAAAATTAGATATATTAGTATTAACCTACATAGGAAAAATTGTCTTAAACTTCTCTCTAGATTTACATATGAAAGAAAATGATTATCACCACATTACACAACTGGACAGAATTACAGAATTCACAACATGCCTTTTTTCTTATCAGTTGTTTCTACAGAATAAAATTTACAGAATTCTGGTATCATCACATCTGTATGGGGTATAGCTTGTCTCTGCTGAATTCTCTCAATAAAGGAGAAACTGGGAATGCATTGAGAATAGAGTTTCATGTCAGCCTCATGGCAGAAAAACAGAGGAAACTAACAACTGTGTGTTTGTACATTTGATCTGATTGCTTGTTTCCGGGTACAGTCATCAGAGTGAGATTGTGCTTCAGGAGGATCACTGAATAGTGTACAACCAGTTAAGCATTACATGAACATGACAAGTAAAATCTAATTTATGTGGAAATACAGAAGGAAGAGCCCCATGACTGAACACACTTTGTGAGTGTGGTGCCAGAGCAGAGTGGTATCACTCTAATCCTTCTTAGAGCCCATGACACCCTTGCAATGGCTCCATTCACCGCTGTTCACTAAGACCCTAAGAATTTCTTAAGGACTACCCACAGGACTCACTAGGCTAAAACAGATCTTTGTAATGTATACTGTAGGAAAAAGCACAGGCATTCAGAAGTGCCCTGTGATGTCTGTGAGATACCAGAAGACTTCAGCTACACAGGAGTAACTGAATTCAGACAAACTGTTTCATTTACTCTAGAACACTGGAGAACCGCTATTCTTCATTCTTTGACTGCCCCTTATATAATAGTACATCTCATGGACAATGTATGGCATTGTCCATGGGAGGTAGGAAGGTAAGAAGCTTTGAAAACTTGTGACATTTCACACAATGGAGCAGTAACAGCTGCATTTGTGTGCCAGTGACGACCTCTCCTGACAGAAACAACAGACAGGAGACATGCTCTGCCAGGCAGTCCCTGACTCCAAGTGTGAGCTTCATCCGAAGTGAGCTGTGGGATTCCTGGATCAGTAAACAGCACCTTCCTCTATCATCCTCAACCTGCCACTGGCCTCTCAGTGACTGAGTCTGAACCTCCGGAACAAAATTGGGAGGGTACCAATGCTTCCAGGCTCCAAGTCAATCTAAACCAAGTTTTTACGTGGAGGATGGGAGAAAAGGAAACTCTTTTAATCTCACCAAACCTGGATAAACCCTCTACAGGAAGAGGCTGGAAAAGCAGCCTGGTGCCATTGTAGGTGACAGATGTCCCCTGAAACTGTGTGGACAGTCTGAACTGAGTTCAGCTAACAGAATGGTAGTCTACACAGGCTACATGTGAGTTTGCAAGGTGCTGTTCATCCATTCTTCATGAAAGCTCTGTTTCTCCAGAATCTTTTCCCACACAGAAACACACCGGCAATGGACGAAGTCCTACTCCCCTCTGTTGTTTTCTTTTCCCTTTTTCAGAGAAACGGTCTCTGGCCCACAGTGATCTCAATGCCACTTTGTAGAAATGGATGACTTTGAACATAAAATTCTCCCATCGGTTTATAAAGCTATACAACCACAGCACATCTTTTGCTTACTGGGAGCTCAAACTCAAGGCCTTAGAAATGGTAGGTATGCAATAACCACATTCTCTCTCAAGAACTAGCTCTTCTTTGCCAAAGGCCTTCATAGCACATGCTTGAGCAAATACACAGAAACCATTTTGCAAATAATGATGCTCTTCTCACTCCTACCTGCTGCCTGTGGTCCCCCTAGTGCTCCCACTCACAGGCAGTATGGACACTGACTACCAGTGAGCAGAAGACCCTTGGAGCCCAGAGTCTAGGTCACATTTAAAAACCTGTTGCCAGGAGCAAAGGAGACCAGAGGTTAACATCCCTTGCTGTTCCTGCAGAGGACACAGGTCTGGTTGGTTTCTAACACAGAAAAAACAGCTCAAAACAGTCTATAACTCCAGTTGCTAGAAACCATACAGCTAATTTGAGTCTGCATATGTATCATAGATACAAATGGTGCACATACAATCATACAGGTGAATACTCACATACCCAAAATAAAAATAAATATATCTTTAAAAAATGTCTTCCTATTAGGAAAATGTGTCAGCATAGATCCAGAGCCAAGTGGTAACTGGACACCTGCCCCATCTCCCCATGCAGTATCTGTTTCCCATTCTCAGAATCAGTGATCTGACTAGAAGCCTGTGAGCTTTCTAACCTTTCATTCTTCGGAATGTCTGTATGTAGATGAGAAGTAATGCCCTGGGCTCTCTGTGGTAGTCACTACAGGGTCCTGATCTCTGCAGTTTTGACCTATTGAAGGCAGATACTGGGATGTTCCAAGTTAGGGATTACCAAGTGCTGGGGCTATAGAAGGTCTCTTCATCTCCATGGACAGCCTCATCACTTATGTCTGTGCCTTGGTTTATTCTTTCACAGAGTAGCACACAAACAAATAAATGTACTGCATATGATGGGCTTTGAACATATATACTTTATAAAGGTCAAGCGTGTATCCTAATATGGTAATTCAACAGCTTGTCCCTGTAGATTGGACTGAGCAATTGGGATACCTATCTTGGGGAAAAACAGATTTAGATGTAGCCTGTTGTACACCATTCCAGACTAACTACAGGCATCATAGCTGAATCCAGTGCACATGGACAAATACCTCCACTATTTATTTTAACTTAGAGACCCACTTTTTAAAAAAATACGGTCCAAATGCTTCCCAATAGGTGGCATAGATCACAGTGCCTGGTTAGATATAAGGATACCAAGTATTTACACAGTTCATTCCTAAAACGTGTCTTAGGAAAAAATTCCATAATACATACCTCGTCTTTGGTTTCTGCAATGCACCTGAAATGTAAAGGAAAGAAAATAGTATGTGGCCTAGGTCATGATGATTTCTGTTTGCAAGGGTCCTTGAAATACATATCAACATGATATAATGGCAATCAAAGTGGGAAAGAGTCTTCAAATAAAAGACTCTGCTTTAGTATATCATATGATGGTGTCACAAAAGAACTGGGGTTCCTCACTTGTACCACTTCCCACTTTTGCTGGTTCACACACCAGATCAAGAGGCACTATCTGTTTGGTCTCTGCTGCGTGTTCCCTAGCCACACTGCAACATGCTGGAGCATCTTTATGATCCTGCTATGAAATTAACCCTGCCACAGTGTAGCCTCAATTATTTACACTAATGCTCATGTGTTAAAAGGCTAACCACCTGCAACCCCACACTAGACATAGGAAGCTTGCTCCATATGACTGTTGTGGAACATACTGCATGGAAATTGAGGGGATCTGAAGTGCCTGACAACTTCTAAACCAAAACTTTAAGTTTTATCTAAAGAGAACCTTTTTTCTCCAGAAGAAAAGGCCTGCTCACAAGACTGATAATTAACACTGGATGCTTTGATGCTCTATTCAGTTTGGACCAGGCTGGTACAATTCTTCTTCTCCCCTTCCAAACTAACTCTCTAATACCCATGATGCCTGCTCAGTTTTGTTGTTCAGTGGGATATCCTCTGAAACATAAGATCACTAAAGTAACCTTTCTATTTTAGAGAGAAAAAGGCTCTCTTACCTCCGACGAATTTTCTTCTGTCGTTGTGCGGCCATCTCGTCTAAGTGTGTTTTCATCATTTTCCGGTATTACTAGGGGGACAGAAAGTCATGAGCTTGCAGACTGACAGCTCTTGGTCCTGCTTCCTACCTATGTAGCATATTTGCTTGATGTGGGTAAAAGTGCATGGACTTAGGACATGTGACTAGACCTACTGAACAGGATGGTTGGGCAGCTGCTGAACCGTCTTCCCTTGAAGGAAATTAAAGCAGAGAAAGACCAGGAGAGATATGAGTAAGAGATTTGTTGCATTTCTAGACAGTGGACACCCAAAGCAACATAAAATAATCTGTCTTTGATTGTGTATTGTTAAATTAACATTTTCACATGTATTCTGTTTAGGGCCACTTGTGAGGTTTCATTTTGGGTGTGGAGGTCAGTGGATAGCTTGTGGGATCTGTTTCTCTCCTTTGCCATGTGTGTTCTGAGTTTCAAATCCAGGTCATTGGGCTTAGAGAAGGCATCGATATCCTTGGAAAGAAGAATTTTATCCTTCCCCATGACCAAACTTGTGTTTAAACTTTAGTGTGTGTGTTTACAATTTTTATCATTCCAATTTCAGGAAAGAGTTGACAGATGAGGACGGCAGGAATACAATCTTTTATGTACTAAATGTCTCACATGAAACTCTCAACTTGGAAAGAAGAGAATCACTATGAAGGAAGCAGCTGTATAGGATGTCAGCATTTTACTCCAAGATCAAAAAACATAAAGAAATTTGCACGGACTAGGAAGAGAATCACAAGCTAAGAGCACTAGAACTAGAAATACAAAAGAAACTCCAGGACTTAGAAGATGTGTAACGATAGAATGTTGGCAGATAAATGCCTAGTGATATATGAGAGTGCTTTCATTAGCCACTCTCAAGAAAAAAACCCATGAACTACTAGGAGAAGCAAAGACCATTTTGAAAGATGAAATAGGCAACTTTGAATCCAGAGTGACATCCATTCAGCAGGTGTTAGCACATCTGAAATTTCAGTTGGATGCAAAATTATCCTTCAACATAACCAGTGAGGTTGATGAAAAGGAATCATATCAGCATACATTTAAAATATTTGTCTATCTTCTATGGAGCTGTGGGTTGTAGTTTGGTTAACTTTGCTTTACTTCTGGTAATGAGTGAGTAAATACAAGAGATGCTAGGTAACAAGGCGGATGCTAAAAGGGACGCGAGGAACGCCCTCAGAAGGGGAAATAGATGAGAACTCCTGAGAAACCTGGGGGTTAGGGTGGGACAATGGAAAGTAGGGATATGGGATCGGGGCATAGGGAAATGGGACAGTTGAGCAGGGGATGGGATGGGCAGCTTGGGAGAGCAATGAAAGAGATAACTTGATAGAGGAAGACATCATGGGGATAGGGAGAAACCTGGTCAGGGAAGTTCCCTGGAATCCACAGGCATGACCCAACTTAGAATACTAGCAGTGGTGGAAAGGTTTCCTGAGCTAGCCTACCCTGGTGATCAGATTGCTGAATACCCTAACTGTCATCATAGAGCCTTCATCAAGTAACTGATGGAAACAGATGCAGAGAGCCATGGCCAAAAATGTTCAGTCGAAGAGAGGGAAGAGTAATTCTATGAGCAAGGGGCATCAAGACCATGATGGGAAGACTTACAGATACAACTAAACTAAGCTGGTGGGCACTCATGAACTTTGGACCCATAGCTGTGGATCATGCAATGGAAAGGACTGGGCCTTTACTTGGGCAAGACCGTTGTGTAGCTTGGTGTGTTTCATGGCACCCTGACAGTGGGAATAGGATCTATCCCTGGAGCATGAACTGGCTTTTGGAGCCCATTGCCCATGGTAGGGACACCTTGCACAGCCTTGATGAAAGGGGAGAGATGTAGACCTGTCCCAGCTGAATGTTCTGGGCTTGCTGACTCTCCATGGGAGGCCATACATTTTCCAAGGAGGGGATGAGGGGTAGGCTGGTGGAAAAGGCTGGAGTGGGAGCAGAGAGGGAATGAGGGACAAATCTGTGGTTGGTAAGTGAAATGAATAAATTAAAAGATTCCTAAAAAATGTTTGTCTAGCACACTCAAGCATTGTTTTAAATGATAATTTCCATTCTTCAAAGGACATGGATGGGAGTTTTAAACATTTCATTTCATTAATGGAAATCTGTGTATTTAACATATATTGCTTCTTTATTTCATATGTTGAGAAGGAGACAATATTCATGTTCCATTTATATCATAAGTATATCAATTTTAGTAGGTTCATGTGATATTCATAAAATCAGCTAAACCAACAACAACGAGAACTTTAGATTTTCTAAATATTGTGTAGGAAATTGCTGTCTTATGATTGAAATAAACACTCAAATTGAGCAAGTGAAATGTTACATAAATCAGTTCCAATGGAATAGAGCCCCAAGAAAACAATCTCTGCAATGAGCAATGACATGGAAACTCAAGCAAATCATGCAAGTGATTATGTATCTCAATGGTGGCATGATATTTGCCAATAATTAAACTTTACTACAACTTTCACCACAAATGGTTATGATTTTATTGTAATTGTGCACATGCCATTCAGATTTCTTGTTCATGGGTATGCATGAATGTGCATGTGTGAGTGTAGTTTTGATCATAGGTGTGGATTAGATGCATTTGCTTGGTTGCATGTAAGTGTTCGTGTGCATGGATGTGAGAGGAGTGTGTGGACTATCCTACATTAGTCCACACACTCAGTTACCACCTGCCCTCCATTCTGATCCCCTAATGTCAGAACCCACAGTGGTGGTATTGGCAGGGATCATCCTCCATAGTCCTTCCTGTCTAGCTTTATGAAGGACCCTCAAACAAATGCCAACTCAGGGTTGGACACAGGCAAGAGCCCCATATCCAGGCTCTCTGGAGTATTCGAAACCTATTCTAAACCTGTTCTATGATAATGTGCTGCCCACCCATGAAGGCCCTCTATGCCCAGACCCAGGCAGATTTATCAACTCTCTTATGAGTCTGAATCACTTCTCTCCTTCCATTCCACCCATCAGCAGGCCCAGACCCAGAAAGGCAGCACATCTGTCAGCCCTTTTGCTGACTGTGACCCATGATACTCATTCTTCACCCTGTGTGACAATGCCACACCAAACAGATTATGGAGGCCAATACTAGGACCATCTTTTGAAATCTCACCCAGGACCCTTAACTCATCCCACCACTTAGTCTCAGACACAAGGTAGCCAGATCCATGAATAGAAGTCATACATTTTTGGCAAGGCCTAGGTGAAGGCCATATGTGTTGTCTTCAAAAAAGCATTAACGGTAGATACTTCTCAGAGGCTTCTGCCTTTCCATGCAAAATGAGGGTGTCTGTACATGAGACTGCCTGCAGCACAGCTACAGACGGGTATAAAGTAGAGACAGTGTCAAGGAAGTTAGCAGACATTGCACTAATTGGGGTCAGAGCATTAGGTGTTCGAGAGTTCCAAATTGACCATCAAAAGTCAGTGGTTTGGCTTTGTCAATTTCCATAAATTTTGGGACAATTTCCTTCTGTTTTTTTTTTTATATAATTTAGTTATTCTTTTACACTACTCTGATTAGGAGACCTTTCCTAGCTGATTTTAGACTCAACTCTTCCCTCTCTTTTCTCATATTCAAGTGCATTATGTATTCAACAGCAGGCTTTCACCTCTACCCACCAGTATCATAAGAGACTCAGATGGGCATTCTTTTGAGCAATGTTTCAATGTTCCCAGGTAGAAAGAATATCCCACACCTTGATGCATTACCAGGTACAGTGTCTAGAGGACTCAGTATCCCAGAGGTAGGTACCAGAGAAGGGAGGAGGAAGATAAAAGGGGTAGAGACTGCTCCTAGATCTAGGAGGGACACCTTGCTCAGAAGTAATAACTGTTGAGTTTAAGGAGAGGAGACACAATGTATTAAGGCTACTGAGATTGTCTATGAAAAGGAGCCAAGCCCCAAGTAGTTCAATGAGATAATGCGGAAGATCAGACAGACTTGTAAAGATCAAAGTCCATCAACCTACCAAAGAGGGGAGAGCCTGGAGGAACCACAATCCTCAGATATGAACTCATTTCTGCCCAAAGACCACCATGTCAGATACTCGAGTACAAAGTCATAAATATACAAAACATAGAGGACAGACACAGCCTGTAGCAAGATGTGTGTCAAGAAGGTGGATCCCCAATTGCTCATGTCCTTCAGCTCTTGGAACATGGGTATTAGCTTATGGGAACTTCCTAAGACACCCTCAGTATCTTGGAATCAGAATCAAGAATGCATGAAAAAGAGCCAAGGCAGGGGTCAGAGATCAGATCCCTGCTCACTCATAAGGTCAGAGGCTCAAGGATGAAGAATAAGTCTCTGACCTTCTTTACACCTCAGTCATCCTGCATGGCAGTCCAGGATGAGGCACATAGGCTGGGAATGAGCTACACATTAACACTAGGCACTTCTTTGCAGTATATTGCAGATGTGGTAGTTCTGTCAGACATTTTACCCAGCACTCTACACTGTTGGTGCCACATGAAGAAGGAGTTAACAGTGAACAGAGGACTATGCATGGACTGCTACAAGTCCTGAAGGAAGAAATGGAAGGGCTCTGTTCTTCCTTTATCATTGGGCTTACTCTGCAAGACTATCACCTACAAGACTATCTTGTTCCTTAGAGTAAAAGAGAGAATACTGTTCCTCACCAGCCACATTGGCTCTATCACAGGTAAGGACACAAAGTGAACACAACACTTCATGGGCACTGTCATGGTGAATCTCAACAGTCAATTGGATGATACCCAGTACTGGGCAGCAAGTGTGAGATTAGAGCAGTTTAGGTTAGGTGAGGTGGAAAGACTACTGAACTCTGCATGACATCATGGCTTAGGAAGGGATCAAGGATATATAAAAAGGTAAGCTGAGCATGAGCATTAAATCTTCTGGTCACTGACAGGTTATAATGGGACTCTGCCACAGACTCCTGCCTGTATATATAATTACCCTGTGTTACAGTCTATAAGCTGAGACTATATTCAAAAAAAGTACCACTTCCCTTTTAGGTTATCTTCACAGGAATTTTTAACAACAACTGAATAAATTATTCAGACAGGCAGAAGTAAAATGCAGAGCTAGTAACTGAATCCCAAACCCTGAAAGTTTGGTAGTATCACGGACTTAAAGAATAAATGTTCTGGGGAAATGTGTACAAAGGAGAGGAGGATAATCAAAGCACATTTAATAGCACACTCTGCTCACTTTCCATCATGTCCCTGTAATTGGAATAGAACAAGAACCTTCTATTTTCCTTGTCCTTAATGAAATCTTTACCACATTCCTAACTCAAAGACAATGCATAACATGACCACTAGTGGACCCTTGCTCATTGATTCAAACCAGGTACACTGATCCAAATTCACTGAGTTGAATTTCACCCTCAGTCATGTGACATTGGAACAATGTGCCTTGAGGAACATCAGCTCTACTCCATCTGCATTACCCACATGTGGGAGAAAGGATTAGAGGGTGGTCCACCCATTCCTGTCTACAGCAGGTGAAGCCACCCTGACTCATACTAATGAGCCTCAGTTTCCAACAGTTCATGCTATTGAATGAGAGCCAAAGGTGACATCAGATGCATTTTAAAATCTGTAGTTGTGTTTACATTGAAGACTTAGATATATTGGAATTATCCTACATAGGGAAATAGTCTTAAGCTTCTCTTTAGATTTACATATAAAGAAAATGATTATCACCACATTACACAACTGGACAGAATTACAGAATTCACAACATACCTTTTTCATTAGGAATTTCTATAGAATAAAATTTACAGATTTCTGGTGTCATCACATCTGTATGCGGTATTGCTTCTCTCTGCTGAATTCTCTTCAATAAAGGAGAAACTGGGAATGCATCGAGAATAGAGTTTCATGTCAGCCTCATGGCAGAAAAACAGAGGAAACTAACAACTGTGTGTTTGTACATTTGATCTGATTGCTTGTTTCCGGGTACAGTCATCAGAGTGAGATTGTGCTTCAGGAGGATCACTGAATAGTGTACAACCAGTTAAGCATTACATGAACATGACAAGTAAAAGCTAATTTATGTGGAAATGCAGAAGGAAGTGCCCCATGACTGAACACACTTTGTGAGTGTGGTGTCAGAGCAGAGTGGTATCACTCTAATCCTTCTTAGAGCCCATGACACCTTTGCAATGGCTCCATTCACCAGCTGCTCACTAAGACCCTAAGAATTTCTTAAGGACTACCCACAGGACTCACTAAGCTAATACAGATCTTTGTAATATATACTATAGGAAAAAGCACAGGCATTCAGAAGTGCCCTGTGATTCTGTGAGATACCAGAAGACTTCAGCTACACAGGAGTAACTGAATTCAGACAAACTGTTTCATTTACTCTAGAACACTGGAGAACTGCTATTCTTCATTCTTTGACTACCCCTTATATAATAGTACATCTCATGGACAATGTATGGCATTGTCCATGGGAGGTAGGAAGGTAAGAGGCTTTGAAAACTTGTGACATTTCACACAATGGAGCAGTAACAGCTGCATTTGTGTGCCAGTGACGACCTCTCCTGACAGAAACAACTGACAGGAGACATGCTCTGCCAGGCAGTCCCTGACTCCAAGTGTGAGCTTCGTCCCAAATGAGCTGTGGGATTCCTGGATCAGTAAACAGCACCTTCCTCTATCATCCTCAACCTGCCACTGGCCTCTCAGTGACTGAGTCTGAACCTCCGGAACAAAATTGGGAGGGTACCAATGCTTCCAGGCTCCAAGTCAATCTAGACCAAGTTGTCACGTGGAAGTTGGGAGGAAAGGAAACTCTTTTAATCACATCACCCTGCATAAACCCTCATCAGGAAGAGGCTGGAAAAGCAGCCTGGTGCCATTGTAGGTGACAGATGTCCCCTGAAATTGTGTGGACAATCTGAACTGAGTTCAGCTAACAGAATGGTAGTCTACACAGGCTACGTGTGAGTTTGCAAGATGCTGCTCATCCATTCTTCATGAAAGCTCTGTTTCTCCAGAATCTTCTCCCACACAGACATAGGGGCAATGGACGAAGTCCTACTCCCCTCTGTTGTTTTCTTTTCACTTTTTTTTAGAGAAAAGGTCTCTGGCCCACAGTGATCTCAATGTCACTTTGTAGAAATGGATGTCTTTGAACTTAAAATTCTCCCATCAGCACCTCTGAAGGAGGTTTATAAAGCTATACAACCACAGCACATCTTTTGCATACTGGGAGCTCAAACCCAAGGCCTTAGAAATGGTAGGTATGCAATAACCACATTCTCTCTCAAGAACTAGCTCTTCTTTGCCAAAGGCCTTCATAGCACATGCCTGAGCAAATATACAGAAAACATTTTGCAAATAACGATGCTCTTCTTACTCCTACCTGCTGCCTGTGGTCCCCCTAGTGTTCCCACTCACAGGCAGTATGGACACTGACTACCAGTGAGCAGAAGTCCCCTTGGAGCCCAGAGTCTAGCTCACATTTAAAAACCTGTTTCCAGGAGCTAAGGAGACCAGAGGTTAACATCCCCTGCTGTTCCTGCAGAGGACACAGGTCTGGTTGGTTTCTAACACAGAAAAAACAGCTCAAAATAGTCTATAACTCCAGTTGCTAGAAACCATACAGCTAATTTGAGTCTGCATATGTATCATAGATACAAATGGTGCACATACATTCATACAGGTGAACACTCATATACACAAAATAAAAATAAATATATCTTTAAAAACATCCTCCTATTAGGAAAATGTGTCAGCTCAGATCCAGAGCCAAGAGGTAACTGGAGTTCCTAGTGGACACTGTTGTTAAGATGAGTGTCTCTTTTGTGCTCATGCTATTGGTTTTTTTTTGCTAAATCATTTATTTCTTTTTGATATATAGTACTTTCATTTTTTCTATTAAAATCTTGATCTTAAATTTGCATGAGAGAATTTTTAAATTTTTCATTTTTTCCCTTTTGTTGGAAATGGATTTTTTTCATACAATATTCCAAATTATAGTTTCTCCTCCCCTTGTTCCTGCCAGTTCCTCCCAATCTCCCATCTCATTTGGATCCATTCTGTCTGTCTCCCACTAGAAAAAAATTTCTGAAAGATAACAACCAAACATGACAAAAGAAATATAAGATATAGAAAAACCATCATATCAAACTATTTCTTTAAAAAATCTTTTTTTTGATATTATAATAAGGACATCATTTCCCACACCTGTTTCTCAATGAAAACCCTCCTCTAGACCCATAAACCTTTCCTTGCTCTCTTTCAAAACATGGCTCCTTTTCTCACTAACTGGAGTGTGTGTGTGTGTGTGTGTGTGTGTGTGTGTGTGTGTGTGTGTGTTCCAAATCAAATAAATAGAACCTGATCAGTATACATAATATTACTTTTATGCTTTATATGT
Organism: Peromyscus maniculatus bairdii; assembly: GCF_049852395.1. NCBI lineage: Eukaryota > Metazoa > Chordata > Mammalia > Rodentia > Cricetidae > Peromyscus > Peromyscus maniculatus. The sequence continues at coordinate 12,392,511 of NC_134863.1, read as the reverse complement.
ATATGTGTTCAGGGCTGAGCATTGTATAAACAATTGTTGTATTCTTTTTCTGAGAAGTGTTTCTTCCATTTTTCATTAGTTCTTACTGGATTAATCCATGTACTATAAAATTCTAAATGAAACACACCTGCCCCATCTCGCCATGCAGTATCTGTTTCCCATTCTCAGAATCAGTGATCTGACTAGAAGCCTGTGTGCTTTCTAACCTTTCATTCTTCGGAATGTCTGTATGTAGATGAGAAGTAATGCCCTGGGCTCTCTGTGGTAGTCACTACAGGGTCCTGATCTCTGCAGTTTTGACCTATTGAAGGCAGATACTGGGATGTTCCAAGTTAGGGATTACCAAGTGCTGGGGCTATAGAAGGTCTCTTCATCTCCATGGACAGCCTCATCACTTATCTCTGTGCCATGGTTTATTCTTTCACAGAGTAGCACACAAACAAATAAATGTACTGCATATGATGGGCTTTGAACATATATACTTTATAAAGGTCAAGTGTGTATCCTAATAGGGTAATTCAACAGCTTGTCCCTGTAGATTGGACTGAGCAATTGGGATACCTATCTTGGGAAAAAACAGATTTAGATGTGGCCTGGTGTACACCATTCCAGACTAACTACAGGCATCATAGCTGAATCCAGTGCACATGGACAAATGCCTCCACTATTTTTTTAACTTAGAGACCCACTTTTTAAAAAATACAGTCCAAATGCTTCCCAGTGTCATAGATCACAGTGGCTGGTTAGATATAAGGATACCAAGTATTTACACAGTTCATTTCTAAAACGTGTCTTAGGAAAAAGATTCCATAATACATACTTCGTCTTCGATTTCTGCAATGCACCTGAAATGTAAAGAAAAGAAAACAGTCTGTGGCCTAGGTCATGATGAGTTCTGTTTGCATGGGACATTGAAACACATATCAACATGGTATAATGCAAATCAAAGTGGGAAAGAGTCTTCAAATAAAAGACTCTGCTTTAGTATATCATATGATGGTGTCACAAAAGAACTGGGGTTCCTCACTTGTACCTCTTCCCACTTTTGCTGGTTCCCACACCAGATCAAGAGGCACTATCTGTTTGGTCTCTGCTGCATGTTCCCTAAGCCACACTGCAACATGCTGGAGCATCTTTATGATACTGCTATGAAATTAACCCTGCCACAATGTAGCCTCAATTATTTATACTAATGCTCATGTGTTAAAAGTCTAACCACCTGCAACCCCACACTAGACATAAGAAGCTTGCTCCATATGACTGTTGTGGAACATACTGCATGGAAATTGAGGGGATCTGAAGTGCCTGACAACTTCTAAACCAAAACTTTAAGTTTTATCTAAAGAGAACCTTTTTTCTCCAGAAGAAAAAGCTGCTCACAAGACTGATAATTAACACTGGATGCTTTGATGCTCTATTCAGTTTGGAACAGGCTGGTACAATTCTTCTTCTCCCCTTCCTAAGCTAACTCTCTAATACCCATGATGCCTGCTCAGTTTTGTTGTTCAGTGGGATATCCTCTGAAACATAAGATCACTAAAGTAACCTTTCTATTTTAGAGAGAAAAAGGCTCTCTTACCTCCGATGAATTTTCTTCTGTCATTGTGCGGCCATCTTGTCTAAGTGTATTTTCATCATTTTCCGGTATTACTAGGGGGACAGAAAGTCATGAGCTTGCAGACTGTCAGCTCTTGGTCCTGCTTCCTACCTATGTAGCATCTTTGCTTGATGTGGGTAAAAGTGCATGGACTTAGGACATGTGACTAGACCTACTGAACAGGATGGTTGGGCAGCTGCTGAACCGTCTTCCCTTGAAGGAAATTAAAGCAGAGAAAGACCAGGAGAGATATGAGTAAGAGATTTGTTGCATTTCTAGACAGTGGACACCCAAAGCAACATAAAATAATCTGTCTTTGATTGTGTATTGTTAAATTAACATTTTCACATGTATTCTGTTTAGGGCCACTTGTGAGGTCTCATTTTGGGTGTGGAGGTCAGTGGATAGCTTGTGGGATCTGTTCCTCCCCTTTTGCCAGGTGTGTTCTGAGTTTCAAATCCAGGTCATTGGGCTTAGAGAAGGCATCGATATCCTTGGAAAGAAGAATTTTATCCTTCCCTGTGACCAAACTTGTGTTTAAACTTTAGTGTTTGTGTTTACAATTTTTATCATTCCAATTTCAGGTAAGAGTTGACAGATGAAGACGGCAGGAATACAATCTTTTATGTAGTAAAAGTCTCACATGAAACTCTCAACTTGGAAAGAAGAGAATCACTATGAAGGAAGCAGCTGTATAGGATGTCAGCATTTTACTCCAAGATCAAAAAACATAAAGAAATTTGCATGGACTAGGAAGAGAATCACAAGCTAAGAGCAGAACTAGAAATACAAAAGAAACTCCAGGACTTAGAAGATGTGTAACGATAGAATGTTGGCAGATAAATGCCTAGTGATATATGAGAGTGCTTTCATTAGCCACTCTCAAGAAAAAAACCCATGAACTACTAGGAGAAGCAAAGACCATTTTGAAAGATGAAATAGGCAACTTTGAATCCAGAGTGACATCCATTCAGCAGGTGTTAGCACATCTGAAATTTCAGTTGGATGCAAAATTATCCTTCAACATAACCAGTGAGGCTGATGAAAAGGAATCATATCAGCATACATTTAAACTATTTGTCTATCTTCTATGGAGCTGTGGGTTGTAGTTTGGTTAACTTTGCTTTACTTCTGGTAATGAGTGAGTAAATACCAGAGATGCTAGATAACAAGGAGGACCCTAAAAGGGACGCGAGGAACGCCCTCAGAAGGGGAAATAGATGAGAACTCCTGAGAAACCTGGGGGTTAGGGTGGGACAATGGAAAGTAGGGATATGGGATCGGGGCATAGGGAAATGGGACGGTTGAGCAGGGGATGGGATGGGTAGCTTGGGAGAGCAATGAAAGAGATAACTTGATAGAGGAAGACATCATGGGGATAGGGAGAAACCTGGTCAGGGAAGTTCCCTGGAATCCACAGGCATGACCCAACTTAGAATACTAGCAGTGGTGGAAAGGTTCCCTGAGCTAGCCTACCCTGGTGATCAGATTGGTGACTACCCTAACTGTCATAAAGAGCCTTCATCTAGTAACTGATGGAAACAGATGCAGAGAGCCATGGCCAAGCATGTTCAGTGGAAGAGAGGGAAGAGTAATTCTATGAGCAAGGGGCATCAAGACCATGATGGGAAGACAGATACAACTAAACTAAGCTGGTGGGCACTCATGAACTTTGGACCCACAGCTGTGGATCATGCATGGGAATGGACTGGGCCTTTGCTTGGGCAAGACCGTTGTGTAGCTTGGTGTGTTTCATGGCACCCTGACAGTGGGAATAGGATCTATCCCTGGAGCATGAACTGGCTTTTGGAGCCCATTGCCCATGGTAGGGACACCTTGCACAGCCTTGATGAAAGGGGAGAGGTGTGGACCTGCCTCAGCTGAATGTTCTGGGCTTGCTGACTCTCCATGGGGGGCCATACATTTTTGATGGAGGGGATGAGGGTTAGGCTGGGGGGAAAGACGGGAGAGGGAGGAATGAGGGACAAATTTGTGGTTTGTATGTGAAATGAATAAAGAGATTCCTAAAAAGATGTTTGTCTAGCACACTCAAGCATTTTTTTAAATGATAATTTCCATTCTTCAAAGGACTTGGAGGGGAGTTTTAATCATTTCATTTCATTAATGGAAATCTGTGTATTTAACGTATATTGCTTCTTTTTTCATATATTCAGAGGAGACAATATTCATGTATCCATTTATATCATAAGTATATCAATTTTAGTAGGTTCATGTGATATTCATAAAATCAGCTAAACCAACAACAGGGAGAATTTTAGATTTAATAAACATTGTGTAGGTAATTGCTTTCTAATGATTGATGGTCTTATGAGTGAAGTAAACACTCGAATTGAGCAAGTGAAATGTTACATAAATCAGTTCCAATGCAATAGAGACCCAAGAAAACATTCTCTGCAATGAGCAATGACATGGAAACTCAAGCAAATGATGCAAGTGATTAAGTATCTCAATGGTGGCATGATATTTGGCAAAATAACTTTACTACAACTTTAACCACAAATTGTTATGATTTTATTGTAATTGTGCACATGCCATTCAGATTTCTTGTTCATGGGTATGCATGAATGTGCATGTGTGAGTGTAGTTTTGATCATAGGTGTGGATTAGATGCATTTGCTTGGTTGCAGGTAAGTGTTCGTGTGCATGGATGTGAGAGGAGGGTATGCACTATCCTGCATTAGTCCACACACTCAGTTACCACCTGCCCTCCATTCTGATCCCCTAGTGTCAGAACCCTCACTGGTGGTATTGGCAGGGGTCATCCTCCATAGTCCTTCCTGCCTAGCTTTATGAAGGACCCTCAACCTAATGCCAAAACAGGTATGGACACAGGCAAGTGCCCCATACCCAGGCTCTCTGGAGTATTCTAAACCTATTCTAAACCTGTTCTATCATATAGTGCTACTAACCCATGAAGGCCCTCTATGCCCAGACCCAGGCAGATTTATCAACTCTCTTATGAGTCTGAATCACTTCTCTCCTTCCATTCCACCCACCAGCAGGCCCAGACCCAGAAAGGCAGCACATGTGTAAGCCCTTTTCCTAACTGTGACCCATGATACTCACTCTTCACCCTGTGTGACTATGTCACACCAAACAGATTATGGAGGCCAATACTAGGACCATCTTTTGAAATCTCACCCAGGACCCTTAACTCATCCCACCACTTAGTCTCAGACACAAGTGGTAGCCAGATCCATGCATAGAAGTCGTACATTTTTGGCAAGGCCTAGGTGAAGGCCATATGTGTTGTCTTTAAAAAAAGCACTAAAGGTGGATACTTCTCAGAGGCGTCTGCCTTTCCATGCAAAATGAGGGTGTCTGTACATGAGACTGCCTGCAGCACAGCTACAGACGGGTATAAAGTAGAGACAGTGTCAAGGAAGTTAGCAGACATTGCACTAATTGGTGTCAGTGCATTAGGTGTTCGAGAGTTCCAAATTGACCATCAAAAGTCAGTGGTTTGGCTTTGTCACTTTCCATAAATTTTAGAAAAATTTCCTTCAGTTTTTTTTATAATTTAGTTATTCTTTTACATTAATCTGATTAGGAAATCTTTCCTAGCTGATTTTAGACTCAACTCTTCCCTCTCTTTTCTCATATTCAAGTGCATTAGGTGTTCAACAGCAGGCTTTCACTTCTACCCACCAGTATCATAAGAGACTCAGATGGGCATTCTTTTGAGCAATGTTTCAATGTTCCCAGGTAGAAAGAATATCCCACACCTTGATGTATTACCAGATGCAGTGTCTATAACACTAAGTATTCCAGAGGTAGGTACCAGAGAAGGGAGGAGGAAGATAATGGGGGTAGAGACTGCTCCTAGATCTAGGAGGGACACCTTGTTCAGAAGCAATAGCTGCTGAGTTTAAGGAGAGGAGACACATTGTATTAAGGCTACTGAGATTGTCTATGAAAAGGAGCCAAGGCCAAAGTAGTTCAATGAGACAATGCAGAAGATCAGACAGACTTGTAAAGATCAAAGTCCATCAACCTACCAAAGACGGGAGAGCCTGGAGGAAACACACTTGTCAGATATGAACTCATTTCTGCCCAAAGACCACCATGTCAGATACTCGAGTACAAAGTCATAAATATACAAAACATAGAGGACAGACACAGCCTGTAGCAAGATGTGTGTCAAGAAGGTGGATCCCCAATTGCTCATGTCCTTCAACCCTTGGAACATGGGTATTAGCTTATGGGAACTTCCTAAGACACCATCTGTATCTTGGAATCAGAATCAAGAATGCATGAAAAAGAGCCAAGGCAGGGGTCAGAGATCAGATCCCTGCTCACTCATAAGGTCAGAGGCTCAAGGATGAAGGAAAAGTCTCTGACCTCCTTTACACCTCAGTTATCCTGCATGGAGTCTAAAATGAGGCACACGGGCTGGGAATGAGCTACACATTAACACTAGGCCTTTCTTTGCCAGTATATTGCAGACGTGGTAGTTCTGTCAGAGTAAACATCCATTTTACCCAGCACTCTACACTGTTGGTGCCACATGAAGCAGGAGTTAAAAGTGAACCGAGGACTATGCATGAACTGCTACAAGTCCTGAAGGAAGAAATGGAAGGGCTCTGTTCTTCCTTTATCATTGGGCTTACTCTGCAAGACTATCACCTACAAGACTATCTTGTTCCTTAGAGTAAAAGAGAGAATACTGTTCCTCACCAGCCACATTGGCTCTATCACAGGTAAGTACACAAAGTGAACACAACACTTCATGGGCACTGTCATGGTGAATCTCAACAGTCAATTGGATGATACCCAGTACTTGGCAGCAAGTGTGAGATTAGAGCAGTTTAGTTTAGGTGAGGTGGAAAGACTACTGAACTCTGCATGACATCATGGCTTAGGAAGGGATCAAGGATATATAAAAAGGTAAGCTGAGCATGAGCATTAAATCTTCTGGTCGCTGACATGTTATAACGGGACTCTGCCACAGACTCCTGCCTGTATATATAATTACCCTGTGTTACAGCCTATAAGCTGAGACTATATTGAAAAATCTACCATTTCCCTTTTAGGTTATCTTCACTGGAATTTTTAACAACAACTGAACAAATTATTCAGACAGGCAGAAGTAAAATGCAGAGCTAGTAACTGAATCCCAAACCTTGAAAGTTTGGTAGTATCACGGACTTAAAGAATAAATGTTCTGGGGAAATGTGTACAAAGGAGAGGAGGATAAGCAAAGCACATTTAATAGCACACTCTGCTCACTTTCCATCATGTCCCTGTAATTGGAATAGAACAAGAACCTTCTATTTTCCTTGTCCTTAATGAAATCTTGACCACATTCCTAACTCAAAGACAATGCATAACATGACCACTAGTGGACCCTTGCTCATTGATTCAAACCAGGTACACTGATCCAAATTCACTGAGTTGAATTTCACCCTCAGTCATGAGACATTGGAACAAGGTGCCTTGAGGAACATCAGCTCTACTCCATCTGCATCACCCACATGTGGGAGAAAGAATTAGAGGGTGGTGCACCCATTCCAGACTAACTACAGGCATTGTAGCTGATTCCAGGGCATATGGAAAAATGCCTCTAGAATTTTGTTTTTAACTTAGAGGCCCACTTTTTAAAATGTACAGTCCAAATTCTTCCCAATAGGTGGCATAGATCACAGTGCCTGGTTAGACATTAGGATACCCAGTATTTATACAATTCATTTCTAAAAGGTGTCTTAAGAAAGAGATTCCATAATACATACCTCGTCTTCGGTTTCTGCAATTTACCTGAAATGTAAAGAAAAGAAAACAGTCTGTGGCTTAGGTCATGATGAGTTCTGTTTACATGGGTCCTTGAAACACATATGAACATGATATAATGCCAATCAAAGTGGGAAAGAGTCTTCAAATAAAAGACTCTGCTTTAGTATATATGATGGTGTCACAAAAGAACTGGGGTTCCTCACTTGTACCTCTTCCCACTTTTGCTGGTTCCCACACCAGATCAAGAGGCACTATCTGTTTGGTCTCTGCTGCATGTTCCCTAAGCCACACTGCAACATGCTGGAGCATCTTTATGATCCTGCTATGAAATTAACCCTGCCACAATGTAGCTTCAATTATTTACACTAATGCTCATGTATTAAAAGTCTAACCACCTACAACCCCACACTAGACATAAGAAGCTTGCTCAATATGACTGTTGTGGAACATACTGCATGGAAATTGAGGGGATCTGAAGTGCCTGACAACTTCTAAACCAAAACTTTAAGTTTTATCTAAAGAGAACCTTTTTTCTCCAGAAGAAAAGGCCTGCTCACAAGACTGATAATTAACACTGGATGCTTTGATGCTCTATTCAGTTTGGAACAGGCTGGTACAATTCTTCTTCTCCCCTTCCTAAGCTAACTCTCTAATACCCATGATGCCTGCTCAGTTTTGTTGTTCAGTGGGATATCCTCTGAAACGTAAGATCACTAAAGTAACCTTTCTATTTTAGAGAGAAAAAGGCTCTCTTACCTCCGACGAATTTTCTTCTGTCATTGTGCGGCCATCTCGTCTAAGTGTGTTTTCATCATTTTCCGGTATTACTAGGGGGACAGAAAGTCATGAGCTTGCAGACTGTCAGCTCTTGGTCCTGCTTCCTACCTATGTAGCATCTTTGCTTGATGTGGGTAAAAGTGCATGGACTTAGGACATGTGACTAGACCTACTGAACAGGATGGTTGGGCAGCTGCTGAACCGTCTTCCCTTGAAGGAAATTAAAGCAGAGAAAGACCAGGAGAGATATGAGTAAGAGATTTGTTGCATTTCTAGACAGTGGACACCCAAAGCAACATAAAATAATCTGTCTTTGATTGTGTATTGTTAAATTAACATTTTCACATGTATTCTGTTTAGGGCCACTTGTGAAGTCTCATTTTGGGTGTGGAGGTCAGTGGATAGCTTGTGGGATCTGTTCCTCCCCTTTTGCCAGGTGTGTTCTGAGTTTCAAATCCAGGTCATTGGGCTTAGAGAAGGCATCGATTTCCTTGGAAAGAAGAATTTTATCCTTCCCTGTGGCCAAACTTGTGTTTAAACTTTAGTGTGTGTGTTTACAATTTTTATCATTCCAATTTCAGGTAAGAGTTGACAGATGAGGACGGCAGGAATACAATCTTTTATGTAGTAAAAGTCTCACATGAAACTCTCAACTTGGAAAGAAGAGAATCACTATGAAGGAAGCAGCTGTATAGGATGTCAGCATTTTACTCCAAGATCAAAAAACATAAAGAAATTTGCACGGACTAGGAAGAGAATCACAAGCTAAGAGCAGAACTAGAAATACAAAAGAAACTCCAGGACTTAGAAGATGTGTAACGATAGAATGTTGGCAGATAAATGCCTAGTGATATATGAGAGTGCTTTCATTAGCCACTCTCAAGAAAAAACCCATGAACTACTAGGAGAAGCAAAGACCATTTTGAAAGATGAAATAGGCAACTTTGAATCCAGAGTGACATCCATTCAGCAGGTGTTAGCACATCTGAAAGTTCAGTTGGATGCAAAAATTGTCCATCAACATAACCAGTGAGGCTGGTGAAAAGGAATAACATCAATATGCAAATATTAAAATATTTGTATATCTTATCTGGAGCTGTGGGTTGTAGTTTGGTTACCCTTTTCTTTACTTCTGGTATCCATTTATGAGTGAGTACATACCAGAGAAGCTAGGTAACAAGGAGGACCTAAGAGGGATGCAAGGAATTCCTGGGAGAGGGAAATAGATGAGACTTCCTGAGTGAACTGGGGGTTATGGGGGACAATGGAGGGTAGTTGTATGGGATGTGAGCATAGGGGAATGGGATGGTGGAACTGGAACAGGGGCAGAGTGGGAGAGCAATGAAAGAGATATCTTGATAGAGGGAGACATTATGGTATGGATAGGGAGAAACCTGGTCAGGGAAGTTCCCAGGAATCCACAGGCATGACCCCAGCTAAGATTACTAGCAATAGTGGAAAGGGTGCCTGAGTTGTCCTACCCTGGTGATCAGATTGGTGAAAAGCCCTAACTGTCATCATAGAGCCTTCAGTGAATAACTGATAGAAACCCATGCAGAGAGCTAAGCACCAGGCTGAGTTCCAGAAGTCCAGTCGATGAGAGGGAAGATTGATTCTATGATCAAGGGGCATCAAGACCATGATGGGAAGACTTACAGAAACAACTGAACCAAGCTAGTGGGAACTCATTAACTCTGGACCCACAGCTGTGGAGCCTTACATGGGACTGTACTGGGCCCTCGGTGGGGGTGAGATATTTGTGTAGCTTGGTGTGTTTCACTGCACCCTGACTGTAGGAATAGGATCTATCCCTGGAGCATGAGCTAGCTTTTTGGAGCCCATTGCCTAATGTGGGACATCTTGCACAGCCTTGATGAAAGGGTGTGGGGCTTGGACCTTCCTCAGCTGAATGTTCTGGGTTTTGCTGACTCTCCATGGGAGGCCATACATTTTTGAAGGAGGAGATGAGTGGTAGGCTGTGGGGAAAGGCTAGAGGCAGAGCAGAAGGGATGAAGGAGGTATCTGTGGTCAATATGTGGAATGAATAAAAAATTTCTTAAAAAGATTTGTCTAGCAAACTCAAGCATTGTTGAAATGATAATTTCCATTCTTCAAAGGACATGGAGAGGAGTTTTAAACATTTCATTTCATTAATGGAAATCTATATATTTAATGTATTTTGCTTCTTTATTTCATATTTTCAGAAGGAGACAATATTTATGTATCCATTTCATATCATAAGTACATCAATTTTAGTGGGTTCATGTGATGTTCATAAAATCAGCTAAACCAACAACGAGAACTTTAGATTTTCTCAATATTGTGTAGGTAATTGCTTTCTAATGATTGACGGTCTTATGAGTGAAATAAACACTCAAATTGAGCAAGTGAAATGTTACATAAATCAGTTCCAATGCAATAGAGACCCAAGGAATCAACAATCTCTGCAATGTGCAATGATCTGGGAATACAAGCAAATCATGCAAGTGATTAAGTTTCCCGATGGTGGCATGATATTTGGCAATAATTGACTTTACTACATCTTTAACCAGAAATGGTTATGAATTTATTGCAATTGTGCCACATGCCATTCAGATTTCTTGTTCATGGGTATGCATGAATGTGCATGTGTGAGTGTAGGTTGATCATAGGTGTGGATTAGATTCATTTGCTTGGCTGCAGGTAAGTGTTCATGCACATGGATGCGAGAGGAGGGTATGCACTATCCTGCATTAGTCGACACACTCAGTTACCACTTGCCCTCCATTCTGATCCCCTAGTGTCAGATCCCTCAGTGGTGGTATTGGCAGGGGTCATCCTCCATTGTCCTTCCTGCCTAGCTTTATGAGGGACCCTCAACCTAATGCCAATTCAGGTATGGACACAGGTAAGTGCCCCATACCCAGCTCTCTGGAGTATTCTAAACCTATTCTAAACCTGTTCTATCATAATGTGCTGCCCACCCATGAAGCCTCTCTATGCCCAGACCCAGGCAGATTTATCAACTCTCTTATGAGTCTGAATCACTTCTCTCCTTCCATTCTACCCACCGGCAGGCCCAGACCCAGAAAGGCAGCACATCTGTCAGCCCTTTTGCTGACTGTGACCCATGATACTCACTCTTCACCCTGTGTGACTATGCCACACCAAACAGGTTATGGAGGCCAATACTAGGACCATCTTTTGAAAGCTCACCCAGGACCCTTAACTCATCCCACCACTTAGTCTCAGACATAAAGTGGTAGCCAGATCCATGCACAGAAGTCGTACATTTTTGGCAAGGCCTAGGTGAAGGCCATGTGTTTTGTCTTCAAAAAAGCACTAAAGGTGGACACTTCTCAGAGGCTTCTGCATTTCCATGCAAAGTGAGGGTGTCTGTACATGAGGGTGCCTGCAGCACAGCTACAGACGGGTATAAAGTAGACACAGTGTCAAGGAAGTTAGCAGACATTGCACTAATTGGGGTCAGAGCATTAGGTGTTTGAGAGTTCCAAATTGACCATCAAAAGTCAGTGGTTTGGCTTTGTCACTTTCCATAAATTTTGGGACAAACTTTTTCAGGTTTTTTTAATGTAATTTAGTTGTTCTTTTACACTAATCTGATTAGGAGACCTTTCCTAGCTGATTTTAGACTCAACTCTTCCCTCTCTTTTTTCATATTCAAGTGTATCAGCTGTTCAACAGCAAGGTTTCACCTCTACCCACAAGGCAAGGGCATGAGTCAGATAACCTATTAAGATTCAACCGTCTTTCTGGGCATGCAGTCTCCAGAGAAGGTTTCTGTTTTGTCTTCTTCTCTCCAAGTTGTCTTGTGACTCTGATGAGCTTAGTGAGGGAGAGAAAATTATGGAATAAAAGAGACATGGGACATAAGAGACTCAGTTGGGCATTCTTTTGAGCAATGTTTCAAAGTTCCCAGGTAGAAAGGATATCACACACCTTGATGCATTACCAGGTGCAGTGTCTACAGGACCCATGATCCCAGAGGAATGCACCAGAGAAGGGAGGAAGAAGATAATGGGGGTAGAGACTGCTCCTAGGTCTAGGAGGGACACCTTGCTCAGAAGCAATAACTGTTGAGTTTAAGGAGAGGAGACACAATGTATTAAGGCTACTGAGATTGTCTGTGAGAAGGAGCCAAGCCCAGAGTTGTTCAATGAGACAATGCAGAAGATCAGACAGACTTGTAAAGATCAAAGTCCATCAACCTACCAAAGAGATGAGAGCCTGGAGGAAACACAATCCTCAGATATGAACTCATTGCCGCCCAAAGACCACCATGTCAGATACTCCAGGAGAAAGTCATAAATATACAAAACATAGAGGACAGACACAGCCTGTAGCAAGATGTGTGTCAAGAAGGTGGATCCCCAATTGCTCATGTCCTTCAGCCCTTGGAACATGGATATTAGCTTATGGGAACTTCCTAAGACACCATCTGTATCTTGGAATCAGAATCAAGAATGCATGAAAAAGAGCCAAGGTAGGGGTCAGAGATCAGATCCCTGCTCACTCATAAGGTCAGAGGCTCAAGGATGAAGGACACGTCTCTGACCTTCTTTACACCTCAGTCATCCTGCATGGCAGTCCAGGATGAGGTGCATAGGCTGGAAATGAGCTACCCATTAACACTAGTCCTTTCCTTGCCAGTATATAGGAGACGTGGTAGTTCTGTCAGAGTAAACATCCATTTTACCCAGCACTCTACCCTGTTGGTGCCACGTGAAGCAGGAGTTAACAGTGAACAGAGGACTATGCATGGACTGCTACAAGTCCTGAAGGAAGAAAGGGAAGGGCTCTGTTCTGCCTGCTTCATTGGACCCTAACTGCTAGACTGCTCTTGAATAATCCTTTTGTACACTGTGAATATATGTTGGTGTGATTGGTTTAATAAACAAGCTAAATGGCCAATAGCTGAACAGGTAAAAAGTTAGGTGGGAAAGCCAAATTGAGAATGATGGGATATGGAAGGGTGGTGTCAGAGGAGTTGCCAGCCAGATGCAGAACGAGTCAGACATACCTAATTGGATAGACGTAAAAGCGCTAAGCCTCATGGGAGAATATACATTAATAGGAATGAGTTGTAAGAGCTAGTTAGTAATAAGCCTGAGCTATTGGGTAAACATTTATAATTTATGTTAAAGCTCAATGTGGTTTTTATGAAGCTGCTGCTAGCACCCAGAGAAACTCTGCCTACAATAGACTATCATCTACAGGTTTCTGTGAGTATAAGAGAGAATGTTGTCCTTCACCAGACAGAATGGCTCTATCGTGTTAGTACACAAAGTGAACTCAATACTTCATGGGCACAATCATGGTGAATCTCAACAGTCAAACAGTCAATTGGATGATACCCAATACTGGGCATGGAAGTGTGAGATTATATCTATTAGGTTAGCTGAGGTGGGATGACTAATGAACTCTTCTTGGAATTATTGCTTAAGAAGGTGTGATGGTTATTGCTTGCCAACTTGTTTGCATCTGGAATGAACTAACCCCCCAAAATGGAGGGCATATCTGTGAGGAATTTTTTTCTTAAGTTGAAGTAGGAAGACCCACTTCTAATTTGGATCTTTGGAAGAAATAGGCTGTAATGCCAGTGAAGGAATGCACTTGTTAACAAGACCAGAACAATCAGGCAAAGAGCAAAAGCTTCCTTCTTCCATGTTCTTATATAGGCTTCCAGCAGGAGGTGTGGGCTGGATTAAAGTGTGGCTTCCTGCCTCAAGTTCTCAGTTAAAGGCATGTGTCTTCATGCCTCAATTGCTTGTCTTTTCCCAGCTCAAAAGATCTAGATTAAAGATGTGTCTTCCTACATCAAAGGGGGAAGTGAACAGGAGCTCCCATTCCTAACCAAGAAGCTATCTTCATTGGCAAACTCAAGGGAAAAATCAGTTTTCTCCAATAGAGTCTCATTAGGTATATTAACCACGCTTAAGGGTAGACCCAATGCAAGCATGCAAGCTGTAGATGGCCAACACACAACATACTTAATGGTTTTGTAGACTTTTTGGGTCTCATATTGCTTTTGGGGGAGCATTTTTAAAATCTTACTGGTCTTTTACAAGTATATTATAGTTTCTGATTTGGTGTTTTTATGTTGCTTTTTTGAGTGTGTGTGTGTGTGTGTGTGTGTGTGTGTGTGTGTGTGTGTGTATTTGTTGTGCTTTTACACTGATTATATATTGGTTTTCTTTTTTAATTTGCTTGTTTCTTTTCTACAGTGAGAGATAAAGATAGTGGATGGGTGGTAAGGTGGGGAGAATCTGGGAAGAGATGGAGAAGGGGAAACCAAGATCAGAATATATTGTATAAGTTTTCAAGAAAGAAAAGGAAAACATTAAATTTTAAAAAGCAACCCTTGAAAAAGGAGTAATGTCCTGGGAAATACTGTCTTCAAATGGCAAAGTACACTTTCCCCAGACTCTGCTTACCACTGTGCCATTGAAAGAGGAAAAGGACACCCCCCTCTCATTTTCCTTGTCCTTATTGATATCTTTCCCACTCCCTGATCCTCTAACACAATGTGTAACATGACCACCCCTGGATCCTTGCTCATTGGATCAAACCAGGAACACTGTTATCTAAGGTGAATTTCACCCTCAGTCATGAGACGCTGGAACTTTACCAGGTCACTTTGAGGAACATCAGACCTACTCCATCTGCATCACCCACATGTGAGAGAAAGTATGAGAGAGGGTGGTTCACCCATTCCTGTCTACACCCGGTGAAACCACCCTGATGCATACAAGATGAGCCTCAGTTTCCACCAGTTCATGCTACTGAATAAGGTGACATCAGATGCATTTTAAATTCTGTGGCTGTATATACATTGAAGACGTAGATATATTAGTATTATTCTACATAGGAAAAAGTCTTAAGCTTCTCTATAGATTTATATATGAAAGAAAATAATTTGCAACAGTATACACAATTGGACAGAATTATGGAATTCCCACAGCACCTTCCATTTTTATTGGTGTTGTTTGTGTGCTACTTCAGGAACGGGAGATCCTTCCACATCCTGAGGGGCAACAGCTTGCTCCTGACAAATTTCCCTTAAGAATTCAGGAACTGGGAATGCATTATAACAGGGAGTCATGTCAGCCTCATGACAGAAAAACAGAGGAACCTAACAACTGTGTGTTTGTCCATTTGATCTGACGGCTTGTTTCCGGGTACAGTCAACAGAGTGAGAATGGAGCTTCAGGAGGATCACTGAATCAGTTAAGCAATACATGGACTGTGTAGGTAAAGTCTAAATTCATGGCAACGTGACAATAGAGAATACTGGAAAAAGCCATGTATAGCAAAAGCCTAAGTGAAAAACCCCTGCCCCATCTCCCCATGCAGTGTCTGTCTCCCATTCTCAGAAGCGCTGATCTGACTAGAAGCTTGTGGGCTTTCTAACCTTTCATTCTTTGGAATGTCTGTATGTAGATGAGAAGTAATGCCCTGGGCATTTCCCCTCTGTGGTAGTCACTACAGGGTCCTGATCTCTGCAGTTTTGACCTATTGAAGGCAGATGCTGGGATGCTGGAAGTTAGGGATTACTAAGTGCTTGGGCTACGAAATGTTTCTTGATCAATTCTTGAACAGCCTCATCACTTACCTCTGTGCCATGGTTTATTCTGCCATAGAGTAGCACACAAACAAATAAATGTACCACATGTAATGGGCTTTGAACATATATACTGTAGGTAAAGTTTTCATCCTAATTTGTTAATTCATTAGTTTGTCACAGGAGATTTGACTGGGTAATCAGGATACCTATCTTGGGGAAAAACAGATTTAGACACAGCCTGGTACAGAACATCTCAAACAATCTAACGAGATCAGATCTGAATCCAGTGACAGTAGACAACCCCAGTTTTTTTTTTTTTTTTTTAACTTCAGGTACTACTTTTTTTTAAAAACCAAAATCCAAGTTCTTCCCTATAGGTGGCTTAGATCACAGTGGTGCATTAGACATGAGGATACCCAGTAATTATACTTTTCTAAAATGTGTCTTAACAAGGAGATTTTATAATACATACTGGTATGTTTTCTAGACTCCACCTGAAATTTAAAGGAAAGAAAACAGTTTGAGGCACAGGTCATACTAAATTCTGTTTACATGGGTCTTTAGAACACATGTTGACATAGTATGATGCCAATCAAAATGGGCAAGAGTCCTATGTGTTAGTATATTATGTGACAATGTCCCAGAAGAACTGGGACTCTATAGTTTGTGCCATTCCCACTTTTGCTGGTTCAAAGGCCAAATTAATTTGTTTGGTCTCTGCTGAATGTTCCCTAAGCCAAGCTGCATCTTTATAACCTGACTGTGAGATAATTCCTCCTCCAGCTGGGCCTCAATTATTTACACTAATCCTCATGCAGTAGAAGTCTTACCAATCAACATCTCCATGCTGAAACCCAGAAACTTTGGAACATAAGTAGAACATAAACTGCATCAAGATTTTAGAAACCAGAAGTGGCTGTCAACTTCTGAGTGAAAATTATACACGCATCTAAAGAGGAACCCTTTTCTTCAGGAGAAACTATCCTCTCACACAAACTGTGATAAATGGCACTGCATACTTTTATGTTCAGTTCAGTCAGGAGCAGGCTGGCACAATTCCAGTTCCTTTTCTCCCTGAGCTAACCCATGATGCACCTGGCTTTTGTTAACTGAATTTCATATCCACTACAATGTAAGGGACAAAGTAACTTTTTATATTACTTTGAGAGGAAAGGCAGTCTTACCTCCACCATCATCACGGGTAGCTCTCCCTGTTTTCTAGAAGAAAATGTAGTGGAGTTTTCGTGTATCTCTAAAAAGACAGAAAGTAACTTGTCAACACATGGTATTGTTTTTAATTACTCCAGGGATGTATAGAAGTCTATGTGGCTAGCATATGTGACTTGATCTAATTGTTCCCCCCAATCCACTCCTCCTCTGCTTCTCTGTTCAGAAAGGGGTAGGCCTCCCGTGGGTGTCAACAAATCATGGCACGACAAGTTGCCATGGGACTAAGCACCCCCCTTGCAATAAGGCTGGGCAAGGCGATCCAGTATAAGGAACAGAATCTTAAGAGCCAGCCAAAGTGTTAGGAATGGTTTGCTTTCTGCTTATTCCAGAACTGTGGATTATATTACTGTCACACAAATTAAGGCAAAGAGAAGAACTGAAGAGAAATGAGGAACAGAACTTTTGGCTTCCTAGACAATGGGAATCTAAATCAATGTGGAAGAATCTTTCACTGCATGAAAGTAAATAAGTCTTTCAAAATACACACTGCATTTATTCTGGTTGGAGGAAACCATGCATGTGTGTCTGTGTGCAGGTGGAGTTAGGAGGAGCTCTTCAGGGGTCTGGTTTTCTCCTTTCACCATGTGAGTTGTGGGATTCAACTGCAGTTAGGTCAGCAGGCTGGGCTGAAAAAGTCATTATGCACTGATCCAACCTATCTTTTCTAATAAAAGAAGCTTTATGATTAAGCAACAAAATACTGTCACTTCCTGTTTTAAAGCAGGGAACAATTGATACTTCCTGAGGCACATGTCTCAAATCTATATCAACCTCCACCAATCCATATATGTTGACTCAGAATTTATCACTAGTTATGATCCATGCTAATGTATCCATTTTACTTGGGAAATTTTACTAGGATGAACATATCTGAAAATATTCTTGCCTATGTTGTGTGTACATTATTCCCTAAAGTATAGCATATCGTGTATTATATTTTGTTATACTGTGCTGAGTATTGTCAGTATTCTACAGGGTTCTAAGGAGCATGGAGAACATGTATGTGTTATAGCCCTATAAGACACAGTGTAATATAAGGGCTTGATTAGTTTCAGATATTGGTGCTAAGGAGTCTGGAAAAAATTCTAAGGAAATACTGAGACAACTGTACATAGTAACACAACTCTGCAAGTCATGACGAAAGAAGGAAAGGAAGCATGGAACCACCTTCCAAATTCACATTATCTAAGAATTCATCCAAAGTACAATGTGAAAGAATCAATCAAAAATTCCAGAAATTTAAGTTCAATGTTGAGTTAGTAGAGCAATTGGGAAACAGTCAATTTGGGTATAGCTGACAACAATGATATTATCAACTATCAAGTACCAACATTTATGGAATTACCACACAAAAAAGAGCAAAATTAACATATGTCTCAAATTTAAAGGTAACACTGGACAGAAGTCAGAATAAGAAATATATCCTTTTCAATTGGCACAGTATAGTCACAGTGTACCATCACATAGTGTACCACTCTCAGAAGAGCACTTGCATGTAAGACTGCACCCACACCACCGCCTTCTCCTCCCATCTCGTTAGTTCCCTTTACTTTGTTCACATCATATACACATATGTAATTTTATTTTTACATAAAAACCTAGTCCTTCAAATGAAAGAAATTACCTGGGACTTGCCTTTTTCAATGAACATAAGACATTTAACATGGCAAGTATATTCACTTACATCTATGTTCTGCAAATGACATAATCCCATGCTCCTTAATAGTTTACACAGTGTCTTACTTAGGGTTTCTATTGCTGTGACCAAACACTATGATCATAAACAACTTGTAGAGGAAAGAGTTTATTTCAGCATACAATTCTCTCTTCACACTCAGTTTCTGGGGGAACTCTGGACAGGAACTGAACAGGGTAAGAACAGAGTCAGGAGAGGATGCAAAGGCCATGAAGGAGTGATGCTTACTCACCAAGGCTCGCTCAGCCTACTTTCTTACAGCACTCAGTGACACCACCATAGGGGTGGCACTGCCTACAGTGAGGTGGGCCCTCACATATCAATCATCAATGAAGAAAATGCACCACAGGCTTGCCTATGGGTGAATCTGGTGGCAGCATTTTCTGAATGGAAGTTTCCTCTTCCCAAATGACTCTGGTTTGTGACAAGTTAAAAAAACAAACAAACAAACAAAACAAAAAACAAAGACAGCACACCTGGATTTCAGGGAGAAGGGGATTCTGACCCCCGTTTTAATTTTTGAAACTATAATTCAGTTACAACATTTCTCCCTTCCCTTTTGGGGAAGGGAATTTAAATTAAGCAAAGTATAAGTAACCTGAAAATTCAAGATGCTAGGAATATGACCTTTCATGAAGTAAAAATCACATATAGACTACTCTACTTCCTAAAATCTTTTCTGTTAATATTAAGCTCCTTGTGGTCTGGCAGCTTTATTGGTGAAATTAAGGGTTAAGGCCAACAACTGAAATGCTATGTATATTAGAAGCAAGGAACTATATGAGAAAGCCACAGACGATCACAACTTTTGTGATTAGAATCTCAAGGATTTTACGATATGTTTGAAATACTTGACCTTATTGCAATAGTAATAGAAGTTGGTTATGAGACTGTTGCAGTAACGTAAAATGTATTTCAGGTAATTGTATCGTGTGTGTGTGTGTGTGTGTGTGTGTGTGTGTGTGTGTGTGTGTGTGTGTGTGTGTGTAAGTGCCTGACAATTAAAATATGAGAGCTAAAAGAGGGCATGGCATACCATGATGTATCACCCTTTCTCCTTTCTTTCAGACAGGGTCTCTCACAGATGCCATAGATAGGATGACAGCTAGCAAGCACTAGAAATACTACGGTCCATTCACTCAACAGCATGGGATTACAAATATGAACAGTTCTGTCCAATTTTTTTGTATGTGTGTGAGCAGATTCAAGCTCAGATCTACTGCTTTTTCAGTAAGTATTCTTCTCATTGAGCCATTAATTACCTCAATGATAAATCTTATAAAGCTATTTGAAATGGTATGTTGATCTTGGTTGCAAATCTCTCAAACAGAACTCACCATATGGCCTGTAAGTGTGTAAATAATGATCAAATTTAAGATTTTATCATACTTCATACATATTTTGTGGAAATAAACCAAAACAGATAATGGCCTGTAAATTATGCATGTATGTTTTAATCTTAACTTCATAATATTTCTAGGCCATGTAGTATACATGTAAGCTTTGTACAGCTGGCACAAGTCTTTAAGGAAATTGCAAATACAACAAAAATAAGTAGGGACTTTTTTTCACAAGGTCAATGTCAAGGATACGCACCTTCATTTTACTTCATTTAGGGAAAGCTATAAGGAGAGAGATAACTCAGTGGGGTTTCTGTCCTCCCATGCAAAAGAGGCATTCTGTACAGGACAGGCTGCCTCCAGCCCAGTTACTAGTGGAGAGAGAGTGGAGTGTTGGGTCAAATTTCAGACAAGATACCTTCCTAATTTGTGTCATAGCACTGAGAGTTTCATGAGGGCCAATGTGATGACCACATGCCAGTCACTCCTTCACCTTCTTCCTTACAATCCCTAAGGTTTGGGACAACCTTTTCTGGGTTTATTGTTCTTCTAATATACAGTCTTGCCCTCTTTATGGGACTTCCTCTGGCTGACTGAGTCCAGCCTTTTCTTCTCTCTTCACATATCCATGCCATACAGCTAGGCATCAGGAGCCCTTTAGCTGTGCCTACCAGATCCAGGACTGAACCAGATAAACTACTAAGATTTGATATCTTTGCTCTCAATGGCCTTTCCTGTCCGGTGAGTTTGGTGAGGAAGAGATAATTAGAGATAATACAAAAGGCAAAGAACTATCTGGACTGAGTATGGGAGCATGCCAGAGGGTTAGGCTATATTCTGTGGACAGTGTGTTCTACTATACAGTGTCAGGCACTAAATAATTAGTGGAAAAGAACCTCCAAGACTCTAAGGATAGCCAGGCACAGAACGCAGAATGAACATGGCACCCAGGAAATAGGGAAATTTCTGGAGAAGGATAAAGGGCAAGAAACTGTAACGAGGGATATGAAGTGTGTGCGGCTAGAGGTGGGGTCATGGGGCTCTGTAGGACACGCTACTCACAAGCAGGAGACCCAGAGTATACAGTGAGTAACACAATGCATTAATTCTACAAACACTGCCTGTTATGGTGGAGCCAAACACAGCTAAAGAATGAGAGAATGCAGGAGAAGCCAACACACTTGTGGGGATCAAGGGCCTCGAGCCTAATGAAGAGGCTCCAAGGAAGACACAGGAAACTCATTTCTGAGATTATGAACTCCTTCCCCTAAAGAAGACAAGTCAGGAAAGCCTATAACAAGTGAAAGATACAAATGGTGACAGCACAGAGGACAGACACAGCCCTGTGACCAGATAGGTGCCAAGATAGCCGATACCCAAGTGCCTATAGTCCTTTAGTCCTAGGAACTGAATGTTGAATGTTCTCAATATTGAAGGCTAAACCAAGAATTTCTGAAATGGGGCCAAGTGTGTGCTAGAGTTCAGGATCTAAGATGGATGTCAGACCTCTAATCTCCCTTGTCTCGGCCATCCTGTATGTCAGTCTGAGGTGAGGAACACTGCCTACAAAAGAGTTCAAGTCACCAGGTGGTAGGTGCACACCTATAATCCCAGCTCTCAGGAGGCAGAGGCAGGCAGATCTCCATGAATTCAAGGCCATTCTGGTCTACAAAGAAGTTCCAGGATAGTCATGGCAAATACACAGAGATCTTGAGAAACTAAAAAAAGAAAAAGAAATAAAAGAGCTAAAGTCATACACTGAGCCCTTACTCCCAGGACATTGTAGCCTTGGGGTTTTGACAGAACAAAAAGCCATTCTTGGGTCTCTTTAGCCACTCCACCCTGTGGGGTCCATGAAGTGCTGCTACAAGACCTGGGAGAAAAAGAGAGAGAACCTGTTTCTCGGGCATCATTGGGATCACACTATAAGACATTTACCTATGGGTCCTGGTAAGGAGAGAAAGTTGTTCCCTATAGATAAATTGGCCCTGATACAGGTTATACTCAAAAGTGAAAAACAACACTTCATAGGCTCCATGATGCTGAAACCCAGCTGTCAAACTGATGAGGTCTGTGTCCTCTGGGCATGCCCTTGGGGTTTATCTTGATTAGATTAAGTTAGATGAGAAGAGCTGTTCCCTATGGGTACGAGCATTCCCTTCGATGGGATTCTGGGCAGTATAAAAGTAAGAAAAGTCAGGAGAGTACATTCATTCATTTTTCTTTGCTTCTGGGCTCTGGTTGCAAGGTCAGTCTCCCTCAAGTTTCTGCCTCTACTGCTTCCCAATTATGGACTCCAAACTCAAACTATATGGCAAACTAAACCTTTCTTTGCCCACTGCCTCTGGGAAAGTAATCCTAACAAAATTTCCAAGGAGAGGTATAACAACATTCCAACGCTTGTGCATTGGGAGTGGCAGAGGAAGAACAGTCTATGTGTTCTTGGAAATACAGTCTTTAAATAACAGAACCAGGAGCAAAGCACCCTTAACCCTACCAGTGTTAACTATTATGCATTGGAAAGAGGAAAAGCACACAGGTTTCTGTGTCCTTGCTGATCTTTCCCACTCCCTTGGCCTCCCAAGTACAAGGTCTAAGATGACCATGCCTAGGGCTCTCTCCCAATGGACCTGACTAGAAATGCCTTTATCTAATTCAAATTTCATCCTCATTCTTGAGATTCTGGACATTAAACAGATCACTCTTGAGACTTTCCACATCTGCATCATCCATGTCTGGGACAAAGTGACTGAGAGGGTGGCTCAGTCATTCATGCCTACCCCAGGTGAAGCCATACTCATTCATAGGAAAGTCTCAGGTTTCCTATGGTTTACCACTACTTAATGAAAGGCAAAGGTTACCTTTAACCTTTAAACCTATTTATCCTATTTAAATTCTGTGGTTGTATTTCTACAGATAAGCTAGATAAATTAACAGTATCTACACACTAAAAACTACAGCAAAACGTCTCTATAGATTTATAAATAGTGCATAGTATAAAGGGCATCTATTATACATAACTGAACATAATTCCCTCAGTACCTTCTGTTTTAATGTATGTTTCTTTGGAGGTACCGGAGATGATTTGTGGTCCATCTGTATCAAGTGGGATCACGGTTGTTTTGATGGTCCTTTTCTTTAGTACTGCAGAAACAGGGAATGCAGTCACAACAGGGAAAGTTATGTCAGCTTCACAGCAGACAAACAGAGGAAACTTAGAATAGTTGAGTGTTTGTCACTTGATCTCCTTATTTATTTTCAGGTAAGTCACTGTAATTAGAATGGTGCTTCAGGAAGATCACTGTGTCAGTGTCCAATTAATTATGCATCACATGATGATGTAGATAAAGACTATTATGGTCACATGATGTAGGTAAAGTCTAAATTAGTACAGATGTGACAATAGAGAAGGAAGAGCAATGTGACTATGTTACGTTGGTGTGGTGACTGATACGCAGCGTTCAAATCCCAGTTAGAGCATCATGACACAGTGAAATCTATGCAATCCCGCTGTGATCACATCTTTGCACCAGTGAACTAAAAATTCATAAGGACCCCCAGGAGTCTTATCGGTGTAAAAGATATGTTAAACCCTAAGGAAAAGCACATGGATTGTACAAGTGTTCTATGATGTTTGTGAAATGTAAAAACAATTCAATTAGACAAGAATGACTGAATCCTGAGCAAGTGTTTAGTGTGCTACACAACAGTGACCAGTGGTTGTTTAATTTCATTCTTTTCTTATCCGGGATATTTCACAGCTCATGCAGGACATATGGTATCACTTTAAGTAGGTTCAGAAGGTAAGCAGCTGTGTATTCCTCTAACTTTTTAACCTTGGGTACCATGTTAGGCATATCCATGATGCTCTGATCAAAGTCCCTGCCAGATATAAGCAAAGAGATAGATGCTGTGCCTTTGATCCCTGACTCCAATTATGTATTTCTTCCAAAATAAGTTGTAGAAGGTCTCTGAATTAGTAAACACAGCCTTTCTCCAACATCTTCATCCTACCAGGTACCTCTCAGCAAGTGACTCTGATCATCAAGGACCCACACTGAGAGGTGACTTATGCTTGTGCCTTCTGTGATGACTCAGAATCTAAGTTATTCTAAATGAAATTGTCACATGAACGTTAGACCAAAAAAAAAAAACAGTTCCTTTAAATTGGCCAACCCTGTATAAACCCTCAACATGAACCGACAAGAAAAGGGGTCTAGTGCTTCATGGTGTAACTACTCTCGAGGTGCCAAGAGATAAGAGGAAGGCAGTGGCTGCACAAGGCATGGCAGTGCGTCTTATCTGCTCACTGTTCCCTCATCGTTTTTAATAAAATATGTGATTCTTTGAGAATTCCATAAAATGTATTTTGATCATATTCATCTCCACTCATCACCCTAACTCTCTTGATTCCATTCATATCTCTCCACTCCTTACCAGCTCTGTGCTCTTTTAGTCTCCCTAAGTAATTCACCAAGTTCAATTTGTGCTAATCACATACATATATATGGGCATGTGGCCAACCTCTGCAATTCAGTCAACCTGTTACTGGCAGAGTCAGCTTCTATACACTCTCCTTCCATCAACAGATCTTCTATTTCAGTTTATTATTTTTGTTTTTTCATTGATTATTTGTTATGTTTTGTTGATGAAAAAGGCCTCTAACCCAGGCTGGCCTAAAATTCACTATTTAGAAAAGGCTGGTCTTGAACTTATGACTTTCTTGAATCTACCACTCTAAATCAAAGATTACAGACTGTGTAATCCTGGGTACATTACATTGAGTACTTGGGATGAAACTCGGGTTTTTAGACACGATAGGCATGTACTAAGCCAATCACCATAAGAGCGCCACTTAACACATCAGCTCACTGGTGAGAGCCCGAGCATGTAGACACCACCAATGTGGATAGAATGATGCCCAGTGGCACTCTTCCCTGCTGCCTGTGTAAATGCACCAAGAGCAAAAATGGAATAGGCAACATGGAGTCTAACTACCCATGACAGGAAGTAGCCTTACTGCTCACTGTCCAGCTCTCCTTTACAAGTATATTGTTGGTTGCTCGCATAGGACCCATATAAGATCAAAGAGGTCAACAGTGTGGTTTGTAGGGAAGAGAGGTTCAAAAACCTTTCTCACCCCTAACTAAGAAGCTATTGGTAATTTATGGCTTCTGTGTGAGGGATGGAGAGATTAATTAAAGGTGTTGTCCCTGTAGCATTATCCCAGGTTTAGTGGATGCCCCTACATGTTTGCATATATGTTTAACATAAAATGGACTAGCAAGTTATTTTTTAAGGATAAAATTTGGAAAAATGTAAAAAGGGAGAGGATCTATGAACAGTAAGAGTTATAAGGGATGAATAAGATGAAATACGGTGCATAAATATATCAAAATTAATAAAATTATAATAATTAAAAAAATAAAATTTAAATGAATTGCTGGATTGATGATGCAGCACAGATCATTAAATGAATGATGACTGGAAATCTTAGTGCACACTGTCCTTAAATTTTGTGGCTCTTTGTGCCCATGCCAATATTGTCTAATCTGTTAATGCTTTTCTCCAAAACTTACAGGAATACATCAGATCTAAGATAAATCGACTTTGAACTATTCATCCCACTCTCCCCTGTACTTTAATTGTGGGCTTTGTCATCTTAAAAGGAGCACTGTGCTCCTCTACCATTCAAAGCAGTGACTGTCTGCTGCATGCCGAGTGACACTTCCTAGGACTTCCAACCACCACAGCCGTCACTGCAGTGTTTGGGATCCCGATCGATCTGCCTTACTGCAGGCAGATGTAAGAAGACAGAGCTCTCCACAGGGATTACTGTGCCCTTGATGAGGTAAGAAGTGGCTCTTAAGATGCACAGCTAAGGAGCCTCATCACTACCTCTTGAGTTCTAGTTAACTCATTTATGAAGGAACACAAGCATGTAACTGACCCTGCATATCTGAGATGAGGTTTGAATACATTTTTGTAGTTACCTTGTATTCTGATTTTCAATGTACACATCTGTAACTGGAAATTGGGTTGTGAAAAAGGCATCCTACTTTTGGGGGGAAAACAGATTTAAACAAGAATCGAAGTACAATACCCTCAAATAACAAAGGATTACTATTGAACACAAGAACCATAGAAATATCCATGATTACTTACTTGTTGTGGCCCTTGCCTTCAAAAGAAACTAAGAAAAAAAATTTAACACAACAATTCTCAAATCATTAATATGTTACATCACAGTGGTGTATCACACAAAATACAACCAGTGTTTTCACAATTCCTACCTCAGGTGTGTCTTAGGAAAATGATCCCACAATACATACCACATTTATGTCTTATAGTCATCACCTGCAATCAATAGGAAAGAAAATATTTAATGTCATGATCATGCTGAGCAATGTCTACAAAGCTGTTTTGCCCACTAACATCGTGTGACTGAAATCAGGACAGAGAAGAGTAGTAACAAAGAGACTATATTAATGGGTACATTATTCGATGATGTCACAGAGATCTGGGACTCTGTCCTTTGTGATACAAACTAGTACTGGGCATACTTTTTCTTATTCAGTGGCAGATCAGGTAAACCTATCTGGCCTATAGAGGGTTGCAAAACTTACATCACATACCATCTATAAAAACTTTTATATTACACTAAGGTATTTTTTGTTTCTAGACTATGGTTTACAAATAACTTGAGTATATGGTTGGAAGCTTAGTGTGTCCAGCTTGAGGATGTTCAGAGGATCTTTCAACCATGAGGACTGGTGTAAACTAGAGGCCCCCACCTTGGTGGGATCACTCATACAGCAGGACACAAAGTTGTGCCACATTGTGATGTATGCTGTCTTGATCAGGACCAAGTTGGTACAGTTCCATTCCCTCCTCTTCCTAAATAAGCTCTCTAATATCCGTGATGACTCAGATCAGTTTAATGAATGAAATGTGATACCCACTGAAGCACAAGGGGACCACCGAGGTAACCTTTCTACCTCAGAGAAATGAAAGTCCCTCTTACCCTCACAGTCGTCACTGGTCGGTGTTGCTTGTAGTGGGGTGAGGCCGCACTGGTGGTAGGTTCAGGGGACACTAGGGGAAAGGAAGCGACTCTCAGCTCACGGGACTTAGTATTATTACAGGGCATCTTTGCTTGATGTGAGTAAAAGCAACTGGACTTGGAACATCTTATTAAACCTAATGAACAATATGGTTGGGTTGTTGCAGGACTGTCTTCCAGGAAGAGAAATAAAGGCAGAGAGTAGCTCTGGAGAGAAATGAGGAGCAGATTTTTTTTGTTTGTAGGGAATGGTAATCTCAATCAGTGAAAAAGCATCTATTATGTGGTGTAATGATGAAATGAATCATTCAAAAATTTCTTTTTATACGTATTCTGTTTGAGAGGCTCAACAGCTGGCAGTGAATCCAGCAGAAGTGACGCTTCTGTACCTGGTTCTCTCAGTCAACCATGTAGGTTCCAGGCTCAAAGTATTGATCTCAGTCTTTACAGCAAGTGCCTTTACTGCTAAGATCTCACTGGTCCCCTATAACAAATCTTATGATAAAAACCACAGAGTACAATCAGTCCCTGAGATGACTTTCAGGGTAGGGCAATGGCTACTCTCTTCAGCTTCAGGTGAAGTTTTTACCTATGTACCTGTAGTACAGGTCTGATCCACACTTTTATTAGAGACTCAACTGCCTTTCCAGGCATGTTTTTCTGAAAAGGGTCTTTTCTGCTCTCTACCAATGATCTTTTCAGTCTCATGAGCTTTGTGAGAAACTGACATTTAGTGATTACAGAAAGACCTAGAACACCCAGGACTGAGAATAAGGACATGTCTGGGACTTAGGACCCATTGCATGGACAATGTGTTGCAGTACGGAGAACCCACAATAAGGTAACACAAAGAAGGAACCACATAAGCTTCTGTGGCAATTATGAAAGAGAAGTGGCTGGGGAAGGAGAGGGGCAGGAAATCATAAGAAGAGAGACAGAAAGGGAGTGAGTAGAAGAGGAATCCTGTTTCTCTGTCACACACAGCTCAGAAGCAGGCACTACACACTGAATCCACAGTTATAGTCTATGATAGAGAGCAAAAAAAAAATCTGTAGAATGAGAGAATCCTAGAGGAGCAGACATAGTTCTGATTAGCCTGGGCTGTGAGTCTACTGAAGAAGTGACAGGGAAGCCACTTAGAGAAGAGAGACTCCTTAGAGCATAATCTCATGTCCCCAGGAAAGAAGAGACAGGTCAGACCACGCCAAAGTGGGAGACTCAAGTACTGACAGCGTAAGAAACAGACACACATTATGGTGCATAGAGAACTGATCCTCTCCTGTCCATACAATTTATTCTGAGAAACATGGGCAGTATTTTAGGGAAGCTCACAAACTCAGTCTCTGCATATTGGAGGCTGAGGCAAGGATGCCTCTAAGAGCACCAAAGATCATCCAGAGGGCAGATCCTTTCTCCCTATGTCATCCATTAATTTAAAGGATCAAAGAAGGATATCACCCTATAACCCTCCTTGACTCAAATTACACAGAATGCCAGTTAAAGTTAAGGAACATAGACTGCTTAGAGCTAATGACACACATGAGGCTTCTATTTATCAGGACATCGCTAAGGTAAGAATGAGGCTAGTGTTGCTAGAGAAGCCTGCTAACTACTCAGCAGTCTGCGATGTCCTACAAGGAGGGACTAAATGGTCCACAGAGGACCTAGTAGGCACTACTACCAATGTCCCCAGGGAGCCGGGAAAAGGATCTGCTCATTCTTTACCACCAGGACCATTTTGTAAGTACTTCAAATGTATATTTGAATGCCCAGGAGTAGGTTGTCCCTCACCAGAGACTGGCTTTATCATAGATTGAAACCCCAAACTGATCACCACTGTTTATGGGCATGGTGATGGCAAATCTCAGGAGTCAACTGATAGCTCAGGGCTCTGGTGATGCCTCTATGGCATTACCTTGACAAGGTTAACTGAGGTAGCAAATGGTTCAGCTGTTAGTACATTACTTCTGGACTGAGATCCATGACTGTAGAAGGAGAAGGTGAGCTGAGCATAAAGAAACACTCCTTTTCTCTATTTCTGTTGCACTGGACCTCTGCCTCAGGCTCCTGTATCTATGATTTCTCAGCAAATATGCACACCATACTCATGGTATCATGGGAAAACAAGCACTCCTTCTTTGGCATGTTTGGGTCATAGTATTTTATCACACAAACTGGGAAAGAACCTTATGCGCAAATTCCATGGAGAGCTAATAAGTACAATGACAGGCTTGGACACTTGGTAGTGGTAAATGGGGATAAGCGCTAAGTGTTGAAAGACTGCCTTCAAATGACAGAGATGAACCCAAGAATATTACCCCTGACAAGGCTACCATGATGCCTTTGAAAAGGAAGAACACAGAAACCTCCTTCCATGACCTTGTCTCTGTTCTTTCCCATAAGCATAGGGTGTGACACACTACTCCAGAGACCCACTCCCCTTAGGTCAGACTAGAAATGCTGTTATCTGTTTCAAATTTTGTGCTCACTCTTGACAATTTTGACAATGACCATGTCAATCTTGAGCTTGTTTACATTCAGTTCATCTACATCACCGGTATGTGGGAGAAAGTAACAGAGAGGTTGCCTCACCTATTCCTGCCTACACCAGGTGAAGGGACAGTGACAGAGACAAGATTGAGTTCACCTTTCCTCTGTTTCTTGTTACTCAATGTTTGCAAAAGGTGAATTTACATTACATTCTTAAATCGTGTGGTTGAATTTCAGCTGAGGAACTATGCAAGTCAACATTATCTACACAGGAAACTATGGTAATATCATCACCTTTCCCTCCTATCATACAATGATGATCCACAACTACCATATGTCACTCAATGAGATTAGTGCATTTCAACAGTACCTTCTCTTTCAGTAGATGGTACATGGCCAGAAGTGTCTGCCAGGACTTCCGGTACTTCAGCATCCTTGGGGGATATTTTCCCTTTCCCAAAGAGTCTTCTTTTAATTCTGCAAACTGGCATGCATTAACAGTAGAAACAGTTATGTCAGTTTCATGGCAGAAAATAGAGGAAACCAGTCTGTTTTAGTACACTCCATGGCATGCCCATTCTCCAGGCACCATCATCAGAGTCACAGTGGTGTTTCAGGAGCATCACTGAGTGCACTGCACACTCCAGCATGCACCGCATTGGTGGTGTAGGCAAGTCCTAAATTCATGGCAGTGTGACAGTGTGTTTGTTTCCTTGCTGAATACATGTACCTAATGAGTGCTCACCTTCAAATCACAGGCACTGACCAACCCTGAGAGGAAAAACACATGGAGCAGAGTGTACCCAACCTTTAAAGATGTATTCCCACTGGATATGGAGTGCACTGCTTTCATAACAGTTCTCTGTAGGCAGAGGAGGTGAAGCTCTGTGATTTCTAGGCCAGTATGGTACATAAGTAGGTAGTTCCAGTATAGATAAGGACAAACTGTGAGTCCCTGAAACCCGCCCCCAAAAGCAATATATTCTCAGAGAATGAGGTAGCACACATCAACCTCCAGGTGGTGACTGCAGTTCTCAGTGCACATGTCCTTAAATTGTGTTCCTCTTTGGGCCCATGCTTCTGTTGTCTACTCTGTTCATGCTATTCTCCAGATCCCAGAGAAACCCATTTTAGAAATATCCATCCTACTCCTCTGTATATTTTATTTAATTGTGAGACTCTGTCATCTTAAAAGGAGCACTGTGCTCCTCTACCATTCAAAGCAGTGACTGTCTGCTGCATGCTGAGTGACATTTCCTAGGACTTCCAACCACCACAGCCGTCACTGCAGTGTTTGGGATCCCTATCGATCTGCCTTACTGCACACAGATGTAAGAGGACAGAGCTCTCCACGGGGATTACTGTGCCCTTGATGAGGTAAGAAGTGGCTCTTAAGATGCACAGCTAAGGAGCCTCATCACTACCTCTTGAGTTCTAGTTAACTCATTTATGAAGGAACACAAGCATGTAACTGACCCTGCATATCTGAGATGAGGTTTGAACACATTTTTGTAGTTACCTTGTATTCTGATTTTCAATTTACACATCTGTAACTGGAAATTGGGTTGTGAAAAAGGCATCCTACTTTTGGGGGGAAAACAGATTTAAACAAGAATTGAAGTACAATACCCTCAAATAACAAAAGATTTCTTTTGAACACAAGAACCATAGAAATATCCATGATTACTTACTTGCTGTGGCCCTTGCCTTTAAAAGAAACTAAGAAAAAAAATTTAACACAACAATTCTCAAATCATTAATATGTTACATCACAGTGGTGTATCACACAAAATACAACCAGTGTTTTCACAATTCCTACCTCAGTTGTGTCTTAGGAAAATGATCCCACAATACATACCACATCTATGTTTTTTGGTCTTCGCCTGCAATCAATAGGAAAGAAAATATTTAATGTCATGATCATGCTGAGCAATGTCTACAAAGCTGTTTTGCCCACTAACATCGTGTGACTGAAATCAGGACAGAGAAGAGTAGTAACAAAGAGACTATATTAATGGGTACATTATTCGATGATGTCACAGAGATCTGGGACTCTGTCCTTTGTGATACAAACTAGTACTGGGCATACTTTTTCTTATTCAGTGGCAGATCAGGTAAACCTATCTGGCCTATAGAGGGTTGCAAAACTTACATCACATACCATCTATAAAAACTTTTATATTACACTAAGGTATTTTTTGTTTCTAGACTATGGTTTACAAATAACTTGAGTATATGGTTGGAAGCTTAGTGTGTCCAGCTTGAGGATGTTCAGAGGATCTTTCAACCATGAGGACTGGTGTAAACTAGAGGCCCCCACCTTGGTGGGATCACTCATACAGCAGGACACAAAGTTGTGCCACATTGTGATGTATGCTGTCTTGATCAGGACCAAGTTGGTACAGTTCCATTCCCTCCTCTTCCTAAATAAGCTCTCTAATATCCGTGATGACTCAGATCAGTTTAATGAATGAAATGTGATACCCACTGAAGCACAAGGGGACTACTGAGGTAACCTTTCTACCTCAGAGAAAGGAAAGGCCCTCTTACCCTCACAGTCTTCACTCGTCGATGTTTCTTGTAGCGGGGTGAGGCCGCACTGGTGGTAGGTTCAGGGGACACTAGGGGAAAGGAAGCGACTCTCAGCTCACGGGACTTAGTATTATTACAGGGCATCTTTGCTTGATGTGAGTAAAAGCAACTGGACTTGGAACATCTTATTAAACCTAATGAACAATATGGTTGGGTTGTTGCAGGACTGTCTTCCAGGAAGAGAAATAAAGGCAGAGAGTAGCTCTGGAGAGAAATGAGGAGCAGATTTTTTTTTTGTTTGTAGGAAATGGTAATCTCAAGCAGTGTAAAAGAATCCATTATGTGGTGTAATGATTAAGGGAATCATTCAAAAATTTCTTTTTATATGTATTCTGTTTGAGAGGCTCAACAGCTGGCAGTGCATCCAGCAGAAGTAACCCTTCTGTACCTGGTTCTCTCAGTCAACCATGTAGGTTCCAGGCTCAAAGTATTGATCTCAGTCTTTACAGCAAGTGCCTTTACTGCTAAGATCTCACTGGTCCCCTATAACAAATCTTATGATAAAAACCACAGAGTACAATCAGTCCCTGAGATGACTTTCAGGGTAGGGCAATGGCTACTCTCTTCAGCTTCAGGTGAAGTTTTTACCTATGTACCTGTAGTACAGGTCTGATCCACACTTTTATTAGAGACTCAACTGACTTTCCAGGCATGTTTTTCTGAAAAGGGTCTTTTCTGCTCTCTACCAGTGATCTTTTCAGTCTCATGAGCTTTGTGAGAAACTGACATTTAATGATTACAGAAAGACCTAGAACACCCGGGACTGAGAATAAGGACATGTCTGGGACTTAGGACCCATTGCATGGACAATGTGTTGCAGTACGGAGAACCCACAATAAGGTAACACAAAGAAGGAACGACATAAGCTTCTGTGGCAATTATTAAAGAGAAGTGGCTGGGGAAGGAGAGGGGCAGGAGATCATAAGAAGAGAGACAGAAAGGGAGTGACTAGAAGAGGAATCCTGTTTCTCTGTCACACACAGCTCAGAAGCAGGCACTACACACTGAATCCACAGTTATAGTCTATGATAGAGAGCAAAAAAAAAAAAATCTGCAGAATGAGAGAATCCTAGAGGAGCAGACATAGTTCTGATTAGCCTGGGCTGTGAGTCTACTGAAAAAGTGACAGGGAAGCCACTTAGAGAAGAGAGGCTCCTTAGAGCATAATCTCATGTCCCCAGGAAAGAAGAGACAGGTCAGACCACGCCAAAGTGGGAGACTCAAGTACTGACAGCGTAAGAAACAGACACACATTATGGTGCATAGAGAACTGATCCTCTCCTGTCCATACAATTTATTCTGAGAAACATGGGCTGTATTTTAGGGAAGCTCACAAACTCAGTCTCTGCATATTGGAGGCTGAGGCAAGGATGCCTCTAAGAGCACCAAAGATCATCCAGAGGGCAGATCCTTTCTCCCTATGTCATCCATTAATTTAAAGGATCAAAGAAGGATATCACCCTATAACCCTCCTTGACTCAAATTACACAGAATGCCAGTTAAAGTTAAGGAACATAGACTGCTTAGAGCTAATGACACACATGAGGCTTCTATTTACCAGGACATCGCTAAGGTAAGAATGAGGCTAGTGTTGCTAGAGAAGCCTGCTAACTACTTAGCAGTCTGTGATGTCCTACAAGGAGGGACTAAATGGTCCACAGAGGACCTAGTACGTACTACTACCAATGTCCCCAGGGAGCCGGGAACAGGATCTGCTCATTCTTTACCACCAGGACCATTTTGTAAGTACTTCAAATGTATATTTGAATGCCCAGGAGTAGGTTGTCCCTCACCAGAGACTGGCTTTATCATAGATTGAAACCCCAAACTGATCACCACTGTTTATGGGCATGGTGATGGCAAATCTCAGGAGTCAACTGATAGCTCAGGGCTCTGGTGATGCCTCTATGGCATTATCTTGACAAGGTTAACTGAGGTAGCAAATGGTTCAGCTGTTAGTACATTACTTCTGGACTGAGATCCATGACTGTAGAAGGAGAAGGTGAGCTGAGCATAAAGAAACAATCCTTTTCTCTATTTCTGTTGCACTGGACCTCTGCCTCAGGCTCCTGTATCTATGATTTCTCAGCAAATATGCACACCATACTCATGGTATCATGGGAAAACAAGCACTCCTTCTTTGGCATGTTTGGGTCATAGTATTTTATCACACAAACTGGGAAAGAACCTTATGCACAGATTCCATGGAGAGCTACTAAGTACAATGACAGGCTTGGACACTTGGTAGTGGTAAATGGGGATAAGCACTAAGTGTTGAAAGACTGCCTTCAAATGACAGAGATGAACCCAAGAATATTACCCCTGACAAGGCTACCATGATGCCTTTGAAAAGGAAGAACACAGAAACCTCCTTCCATGACCTTGCCTCTGTTCTTTCTCATAAGCATAGGGTGTGACACACTACTCCAGAGACCCACTCCCCTTTGGTCAGACTAGAAATGCTGTTATCTGTTTCAAATTTTGTGCTCACTCTTGACAATTTTGACAATGACCATGTCAATCTTGAGCTTGTTTACATTCAGTTCATCTACATCACCGGTATGTGGGAGAAAGTAACAGAGAGGTTGCCTCACCTGTTCCTGCCTACACCAGGTGAAGGGACAGTGACAGAGACAAGATTGAGTTCACCTTTCTTCTGTTTCTTGTTACTCAATGTTTGCAAAAGGTGAATTTACATTACATTCTTAAATCGTGTGGTTGAATTTCAGCTGAGGAACTATGCAAGTCAACATTATCTACACAGGAAACTATGGTTATATCATCCTTTCCCTCCTATCATACAATGATGATCCACAACTACCATATGTCACCCAATGAGATTAGTGCATTTCAACAGTACCTTCTCTTTCAGTAGATGGTACATGGCCGGAAGTGTCTGCCTGGACTTCCGGTACTTCAGCATCCTTGGGGGATATTTTCCCTTTCCCAAAGAGTCTTCTTTTAATTCTGGAAACTGGCATGCATTAACAGTAGAGACAGTTATGTCAGTTTCATGGCAGAAAATAGAGGAAACCAGTCTGTTTTAGTATACTCCATGGCATGCCCATTCTCCAGGCACCATCATCAGAGTCACAGTGGTGTTTCAGGAGCATCACTGAGTGCACTGCACACTCCAGCATGCACCGCATTGGTGGTGTAGGCAAGTCCTAAATTCATGGCAGTGTGACAGTGTGTGTGTTTCCTTGCTGAATACATGTACCTAATGAGTGCTCACCTTCAAATCACAGGCACTGACCAACCCTGAGAGGAAAAACACATGGAGCAGAGTGTACCCAACCTTTAAAGATGTATTCCCACTGGATATGGAGTGCACTGCTTTCATAACAGTTCTCTGTAGGCAGAGGAGGTGAAGCTCTGTGATTTCTAGGCCAGTATGGTACATAAGTAGGTAGTTCCAGTATAGATAAGGACAAACTGTGAGTCCCTGAAACCCGCCCCCAAAAGCAATATATTCTCAGAGAATGAGGTAGCACACATCAACCTCCAGGTGGTGACTGCAGTTCTCAGTGCACATGTACTTAAATTGTGTTCCTCTTTGGGCCCATGCTTCTGTTGTCTACTCTGTTCATGCTATTCTCCAGATCCCAGAGAAACCCATTTTAGAAATATCCATCCTACTCCTCTGTATATTTTATTTAATTGTGAGACTCTGTCATCTTAAAAGGAGCACTGTGCTCCTCTACCATTCAAAGCAGTGACTGTCTGTTGCATGCTGAGTGACATTTCCTAGGACTTCCAACCACCACAGCCGTCACTGCAGTGTTTGGGATCCCTATCGATCTGCCTTACTGCAGACAGATGTAAGAGGACAGAGCTCTCCACGGGGATTACTGTGCCCTTGATGAGGTAAGAAGTGGCTCTTAAGATGCACATCTATGGAGCCTCATCACTACCTCTTGAGTTCTAGTTAACTCATTTATGAAGGAACACAAGCATGTAACTGACCCTGCATATCTGAGATGAGGTTTGAACACATTTTTGTAGTTACCTTGTATTCTGATTTTCAATTTACACATCAGTAACTGGAAATTAGGTTGTGAAAAAGGCATCCTACTTTTGGGGGGAAAACAGATTTAAACAAGAATTGAAGTACAATACCCTCAAATAACAAAAGATTTCTTTTGAACACAAGAACCATAGAAATATCCATGATTACTTACTTGCTGTGGCCCTTGCCTTCAAAAGAAACTAAGAGAAAAATTAACACAACAATTCTCATATCATTAATATCTTACATCACAGTGGTGTATCACACAAAATACAACCAGTGTTTTCACAATTCCTACCTCAGTTTTGTCTTAGGAAAATGATCCCACAATACATACCACATCTATGTTTTTTGGTCTTCGCCTGCAATCAATAGGAAAGAAAATATTTAATGTCATGATCATGCTGAGCAATGTCTACAAAGCTGTTTTGCCCACTAACATCGTGTGACTGAAATCAGGACAGAGAAGAGTAGTAACAAAGAGACTATATTAATGGGTACATTATTCGATGATGTCACAGAGATCTGGGACTCTGTCCTTTGTGATACAAACTAGTACTGGGCATACTTTTTCTTATTCAGTGGCAGATCAGGTAAACCTATCTGGCCTATAGAGGGTTGCAAAACTTACATCACATACCATCTATAAAAACTTTTATGTTTCACTAAGGTATTTTTTGTTTCTAGACTATGGTTTACAAATAACTTGAGTATATGGTTGGAAGCTTAGTGTGTCCAGCTTGAGGATGTTCAGAGGATCTTTCAACCATGAGGACTGGTGTAAACTAGAGGCCCCCACCTTGGTGGGAGCACTCATACAGCAGGACACAAAGTTGTGCCACATTGTGATGTATGCTGTCTTGATCAGGACCAAGTTGGTACAGTTCCATTCCCTCCTCTTCCTAAATAAGCTCTCTAATATCCGTGATGACTCAGATCAGTTTAATGAATGAAATGTGATACCCACTGAAGCACAAGGGGACCACCGAGGTAACCTTTCTACCTCAGAGAAAGGAAAGGCCCTCTTACCCTCACAGTCTTCACTCGTCGATGTTTCTTGTAGCGGGGTGAGGCCGCACTGGTGGTAGGTTCAGGGGACACTAGGGGAAAGGAAGCGACTCTCAGCTCACAGGACTTAGTATTATTACAGGGCATCTTTGCTTGATGTGGATAAAACTGCATGGATTTAGTACATGGGTCTAAATATCATCAGACTTTTCTGTCCCCTCAGCAACACCTAAACATTCAGCAGTTGTTTTTGAAATAATTGCGTCCGAGGCTTTATAGTATTTACAAATGCTTGGCCGGTAGCTTAGGCTTATTAATAACTTGATCTTTCACTTATATTAACCCATATCTTATCTATAGTTAGCCACGTGGTGTGGTACCTTTTATCCCTACAGTATTCTCATCTTGCTTCCTCTGGGTCTCGCTGGGGACTCCTGACTCTGCCCTTCCTCTTCCCTGCATTCTCAGTTTGGTCACCCTGCCTGGCTACTGGCCAATTAGCCTTTTATTAAATCAATTCAAGTGACAAATCTTTACAGTGTACAAGAGGATTCTTCCATGGCAACTAAATCTAATGGAAAATATGGTTGGGTTGTCACTGGACTGTCTTCCAGGAAGACAAATTAAGGCCCCGTACAGGTCTGGAGAGAAATGAGGAACAGATATATTTTCCTTTCTATGAAATCTGAATCTTAAGCAGTGTGAAAGAATAGTTGTATCATGTAAGGATTAAATAAATCTTTCAAAAAATTTCTTTTTACATTTATTATATTTGGGATGCTCAACAGCTGGCAGTGCATCCAGCAGAAGTGACCCTTCTGCACCTGGTTCTCTCAGTCAACCATGAAGGTTCCAGGCTCAAATTATTGATCTCAGTCTTTACCACATGTGCTTTTACTGCTACACACTCAAGAACCACAGAAAAGTAACCTTATGATAAAAATCACAGAGTTCAATCAGTCTCTGAGATGATTTGAACGCAGGATAGCTGCTACTCTCATCAACCTCAGCTGGCCATCAGGAGACTTTTATCTATATACATGTAATAAAGGTCTGATCCACACCCTTTCTAGAGAGTCAACTGACTTTCCAGACATATTTTTCTGAAAAAGGTTCTTTTCTGTTCTCTCCACTGATCTTTTCAATCTCATGAGCTTTGTGAGACAATAAATGATTACAGAAAGACCTGGAACACCCAGGACAAGATGAGAACATGTGTGGGAATTAGTCCACATTGCCTGGACAACGTGTTCCAGTACACAAAATAACCAATAAAGTAACTGGAAAAATGGACCACATAGGCCTCCAAGGTTTTCCAGACCAAGAAACATGGCAATAATGAAAGGGAAGTGGCTGGAGCGAGGGAGAGGGTGGCAAGAGGTAACAAGAACGGAGATGAAAGTCGGGGGGGCTAGAGGAGAATCTTGTCTCTCTGTCACACACAGGTCAGAAGAGGACAGTATGCATTGAACCTACAGATATAGTGCACAATAGGAAGTTAAAAAAAAACTGCAGACTGAGAGAATCCAAGGGATGCAGACGTAGTTCTGATGGGCCTGGGCTGTGAGCCTACTGAAGTAGAAAAAGTAAAGCCACGTAGAGAAGAGAGACTCCTTAGAGCATAAACTCATGTCCCCAGGAAAGAAGAGACAGGTCAGACCACGCCAAGAGTGAGAGACTCGAGTAGTGACAGCACAGGGGACAGGCACCTCCTGCAGGTGTCTGGAGAGCTGACCCCCTCGGGTGTATAACCTGTATTATGAGGAACATGGGCAATATTTTAGGAAAACTCACAAACACAGTCTCTGCATATTGGAGGCTGAAGCAAGGATGTCTCTAAAAGCACCAAAGATCACCCAAAGGGCAGACCCTTTCTCATCCATTAAGTCAAAGGTTCCATGATAGATATCAGCCTGAAATCTCCCTTGACTGAAATCACCTAGCATGGCACTTAAAGTCAAGGAACATAGACTGGTAAAAGCTAAAGACATATATGAGGTCTTTACTTGTCAGGACATTGCCAGTGTTGCAATGAGGCCATACAACAGAAGCCTGCTAGCTATTTAGCTGTCTAATCTTTGGTTGTCCTTTGAAGATGGACTAAATGATCAACAGAAGACCAAGAAAGCACTACTACAAATGTCCCAGGGGACCCAGGGACAGGATCTGCTCATTCAGTATCACCAGGACCACTTGGTAAGAAATTTATACACACATTTGAATGCACAGGGGCAAGTTGTCTCTCACCAGAGAGACTGGCTTTATCATAGACTGGAACCCCAAACTGTTTATGGGCATGGTGATGGCAAATATCAGGAGTCAACTGATAGGTCAGGGCTCTGGTGATGCCTCTATGGCATTATCTTGACAAGGTTAACTGAGGTAGCAAATGGTTCAGCTGTTAGTACATTACTCCTGGACTGAGATCCATGACTGTAGAAGGAGAAGGTGAGCTGAGCATAAAGAAACACTCTTTTTCTCTATTTCTGTTGCACTGGACCTCTGCCTCAGGCTCCTGTATCTATGGTTGCTCAGCAAATATGCACACCATACTCATAGTATCATGGGAAAACAAGCACTCCTTCTTTGGCATGTTTGGGTCATAGTATTTTATCACACAAACTGGGAAAGAACCTTATGCACAAATTCCATGGAGAGCTACTAAGTACAATGACAGGCTTGGACACTTGGTAGTGGTAAATGGGGATAAGCGCTAAGTGTTGAAAGACTGCCTTCAAATGACAGAGATGAACCCAAGAATATTACCCCTGACAAGGCTACCATGATGCCTTTGAAAAGGAAGAACACAGAAACCTCCTTCCATGACCTTGCCTCTGTTCTTTCCCATAAGCATAGGGTGTGACACACTACTCCAGAGACCCACTCCCCTTTGGTCAGACTAGAAATGCTGTTATCTGTTTCAAATTTTGTGCTCACTCTTGACAATTTTGACAATGACCATGCCAATCTTGAGCTTGTTTACATTCAGTTCATCTACATCACCGGTATGTGGGAGAAAGTAACAGAGAGGTTGCCTCACCTGTTCCTGCCTACACCAGGTGAAGGGACAGTGACAGAGACAAGATTGAGTTCACCTTTCCTCTGTTTCTTATTACTCAATGTTTGCAAAAGGTGAATTTACATTACATTCTTAAATCGTGTGGTTGAATTTCAGCTGAGGAACTATGCAAGTCAACATTATCTACACAGGAAACTATGGTAATATCATCACCTTTCCCTCCTATCATACAATGATGATCCACAACTACCATATGTCACCCAATGAGATTAATGCATTTCAACAGTACCTTCTCTTTCAGTAGATGGTACATGGCCAGAAGTGTCTGCCTGGACTTCCGGTACTTCAGCCTTCTCAGAAGCAACCATGTGTTGCTGTTGATGGTTCTTTTCCAATAGATTGTATTCTGGGACTGCATTAACAGTAGAGACAGTTATGTCAGTTTCATGGCAGAAAATAGAGGAAACCAGTCTGTTTTAGTACACTCCATGGCATGCCCATTCTCCAGGCACCATCATCAGCGTCACAGTGGTGTTTCAGGAGGATCACTGAGTGCACTGCACACTCCAGCATGCACTGCATTGGTGGTGTAGGCAAGTCTAAATTCATGTCAATGTGGTGTTGTTAAAAGAAGAGCAACATGACTGTATTAAGTTTGCTTTTACCTGATAAACAGTGTCCATGTCTCTCTTGGAGTCCCATAAATATGGTAAACTTTATAAACTCCCTCCTTTCTGAGTAGTGTTTACTAGGGTGCTATATACTGTGAAACTTCTCAGTGCAAAACATATGAATAAACATACATACATACATATATATATATATATCCATCCACATACACACACATGCATGCATACATGCATGTACACACACACACACACACACACACACACACACACACACACACACAGCTTGACCTCAAATAAATGTATATATACTACCGAATTACTCTGTGGTATTTGTTATTGTCAGAACAGTCAGCTACATTTGAGTGAATCCAGGTAGCATGAGGTTGTGTTGGTTACTCATGCAACCAACGGTAGAGAATGTATTTATTTTCACTGTTTACCTTCACTGTTTACATGAGAAACTATAGAAGGGCCCTAGCTTAGCAGAAATATATGATCTTCCTCCAATATTTTCAACCTGCCTAGTGCCTATCAGTTAGTGATTCTCTAGATAGTGGACCACATTGAGAGGTAAGCAAAGCTTCCATATTTTCTAGAGATGCTCAGATTCAAAGTCACTCAGAGCCAAGTTGTCACATGATGGTTGGGATGAGTAGGAACTTCCCTTCCACTAGCCAGGCCTGGATATGTCCTCATCACGAACTGACAAGAACAGTAGCCAGGTGCATTGGTAATATAATAAACAGTGCCTGTACACGTCATTTTCTAGGTGACATCCTCATTGACCATCTGTACAGTCTTTATTAATTCTGGCTAAGATAGGGGTAATGACTGCAGGAGCATCGAGAACGCACTATACCTGTTCATGCCTTTCTCACCAAAGTCCTATCTTCTCTATATTGCCGTTTAATTTTTCCAGAAGAGATCTGTGTTCTAGTCTAGCCTGAAATTTCTACAGCAAAGAACGAACTTATGTCTCTCTTTCTTCCACTTCTCAAGGACAAGGACTAATAAGATTGAGACATCCTGGGCACATTTTGAGCAGAATTAGGAGTCAAACTCTGGGTTTAATTAGCAAACTGCGCGTGGTTATGCTAATCATGCACTGAGGCAACTGGGCCACAAGCTCCAGCCCATATTAGCATACTAGCTTTTCTTAATACAAACTACCATATAACAAAGTACTGAAAATGTAAACACACTGTGCATAAAATACTTTTGAAATGATGTTACTGAGCCATATACTCTTCATTGCTGAATATATATGTGTGTGTGTGTGTGTGTGTGTGTGTGTGTGTGTGTGTGTGTGTGTACACATATATGAGTGGTCACACTGAAAACATGAGGACCAATCACCACTGAGAAGAAAACTCCTGGAGCATAATAGAGTGCACCCCATTTTTAAATATATAATCTCACTGAGTGTGGTAGTGAACTCCTTGTGTAACAGTTCTCTGTAGTCACAGGCAGGCAGAACTGTGTGATATCCAAGTCAGAAGGGTATATATGTAGCTAGTTCCAGGAGAGCCATGGATACATAGTGAGATCCTGTCTCAAAAACAAAACACTATGTTGTCCAAAAAGTCCGACATCACAGATCAACATCCAGGTGGAGACTAGAGTTCTTAGTGGACACTGTGCCTAAATTGTGTTGCTTTTTGTGTCCATACTAATATTGTTAAACACCTTAAAGTTTTTCAGGTTTTACTGGAAGGAGCCCACGAAGTCTAGCACACATCCATCCTATCTCAATGTAGTGGTAAGCAAAGAATCTGTGAACTACACCACAACATGGGCTGTTTTCTTCCACACTTGCTAAATGTGTGCAGGCAGGGTATTAAATGCAGTCGTTGCACTGCATATGTGAAGATCCTCGTCACTTATTCTGGGCGTTGGTGTATTCATCTGCTTAGGAAAACACATATCAACTCACTACATATGGCTGTGGTGAGCTTTAAACACATTGTTATAGGTAAATCATGAATACTATTTTTTTCTCAAGGAATTTACAATTTTAATATAAACCAGCTGGCTCATTTCCAGTTACATTTTTTTTAATTTTATTTTTCTTTATTAAGAAATTTTCTACTCACTCCTCATGCTATCCACAGACCCCCCTCCTCCCTCCTCCCATCCCCAACCCTCTTTCCCAAGCCACCCCGCATCCCCCAAATCAAGGTCTCCCATGGGGAGTCAGCAGAGCCCAGCTCACTGAGCCTAGGCAGGTCCAAGCCCCTTCCCACTGCACCAAGGCTGTGCAAGGTGTCACACCACAGGCACCGGATTCCCAGAAGCCTGCCCATGTACCAGGGACAGATCCCGATCCCACTGCCTGGGTGCCCCCCAAACAGTTTGAGCCAAACAACTGTCTTCCATGTCCAGAGGGCCTAGTCCAATCCCATGGGAGCTCCACAGCCACCAGTCCACAGTTCATGTGTTCCCACTACTGTGGTCCATTATCTCTGCACGTCCTCTCATCATGATCACAATGTCCCTCACCTGCAGTATCTCTCCTCTCTCTCATCAATTGGATTCCCGGAGCTCAGCCTGGTGCCTGGCCGTGGATCTCTGTATCTGCCTCCATCAGCCACTGGACAGAGGCTCTATGATGACAGCTAGGTTATTTGCTAGGCTGGTCACTAG
Source organism: Peromyscus maniculatus bairdii (assembly GCF_049852395.1). Lineage (NCBI taxonomy): Eukaryota > Metazoa > Chordata > Mammalia > Rodentia > Cricetidae > Peromyscus > Peromyscus maniculatus. Next base: position 12,349,103 of record NC_134863.1, on the reverse strand, counting down.
AGTAGACCGGTCCAGGCACCCTCTGGACCACTGCCAGCAGAACAAGGTGGGGTCAACCTTGTGGACTCCTGAGAGTCTCCCCAGCACCCTGCCTCTTCCTGTTTCCATGATGTCCTCATCTATCATGGTATCTTCCTCCCTGCCCTCCCACTCTGTCCCTGTTCCAGCTTGACCCTCCCATTTCCCTATGTTCTCATCCCCCACTCCTAAAAAAATTGTATTTTGTTTACTCAATCAACATAGATGGAGTAAACAAAATACAGTTTTTAAAAAAAAGTCTCCCAGAACAAGAATGGAGCCTGTGCTAGACCCTCCACAGTTGTCTTATGGCCAGCTGGCATGGGGGCTCAGGTCCTTAATTTCTTTTTCACAACAGTTTTCCTGAAAATTGGGTTCAATGACATGGACATCTGTCTAGATAAAATAAGTTTAAACATAGCCTGGTGCACAAAATCCCAAACTAAGGAGGTCACAGCTAGACGTAGCAACTGTAGACACATGACTATGATTTATTACTTGAGGTATCACTTTTTTTTCTAAATCAAACTCCCAACTGTCAATTGATGAATGTGTTTTGCTTACTGTGGTACACTAGACAAAAGACAACCAGTATTCACACAATTCACATCTAAAACATGTCTTCAGTGACTCTGGAATACATACCACATCCGTCTTTTCCTGGGTCCACCTGCAAAACACAGTAAAGAAAACACTTTGAGACTCAGATTATGGTGAGTTCTGTTTGTACAACACTTTGGCTCACGTGTTTGCTGGGCATTATTACACCAAGGATTGCCAAGCCCTTGGGTGGAAGATTCTGGATTAGTATGTCGTATGATACTGACAGAATATCTCAGGACGTCTTCTTTGTGACAAACACTAGTCTGTTTTTCACTTTTGCTGACTAGAGGCCACATCAGGTGTGTTTCGCCTCCACTGATGGTCAGCTAAGGTATATCACGACATGACAGAGCAACTCTATATCTGGTTACTATGATTTGTTTGTTTGTTTGTTTGTTTGTTTGTTTGAAACAAGAATTAACCTTTATTGAGCACTTATTATGTGCCAGGACAGATTAATATCTTTTTACTTAATATTTTAAGGCAATTAAGTAAATATTGTTATTGCTACTTTATTGAGGAAGGCAATGTAGACACAGAAAGGATACGTTTGCCAAAAGTCACAGAGCCAAGAACTCCCAGTTTTTCCAGACAGGAGGCTTGAAGCTCAGAGCTCAGGTTGTCATACCACCGGCTTCCTTTGTAGAGTCCCTCTGTGGCCCATGGGTTGGAATTCCTGGTCAGTGGCCACTCCCCCCCCCTACATGACCGAGCATGTACTGCCAAAATGATTAGTCATTCCAAGGCTTTATGGCCTATGTAATCCATGCGCTGCATTAGGCAATCTATGCGCATACGTGGCATAGCTACATATGCCCTCGGGCAGGGGAATCCATAAAAAGCTAGTCACAGGGGCCGGGTGGTGGTGGTGGTGGTGGTGGTGGTGGTGGTGCACACCTTTAATCCCAGCACTCGGGAGGCAGAGGCAGGCGGATCTCTGTGAGTTCAAGGCCAGCATGGACTACCAAGTGAGTTCCAGGAAAGGTACAAAGCTACACAGAGAAACCCTGTCTCGAAAAACCAAAAAAAAAAAAAAAAAAAAAAAAAAACGAAAGCTAGTCACAGCGTCCTGTCCCCTTCTTCTCCTCCCCCCGTCCCCACAGATCTTCCATAGGTCCAAGCACATTCTCTTCTGTCCCTCCTTCCCTAATAAACTCTGAGAGTGGGTTTCGTGGTGCCTCGAACCTTTTCTCGCTCGGTAACAGTGCCGATTAATGAATAACATCGTGCCGCCACATAAAAGCCAACACCACGTGCTCTTTTGCTCTCCCCAAAAACTGCCGCCGCCGCCGCCGCCGCCGCCGCCGCCGCCGCCGCCGCCGCCGCCGCCGCCGCCGCCGCCTGGTTCTCCCGCGCCCGCCGCCGGGGTTTGCTTTCGAGGGCGCTAGTTCAAAGGCGGCCTCAGCTTCCCACGGGTCTCCCGGAGACAGCATATTCCCTGCCTGGTCCAGGGCGTCCGATTCGCAAGGCCACGCCTTGTTCTGATGCCTCGGGAGTCCCTCTCTCTCTTCCGGGCCCACAGTCCAGGATGCCAGCGGCGGCATCTTAGAAAAAAGACCTTAGCGTCCAAAAACCGGGCAGGGCGTGAGGAGAGCGAGGCCGGGGTTTTCGGACACAGCAGGGGCTGACGTGGCAGGGCTGGGGTCTCCCCATCGCCACAACAGGTTTCTCTCCGCTGCCCGCGTCCGTCCGGCTGCGCGCCTCGCGAGCAAACGCCCCGGGCTCCGCCTTTGACTTTCCCGGGCAGAGACACCCCTGCGGCCCGGCCCGGTGACTCTCCCGCGCCTCCCTGCACGGCCGCCCTCTGCGCTTGCGCAGACCGTAGCTCGGGTGCCCCGGGAGGGCCGCGCCCGCCCGCCCGCGCCCAGGCTTCCCGCGGTTTTTCACAAGCTGGAAGCGTGGCTGGCTGCGTGGTGCCTCTCCTCTCTCCTGGCGGCAGCTGAGCGGGGGCGAGGTTGACTTGAGGACTCCGGTCTGCACATGGTGTTGGCAGGGGCTTCCAGAAGGGGAAATACCGTTTTGTTGACCCAAAGTGGCCCCGGGGCTGGCCGGGGGCGGGGGTGTTGGAAGAGGACGTGAATTCTGACTGGAAAATGTCCCCCCTCTCTTCAAGGAGGGCCCCAAACAGGCCCCGTCCGGCCTCCTCTCGAGGCCAGGATCTTAGGGAAGGGTGTGTCCATGAGTTGGGTAGGACCCCCTTACACACGCGTACACACACACACACACACACGCACGCACGCACGCACGCACCCCAGTCGAGGCCGAGGGTTTCGTGGTCCCCGAGGATAACGTGCACTTCCATGTGTTTGAGTCAGGCATACTGGTCTACACCTGTAGCTCCCGCACTTGGGTGGTAGAAACGCAGGAGACCAGCAGTGTGAGGCAAGTCTGGGTTGTATGAGACCCAGTCCTACATGCCATAGTTTTAGGATATTTAAGGTATTCAGAATTGTAATCGCCCTTATTTAAGACCTCATAGGCTTAGGATGAGTTGGTGTTTCTGTGTTGAGAAAAAAATAGCCCCATCTCTGTTGTGATTTCTAGAGTGGTACAAAAATATCTAAGTTTCCTGTATTCTACTGATTATTATGATTACTATATTACTACTATGCCCTTTTATGAGGCACTCTAATAATGTACGTGCATCCCATGACTTAGAGTTCTGAGCAACTGGACACCCTATACTGGGGCATATGAAGCTTCCACAACATTGATCTTTGGGGAACAATCAAATTTAACCTAAACCAGAGGCTCTAGAAGTCATAAAAGCGGGAGACCCTTACGTGAACATTCAAGTCTACATGGATGATATGCCTATCAACTTCCAAGTGAAATTTACATACTTTTGTCAAAAGCGGAACACCATGCTCCCAAAGACATCCTGTCCCCTTGACTCAAAATCAATACCTGACATAAGCATGTGTGGGTGTTCTATGCAATCACTAATCTGGTCAAATTCTGTTTTCCCTTCTTCCTAAATATACTATTTAACACCCATGATAACCTAACCAACTTTATTTTTCAAGTGTGAGAGCCACCAAAACCTAAGGGAAGAATCATTAAAGCAGCTTTTCACTCTTTCATAAAGAAACTGTTTACCTTTGTCAAAGAACTGGGGGACTTCTGTACATCAGTTGAAGATGGTGTTGCAACTTGATGTTCAGGTGTAACTAGAGGGACAGAAAAATAACTGTCAGTTCATGGTACCATTTACCCACCCAAGCATCTTTACTTGACATGGATAAAAGTGCATGGCATCAGTACATGTGATTAGACTTAGTTAAGCGACTACTGGACTGTTTTTCCTAATGGCAAATGTAGGCAAAGATTAAAAAAATAATAATAAACAGGGGTTTTTTTTCCTGCTTTCTAGAGAATAGGAATCTAAAGCAATGTGAGAGTCTGTGTTTCAATATGTAACTACTGAATGCATGTTTTAAAAAGCTTTTATACATTTATTCAGTGTGGGAGGGAGCACATCAGAAGACAACCTTTGGTGGCCAAGTCTCTCCTTCCATTAGGTGAATTCTGGGGACAGAATCAAAACATCAGGTCTGGTGACAAGCACTGATACTTACTGAGCCATCTCACTCTCTCCATTAAAATAAATCTCACAATTAAACAACATATCACCATCAATTCCTGAGATCATTTTGAAGCCCAGAAGAACTAACAATCCCTTCAGCATATCTCACAAACATATTTCAACCTCCATCAATTGATACATTCTGATTCTGCATTCACCACAAAGAACATAGAATTTTAGCCTTGATAACATATACATTTTACTGGGGAAGTGAATTTAGTATGAGGCATATGGTGTAACTGTATTGATCCTTCATCCTTTGACATACAACAATAATTTACTGAAGAGTGGAAAGCAATAATAAGCATATTGTGTCTTGTTTCTCCTTCTAGTCTTTTCTTACTATTCTATGAACCTTTGTATTCATGTGTTTTGTGGCATCCAATTTAAAACCAGCAGTGATGGGGAAGAATGATTGTCTGGATCCTGTTGATCATTCAAGTCCTTTAACACAGTTCTACATGAGAGTTGCTTCAAGGGTGATGCATACTCTAAAAACTGGGTAGATATTCTGGGTACTTATGTGTCACTCTTTCAGGGTGTATAGCTCACAAGGTCTCTGTACTTCTAAGGGCCACATTTGTATTGCCATTAGACACCAATCAAAGATCTCCCCATTTGTAATTGTCTTTAGGCCAGGGGTAAAGGTGAGTGTCCCAACCCTAAGTATCTGTGAACTGATGAGAAGTACTGGTACTTCCTTATAATGACTAGGATGAAATGTGACACTGATGTAACAATACCTGTCATGGGCTATGTCATAAAGTAGATAGTACCTAGGACTTCTACAGACTTGCAGATATCCTCACATGTGTTTAGAGACTCAGGATAGTGGGCAATATGTCTGGGTTCACATCTTGGCTCTTCTACTTAAGCATATTCTCTCTCTCTCTCTCTCTCTCTCTCTCTCTCTCTCTCTCTCTCTCCCTCCCTCCCTCTCCCTCCCTCTCCCTCTCTCTCCCTCTCTCTCCCTCTCTCCACTCTCTCCCTCCCTCCCCTCCCCTCCCCTCCCCTTCTCTCTCTCTCTCTCTCTCTCTCTCTCTCTCTCTCTCTCTCTCTCTCTTTCTCTCTCTCTCTCTGTTGTGTTATTCCACCCTGGGAATTCACATAGTCAATAAAGAAGAACATGTGTCTATGCTGTTGCTGAGTCATTTAATGAATATAACCCAAGCAGTGTCAACACTTGGGAAGGTTAGATATTGTAAAATATCCTGCTATCCAAAGTCCTGAATTTTAAATTCCCAGGTCACTGTTCTTCAATGGCATATGACTGATAGTCCTAAAGACCTACATTTCAAATTTACCAATCTCTATTGAAAAGAGGTATAGATTTTTAAATGATTCCTATGTTGACCTAAGTATACAATCAATCAAATGTCCATGCCTAAAAATAGCCAGCATTGTTCTCTAGAATATTCTAGCTACTTTACCATGGTCAGTGTATACCTGTTTAATGAAATGAACCCCAGAATTCTTGATGGATTAACATTACATATTAAAATGTCTAGTATTATAAGATCATTGAAAACATACAATCTTAATTAACAGCTCTTCACAAATATGAACATCTCTATATTTAGGTTTTGAACAATTCATGAAGACAGCTATAGCTCTGAAAGAGGTCTTCTATTCACAACCCTGGAGCAGTTCTGGGGAGCTAGCCTCTTCTGGACTGTATTTCAAAGTATTTCATAGAGAATAGAATATACATAATACATAATAAAACATAATTCTAACAACACAGAAGTTATAAATATTTAAAGATATTTTGAGAAACATTAACCAGTCTAATTGAAGTATTCAATGGCTAGTAATGTCATACCTCGACTACAGCAGTTCCCCATTATACTCTAATTCCAAAACAATATCTCTGTATCTATAAGCGTGTATATTGGAGGCAAGTCGCAATATATACTGGCACTCTGCACTGCGGTGCGAACATATCTAAGTACATGTCAGCAGCATGTCATAGAACGTTCATTGTGAACTCATCATACTGTGACACCCAACAGCTGCTATCTAGGCAAGTCAGCTCATATAAGTCCAAGACTACAGCCTGGGTTATTTTAAATGCCACTGTACTTTACTTCATGATGGCCAACTACAAAGTAAATGTTTTCCCTACACACACACACACACACACACACACACACACACACACACACACACAAACACACACACAACTTGCCCTCAAGGAAATGGATGCACTACAGAATTTCTCTGTGGTGTCTATTAAATGGCAGAAGAGTGAGCAACATGTGTGAACTCAGGTAGCATGAGGTTTGTGTTGGTTACTCATGTAACTAACAGTAGAGAATGTATTTATTTTCACTGTTTACCTTCACTGTTTACCTGAGAAACTATAGAAGGGCCCTAGCTTAGCAGAAATATATGATCTTCCTCCAATATTTTCAACCTGCCTAGTGCCTATCAGTTAGTGATTCTCTGGTTAGAGGACCACACTGAGAGGTGAACAAGGCTTCCATATTTTCTAGAGATGCTCAGATTCAAAGTCACTCAGAGCCAAGTTGTCACATGATGGTTGGGATGAGTAGGAACTTCCCTTCCACGAGCCAGGCCTGGATATGTCCTCATTACGAATTGACAAGAACAGTAGCCAGGTGCATTGGTAATATAATAAACAGTGCCTGTACACGTCATTTTCTAGGTGACATCCTCATTGACCATGTGTACAGTCTTTATTAATTCTGGCTAAGATAGGGGTAATGACTACAGGAGCTATGGTGATATTTTATTTGTACTGAAGTGTGATTTTATTTGTATGTTTAAATAAAGTTGCCTGGGGGTCAGAGCTAATAGCAAGCCATAGCAGAAGCTGGGTGGTGGTGGCACACACCTTTAATCCTGATCACATGACAGGCAGATCTCTGTGTGTTCAGGAATACAGCCAGCATGGAGACACATGCCTTTAATCTCAATACCAACCATAGAGACCTAGAGGTCTGTATAGACTGGCAGTGACGAGGGGGTCATGTGGTTGGGTTTACAACCAATAAGAAGGCAGAACAGAAAGTCAATAAAAAGACAGACACACAGGAAGTAGGCCTCTTTCTGAGGGGAAGGACAGCAGCGGCAAGAAGGTTAAGAAGGTGGTTTTAAGTCTCAGCTCTTAGCTACTGCTCTGACCTCTTGGGCTTTTGACTCTGCATTTGGCTCTGTGTTTCTTATTTAATAAGACTGTTACATCTACAACAGTGCCTATACACATCGTTTTCTAGGTGGCATCCTCATTGATCATCTGTACAGCCTTTATTAACTCTGGCTAAGATAGGGGTAATGACTACAGGAGCATCGAGAACGCACTATACCTGTTCATGCCTTTCTCACCAAAGTCCTATCTTCTCTATATTGCTATGCTTTCTTTTTTATTTTTTCAGAAAAGATCTCTGTAGTTTCTTTTGTTTTTTACTCTTGCTTTTTGGGGGCCCACCATCCAGCTCCTAAATAAATCACATAGAGGCATATTCTTTCTTATGAATGCCCGGCCTTAGCTTGGCTTGTTTCTAACCAGCTTTTTAACTTAAATTATGCCATCTACCTTTGCCACTGAGCTTTTATCTTTCTCTGTTTCTATATACCTTTCTTTACTTCTTACTCCACAGCTTACTGTGTAGCTGAGTGGCTGGCCCCTGGAGTTCTCCTCTCCTTTTCTTGCTCCTTGATTTCTTCTCAGATTTCTTCTCCAATTCATTCTCTCTGCCTTCCAGCCCTGCCTATCCTTTCTCCTGCCTAGCTGTTGGACATTCAGCTCTTTATTATACCAATAAGGTGTTTTAGGGAGACAAAGTAACATAGCTTCACAGAGTTAAACAAATACAGCATAAAAGAATGCAACATATCTTTGCATCATTAAATAAATATTGCACAGCATAAACAAATGTAACACATCCCAAGCTAATAATCCACAACACATCAGGTCTTTGGTATTTCCTTCAGTCTGCAGAGATAGTCCTGCTGTCGAGTAACCATTCTGTACACTATGAAGATTTGTCACTGTGATTGGTTTAATAAAGAAGATGACTGGCCAATAGCTGAACAGGATAAGCTTAGGTAGGAGAGCCAAACTGAGAATGCTGGGAAGAGAAAGGGTGGAGTCAGAGGAGTTGCCAGCCCAATGCAGAGGGAGCAGGAGATGTAGGTAACATGCTAATAAAAGTACCGCCACATGCAGAGCATAATTGAGGTACATGGGTTAACTTAAAATGTAAGAGCTAGTTAGTAATAAGCCTGAGCTATTGGCTGACATTTATAAGTAATCTTAAGTCTCCATGTTGATTATCTGGGATCGGGGGTCAGGAGAGGAAAACTCTGCCTATAAATGGCACCCAACTTCCAGGGCCATGTTCCTCCACATAAAGCCTGAGCGAGCTTTAAAAAAGGTTCTAAACACACAGAAATGGAGCCAGACATGACTTCCTAGTCTTGTGTCTCTCATACCTGCTGCAGTACAGTGACAAAGCTCCTGGCAATGGCCACCACACCATGAACTAAGCCACACGGTGGGTTCCCATCACACGGGGCACAGTAGAGAGAAGTATCTCCCAGCAGCATACTGCATGGCAGGTTTAGGGTTTTTGCAGACAGAAAAGGTTACAGATACACAGTAAAGACAGATTCAGATGAAGACTTCTAAATGGATAACAGCATGTTTTAAAATATGCATACCCTTGGGATAGAAAAGATAAAGTGTAGGGAAAGTCCTTTAAAAAGGAATAGAGTACTTTAAAAATATAACAAGTCACATAAAGATAGGAAATATCGGGCTGGAGAGGTGGCTCAGAGGTTAAGATCACTGCTTGCTCTTCCAAAGGTCCTGAGTTCAATTCCCAGCAACCACATGGTGGCTCACAACCATCTGTAATGAGATCTGGTGTCCTCTTTTGGTTGACTTGTGTACAATGCACAATCTATATTTATATTGATACAGATATGGATGTTACCATTAAAAGTCTATATATTTTCAGAACAAGGGGAACAGACACCAATAAAAATGGATGGACCAAGGTGATCTAGCATGCAAAACAGCTTCAAAGCTGCTGACTAAGATGATCCAGCCTCACAGACTACTCTAGCCAAGACTTAACAATTATCCTGATTTTCTCAAAGTTCCCTCAAAGATTAATAGTGCCCCAAGAAAACAGGAAGCAGTCTACAGAAAACAACATCCACATTCCCAAAATATTGGCTATGGATATTTGTTATAATTTTAGGGGGGTTGATTACAAGTTGTTATTGGTAATGGTCAGAAAAAAAGCTGACCAAAAGAGATTAGATTCAAGATTCCATTCTGAAAAGAAAAAGGGAGGATATAAAAATAATAGAATAAAATGATAGATTATTGAATCTATTTTTAAACCAAATACAACTACCAGTCTTAAATATTTTATATTGGTATGAGTGTTTATATATTGATACAAATTTGAAGTTAATTTTGTAATACTGCATGTATGTTTCTACTCTTGTTTTGGTTATTATGCTTATGCGTCTCATTTTAAAATGTAATGTATAATTAAAAATACAGATTAAGCCAGGTGATGGTGTTACACACCTTTAATCCCAGCTAGAATTACATAGTGACCCTCACACAGCAATAGTGGGTGACTTCAATACACTTTCTTCAATATACAGGTCATCTAGATAAAAACTAAACAGAGACATGCTAGTGTTAAATAATGCCATAAACCATATGTACCTAGTAGATATCTAGGAAATATTTCATCCAAACACAAAAGAATATACTTTCTTCTCAGCAGCTCATGGAACTTTCTCCAAAATTGACCATACAACTGGACATGAAGTAAGTCTCAATAGATATTTTAAAAAAAAATGGAAATAACATTCTGTATCTTATCTGAACACCATGGATTAAACCTAGATATAAACAACAGCAGAAATGCCAATAAGTGAATGGAGACATGGAAACTAAATAACTAACTACTGATGAAAATTGAGTCAAAACAGAAATCAAGAAAGAAATTTTTCAAATTGAATGAAAATGAAAACACAGCATGCTCAAAGCTATGAGACACAAAGAAGGCATTCTAAGATGCAAGTGTCCACATATAAATCAAACAAACAAAAAAAACAAAGAGATCTAATGTTGGCAACTCAATAGTAAACCTGGAAGCTCTAAAAAAAGAAGGAAAAAGATAATATTGTGAGATACTTGATTACACTGTATGAAAATATGTCACTGTGATTAGTTTAATAAAAAGCTAAATGGCCAATAGCTATGCAGGATTTTGGGGGCACAGAGTATGTTGGAAAGAAAGACAAAGATGCTGAGAGATGGGAATAAACAAAACATGCAGTAGGAGAAGTAACAGACATGACTCATAGCATGACATAGATTAATACAAATAGGTTCATTTAAGTTATAAGAACTAGTTAGAAACAAGCCTAAGCTACAGGCCAAGCTTTAATAATTAATAAGAAATCCCTGTGTCATTATTGGGGAGCTGTTGGTCCCAACAAAAAAATCTGTCTATAAATGGCATCTAATGTGGGGGGTATGAATACCCAAACATAGGGCCTGAGAAAACAAAAAATAAAATTATGGGCAAAGAACTAGTCCTGTAGTCTCTCCGGCAGGCTAGTTCTTGGCAGTGTACAAAGACATGGCTTCAGGCTGCTGCCTGTGGGATGGAGCCAGTTGCCAGCCACTAGTACCATGTGCCAGTGCCATGGGCTAAGCTGAGCTGTATGTCATGTGATCAGAGAATGACGCAGATGCTTAGTAAAGACAGGTCCAAACACAAGCTATTTGTTATAGCCTCTAGACAGGTTACAGTGCATTTAACAATGTGTGAAGGCTTAAGGGGGAAAAAAGGATATAGACAGTTGTAAAAAGCAATAATTTAAAAATAAAGTTGTTGCTGGAGGGCTTCTCTCCAGGTTCCCCAAGCCCCGCAGTCTCACAATCCACTTATAAAATAATCACTCAGACGCTTATATTATTTACAAACTGTATGGCCGTGGCAGGCTTCTTGTTAACTGTTCTTATATCTTAAATTAACCCATTTTTATAAATCTATACCTTGCCACGTGGCTGGTGGCTTACCGGCGTCTTCACATGCTGCTTATCCTGGCGGTGGCCTTCTGTTTCCCAGAATTCTCCTCTCTCCTTGTCCCACCTACTTCCTGCCTGTCCACCTACTTCCTGCCTGGTCACTGGCCATCAGTGTTTTATTTATATAGAACAATATCCACAGCACTTCCCCTTTTTTTCTTTTTTTTAAAAAGTAAGGTTTTAACTTTAACATGGTAAAACTACATATAACAAAACAATTATTGAGCAAGAATAACAGTTACAATATTAAAGAAGATGTCCTATCTATCTTATATTTGTGAATTTAAGGTTTTATATCTAACTTATCTTTTATCATAACTGAGGAAATTACAACTATCTAGTCTTTAACCACATCAAAGACCTGAGAAGGAACATAATGGTACCTGAGAAATGGTAGATGGATGCAAGCAACTTTCGGGAATCTTGCAAGAGTAGACCAAGACAGCTGGCAGCCTGGACAGTCACCTAATGTTTCTCAGCATTGTTGGTGCATTTAAATTGGCTATAGGCCTAGAGTATCTGACAGACTACTTTCAGAAGCAGGATTTTTGAAAGACCATCTTACCCTGTCTTGGCAGAGTACAGTGGTCCCTTTCCTTGTGTCCCGCTTGTCCAGAAAGGACAGCGTTGCATTTGTACTGTCAGCCATCAAGGCAAGGGCAGTTTTTTGCCCAGTAGGCCATTTTGTGCCAAAAAGACAAACTTCCAAATGGAAATGTCTTAGAAGCCCAACATTCTCTCAGGATCAATTGGTGCAGCCAGGAGCAATTGTGTCTCACGTCAACAGAATTCTAAGTTATTTAAATGCCATATTCTCTAGGTCTATGAAGTGTTTGAAGATTACCTATCTATATGAAATATATCTATGTATACCTAGAAGACTTAACTAACATGGCTACAAATATGATTATCATAGATGACCAATTATTAATCTATTTTTAATTATCCATTACAATTTTAAATGAGTTACATAAACATAATACCTCAAACAAGAATAGAAATATATATATATATATACATAGAAATATATATATATACAGTATAACAAAATTAACTTTAAGTTTGTATCAATAAACTAAAATTTATACCAATGTAAAACATTTTAAACATAAACTAAAATCTATACCAATGTAAAACATTTTAAACAAGTTGTTCTTTAAAAGGTTCATTAATCTACCCTTTTATCTTATCATCTCCATATCCTCCTATATATCTATATCATATCCCCTTTTCTTTTTTAGAAAGAGATCACATTTATAATCAATCTGTTTTAAATAAAAATATTGGTTTTTCTCTGTCCCATACCAGAGGGCTCTTCTGATTTGGGACACAAGAATCTCTTAACCATTTTTTTTTAAAGCAATATGTCTGGGTTTAGAGGGGGAGTGAGCCAATTCCACCTCTAAAGCCAGCTTGGTATATTTGGGAATTTGGGCGTAGCATCTCTTACTACTTCCTGCTGGAGGGGGGCGCTGTATCTTATGCGGATGCAAAGAAAATTTTAGGCCTATGGGGTAGTCCATGAGGCTGTATTGTGTGAACCAGTTGCCTTGAAACCGCTCTGGATGTTGGATCATCTGGGCCATGGTGTCATCGGAGACCTTTCAGGGGGTCTTGGCTGGTCAAACCTGATGTATCTTAATCTGGAACAAATCCACAGCCTCTGGCTTTCTGTGGAAACAAAAGCAGAATCTCTTTTCCAAAGCAACATATCCTTAAATCCAAATTTTGAAGTGAAGGTACCTTTAAAATATACATTTTGGCATAACTCAACAGCTTTTGTAATCAAATGTTTTTCTTCAGTTACAAATATCAAAGAGAACATAATCCAGATTCTCTGTGTGGTAGCCATCTTTACGTGGCTTATGTTTTATATTACCTCGAGCCTATTGCTTTAAGCTGCACCATTCTAAGACTGAAACAGCGCTGTGGCTGCTGGCTCCGCCCACTTCAGCTTCCCAACATGGCGGTGGTACATTTTCTGCCAGCTCTGGGAGTCATCAATTCTCAGAAATAGTAGGTCTAAGCTTTTATCAAAGCAGTGTGTAGTCCAGAAACCTCTTTTTTTTTTTAAATACTAGTAAAGACTACATCTACCACACAGCATAATGTGCCACTGGCAGACGCCTCATTTCCGCCATACTGCTGGTCAAACGCACACACCAGGAACCCTCCAGTGTTCAAACCTTCATTTTGCAGCGTCTAGCTGCCCATATGAGACAAGAAGCAGGAACCTGGTTTTGGCTCTGTTTAGAATTGGTTATTAAATATTGTCAGGTTTAAGGTGGAAACTCGAGCCGTTGGGCGCCATTTGTTGCTGGAGGGCTTCTCTCCAGGTTCCCCAAGCCCCGCAGTCTCACAATCCACTTATAAAATAATCACTCAGACGCTTATATTATTTACAAACTGTATGGCCGTGGCAGGCTTCTTGTTAACTGTTCTTTTATCTTAAATTAACCCATTTTTATAAATCTATACCTTGCCACGTGGCTGGTGGCTTACCGGCGTCTTCACATGCTGCTTATCCTGGCGGTGGCTGCAGTGTCTCTTCAGCCTTCTGTTTCCCAGAATTCTCCTCTCTCCTTGTCCCACCTACTTCCTGCCTGTCCACCTACTTCCTGCCTGGTCACTGGCCATCAGTGTTTTATTTATATAGAACAATATCCACAGCATAAAGTCTTTAAAGAGAGAAGTAAAGTTAAAAAATAAAAAAAAGAATAAGCCATGTAGAGATGGGAAATATACAGAAAGCCTGGATCCTGTATAGTGTTGTATTGTCTTTAAACGTTTTGATTGCTGATGAGCAAAATGTTTTGATAGCTGCTGAGAGACATTGGATTATAAAAACTACCAAATTAAACTAGTCTCTCTATATATTTTTAAATGTCTTAAATTGAATTTAAAAAATATGTTACTTTGGGGAAGAAGTTATGCTTTTGTTTCCAAAGGAAATAAAAGGCTATGGATTCATTAAAGGTAATTGGGCTCATATTTGATCAGGGGAAACCCCATAAAAATCCTGGCTACAGACATAAAGAAATAATCCTACAAAAACTACAAGACAAGTGATGTATATTTTACCTGCTCAATCAGAAAACTGTTGTTGGCTGTTTTTGTTCTTTTGGGGGTTCCGCTATGCAGCTCTCAAATAAATACACACAGAGAGTTAGTCTTAATTATAAATTCCTGGCCTTAGCTTGGCTTGTTTGAGTCAGCTTTCCTTAACTGAAATTATCCTGTCTACCTTTTGCCTCTGGGCTTTCACATTTCTCTTACTTTTGTATATCTTAATTTTACTCTTCCACCATGGCTGGCTGTGTGGCTGGGTGGCTGGCCCCTGAAGTCCTCTTAGCCTTCTCTGGCTCCTTCTTTCTTTTCCTCCCAGATTTATTCTTCTATTTATTCTGCCAGCCCTTTCCTTCCTTTCTCCTGGCCTGCCACTGGCCATCAGCCCTTCACCAGAATATCAAGTACTCTAGACTGGCAAAGCCTGTCTAGAGTACTTCACAAAGCCAAAAAAACACAACATAAAAGAATGCAACACATCCTTTTATCATTAAGCCAATGTTCTACAGAACAAACAAATGTAATACATCTTAAAATAATATTCTACAACATAAAACAAAAAAATCATCTTTAACTGACTTGTGCACACCACAGAGGCCATACTTGTGATAATTTAGATATGCATGTTACCTTTGAAAGTTTTTGTTTTCAGAGCAAGGGGACCAGACACCAAGGAAAACAGATGGTCCAGGTGATCCAGCCTCTCAGAATGCCCCTGTTGCAGTTTCCTCAGAATTCTGCATCCAGAACAGCTTCAAGGCTGCTGGCTGAGATGGTCTTACCTTGTAGGCTATTCTAGCCAGAACTTGACCATCATTCTAATTTTCTTAAGGTCCCCCAAAGATGTCAGTGTCCCCAGACAACAGGAAGAAGTTAAGAGAGCATAACATCCACATTCCCAAGAGGTGGAGTGAGTAGTTTATGGTAATCCAGTGGGTAATGGATGTTTGTTATAATTTAGTGGGGATATTGTAATATAGGGGAAAAAGATAACTATTAACCTCAAATATTTTACATTGGTATGGATTTTGGTATATAGATATAAATTTAAAGTTATTTTTGTTACACTGAAGGTATGTTTCTACTCTTATTTAAGATATTGTGCCTATGTAGCTCATTTAAAAATGTAATGTAAAGTTCTTGTCCTTGAAAGCTATTTAGGATAATAAAGAAATACAGGTTAGTAGTTAGTCTTCTATTACAATCAAAATTACAGTCAAGTTAGGTATATTTTCAGGGTCAATCAGAGACATATCTTAAATAGATAGGATGGTCTTCCGACACTTCAGAGACCTACAGAATACAGAATTTTAATGTTTTAATAACATAGGGCTTCTCATGACAGTGAGACACGTCTGCTCCTAGCAGCACCAATTTACTTCAGAGAAGATGATGGCCACTGAAGAAACTCCATATGGAGTTTGCTTTCTTTGTGCCAAAAACTGGCTATTTGGGCAAGAAACTGCCTCTGCCTCTACTGTTGTCACTACACTGCCCAAACTGGACAAACAGGGCATACAAAAAAGCAACCAAGACAGGATAGGACAGTCCTTCAAAAATTCCTGATTCATAGAAAAGTCTGACAGATAGACTGTAGGCAGAAAATGGATGACCCAATATTGTAGAGGCATGTTGGGTGACTGTCCAGGCAGCCAGATGTCTGTTATTTCTACAGGTTTGGAAGTGGCTTATACTGCACTTCCTGTTTACTCAGGTAATATTATATCCTTCTGAGGTCTTTGATGAAGTTGAAGACTACATAGTTTTAGTTATATTTTTCCTTAGCTATGAAAGAAAATAAGTTAGGTACAAAAACTTTGGAGTCACCAAGATAGGACAAATAATGGAGTATTTTCTTTGAATCTGCCAAATACAAATGGACTGGGTATTGTAAATGTAATCCTTACTTGATAATTGTTCTTACTGTATATAGTTTTATTATGTTAGAGTTAAAAACCCTTTCTTTTTTATTTCCCAAGAAGAGGGAAATGTTGCAAGATATTTGGTTACACTGTGTGAAGATATGTCACTGTGAATGGTTTAATAATAAGCTAAAATGGCCAATAGCTAGGCAGAATTTGGGGAGCACAGAGGACAATGGGAGGAAGAGCAGAGGTGCTGAGAGACAGGAAACAAACAAGACATGCAGATGGAGAAGTAAGAGATATGAGCCACATGGCAGGATGTAGACTAATAGAAACTGGTTAATTTAAATTATAAGAACTAGTTTGAAAAAAGCCTAAGCTATAAGCTGAGATTTCATAATTAAATAAGTTTCTGTGTCATTATTGGGGAGTTAACAGTCCTGATGAAAAAGACCAACAGAAGAAGGAGAAGGACAAAGAGAAAGAGAAAGAGAAGAAGGGGGGAGGAAGAGGAGGAGGAGGAGGAAGAGAAGATAATACCCAAAAGGAATAGACAGCAAAAAAATAGTCAACTCATGGCTGAAATGAAGAGATAGAAGCACATGCCACATGCACACGCGCACATGCACGCACACACACACACACACACACACACACACCAAAAAAAAAAATCAGTGAAATGAAGTTGTTCTTTGAGAATATAAATTAACAAACCCTTAGTAGAATGAACTAAAATATGGAGAAGGGGATCAAAATTTATAAAATTAGAGAAAAAAGGGGGAACATTACAACAGACACCAAGGAAATATAGAGAATCATAAGGACATACTTTAAAAATTCTGTACTCTACCAAACTGGAAAACCTAAGAAACAGATGAATTTCTTGATATATATAACCTACTAAAGTAAAATCAAGATCAAATAAGCAATTTAAATAGATCTCCTAGTGAAATAACACCTAGTGAAATAAAAGCATTAAAAGTCTCCTACTCCAAAAAGAGTTTATGGACTGATGAATTTAGCACAGAATTGTATCAGGCCTTAAAGAAGAATTAACTCCATTACTCCTCAAATTATTACAAAAAATAGAAACTGAAGGAACATTGTATAATTCTTTTTATTAAGCCAATATTATCCTAAAAACTAAACCACAATAAAGGAAATTAAAGACCAGTATGCCTTATGAAGATAGCTGGAATAATTCTCAACAAATACTTAAAAAACCAAATTCAAACGCATAAAAAAGATTATCCATCATGATCAAGTTAGCATTATTCTAGAGACATGGGGATGGTTCAACATGGGTAAATCAATCAATGTAATGAACCATATATACAAACTGCAAGACCAAAATGATATGGTCACCTCATTAGATGCAGAAAAGACCCTTTGCAAAATCCAACACTCCTTCCTGAAGAGTTGGGATACCAAGGACATACATTGACATAATAAAGATGACTTACAGAAATCCCACAGCCAACAGCAACCTAAATGTAGAGAAACCCAAAGCATTTCCACCAAAATCAAGAACAGGACAAAAATGTCCACTCTCTCCATACCTATTCAATATACTACTTGAAGTCTTAGCAAGAACAATAAGACAACTGAAGGAGACCAAGGGGATATGAACAGGAAAGGAGTCAAAGTATCTCTACTTGCAGATGATATGATTATATACATAAATTACCCTAAAAATTCCTCCAGGAAACTTCTACAGTCGATAAACATGTTCAGAAAAGTAGCAGGATTAAAAATTAACACACAAAAAATGGTAGCCTTCCAATATACAAATCATAAACAGGCTGAGAAAGAAATCAGGAAAACAACATCTCTCAGAGACCTTGCCTTGGAGAAGGTGGGTTGGAGGAAGGCTGAGGGGCAGGAGAAGAGAAGACAGAAGAATCTGTGGTTGGTATATAAAATGAATAGAAAAATCTCTTTAATAATAATAACAACAACAATAATAATAAATGAAAAAAACCTTGGGATAACCCTAACCAAGTGAAAGGCATATAATAAAAACATTAAGACACTGAATAGACAAATTGAAGAAGACATTGGACAATGGAAAGATCTCCCATGCTCATGGATAGGTAGGATTAATGTTGTAAAAAAAAAAAGGCCATTCTACCAAAAGCAATCTACAGATTCAGTGCAAGTCTTATAAAAATTTCAATGTGATTCTTCACAGAAATTGAAATGATAATTTTCAGCTTCATGTGGAAACAGAGAGAAAGGGAGGGGGAGGGAGGGAGAGAGAGAGAAATCTCAGGATAGCTAACACTTTCCTGAATAATAAAAGAACTGCTGGAGATCACCATCCCCAACCTCAAATTGTACTACAGAGTATGTACAGTATTGGCATAAAAACTGACACATTGATCGATGGAATTGTATTGAAGATCCAGAAATAAGTACACATACCTATGGGCACCTGGTTTTGATTAAAAAAAAAAAAGCCAGAAATACACAATTGAAAAAAGAAAGCATCTCCAACAAATACTGCTGGTCAAACTGGATAGCTACATGTAAAAGAATTCAAAGAGGTCCATACTTATTGTAGGGAAAAGGGGCCAGCCAAAGAAACCCACCCTGGCCCTGAACCCAGACTCAGTGAAAGAAACACACCCTGAATCTGAGACCTGACCCAGTGAAAGAAACACTTTATCCCTGAACCCAGAAACTAAGAAACATGCCCTGACTCTAAAACCAGTGCCAAAGAAACATACTTTGTCCTTCGAATCAGAGCCAGTGAAATAAATATGCCCTGGCCTTAGAACTAGAGCCAAAAAGCTGAAAAGGGCCAGTTAAAAGAAACAGAGTTTGACCCTGAAACCAAAGCCATCTCTGCCTCCAATCAAGGAAACCAACCAATCCCTGAGCAGGAAAACTAACCAATCTCTGAGTAGAAAATCTTCTCCATCAAGAAACTCCACCCCTAAGAAGCCCTATATAAACATCTCTGCCTGTTCAGTTGTGGACTGTTCCTTCCCACCCTGGCAGAGGCAGCCACTCTCCTGGACTCCTCCTTCCTAATAAGTCTCTTTCTTTTTTCTTCTTTTTTTTTAATTAACAGATTTTCTATTCATTTTACATACCAACCACAGATTCCCCTGTCCTCCCTCCTCCCAACCCCCATGCCCACCTACTCCAAGGCAAGATCTCCCATGGGGAGTCAGCAGAGCCTGGTACATTCAGTTGAGGCAAGTCCAAGCCCCTCCTCCCTGCACCAAGGCTGCACATAGTGTCTCACCATAGGCACTAGGTTCCAAAAAGCCAGCTCATGCACTAGGGACAGGTCCCATCCCACTGCCTGGGGGCCCCCTAAACAGTTCAAGCTAAACAACTGTCTTGCTTATCCAGAGGGCCTAGTCCAGTACCATGGGGGCTCCTCGGGTATTGGTCCACAGTTCATGTGTTTCCACTAGTTTGGCTAGTTGTCTCTGTACTTTTTCCAATCATGGTCTTGATATCTCTTGCTCATAGAATCCCTCCTCTCTCTCATTGATTGGACTCCTGGAGCTCCACCTGGGACCCGGCTGTGGATCTCTGCATCTGCTTCCATCAGTCACTGCATGAAGGCTCTATGATGACAGTTAGGGTATTCAGCCATTTGATTACCAGAGTAGGTCAGCTCAGGCACCTTCTCTACCTTTGCCGGTAGTCTATGGTGGAGTCATCTTTGTGGATTCCTGGGAACCTCCCTAGCACTCTGCTTCTCCCTATTCTTATAGTGCCTTCATTTATCATGGTCTCTCTTTCCTTGTTCTCCCAAGATTCAATACTCTTGTCTCTTCTAACTCCACTTCTGTCAGCTGTCCACTAGTGCAGCTGGTAGAGTTTAATACTGGACTTTAAAAGAAATAGCATTTTCTTTTTCTCAATTTGTACTTCAATAAAGGAACCAATTGCCTACCTCAAAACATTAAAAACAAAAACTTATAATTGACAAAAAAAAAAAAATGTTAGAAACCAAACTTACCTGTGTGCCTCCGAGCAGTGGCGTTACAGAGATGAAATCAGAAAGGGCCGCCGGCAGGGTTTCAGTGTGAACTTTGGTGCTGGGCTGTTTGCAACTTCCAGAGTGATAAATGTCTTTCTTAAAAGAGTATTAGGTGAAGATCTTCATTTGCAGGTGCAGAACAGAAGAACCTTGCTGAGACATCCCTTAGGGGACTGAGTAAGATGGAGCAGAAAAAGGTAACAGCTTTTCACCAGAGCCTGAGGAGATTGCTACATTTCTGCAGGGGTTTCCCATTTAGCAGAGTGGAGCTGAAGAAGCAACATCTTGGGCCAGAGAGGAGAAGCAGCAGCAGCGCTCTTCTGGGAAGTCCCCCTAAATGGGGGGCGGGGAGGGTGTAGGCAGAACAAAGCTCAGCTGTGATGGCTTTCTCCAGGAGAGGAGCAGGATTGCTCTATACTGCAGGGAGACCGTCCCCCTACTGCATCCCAGCTTCAGGTATAGCCTGACTTTGCATTCAAGATACCTTTCCCTCCAGAGCTGAGCTGTCTGTCCTATTGCAGCTCCAAGTATAGCTTGACTTCCCCAACAGTCAGAATACCTTTCCCTCCAGAGCTGTAAAACAAAAAGCATCTCCAACAAATGCGGCTGGTCAAACTGGACAGCTACGTGTAGAAGAATTCAAATAGATCCATACATATGATCCTGCACAAAACTTAATTCCAAATGGACTGAAGAGCTCAACATAGGGCCAGATGCACCAAATCTGATAGACGTGAAAGTGGGGAATAGTCTTGAACTCACTGGCACATGAAAATGCTCCCTGAGCAGAACACCGGTAGCACAGGCACTAGGACCCACCATTACTAATTGGGGCCTCATGAAGTCGAAAAGCTTCTGTATGGCAAAGGATGCTATCATTCAGACAAAGTATCAGGCTATAGAATGGGAAAAGATTTTTACCAATTATGTATTGAATAGCGGCTTAGTATCTAAAATACATAAAAAACTAAAACCACTGAACATCAAGAAAATAACCCAGTTCAAAATGGAATAGAACTAAGCAGAGAATTTTCAAGAGATGAAACACAAATGGCTGAGAAGCATTTAAAGAAATTTTGATGGCTAACATCATTAGCCATCAGGGAAATGCAAATTAAAATTACTTTCATTTTATACCAGTCAACCAAAATCATCAATAAGACAAATGGCAGCTCATGCTGGCAAGGATGTTCTAGTCTAATTACACAATGGAATTTCATTCAACTTAAAAAACACAAAATTCCTTTGTGTAAATGTACCACATTTTCAATATCTTCTCAATCAGTCAATGGATATCTAGACTAGAACAGTAATGAATGTGGATGAAAAAGTGTCTCTGTAGGAGGAGGTAGAATCCTTTGGGTACATGCCCAAGAGTGGTATATTTAGATCTTCAGGTAGATCTATCCCCAGATTCCTGAGGAACCACCACACTGATTGCCATAGTGACCGTACAAATTTGCACTCCCACCACCAAAGAAAATGTTTTTTCCTTTCCCCACATCCTTGCCACAAAAAGACCAGTCCAAGTTTTACCCAATTTTTCTCCCCTTTTGTGTTCTAAGAGAAAAAAAAATACATGAAAAACTTCACCCTGGCTCTGCCTCTTCTCCCTGGTCCTTGTTATCTCTATGGAGAGAATTCTGATGAGACTTTTTTATAGTACAGGAGGTAGACAGTCCTTACTACAGAGTAAAGTCTGGCACTCTCAACAGGGGTAAGTTAACAGTGACCAAAGATACTATTATGTCAATTTATGTTTTAAACAAGCTTTATTCCAAAGGCCCCTGATGGGTGTTTTCCTGTGTGGGTGATTGACAAGAGTCAGATTGACTCTTATGGGGAGTGAATATGGTATCCCTTGCTCATTATCAGAGGCCTCTTGCTAGATAGTAATTTTATAAGATTTTTGTAGCAGGCTGAGTGTTCAGCCACTACAGTAGTAGGGCAGGCATGAGTGTAGAGTTAACAAATTCACTCTTTAGATAAGAACAGGAATAATAGTTTATAGAGTAGATTACAAAAGGGAGGCAGGCTGGGAAGTAACTACAGTATCCCCTAGAGCACAGGGCAGCGGGCGGGAGACAGGTGTGGGGGTGTCTCCATTTGAGCAAACTACTTTTATAGTAAGGGGGACTTTCCTTGTGTACTTTCCTGGCATGTAGTTCATCCCATGCAAAGAAATGCAGTTCAGATTACCTAGTCTGGGAGGTCAGCATAAACTGTAGTGCACACAATCCTCAATTATGCATTCCTGGGCATGTAAATAGGGCCTGTGCAAATCAGAGTCATACAAACAAGAGCAGTTCTGGTTGATTAAAGTTTGGTTCAGGTTAAAGTGTGGGTCACAGGGCAATAGGCTGCAGCTCGGTGATGCCAAGTTGCAGCAATCTGTGGCTAGCAGTTTGAGATATTAGGACCATGCTTTTGAAGATTCCCTAATGGGGATCGGATCTTTTTTTTTTTTTAATTAAGGTTATTTTCTCAATAATCAGGTATTGTCAGTTACCAGGTTTCTCCAGAACCAGGTTTTGACAGTTATCAATTAAAGTTTTCTTAGCAGTTCAAGGTGTCATGTTCCCTTCCAGGATCAGAGATATGACTCAGGTCCCATTCTTCTTGACCATTGATTAGTTGACTGTAGTTGTAGACCTGGGTTTTAAACTATTATGATGTCCTTCAAGCCTACTAATATTGTAGTAGCTATGTAACACTTAGGCCCGAGTAACTCAGCTTTCTCTACCACTTCACAAAGGCCTTGAAAGTTAGTGTGGGGAAGGTGCCAATATACAGTGTACTCATTCATCATCATCTAATTGGAAGTTTACTTACTGCACTGCTGCTAGGTGATGGCCATGGAGCTGAGTGATACAGAAAGGCAAGTCTGTACACCAGGAGGTCACACCAGAATGAGCAACAAGCTGTGTGCAGAAGCTATTAATGCACGGAATAGTAAGCAGTGTGGTCAGTGAAGTCTATCATCAACATGAGGGCTTAGGTCAAGAACTCTGCAAATGCCATCTATTTGACATTGTAGAAAACTTATTTTTCCTCTGCCCATAGGTATTGGTTGCAAATAGCTTCTTGGTTAGGAGTAGGAATCCTGTCCACTTCCCTCTCTCAGAGTGGGGACCCTGTGTGGCTCACCCCTGTGAAGGTGCCACGTGCACTGCCATGGGCTCTATGAGTTCACATGTGCGTCAATCCTGTTACATCTGGAGGACAGTGTTTCCTTAGAGTGGTTTGTCACCTCTGGCTCTTGAAATATTTCCACCTCCTCTTCTGCATAGGTCCCTGAACCATGAGGGGCAGACTTGATGAAGCATATCACTTAGGACTGAGTGTTCCAAAATTCCTCTCTCTGCACATTGTCCAGTTGTGTGTCTTTTTGTCCTCCCTGACCCCATAGGTTTGTTTGACTGCATGATGGCTTTAAGTGCAACCATCCAGGAAATAGTACAGATATTCTAAAATGTGGTCGTATGGTTACGAGGGCTATCCTCTTGATTAGATTGTCATGTGTCTATTGGAGCTCAGCCCCTCTTGTTCTTAGGAGAACAAGCCTGGTATTGCCTCAAGAGGCTTTTTATAAGCTTGGGGTGATCAGCATAGCTCTTTAGAATTGCTAATACACCCAGGTTGTAACAGAGGGGTAGAATATGTTAAAGGAAGATCTCTTTAGGCATCCTCAGCTGTACAGTTCCTATACTTGATGTGTAAGTGGTACCTATGTTAGGGTCCAAACTGTGACTCTGAATCCCACTATGGTGGTTCAAATGAAAATGGCTTCCATAGGCTCATATATTTGAACACTTGGTCTACAGTTGTTGGAACTGTTTGGGAAGGATTAAGAGGTGTGGCCTTATTGGAGGAGGTGCTATTACTGGGAGCAAATTTTGAGGTTTCAAAAGACTTTTTGCCATTGTGTGTGTGTGTGTGTTCTTCTTACTTGTGGATCAAAATGCGAGTTCTCAGCTACTGTTCCAGTGCCATTTCTGCCTCCCAGATACCATGCTTCCTGCCATGATGGTCATGGACTCTAACCTTCTGAAACTTTAAGCCCCAAATTAAAATATTTTCTTTTATAATTTGCCTTGGCCATGATGTTTTATCGCAGAAATATAAACGTAACTAAGACACTCGCTAACCAATTAAAGACACACTGAGTAGTGGAAAGCAGAACTGAAAGACTGATAAAGGAACTCTTTTCTTTGCTTCAGCCCCACCAGACCACTTTCCATGAATGCTGCCCTGACAACACAAGATGGCACCCTAGGAAGGCCTGTTGATGTTGGCTATGATAGTACACTGGGAAGAGGAACAAAGAGGTTCATTGACTCCTCCATCAAGACCATCCTCAGGATCCTATCAGAGGTTTAGTTTTGAATAAAATCAAGAGGTATCCATAGCTCAGCAGTGCTGGTCAAGCTAGTCCCTCCCTCCTGACCCCCTCTACCATTGTCTGAGCTTCAGTCTCCTGAAAAGCAATATGATACGTTTTAAGTTTCTTCTCAGAAAATAAGTCCTCCTGGCTTCCTCAAGGGTCCTGGCTTGTTCCTTCTCTCAGTATGAGATTCTTGGCATCAATGGTATCAGTGTCCTAATACCAAAGGGAGGACCAAAAGTATATCTTTACATTGTTTCATGCCTGCCAGGATGGCTATAGAAGTAGATGGTTTGTGACTTGGAATCACTGCTTTGAGCCCTTACACTCCCTTCTTCCTCTACAGTTTCCAGGTATGGCAGAGTAGAATACACAGAATGAAATGACAGAATTTACCGCTCATCATTAATTCTTCTGCATCTAAACTAAGATCTACAAGGGGGACTGAGCTCTAAGGATGGGACTTTGCCCTCAGTGGGAGGCTTGGCCAAGTGCTTTATGTCTAACCGCCCTGCTTAAAA
This sequence comes from Peromyscus maniculatus bairdii, assembly GCF_049852395.1. Lineage (NCBI taxonomy): Eukaryota > Metazoa > Chordata > Mammalia > Rodentia > Cricetidae > Peromyscus > Peromyscus maniculatus. The sequence continues at coordinate 12,323,967 of NC_134863.1, read as the reverse complement.
AATATATGAGAGCTAAAATGGGAAAAAAAGATTCTAGAAACACCCCAAGACTTTCTAATGGTGGAGACATATGGCTGTTAAAGCTATCTGCAACTAGGGTTGGTGCCTGAGATGTCAAGAATAATGAAGGGAGGGGGTTTCCTATGGAGCTTACATTTCACTAGATAGATAGAAGTCCCCCCAAGTGTATTAAAAAGCAAAGGCTTTATAGGTAACCCTACTTGCAAGAGTAAAAATATTCTAAATAAAACAACTTGTTTTCTTCCCTTTGGCTATCAGACCATCCTGATGGTCCTCTATAAACTGGAATTTCCTCTGGAGTATCATAGCAGGAAGAAATGGCTGAGTCCCTCATCCCTGCGGGGAATGTTTCCCTGTGACACATACTTCTCTCTCCTATTTTCCCAAGGCCAAGCTTTGGGCATGTGGTTAACAGGGAAGAAAGGCAAATGTTCTATATATCTTGGATGCAATGGAGGGTGATGCTTTTCATAAGATAAGAAACACTATGGGAACAGACAAGCAGGAAGTCAAATTTCATTCGGAGATTTTAAAGCCTGAGATGCCTGTTAGATATTTAAGTAGAAAAGTCAGGTAGTCAACTGGATATATAAGTCTAGAGTCTGTGGGAAAGAATTAATAGAGAAATGGTGAGGATAGGAAGCCCTAGAATTGAGCACATTTTGGACCAACATCACCATTCTACACCTGTTACACATGCATTGCTGGAATCCAAGAATTTCCTTTGTTGCCGCTCACTTCCCATTGGCCAGCCACACCATCCTGAGTACAGTTTTGATGAGCAGGTGGATATAAAGTGCTTCAAAGAGTGAATTCAAAGAAGCAGTGACTGTGAGGAAATGGAGGCATATGGATTAAATGATACAGAAAATTATTGTGACAAATTTGAAAATGTAGCAAAGCTGTAGGAGGTTACAAATTAAGGAAGATTTATTTCTTTTTAACATGAGATGAACTATAAAATGTCTATCTTGCTAATGAAGATGTCTCAGTAGTGAGGGTTCAATTCAGTAAATTATGGAAATAACCCAAGTCATGGACAAAAAAGAAAGGATCCAATATCTTTACTTGGTGAGCAAGGGAAGTCCCACCTAGGTCATATGGAATTGCAGCTCCAGGTACAGCTCAGTCCTATCACCAATAGAAGAGAGCAGGCTGATTAGGGTGGAGAAGACACTGGCAGCTTGCTTACTGAAAACCTAACACATGCCATCTGCTCGTCATGATGCTCCATAGTGAGCAGTGTCTGGTTTTCTCAAGGTTGCTTCATCTTCCAAGATTTTTCTCAGTAGAGCCAATGCCTATTCCACCAATAGCACTGAGTTTGAACCTGTTATATTTGATTTGAGCCGCTTAGTCACAAGTGACAAATAATTTATTGGAAGGACTCTGAGATGTTCCACTTCCTAAATATGGGATGGAACAATTTCAACCTAGGACCCATAGACCTCTAGGGCTCTCCCCAGCAATCTCTTCTCCTTTCTACATATGGGCTTCATTCAATTTTTAAAGACTCTTGATTTTATTTTTTATTTGTATGAATGGTTTGCTTGTATATATATATACACTGTGTATGTGTGTGTGTGTGTATGTGTGTGTGTGTGTGTGTGTGTGTGCGCGCGCGCGCGCGCGCGTGCGCCTTGTACCTGTGGAGGCCAGAAGAGGGTGCCATATCACCCAGAATGAAGTTAAGGATGGCTGTGAGCCACCATGTGGGTACTGGGAACAAAAACAGGGTCCTCTTCAAGAGTCGGAAGTGCTCTTGACCGCTGATCCATCTCCCCAGCCCTGGACTTCTTTCACTGTTACCAGATTCACAAATTGAGAAACACGGGCACTAACAGGTCTTGATTACCACGTTAGCACTTATATGATGAAGAAGACTGAATTATCTCTGTTATATCTCTTAGTATACTCTATGTCGGCACAACATCAAAACTGATGTTGAAGAATATAGGAAAAAATGTTATCTGACTCGTGATTCTAGTAGCTAGAAAGTCTACATAGTGTGGTGCTGTCTGGTATCCTGGGAAGAGTCCTCTGACTGTGTTGCACAGTCACAGAAAATCAGAAAGGGCACCAGACATGTGTAAAAGGTGCATGAGTTAAGGGCAGGCATGTCTATTTCTAACTACATGATCCACCAGGAATTAACTCTGACAGATCCAGCCCACTCTCTGTATACAGCATTAATCCATTCCTGACACCTGGGGCCTGCCATGTTCTAATTTGTTGGGGGATATTTGATCACACTGTGAACCCCGAGTTTGCATTGTGCTGATTAAATAAAATTAACCTTGGGTCAGGAGGCTGAGTTAGCAATTAGTTGACAGAAAGTAACCATACAGCATCAGAGGGCATCCAGGAGAGGGAGAGACACAGGAAGTAGAAGGGAGGGACTTGGAGTGGCACAGGTTTTTCTGGTTTGGCAAGCAGAAGCAAGAGGAGAAGGTTAGCTTTTTGGCTACTCAGCCTCTCTAAGCTCACAGGTTTTCATCCCAGCCTTTGAATCTCAAGTCTTGCTTATAAACAGAACAATAGAGATTTAGTTAAAGCTACCTTCAGTGGCAGTGACAGAGCTGGTGCCTGCCGGAACAGGATTCCCAGCAGGCTGTGGCCTGAGCAGCCAAGTCCACTGCTGAGAAGTGGGCCCATACTGCAGAGCTGCAACTGCCCGCTGAAATAGCAGTGTGTGAGGGCTCAGCCACTGTGCCTAACTTAAAACATCACTAATTACTTTCTATTAGGCTCTCGACACTGCCATGCTGGAGACCAAGCTCCCAGCCCATAAATCCTGAGAAACAACTCATATAAAAATCTTGAAGGGAGATTCTCATTGCGTAATATCCTACATATATGGTCTGGTCAAATAACAACAGGAGTGCCGGGCGGTGGTGGCGCACGCCTTTAATCCCAGCACTCGGGAGGCAGAGACAGGTGAGTTCGAGGCCAGCCTGGTCTACATAGCAAGATCCAGGACAGGTACCAAAACTACACAGAGAAACCCTGTCTCGAAAAACAAACAAAAATAATAATAACAACAGGAAATTGTGGGGTTGTTATAGCAAAGCTGGTGTTTTCAGGACAGAGGTGGCAGGAGGTTGGTGTAAATGGAGGCTTTTTTCTGTCCCACCCCATCCTATGGCTGCTTCTAAAATAATCACTCAGAGGCTTAATATTAACTACAAACTGCTTGGCTGAACAGCTCAGGCTTATTACTATCTCTTACTATTTAAATTAACCCATTTCTATTGATCTATGTATTGCCATGTGGCCATGGCATTACCAGTCTGCTGGCATCTTGCTCCTTGGGCGGCTGGCTGGTTTCTCCCAGACTCCACCCTTCTTCTCCTTTATCTCTGTTTGGATTCCCTGCCTGGCTCTATCCTGCCTTGCCATAGCTTTATTTATCAACCAATGAGAGCAACATATATTCATAGTATACAGAAAGACATCCCACATCCGATTGGCTTAGGCTAGGAACTGCATAAGGAAAGACAGACTTGCCCCTGGTGCCTAAGAACAGGCCATCATCTTCAACATCTTTAACTGAGAATTAACCTAGAGTTTAGTAGCTTTGATCCTTGGATCAGAAGGGGGATCAAGTTTTGGAGGTACTATGTGCTATTGTGGTGTAGAGCCTGAGAATCTGACGTGGCAGACATATACCCAGTCCTCATAGCGTCAATCCCCCACTAGGTTAGTGCTCACGAGACTCTGAAAGTACAAACACCAGTTCTCTGTCTGCTGTGGTTCCTTTCCAATGCACTTGAGGGACAGCTTTCAGCTCAAAGCTATCCCAGGAGGTACAATCTAGGGGGGTCTCTAAGGAGGGCAAGGGCGAGAAAATCTGTGCAGCCCATTACTGTAGTTAAGTGCTGCCTTCTGAGGCCCCCGAGATAACGAAAGGGAAAACCCCCTCTGTGAAGGCAGCTCAGGCAAACATCAGACACTTTTCCAATACAGACTCAGCAACATCAGGAAGAAAAGTGGGCGAAATACTAATCATCAACTATTAATGAAGAAAAAGAAAACAAGGGAGTATGACTGCGATGTCCAGGAGCTCTGGGCTGCAGGAAGTAGACCAAACTCTCAAATCTGTAGGATGCAAGGAGCTGAGATACACATTAGGAAGGCACAGAGAACCTATTTAAGAAAATTAGAGAAGAAAATTTCCTAAATCTTAGACAATGAAATAAATATTCAAACAAAGGGCCATTTAGAACACCAAACAGACATGACCAGAATACTTATCCACAACATAGTATTGTCAACATGTCAAAATTACAAAGTAAAAGAAGAATATTGAAAGTGGTAAGAGAAAAACACCAATTCATTTACAAAGGCAGAAACATTTAAACAATAGCAGCAACCCTCAAAGCCAGGAAATCCTAGAATGGTGCTATTTCAAGCCCTGAAAGTCAATTACTGACAATTAGGAGTTTTGCCTTACAAAGACATTTTTAAATAGACAGAAAAAAAAAAGAAAGAAAAAAATCAAGGATTCCAAAACAAGCCCACCCTGAGGCAGTGTATCACCACCAACCTCATCTGTGCAGACAGTGCTTAGAGGAACGCTACAAAAGGAAGAGAAAGGAAGACAGGTTCAAATTCAAGAGCACAGGAAACGCATGTTATGGGAGAAATGCCTAAACAAAGAAGAGCTGAGAAAGAGGTCATCATGTCCAGCACAATTAACCAGAGAACCCCTGATACAATGATTGGAGAGAAAAAAAAATCAAACAATAAACAGCTAACAAAATTATTGGACTCAGTAAGTATAGCTTAGGAATAACCTTAAATACAAGTGGATTCAATTTACCAATGAAGAGAAAAGACTGGCTGCCTGAGTAAAAAAAAGAAAAAAAAGAAAAAAAAAAACAACAGATCCAACTTTCTGTTATCTCTAAGAAGCATTCCTTACTGATAAAGACAACCACAGACTAATAACCAATGATGGGAAACAGTCAAACAAATGGAAACATGTGAATCTGACATAGCTACTATTCTACCAGATGAAGTGGATTCAAATCAAGGATAGAAAGGATAAAGAAAACCACTTCATACTAAATAATGGAACAATTACTGAGAAAATATGGCAATGTAAAAATACATGCATTAAATATCGGTGTCCCCAGCCGGGCGTGGTGGCGCACGCCTTTAATCCCAGCACTCGGGAGGCAGAGCCAGGTGGATCTTTGTGAGTTCGAGGCCAGCCTGGGCTACCAAGTGAGCTCCAGGAAAGGCGCAAAGCTACACAGAGAAACCCTGTCTCGAAAAAACCAAAAAAAAAAAAAAAATATCGGTGTCCCCAATTTCATAAAACAAAGTCCAAGGGGCATAAAAGGTCAGGTGGATCCCGATACAATAATACTAGATAATTTCAATACTCCACTCTCATTTCAAGAGAAGTGATCCAAATTAAAAGTGAAAAGAAAAAGAGAAAAGATAGACTATACTGTAAAGTAAATGGACTTAACAGATGTATACGGAACATTTCATCCAACAAAAACGGAATGAACCTACCAACCTTCTCTAATACAGACCACATTTTAGACCACAAATCCAATCCAGGCAAATATAAAATTACCAAAATATTATCTTGTATCTTACCAGACCACAGTGCAAAAAAGAAAAACCTATAATTAAGTAGCAAGGACCACACATGACACAGATACATAGAAACAGAACAGTACATTTTTGAATGACCTGCAGAGCTGTTGAAGAAATTGAAAGAACCTTAGAACCAAATGAAAATAAAAATACATTATTATGGTGATATTTTATTTGTATTCAAATGTTATTTGTATGTTAATAAATAAAGTTGCCTGGGGGTCAGAGCTATTAGCAAGCCATAGGAAAGCAGGGCAGTGGTGGCGTCTGTTTGTAATCCCAGCACTTGGTAGGTAGAGCTAGGTAAGTCTCTGTGTGTTCATGGAATAGCCAGTATTGGATACACATGCCTTTAATCTCAATAACAACCATAGAAAACCTGGAGGTCTATACAGACAGGCCGTGATGAGGCGGTCATGTGGTTGGGTTTACAACCAATGAGAAGGCAGAACAGAAACACTATAAAAAGACAGACACAAAGGAAGTGGTTCTGGTTCGGAGAGGTAGGACCATCGCAGGAGGAAGGGTAAGGTTTTAGCTCCTAGCTCTGACCTCTTGACTTTCTTCTTTGCATTGGTTCTGTGTTTCTTATTTAATAAGATGGTTGGTTACATCTACACATTATATCAAAACTAAAGCAGTTTTATGAGGAGAAAAATATAGTTTTGAGTACTTTCTAAAACCAGAACAAGGGGCTGGAGAGGTGGTTCAGAGGTTAAGAGCACTGGCTGCTCCTCCAAGGGTCCTGAGTTCAATTCCCAGCCACCACATGGAGGCTCACAACCATCTATAATTTGGTCTGGTGCCCTCTTCTGGTATGTAGGCAGAACACTGTGTACATAATAAATAAATCTTTAGAAAAAAACCAGAATAATCTAGAGTAAATAACTTAAGGATGTACCTCAAGTTCCTAAAAACAAGAACAGTCTAAACTCTAAAATAGTAGATGGCAATAAATAATAAAGGCAGAAGATAAGGAAACAGAGATGAAAAGAATACTATATAGAACCAATAAAAAAAAGATTGACAAATTCCTGCCCAATTTGTCAAAAGAGAGAAAAGACCCAAACTGAAAATTTAGAGAAAAAATTATATAAAATACAAAGAGTCATTAAAGGGTACATTGACAATTTATACACTTCCCCAAACTAAGGAATATAGAAGAAATGGATAAATCTGTAGAAAAATTATCTACCAAAATACAAACAAGAAGTTATAAAGAACTTAAACAGAACCATAATAATAACTGTGGATCAATTTCTCTGATGAATATTGATCCAAGTAGTCTCAATAAAATTCCTACAAGCTGAAATAAAGAACATATTAAGAAAATCAAGTTGGTTTCACACCAGGGAGGATTAAATAAACAAGTGTAATTCAGAACATAGGTAGGCTTAGAGATAGAAACCACATAATTATATTAATCAATGAAAAAAAAAGGTCTTAGATAAAGTCCATCATCCCTTCACGATAAAAACCTCAAAGTAACTAGGAACAGAAGATAAGATAATCTCAAGATAATAAAGGCAGTATACAACAAGTATCAGTGTTATACTAATTGGGGGAAACTTGGATCATTTCCTCTGAAAGCTACAAATAAAAAAGAATGCACATACCTTCCATTGTTATAAAATACAAAGTCTTAGCTAGAGCATTAAGACAAGAAAATTAGAGAAAGAGGATACAAACAGAAAGGAGAGAAGGTGGATTACTGCTATCTGCAGACAGCACAACCTTATACTTAATAGACCCTAACAATTCACCAGCAAACTATAAGCTCTGTCAACACTTTCAGCAGAGTAGCAAGATATAAAAATTGAAACACAAAAATAGTACCCTTTGTATATATCAATAGTAAACTCACTGGGAATAAAGTTAGGGAGAAATCCCATTCATAATAGCTTTTTTAAAAACAGTTGGGAATAGGCCTAATCATGAAAGTAAAAGACCTACAATGAAAATTTATGAAACTAAAGAAAGAAATTGAGAAAGACACTAGAAAATGGAACGACCTCCTGTTCTTTTGGGTAGGCAGAATATTATATACATATTACTCAAAGCAATGTACATATTCAAAGCAATTTCTGACAAAATGACAATGACATTCTTGAATAAGAATAAGAAAAGACAATCTTAAATCTCATATGGAAGCACAATACTCCTAATAACTAATGTAATTCTTAGCAGAAAGAATAATGCAGGGTATGTCACAGTATCCAATCTCAAACTGTATGACATAGTTATGGAACAGAAACAGCAGAGCACTGTCATGAAACCAGATGTGTAGCCCATTAGTGGGCTAGAATAGATGATCTAGGAATAGAGCCTTAGAGTCAGTCATATCATTTTGGAAAAGCTGTCCGAAATATAAACTGGAGGCCAAACAGCCTCCTTTACAAATGGTTCTGAGGAAATGATTAACATGTAAAAGGACACAACTAGATCTCTATTTCTCACCCTCCACAGAATCAATTCAAAATGAATCAAAGATATTAATGTGAGACAATAAACTTTACACTGTTCCAAGAAAATCTAAGAAAACACCTGAAGATACAGGAATAGGCAAGCAGTTTTGGAAAAGGACTCTAATACATTGGAAATAGTTCTAAAAATTGACAAATGAGAGATTACATGAAATTAAAACATCTTTGGCACTATAAAAGAAACATTAGAATAAAGCGTCAGCCTACTGAATGGGGAAAAAATCTGCCTATTACTCATAAAACAAGTCATTGATTTCTAGGAGATATATATATATATATATATATATACAAAAATGGAACAGATAAAAACAAAGCACCTAAACCAGTTAATGGGCCAATGAACTGAACAGACTATTCTTAAATGAAGAAATACAAATGGGCAATAAATACTTGGAAAAGTGTTCCAAGTCATCAAGGAGACACAAGACTATTTTGAAATTCCATTTCAACCCAGTCAGATGGCCATGATCATGAAAACAAATGACATCAAATGCAGGAGAGGAGGGTGTGTGAGGAGAACCCTTATCATTGCTAGTGGGAACCTGTACAGCCACTATGGAAATAAGTATGGAGGCGCCTCAAAAAATTAAACATTGAATGACTATTTCAATCTCCTATGTGATTCTTACGTATATATTTGAAGGATGCCAAGTTAACATAGACAGAAATACCTTACCTACACATCCACATTTATTGCTGTACTATTTATAATTGCCTGAAATAGAACCAGCCTAGATGCTCATCAACAAGAAATGGATAAAGGAAGCATGATACATATTCACAGTAGAATTTTATGATCCTGTAAATAAAAATAAAATCACGACATTTGTTAGGAAAAGAGGTGCAACTGAAATCTTTGTTAAGTGAACTAAGTTGAACTCAAGCCTAATACCACACTTTCTCTCATGTGCAGGACTTGTATAAATTCGTTTCTCATGACACCAAGTTCCCTTCTGTACACTGAATGTGTGCTGCTCTCACTGGTTGATGGTAAAAGTTGACTTGGCCTATAAGCAGGCAGAATAATCCTGGGCGGGAAAGCAAATGGAGATACAGGGAGAAGGAAGGGAGGAGTCAGCAGACTCAATCCAGTCACCCAAAGAACAAGGTATCAGAGAACAGGTAAGCCACAGGCTACGTGGCAATGCATAGATGAATAGAAATGAGTTAATCTAAGTATAAGAGCTAGTCAGTAGTTGGCCTGAGCTAATGGCTGAGCAGTTTTAATTAACATAAGCCTCTGTGTGTTTACTTGGGTCTGAGCGGCTGTAGACTGGGTGGGACACAGGAAAACTTCAGCTACAAATGGTGCCCTCTGTGGAGCAAGTGTTTCCACCTAAAACCTGAGAAAGCTTTAAGAAAAAAAAAAAGATTCTAAAACAGAGCTAAACACAGCTTCTTAGTTGTGTCTCTCAGGCAAGCCGCGAGCTACATTATGGCGGTTTTGCAGCAGTGTGTGGGCTTGACCTGCAGCATGATGTATTCCCGTGGTACACAGAGGCCTCTCCAAGCCACTCATTATGCTAAGTGGTGGATTTAGCCTTTGCTAGTACAGGCAAGAAGGGTGGGGGGGCGGTTCTGGGCTACACGCTGCTCGATGGAAGCATAGACCCACTGCTTACCAGAGTTGGTGGTGAGCCTGGTTCCTAGAGCTGGCTGTAAACATAGTTCTGTCATGTTGGGAAGCTGAGGTGGGTGGAGCCAGCAGCCACAGCTGCCATTTCATTCCTAGTCATACTGCAGTTTAAAGCAATAGATACACAATAAAACAGATTCAGATGAAATAGTTTACAATCTGTGTAAAAATGCATGTAGGCTTGGAAGAGAGAGAAAAAGGAATATATGCAGTTATATAAAGGAATAGATAGTTTTAAAAGAGAAAATCTTTAAAGAGACAGTAAAGGAAGTATAAAAAATAAGCCATATAAAGATGGATATTGCACAGAGAGTCTGGATTATGTTGTCTTTGGAAAGAGACATTTGATTGTAAAAATTGCTGAGTTAAATCAATATGTATATATTAGAGGTATCTCAATTTCAAAATGTATGTCTAAGGATATGTTGCTTTGGGAAAGAGATTCTGCTTTTGTTTCCACAGAAAATAAAAACCTGTGGGCTGCTTCCAGGCTAATATGGTTTGACCAGTCAAGACCCCCTGAAAGGTCTCTGATGTCATCATGGTCCAGATGATCCAACATCCAGAACTGTCTCAAGGCAACTGGCTCAGACAAAGCAGTCTCACAGACTACTCCAGTCAGGACTTGACCATTATCTTGAATTTTCTCAGGATCCCATATGACTACCTATCAGTGCCCCCTATCAACAGGAAGTAGCCTAGAACACTATGCCCACATTCCCAAATAATGGATTATGGATGTTTGTCTTTGTTTAGGTTGTTGGTCACAAATTGTTATTGGTCATAGTCATTATCTTTCTAAAAGAAGAAAGGGGGATATGATGTGGAAATATAGGATATAGATATGATAGGATAAAAGGGTGAATTGTTGAACCTACTTTTAAAGAGCAACTTGTTTAAAATGTTTTACATTGCTATGAATTTTAGTTTATTGATACAAATTTAAAGTTAATTTTGTTATACTGTATATATATTTCTACTTATATTTAAAGTATTTTGTTTGTGCAACTCATTTGAAACTGTAGTGTATAGTTGAGAAATACAAATTAATAATTAGTCATCCATGATAATCAAACTTATAGTCATGTTAGTTAAGTTTTCTAGATATATATAGATATATTTCAATTAGTTAGTTAATCTTCAAACACTTCAAAGACCCACAGAATATGGGATTTTAGTGTTTAATGGCATTTTAAATGTTTTAAAAAACTTAGACTTTCCTGGACAATGAGACATGTCTGCTCCTGGCAGCACTGATTTACTTCAAAGAAAGATGGGCATCAAAGACACTCCATATGGAATTTATCTTTTTCTTGGCAAAAATAGCCATTTGGGCAGAAACTGTTCTTGCCTGGACTGCTTGACAAAATGTTGTATCGACTGAACATACAGGACCCATAGGCAGGTGATCACTGAATTTTGCAACGTGAGATGGTCCTTCAAGTTCCTGCTTCACAGAGGAAACTGCCAGACATTCTAGAGCACACAGAGAAAAGCGACTGAGAGACTCTAGACCTATAGGCTGAAGATGGATGCCCCAACATTGCAGAAGAACTTTGAGTGACTGTCCAGGCAGCTGTCTTTGACATTCTAGAATTTTGGAAGTTGCTTACAATGTACTTCCTGTTTACTTAGGTAATATTATATCCTTCTGAAGTCTTTGATATAGTTGAAGACTAGATAGTTATAATTATGGTTTTCCTTGGTTATGATAAGAGATAAGGTAGATATGAAACTTTAGACTCACAAATATAAGATAGATATTTTCTTTAAATTCACAAAATACAAATAGACTAGATAGTTTAACTGTAATTCTCTTTTAAATTTATTTATTTTTATTTCACATGCATTCATGTTTTGCCTGCATGTATGTGTGTGTGAAGGTGTCAGATCCCCTGGAACTGGAGTTACAGGCAGTTATGAGTTGCCATGTGGGTGCTGGGAATTGAACCTGGTTCCTCTGGAAGAGTAGCCAGCACTCTTAACCACTGAGCCATCTCTCCAGTCCATAACTGTAATTCTTGTTTGTTATATGTAATTTTACTATGTTAAAGTTAAAACCTCCAGAGCCTGCAACTAGTTGACAGGAGTTAGCCATAGAGAGTATGAGGGAGCCAGACAGACAGACAGGAAGTAGTAGGGAGATTTGGAGTATTGGCAGTCTTTTGGGTTTGGAACAGCTGGAGAGATACTCTTGCTGGGTCACTAGCCAAAGAGGAAGGTCAGTCAGTTGGTTGCTTTTAGGCTTCTCTGAGCTAGCAGGTTTTCACCCCATCATCTGACTCCCAAGTCTTTATTGGTAAATAGAATGATAGAGACTTAGTTAAAACCTGTGGCAGAACCGATGTCAGAAGGACAGGAAGTCCCACCGGCCAAAGCCTGAGTAGAGGGGCACTGGCTGCAGAGCTGCAGACAGCAGCTAAAAATAGCCCTAGATTCAGGTGCAGCTGCCAAGCCGACAGACAGTAAAACAACAGGGGTTTCCTGGCTGTATCCTTAAAGATAACCTCTCCCCTGGCTTCCCATTCCCGGCTTCACTTCCCCCATCCTTTCCCCTTTCATTTCCTTGTGCCTCTGTACCCTTAGATAACGTTCCACCCCAGGTTGCATGATGTTTCTCTGCTTTCTCAGGTATCGATCCACTCACTGAGTTCACAACTAGTTGGGTCTCTGCAGAACCCTCCTGAGCCTTCCTCAGGAACATGGGAAGAAAATTAGGGGAACTCCTGCTTACATTTGTGCTCATAGGATAGCCTGGACCTCAGTCTCCATAGGGAAAATGCACTTCTACCCTGAACCTTGTCACTCAGAGCCTCCAGTTTTTTTTTTTTGTTGTTGTTGTTTGTTTGTTTGTTTTTTTGTTTGTTTGTTTTTAAGACCAAACCAAACAACCAACAAAAATAACCCAGGGAACTGGGGGGATGGGTTTGTCTCCAATGGAACTTTCTGACCATGAAGGCCTGACCCCACAGGACTGAAGGAGGTCATGAAAGACACACAGGTGGATTCTTGTGCTTATTTCTCTCATTCTTTTGTGCTTCAACTGTGTTATTAGTGTGTCAGGTCCAAAAGAAACTGGGGACAAATGGCTGACTGTGGTACCTATTAACACACCAAAGAACATGCTGGCCTCTAGGCTCTCTCAGCATTGTGAATACCTGTTATAGAGTCCATGACTCCTCTCAGCTCTTCTCACCCCAACCCCTTACCCTAAACTTCTCCAGCTCATGGCCTTCCCTTTCCCCAGCTTCTCATCCCTATAGGACCCTGCCGATTTGGACATGAGCCTTCTTTTTGTTGTCTTGATTCTCTCTCCCTTTTTTTCAGATTTATTTATTATTATGTATACAGTGTTCTACCTGCATGTACGCCTGCGTGCCAGAAGAGGACACCAGATCTCATTACGGATGGTTGTGAGCAGCTATGTGTTTGCTGGGAATTGAACTCAGGACTTCTGGAAGAATAGTCAGTGCTCTTAACCACTGAGCCATCTCTCCGACCCCTGTCTTGGTTCTCTTCTCTCTTGGTTCTTGGACCTCTCTCATGGCACTCCCCCCACCCCCCACCCCCAGTGCAGTATACTGGTCATGTTTAGTCTACTATTTTCTCTCCCTTCTCTGGACTCTTCCAGATACCTCTGGCTGTACATATATACAATAAAAAACTTTTCCTTGCCAGGCGGTAGAGGCACATGCCTTTAATCCCAGCACTCAGGAGGCAGAGCCAGGCGGATCTCTGTGAGTTCAAGGCCAGCCTGGTCTACAGAGTGAGATCCAGGAAACCCTGTCAAAAAAACAAAAAAAAAAAAAAAAAAAAAAAAACAAAAAATAAAAAACCCAACTTTTCCTCAACCATACCTTGAAGAGATCGTCTCCTTATTTTGTATACGTGAAGACCATCTTTCTTGACAGAGAATTTGCCTTGGTCTGGGCTTCAGAATAGGGAAGTACTTATGCTAAATTCAGAGACGTGAAAGAGCCAAGCAGAGTCAGAACTCCCCCATGTCACTTCCAAGGAAGCCACAAAAAGCCCAGCAAATTCTCAGGTTCCTCCTCTGGGGGAAGAAGTTGACCTCAGTACTTTCTTTTGAAACTTACTTACCTTGTCTTGCGGCTTGCATCACCCTGGCACCCTGCATCAGCTGGGATGGTCTGGGGTTCTGTCCTCTTCTTTCCTATCACAACTGTTGCTTCGTCAGAATGGAAAAGAGTCCCAACTGTTTTAAGTCATCTCAGTCAAATCCTAGACATTAAGGAATAAATACCAGTTAACCCTATTGGGTCCTGACAAATGTCAGGGTCGTGACACACACACACACACACACACACACACACACACACACACACACACACAACCACATGAATACTATTTTAAGCCTTGAGTATTGAGAGGCTGGCTTATTACAAACATAGATAGTTGGACATGGGAGTACTTTTACAAGTTCAACGAAAATACACAAGGATATACACACTAATAATCAAAACACTGACAGCAAAAAAAATGTACAAAAGGATGAAGTTCTTAAATCATTATTAAGCACAAAGAAAAGCCTAGTCAGGCCATGTTTTTCTTTCATGTTTGTGTTGCTGGGGATCGAACCTGGGCAAGCTGCTAACCAGCTGCCCTACAGCTATTATAAATACCAGACCCTGAGCCTAAGGACTTTTTAAATATGGAAATATTGGCAAATCTCTTTCCATCATTTCTCTTTCCAATCAGTCTGCCTCACTTAATTCACAATAGATAAATTTCAGAGCTTCAGACCTATTGCACAGCTCAGACTACAACTGCCTTAGTTTGTAATTCGGGAAATATCTCTATATTTGAACCTACTAGAGTTCTAATCATTCCATTCAATAGATCCTTGTACTGTGTATGGCATGCTATAGTTTTTCCTGGACTGAAAACTCTTTGTAGGCTGGAAAGTCTACACAACAGTCCTGATACATTGTTCCTTAGTCTACATTTATGGAGTAATGTAATGAATGTATGGTTTTCAGTTTCCACCTAGTATGGTTGACCTGCTCAGAGTGTATTGGGGTAGGCTCTATTCTACACAAAATTCTACACATACATGTAGTGGTAGTGAATGATACTTTCCATGCCCTTGTATGTTCTTCTCGGTCAGCTGCATGCCTCCTACCCTCACTTCCCTCTGCGTACTACTCTGCCTCTAGACCTTTTACACTTTATTTGATATACAAAATTCCGTTTTTATTTTCTTCTTTTTTTTTGTTTAGTGGTGATGGTGAAATTTTTTCTTTTTCTCTTTCATCTAGCCTTAAAATGTAATTAATTGGAAACCCTCCAAAATAAGTTAAATAAAGCAACAAAATTCTTTTAAAAAATTTTAAAACATCTCATTTTTGGATTAATATTTCAGAAATATAAAATCTAAATATAGTTGGACCCTTATTTTGAAGTAAGCTTTTCACTTATTCAACAAAGATCAACTATTTGCTTTTCTTGGGTCCAGACTTGGGAAATAGGTAGAGGAGTAAGTAATAAGAGATGCAAAAGATACCCTTGACCACAGAAGACTTTACTGAAATTCGTAAGCTGCATTCTTCCATTGCTTTGTCAGAAATTCTGAGCATCATAGGAGTGTGTGTATGTGTGTGTGTGTGTGTGTGTGTGTGTGTGTGTGTGTGTGTGTGTGTGCAATCCTCCTATTGTTTCAGTGGTCCTTAGGATGCCCAAATCTGATTAGAAGCCAGAAAGCAGTTTGCCCATGGCCTTGTGATTCTGTGGGCTAACAGAAATAGTCACAGAGGAATTTTGCATGGCAAAATTTAATAGAAGTATGGCGGCCCTTTAACCATGAATTCTTCTGTTCTGTATGGATACTCCAAAAAGAAGATTCTATGTTAAGTAGATGTGAGGAGATAGCCCAGGGAGCCAGAAGAAACTGGCAAGCTGCAAGAGAGTAATTCAGGACTGATCCTTGGGAGGAAGGAAAAGAAGCATGGAAAGCAGTAGGCTCGGGCTTGGAGAGCTCTCAAGAAGGAGATTAATATAATCGACCTGTTGTGGAAAGTTGTGCAACCATTTGTACAGGAGGGTGGCTTCACAGTTGCTGTCACTGGCTGAGACTGTGGGACCTGTGGCCTCTAGTGCAAAGTTGGAGGTACATTTAAAACAGATGAGCTGGGGCTTTGAATCAATAACTCTCATGTATTTCCATGGCTACCACATGTCTCTCTATTTCCAAGCACCCTAAGCAGCCCCTCTCCCCTCCTCCTCAACTCTATGGTAATGGATCATAAATACAAGTTGCAAATGAATTTGTCTTCCATGTTTGCAGTTGTTCATAGGAATCTGATGCAAAGAATCAAAACCACAGACAGCATGTATAGAAGGAGGGTAAAAACACATTTGACTTTTCCACAGACATGAATTGTCTCTATTTCCTCACACTGGCTCTTCAGTGTGAAGCCGTCAGACAAGCATGGCCCCTCATCTTCATGCATTCAGCAGCTGCCTTCCCTGCTACATACTCAAGTGAGGAGACTTAAGCTCCAACCCAAAGTCGGCAACATCACTTTAGCCACTGATTTCACCGTCTCTACCAAGCTTCTCTCCAAATTACCACCAAAGCTCAACAAAATACAAGCTTTCAAATGGTGAGCTTCTGAAGTTCTGTACTCACTGGGTCAGGAGATGACTGAGAAGCCAAATCATCACTAATTCTTAAAAGAATGAAGAGCAGCACCACAAAGCACCTAATCTTACCAGACACGGTGACAGGCACCCATTATCTAGGTCATCTCCTTTGGTTTCACCTCAGCCCCCTAAAGTCAGTCTAGATGGCTTCTTTTTCCACAGTTCAGGACACAGGAAGAAGGACTTGTCTACAACTGAGACCAGGCATTGTGACTCTAGGATCATTGCTCCTTCTAATTTCTCCCATGATTTCTGACCCAGATACAGGGAAATGTACATGATTTAAGAATATGTATTAAGGACTAGAAAGGTGGTTCAGAAGTTAAGAGCACTTGCTGCTATTTCAGGGGATCCCACGTTCAGATCCCAGCACCCATACCAGCCTGCCTGTAACTCCAGTGCTAAGGGGTCCAACACCCTCTTCTGGCTTCCATGGGTACTGCATGCACATGCTGCATATACATAAACTCAGGCACAGGCATGGAACAAAAGGAGATGCATACTTAAAAAAGAATATGTGCTAAGTTGGGCTTAAAGCCAGATTGTTTCCTATCAGAAATTATAAATATGAGAAGAAAGAAGCTAGCTTTTTTTTTTCTTCCTTTCAACCTAGTATATCTACATCTCAAGGGTAATATTGCCAGAGCAACTCAGAAGGGCCTCCAGTTCCCAGGAACTTACGGGGATCTGACTTCTCCACCTCCTCTCATTTTTGATGCTTTACTGAATCATAAAAGGAAGAGGAAGTGGTGTTGCTCTGAAACATTTTCCTCCTTCACAGTCTGAGCTTTTGCTTTCACATGTAGCCTACACAGGGACCTATGTAAAGAGAATTCCAGGAGCCTCCAAATAAGATTAGCCCTCCGGCACCAGATCCTGTCTTTGCCTTAGTTGCCTCCTTGGCCTCCGGGTGGACAGCTCCAGTCAGCTCTGCCAGGCAAGATGACTGACTGTGAGTTCATGTTTATCCACTCTGGCTGAGGACTATCTTCAGTACGTCCTGCAGGTACCCGCTTTAGAATTGGCTCCAAGCAAAACATCCAGAGTGCTACAAAGAGTTGCTTTCTCAGTTCAAAAAAAAAGTTGAAAAGAACCTGAAATTATACTTGGATGATTTTGTGTGGGATCCATAGATTCCACCAGAACTATATTTAATCAAGTGATGGAAAAATAATTTGAAGACGGCATCATTAACTGGGGAAGGACTGTGACTCTATTTGCCTTTGGGGATGTTCTCCTCAAAAAAAAAAAACCCCAAGAGCAGATTGGCTTGGATGTGAATGCTTACAAGCAAGTTTCCAGTTTTGTGGCTGAATTCATAATGAATAACACAGGAGAATGGATATGGCAGAATGGAGGCTGGGTATGTGTGATGACATTCCTTTTACATTTCTCTACTGCAAAGTTGGAATGGAGAGTTTCCTTACTAATTAAAACAAACAAGAAAATAACAACTAAAAGATTTCAGTCTGTTTCTAGATCTTATTTTAGATACTTTTAATTAAAAGTAAAGAAAGCAGAACTCTCCGGGGTCATTTCCAATAGATCCTACAACTCTACGGTCGGCAAACATTGGTCTGCCCAGCTTTTCTTCTCGCTTGGGAACTAGTCTTGAGGTCTGGGACTGGAAGCAGCAGCTTTTGACTGCATCTTCCGGATCAGCAGTGTAGACCTTCAAGTGTCGCCTTTTGCTAGGATTCTCATGACTATGGAGAATTGGGACAGAAAGAGCTGGGATTAGATCTTCTCATTTGTACTTTGCGGGGCTGTAACAGTAACCTGCCCAGTTTTGTGCATTCCTTACTTACACATTGACCTTTCCCATTTTCTAATATATAAATTGTGGGCTATTGAAGTTTCATGATACAAATAAATGATGTACTGCCTCACTGGAAGGAACCTTTTTAAAGGATATTCAAATATAAAAATTTGCTTTTTTAAAAAAAAAAAAAAACAGTATCTCAAAAATCCAGGACTATGCCAAGAATTTTGGAGCTGAGGTTATCCAGAAGCCTTGCCCAGCTAGATTTAGAAGCTTCACTTTGTGTCTTAATATGCTTAACACAGAGCTGAAAAACATTTCTGTCCCCATGTAGTCTCTCTCCCATCCCCAGCCTTTATCTCCCTCAAGCAATGTCCACTGTTACTATTGTATATACAAAGCATGTTTATTGAACACACCCAAAGAAAATACTTGTAGCATCTCCCATTCTCATTTGGAGGAGAGATTTCACCATTTTGCCCAGGCTGGCCTCCAACTTCCAGAGTATAGTGATGCTACTACCCTCAGCCTTCCACAGATCTGGGGCTCTGGATGTACACTACCATGCTTGGCTAGAAAGACGCCCCTTCAGCCCTTTGTCACCAGGGATCAAACCTAGAGCCTAACACAATCTGAACCCATGTTCTATCACAGCACTGTACCCTCAGCCTCACGGTAGTCTTTCTGAAAAATGTTTTACAAATTAGTATCTGGGCTAGACATGGCAGTGCACATATGTAATTCCAGAACTCAGAAACAAAAGATAAGAGGACCAAAAGTTCAGAGTCATATTCAACTACACAGCAAGTCAGTAGAAGGCCAGATCTGGTCATATGAAGGTCTGTTTGATCTGTCCACCCTAAATAATACATAGACTTATCCTGTGACTGTTTTTTCAACCCAGTACTTAAAATAGTATTTTAAAGAATACTTTAGGGACTGGGGAGTAGATCAATTATGGAGCTCCTGTGTTGCATGAACAAGGCCCCTAATTCAATCCCTAGCACCACAAATAAACAAAATTAAAAGAGTTCTTAATATGTTCTGCTGAATGCACATGCTGCCAAAGAGCTGTTTATTTGGGCTATTTCCAGAGTTTTCTGTCATAAGCAATGTTTCTTTGAATATACCAATATGAATCCTCTCCTGTGTATAGGTGTTTTTAGAGTGGATATTTGGTCATAGAGTTATTTGCTCGTGGTTTATATCCATTTTGAAATTACTAGATTTTTCTGCTCCATAGTGGTTCTACCAAATTATAATCCTGTCAGCAGCATGTTAGAGTAGCCATCATTTCCTTGGTACAAGGAGGTCCTAGTAATCTATTACAATTTCTCCACTTTGTTAATACATATACTTAGTATCTTATGTTAATTAATTTTGCCCTAGGTTACTAGTATAGTTAAAGTTCTCTTAATGCTGAGCTCAAGTTCATGTTCATTGACTAATTCTTACTGAAAGATTTGCCCGCTTGTTTCTTTTGCCTGGTTTCCAATTGTTTATTAACAAAGGAATTCCTTGAACAACCTGAATGCAAATTATTTTTATACGTGGCAGATTTCTTTTAGTTTGTTGATTATCTTCTAAAGCTGTAGATGTCTTCAGCAATTACAAGTGTTTGGAATTTGATGCAATTGACTTGATTGAACACAGACTTTGTTCCACTTCTGCTTTGGTGAGTCTGTTTGCTAGGTCACACTGTAAAGCAGTCCTCCTTTTTGATTGCTTTCAACTACCTGTAGCTCTTCCTTCTAACATGCCTGGATCTGGCTCTAGGTGAAACATGCCAGATGTTTGGTTATGTTTCTCCTGGTTGGCTGTAGGAAGGACTCAGAAAAATCTCTGCTGCACTGTGTGCAAATAAACAGCTCTTGGACAGCATGTGCATTCAGCAGAACATATTAAGAACTCTTTTACTTTTGTTTATTTATGGGGCTGTGGACTGAATTAGGGGCCTTGTTCATGCAACACAGGAGCTCCACAATTGATCTACTTCCCCAGTCCCTAAAGTGTTCTTTAAAATACTATTTTAAGTACCCTGGGTTGAAAAACATAGTTACAGAATAAGTGAAGGCAGGTGTCTTCTAGCACAGAAGCCACAAATGAGCCTGTAGAGAACAGTCTTACAAGCTCTATAGGTTTACTCTATGTTGCCATCGTCTAGCACAATATGTGGAAGACACAGAATATGTGCTGCTTAAATACATGTTAATATAATATATTGGGTGAAATTGTAGAATTAAAAATGAATGAAGGGTATGGAATGGTCTCTTAGAATTTCTAGAAATGCATTTGCCTGGGAATCATAGAGATATTAGCATGTACACAGTAGGAAAAACTTATCCTAATGGAGATATAATAGTACATCTCATGCAACACACACACCTTCCCCTCCCCCCCACACCTTCACCCTTCATAAAGTTTCTATGTGGGTTCTCAGATCTCTTCTTTTACACCTGGGAGCTTATGCTGTAGATATATCAGAAGTGCTCTTTAAGATCATTGTAAAGCCATCTCAATACCATTTTCCAGCCAACAGAAATCACTTATTCTGCTGATGGCAAATAGTGCTATAGTGAGCCAATACACACAGGCATCACAACTTCTTTTTTATTTGCTTATTTTTTTCCCACAGTGCCATTGACAAATCTGCTTCAATGAATGAGTTTACTTTTGTAGAATGATTCATTTTATAGAAAATGCCCATGTCTTTGCCAGCAGTCAGAGGACCCAGTAGAAAGGGGAAATAGGAATTTTACAATTTTTTCCTTTTTACTTTTCTGAAAGAGAAAACTCTAAAATGATCATAAACATGCAAGCTATGGCCTTGTTACACTTGAAATATGCCTGAAACTTTATGGGAAGTTTTGGATCAAGATATGATAGAGAAGTACAGCACAGATATTAGGAACACCAGCTCCAATTCAAACAGGGCTGGCTTTATTTCAGGGCTCAGTGCTTATCATCTACGTGAATGGGACAACTTATATACCTTCTCTGTACTTCATTTCCTTGTCTGTAAAAATAGGCCATACTGCAATCTATCTGCTGGGACTGGTATAAGGATCACATGAGTTACTCACATACAATGCTTCCAGAGCAATTCCTATAAATCTGCACTCAGTACAATTTCAAGACTATTGTTACTACTGATAAATACTCATGTTAATAACATTAATATCGCATAGCTTCTATTTAGCAAATCCAAGGATATCTAGACTCCAAAAGTTATATGGTCCACTTCAGTTAGATATTAGTCACCATAAACCTCAGGTACACTAAAGTAAAAAACATGAGACTGAGCATTAATAATGGGATGCATAATCTCATTCCTTCTTCTTTTTTAAAAACCAGTTTGAATCCTTCCCCATCCCTCTCCTCCTCATTCTTTCATCCTTCCCTCTCCTCCCTCTCATCCTTCCTCTGTTTTTTCCTTCTCCTCCATATCTCCTTTAGTTTCCAGCCTGTCATCTCTGCTTTTCTTCATCTTCTACATTTACTATTATTTTCTCCAGTTCCCTCTACCAGTCTGAAGTGCAAAGCTGGACTCATAATGCCTGGCAGAAGATTTAATGTGATTTTTTCAGCTATCGTGAGCATTTGGGAGGAAAAGATAGTTCCTAAAGCCACTAGAGCACATTTTAGTAGCTAGTGTCTGTAGTCTCAGCTACATAGAAGCAAAGGATAGAGGAACATTGCGCATCTCTGTATCCTTAATGCTTAGTATAGGGCCTACTGCACACAAGGTACCTGACACACAGCTACAGATCTCAGGAACCAACACTGACATCTGAGGCCTGAACTCCAAATTTCCCTGCTTATTAGAGGCATGACTTAGGTTAAGTTACCTAGGAGGCACTCCAAGATTCATGTTTCCCATGTAATATGTATAACAACACAATATAGCATAATGTAATAATAATTATATTATGTCATGTAATAATATAGCATAAACAATAAAAATGAAGACAACAATACCTATATGCAAAGAACCAGAAAGCTTTCTGATAAAAGTACTTTGTGAGTATGTAAATAGAATTATTCAAGTATGGGGATTACATGGGAAATTCCAAGAAATTTATAGTTTTAAAAACTACTCTAAATACAAAAAGAAACTCCCTTTAGAAGTGGGGATACACTGAATTGGTCGCTTCCAAGTAACTAGAATAGGAAGAGTTAAGCTAAAAGGTCCTCTCCTCTTCTCCTCCCCTGCCTCCCCTCCCGCCTTCTTTCCTCTTACTCTAATGGCGTGGGTTAATTTGGTGATGAAGCAAATCAGCAGAGTGGATACACAGATATGTAAAGATGACTGATTGACCATTCATCTCAGTAAAGGCATTTCCAAAGGTATAAATAGCCAAGACCTGTAAATGCTAAGCACATGCTCCACCATCGAGCTATAGCCCAACTACCAAAACAGCTCTCCCATGAATCTCTAGAGGAGTGACCGTGGTATCCACTTATATCTTTAAAAAAAATCAGAGCTTTTAATTCTCTTTGGGTTATTGGCACAGTATGTGTCAGCCTGCTTTGTAATGCTATAATGGAATATTGCACAGAAAATGATAATAGAAAAGAAGTTGCTAAGGGACTCTGAGAGGGCCAGCATCTAAGGGCACCAGCACTGAAGGGCACCAGTATTGAAGGACTGCATCTGGTAAGAGCCTTTTTGCTGCAGGAAGTGAGGTAGGAAGACAGGGATGGAGGGAGGGAAGTGAGGAGGGAGGGAAGATGACTAGAGGACTGAGTACATCTTTTAATAACAAATCCACCCCTTAGGTAATAGTCTCGATCTAGTAGTCATGGAGGGGATGCTCCCATGTGGAATCATCAGCAAAACAGGCAGCCACCAGTCAGGGGAAAGTGTCTGCATGTGGTATACAGAGTCAGCTGTGAGGCACGTGAGGTCATGTCCCAATAGAAAAAAAGACATTGCTCATTTCCCTTTATCCTCTTCTTAAAGATTCCAACTCTTAATAATATCAAAATACAATTAAGACTCAACATGAGTTTTAGAAAATATAAACACAACATGCCACCTTGGTATATTATTTATGCTTTAGCCATTCTCAAAACCAGAGTAGCCCAATTTAGCAAATTTTCACTGCTCCCAGAAGTAATCAGACGTTGGCATTTCCTGTTTATTACCACATTACTGATGTGATAATGAATCCTTATTTGTATATTTATTTTATATATTAGCCTTAAGATTCAAATTGCACCACTAAAGGAAGTAGTTTTGAAAGAATCTGCTTGAAAAAGTATTTTTATAGGTACAAAAAACTATGATTGTATTATAATATAAAGCTCTTTAATTGATGGTAATGTAAAGTGTTTTCCTATATATTATTAGCGATTTATGTCTCAGCGAATTTCTCTTCTTAGCTATTAAGGCCTGATTATTTTTTCTTACATTGGAATGAACTCTTTCCTGATAAATATATTTTCCTGGTTTGTGGTTCTTTAAATTTTAGGTTCTTTTTTTTATAGATTTATGACTATTTCATACCTTCATTTAGCTTTTTCTTTTACTTTCTTTGCCTTAGAAGTTGAAAATATTAGAAGTTAGCATGCTGCCCAGAAATGACTAGTTGTTCTATTAATAAAGGATCATTTTAGAGGCTATCACTGTACCTATCCGCCTCACAGCTGACTCTGCATACCACATGCAGACATTTTCCCCTGACTGATGGCTGCCTGGTTTGCTGATGATTCCACAACTATTAATTTCAAGATCTGCAGAGATTTCCAAAGTCTTCTGACTCTCGAGAAGCTAAACCTGATTCCCATTTTCTGGATTAGTCCTATTATGGCATACCCATTTGGAGACATTGTAATGCTGGAACCTATAAGATGTTGAGCAAATGTTTACTAGATGGATATAAAAAATATCAGGGGTGGTGGTACAGAGAGGATGCAAGCACAGTCTGGGGACATAGCTCAGTCGGTAGGGTGCTTGCTTGGCATGCACAAGGTCCTAGTGTCTGTCCTCAGCACTTCCTGAACCAGGCATGATGGGGTATGGCTCTAATCCCAGGGCCAGGAGATACAAACAGAAGATTCAAAAGTTCAAGGGCATTTCTGGCTACTTGGTAAGTTCTAGAAAATAAAATGAGTATAAATAAATAAATAACAATAAATGAAATAAATGTTTTGAACAATTTTATAGTCTTTTTTTGTACTTGTTTTGGAATACATGGAGTGAAAAGGAGTGTAAAGCTTGCATCCCAACCCAGGTCCAGGCAAAAAATTATATAATCTTTTATTTATTTATTTTTGGCACAGCATCTTGCTGTGTAGCCCAGGCTGGCTTGGAACTCACTGTGTAGTCGAGGCTTGCTTACAGAAATCCCCATCTCCATCTTCTAAGTATTGAGAACATGGTGTGTGCCAATACACACTGTGAGTTGTATTATCTTAGGTAACTTTCCCCCCTCATTCTCAGTATCCTCAATAGATAACGTAAGAATTAGCATGCAGGTAGAAGTAATTTCCAATGAAAATGTAATATAATTATAGATTTCAAGTTGTTAAAATATTGTTACAGTGCGCTACAGTTTGTTGGGATTTTGGCGTGTGCGTGCATGCGTGCGTGCGTGCGTGCGTGTTCTGGGGCTTGAATCTAGGAATTCAATGTCCTAGACAGGCATTTCTATCAGTCTGGATTTTCCTAATTAAAAAAAAAAGTCCAGGTTCAAAAATAATTATAGTGGAAATAATCAGTATTTTCTTAGACTCAAGGACATTAGTTGAATTTGGATTTACTATGAGTTCTTATAATTCTCAGTATAGCCGGGCAGTGGTACTTTAACTCCAGCACTTGGGAGGCAGGGGCAGGTGGATCTCTGTGAATTTAAGGCCAGCCTGGTCTAGAAAGCAAGTTCTAGGGCAGCCACAGCTGTTAGAAACCCTGTCTCGAAAAACAAACAAATAATAACAATAATTCTCAGTATAATACAATTCATAAATATAAATTTAATTTTCAGTGCTAGGCAACTGAAAGAAAAAGACAGGAAAACAAAACAACACAAAAAACTGGAGAATTCCTTTCCCTGGAGCTTATGGGGAGTGAGCAACAGAAGCAGGGCTAGTTTGAATGAAGATGAAAGTACTAGTCTTTGGATTTCAGAATATAACATCTCAATAATGACTCCATACTGTCTACACTACGAAAGAATACTCATATACTAAATCCACATTGAGTTAGATAAGTTTTCAAATTCTTTTTACTTTCTTACTTCTTGTAGTGGTTTGAATAGGAATGACTCCATAGGCTTAGTCATCAGGGAGTGGCACTCTCTGAAAGGATTAAAAGGATTAGGAGGCGTGGCCTTGTTGGAGGAAGTATGTCATGCCAACCCCAGAGTCTGTCTCTCTCTCTCTCTCTGCTTATGGATCAGATCAGAATGTAGCTCTTAGCAGCTACTGCATGCCATCTTAGTTCTTACCTGCCTGCGTGCCCCATGCTTCCTGCCATGATGATAATGGACTAAGCCTCTGAAACTATAAGCTAGCCCCCAGTTAAATTAAGAACTACCTTGGTCATGGTGTCTCTTCACAGCAGTAGAAGACTGACAAAGACACTTCTTAATATATGGCTGCAAAATCCCTTGAAGCTAACATATGTAGCTCAGCTGTGTTTCTACTGGGTGGCTATATTCTAAAGGGATTTGGCTTTGGAGTAGAGAACAATGGGGAGAATGAAATGACTACTGGTGGTGAGAGAATAGAGAGGATTATCTCACTGAGTCTTCAGTATGCACTTTCTTCTCACAGGAAGATGGCTTCATGAAGAAGTTTGAACCCAAACCTAGCTGGCTGACTTTCCTGGAAATGACAGGGCAGATCTGGGAAATGCTCTTTTTCTCCTCAAGCAGCACTACTGACAAGGGCTCCTGTGACAATGGTGACCAGCACTTAGTACGTCCATTTGCAAACAACTCAGATGGCAGGACTTGACTTCCCGGAGTTGCGGATGTTTTGTTCCCTCTTGAAGGAATAAATGACTGATATCTGTTCCTGGATGTGTTTCATGTTTTAAGTTTTCGAGTCCGCCTGGAACTCCAACAATACTCCACACAGGGATAGGTACTGAAGTAAAGGCTGATGATGACCTGGAGGTAGAGACTCTTCCATAAGGGTGTGCCTATTATCCAACGGCATTCTGTGTCACTAGGCTAAACCATATGGGGCTAAAATCTGCCCCCTGACTCTTTCCTGAGTCCACACTTTCTACATCTCATTGTCCCCAGCTGTTCACAGTTTCTCACTGATGCTCTCCCCTCAACCTGTACTCTCTGGCCTTTCATTTGGGCTTCATGGGTAGGACATTCAGATGTACAGTGCTGGGGTCAGAAATGATACCCTAAAAGGAAGGACTCAAACCACTTTTCTCTCCGACCTTCTCTTGCCTTCTTCCCCTGCCACCATTTTCTCCCTAGGCAAGATACAAAAGGTAGAATTCACTTCCCCCACGTCAAGTCATAATCAATAGTCAGACTATATGTGATCAGTCTGCCCTTCTAGCAGTCAGGAAGGGATCACTTCTCTTTGTGCTCCTACAGCAGGAAACTGGAGTGGTTTGAAGAAAAACAGTTAAGTGAATGAATATCAAGTCATTTTTAAACTTGATTTTTGGGTGTGTGACAAAACTGTCAGTCTTTTGTTAGACCATCTTCCAATGTTTAGGTCAAGTGTGATGGCCATATAGAAATCCTCTATTTTGATCTAGATCACTTGCATTACATTTCCATTCAGACTATTAATAGAGTCAATAAAGACAGAGCCCCTTTTTCCAAGGCCAGGCACATCTTGACAAGGGATCTCTGTAGACGAAATTCTAAACAGTCTTAGTAAATAAGAAACACAGAACCAAATACAGAGGTAAATAGTTAAAGAGATCAGAGAGTCATGACGACCTTATCTTACCTCTCACCTTGTTGCTTCCCAGAGGAGAGAGTTTCTTCCGATCTGACTTGTCTTTTTATTACCTTTCTGTTCTGCCTTCTCATTGGCTCTAAACCCAACCACATGACTTCCTTGTCACTGCCTGTCTACACAGACCTCTAGGTATCTATGGTTGGTACTGGGATTAAAGGTGTGTGTCACCATGCTTGGCTGTGTCCTTGACCAACCACACAGAGACTCTGCCTGCCGTGTGATCGGATTAAGGATGTGTGCTACCACCACTGGACTTATGCTTAAT
The DNA here is from genome assembly GCF_049852395.1 of Peromyscus maniculatus bairdii. Classification (NCBI taxonomy): domain Eukaryota; kingdom Metazoa; phylum Chordata; class Mammalia; order Rodentia; family Cricetidae; genus Peromyscus; species Peromyscus maniculatus. Next base: position 12,296,584 of record NC_134863.1, on the reverse strand, counting down.
GGCTTTCTTTTACCTCTGATCTCCAGGCAACTTTATTTATTAACATACAAATAAAATCACATTTCAGCACAAATAAAATATCACCACAGATCTCAGTTATCAACACTACCTCTGCGGTGTGATTCCTAACTGAGGGAATGGAGATATTGGGCCAAGTCAGTATGGACCTTAACACCTGATCCTTCTGTTTCCACAGCTGAGGGTTAGGATTACAGCTACATTATCACCACCAGCCTCTGTGCATACAAGGCAAGCACTCTAACAATGGTGCTTCCTAAACAGCATGGACTTTCATTTTTTTTTTTTTTTTTACCACCTTTAAACCAGAGAAGGGAAAAGGAATAAGCAAGAAGACCAGGTGGGAAGTTACTTAAAATCCTATTGAGGCAAATCAGAACAAGATATCACCTGTGACCTTTGCTGCCCACAGTGATCCACTTATTAGAAATGTTCCAAAGCACCCCAAAATAGTGCCACCAGATAGGGACTAAGTGTTCAGACACACGAGGCTGTGGGTGGGGGAATTTCACATTCAAACCATGAAACTGTGTTTGATTTAAGACACAGTCTCTGTTGTGTAGCTTAGGATGATCCTCCTGCCTCAGTCTTCTGAATGCTGAGATTAGAGGTGTGTGCCACCAATTCAAGATATCCTGTGTGAGATTTCTTTGGTTTGGCTTGGTTTTGAGTCAGGGTCTTCCTATGGACCTATGTAGCTCAGAATGGCCTAGAACCTTCAAGGTTCAGACATTAGCCTGTAAGATCTTTAACAACCTGTTTTCTATATGAACACTTGATCTCTTCTTTTGTTTCAGCTACTCTACAGTGTCAGCTACTGCTGTGGGACGGTCTGTATGTCCAATTGCTCTGATTGGTCAATAAATAAAACACTGATTGGCCAGGCAGGAAGTAGGTGGGACAAGGAGAGAGGAGAATTCTGGGAAGCGGAAGGCTGAGGAGAGAGACGGCAGCCACCACCAGGACAAGCAGCATGTGAAGACGCTGGTAAGCCACCAGCCACGTGGCAAGGTATAGATTTATAAATATAGGTTAATTTAAGATATAAGAACAGTTAGCAAGAAGCCTGCCATGGCCATACAGTTTATAAGTGATATAAGCGTCTGAGTGATTATTTTATATGTGGATTGTGGGACTGCGGGGCTTGGGGAACCTGGAGAGAAGCCCTCCAGCAACAAACTACAACATCTTTCCTTAGTGTCTGACACCATTTTGTTATTGAGTCTTCCTATGATTTTGATTTCTGCTGAAAATAATAGCTCCAGATGGTTGAAAACATTGGGGAAATGGAGATATCAGTGATTCTGTCATGAAGCCTTACCTGTGAGAGGACATACAGAACCCTCTGAAGATTCATAACCCCAAAGAGCTTTACACCTAAGGTTGCATGTATTTACTGGTGCAACTATATCCTTGATGAAAATGTACATGTGGAACTAAAGTATTTTTGTCAAAGATTGGGATTAAGTTAAAAAAATGTTTTCTCCCATGCCAAACTGGACAAAGTTATCATTATTTTTGCTGCACTGGCAATCAAACCAAGAGCCTTGTGTATGCTAGGATTACCCCTCGGTTATACTGACAGACTACGTGTTTATTGCTGAAGGGATGTGCCCATGATATGAAGCCACATAAAATAGCCATGGATATCTAGAAAAAGCCTGCCTCCAAAATTCAACAGCAGCAATTCATGTACAACTTATTTGTGTGTGTGTGTGTGTGTGTGTGTGTGTGTGTGTGTGTGTGTGTGTGTGGTGTTGGTGATAAAACCTAGGACCACATGCACGATAAGTTTTAAATTTCTTCTGCAGATTAATACTTGCAGCATACATTGATTTATGGTAGTGATTCTCAAACATTAATACGGATAGAGATCACCTGAGGACCATTTGGACTGCCTAGGTCTGGGACTGGCTCAGGATTCTCCATACTTGGCATGCTTTTGGGGACGCTGATCCATAGACCACACTCATGTTCAAGTATTGGTAAGTGGATATTACGTGGCCACACTGACCTGAATTGTTAGGTCTCTAAGCGTAAAGATGAGACCACAGATGTTGGTGAATTCACTGCTTGTTTTACGGTCCATGGTAAGAATTCTCTTCTTCTCTGTTCTCCCTCTTCCGCCTTGCTTTGTCTTCAGGCAGAAATGAACTATATACCTTTTTACATGGGTGCTGGAGATCTGAACTCGGCTCCTCATGCCTGTGTGGCAAGTATTTTACCAACTAAACCATCTTCCCAGCTCTGAAAAATTAACTCTTTAAAAGCCAGTCCTCAGCTATTGAATGGTAACATGGGGGTGATGGTGGTATAAATCCGAGTCAGCCCTCCTCCTCACATCCACTTACTATAATCTCCTCTCTCCACTCAAACATCTGCTAGAGAAAGGCATTATCTGTCTCTGAACAGCAGGTTCCGACAGCAGCAAGACTCTTCGATAATAATGAACAGCGTGTCTGAGTCCTGAGTTTCCCAGAGACGGGACATCCATCTCCAGAAAGGGCCTGCCACTTGCTGTAACAGCGGCCCCCAAGTCCATCAGTAACGAGCCAACTGGCTGAAACAGGCACTTGGTGGTAAAGCAGAATGTTCTGTCCTTTGGCCAGGAGAAGCCAAGTGTCCACCGGCGATGATGTTCAGCGCATCTGGCTCGCTCTGCCTGTGATACCTCAGTAAAACCCCCCACTCTATCCCCTACAGACAAAGAGAAGCTTAAACCAGGATTCCTAAGTGTAGATAAGAACTTAGACCCCTTTTCCCCAGGTGGCTGTATCTGCTACAGGGACTTTGGAAAAGTCAGGATATTCGACCAAAAGACTAAAAAGGGATGTGGGTTAAAATAAATTATATGGTCTGTGCCTTTAAGATCTAGCCTCATAAAGAAAGGGGAGGCTCCTTCTCCCCACCTCCCTGCTGTGAGTGAGAGGTTTGGAAGAGCCTCCCTGGAGACTTAGAAAACACCTTACTTTTGCATTCTGTACCTAAAGTATTCAGTGGCAGCTTTGGGGACTGTGATTTAGGCCAGGCCAGTTTCAAGTCCCCAGAAATGATGGCGCCAGCCCCAGGAACAAAAGAACAGAGTCAGGATGTCTGATGGTAACCAATTAACCACGAGATGCCCCTCTCCAGAGATAACAAGACCAGACCCCGGAGATGAGTTGTAAAACTCCTGACAGGGCAAACAGATAAGATAAAATAAGATCGAGTCCAGGCCCGAGAAAAACTTGACCAATCAAGGATGGACCCGTACTAACCCCCTCCCCTCTAAGAAATTTTATGGGTTTTGCCTATAAAAACTAACTTCCCCAAGAAAGAGCACTCCTCCCTGCCTCACTGTATTGGGTGTAGGAATGAGTCCCTGTCTAGACTTGTATCTGCAGAATAAACCTTGCTGTTGCATTCTGGACATCCAAAGGTCTACGGTGGATTCTTTGGGGGGTCACAATCTGGGCATAACATTTGGTGCGTTGGCCGGGAAACCCCAGAGACCCCACCGGGACCCTCAAGGGTCCAGAGGTTTATTGACATCTACCGGTAAGAGCGCTCTCTGTCTTGTCTCTGTCTCTGTCTTGTCTCGTTATGTTTTGCACCGGTTGACTGATTTGTACTTTGAAGGATTTGTACTTTGCGGACTCGATTTGTACTTTGCAGGCTCTCACTGGGTCAGACGTGTCCGGACAGTGATCCTGGGAGGGAAAGAGAGACGTCTCATTCCCTCATTTGGGCAAGGGACCCCCTAGTCCCGAGCCATTTGGGGTCACCTCAGAGGTGACCATTTGATTTTGGGAGTCTCCTCCAGGGAGTGCTTAGGAGAGGAGCATCTTTGGGTACCTTTCCCCATGGTGGGAAAAAGTGCCACTTTGTATTTTGTCCCGGGAAATTGTTAGAGCCATTTTGTGGGGTTTTTTTGTATGTTTTATTGTGGTCATTGTTACTTTACACTCTGTTTCTCTTCCAAGAAATAAGGTACATGTCTGATTGACAGGGATGTGAAAGCCCCCTGATGTCTGTTTGATCAAGGACAGAGATCCTCGAGTCTGGATTGTTTATGGTATGATTGAGACTGGAGGGTCACTCTCCACAGAGCACATCAGGCTGTCATTGTCCTTGGAGCTTTGTTGGTTGTCTCGTTGCGGCAAAGTTTTTCTTTCGTGTGCCCTTGGTCTTGTATGTAGTGTGTTAACTGTTCTCATTGTTGACTTGACTGTGACGGACGCTATGGGACAGTCCCCTTCTTCTCCACTAGACCTTTGCCTAGCCCACCAGAAGGATGTGCGAGCCGCAATCGAGGGGTTGCTTGCTGTGAGTGAGGCCATCATCATCTCAGTGCTGATGTGCTGGTACTTGAATTGTCTGTGTAAAGATCATCTGTTTCTGCTACTCACCTCCCTCCCTCCCTAGCTCTCTTGCTATCAGGACTGCAGGCAGCTGGCTGCTCTCACGAGGGTGGGGGTGCGTGCTCTCGGTACAGGTGGGCTAAGATTCTCATGTCCTGCTCTGGACAAGACAATGGCTGCCTGCAACTGACAACTGTGTGAACACTGAACAGAGAATCTGACTTTAGTCAGAGGAGTCAACAAAAACTTTTTTTTCAGGAACACTGGCAGCCAAGGACATACTTTATGACCACTGCTCCCCCTCCCTTCCTTTACTGTGATAACTTCAAGGTTTCTTCTGCCAGCCAGGAATTTCTCTTGTTAACCCTTCTCTGTCCTGGTTTTGCTTAAAAAAAAAAAAGGTTACCAGTTCAAGATACTAGGAAAATTATGCTTTTGTTTCCACAGGAAAAACAAAAATTTACATGGGTTTTGGTCATTTGAGTTCAATGTGTTACAAATACTTGCCATCATTTAAAAAAATTGGTTTCAAATTATTGTTAGTTAAGATAAAAGTTTAAATAAATGATTTTTGATTTAAAAAAACAGTTTAAGATATAAAAATTTAAAGGCTTAAACATGTCATGAGGGTTTAAATATATGATATTTTGGGTCTAAATAAATAGTTAAAAGATATAAAAATATAAAACTTTAAAGTTCAACTTTAAAGTTTAAATAAATTATAAGATTTAAATAAGGTTTATATAGGGTCTAAGATATAAAGATTTTATATAAAATGCAAGCTATTAAAATAAGTTATAAAGGTCTGGCTCCAAGAATAAAATGTCACTGCCTATGATTGATAAGCTACCATGGCTATGTTATAAGTTTAACTAACAGTTTCTTGTTTATGATATAGTGCTGATGCAAATTCAGAGTTCTTCTTGTTATGGTATATGCATGTATTTCTGTTCTTGTTTAAAATATTGCAACTTTACAATACATTCTAGAGTACTGAGGGAAATCACAAGGACGACTTTGGTAAGAGTTACTGTTTTAAGGAAAAGAAAAAGTAAAATTTGTCTAGCGTAAATGTTTGAGGGATCAAAGGAATGGACTGAAGGTACATGGAAGGTTGTAGAAGGTCAGAGGGGATGTGATGTAAACTGTTTGTTATGGTTTCTTATACCTGCAAATACTGAATTTAAAAGTTAATTCTTATTTGTTTTCATCTTAAAAATGGCTAATGATTCTGCAAACTGCTTATGTATGTATGTATACAGGTATATGACTTGAAAATGAAAGCAAGCTTTAACTGTATGTATATATGTAACTTGGATCCAACTGTATGTATGTGTGCAAGTAATTATTGTTTTAAAAAAACGAGCTTTAAACAGCAACCACGTGGCTCCCTCCATCTTGGCTGGTGACCTCATGGGCAGCCATGTGGCTGGCAGCCATCTTTTACTAAGGTTATAAAGATCTACTCGGGTTAATACCTAATACTTATGTCTTTACCAAGTGTTCAACAGCAAGTTTCTAGAGAATTTAAATAGATGGCAACATATGTTTAATAAATAAGGTATTTAATTAATATTAAAGCTGCACATCAATGCTTTTATATACAGGAATATACCTTGCTCTGGCAGCCAAACTTTGCAACATAAAGGAATCATAGGAAACAGCTGAGGTTTGCAAATGTATGGCAGGACTAGAGTTCCAAAAACAGTCTAGTTGCAATGGTGAAAGACATTTGAGAGATCTCAGTCTTTTAAGAACAGTTTTTATAGTTAAAAACCAATGGCTTAAAAAATGTTTCTTCTTACCCAAGGTATGTTCAGGCTTCAGAATGTTATATAATGATATTTTATTTTGGTTTCTTTACTGAACCTGTATTTGATGCTAGAAGAGCTTCAACTTAAAAGCATTGTTTTTAGGCTACTTTTGTAGACTATTAAAGAACATAAATAGTCAGTCATAAATAATTGAGTTCTTTTTAAATTATAATCAGGATAAATAAATACTGATATAATATTACAGGGATATGTTTACTTATTTACTCAGTCCCTTGCATATGTTTTCAGGGTTGAGCTTGAAACAAGTAACTAGAATCAAAGTTTGTCTATTCAGATACACTTGGACAGCCCTCATACTTCAGAGATCTGCAGAATATGGCATTTAAATGTTGATCTAAAAGCTTATTATATCAGACAGGCTTCCAATCCTAGCAGTGACCCAAGGTCTCCAAAGAAGATTACATACAAGGCACCACAACGTCTCTGCCTGGATCATGGCTACACTGACCACAGGGCAAGATGCCCCAATGCCTGGCTTACCCGAGAGCTGCAGAAGGAGGTGGCACATTTTTGGGAGCTGCTGATGGCTCAGGGACTCTCAGCCTCTGCCCTAAGAGGTCTAAAGGTAAAAGAGAACAGTCCTAGAGATGCTCTGTCAGTGGTATCATCTCCTCCCACCCCAGCTTCACCCTAGTCTCCTCCTCCACACAATGGGGAGCTGGAACCCTCCTTCTTCCCCAGTGCTGAGCCCCAGATTGGGCCTGAGGAGGCCATAGAGAGGCTACAAGAGACGGAAAAAGATTATTGCCAAGATAAATGAGACTTAAAAAAAAAAAAAAAAAGCTTCCTAAGACAAAAGCCCTCAGAATGGAGAGAAAAACATTGCTGGCTAAGATGGGCATGGCTGTCCGAGAGGATGGTACTGTACTATAAAAGACTCCCAACCTGATAAATCTAAATGAGGACCCCTTGATATCTGAATGTCTTCCCTACCACATCAAAGATAATGTCACCAGGGTTGGCCAGGTAGATGTAGATATCAAGTTGACTGGACAGTTCATCTGGGAGCAACATTGTCTCTTCCAAAGCATCCCCCAGCCTGATGAAAAAATGATGGTCACATTAGAGCCTGATAAAGGAACTGATGGGAAGCTTGTGATGGAACTGCTGGTGTTGAAGTCAGGAAACAGGATCGTAATGGGCCGGATGGTGAAAGAAGATTGATGCTGTTCTGACTGGTGCCTCCAACGCTCCAGAAACCTGGGTAGGGATTGGTCCCTGTAATTTATAGGATTGGAAGCTTCTTGGTCTGCACTCAGATATTATCCTTCTCAGATTTCTGATAGTACTGATGGCTAGGCTAGCTCTAACTTTGTCAGCATGGGAGCATCAACCAGATCCTTCTGCAAGGCCATAGCTAGCCTGTTAGCTCACTTTAAAAGAAAATGTTCTAAGATGTAAAAATTTAAATAATCATAAAGGTTCGGATATGAGTCTAAAATAAAATATGTTTCAGATTACTCTCTTGTTCTATGGTTCAGAGCTTAACATTTAGGAGCCCTGATGAGCTGATAGAGCAATGACTACTTATTGTTCAGTTACAAGCTCAACATTTTAAATTTGTTTTAGATGTCATCTAAATATATGTAAATATAAACCTAAAAGTGCTTCTCATGAGGCCAAAAATCTCTGTCCAATTTATACCTGGCTTTCTGGACAGAAGAAAAATGCACAATCTTTTAACCCAAATCTGTAGTTCTTGTTGGGACTCAAAGGTATGAGTCCACTTCTGCTGTTTTACAGATACCCATTACCTGCTTTGTTTACAATATGGATTTCAGTACAAATTAGTAATACTAACGTATCTAAAACTTTTATGTCATTTTGTAAGTAGGCCTCAAAGGATCAAAAGAGTCATAAAACCTAGACCCACTTCACAGAGGTCGGAAGGACCCCAGATAAGTATTCCTAAAGATAGTATTTTCCTCTCTCATAGTTTTGGGACTAGTGCTTTTCCCATTACTAAAGATATGGACCTAGGGGTTCCAAATAAGTTCATAAATTTTAACTTCTGTTTCTAGTTTAAATTTGTCTCAACAGATCTCCATTTGGCTGGCAGTCACCTCCAAGCTTCAGTTGCTGACTGCATTGCTCCAGATGACTGTGAGCTCCAGACTTGCTAAAAGCTGACATGGACCAGCCCAGCTAACATGATTCTTCCCTGTCCCTATGGGGTCAGGCAGCTACATGCTTCTGACAAATGCCCCTTGCCCAGTCTTTGACCAGCATTTCAGCTTTCTGCCCCACGCCCGATAACTGCGCCCCAGTGCCAGCTTGAAGCAGTTCCAGAAGAAAACACTTCGTCCATTTTCCCTCTTCAGTAAGGCTGAAATGCTGGGTCAAAAAAGCTCCCTAACATAGAGGCAAGTCTAATAGGGCCCACAGTGATCCTCATTATCTTACTCAGGCCCTATACCCTTAACAGACAAGTACAATTTATAAAACAGGCTTGGCAGCATATAACTCATGGTACAACGGAGTTATACACAAGTCAGGACCACCGAATACGAGTCATGTGCAAACCCCGAAGTGAGAACATGAAAATCTCTTAAATTAGAGCAAGTTAGGGGCTCATGATTGAGCCCCTCTAGGAACAAAGAAAGGGGGGAAATGTGATACCTCAGTAAAACCCCCCACTCTATCCCCTACAGACAAAGAGAAGCTTAAACCAGGATTCCTAAGTGTAGATAAGAACTTAGACCCCTTTTCCCCAGGTGGCTGTATCTGCTACAGGGACTTTGGAAAAGTCAGGATATTCGACCAAAAGACTAAAAAGGGATGTGGGTTAAAATAAATTATATGGTCTGTGCCTTTAAGATCTAGCCTCATAAAGAAAGGGGAGGCTCCTTCTCCCCACCTCCCTGCTGTGAGTGAGAGGTTTGGAAGAGCCTCCCTGGAGACTTAGAAAACACCTTACTTTTGCATTCTGTACCTAAAGTATTCAGTGGCAGCTTTGGGGACTGTGATTTAGGCCAGGCCAGTTTCAAGTCCCCAGAAATGATGGCGCCAGCCCCAGGAACAAAAGAACAGAGTCAGGATGTCTGATGGTAACCAATTAACCACGAGATGCCCCTCTCCAGAGATAACAAGACCAGACCCCGGAGATGAGTTGTAAAACTCCTGACAGGGCAAACAGATAAGATAAAATAAGATCGAGTCCAGGCCCGAGAAAAACTTGACCAATCAAGGATGGACCCGTACTAACCCCCTCCCCTCTAAGAAATTTTATGGGTTTTGCCTATAAAAACTAACTTCCCCAAGAAAGAGCACTCCTCCCTGCCTCACTGTATTGGGTGTAGGAATGAGTCCCTGTCTAGACTTGTATCTGCAGAATAAACCTTGCTGTTGCATTCTGGACATCCAAAGGTCTACGGTGGATTCTTTGGGGGGTCACAATCTGGGCATAACACTGCCCTTCTTCTGATGCCTCTTCAGCCCCGCACTGCACACCGTTAAGGTAACTAGACGAGTACCGAGTCCGCAAGTATAGTCCTTTGCTGGACCTTCTGCAGAAGCATGGCTACCTCCGCAGGCTGTGAGGGAGGGTAAATGTCCTGGGCTTGGTGCACAGTCCCCCCAGCTACCGTGCAGGAAAGGCCAAGGACGCCCCAGCACGCTGCCCTTCGCTGCCACCAGACACGGGGCCGGCTCCGACGCCTAAGAGGCCGGTGCACCGTCGGTCCACAGAGGCCACGCCCCCTCGGCAGAAGGTGGTGGGCGTGGCCTGGGCGGTGCTTGCCACGTGACGGCAGTGGCCGCTGTAAGCAGCGCCCAGAGCCCGGAGCCTGCGGGCGGAGCTGAAGCAGCGTTTGCGGGCGGAAGTGCGGAGGAGCGGCTGCGCCAGTCCCACTCCTCACGCCGAAGGTGCAAGAACCGACTTAAACGCCTGGAAGCTTGGGCTCGGCTCGAGCGTCTGCGCAGGCGCACTTATGCTCCTGGCGCCTGTCTGGCTTCCCAGGGCAGGGGGCGGAGCCTGTGGATAGCCCCGGAGCTTCTAAGGGAGGTTGGACCCGGGCACGTTTGGAGTTATTTTGTTATTGTGAGGAAAGGCCTTGCTGCGAGCTTAAGAAGATGCGGAGAGTGTCGATCCACGCCCTCACCTCCCGGTTTAAATTTAATTCATTCCCATGTGTTTATCACCTAGTAGCAAACCGTTTTGCTGTGTATTGGGTTACAGAGATGAAAAAGATGATCATTGCCCCCGAAGGATCAGAAGATCTAGCAGAGGAAGCAGGTGAATGAAAAATTGGAGGGCTGCAGATAAGGCTCAGTGGTACAGCTGTTCAAAAATGTGCTACATTTTATTTCTCCATACTTAGAACACTGAATTTGGGTCTGTTTTTCTAGTTTTAAATTGTGTCGTTGTAATAATCTGTGTTCATCTAGGGGTAGATTAATTTTCACGTTGTGAGGCAACTGCATCCGCACAGTCCGGTTTCTGCTTCTGAGTTAGGGTTGTATCTGGAACTCGTTGCCTTCTTTCTTATGTATTTTTTCTTCTCAACTTTTTTAGATTATATCCTTAAATTATTTTTAAAGAAAATACCAATGTGATTGGCAACCTTTATTTATTTTTAGTTCATATGTATGAATGTTTTGCCTGCATGTGTGTAAGTGCATTGTGTGTGTGTGCGCGCGTACAAGTGCACCTGATGCCTTTGGAGGTCAGAAGTGGGTGCTAGATCCCCTGGAAATAGTTAAGGGTGGTTGTAAGCCCCCATGTAGGTGCTGTAATCTGTTTTTGGTTTGTTTTGGGTTTTTTGGTGCTTTTTGTTTTCTTTTGTTGTTTGGTTTGGGTTTGGGTTTTTCAAGACAGGGTTTCTCTGTGTAGTCCTGGCTGTCCTGAACTCCCTTTGTAGACCAGGTTGGCCTCAAACTCACAGAGATAAGCCACCCTCTGCCTCCAGAGTACTATGATTAAAGGCATGCGCCGCCACCACCCAGTGTAGCTGCTATAATTTGAATCCAGGTTGTCTGCAAGAGCATTAAGTGCTCTTAAACTGCTGAACCGTCTCTCTAGACCCAACAACTCCCATTTGACTGCTCAATTGATTTCAAGTTTTTGATTATTTTTTTCCTCATTCTGTTCGAGATCTATGACTTCCAATCTAGAGACTGATGTTTTTGATTTATGTATTATATCTTGTGGCTTAGTTACTGTTCTGTTGCTGTGAAGAGGCACCATAACCAAGGCGACTTATGAAAAGAAGCATTTAATTTGGGGCTTGCTTATAGTTTCAGAGGACTAGCCTGTAATCATGGTGGGAAGCATGGAGGCAGGCAGGCTGGCAGGCATGGTGCTGGAGAAGTACCTGAGAGCTTACATCTTATCCACAAAATGAAGTAGGGGAAGGAGGGAGGGAGGGAGGGAGGGAGGGAGGGAGGGAGGGAGAGGGAGAATGAGGGAGGGAGGGAGGAAGAGAGGGAGAGAGAGGGAGAGAGGGGAGAGAGAGAGAGAGAGAGAGAGAGAGAGAGAGAGAGAGAGAGAGAGAGACTGACTGACTGGATGTCATGGGCTGTGGGATTTTGAAACCTCAAAACCCACTCCAGTGATCTCTGTAATCACAGAGGCCAGAAGGGTATCATCAGTGTGAAGCAAGAAGTAAGCCTTCCTCAACACAACTCAGTGGCTGTTGTTGGTTCAAACTTCTAGAGGCTAACAAAGGACAGTTTATGTTAGGCATATTTAAGCACAGCACATTTTGAGAAAAAGTTTTCTGGTGATAATTAATTCAATCCTGTGTGTACAACAAAGCTTAAGACATGGTTACATTGAAACTCTTTCCAAGGTACATGTGTCCTCTCTCATTAAGATGGATTGTATAGATTGACTACATGTGGCATGTTAAAGGTCTGGGGGAAGAGCTGGTGTGGTGTTGGTCATACAGATAGTGCAAAGGTTATTAACCACCTCTGCTCTCATTTGTAAAGTACGTGTGACATCTCCCATAAAGATGGGCTCTACTGGCTGAGAAACAACGCTCAAGATAAGGGTCTGGGGAGGATGACTGAGACAAACATAAGAATATGGGAGAACCATGTGTGGTCTGGCCATAGAGATAGTTCAGAGGTCACCAGGTTATTAACCAAATCATTCCCAGCGTTATGGGCAGAGAAGAGATGATACATCTCTTCCTTTGAAGAGACAAGCCTTAGTGTTTAACGTTCCTGGTTTCCCTAGTGCTTATCTGTGAGCACAAGGACTTTGTGCCCTCTACAGCCCACCCTGAGTGACACACCTTCCACAAGAAGTACACGTCTCCTAATCCTTCTAAATAGTTCATCAACTGAGAACACATTCAAATGGATGAGCCTATGGTGTCCATTCTCATTCAAACCACCACATCTTGATAACTAGTTTTCCTCTGGATCTTTTAGGAATTCTTGTTAATTAGATAGTAAAAAGTTTAGATTGATCTTCTGTGTCTCTTAACATTTTTTTTTATTTTTTTCCTAATTTGTCTTCCCACGCAGGATTTCTTCCTAGATTGTTTTCATTTTGTTAATCGTGGTTTTAATTTCCAATAATTATTTCTTATTGCTTCCTTTCCATAGCAACCTATTGATGTTTTATAGATTCAGTTATTGTTTTCAGCTTGTCTGAGAAAACTAGAAATCAAAAATAATCTTTTTTTTTGAATTATCTGTTTAACACTGAATCATTTTTTTCCTTCCATTTTTCATTTTAGAAATCTTTCTATTTTGTACTTTGGCTTTTCAAAATGGTTGAAAATCATTTATTGGCTATGCATATTTATGTCCTTTGGGGGTACTCGGCATCAACTGGGAACCTTGAACATGGTAGTGAAGCCCTTCTACCACTGAATGAAACTCCTGGCCCTTCTTGTCTGTGTATACTTATGAATGAAAGTGTGTTAGCTACAAGAGGCCCCATTTTTGTAGACACTGGTCAGAATTGTCAGGGAAGAATGGATTCTGCCTGCCTCCTGTGTCCATGTTTTAGCGCTGCGTTGTCTGTAAATGCTGTCTCGTTCTCCCTCTGTCTTACAGGAATCAATCAAATTTCTGCTTTGTTGTCTTCATTGTTATGATGGGTTTCCTTTTTTCCTCCCTTCTTAACAAATAGCATGTAAGTGGGCTTGAGGCAGGAAGGCAAATGCGTGTGCATAGTCTCACACAGAATTGTAGCTGTGTGCCTTACTGCCTATTCAGCTCTTGGGTTTCTATCCTCAGCTTTAAAGAGATTGAGAAAAGTACTTTCTCATATAATAAGTGGTGTCAAAGCCTTGGGCCTCCTCCAAATCTGGGTTCCCCCTTTCCATTTTCTTCACTTATGCCAAGCCTTCCAACAGCTTTACAGCTTTTCAGAAACCGGGAGTTGACTTTCTTCCTCAGCCCTGGTTTGGTATGCTTTGCTTCACTTCTCTCTTCCCTTTGTATTATTGTGACCAGATCGCGACCCCCCAGAGAGACCACCAAAGACCAGTATGCCGGAATGCAAAAGCAAAGTTTAATTCGGGATATCTGAAAGCAATACAAGCCTAGGCAGGGACTTTGTCCACTACATCCAATGCAGTGGAGGCTGGAGGAAGTGCCCACCTTTCTGCAAGCTCAGTTTTTAAAGGCAAAAACCACAAGGTTACATCATTTAGGGGTGCTAGTACGGGTACAATTCTGATTGGCTCGCTTCTAGGGACTTTCTAGAAATCATGGTTTAATCTTACTTCTAAGGGGGTGGTTGCTGCCCGTCACCATTTCTCATTGGCTGCCCTCCGGTGGGGACATTTCTGTGGTCAGTTACCCTGGAAACCAGGGTTGGAACATTCCTTGGTTAAACAGTCATCACCGAATGAATATCTTGTGACTCTGTACTTTGCACTTTCTAATTTCTGGAATCTGGGTTGACTGGTTCCAGTAACTCAAAGCCTATACCTAAAATGGAGAAAGCTTAGGCCTTATTTCTAAGATGGAGGCATTTTGTTCTCATTTTGGTCTCACAGTATTACATGTAACTTGGCTTTCTTTACTGTATCTTTCTGCCAGTCATATTTGTAAGCTGCTTTTGCATTATCCTTCTCTTAGCTTGGAGGGCAGGAAAGAACAGAAAAGGAATAGAGAAAAAAAAGGGAGTTAAGGGCCAACTTCTGAGTCTGGTAAGTTCCTAGGGTTTTGAGCAAAACTTAGCTCCGTTTGCCTGATGAGTGATTCTACTAAATAAGGACTCTTATATGAGGAGCCCCTTGACCCCATTTTAATGAACTTTCTGAACACCCAGTTGAACGGAATAGCATTGGTAGAGACTGTTATAGGGCGTGTTCTCTGGGAGCTTGTGGACTGGTTTAGGACACATAAGCAGTGATTGACTCATGACTCACCTCCTACAGACTGAAGCGCTGAGTTGTGTGCTAGTTACTAGATGTCCTAGGTACAAAGACGACTTTCTGGAAATGGGAAGACCAGGTGAGGTTCCTCCATTCCCATCTGCAACAACGTCTGCGGCGACTTCCACCGCTGGCGTGGTGGCTAGGAACTGGCCATCTCATTCAGGTATACAAACAGGTTCTGTGGGACCAAAGCAACTCCTGAGCAGCTCAGCTCTCAAGGGAGTGGAGGGCGGGACCTCAGAGCTCCATCAGGTGGCCAGGAGGGGAGTCTGTCTTGGGAGGTATGTCAGAGGTCTGGAAGTGGCTTTCTGGAGGCCATCAGCACCATGATTCCCAGAAGGACGATTCCTAAAAATAGGTGATGATCTCTCTCCTATGTGTAATTATGTTACGATGAAGCAGCTGACATTGTGACAAGTCATTAGTCACAAGCCATACTGACTCAGATTCCAGCCTGCGGAGGGGATGACCCGGGCCGCAACTTCCTGAGGGTTTTACTTGACAGGTCTCACCACACTCAGCCTTGGCCCTACCCTGAGGACCACGGGCCGGGCTGGCAGGACCTATGTACGCCTCTCCCGCCGCTGCCGTGAGGTATCTGCTACTCTGCTCCCAAATCACTTGAGTCCGGTGATTTATTTCTCCTTCCTCCTCCCCCTTGCTAATTTTAACTCAACTCCAAATTAATATTTTTTTGAGAGATAACGTAATGCCTGGCCCCTCCTACCACTTCTCATGACTGAGGAATGAACATCAGCACAAAACATCTTGTGGTGGCCTCAGAACAGAAGACAAAGTTAAAGTCTCGGTGTTTTCCCAAAGCTGCCAAAGCGCTGGATCTTCATGCCAATAACTTGTCTACACCATGGTTTCAGTCTGCTGTGGGATCATGCTCTTGTACACTGGTTTAATAAAACGCTGATTGGCCAGTAGTTAGGCAGGAAGTATAGGCAGGGTAAGCAGATGAGGAGAATGCTGGGAAGAGGAAGGGCTGAGTCAGGAGTCGCCAGCCAGACACAGAGGAAGCAAGATGACAAGGCAGAACTGAGAAAAGGTACCAAGCCACGTGGCTAAACATAGATAAGAATTATGGGTTAATTTAAGTGTAAGAACTAGTTAGTAATAAGCCTGAGCTAGTGGCTGAGCAGTTATAAATATTAAACCTCTAGATGATTCTTTTATAATGGCTGTGGGTCTGGGGAGGGGCAGGCAGGACCCAAGAAACCTTCCAACTACATCAGTCTGTTTCAATTGCTTGATCAATGCTTTAAAAAAAAAAAAAAAAAAAAAAAAAAAAAAAAAAAAAAAACCATGTCCTAGATTCATGAAGTGGGTAGGACTCAAGAGAAGCAGGGTGCCAGCAAACCGCTGGAGCTGCTGAGTGAATACTGGCCTCAGCCTTTGGCCCTTGTTCCTGTTTGAGCTTTGCCCCCTTCAAGATGATTCCAAAACCACCCACCTCTGCATGACTTACTCAGCACTCAGAGTCTTATTTAGGCGCACATGGTGGGAAGAACTTAAGGGCAATTACTTGTTGCACTGGGTAATTTCATGTGGCCCTTTTGGAGAGGTCATGATGTTTAGATGTTTGGCCCAACACAATTGTGTTGCCTGTAAAAGCGTGTTTTGTTTGTGACCTATATTTTAAACAGTAGACTGAGTAAATCCTACTACTCTGTGTAAGGTGGGTGGGTCTCCTGCACACAAAAAAGGGGGTGTTTGTTTGTTGAGACAGCGCCTCCTGAAGCTCAGGTTTGGCCCCCAAACCATGCAGTGAACCACAGATGACGTTGGACTTCTGTCTTCCTGTCTCTACCTCCTGAGTGCTGAGATTATCTTCGCGTACCACTACCCCAGTTGATATGGGCTGGGGACCACACTCAAGGGACTTTGGTGCATGCTAGCCAAACACTGTTCTAGCTGACTCTCCATCGCCAGCCCCAGAAAGGTATTATTTTTCTAATAGTAAAAGGTACCATTTAAAAACCTTCACCCACTCCCAGTTGTTGGTTATAAATCCTCTGGCATTTCTGTAGGTTTTTTAAATTGCTGTTTTTGTTTCTGGGGGTGAGTAGCCTCAGTGCCATCCAGGCTGTGGTTGAACTCCTGGGCCTGAAGGACCCTCCTGCCCCAGCTTCTCATGTGGCTGGAATGGCAGGCCCGGCTCCCTGTTTGTGGTCTCTCCTTGTAACCATAGTACCTGATAGAAACAACCTAAGAGAGGAAGAGTTATTTTGGTTCAGTGTGAGAGAGTTTTAGTCCGCCACGGCAGGGAAGCTTGGCAGAGTAGCTCGGTTCATTGTAGACTTTCCTGTGGGCCGCCAGCTCACAGATACGGCGTGGACAGACTTATTATTAATTATGAAAGTGTCGCCTTCCCTTAGGCTTGACCCACAGTTCTTATAACTTAAATCAGCCCATATTTTTTATTAATCTACATTCTGCCACATGGCTTTTACCTCTCTCCCATTTTGTGTGTCTAACTCATTCTGTATCTCGATGGCATTTCACGTGCCTCAGTTCATCTCCTACTTCCTTTCTCTCCGCCCAGAAGTCCCACCTGTACCTCCTGCCTAGCTATTGGCTGTTCAGCTCTTTATTAAACCAATCACAGCAGTATATCTTCACACATTGTACAAATACCCCACAACGGTTCATGGCCATGGGAGAGTTTGGTGATGATGTTCACATCATGGTACATGGAAGCCAAGAGTGCTGGAGCCAGACCCCACCTGAGGTTCCACAGCCTGTTAAGGGATCCAGCGCCACCAGCTGGATACCAAGCGTCCAAAGCCTGAGTCTGGAGCGGCGTTGGCTCTGTAGCACTCCCTAACCTCACAGTTCTCTGTCTCATGATGCTTCCTTTTCTGTCACATTTCCAGTCTTCAGGCTGGTTTCACCATCTTTAAAAGTATTTCTCGATAGTATGCCTCATAAAATACTCGGGAAAACTACTCCCCCACATACACACTCTTACTCACACTCAGTTGTGAATCTTAGAGATAATCACTGTTAACATTTTCATTCATGCCTCAGCTCTGCAGCTGAGAGGGGTCCAGCTCATCTTAGACATCTATTCTAGGCGAATGTTCTACCCTGAGTATTATCCGTAGCCTTGGATATCTAGTCTAGACTTGATACTTTCTTAAAAATGTTATTTTTTTATTTATGTGTGTGTGTGGTGGGGTGTTCATGTGTGTGTAGGTCCCTAGGAGGCCAGAAGAGGGAGTCGGATCCCCTGGAGCTGGAATTAGAGGCTGTTGTGATTTGCCCAATGGGGAGGCCGGGAAGTGAAATTCACGTCCTCTGGAAGGTCAGCAAGCACTCTTCCCTGTGGAGCCATCTCTAGCCCAGCTCTACTTGTGATTGATGAGAGAGTTACTCATTTCGTGTCCTTTTTGAGTTCCTGTCCTGACAGTGTCGTGTAGGCTTGGAGCATGTTGGAAATAGTCACCAGTTGCATGTTATTGAAGGAGAGGGCGGAGCTAGCACATGCCGAAGCTGCGGCATGAACTTGATGATAGCACTCTTTATGACGAAGACAGTGGACAGCAGAGCATTGCACCACAGGAGGAATGCAGAGACTGTCTGTGATATTAGAGGTGTGCCTGCAGTGCCTTCGGGACCCTCTAAGGAAGCCAATTTTGATGTGTTGCCTGGAGATTCATCTGAAGGAAGAAACGCACACACACGCATGCACGCAAGCGCGCGCATGCGGTCTGCTTCCTGAGTTCTGGGATTAAAGGCATGCATGCGCCACCACCGCCCATTGAAAAAAATTCTTTCAAGAGATGGCTAGATGTTGAAAAAGAGAGAGCCATTTAATTTTTTTCAAACCCAGACTTGAATTTGAATCATTGGAAAGCTTTAAAAAAAAAAAAATCTTAGGTGTGTGTGCACATGCACATGTGTCATTGTGTGTGTGTGTGTAGGTCAGAACACACTCTCAGGTGTCATCTGCCTTATGCCATGTTTGGGACAAGGCTTTTGTCGATTGCTGCAGTGTATACCAGACTAGCTGGCCCATGACCTTCTGGGAGGCCTCCTCTCCCTGCCACCCTAACTATAGGAACATGGGATCATAGAACCTGCTCTCATGTCCTCTGCACAGGTTCTGAGGGTTTCCAGCTCTGGTTCTCTTTTTGCCCAGGAGTATTAGTTTACCCACGGAGCCGTCTCCCAGCCCTTGGAAAGCGTTTTGTAAACATTAGTGCCTGTGCTCAGTCAAGGACCCATGAAGCTGTGTGCAGTAGGTTTGGCAGTTCAGTGAGGCTGAGGATGGAGGGCAGTGGTAGAACGCTTGCCCAGCATGTTCAGAGCTCAAGTTCAGCTCCCAGCGCAGCAAAGGAAGTTCCCCTGGTCATTTTGATGGTCTTCCAGGCTTCGAAAGTCTTTTGAAAACAAAACAAACAAGTGTGCTAGTGCATATCTACAGTGTCAGCACTCCAGAGGCAGGAGGATTACAGCTTCCAGCCAGTCTAGTGAAATGCTGTCTCAAGTTTTTGTTTGTTTGTTTTTGTTTTTATGAGACAGGGTTTCTCTGTGTAGCCCCGGCTGTCCTGAAACTCACTCTAGAGACCAGGCGGGCCTCAAACTTGGAGATCCACCTACCTCTGCTGGAATTAAGGGTGTGCACCACCACTGCCAGGCTCAAAGTTATTTATTTATTTATTTTTTAAGAAAATAAACCAGGAAATCAGAGTGGGATGAAAGACCAGTTCATAGAGTTTATTCTGTGAAATATGAATATTTATAAACTTTAAATTAGTAAAATGAGGGCTGGAGAGATGGCTCAGCTGTTAAGAACACTTCCTCTTGTGCAGAACCCAGGATCAGTTCCCAGCACCCACATGGTAGCTGTAACTGCCGGTAATTCCAGTTCCTGAAGATCTCACACCCTCTTCTGGCCTCCACAGGCACTGCATGCACATGGTACACAGCTGTACTTGCTGGCAGATACCACACGCGCGCGCGCGCGCACACACACACACACACACACACACACATATGTCTTTTTTCAGAAGCACTAGAACAAATTGAACCTGTTTTTTTTTTTTTTTTTAAAGATTTATTTTATTTATTATGTATATAGTATTCTGCCTACATGTGTCTTTGCAGGCCAGAAGAGGGCATCAGGTCTCACTACAAGTGGTTGTGAGCCACCATGTGGTTGCTGGGAATTGAACTCAGGACCTCTGGAAGAGCAGGTCGGTGCTCTTAACCATTGAGCCATCTCTCCAGCCCCCCAAATTGAACCTGTTAACTTTAAATTTTTTACTTTATTTATTTACTGTGGGCAGATGGTGCTGATGTGCCCTGGCATGTGTGTGGAAGTCAAGGACAGCTGTCAGGAGTCCTCTCCCCTTCCACCAGATAGGTGCTGGGGGTCAAATCCAGGTCACTGGGCTTGGCAGCAAGCACCCTTACCCAGTGTTTTCCTTACACCAGGGCTGCTTTCTCCTAGAGCACTGGCTGTCATAGACTACAACACGTGTGAGTTACCTGGTCACAGCTCTGGTACAGTAGAGTGGGGCTCTAGCCACGCTTCTCTCAGGGCTTGACCAATAATCAAATACGGTCAAAACACAATCTCAGTTACAGTATTTCCCATATTGTATCTCAAAGAAAAAAAAATTTTTTGAGGCAGGATCTCAACACTATGTATCCCTGGCTGGCCTGGAACTCACTATGTAGACCAGGCTGGCCTCACATTCACAGAAATCTGCCTGCCTCTGCTTCCCAAGTGTTGGGATTAAAGCTTACCTCAAAATTTAACACTGCTACACACAACCCAACAAAACAACCCCTTAAAATTTTTTTTTTTTAATATGAGCAGTGATACAGATACAATAGCAGATTTTAAACCGTGTGCCTTCTGGATTGAATACAGGAAGTGTCACTTTGCTGAAGTGACCTAAGTGTCATATACTAGAGTTCAAATCCAAGCCGAAGGGTTTTTGTTACAGTGGAAAATGGTGATGAATGTTTAAGATTGGAACATAGAAAGAAAACTCAGTGTCTTTGTTAGGGTTCCTTAGTTAGGCTGTAAGGAGACACCATGACCACAGCAGCGCTTATAAAGGAAACATTTAATTGGGGGTGGCTTACAGTTTCAGAGGTTTAGTCTAGTATCATCATGGTGGGACAGGGCAGCATGCAGGCAGACATGGTGCTGGAGAAGGAGCTAAGAGTTCTACATCTGGATCTGCTGGCAGCAGGAAGTGAACTGTGAGCCACACTGGGCATAGCTTGAGCATATAAGACTTCAAAGCCGGCCTCCACTGACACACTTCCTCCAACAAGGCCACACCTCCTAATAGTGCCACTCCCTGTGGGCCAAGCATACAAGTCTGTGGGGGCCATTCCTATTCAAACCATACTCAGACCCACGGTCCATTAATCATTGTGTCCTGGGGACAGCGAGAGTCTTGTTGAACTCCATGAAGAGTTCATGTGCCCTCTGCTAGTGTGGCTTTTCCTTGAGGGACCTGGGTTTTTGGTCCAGGAGATTTTTCCTCTGGCCAGAGCAAAGCAACCAGTGCTACCATTTAAAATGTCCGAGCAGCGGTCCTTGGAGTGGGAGCAGACACTTCACACTCTTCCAGCCGTGAAGTGTGACTCTTGCTTAAGTTGCCCCACCCTGCACAGCCGCTGAGGCAGCAGCCACAGTCCATGCCTCCGTTTTCTGTCAGGTTAGGTTTCATTCTTACACCGTTCATCTCCAGCCTTTCCACACAGTCCACACAGATGCTCCGCTGTACCTGCGCCTCCTTGGGGGGTACACAGGAGTCATCCCCACTCCAATCACCTCCTTTGCTTCTGCTGCTGCTTCTGTAGGAACCCCAGGGCCAAGCTTTAGGGAATGCCACCTAAGTTTCCATCATTAAAAAAGAAAATCATCATACCCGAGTGGGAGGGATTCTGCAGGGCTTTGAGACAGGAACCAGAATGTTTGGGGTGAAAGGTGTGTGCTTAAATTGTAACTGGGTCCAAGAACGGTGTTCTAGATCAAGTGTAGAAACATCTGAAGTAGACTGGGCATGGTGGCTTACACTTACAGAACTCAGGAGGCCGAGACCACAGGATTACAAGTTCAAGGCCAGCCTGGAGTATATAGCAAGCTTCTGTCTTCAAAGAAAACAGAAAAACAAACAAAAAAATCCACATAACTTGAAATAGAAGGGGATTAATGGGAATGAGCAAAACTAAGGTTCATTAAGGTAGAACCCCGAAGCGAGGAAAGCATTTGGCTGGGGGATGTATGTAATAATGTGTGTGTGACGTTGAAAAAGTTTACCAGCACAGGGAATGCTGAGCTGAGAAACCATCCTCCGCTCCAGACGAAGAGGAGAGCGGGAGCACTGGCTAGGGAACCCTGAGCTCTCGGGGCCTGGAGGTAACACTGGTGGCTTCTGTGTCTGCAGATGGGACCCGGCAGGGTATGGGCCAAGGATGTCCATCAGAGGCCCAAGGGAGGGGCATGCCTGCTCATGAGGACAGGGTTTCCTTTCACGGGGGTTGCCCCTCAGATATCCTACGTAGTAGATACTTACATTATGATGCAGAACAGTAGACAAATCACAGTTAGGAAGTAGCAGTGGGAATAACGTTCAGCTTCTTGACATTGTCACCTGCAGAGTTGAGAACCATGGACCGAGTCACCAGACAAAACGCCAACCCTTGTAAAGTTTCATTTGAGCCACATTCATGGTTATCCTGGGGTGTATGTAGCCTGTGGGCCACAGGTTAGACACGCCTGTGTGGGTTAGGTGATAGATGAGGTAAGATTGCCACAGGGTGATTAATTGTTAAAGCTGGGGTAATTGTACCATTTCTCTATATCTGTAAGTTAGGACGTTTTTAGAGAAAATGTTAAGACCAATTTTATGACTATAGTTATCAGCACAGAAAGAATCTAACATCACAGCCAGGATGAGGAACACAGCCCCATGAGACTCTCTTGTGGATCGGGATTGTACCGTGTACTCACAGGGCTGGGGGTAAACGGTTCACATTCTCTATGGGAAGGACTGCTTGTTGGCGAGGTGGCCAGTGAGCCCATTGACTTTTGGAATGTGTTTGGAACACTGTCTGGAACCATGGGGAATTGTGCACACTGGACAAGACAGTTCGTTCTGTGGCCGCTTCTGTTTCTAGTCAGCTGTGAGATAGTAAGCAGGTGTCCATGGTGAAACGGGCAGCAGATGGGGAGGCTATGGGTGTGAGCGGGTAGGAGCTGAGTGAAAAGGTCTGTACTGGGATATTGACTGAGAAAGTCCAAAGAAGGCAGAGATTGTGAAGAGAAGAAACAGGACTTGTTGAATTAGTGAGTAGATGTTCAAGTTGGACAGAGGGAAGGAGGGTAATCAGGGGACTCCCTGGCCCTGAGCCGGGGCCAGTGGGAGAAGGGTATATTCTGCTGCTTTATTACGTGTTATATGGATCTCAGGAACAGGGATGGTCTTAGAAGGTAGGATTTTAAAGTGAGTACTGGAGACCATGGCTATGCCCTGCTGCATTTGGGTCAGACAGTCGCCTTATTTTTCATGGCGCAGTGGCTGAGTGGACTCCCCAGGTATGATTTATTTTGGGAGATGATAATTAACTTTTTACAAGAGAGATGTGAGTTGACTTTTTTTCCAAGATAATTATGTATTACCTTCCCTGGATCTTACCCAGTGATGTTGATTCTCCCGGTACAAGGTCTGACTCCTTGAGGCAGTAAAAGATAATAATAATAATAATAATAATAATAATAATAATAATAATAAAGATAATAAGAAAAAAGGTCAGACATGGAGAGAGGGAGAGAACATTCCTGAAGAAGCTGGCAGTCTTCAGGAGTGGCACCAGTCACCACCAGCACCAGGGGGGCCACAGTGGCCATGGAGCTCAAATGTTGGGAAGGAAATCCCTCCATTGACATTATTCCTTTCGACGAGAAGCCTTTGAGCCACACAGTGAAGCAGAACGTTCCTTTCTTTCACAAGGCCCTGGCATTTTTGGTAATGCTGACTAATTGGACCGTACAGCGTGATGCTTAAGTTCCTTCTTACTTCTCTGAGTCTCAGGTGAATGAGAGATTAAAACACAGCCATCTAAGTATCTTGTGTATCTTAATTCTCCCTCTTGACTGAAAAGAAAAGCTCTACAATATACTCTTACTAGCTTCTGGCCATAGGAAATAGGTAGAAAATACACTTTGCTTTTTAAACAAATTTCGCTAACAAAATTAAATTTCCCATTAAAAATGGGGGAAGTACAGCAGCTGATTTGGAGTAAGAAATTTAAAGACCATCAATGTTGGAATTGCGGAAAAATGAATAGACATGCTTTTAAACATGTTTAAAGCAGCTCTGGTTTATTTACTTTGTATTTTTCTGTGATACATGTGAGGAACAGGGGCACCTTGTGGGAGGCAGGTCTCTGCTTGCACCATGTGGAGCTGGGTCCCAGGATGGAGCCCAAGTTACTAATTAGGCTTGGTGGCAACACATTTACTTGGGGAGCTGCTGTCTCCCTGGCCCTAAAAGTGCTTTTTAATTCAGCAATGTCAATGTTTCTCTGTGATTAAATCAAGTGTTTTAGGTCACTGTCACCCAGTAGTTACATGCTCAGTGGAGGCGGGAATTCCCGAGAGCTTTACACCTTAGGTCAGCTAGGGACTAGGAGCCCAGACATGGCTGCTTTGGGTGCACTTTTAGATGTTCTTAGGTCTATATTCTTGCCTGGTTTATCTCAGGAACAGGTTCTATGCTCTCTGAACTAAACTAATTTATTTTCTTGGCTTGATGTCAGGGACCTTTTGAACATAATGTGACTTTTCATTGTAAACGAGCATTTTAAAGAGAGGCTACATCCAAGCTAGTTCTGAGTCGGATCGTTCAGTGGGTAGGGAAGGGACTTGAAAACTTTCTCCTGCTCAGTCTTACCCTGAGCAAGAAGAGATGCCCATAAGAAATGAGCTTGCCCAAGGATGGTGGGCCTGGAAGGAGGTGGCCAGCCAGGGAGTCACCCCAGAGACAGGAGGTCAGATGGTCAGAGTGAGGACTTGTGGCCAGTCTCCATGAACTGTTTATACTTGTATCCATGCCAATTGCCTGTTTGGACTGTAGGCTCCGTTATTCATTTTTGTTAGTGTCTAAACAATAATGATTATGCGTTTTAACTCCGTATTCAAGTGAGGACCTCAACTTCTCAGTGTTTTTTTTTTTTTTTCCCTGTGATATTTCTTAAGTCTAGATGAGTGATAATAAACCAATAGGCAATTATCCTTTATCAACCCAGCCTCAATGTGTAAATATTTAGGCTAAATTACTGTTCTTGGTCTAGCAAGACAGCTCACTGAGTGAAAAGTGTTTGCCACCAAGCTTGAAGACCTGAGTTCGAGTCCTACCACCTACATGTTTAGAAAGGAGAGAATAGACTCCCAGTTCCCTCAGGTCATCCTCTGACCTAACCTTCACACCTGCACCGTGGGGCATGTACGCACATATACAAAGTTAATGATAAATTTTCTCAGTGAGCTCAAACTGGAGAACAGAGACGTTCTCTGAGATTGCAACACCTATTTTTAAATTGTTTTAGTCACTGACCAGAGATGTAATGAGATTGAGTTTGTCAGTGATATAGAAGCTCTTTGTGTCAAGAAGTTGGAGATAAAAGGACACAAAGTTGATGAGGAGGGAAAGGAGTGGATCCAAAAAGAGTTGGGGGGGAGGAGTGACTGTGTTCAGAACGTATTGTACAGAATTCCCAAAGAAGTAGTTAAAATTTTTTGAAAAAAGAAAAAGAAGCAAAGAAAGAAAATTGAGAAGAATGGAATTTAGGCTGACTTTAGAATTATGCAGGGGCAGCCATACATTGGAGAAGGGGGTTGCCATGGTGATGTTGTGATGAAGGAATTCAGCCTCTAACGATTGTACGTATCGTGTCTATCCAGTTCTACCGGTCTAGAATACGTTGACTGGGAAGGAGGGTTTTTATGTAACTAGTCGTTGGTGAAAAGAAATGGCTGCTGCTTGAACTGTTGATGCTTGACTTCCCACAGTGGTGACGGCAGGCCTTGTGGACTCTTTCTGGTTGCCAGCCACCGCTCCTGATGTCAGGGCACACGGATGCGCTCCTGATGTCAGGGCACACGGATGCGCTCTCTACACTAGACACAGGCGGGCAGTAGTCCTGGGACTCATCCACCATGTGCCCCTTTTCACTGCCGCTGAGGACGGTGTGGTGCTGTGAAGGAAGGGGTTTTGTTTTGTCAAGTCAGGGTCTCACACTGTAGTTTCCGCCTGTAAATTGTTATGTAGACAATGGTCTCAAATTTATGGCCACTGTGCTCCTGTCTCTGAGGACTGGGCACAGTCATGTGCCGCCACGCTCAGCTAGAGAATCCTCTTTATTTGTTTATTCTGATTTTTAATGTATCATTTGGGCCTTGGCACGTGTGCAGATGTCAGAGGACAGCTTTGCGGAATCCACTGTCTCCATCCACCTTCCCCGAGGACACTGGATTCAATTCTCTAGGCTTGCCCGGCAATCACCCTGGCCCGCTGAGCCATCCTGGTCCTGGGATCCCTTTTTAAAAAGACAGGAAGAACTCTAGTCACTGCTGGGGACATCCTACTAAAGAAACTGGACTAGTCTCTGTCCATAGATAGAAAACAACAAAGGCCTCTAAGACCCTCAGTAGCCAGTCTTCAAGGCCAGGGCTTGGGACAGTACTGTAACAAAGGTTGGTGAGAGGTACAGGACCAGAGTGATAACGGCTCTGAGAGCTTCTGAATATATAGCAGCTTTAAATCAAGACAGCTTTCTATTCATTCATTCATTCATTCATTCATTCATTCATTTATAGACACATTTGTTTTTGGGGCAGGAGTTCTCTGTGTTGCCCTGACTGTCCTGGAGGCTCACTCTGAAGTCTCTATTCTTACCTTGAACTCACGGAGGTCCACCTGCCTTTGCCTCCCAAGTGCTGGGATTAAAGGTGTACACCACCACCTCCTAGCTAAAATCTATATTTCTTTTTTATCTTTTTTATTAAGAAACTTTCTATACATTTTACATACCAACCACAGATCCCTTCCCCTCTCTCCTCCCACCCCCCAGGCTTCCCTCTCATTCCCACCTCCTTAAGACAAGGGGAGTCAGCAGAGCCTGATTACACTCAATTGAGGCAGGTCCAAGCTAAAATCCGTATTTCTTAACTCACTCAAAGAGCACTTGTGAATCCTGGTGTGGCAGCGGCACATGTGTGCAATCCCAGTACTTGGTAGCAGAAGCAGGAGAATCACTACGAGTTCTAAGCTATCCAAGCCTACATAAGCAGCCCAGGACCTTTGTTACTACCCAGTGGCATTTAGTGCATCAAGTGTGATGTTCCAACCTGCTGGGAAGCAGCTAGACTGTGGACTGTGTGAGAACTGGGGCAGCATCCCCAGCACCCACATAAAGCAGGTGGGCGTAACAGCTACCTGTGAGCCCCAGCACAATACCTCGGGGCACGCTAGCTAGCTTAGACTGGCTGGAAATGGCAGGTCCCGGCCTCTGTGAGGAGCCTGCCTCAGTAACTAAGCGAAGAGTGTTTGAAGAAGAACCTGGCATCAACTTCCAGCTTCTGCACACACACACATTCAAACGTGCACAGGCATGCTCGAACATCACACACAGAGTCACGCGCAACATAACAGAAACAGAAGATGCTCCCTAACCTTGAACCCTGTAACCTTATACCTTTGAAATTTGTTTTTCCTTGGCCTCTGGCTAACTTTCTTGTCCTGGCAGGACACTTGGCCCCCTCCCTGGGACACTCGTCCATCCTGCCTGATCCTAACCCGGAACTGGAACCGCTCTGTCCTTTCTGGATGACAGGTGGTGGGAAGAGGTCAGAGCAGACTGTCGCCCACTACCTCTCCCTTCAGTTTGTCAGGACAAATGCTGAGGACGCTGCACACAGGCGTCTCAGTTAACTAAGGTTTGCTTTAAGAAATAGATTTGTTTTTCTACATGAAAGCATAGTATACTGAGTTTGACAGAAAAATGAAAACTATGCTTCTATCTTTTAAAAACAAAGGATGTGCCAGGCGGTGGTGGCACACACCTTTAATCCCAGCACTTAGGAGAAAGAGGCAGGGGGATCTCTATGAGTTCGGGGCTAGCCTGGTCTACAGAGTGAGTTCCAGGACTTAAAAAAACCACAACAAAAAATGTGAGTCTGCACCCTGTTTGGCCCAGCTTCCTCCTCTCTTTCTTCTCTCATTTCTTATGGTGGACAGTTACTACCTTTTATTCTTTTTTTTTTTTTTTAAACACAAAGAAAGACATTTACAATAAGTGTATGCGCGCCCCCCCCCCAATTCAGTGAATGAGTATAAAGTAAATCCCCAAGTCACTACTACTCAGGTCAAGAACATCAAAAGTAACATCATTGTTGGAATACTAACAACTAAAATTATTTTTCATTTTTATTTTTTTAGATTTGTTTATTATGTGTACAGTGTTCTGCCTGCATGTATGCCTGCAGGCCAGGAGAGGGCACCAGATCTCATTACAGATGGTTGTGAGCCACCATGTGGTTGCTGGAAATTGAACTCAGGACCTCTGGAAGAGCAGCCAGTGCTCCTAACCGCTGAGCCATCTCTCCAGCCCCCTAAAATTATTTTTTAAAATATTTTTTCCTGAGTGTCTCAAATGACTGTCTCAGGAGTAAAGCAAGGCCGTATTAAAGTGCTTGTATTTAGTAACCGGAAGGCATCTCCCGGGTGCCGGGATCTGCATCTTGTCTCTGGAGTATCAAAGGTGACAGATGCACCAGCAGTTACTCACTGCGACAGCCCCAGGCTGCTGGTGTCACTCAGAGATGTGTTGAGAGTGTGTTAATTGTACTAGCTGCCCTCAGTCCACATTTCCCTCCCAGGGAACCTCCTAAAGCACAGTCTTAGCTAGCAGAGGAACTATTAGCATTAACTTTTCAAAGTTCTTTCTTCCCGATTGGGCTGAGTGCCTGCTGTTGACTTCTGGGTTGTTACATCCCATTGAAGGTGGCTGGAGATGGTCTGGATTGTTACATCCGATTGAGGGTGGCTATAGATGGTCTGGATTGTTACATCCGATTGAGGGTGGCTATAGATGGTCTGGATTGTTACATCCGATTGAGGGTGGCTGTAGATGGTCTGGCTTGTTACATCTGATTGAAGAAGATAACTGTAGATGGTCATCGATTAGTAGACTTCACCCAACCAGAACTCAGAACTCTAATCAGCGTTTGACTCATGTGTATGTTCATACATTTGTGGGTCTGCCTGCATGTTTGTATGTTGAGGACAGAGGCCAACATCGGGCATCTCACTCAGTTGCCTCTTTCTTGTTCTTTGAGACAGTTTCTTGGTGAACATGGAGCTTACCAATTCAGCTGTACTGGCTGGCCAGCAGGCCCCAAAGATCTTCCTGTCTCTGCCACCTCAGCACTGGGATTACAGGTAGAAGCTGCCTCACCTGGCTTTTAACAATGTGGGTGATGAGAGCCAGGCATGGTGGTGTACACCTTCAATCACAGCACTTGGGATGTAGAAGCTGGCAGAACTCCGTGAGTTCAAGGGCAGCCTGGTCTACATAATGGGTTCCAAGGCATCCAGGGCTACATAGAAAGAGACCCTGCCTGAGGAAAAAAATGTTATGCAAGTCATTCATGTTTAATTATTGAGTGCCACTTCCCAAGAAGCTTGGTTTCTTAGGGCCTTGACTTCTGTTTAAGCGTAGATTGATGAATTCTTGAGCTTGCCGAGTCTTGTTGACCCTAAGTGGAGTCCATCGGAACCTGACTGAGAACGTCACAAGGGCTATGGCGGGCCACAGGTCACAAGCAGTGACCATGGACACAGTGCACGTGTTTCCTCTGCTCACACATGCCCACGTTCAAATTAGAGGAACTAGTAAGATTTCTGAGCCAGTGCTCTGAAGTCCAGTGTCAGAGGATCCTGTGAGTCTGAGACAAGATCTTGGCTCTCTCCAGCCCCAGTTGTATTTGGTAACTCTGGTATAAGGAGGTACTTAGAGTTATAAGCTGTTCTTCCTTCCTTCCTTCCTTCCTTCCTTCCTTCCTTCCTTCCTTCCTTCCTTCCTCCCTCCCTCCCTCCCTCCCTCCCTCCCTCCCTCCCTCCCTCCTTCCTTCCTTCCCTTTTTTTTTTTTTTTTTTTTTTCCCGAGACAGGGTTTCTCTGTGTAGCTTTGCGCCTTTCCTGGAACTCACCTTGGAGACCAGGCTGGCCTCGAACTCACAGAGATCCGCCTGGCTCTGCCTCCCGAGTGCTGGGATTAAAGGCGTGCGCCACCACCGCCCGGCCCTTCCCTTTTTTTTTAGAACATCATGTGTATGGTTGTTTTGCCTGCATGGATGTCTGTGCACCACATGTATTCAGTTCCTGCAGAGGCCAAAAGAAGGCATCAGATCCCCTGGAACTGGGGTTACATGAACCATCACATAAGTTCTGGGAATAGAACCTGGATCCTTTGGAAGAGCAACAAGTGCCTTTAACCACTGAGCCATTTCTACAGCCCCCTAAACTGCCATTTCTTTTAAAAAAAATTGATGAAAAGCAAATTGATAAAGGAAAATGAATTTATTTACATTTACCCAAAGCAGCTCTACTTGTTTTCATGTTTCCTGGGTCACTGTTGGAAGTTTTATAGAAAAGACCAAACCAAAGCCAGAATGTTAGTGTATGTTCCTGGGGGGTGAGCTCTGCCTCTGCCTGCATCCGGGATTCAGCCTTTGCCTCCCCCAACACAGGGTTCCTGGAGAAATGTTCCTTCTTTGCTGTCTGTTGTTCCAGTAGCCTGAAAGCAGGAAGGAAGGGCTCATGGGTAGTGTGTCTTGGGAATAGTTTGTTAGGGAGGCTGTTACAGTGAGTCTGTCTGCTTCCCATATCTTTGCTTTAATTGTGCAAATGAGACATGCACATTTTCACGCACAGTGTTGGTAGAATTTTATATCAAAGCTTAGGTCACAGATTTGAACTACCCCCTTTTGCTTTGTTTTTACTGTAGGGGTTTTTGGAGAAGTCTTGGGAAACAGCTACCTAGAGTGTTTGTAAGGGTGGGGTACGCATCGGTTACAGAGAGATGTCGGCAGATTGGAAGGAATTTAAAGAGGAGCCAGCACTATTGGAAGGAAGGACATAGGAGACATGAAAGGAGCTGACTAGCACAGCATGGCCGGAGACTGCTGGGAAAGGATGACTGTGAAGGACAGAAACACCACGTGTTTAGAACCATCAAAACAAGAAAGAAAAATGAATGCTGGCCATGAAAATGCTGCAGCAAAACCCATGACTCTGTATGCTAACCCAAAATACTAATTAAAAAAAAAAAACCCATATATGTCTGAGAGTTTTGTTGGCTGACGATGGGAGCCAGAAAATGGCTTGGATCCCCTGGAACTGGAGTTGCAGATAGCTGTGCCCGCCATGTGGGGGCTGGGAACTGAACCCAAGACCTCTGCAAGACCAGTCAGTGCTCTCAACCACCAAGCCAACTAGAAATTAGCCCCTAAAACCCATTTTTGAAAAACTCTAAAAGAGCCGGGCAGTGGTAGTACATGGCTTTAATCCCAGCACTTGGGAGGCAGAAGCAGACGGATCTCTGTGAGTGCAAGGTCAGCCTGGTCTATAGTGTGAGATCCAGGACAGCCAAGGCTGTTTGTTACACAGTGAAACCCTGTCTTGGAAAAACCAAAAGAAAAAAGAAAAAAGAAAAAAACTCTAAAGGAAAAAAGTAATGTTCAGCACAACAAAAAATATCTATTTTTATGACGAAACCTATTAACTTTAAATTAAAGTCTGGAAGGAATGTCAAAAGCTGCTGTGCAGGAGACACTCTGAGCTGCTGAGGGCTTTTGTCCAGGTCTAATTTTGAAGGCTGAGGTCATGCTCTTCCTAGCGTGGATTTGCCACCCAGTTCTGATTACACAGTTTTGCATATCAGTGTCAGCAGGAGGCGTCAGGTTGCCAGTCCGTGGGAGCTGACTCAATCTGATGTTATGGAGACTCATTGAAACTGAGACTACAGTTCCTTCAAAACTCCATCAGCTTCCTCCCTCCTGGTGCCCTCTGCTGGGATCTCTGAGTATAAACAGGGTGGAAGAGCGCAGTGATGAATGGCCACAGTGGGTGAAGCTGGGCAGCCGGTTCCTTGCAGCTCAGTTGCCCTTGAATTGTCATGGCCTGAGTGTGGAGTGATCTTGCACGTGTTGTAGTTGGGAGGTCATGTTCCAGGAGGGAACAGACACCAGAGCCAGCCAATGGGAGCATCACATACGATCTTAGGTGAAAGCTGCAAAAACATTCACCTTTCATTGAGAGAGTTTGCAGGGTCAGAGTCTTGGCTCTGGCAACCTTATTAAGCCAGGTTTGGCCTCTCAATCTCATAGGCCAATTAAACAATCATGAGAAGCAGAAAAAGGAGATGTATTCAGTGTGGCTGAATTAGGAAGAAGAGAGATCCAGTGAGAACTCTCTCCCCCAAGTCCATCTGTCCAGACATGAAGTTTAGGTTTAAATAGAACCAAAGTCCCAGCCTTTGCACCTCCTAGCCTGAGACTCCTGGGGAAATTCCAGTTTCTTGGGGTGCATCATTTCAACAGTCAGTCAGCTGGGGTGGAGGGGCATAAGTGTCCCCATAGAAGGCCTTGATTCCTGCCTGGACAGTTAGTTGCAAGGTAGCCTTGGAATTATCTCTGCTTTGAGGAACTCAGGCAGGGGAGATAGCCTTTAACTCAGAAACCTGAAGGGGTGTGGTGCCTGATGGGGAGGGAGCCTGAGGGAGCCCGCTGAGGCTCTTGGAAGGAACCGTACGTTCGAGGCAGGTCCTGGGTCCAACCAGATGTGGGAACAACCAACTTTATTATAATGTGGTTGGTCTGATCCAACAGTATTGTAAAGGGAAACCTGAGGGCCGCCAGGGAGCCGGACACTACCACCGAGTAAAACTTCCGGGAGGGAGCAAGCCAGCTCCTTTTCAGAGGCCTCTTATTGGAGTGGCCAGTGTGGTCAGAGTGGAGTTAGTGAATGCATGCATGTGGTCTTAGACTAATCTGCTCCCACTGGGTGTGGCATCTCTATTCACTCATTTAACACATTTTATGAGCCTCCCTTAGGGGACTAGTTTGGAGTCTGGCGGTGGTGTCCACAGGACTTGGGGGTGCAGTGAATTCCGAGACCTGGCAGCTATGAAGTGGGCTTGGGGAGTATTTAGTGACTGTGGCCACAACCTGGGTCTTAGATTTTTGGCCTCATACCTGTTGTGTAAAGCTCACCGTGTCTTCCCTGAAGAGTCCTGTAATTAAGTTTTTATTTCCTCACCAAGGTCTCGGCTTCAAATTAGACGCACATGTGACAACAGCATCATAAAAGCAAAGATAAGAGAAGATGCTGTCTCTGGCCTTGGGCACGTCCATCTTTTTCCTTCTTGCAAAAGGAGTTGATGCTTCGGATTTTTAAGATAGGATTTACCTATGTGATCCCGGCTGGAAGGA
Organism: Peromyscus maniculatus bairdii; assembly: GCF_049852395.1. Lineage (NCBI taxonomy): Eukaryota > Metazoa > Chordata > Mammalia > Rodentia > Cricetidae > Peromyscus > Peromyscus maniculatus. Next base: position 12,263,515 of record NC_134863.1, on the reverse strand, counting down.
GTTCATACTTTCTGTCCAGCTAGGAACTGTTGGTAGAATTTAATAATACAGACTGGGGAAGGCATTTAACACACACACACACACACCTGCAGATGCCGATTCCTGCTGGGCTGCCTGGCCCAATAGATGCTCTGGCAGAGGTGAGCAGACTTCTGAGGGACTGGGGGCTTCCCTGCCGCTGTTGAATCTGTAAGGAAAGCTGCGCCCCCTTCTGACAAAGATGTTAAGAGCAGCCTTGAGGCTGGGGGAAGGAAGGGCTGGGACTTGCCTGTACTGGATGTGCCTCCCATGGGAGGACTTGCCTTCTTGTGGGGGCGAGTGGGGGTGGGTAAGAGGGGGGGCTGAGGGGGGTGGGAGGAGGGAAGAGGGGGATCTTTGATTGGTGTGTAAAATGAATGAAAAAAAGAAGAAAAAAAAAAAGAGTGTAAGATCGTGCTGAAGTCCTGGTGATGTTTGAATACCCGAATCTTCCTTGGTTGGTTGGTTTTGGTTTATCAAGACAGGGTTTCTCTGTGTAACAGCCCTGGCTGTCCTGGAACTTGCTTTGTAGACCAGGCTGGCCTCAAACTCACAGAGATCCACCTGCCTCTGCCTCCCGAGTGCTTGGATTAATGGCACGAGCCACCATACCCAGCTCAGAACAAATGCTTTTTTTTTTTTTTTTTAAACTATCACCAAGTTTGTTTCCCCTCTATTTCTTTCCTGTTTTATTGATAGAGAGCATCCTAGGCCTTTTATATTCCTACTCTACTATATGTATTTAAGGGATATGTGTTTATATTTATTTCATTTATTTTGCTCTGATTTCTCTGATTTCTGATTTTGCTCTATCTGAGGAAAACCCGCCCCACCCCCACCCCCTGCAGCTTCCGCCTTTGGTCCGGCATGTAGTGTTGATGGGATCAAGTACGTACTAACATTTCTCTTTTAACCATTCCTCGGCTCCTTTTCCCTTTGTCCTCGTCCGCCGGTTTCCCGAAGTTGGGAAGATAGGACATTCCTGTCCTCTGCCGTTGTCTGTCAGCTCAGTAGTAAGATAAAGGGATGAGCGTAGGTGGGTTCTAAGGCTGTCGCTCTGTAGGGTTAAAGAAACAAGATCGGTGTTGCACAGACCCGAGATGCTTCACTGCAGCCTTCCCTAGTTCCTGGTGAATGCTGAGAGCGTGGCGGAGCCAGGTGCCGAAGGAGGGAAGGGGTAGCAGCTGGATGACAGCATCGTGGTGAGGAGTGGGGGTGGACCCCGGCAGTGACTGAGCCAGATGCTGTGGCAAGCTGAGGTGTGTGAGCGTTTCTCATGATCTGCATTCTCCATGTGTAGAGAAGGGGAGAGAACAGCTTGTGGGAGAGTCAGTTCTCTGCTTCCGCCATGTGGGTTCCAGAGGTCAAAGTTAGGTTGTACCCATTGAGATGACTCGTTGCCCCAGAAAGGATATTTTAACAGCCTTTTCAGATAACCGTGTGTGTCTTTCTTTAATGCTGCACCAAAATTGACAAGTGGTAGTTTCTCCTTTTAGATCGGTTAATTTCATGTCAAGTGTTTTACTTACATGTGTGACTGTGTGCCGCAGGTGTGCGGTACCCATGGAAGTCAGAAGAGGGCATCAGATCCCCTGGGACTGGAGTTACAGGTGGATTTGAGCCTCTAGGTCCTGGAATTGGTCCTGGGTCCTCTGGAAGGACAAGCAAGTGTCCTAGGCCATCTCTCCAGCCCTCAAGCGATAGTTTTTTTTTTTTTTTTTTTTTTTTTAAAGTTTCATTGCTGTGTTGTATCTGAAACCATAGGAACAACTAGCTGACTGACTGACTGCCTTCCTTCCTTCCTTCCTTCCTTCCTTCCTTCCTTCCTTCCTTCCTTCCTTCCTTCCTCCCTCCCTCCCTCCCTCCCTCCCTCCCTCCCTCCCTTCCTTCCTTCTTTTCTTCTTTTCTTCTCCCCTTCTTCTTTTCTCCCTTCCTTCTTTTTTCTTTCTTCCCATTTCTAAAATTGAACCTGAAGCCTCACATACACTAGACCAGCTCTACATGGACCTCACATACATTAGACCAGCTCTCCATGGACCTCACACACACTAGAGCAGCTCTCCATGGACCTGACATACACTAGACCAGCTCTCCATGGACCTGACACACACTAGACCAGCTCTCCATGGACCTCACATATGTTAGACCAGCTCTCCACCATGGACCTCACGTACACTAGACCAGCTCTCCACCATGGACCTGTATCCCAGCACTCATTTATTTCATTTTGATGCACGGTCTCACTAAATTGTCTAGCATGGCCTTGAATCAGCTCTGAAGCCCAGGCAGGACTTGAATTTTTTGAATGATCCTTCTGCCTCAATTTCCTGAGTAGCTGGGACTCACGTCTGTATTGTTAGGCCTGGCTCTATAGGAATAATCTTAAAAAGAAGATTCATGGATTTCTTTTTATTGTGTGTGCATGCACATTCACATGCACTTACATGTACCACGTGAATGTAGGTGCCTAGAGGTGAGAGGCAGTTGGAACGCCTAGAACCCAACTGGGTGTCCTCTGCACATGGGTGTCCTCTGCAAGAGCAGTCAGTGCTCTTACACACAGAGCCGTTTCTGCAGCCCTGTGACTGACTCTTAATGTACGTTACTTTAAAACCATTGACTGCCGCGGGATGGTGCCGTCATTTGGAAAATATTAGATTGTTGGGCAGTTCAGAGCTTGTAAATGTTGACTTGTTACACCAGTGTCATAAAACTGTGTGCATCACCTCCATGACCACTCTCACCTCCAAACCTTCAAATACGAAGAAGTTGTAGGCTCATGGCGTTGTACACACGTTTTCTAAAAATCGAACTTTTGCCCGAGATACCAAATTTCAGCATTGGCAACAAATACTGGTGTAACAACTTCTTTTGTTCATTTTCAAGAACTGTCTGTCAGAACCCCAATTCCAAGTATCTCTTGTTGCCAGTCACTGTGAGTGGATTTGAATTTCCGTGCAGAAAGTAGCTGTTCCCATGTCTCTCCTGAGTCATCTTACTTCAGCATGCAACAGGAGTGCTAGATTCATCCTTGTTGCATCACATTTTTTTAGAGTTGACTCTGGAATCTACATACCTAAACTTTAATAATTTTTACTGCTTCATCAGCACATGACAGAGGGGCCCCTGGACTCTTCATACAGCTCAGTGCAACGCCTCCAGTCAGGCTGACACATCTGTAGCTGAATCTACCATTGATTTGTAGAACCTTTGCAAATATCTGCAAGTGGAAAGCATCTTGACATGATGAGGAAAGTAGTTTTATCCCTATTGACTCCCAAAAGGATCTTGGGCACCCCAAGGATCTTCAGATCACTCTGAGCACTGTGGGAATTAGTAGTCAAGAGTAAGACTGGGTGTCTCTAGAGTGTGAGTTTGGACCTTGCTGCTGCTTCTTACTGGCTGTGACTTGGCAAGGTTACTCAGCCTTGCTGTGACTGTTGCCTGTCGTTAAATGGGTGTGATAATGATAGGCACTTCCCTGAATGAGTTGATCTGCCCAGTAGTTAAGCCACAGTGAGTGTAGGTAGGACTCCGTACTTAGGTTATTGGTTGCATGGTTGGTTGGTTGCTTGCCCTAAAATAGTTCTCTTCTTTCAGCCTTCTAGAATGCCCAAGACATCCACCCATCCATTGCAATTCCTCCTGTATAGTGCCCGTATAATGGTAAGACACATCTTAAGTACATTAAAGCTTGTATCCCAGATGGTAGGTATATCAGCTAACAGCTTGGCAGAGATTGGTCTGTCTGGTATCCTGCCTCTTCCGTCCTGAGTCCAGACTCTGAAGGAATGGAGAGAAGAGAGTGCTTGATGGCAGGTTGAGTCAGGGATACTGTGGAGCATGTCTTGGTCCATTGGACAGGAGCATGGGCGTGCTGAGAGAGGAGGCTCTCCAAAGACAAGGGTGATAACAGGAACTTTGCCTCTCACGCAGAGTGGTTCTGACACGTGTGTGAATTGCTGTCTAGGTGGAGGTATCTATGATATATATGATGGAAGTGCCCCTCCATACAGTCTCCGGTTCTAGGGTATAGTCGTTGTTAGAGTCATTACCACAAAGCTCATTAGCTCACACTTGACTAATGCTGAACTTCTTACTCTTTCTATTTATTTGTTTGTTTGTTTGTTTGTTTGAGACAGGGTTTCTCTATGTAGCTTTGCACCTTTCCTGGAACTCATTCTGTAGCCCAGGCTGCCCTCGAACTCACAGAGATCCGCCTGCCTCTGCCTCCCAAGTGCTGGGATTAAAGGTGTGTACCACCACTGCCCAGAGAACTTGTTACTCTTAAGAGGCACCTCTTAACAGGTTGATCTGTCCAGCCCATGGGCTCTGGAAGCAGGCTTGCCAGGCCTGCTTGCTGACTCCGGCATGGACTAGTTGTACAGATTTGGCAGTACAGCTGTACCCCTTCCAAATGTTCATTTGGTCTCTATAAAGTGGGGCTGCCAGACTTTCCTTAAAGTATTGTTAAGTGTTAAACCAAATAGTGTGCAGTAGGCAGCCAAATGCCTTCCTTATGCTCGCTTGATTTTTCTTAAACCTCGGATCTCTTCACTTATTAAAAAAAAAAAAAGCCCCTGCATGCTATTCAGACATGATCATCATTGCCTTCCTTCATTAAAAACAGTGTTTTGGGGAAAGTAAACATAGCACTGGAAGAATTTTAATGTCGTTTCTCCAGGAACTTCTAGCGAGGTCTTAGAAAAGTGTAACTTCTCTTTGCTCTCACTCTTGCTGGGGACTGAGGTGTTCTGATCTGCAGAACTGCCTCTTTGCTGACTCTGCTTGTGGGTTATCCAGTTACTGTTCTGCTTTTGAGGTCCAGCGTCCCAGTCCAGCCCAGCTGTTTGATGCTGTGTCTGCCCACTGGGAAGAAGCAGGGTAACCCACATGAAAGCAGGCATAAGACCACCTCCTTCTTAGAGCCCATGCCTCCCCGTGCTCTGGCTTCCTGTTCTTAGAATGCTCATTTCTGGAATTCACTGTTTTTGTTTCTCCAATCAGGGTCTCCACTTCTTCTTCTTCTTCTTCATATCACTTTTGAGTGGGATTCAGAGCCTTAGAGTTGTTAATGAATCTATTCCACCCACAACTTTCCCAGAACAGCTTTTTGATCATAGAATTTACTACAGACATACAAGGAATCCAGCCAGCCGGATTTCTTGTGCAGTTTCCCAGGTAGAAGGCTGCCCCATCTTAACCCTGCCTTGGTTTTTGCCTTGCAGTCTGGACGGCCTGTTTCCTTCAGTGATACTCTATACCACCCAAGAAATTTGTGGGGTTCAACTGACGCTAGAACTGTTCTCCTAAAGTTTGAAGGACGGGCTGGGGAACTCAGAGAACTGTCTAGGAACCTAGTGTGTACCCTGGAGATAGACAAGTCCAGGTAGCCATGTGACCCCCACACTCTTAGAAATGTACATTTTGTCGTCTCTATTCTTCAGTCCATGTGTCTGTTTGACTTTCCGTCAGTGGCAAAGGTTCTCCTCTAATCTTGGCCTTTTTAGGCCCCAGTTGTTTGGATCAATATCAGTCATTTGTCTCTTTGATTACACCTTTCCAGAAGTTGGTTGGCACTTTGAGAAGTCTGTCTCTCTGACGAAGCAACCCTAGCCCCTCCTGCTTGTTGATTTAACTGGATGTAGGCACCGGGAGGCCAGAACTTTCTTAGTATGGTCTCACTCCTTTCTAAGGTTTCAGCCAGAATCCTTCATTAGTCAACTTCTGGTCATGAATGTTTAACTTCTTGCTTGCTGGGTGCCTCACAGATTGTCTAGACATTATGTAGGCCCAACATGTTTAGGATGGTGTCTTAGTTTTTTCTTTTGCTGTGATAAAATAGTCCAGTGAGTGTGACTCAGAGGATAAAAGATGTATTCTCACAGTTCAGGGCTAGATTCCTTCATGGTGGGGAAGCCATGTTTGAGGCTGCTGGTTACATTGCATCTACAGTGAGAAGTAGAAAGCAGGGGATGGTGGTTGCCCATGCTTGGTACCCTCCTCCATCTTACACAGTCTAGAATGCCCTGACCAGAGGATGCTGCTGCCTACAATCAAGATTGATTTTCCCACGTCGATTAGTGTTAAGACCTCATAGCATACCCAGAGGCCCATTCCTCGGGTGATCATAGGCTCTGTCAAGTCAGCAGTTATCACTAACCATCACAAACCCACCCCTTGTCAGCTAGACACCCACACACGTTTCTTCAGCTGTCACCTTCCATCTCTTGTCCCTATAGGCTCATGACTGTGTTACAATGTAAAATGCATTCTCTCCAACTTTAAAAGTCCCCATACTCTTTAACAGTTCTAACACTTTAAAAGAGCCAAGTCTTGGAACTGTGACCTCTTTTTTAAAAACAAAAGTAAAAACCAAAAACCAACCAAACAAACAAAAAACAAAATTCTTTATTCCAACATGTAATGGCACAGAATAAGCATTCTTATTCCAGAAGAGAAAAATCTTGGCATAGCAACAAATGATCAGACTACAAGCCAGCAGGGCCAACACCAGATCCTGCAGCCCCTTGTGTGGCATCTGAGGCTCATGGTAAAATTGAGTGGCTCCAAAGGGCTTGCTTAGCCCCAGCTCTGCAGCTCTGTCTGCAGCACGCACAGCCTCTCTCTATGTCTGGCTCCACTCTATGCCTGGAGCTGTCCGTGACGGACGTCCCATCGTCTTGGCATCTCTGCTAGACACCCTGAAGTTCCTACTGCACCTTGGGCTTGGCCGTCATAATACATAGTGGGTTCTGAAGGGTCCTTGGCAGGAGCTCTGACCCTGCCACACATGGCCAGGTCTCAGCTGCTCTCTGAAACCCTGGAACAAGACTCCAGAATCCTCTCAGTCTTGCATCTTTCACACCTTCCAAACCAGTAGCACATGAACAGCACGGCCAAATTCTGCTGCCAGCTTGAGATATAGCCTGGCTCCCATGGGCCACAGGTGTATCAGCTGCTGTGTGCTGACCCTTGGAAAACAGTCTCCTTGGAGGAGGAGGGATCCTGATTGCTCAGCCATATTCTCAGTTCCAGCTCTCTCTCTTCGAAAAGCTTGTTTTCACATGTTGGAGCCCTTGATGTGTGAGATTTTTGTCTTCAGGAACTCATTCCTTTTTAGCGATTACATCTACTTTCTCAGCATCTATCCTGTCTGAAGATTCTCGCTACCAAACACATTAGTTCTATACGTTTGAATTCCTTTAGACTCAGGTTCTCAGGATGCAGACAGAATGCAGCCAGATTCCCCAGAGCCCAGTTCCTCATACACTTTTTCTTCTCCCATCTGAAACCTCATGAGCTGACTTCACTCACTGTCTCTGTCTTCTAAGCATTCTTGTCTCCTAAACACTCACCAGAATGGCCCATTAAGCCCTGCTTCCAGCGCATTAGGGCTTTTCTAGCACGAAGCACCAGACTCCTCCACATTTTAACTGTGAAACCATTCCCAGGGCTTCTACACCACCACCCCATGGTCAGGTTTATCACAGCCACAAACCTGCTCCTGGTGCAACAATTTCTTAGTTACTTATTGTTGTGATAAAACACTCTGACTACAGCAACTCAAAAGAGAAAGAATTCATTCTGGTTTACAAGTCCAGATGGCAGGCCGTCATGGCGGCAGGATCAAGGTTTCAGGAATTTGAAGTAACTGGTTACATTGTATCACAACAAGAAACAGAAAGCAAGGAATGCCTGCAGCCGCTCAGCCTGCCTTCTCCATTCTCCTTGTGCCTCCTCCAGGAGCCCCTGCTCAGGGAATGTCTCACCACCATTAAGATGGGTCTTCTCACATCAGTTAATGTATCAAGATAACACCCCACAGGCATGCCCAGATTCTCATCTCCCAGATGAGTCTAAATTCTGTCAAATTAACTCCAATCATCACAAATAAAATTTACTTTCTTTCTCCGCTCATTATCTACCAAGAACACCTGTTTGGAGATGTCTGATTCTGGCGGTTGCGTTAGTTCAGGTGTTGGAGTCATTTGAATATCTCACTTTTCCTTGACCTGAATCTAATATGTACCTGTAAACTGCTCCTACCAGGACATTCAGTGTTTGCATTCCACAAGATTGGTGATTTCCTCCAAATACACTCACCTCACCTCTGGTGACCACACTCAGATTAACCTAGAAACCTTCAGCTTGCTTTTAACGACTCCCAAACATTTTCAGGATCCTCCATTGCCTTAAAAGACTTGGTATCTGTTTGCAGTCTCTGTTGTTACATAGGAAGCCCAAATTAGGTGGCTTAAAATAAAACCTGTGTATTTACAGATTTTGTGGGTCAAGAATGGAAAGGGTGCAGTCAGGCATATTTTGTCTCTGCCCTGTGTTGGGCCTTCTGCTGGGAAGACTCAGTGGCCAAGATAATTTGACAGCTGGAGGCCGCTTTCTCCTCTCTCTCTCTCTCTCTCTCTCTCTCTCTGTGGCAGGTTGATGTGGCTGACATCTGGGACCTCAGCTGGGCTGTTGGCTGAAGCTGTGGCTTTTCTCTGTGGTTGCTTACTCTTCCTTCTACCATAGTGGCTGAGATCTGAGGGTAGCATTCCTCAGAGAAGCATGCTGTGTGTTCTAGCTTCAGAAGTAAGAGACTCATTTTCTCATTGGTCATGAGCCTGGCTGGATTTCAGAAGAATATCTCAGTGGGAAAAATAGCAAAGTCAGGGTGGGTTTTTTTTTTTTTTTTAATGAAGTCATCTTTAGGAAATTCCGTCTACCACAAAATCCAGACTAATTTGAGAACGCCGATACAATCTGGTTCATCTTCCTTTTAGCTAGAAAAACAGAACACCTATGTGACAGAAATCATGGTGGCCCTTCGTAGGTACTCTTCCAACCTAACAGTTCTGAGACCAGATAAGAGTTGAGTTGGTGAGGTCCAACAGTTCCCCCAAGGTCCACTAAATACCTGGGTAGATGGGCTTTGAACTGGAACCTTTGGCTTTTCTACATCTGTACTATGGTGGGAGCGGCACATGACGATTATAAGAATTTATTAACAATACATTTTGTCTAGACTCTGACCTCTCACTGTTACAGGAGCTATTTAGGGTTAGAGCCTGAGCCTTGACTTCCCTAATAAGCCAGGTTCAGCCACCCACCCTCACAAGCCAATTAAACCAGTAGTGAAAAGACAAAAAAAGAATCATTCCGTGTGGCCACACGGAGAAAGAAGAGAGTTAACGATGTCCAGCGGCTTGCCCCCTCCCCCAAGTCCGCTTTCTGGCTCATAACTTAGGTGGAAGGCTAGATAGGTAAGCGGTTGTACCCAGGGTGTCCCGCCTGTTATTAACCCATCGTTGTCTGGGCTCTAGTTTCTCCTGCAAGGTGGCCACGCAGATGGTCAGGACTATGTGGGATCTCCTCTAGGTAATGGAGGGAGGGGACAGGAGGACAAATGACCCTGCTGGCTGGCACCAGGCTTCGGCCACCTCCTCCCAGTTTGAGATTCCTGGGGGGATAATTCCAGTTTCTTGAGGACCTTCGTCTAACAGTTGGGATAGCCAAAGGAAGCTCTGCAAGATCTCTAGAATATCCTTGTTCCGTCCAGGCCCGTCACACCCCTTGTCCATTTGCAGCCCCAGAGGGCTCACACCTAATGGGAAACAAGACTCTTGCTGGCTGAGGGGTCAAGACTGTTTAGTCTGTGGACGACAACACATGGTCGCTGTGGGCAAGCAGAGCCCACGGGTTGGTCCTAGTGTCTGTCTGTCTCTGAATCCAGGTGCTCTGCCTGTGAGTTGTTGGGTGGGGGTGAGGGTGGGGAGATGGCTCCCTCTGTGAGCGCTCTCCTGACCTGTCCCCTCCCACCCCCCAGGACTCCTGATCCTAGCGTGTATTTGTTTGGCCTCGGCTCATTGCAGCCTTGTGTAGCATCACAGTGTGCTTTCTCTGTGTACTTTGGCGTCTCGGTGATTTGGGACTTTCCTGAGTTTGCCCATATTGAACCTGCTGCTACCTGGTTGGGATTGCCAGCCGTATTACTTATGCCGTTTTCTCTGCAGGATAAGTGCCCTTTGCTCTTCTTTCTGCCGGATGTCTGTTCTTCCTTCAGGATTAAACTTAGTTCCTACACACCTCCTCTCCTCTGAGCTCTGTACATGGTCCTCAAATGGCCGCACCGTATTCTGTAGGCATTCTTTGGTCTAGGTATGTGGAACGCTCACTAGTCTGGAAGGTCCAGCAGGGAAGAAGCCGTATGTCACTCTTCCTGTAGCCTTTAGTGCCTCTTTGTAACTGAGGGCCAGGGATGCATCCTTCCGAGGGGCGTGTACATCATCTAGTGTACGGATGCCAGTGCCTGTCTGGGGCAGACGCTACTACAGAGATACTGGCGTGGAAGGAAGAAACAGAGATGTTGGTGTTAGACCATATGGATTCTTGGGCTGACCACTATTATATTCCTTTGTCATTGTGTGTGAAGTGAAGGGAGTTGTGGAACACAAAACCATCTTGGTCAGAACAGCTGTGCAAGTGACCCCCAGATCAGGATTAGTGACCGTTGATGTTTCTTCGTGGCAGAGATGTGGGGAGGGTTGTTGGACCCTCACCTGAGGGTCTGCCATCCTGTAGCATCTCCTGGGTATTTGTATACAGTTCTGCCCTGATTGTTGGCGCTCTGGTGGTCTTGGGAGGTGCTGAAGCATTTAGACTGTGGAAGTTAGCTGCGATGCTGTGGGGAAGTCATCCATGCTGGCATGAGACCTTTCAGTGGCCTGGCTGTCTTGGGGTCACCCTCACGCATGCTCTGTAAGTAGGTTCAATGGGCTCATTGGTTCCTCAAGTTGGACTCGAGCAAAATGGTGCCTTGATTTTGTTGGTGCTCAGTAATGAAGGTTTTTGTTTCCACCTCCCTAGGGAGAGTTCTTATAGCAGTTGCCCTGAGAGTTTTTACAACCATATACAACCATATATTCTTAAGATGACTTTTTCTAAAACTTGGCTACAGGCTGCCATGTAAGCAAGCATTAAATTTTGAGTATTGAAAAGATAACTTTGGGCTAGGGATGCGGCTCAGTGACAGGCCCCATCCTCAAAAGTGAATTTCTTTTTTCTTTTTGGTTTTTTTCGAGACAGGGTTTCTCTGTGTACTTTTGGTGCCTGTCCTGGATCTCGCGCTGTAGACCAGGCTGGCCTTGAACTCACAGAGATCTGCCTGCCTCTGCCTCCCGAGTGCTGGGATTAAAGGCGTGCGCCACCGCCGCCTGGCAAAAGTGAATTTCTGTGTATTCAGATTGTGTAATTGTTAGTGCTAGAAGCTAATTTAAAACAAGAATTAACATGTTGCAGTTTGGCTTTTCATTGCTGTAACAAGTCCCCGAGGCAGCTAACGTTATAGAGATTAAAGGGTTACTTGACACACAGATTTGATTTGAGCCCGTAACAGCTGTCGGCACATGTGAATAGTATTGAAGGGAGTTGCACCAGTGAACATGTGATGTTTTGAACAAGGAGGGTAAGAGCTGCCAAAGGAGTCACAAGGAAATGCCTCATGTCCCCAGTGACCCAAGAGCGTTATGCTTGGCTTACTTCCCAGAGGTTCCCTTGCTCCTTACAGGTGTGTGCCCCTGCCTCCACCCTGTGGACCCTCAGGGATTCCCAAACCACAGCACCTCCTGAGATGCCAGAGGTGGTCATTGACTGGCATCTCTTCGTGACCTTCAAAACGTGCTTCTTGCTTGGTCTTGATTACAGACTGCTCTCAAATTTGCTCTGTAGCCAAGGCTAGCCTTGGACTTGGGAGCTTTTTCTGCCTAAGGTTCCAGAGAGCCAGGATTACAGGTGTTCGCCCCCCCCACCCACCCACACACACTTCTGGGAAATCACTTTTCTGATCACCTTGCATTATGATAATTAGCCATTAGAACTTTCTGCTTCCTGTTCTTCCTCCTGGAGCATGTTGCAGATGCATCCCAGGTTTTTGTCGCTCTCCTGTGTGGCAAAGAGAAACTCCGAGAGCTAAATGCAGGGGCGGAGTGTGAGTGTAGAGGAGAGCTCCTTCAACAGGCCTGTGCTACAGCGGCAGGGCCCAACACCAGCTTTCCTGGGGGCTCTTTGCCTTTACTGGAGTGTGTTACATCACAAGGATGGTATACAGGCATGGGCATTTAAAGGTGCTTTGTTTTTAGCAGGAAAAAAAAATATCTAAAAATGAGCGAGGGAAAGATAGGGACTTGGATTGAGCAAACAGCTGTCCTAGTGTTTATGAGAACAGAGGCTGGTGTTTCACTCCCTAGAGAGTAAGCTGCAAAGGTAATGTTACTTTGTTCCCTGACACCCCGTGTACAGGTGTTCAGCCTTTTGATATCGTGACATGATGTCACCTGCAGGTGTGCTGGGCCACAGTCACAGCTATCCTGGGTTGCATGCAGCCCACGGGTTGGACAACTTGAAAGGACTGGATACAGCAGGTGTTTGTTGCCTGATTTGGCAATACTTTTAGTTAAAACCTTTAAAGATCATCCTAGTCTTCAAAATCAATCACAGTTCTATTAGCTTTTGGTAGGAATATTTGGGTACTGGTGGTCCGATTGTTCAGGACCCCAGGCCTCACACACGATCTGATGGGCCTGGTGGAAGGTGCTTATGAGGGGGAGAATATGTGGTTTGCACAGCTTTGGACTCCAGAGAGAATTTAACATCAGTAGTATTCATCATGACTATAATGATAAAGATGGTGGACACAGTTTCTTCTTTTGGGGGCAGGGTAAAACGGTGTTGGCTCGTTGTTTATAATGTGAAATGGAAGAGGTGGCTTGTTTAGAGACTAGCCACTGTCATCAACAAAATGGGGTGGACCAGGGGAAAAGGCAGCTGATGCTCAGAGGCTGCTGGTCGCTGAACACTGCTGTGGTCCTGCCTTCTGGGGCAGAAGAAGAGAAGTGAGAAGGATGCTGAGCAGAGGGGGGAAAAAACAGGGTAGATCCAGGTATGACGTAGAGAAATCGGTGGGTGTGATGCTAAGGAGCACACACACTCCCTGGTGACTGGGTGAGCATGGCCAGGTGCCACATCAGAACTTGGGTTCTTTATGTTATTTATCTGAACTCCCTGCTGTATGTAAATATTTGTTTCTAACATGGTTAGTCTTAATTATACAGATTTTAAGTCAGGGCTCATATAAAGCTAGTTAATCACTTTTCTAGAAATGGGTTTTGTTAAGTGGAGACTTCATCACACATGAAAGCACGTACTTGTAATCCCAGCACTCAGGAAACTGAGGCAGAAAGATCATGACTTTGAGCCAAGCCTGGGCTATATAGCTAGTTCAGGGCCAGCCTGAGCTACATCCCAAAACTGTGTCTCAGAACACTCCCCCCCCCCAGCAGCACTTCATCACAGCAGAATGAGAGACTAAATGGAATGCTTACTTGCGTTTTTGTTTCTTCTGTTTCAACCTTGGAAAGCCGAAGCAAAGTGCGCGTCTTTGGGATGCACAGACAGATGCAGTCTTTGTATCCAGTGTCTCACGTTCCTGAATTCCAATGTGTTCTTCTTTTCAGGCAATACACATACACTGTTACTCTTCTCTGGGAGCTCTCTGGAATTTGTCCCACCTGTATTTTGGGGAGGTTCTAAAACTTGGTCTTGCACCATGAGGGATGGCACAGCCTGGCAAAGCTGAAGCAGGTGATTTTTCCACGTGTCCCCACCTGTGGAGAAGTTTCCTTCTAGTAGGAGAGGGTGTGGTGAAAATCTGCAGTGAGGTTGATGTTGCAGGAAAGGCTTACATGTTCATCCCTAAGGCTAGTAGTTCTTCTGTCTAAGGGGATGCATCCTACCCAGCCAGGGTCTATTGAAACAAAAATACAAGCTTGAAATACAAACTTTTGTTGTTGAATTGGCAATTCCAGTGTGACATTTTTAAATATTTAAATATATAAAGCAAAAAACCTGTCACTCCCTAACTGAGACTTAGATAACTCGGTTTATTTATCTGAAAATTTTTGACAGTGATAGGCACTTCACTAGCAGTGGTAAGGCCTCAGTGAGAAGCATAGAGCCATTGATATAAGGAGCACTTGTAGTGTGGGGATATCTTCCTGCTAAAAACTGTGAAGGATGTTTTGGATGTATCTTTGAGATTTTATTAGTCTACATCCCATTAAACCGATAGAGGGGTGAGCAAGAGAGTATCGGTGAGCCCACAGAGAAGATCGGGAAAGCTACCATTATTTTTCTTTATATTGTAAATAATGGGTTGGAGGAGCGTGATGCGGGATGTTATCTAGAGGGAATGATATTCAGAGCTTCAGAAAAGTGTTGGAATTTTCCCATGACAACATCTCCCCATCCCAGTCTCGCCCTCCTCCTTCCCTCCTTTGCTCTTCCTCTATTTTATCATCCCCCTCATGTTGTTCTTCCTTTTGTCCTTTGAGACAGTCTCACTGTGTAGCCCAGGCTAGCCTGTAACTCTCAATCCTCCTCCCCGAGCCTCAAGGGCACTGGGATTATAGGAATGCCCCTCTGGGCCTGGTTTCCAATTTCCTAAAGAGGTTTTTGTCCAGGCTGTTGGTCCTTCTGTGGTGATCTCCAACCTCCTTTCCCAGTTCTCAGTTCCTTTATTCCTTGATGTGGACAAGCATTTTGGATTATGTTTCCAAGCATCCTGACATGGGAATTTAATCAGGTCTGCTTTCTGCTCACCTGAAATACAGCCTTCACATGGAAGTATCTGTTGCAAGAAGCGCCGTCATTTGAGGGCTGTTCAGTTAGGGTATGGGATGAGCTACCTGTAGTTCCTCTGCTGTTGCACTTGAACAGATGATTTGTCAAATAAACTGACACTCTGCAGTAATAGAGCAGGAGATATGAGTGTTGGCTGACGCAGTCCTGTTCCCTCTTTACTTAGCAAGTTCTGGTATGCTTTTAATGAATAAATCTTACATATTGATTAAAATGACAGTTATGTCGATTATACCCTGCTTATCAAAGACTTAACAGTTAACACCCACATGTAAGCAAATGTATAACCATATTTGTCTTTTAGGGTCTGGGTTACATCAGAACTTTCATGATTACCTGTGACTTTCATGATTTCAGTTTAATAGCTGAGTAGTAGTCCATTGTGTAAATAAATGTACCCCATTGTCTTTCTCTGTCTGCTGATGGAGATCTAGGCTGATTCCAGTTTTCTGGCTATGATGAATAGAGCAGCAGTGAACATGGTTGAGAAAGTGTCTATACTAGAATGGATAGTCCTTTGGGTGTATGTCCAAGAGTGGTATAACTGTATCTTGAGGTAGGTCTATTCCCGCTTCCTGTGGAATTGCCACACTGATTTCCATAGTGGGTGTACAAGTTTACATTCCCACCATTTAACCACAGAGTTCAGGTATAGAGTAAGGGACTAGTGGAGAAGGAAGAATCTCCCCAGGGAAGAAAAATACAAGATAGCTATGGGTGGGTGAGGAGAGGCTGGGGGATGCCTCGTGATCATGGACTGGAACAGGAGGATCAAACCAGAAGAGAGGAAAAGAAGGGGGCCATGGGGGAGGAGTATGGGGAGGGACCACTAAACTGAGGGTCATTTGAGGGTTCATATGGAAATCTAATAAAGTAAAAGCTTCTCTCTCTCTTTTTTAAATGACAGGGTTTCCCTATGTAACCCTGACTGTCCTGTAACTGTAGATCCGCCTGCCTCTGCCTCTGGAATGCTGGGATTAAAGTCGTGTGCCGTCACCACCCAGCAAGTAAAAGCTTCTTAAAATATGTCCATATGTGAAAGAGATCTAAATGGAATCGTTAAATAAAGGGCCCCGCCAAACATCTCTTGTCACTCAACAAAACCTCCAGTGCAGGAAATGGGTAACTTTTAATCAAGGTGTTGGCCAAAGGGGTCCCATGGAAACCCCTAAACAACCCAAGCCATGGGTGGCTCCCTACCAACGGATGCTAAGGCCGTATTGCTGAAGACAGCCCCTGCATAATTCACGGAACACGAAGAAGTCGGGATGACACCTACATAGAACAACCTTCACCTGACTGACTAGCAGTCACGGTGCCGGATGGCACTGCGCATGCTCCCGAAGGAGAAAGACAAACAGACCCAGCTGCAAGCTCTTCTGTCTTCCGTGGCGGCCTGCCTGCCACACACACTGGTGCAGTGGTGGTACAAAGCTCGTGGGAGTGGCCAGCCACCACCCGATTAGATTTCGGGCCCACTCTGTGAGATGGAACCCCAGCCCTACACTGCCTGGGTGGCCAAGGCACGGAGACTGCATAGGCCGTGGACCTAGGAGAAAACCAAACACTACTGTTCTGCTGAAGGGATGAAGCAATAACATGGCTCCGAGCGCCATTCTGCTGTAGTCATAGCTCAGTGCCTTGCTCGGCCGTCGTCAGTGAGTTTCCTGCACGTATACATGTGTACAGATCTACTCTTCGGTGCTCTGGATTGCTGAGCTGTGTTTCTAGCCCTGTCTTACTTGTTTAAAAACAAAGGTCAACAATTAAAACTCTTATAGTAGCTGAGGGGCTGAGAAAGGAGAATCTGTCTCCACAAGTTCAAGGCCATCCTTGGCTACATAGTAGATACAAGCCAGCCATAATAACAGCCTATGTTATGGTCTGCGTCCGGGGGGCTGGTGATGTGGTTCGGTGGCTGAGAGCATGAACTGCTCCTGTAAGAGGATCGAGTTCAGTTCCTAGCACCCTTGGTGGCTGGCTCCCAACCACCTGTAACTCCAGTTCTAGGGGGTCTGATTCTGGCCTTCATGGGCACCCACACATAGTGCACACACATCCCCATGTACACATATACATACAAATAATTTACAAAACCAGGATCAACTTAATTAGTAACTGGTTTTCTGTAATGACGTGCCTTAGAGAGTTCCCTGCAAGATATATACACCCTGTGTGTGTATATATATCTACTCCATTTTTAACAGCTGTCTGTTATAACTGTGCTTATTTATATATAACTATATATGACTATATATATAACTATATATGTATATAACTTATTTATCACGTGCTGATAGATACTCACTGTGCAGTAGCTATGTTTGTTCGGATATCCTTGAGCTCATGAATAAGTTGCTGTCTGTGGGCTATATTTTTGGTTAGCAGTTAGAGTCAATATTTATATTTGGAAACAACACACTTTTTTTTTTAGACATACTCTATCTTCTTAAATTCCAATGACTTTTCCACAGATGGTTTGGTGGCACCGTCTGTAGGAAATTTCCGTGCAGCCACCGTAGGCCTGCCTCTTTATGAAGAACAGTGGCCAAAGAGTGCGCTAAGCCAGGCTTTAGGACCTGGAGACAACAAAGTGGCTCTTGGTTCTTGCTGCTTTTTCCGTCCGGCCATGAGATGTGAGGTTTTACATCCTCACCCGTACTAGCCATTAACACAGCGCATTCACACTTTAAAGACTACACGGCAGCTCACGCGTGTGACCCCTGCACCAGCCAACCTAGTGTACCTAGTAGCCTTGGGGAGCTCCAGGCTGCTGCAAGACCTTGTCTCTCGGCTCCCGGAGTCTGCCGGAACACACCCGAGGCTGTCCTCTGGCCTCCGCGGGCACTTTCTCAAACCTGCACGTGCAGGGAAGAGATGAGCTGCTCGCTTCACTGGTTTTCCTTCTCGTAGTCTGTACTTCTTTGTTCCTCCAAGGCTGTTGCCAAGGTTGAAGCCATGGGGATGCATGTGGCCGTGTACAAACACTGTTTGGAAATACGAGCACCAGAAAGAAGGGAAAAGGAATGGGGACCACATCCCTCCTCCAGCATCATATCCCATATCCCCACCCCCACCCCCCCAAATGAGTGTTGATGGAATTGGAGCTCAATGAAAATTGCACTTCTGTACACTGGTGGGTCTTCCCAGGGTTTAATAGGGGCTCAGCAGATGAGAATAGAAAGACCATGCTGCCTTTCTTCCCAGGCTGGCTTTGAACTTATGATCCTCCTGTCTTATGATTGTTAGTATAAGAAACCTAGATCGCCATGCCTGGCTTATTTTCTGTGTAATTTTAATTACATTTTCTATGTAATTGTTTACATAAAAAAAAAAAAAGGCAGAAGAGCTGGGCGGCACATACCTTTAATTCCAGCACTCGGAGGGCAGAGGCAGGAGGATCTGTATGAGTCTGAGGTCAGAGCAAGTTCCAGGACAGCCAGGGCTACATATAGAGAGACCCTGTCTTGAAAAACAAAAACAAACACAGAAGATACCTAAATCATTTAGAGTCGTCAGACTTTCAGGGTGTCTTATGAACGGCCTCTGAATTTAAAGATAGGGGGGAGGAGAGGGGAGAGGAGGAGGAGAGGGGAGAGGGGAGAGTTTAAATACTCACGATAAGGAAAGTGGCTAGATGAAATAAATGCCAGACATTCATGGGGTAGGAAACAGACAAGGAAGCTTTCTAAGACAGGAAGATTGTCAGTGTGTTACTGTCAGGTGAAAAAACAAGGTACAGACTGGAGAACGTACCGGTGCTTCTGTAAGAGATGTAAGTCTGTATTTACATGAAACTGAAGATACACAGAAAGAAGTTGCTTCCAGTGGGGAGCGGGAGATGGAAAATTGTTATGATGTTTTAATTTCGAACTGCAAATAAATTACCTTCTGGAAGTAAATTTTTAAATGAAATTTGACATGAAACAAAATCTGATTTTGTTTAAGCCCATAGTATTTGTGACCTTACCCAGTGTGTTTGAACCTGGGGGTAGGATCAGTT